>NC_092668.1:6933934-8304767 GCF_032118995.1 Asterias amurensis
ATTCGGCTTTTCGGGGTGGCTCGAAAATTAAAAAGTTTATTCCCCGGGCAGGGAAAAGGGAAGAGCGGCCATCTTGTTTTCAAATAGTCAACTCTGGAAATCGCGTTTTGACGGTGCAAATCGACCAAGTTGAGCATCCTGAACAACTTTCCTGTGTGGAGTCATGCAAAATTCGCAAAACCTTGGGAATTACAACTTTTTGGTGCAAAAGTGATGTCATAATTTGACAAAAAATCGTCGATTACCGCCAAAGTAAAACATTGATGGGGTTCAAATTTGCACCGGCACACTCGGGTGGGGTATCCGCAAGAAGTAATCAGGCTAATTCGGCTTTTCGGGGTGGCTCGAAAATTAAAAAGTTTATTCCCCGGGCAGGGAAAAGGGAAGAGCGGCCATCTTGTTTTTCTAATAGTCAACTCTGGAAATCGCGTTTTGACGGTGCAAATCGACCAAGTTGAGCATCCTGAACAAATTTCCTGTGTGGAGTCATGCAAAATTCGTAAAACCTTGGGAATTACAACTTTTTGGTGCAAAAGTGACGTCATAATTTGTCCAAAAATCGTCGATTACCGCCAAAGTAAAACATTGACGGGGTTCAGATTTGCACCGGCACACTCGGGTGGGGTATCCGCAAGAAGTAATCACGCTAATTCGGCTTTTCGGGGTGGCTCGAAAATTAAAAAGTTATTCTCCGGTCAGGGAAAATGAAGAGCGGGGCCATCTTGTTTTTCTAATATTCAACTCTGGAAATCGCGTTTTGACGGTGCAAATCGACCAAGTTGAGCATCCTGAACAACTTTCCTGTGTGGAGTCATGCAAAATTCGCAAAACCTAGGGAATTACAACTTTTTGGTGCAAAAGTGACGTCATTATTTGACCAAAAATCGTCGATTACCGCCAAAGTAAAACATTGACGGGGTTCAAATTTGCACAGGCACACTCGGGTGGGGTATCCGCAAGAAGTAATCACGCTAATTCGGCTTTTTGGGAGCTCGAAAATTAAAAAGTTTATTCCCCGGGCAGGGAAAAGGGAAGAGCGGCCATCTTGTTTTTCTAATAGTCAACTCTGGAAATCGCGTTTTGACGGTGCAAATCGACCAAGTTGAGCATCCTGAACAACTTTCCTGTGTGGAGTCATGCAAAATTCGCAAAACCTTGGGAATTACAACTTTTTGGTGCAAAAAGTGACGTCATAATTTGTCCAAAAATCGTCGATTTCCGCCAAAGTAAAACATTGACGGGGTTCAGATTTGCACCGGCACACTCGGGTGGGGTATCCGCAAGAAGTAATCACGCTTATTCGGCTTTTCGGGGGTGGCTCGAAAATTAAAAAGTTATTCTCCGGTCAGGGAAAATGGAAGAGCGGCCATCTTGTTTTTCTAATATTCAACTCTGGAAATCGCGTTTTGACGGTGCAAATCGACCAAGTTGAGCATCCTGAACAACTTTCCTGTGTGGAGTCATGCAAAACTCGCAAACCTTGGGAATTACAACTTTTTGGTGCAAAAGTGACGTCATAATTTGACAAAAAATCGTCGATTACCGCCAAAGTAAAACATTGATGGGGTTCAAATTTGCACAGGCACACTCGGGTGGGGTATCCGCAAGAAGTAATCACGCTAATTCGGCTTTTTGGGAGCTCGAAAATTAAAAAGTTTATTCCCCGGGCAGGGAAAAGGGAAGAGCGGCCATCTTGTTTTTCTAATATTCAACTCTGGAAATCGCGTTTTGACGGTGCAAATCGACCAAGTTGAGCATCCTGAACAACTTTCCTGTGTGGAGTCATGCAAAATTCGTACAACCTTGGGAATTACAACTTTTTGGTGCAAAAGTGACGTCATAATTTGGACAAAAAATCGTCGATTACCGCCAAAGTTCAACATTAAATGGGTTCAAATTTGCACCGGCACACTCGGGTGGGGTATCCGCAAGAAGTAATCACGCTAATTCGGCTGTTCGGGGTGGCTCGAAAATTAAAAAGTTATTCTCCTGTCAGGGAAAATGAAAGAGCGGCCATCTTGTTTTTCTAATATTCAACTCTGGAAATCGCGTTTTGACGGTGCAAATCGACCAAGTTGAGCATCCTGAACAACTTTCCTGTGTGGAGTCATGCAAAATTCGTAAAACCTTGGGAATTACAACTTTTTGGTGCAAACGTTACGTCATAATTTGTCCAAAAATCGTCGATTACCGCCAAAGTAAAACCTTGACGGGGTTCAGATTTGCACCGGCACACTCGGGTGGGGTATCCGCAAGAAGTAATCACGCTAATTCGGCTTTTCGGGGTGGCTCGAAAATTAAAAAGTTTATTCCCCGGACAGGGAAAAGGGAAGAGCGGCCATCTTGTTTTTCTAATATTCAACTCTGGAAATCGCGTTTTGACGGTGCAAATCGACCAAGTTGAGCATCCTGATCAACTTTCCTGTGTGGAGTCATGCAAAATTCGCAAAACCTTGGGAATTACAACTTTTTGGTGCAAAAGTGACGTCATTATTTGACCAAAAATCGTCGATTACCGCCAAAGTAAAACATTGACTGGGTTCAAATTTGCACAGGCACACTCGGGTGGGGGTATCCGCAAGAAGTAATCATGCTAATTCGGCTTTTCGGGAGCTCGAAAATTAAAAAGTTTATTCCCCGGGCAGGGAAAAGGGAAGAGCGGCCATCTTGTTTTTCTAATAGTCAACTCTGGAAATCGCGTTTTGACGGTGCAAATCGACCAAGTTGAGCATCCTGAACAACTTTCCTGTGTGGAGTCATGCAAAATTCGCAAAACCTTGGGAATTACAACTTTTTGGTGCAAAAGTGACGTCATAATTTGTCCAAAAATCGTCGATTACCGCCAAAGTAAAACCTTGACGGGGTTCAGATTTGCACCGGCACACTCGGATGGGGTATCCGCAAGAAGTAATCACGCTTATTCGGCTTTTCGGGGTGGCTCGAAAATTAAAAAGTTATTCTCCGGTCAGGGAAAATGGAAGAGCGGCCATCTTGTTTTTCTAATATTCAACTCTGGAAATCGCGTTTTGACGGTGCAAATCGACCAAGTAGAGCATCCTGAACAACTTTCCTGTGTGGAGTCATGCAAAATTCGCAAAACCTTGGGAATTACAACTTTTTGGTGCAAAAGTGATGTCATAATTTGACAAAAAATCGTCGATTACCGTCAAAGTAAAACATTGATGGGGTTCAAATTTGCACAGGCACACTCGGGTGGGGGTATCCGCAAGAAGTAATCATGCTAATTCGGCTTTTCGGGAGCTCGAAAATTAAAAAGTTTATTCCCCGGGCAGGGAAAAGGGAAGAGCGGCCATCTTGTTTTTCTAATAGTCAACTCTGGAAATCGCGTTTTGACGGTGCAAATCGACCAAGTTGAGCATCCTGAACAACTTTCCTGTGTGGAGTCATGCAAAATTCGCAAAACCTTGGGAATTACAACTTTTTGGTGCAAAAGTGACGTCATAATTTGTCCAAAAATCGTCGATTACCGCCAAAGTAAAACATTGACGGGGTTCAGATTTGCACCGGCACACTCGGGTGGGGTATCCGCAAGAAGTAATCACGCTAATTCGGCTTTTCGGGGTGGCTCGAAAATTAAAAAGTTTATTCCTCGGGCAGGGAAAAGGGAAGAGCGGCCATCTTGTTTTCTAATAGTCAACTCTGGAAATCGCGTTTTGACGGTGCAAATCGACCAAGTTGAGCATCCTGAACAACTTTCCTGTGTGGAGTCATGCAAAATTCGCAAAACCTTGGGAATTACAACTTTTTGATGCAAAAGTGACGTCATAATTTGACAAAAAATCGTCGATTACCGTCAAAGTAAAACATTGATGGGGTTCAAATTTGCACAGGCACACTCGGGTGGGGTATCCGCAAGAAGTAATCACGCTAATTCGGCTTTTTGGGAGCTCGAAAATTAAAAAGTTTGTTCCCCGGGCAGGGAAAAGGGAAGAGCGGCCATCTTGTTTTTCTAATAGTCAACTATGGAAATCGCGTTTTGACGGTGGAAATCGACCAAGTGAAGCATCCTGAACAACTTTCCTGTGTGGAGTCAACCAAAATTCGTAAAACCTTGGGAATTACAACTTTTTGGTGCAAAAGTGACGTCATAATTTGACCAAAAATCGTCGATTACCGCCAAAGTGAAACATTAAATGGGTTCAAATTTGCACCGGCACACTCGGGTGGGGTATCCGCAAGAAGTAATCACGCTAATTCGGCTTTTCGGGGTGGCTCGAAAATTAAAAAGTTTATTCCCCGGGCAGGGAAAAGGGAAGAGCGGCCATCTTGTTTTCTAATAGTCAACTCTGGAAATCGCGTTTTGACGGTGCAAATCGACCAAGTTGAGCATCCTGAACAACTTTCCTGTGTGGAGTCATGCAAAATTCGCAAAACCTTGGGAATTACAACTTTTTGGTGCAAAAGTGATGTCATAATTTGACAAAAAATCGTCGATTACCGCCAAAGTAAAACATTGATGGGGTTCAAATTTGCACCGGCACACTCGGGTGGGGTATCCGCAAGAAGTAATCACGCTAATTCGGCTTTTCGGGGTGGCTCGAAAATTAAAAAGTTTATTCCCCGGGCAGGGAAAATGAAAGAGCGGCCATCTTGTTTTTCTAATATTCAACTCTGGAAATCGCGTTTTGACGGTGCAAATCGACCAAGTTGAGCATCCTGAACAACTTTCCTGTGTGGAGTCATGCAAAATTCGCAAAACCTAGGGAATTACAACTTTTTGGTGCAAAAGTGACGTCATTATTTGACCAAAAATCGTCGATTACCGCCAAAGTAAAACATTGACGGGGTTCAAATTTGCACAGGCACACTCGGGTGGGGTATCCGCAAGAAGTAATCACGCTAATTCGGCTTTTTGGGAGATCGAAAATTAAAAAGTTTATTCCCCGGGCAGGGAAAAGGGAAGAGCGGCCATCTTGTTTTTCTAATAGTCAACTATGGAAATCGCGTTTTGACGGTGCAAATCGACCAAGTTGAGCATCCTGAACAACTTTCCTGTGTGGAGTCATGCAAAATTCGCAAAACCTTGGGAATTACAACTTTTTGGTGCAAAAGTGACGTCATAATTTGACAAAAAATCGTCGATTACCGCCAAAGTAAAACATTGATGGGGTTCAAATTTGCACAGGCACACTCGGGTGGGGTATCCGCAAGAAGTAATCACGCTAATTCGGCTTTTTGGGAGCTCGAAAATTAAAAAGTTTATTCCCCGGGCAGGGAAAAGGGAAAAGCGGCCATCTTGTTTTTCTAAGAGTCAACTCTGGAAATCGCGTTTTGACGGTGCAAATCGACCAAGTTGAGCATCCTGAACAACTTTCCTGTGTGGAGTCATGCAAAATTCGTAAAACCTTGGGAATTACAACTTTTTGGTGCAAAAGTGACGTCATAATTTGTCCAAAAATCGTCGATTACCGCCAAAGTAAAACATTGACGGGGTTCAGATTTGCACCGGCACACTCGGGTGGGGTATCCGCAAGAAGTAATCACGCTAATTCGGCTTTTCGGGGTGGCTCGAAAATTAAAAAGTTATTCTCCGGTCAGGGAAAATGAAAGAGCGGCCATCTTGTTTTTCTAATATTCAACTCTGGAAATCGCGTTTTGACGGTGCAAATCGACCAAGTTGAGCATCCTGAACAACTTTCCTGTGTGGAGTCATGCAAAATTCGCAAAACCTAGGGAATTACAACTTTTTGGTGCAAAAGTGACGTCATTATTTGACCAAAAATCGTCGATTACCGCCAAAGTAAAACATTGACGGGGTTCAAATTTGCACAGGCACACTCGGGTGGGGTATCCGCAAGAAGTAATCACGCTAATTCGGCTTTTTGGGAGCTCGAAAATTAAAAAGTTTATTCCCCGGGCAGGGAAAAGGGAAGAGCGGCCATCTTGTTTTTCTAATAGTCAACTCTGGAAATCGCGTTTTGACGGTGCAAATCGACCAAGTTGAGCATCCTGAACAACTTTCCTGTGTGGAGTCATGCAAAATTCGTACAACCTTGGGAATTACAACTTTTTGGTGCAAAAGTGACGTCATAATTTGTCCAAAAATCGTCGATTACCGCCAAAGTAAAACATTGACGGGGTTCAGATTTGCACCGGCACACTCGGGTGGGGTATCCGCAAGAAGTAATCACGCTTATTCGGCTTTTCGGGGTGGCTCGAAAATTAAAAAGTTATTCTCCGGTCAGGGAAAATGGAAGAGCGGCCATCTTGTTTTTCTAATATTCAACTCTGGAAATCGCGTTTTGACGGTGCAAATCGACCAAGTTGAGCATCCTGAACAACTTTCCTGTGTGGAGTCATGCAAAATTCGCAAAACCTTGGGAATTACAACTTTTTGGTGCAAAAGTGACGTCATAATTTGACAAAAAATCGTCGATTACCGCCAAAGTAAAACATTGATGGGGTTCAAATTTGCACAGGCACACTCGGGTGGGGTATCCGCAAGAAGTAATCACGCTAATTCGGCTTTTTGGGAGCTCGAAAATTAAAAAGTTTATTCCCCGGGCAGGGAAAAGGGAAGAGCGGCCATCTTGTTTTTCTAATAGTCAACTATGGAAATCGCGTTTTGACGGTGCAAATCGACCAAGTTGAGCATCCTGAACAACTTTCCTGTGTGGAGTCATGCAAAATTCGTACAACCTTGGGAATTACAACTTTTTGGTGCAAAAGTGACGTCATAATTTGACAAAAAAATCGTCGATTACCGCCAAAGTTCAACATTCAATGGGTTCAAATTTGCACCGGCACACTCGGGTGGGGTATCCGCAAGAAGTAATCACGCTAATTCGGCTTTTCGGGGTGGCTCGAAAATAAAAAAGTTATTCTCCGGTCAGGGAAAATGAAAGAGCGGCCATCTTGTTTTTCTAATATTCAACTCTGGAAATCGCGTTTTGACGGTGCAAATCGACCAAGTTGAGCATCCTGAACAACTTTCCTGTGTGGAGTCATGCAAAATTCGTAAAACCTTGGGAATTACAACTTTTTGGTGCAAACGTTACGTCATAATTTGTCCAAAAATCGTCGATTACCGCCAAAGTAAAACATTGACGGGGTTCAGATTTGCACCGGCACACTCGGGTGGGGTATCCGCAAGAAGTAATCACGCTAATTCGGCTTTTCGGGGTGGCTCGAAAATTAAAAAGTTATTCTCCGGTCAGGGAAAATGAAAGAGCGGCCATCTTGTTTTTCTAATATTCAACTCTGGAAATCGCGTTTTGACGGTGCAAATCGACCAAGTTGAGCATCCTGAACAACTTTCCTGTGTGGAGTCATGCAAAATTCGCAAAACCTAGGGAATTACAACTTTTTGGTGCAAAAGTGACGTCATTATTTGACCAAAAATCGTCGATTACCGCCAAAGTAAAACATTGACGGGGTTCAAATTTGCACAGGCACACTCGGGTGGGGTATCCGCAAGAAGTAATCACGCTAATTTGGCTTTTTGGGAGCTCGAAAATTAAAAAGTTTATTCCCCGGGCAGGGAAAAGGGAAGAGCGGCCATCTTGTTTTTCTAATAGTCAACTCTGGAAATCGCGTTTTGACGGTGCAAATCGACCAAGTTGAGCATCCTGAACAACTTTCCTGTGTGGAGTCATGCAAAATTCGCAAAACCTTGGGAATTACAACTTTTTGGTGCAAAAGTGACGTCATAATTTGACAAAAAATCGTCGATTACCGCCAAAGTAAAACATTGATGGGGTTCAAATTTGCACAGGCACACTCGGGTGGGGTATCCGCAAGAAGTAATCACGCTAATTCGGCTTTTTGGGAGCTCGAAAATTAAAAAGTTTATTCCCCGGGCAGGGAAAAGGGAAGAGCGGCCATCTTGTTTTTCTAATAGTCAACTATGGAAATCTCGTTGCAAATCGACCAAGTTGAGCATCCTAAACAACTTTCCTGTGTGGAGTCATGCAAAATTCGTACAACCTTGGGAATTACAACTTTTTGGTGCAAAAGTGACGTCATAATTTGTCCAAAAATCGTCGATTACCGCCAAAGTAAAACATTGACGGGGTTCAGATTTGCACCGGCACACTCGGGTGGGGTATCCGCAAGAAGTAATCACGCTAATTCGGCTTTTCGGGGTGGCTCGAAAATTAAAAAGTTTATTCCCCGGGCAGGGAAAAGGGAAGAGCGGCCATCTTGTTTTCTAATAGTCAACTCTGGAAATCGCGTTTTGACGGTGCAAATCGACCAAGTTGAGCATCACGAACAACTTTCCTGTGTGGAGTCATGCAAAATTCGCAAAACCTTGGGAATTACAACTTTTTGGTGCAAAAGTGACGTCATAATTTGTCCAAAAATCGTCGATTACCGCCAAAGTAAAACATTGACGGGGTTCAGATTTGCACCGGCACACTCGGGTGGGGTATCCGCAAGAAGTAATCACGCTTATTCGGCTTTTCGGGGTGGCTCGAAAATTAAAAAGTTATTCTCCGGTCAGGGAAAATGGAAGAGCGGCCATCTTGTTTTTCTAATATTCAACTCTGGAAATCGCGTTTTGACGGTGCAAATCGACCAAGTTGAGCATCCTGAACAACTTTCCTGTGTGGAGTCATGCAAAATTCGCAAAACCTTGGGAATTACAACTTTTTGGTGCAAAAGTGACGTCATAATTTGACAAAAAATCGTCGATTACCGCCAAAGTAAAACATTGATGGGGTTCAAATTTGCACAGGCACACTCGTGTGGGGTATCCGCAAGAAGTAATCACGCTCATTCGGCTTTTCGGGTGGCTCGAAAATTAAAAAGTTTATTCCCCGGGCAGGGAAAAGGGAAGAGCGGCCATCTTGTTTTTCTAATATTCAACTCTGGAAATCGCGTTTTGACGGTGCAAATCGACCAAGTTGAGCATCCTGAACAACTTTCCTGTGTGGAGTCATGCAAAATTCGTAAAACCTTGGGAATTACAACTTTTTGGTGCAAAAGTTACGTCATAATTTGTCCAAAAATCGTCGATTACCGCCAAAGTAAAACATTGACGGGGTTCAGATTTGCACCGGCACACTCGGGTGGGGTATCCGCAAGAAGTAATCACGCTTATTCGGCTTTTCGGGGTGGCTCGAAAATTAAAAAGTTATTCTCCGGTCAGGGAAAATGGAAGAGCGGCCATCTTGTTTTTCTAATATTCAACTCTGGAAATCGCGTTTTGACGGTGCAAATCGACCAAGTAGAGCATCCTGAACAACTTTCCTGTGTGGAGTCATGCAAAATTCGCAAAACCTTGGGAATTACAACTTTTTGGTGCAAAAGTGACGTCATAATTTGACAAAAAAATCGTCGATTACCGCCAAAGTAAAACATTGATGGGGTTCAAATTTGCACAGGCACACTCGGGTGGGGTATTCGCAAGAAGTAATCACGCTAATTCGGCTTTTTGGGAGCTCGAAAATTAAAAAGTTTATTCCCCGGGCAGGGAAAAGGGAAGAGCGGCCATCTTGTTTTTCTAATAGTCAACTCTGGAAATCGCGTTTTGACGGTGCAAATCGACCAAAGTGAGCATCCTGAACAACTTTCCTGTGTGGAGTCATGCAAAATTCGCAAAACCTTGGGAATTACAACTTTTTGGTGCAAAAGTGACGTCATGATTTGACAAAAAATCGTCGATTACCGCCAAAGTAAAACATTGATGGGGTTCAAATTTGCACAGGCACACTCGTGTGGGGTATCCGCAAGAAGTAATCACGCTCATTCGGCTTTTCGGGTGGCTCGAAAATTAAAAAGTTTATTCCCCGGGCAGGGAAAAGGGAAGAGCGGCCATCTTGTTTTTCTAATATTCAACTCTGGAAATCGCGTTTTGACGGTGCAAATCGACCAAGTTGAGCATCCTGAACAACTTTCCTGTGTGGAGTCATGCAAAATTCGCAAAACCTTGGGAATTACAACTTTTTGGTGCAAAAGTGACGTCATAATTTGACAAAAAATCGTCGATTACCGCCAAAGTAAAACATTGATGGGGTTCAAATTTGCACAGGCACACTCGGGTGGGGTATCCGCAAGAAGTAATCACGCTAATTTGGCTTTTTGGGAGCTCGAAAATTAAAAAGTTTATTCCCCGGGCAGGGAAAAGGGAAGAGCGGCCATCTTGTTTTTTTATAGTCAACTCTGGAAATCGCGTTTTGACGGTGCAAATCGACCAAGTTGAGCATCCTGAACAACTTTCCTGTGTGGAGTCATGCAAAATTCGCAAAACCTTGGGAATTACAACTTTTTGGTGCAAAAGTGACGTCATAGTTTGACAAAAAATCGTCGATTACCGCCAAAGTAAAACATTGATGGGGTTCAAATTTGCACAGGCACACTCGGGTGGGGTATCCGCAAGAAGTATTCACGCTCATTCGGCTTTTCGGGAGCTCGAAAATTAAAAAGTTTATTCCCCGGGCAGGGAAAAGGGAAGAGCGGCCATCTTGTTTTTCTAATAGTCAACTCTGGAAATCGCGTTTTGACGGTGCAAATCGACCAAGTTGAGCATCCTGAACAACTTTCCTGTGTGGAGTCATGCAAAATTCGCAAAACCTTGGGAATTACAACTTTTTGGTGCAAAAGTGACGTCATAATTTGACAAAAAATCGTCGATTACCGCCAAAGTAAAACATTGACGGGGTTCAAATTTGCACCGGCACACTCGGGTGGGGTATCCGCAAGAAGTAATCACGCTCATTCGGCTTTTCGGGTTGCTCGAAAATTAAAAAGTTTATTCCCCGGGCAGGGAAAAGGGAAGAGCGGCCATCTTGTTTTTCTAATAGTCAACTCTGGAAATCGCGTTTTGACGGTGCAAATCGACCAAGTTGAGCATCCTGAACAACTTTCCTGTGTGGAGTCATGCAAAATTCGCAAAACCTTGGGAATTACAACTTTTTGGTGCAAAAGTGACGTCATAATTTGACAAAAAATCGTCGATTACCGCCAAAGTAAAACATTGATGGGGTTCAAATTTGCACAGGCACACTCGGGTGGGGTATCCGCAAGAAGTAATCACGCTAATTTGGCTTTTTGGGAGCTCGAAAATTAAAAAGTTTATTCCCCGGGCAGGGAAAAGGGAAGAGCGGCCATCTTGTTTTTCTAATATTCAACTCTGGAAATCGCGTTTTGACGGTGCAAATCGACCAAGTTGAGCATCCTGAACAACTTTCCTGTGTGGAGTCATGCAAAATTCGCAAAACCTAGGGAATTACAACTTTTTGGTGCAAAAGTGACGTCATAATTTGACAAAAAATCGTCGATTAACGCCAAAGTAAAACATTGATGGGGTTTAAATTTGCACAGGCACACTCGGGTGGGGTATCCGCAAGAAGTAATAACGCTAATTCGGCTTTTCGGGAGCTCGAAAAGTAAAAAGTTTATTCCCCGGGCAGGGAAAAGGGAAGAGTGGCCATCTTGTTTTTCTAATATTCAACTCTGGAAATCGCGTTTTTACGGTGCAAATCGACCAAGTTGAGCATCCTGAACAACTTTCCTGTGTGGAGTCATGCAAAATTCGTAAAACCTTGGGAATTACAACTTTTTGGTGCAAAAGTGACGTCATTATTTGTCCAAAAATCGTCGATTACCGCCAAAGTAAAACATTGACGGGGTTCAGATTTGCACCGGCACACTCGGGTGGGGTATCCGCAAGAAGTAATAACGCTAATTCGGCTTTTCGGGAGCTCGAAAAGTAAAAAGTTTATTCCCCGGGCAGGGAAAAGGGAAGAGCGGCCATCTTGTTTTTCTAATATTCAACTCTGGAAATCGCGTTTTTACGGTGCAAATCGACCAAGTTGAGCATCCTGAACAACTTTCCTGTGTGGAGTCATGCAAAATTCGCAAAACCTTGGGAATTACAACTTTTTGGTGCAAAAGTGACGTCATAATTTGACAAAAAATCGTCGATTACCGTCAAAGTAAAACATTGATGGGGTTCAAATTTGCACAGGCACACTCGGGTGGGGTATCCGCAAGAAGTAATCACGCTAATTCGGCTTTTTGGGAGCTCGAAAATTAAAAAGTTTGTTCCCCGGGCAGGGAAAAGGGAAGAGCGGCCATCTTGTTTTTCTAATAGTCAACTATGGAAATCGCGTTTTGACGGTGGAAATCGACCAAGTTGAGCATCCTGAACAACTTTCCTGTGTGGAGTCAAGCAAAATTCGTAAAACCTTGGGAATTACAACTTTTTGGTGCAAAAGTGACGTCATAATTTGACCAAAAATCGTCGATTACCGCCAAAGTGAAACATTAAATGGGTTCAAATTTGCACCGGCACACTCGGGTGGGGTATCCGCAAGAAGTAATCACGCTAATTCGGCTTTTCGGGGTGGCTCGAAAATTAAAAAGTTTATTCCCCGGGCAGGGAAAAGGGAAGAGCGGCCATCTTGTTTTCTAATAGTCAACTCTGGAAATCGCGTTTTGACGGTGCAAATCGACCAAGTTGAGCATCCTGAACAACTTTCCTGTGTGGAGTCATGCAAAATTCGCAAAACCTTGGGAATTACAACTTTTTGGTGCAAAAGTGATGTCATAATTTGACAAAAAATCGTCGATTACCGCCAAAGTAAAACATTGATGGGGTTCAAATTTGCACCGGCACACTCGGGTGGGGGTATCCGCAAGAAGTAATCATGCTAATTCGGCTTTTCGGGAGCTCGAAAATTAAAAAGTTTATTCCCCGGGCAGGGAAAAGGGAAGAGCGGCCATCTTGTTTTTCTAATAGTCAACTCTGGAAATCGCGTTTTGACGGTGCAAATCGACCAAGTTGAGCATCCTGAACAACTTTCCTGTGTGGAGTCATGCAAAATTCGCAAAACCTTGGGAATTACAACTTTTTGGTGCAAAAGTGACGTCATAATTTGTCCAAAAATCGTCGATTACCGCCAAAGTAAAACCTTGACGGGGTTCAGATTTGCACCGGCACACTCGGGTGGGGTATCCGCAAGAAGTAATCACGCTAATTCGGCTTTTCGGGGTGGCTCGAAAATTAAAAAGTTTATTCCCCGGGCAGGGAAAAGGGAAGAGCGGCCATCTTGTTTTTCTAATATTCAACTCTGGAAATCGCGTTTTGACGGTGCAAATCGACCAAGTTGAGCATCCTGATCAACTTTCCTGTGTGGAGTCATGCAAAATTCGCAAAACCTTGGGAATTACAACTTTTTGGTGCAAAAGTGACGTCATTATTTGACCAAAAATCGTCGATTACCGCCAAAGTAAAACATTGATGGGGTTCAAATTTGCACAGGCACACTCGGGTGGGGGTATCCGCAAGAAGTAATCATGCTAATTCGGCTTTTCGGGAGCTCGAAAATTAAAAAGTTTATTCCCCGGGCAGGGAAAAGGGAAGAGCGGCCATCTTGTTTTTCTAATAGTCAACTCTGGAAATCGCGTTTTGACGGTGCAAATCGACCAAGTTGAGCATCCTGAACAACTTTCCTGTGTGGAGTCATGCAAAATTCGCAAAACCTTGGGAATTACAACTTTTTGGTGCAAAAGTGACGTCATAATTTGTCCAAAAATCGTCGATTACCGCCAAAGTAAAACCTTGACGGGGTTCAGATTTGCACCGGCACACTTGGGTGGGGTATCCGCAAGAAGTAATCACGCTAATTCAGCTTTTCGGGGTGGCTCGAAAATTAAAAAGTTTATTCCCCGGGCAGGGAAAAGGGAAGAGCGGCCATCTTGTTTTCTAATAGTCAACTCTGGAAATCGCGTTTTGACGGTGCAAAACGACCAAGTTGAGCATCCTGAACAACTTTCCTGTGTGGAGTCATGCAAAATTCGCAAAACCTTGGGAATTACAACTTTTTGGTGCAAAAGTGACGTCATAATTTGACAAAAAATCGTCGATTACCGTCAAAGTAAAACATTGATGGGGTTCAGATTTGCACCGGCACACTCGGGTGGGGTATCCGCAAGAAGTAATCACGCTAATTCGGCTTTTCGGGGTGGCTCGAAAATTAAAAAGTTATTCTCCGGTCAGGGAAAATGAAAGAGCGGCCATCTTGTTTTTCTAATATTCAACTCTGGAAATCGCGTTTTGACGGTGCAAATCGACCAAGTTGAGCATCCTGAACAACTTTCCTGTGTGGAGTCATGCAAAATTCGCAAAACCTAGGGAATTACAACTTTTTGGTGCAAAAGTGACGTCATTATTTGACCAAAAATCGTCGATTACCGCCAAAGTAAAACATTGACGGGGTTCAAATTTGCACAGGCACACTCGGGTGGGGTATCCGCAAGAAGTAATCACGCTAATTTGGCTTTTTGGGAGCTCGAAAATTAAAAAGTTTATTCCCCGGGCAGGGAAAAGGGAAGAGCGGCCATCTTGTTTTTCTAATAGTCAACTCTGGAAATCGCGTTTTGACGGTGCAAATCGACCAAGTTGAGCATCCTGAACAACTTTCCTGTGTGGAGTCATGCAAAATTCGCAAAACCTTGGGAATTACAACTTTTTGGTGCAAAAGTGACGTCATAATTTGACAAAAAATCGTCGATTACCGCCAAAGTAAAACATTGATGGGGTTCAAATTTGCACAGGCACACTCGGGTGGGGTATCCGCAAGAAGTAATCACGCTAATTCGGCTTTTTGGGAGCTCGAAAATTAAAAAGTTTATTCCCCGGGCAGGGAAAAGGGAAGAGCGGCCATCTTGTTTTTCTAATAGTCAACTATGGAAATCTCGTTGCAAATCGACCAAGTTGAGCATCCTAAACAACTTTCCTGTGTGGAGTCATGCAAAATTCGTACAACCTTGGGAATTACAACTTTTTGGTGCAAAAGTGACGTCATAATTTGTCCAAAAATCGTCGATTACCGCCAAAGTAAAACATTGACGGGGTTCAGATTTGCACCGGCACACTCGGGTGGGGTATCCGCAAGAAGTAATCACGCTAATTCGGCTTTTCGGGGTGGCTCGAAAATTAAAAAGTTTATTCCCCGGGCAGGGAAAAGGGAAGAGCGGCCATCTTGTTTTCTAATAGTCAACTCTGGAAATCGCGTTTTGACGGTGCAAATCGACCAAGTTGAGCATCACGAACAACTTTCCTGTGTGGAGTCATGCAAAATTCGCAAAACCTTGGGAATTACAACTTTTTGGTGCAAAAGTGACGTCATAATTTGTCCAAAAATCGTCGATTACCGCCAAAGTAAAACATTGACGGGGTTCAGATTTGCACCGGCACACTCGGGTGGGGTATCCGCAAGAAGTAATCACGCTTATTCGGCTTTTCGGGGTGGCTCGAAAATTAAAAAGTTATTCTCCGGTCAGGGAAAATGGAAGAGCGGCCATCTTGTTTTTCTAATATTCAACTCTGGAAATCGCGTTTTGACGGTGCAAATCGACCAAGTTGAGCATCCTGAACAACTTTCCTGTGTGGAGTCATGCAAAATTCGCAAAACCTTGGGAATTACAACTTTTTGGTGCAAAAGTGACGTCATAATTTGACAAAAAATCGTCGATTACCGCCAAAGTAAAACATTGATGGGGTTCAAACTTGCACAGGCACATTCGGGTGGGGTATCCCCATGAAGTAATCACGCTAATTCGGCTTTTTGGGAGCTCGAAAATTAAAAAGTTTATTCCCCGGGCAGGGAAAAGGGAAGAGCGGCCATCTTGTTTTTCTAATAGTCAACTCTGGAAATCGCGTTTTGACGGTGCAAATCGACCAAGTTGAGCATCCTGAACAACTTTCCTGTGTGGAGTCATGCAAAATTCGTAAAACCTTGGGAATTACAACTTTTTGGTGCAAAAGTTACGTCATAATTTGTCCAAAAATCGTCGATTACCGCCAAAGTAAAACATTGACGGGGTTCAGATTTGCACCGGCACACTCGGGTGGGGTATCCGCAAGAAGTAATCACGCTTATTCGGCTTTTCGGGGTGGCTCGAAAATTAAAAAGTTATTCTCCGGTCAGGGAAAATGGAAGAGCGGCCATCTTGTTTTTCTAATATTCAACTCTGGAAATCGCGTTTTGACGGTGCAAATCGACCAAGTAGAGCATCCTGAACAACTTTCCTGTGTGGAGTCATGCAAAATTCGCAAAACCTTGGGAATTACAACTTTTTGGTGCAAAAGTGACGTCATAATTTGACAAAAAAATCGTCGATTACCGCCAAAGTAAAACATTGATGGGGTTCAAATTTGCACAGGCACACTCGGGTGGGGTATTCGCAAGAAGTAATCACGCTAATTCGGCTTTTTGGGAGCTCGAAAATTAAAAAGTTTATTCCCCGGGCAGGGAAAAGGGAAGAGCGGCCATCTTGTTTTTCTAATAGTCAACTCTGGAAATCGCGTTTTGACGGTGCAAATCGACCAAAGTGAGCATCCTGAACAACTTTCCTGTGTGGAGTCATGCAAAATTCGCAAAACCTTGGGAATTACAACTTTTTGGTGCAAAAGTGACGTCATGATTTGACAAAAAATCGTCGATTACCGCCAAAGTAAAACATTGATGGGGTTCAAATTTGCAAAGGCACACTCGTGTGGGGTATCCGCAAGAAGTAATCACGCTCATTCGGCTTTTCGGGTGGCTCGAAAATTAAAAAGTTTATTCCCCGGGCAGGGAAAAGGGAAGAGCGGCCATCTTGTTTTTTAATAGTCAACTCTGGAAATCGCGTTTTGACGGTGCAAATCGACCAAGTTGAGCATCCTGAACAACTTTCCTGTGTGGAGTCATGCAAAATTCGCAAAACCTTGGGAATTACAACTTTTTGGTGCAAAAGTGACGTCATAATTTGACAAAAAATCGTCGATTACCGCCAAAGTAAAACATTGATGGGGTTCAAATTTGCACAGGCACACTCGGGTGGGGTATCCGCAAGAAGTAATCACGCTAATTTGGCTTTTTGGGAGCTCGAAAATTAAAAAGTTTATTCCCCGGGCAGGGAAAAGGGAAGAGCGGCCATCTTGTTTTTCTAATATTCAACTCTGGAAATCGCGTTTTGACGGTGCAAATCGACCAAGTTGAGCATCCTGAACAACTTTCCTGTGTGGAGTCATGCAAAATTCGCAAACCCTTGGGAATTACAACTTTTTGGTGCAAAAGTGACGTCATAATTTGACAAAAAATCGTCGATTACCGCCAAAGTAAAACATTGATGGGGTTCAAATTTGCACAGGCACACTCGGGTGGGGTATTCGCAAGAAGTAATCACGCTAATTTGGCTTTTTGGGAGCTCGAAAATTAAAAAGTTTATTCCCTGGGCAGGGAAAAGGGAAGAGCGGCCATCTTGTTTTTTTATAGTCAACTCTGGAAATCGCGTTTTGACGGTGCAAATCGACCAAGTTGAGCATCCTGAACAACTTTCCTGTGTGGAGTCATGCAAAATTCGCAAAACCTTGGGAATTACAACTTTTTGGTGCAAAAGTGACGTCATAGTTTGACAAAAAATCGTCGATTACCGCCAAAGTAAAACATTGATGGGGTTCAAATTTGCACAGGCACACTCGGGTGGGGTATCCGCAAGAAGTAATCACGCTCATTCGGCTTTTCGGGAGCTCGAAAATTAAAAAGTTTATTCCCCGGGCAGGGAAAAGGGAAGAGCGGCCATCTTGTTTTTCTAATAGTCAACTCTGGAAATCGCGTTTTGACGGTGCAAATCGACCAAGTTGAGCATCCTGAACAACTTTCCTGTGTGGAGTCATGCAAAATTCGCAAAACCTTGGGAATTACAACTTTTTGGTGCAAAAGTGACGTCATAATTTGACAAAAAATCGTCGATTACCGCCAAAGTAAAACATTGACGGGGTTCAAATTTGCACCGGCACACTCGGGTGGGGTATCCGCAAGAAGTAATCACGCTCATTCGGCTTTTCGGGTTGCTCGAAAATTAAAAAGTTTATTCCCCGGGCAGGGAAAAGGGAAGAGCGGCCATCTTGTTTTTCTAATAGTCAACTCTGGAAATCGCGTTTTGACGGTGCAAATCGACCAAGTTGAGCATCCTGAACAACTTTCCTGTGTGGAGTCATGCAAAATTCGCAAAACCTTGGGAATTACAACTTTTTGGTGCAAAAGTGACGTCATAATTTGACAAAAAATCGTCGATTACCGCCAAAGTAAAACATTGATGGGGTTCAAATTTGCACAGGCACACTCGGGTGGGGTATCCGCAAGAAGTAATCACGCTAATTTGGCTTTTTGGGAGCTCGAAAATTAAAAAGTTTATTCCCCGGGCAGGGAAAAGGGAAGAGCGGCCATCTTGTTTTTCTAATATTCAACTCTGGAAATCGCGTTTTGACGGTGCAAATCGACCAAGTTGAGCATCCTGAACAACTTTCCTGTGTGGAGTCATGCAAAATTCGCAAAACCTAGGGAATTACAACTTTTTGGTGCAAAAGTGACGTCATAATTTGACAAAAAATCGTCGATTAACGCCAAAGTAAAACATTGATGGGGTTTAAATTTGCACAGGCACACTCGGGTGGGGTATCCGCAAGAAGTAATAACGCTAATTCGGCTTTTCGGGAGCTCGAAAAGTAAAAAGTTTATTCCCCGGGCAGGGAAAAGGGAAGAGTGGCCATCTTGTTTTTCTAATATTCAACTCTGGAAATCGCGTTTTTACGGTGCAAATCGACCAAGTTGAGCATCCTGAACAACTTTCCTGTGTGGAGTCATGCAAAATTCGTAAAACCTTGGGAATTACAACTTTTTGGTGCAAAAGTGACGTCATTATTTGTCCAAAAATCGTCGATTACCGCCAAAGTAAAACATTGACGGGGTTCAGATTTGCACCGGCACACTCGGGTGGGGTATCCGCAAGAAGTAATAACGCTAATTCGGCTTTTCGGGAGCTCGAAAAGTAAAAAGTTTATTCCCCGGGCAGGGAAAAGGGAAGAGCGGCCATCTTGTTTTTCTAATATTCAACTCTGGAAATCGCGTTTTTACGGTGCAAATCGACCAAGTTGAGCATCCTGAACAACTTTCCTGTGTGGAGTCATGCAAAATTCGCAAAACCTTGGGAATTACAACTTTTTGGTGCAAAAGTGACGTCATAATTTGACAAAAAATCGTCGATTACCGTCAAAGTAAAACATTGATGGGGTTCAAATTTGCACAGGCACACTCGGGTGGGGTATCCGCAAGAAGTAATCACGCTAGTTCGGCTTTTTGGGAGCTCGAAAATTAAAAAGTTTGTTCCCCGGGCAGGGAAAAGGGAAGAGCGGCCATCTTGTTTTTCTAATAGTCAACTATGGAAATCGCGTTTTGACGGTGGAAATCGACCAAGTTGAGCATCCTGAACAACTTTCCTGTGTGGAGTCAAGCAAAATTCGTAAAACCTTGGGAATTACAACTTTTTGGTGCAAAAGTGACGTCATAATTTGACCAAAAATCGTCGATTACCGCCAAAGTGAAACATTAAATGGGTTCAAATTTGCACCGGCACACTCGGGTGGGGTATCCGCAAGAAGTAATCACGCTAATTCGGCTTTTCGGGGTGGCTCGAAAATTAAAAAGTTTATTCCCCGGGCAGGGAAAAGGGAAGAGCGGCCATCTTGTTTTCTAATAGTCAACTCTGGAAATCGCGTTTTGACGGTGCAAATCGACCAAGTTGAGCATCCTGAACAACTTTCCTGTGTGGAGTCATGCAAAATTCGCAAAACCTTGGGAATTACAACTTTTTGGTGCAAAAGTGATGTCATAATTTGACAAAAAATCGTCGATTACCGCCAAAGTAAAACATTGATGGGGTTCAAATTTGCACCGGCACACTCGGGTGGGGGTATCCGCAAGAAGTAATCATGCTAATTCGGCTTTTCGGGAGCTCGAAAATTAAAAAGTTTATTCCCCGGGCAGGGAAAAGGGAAGAGCGGCCATCTTGTTTTTCTAATAGTCAACTCTGGAAATCGCGTTTTGACGGTGCAAATCGACCAAGTTGAGCATCCTGAACAACTTTCCTGTGTGGAGTCATGCAAAATTCGCAAAACCTTGGGAATTACAACTTTTTGGTGCAAAAGTGACGTCATAATTTGTCCAAAAATCGTCGATTACCGCCAAAGTAAAACCTTGACGGGGTTCAGATTTGCACCGGCACACTCGGGTGGGGTATCCGCAAGAAGTAATCACGCTAATTCGGCTTTTCGGGGTGGCTCGAAAATTAAAAAGTTTATTCCCCGGGCAGGGAAAAGGGAAGAGCGGCCATCTTGTTTTTCTAATATTCAACTCTGGAAATCGCGTTTTGACGGTGCAAATCGACCAAGTTGAGCATCCTGATCAACTTTCCTGTGTGGAGTCATGCAAAATTCGCAAAACCTTGGGAATTACAACTTTTTGGTGCAAAAGTGACGTCATTATTTGACCAAAAATCGTCGATTACCGCCAAAGTAAAACATTGATGGGGTTCAAATTTGCACAGGCACACTCGGGTGGGGGTATCCGCAAGAAGTAATCATGCTAATTCGGCTTTTCGGGAGCTCGAAAATTAAAAAGTTTATTCCCCGGGCAGGGAAAAGGGAAGAGCGGCCATCTTGTTTTTCTAATAGTCAACTCTGGAAATCGCGTTTTGACGGTGCAAATCGACCAAGTTGAGCATCCTGAACAACTTTCCTGTGTGGAGTCATGCAAAATTCGCAAAACCTTGGGAATTACAACTTTTTGGTGCAAAAGTGACGTCATAATTTGTCCAAAAATCGTCGATTACCGCCAAAGTAAAACCTTGACGGGGTTCAGATTTGCACCGGCACACTTGGGTGGGGTATCCGCAAGAAGTAATCACGCTAATTCAGCTTTTCGGGGTGGCTCGAAAATTAAAAAGTTTATTCCCCGGGCAGGGAAAAGGGAAGAGCGGCCATCTTGTTTTCTAATAGTCAACTCTGGAAATCGCGTTTTGACGGTGCAAAACGACCAAGTTGAGCATCCTGAACAACTTTCCTGTGTGGAGTCATGCAAAATTCGCAAAACCTTGGGAATTACAACTTTTTGGTGCAAAAGTGACGTCATAATTTGACAAAAAATCGTCGATTACCGTCAAAGTAAAACATTGATGGGGTTCAAATTTGCACAGGCACACTCGGGTGGGGTATCCGCAAGAAGTAATCACGCTAATTCGGCTTTTTGGGAGCTCGAAAATTAAAAAGTTTGTTCCCCGGGCAGGGAAAAGGGAAGAGCGGCCATCTTGTTTTTCTAATAGTCAACTATGGAAATCGCGTTTTGACGGTGGAAATCGACCAAGTTGAGCATCCTGAACAACTTTCCTGTGTGGAGTCAAGCAAAATTCGTAAAACCTTGGGAATTACAACTTTTTGGTGCAAAAGTGACGTCATAATTTGACCAAAAATCGTCGATTACCGCCAAAGTGAAACATTAAATGGGTTCAAATTTGCACCGGCACACTCGGGTGGGGTATCCGCAAGAAGTAATCATGCTAATTCGGCTTTTCGGGAGCTCGAAAATTAAAAAGTTTATTCCCCGGGCAGGGAAAAGGGAAGAGCGGCCATCTTGTTTTTCTAATAGTCAACTCTGGAAATCGCGTTTTGACGGTGCAAATCGACCAAGTTGAGCATCCTGAACAACTTTCCTGTGTGGAGTCATGCAAAATTCGCAAAACCTTGGGAATTACAACTTTTTGGTGCAAAAGTGACGTCATAATTTGTCCAAAAATCGTCGATTACCGCCAAAGTAAAACATTGACGGGGTTCAGATTTGCACCGGCACACTCGGGTGGGGTATCCGCAAGAAGTAATCATGCTTATTCGGCTTTTCGGGGTGCCACGAAAATTAAAACGTTTATTCCCTGGGAAGGGAAAAGGGAAGTGCGGCCATCTTGTTTTTCTAGAAGTCAACTCTGGAAATCGCGTTTTGACGGTGCAAATCGACCAAGTTGAGCATCCTGAACAACTTTCCTGTGTGGAGTCATGCAAAATTCGCAAAACCTTGGGAATTACAACTTTTTGGTGCAAAAGTGACGTCATAATTTGACAAAAAATCGTCGATTACAGCCAAAGTAAAACATTGATGGGGTTCAAATTTGCACAGGCACACTCGGGTGGGGTATCCGCAAGAAGTAATCACGCTAATTTGGCTTTTTGGGAGCTCGAAAATTAAAAAGTTTATTCCCCGGGCAGGGAAAAGGGAAGAGCGGCCATCTTGTTTTTCTATAGTCAACTCTGGAAATCGCGTTTTGACGGTGCAAATCGACCAAGTTGAGCATCCTGAACAACTTTCCTGTGTTGAGTCATGCAAAATTCGTAAAACCTTGGGAATTACAACTTTTTGGTGCAAAAGTGACGTCATAATTTGACAAAAAATCGTCGATTACCGCCAAAGTAAAACATTGATGGGGTTCAAATTTGCACAGGCACACTCGGGTGGGGTATCCGCAAGAAGTAATCACGCTAATTTGGCTTTTTGGGAGCTCGAAAATTAAAAAGTTTATTCCCCGGGCAGGGAAAAGGGAAGAGCGGCCATCTTGTTTTCTAATAGTCAACTCTGGAAATCGCGTTTTGACGGTGCAAATCGACCAAGTTGAGCATCCTGAACAACTTTCCTGTGTGGAGTCATGCAAAATTCGCAAAACCTTGGGAATTACAACTTTTTGGTGCAAAAGTGACGTCATAGTTTGACAAAAAATCGTCGATTGCCGCCAAAGTAAAACATTGATGGGGTTCAAATTTGCACAGGCACACTCGGTGGGGTATCCGCAAGAAGTAATCACGCTCATTCGGCTTTTCGGGAGCTCGAAAATTAAAAAGTTTATTCCCCGGGCAGGGAAAAGGGAAGAGCGGCCATCTTGTTTTTCTAAGAGTCAACTCTGAAAATCGCGTTTTGACGGTGCAAATCGACCAAGTTGAGCATCCTGAACAAGTTTCCTGTGTGGAGTCATGCAAAATTCGCAAAACCTTGGGATTTACAACTTTTTGGTGCAAAAGTGACGTCATAGTTTGACAAAAAATCGTCGATTACCGCCAAAGTAAAACATTGATGGGGTTCAAATTTGCACAGGCACGCTCGATGGGGTATCCGCAAGAAGTAATCACGCTCAGTCGGCTTTTCGGGAGGTCGAAAATTAAAAAGTTTATTCCCCGGGCAGGGAAAAGGGAAGAGCGGCCATCTTGTTTTTCTAATAGTCAACTCTGGAAATCGCGTTTTGACCGTGCAAATCGACCAAGTTGAGCATCCTGAACAACTTTCCTGTGTGGAGTCATGCAAAATTCGTAAAACCTTGGGAATTACAACTTTTTGGTGCAAAAGTGACGTCATAATTTGTCCAAAAATCGTCGATTACCGCCAAAGTATAACATTGACGGGGTTCAGATTTGCACCGGCACACTCGGGTGGGGTATCCGCAAGAAGTAATCACGCTAATTCGGCTTTTCGGGGTGGCTCGAAATTTAAAAAGTTTATTCCCCGGGCAGGGAAAAGGGAAGAGCGGCCATCTTGTTTTCTAATAGTCAACTCTGGAAATCGCGTTTTGACGGTGCAAATCGACCAAGTTGAGGATCCTGAACAACTTTCCTGTGTGGAGTCATGCAAAATTCGCAAAACCTTGGGAATTACAACTTTTTGGCGCAAAAGTGACGTCATAATTTGACAAAAAATCATCGATTACCGCCAAAGTAAAACATTGATGGGGTTCAAATTTGCACAGGCACACTCTGGTGGGGTATCCGCAAGAAGTAATCACGCTAATTTGGCTTTTTGGGAGCTCGAAAATTAAAAGGTTTATTCCCCGGGCAGGGAAAAGGGAAGAGCGGCCATCTTGTTTTTCTAATAGTCAACTCTGGAAATCGCGTTTTGACGGTGCAAATCGACCAAGTTGAGCATCCTGAACAACTTTCCTGTGTGGAGTCATGCAAAATTCGTAAAACCTTGGGAATTACAACTTTTTGGTGCAAAAGTGACGTCATAATTTGACCAAAAATCGTCAATTACCGCCAAAGTGAAACATTAAATGGGTTCAAATTTGCACCGGCACACTCGGGTGGGGTATCCGCAAGAAGTAATCACGCTAATTCGGCTTTTCGGGAGCTCGAAAATTAAAAAGTTTATTCCCCGGGCAGGGAAAAGGGAAGAGCGGCCATCTTGTTTTTCTTATAGTCAACTCTGGAAATCGCGTTTTGACGGTGCAAATCGACCAAGTTGAGCATCCTGAACAACTTTCCTGTGTGGAGTCAAGCAAAATTCGTAAAACCTTGGGAATTACAACTTTTTGGTGCAAAAGTGACGTCATAATTTGACCAAAAATCGTCGATTACCGCCAAAGTGAAACATTAAATGGGTTCAAATTTGCACCGGCACACTCGGGTGGGGTATCCGCAAGAAGTAATCACGCTAATTCGGCTTTTCGGGGTGGCTCGAAAATTAAAAAGTTTATTCCCCGGGCAGGGAAAAGGGAAGAGCGGCCATCTTGTTTTCTAATAGTCAACTCTGGAAATCGCGTTTTGACGGTGCAAATCGACCAAGTTGAGCATCCTGAACAACTTTCCTGTGTGGAGTCATGCAAAATTCGCAAAACCTTGGGAATTACAACTTTTTGGTGCAAAAGTGACGTCATAATTTGACAAAAAATCGTCGATTACCGTCAAAGTAAAACATTGATGGGGTTCAAATTTGCACAGGCACACTCGGGTGGGGTATCCGCAAGAAGTAATCACGCTAATTCGGCTTTTTGGGAGCTCGAAAATTAAAAAGTTTGTTCCCCGGGCAGGGAAAAGGGAAGAGCGGCCATCTTGTTTTTCTAATAGTCAACTATGGAAATCGCGTTTTGACGGTGGAAATCGACCAAGTTGAGCATCCTAAACAACTTTCCTGTGTGGAGTCAAGCAAAATTCGTAAAATCTTGGGAATTACAACTTTTTGGTGCAAAAGTGACGTCATAATTTGACCAAAAATCGTCGATTACCGCCAAAGTGAAACATTAAATGGGTTCAAATTTGCACCGGCACACTCGGGTGGGGTATCCGCAAGAAGTAATCACGCTAATTCGGCTTTTCGGGGTGGCTCGAAAATTAAAAAGTTTATTCCCCGGGCAGGGAAAAGGGAAGAGCGGCCATCTTGTTTTCTAATAGTCAACTCTGGAAATCGCGTTTTGACGGTGCAAATCGACCAAGTTGAGCATCCTGAACAACTTTCCTGTGTGGAGTCATGCAAAATTCGCAAAACCTTGGGAATTACAACTTTTTGGTGCATAAGTGATGTCATAATTTGACAAAAAATCGTCGATTACCGCCAAAGTAAAACATTGATGGGGTTCAAATTTGCACCGGCACACTCGGGTGGGGTATCCGCAAGAAGTAATCAGGCTAATTCGGCTTTTCGGGGTGGCTCGAAAATTAAAAAGTTTATTCCCCGGGCAGGGAAAAGGGAAGAGCGGCCATCTTGTTTTTCTAATAGTCAACTCTGGAAATCGCGTTTTGACGGTGCAAATCGACCAAGTTGAGCATCCTGAACAAATTTCCTGTGTGGAGTCATGCAAAATTCGTAAAACCTTGGGAATTACAACTTTTTGGTGCAAAAGTGACGTCATAATTTGTCCAAAAATCGTCGATTACCGCCAAAGTAAAACATTGACGGGGTTCAGATTTGCACCGGCACACTCGGGTGGGGTATCCGCAAGAAGTAATCACGCTAATTCGGCTTTTCGGGGTGGCTCGAAAATTAAAAAGTTATCCTCCGGTCAGGGAAAATGAAAGAGCGGCCATCTTGTTTTTCTAATATTCAACTCTGGAAATCGCGTTTTGATGGTGCAAATCGACCAAGTTGAGCATCCTGAACAACTTTCCTGTGTGGAGTCATGCAAAATTCGCAAAACCTAGGGAATTACAACTTTTTGGTGCAAAAGTGACGTCATTATTTGACCAAAAATCGTCGATTACCGCCAAAGTAAAACATTGACGGGGTTCAAATTTGCACAGGCACACTCGGGTGGGGTATCCGCAAGAAGTAATCACGCTAATTCGGCTTTTTGGGAGCTCGAAAATTAAAAAGTTTATTCCCCGGGCAGGGAAAAGGGAAGAGCGGCCATCTTGTTTTTCTAATAGTCAACTCTGGAAATCGCGTTTTGACGGTGCAAATCGACCAAGTTGAGCATCCTGAACAACTTTCCTGTGTGGAGTCATGCAAAATTCGCAAAACCTTGGGAATTACAACTTTTTCGTGCAAAAGTGACGTCATAATTTGACAAAAAATCGTCGATTACCGCCAAAGTAAAACATTGACGGGGTTCAAATTTGCACCGGCACTCTCGGGTGGGGTATCCGCAAGAAGTAATCACGCTAATTCGGCTTTTCGGGAGCTCGAAAATTAAAAAGTTTATTCCCCGGGCAGGGAAAAGGGAAGAGCGGCCATCTTGTTTTTATGATAGTCAACTCTGGAAATCGCGTTTTGACAGTGCAAATCGACCAAGTTGAGCATCCTGAACAACTTTCCTGTGTGGAGTCATGCAAAATTCGCAAAACCTTGGGAATTACAACTTTTTGGTGCAAAAGTGACGTCATAATTTGACAAAAAATCGTCGATTACCGCCAAAGTAAAACATTGATGGGGTTCAAATTTGCACAGGCACACTCGGGTGGGGTATCCGCAAGAAGTAATCACGCTAATTCGGCTTTTCGGGGTGGCTCGAAAATTAAAAAGTTATTCTCCGGTCAGGGAAATTGGAAGAGCGGCCATCTTGTTTTTCTAATATTCAACTCTGGAAATCGCGTTTTGACGGTGCAAATCGACCAAGTTGAGCATCCTGAACAACTTTCCTGTGTGGAGTCATGCAAAATTCGTAAAACCTTGGGAATTACAACTTTTTGGTGCAAAAGTGACGTCATTATTTGTCCAAAAATCGTCGATTACCGCCAAAGTAAAACATTGACGGGGTTCAGATTTGCACCGGCACACTCGGGTGGGGTATCCGCAAGAAGTAATCACGCTAATTCGGCTTTTCGGGGTGGCTCGAAAATTAAAAAGTTTATTCCCCGGGCAGGGAAAAGGGAAGAGCGGCCATCTTGTTTTTCTAATATTCAACTCTGGAAATCGCGTTTTGACGGTGCAAATCGACCAAGTTGAGCATCCTGATCAACTTTCCTGTGTGGAGTCATGCAAAATTCGCAAAACCTTGGGAATTACAACTTTTTGGTGCAAAAGTGACGTCATTATTTGACCAAAAATCGTCGATTACCGCCAAAGTAAAACATTGACTGGGTTCAAATTTGCACAGGCACACTCGGGTCGGGGTATCCGCAAGAAGTAATCACGCTAATTCGGCTTTTTGGGAGCTCGAAAATTAAAAAGTTTATTCCCCGGGCAGGGAAAAGGGAAGAGCGGCCATCTTGTTTTTCTAATAGTCAACTCTGGAAATCGCGTTTTGACGGTGCAAATCGACCAAGTTGAGCATCCTGAACAACTTTCCTGTGTGGAGTCATGCAAAATTCGCAAAACCTTGGGAATTACAACTTTTTGGTGCAAAAGTGATGTCATAATTTGACAAAAAATCGTCGATTACCGCCAAAGTAAAACATTGATGGGGTTCAAATTTGCACCGGCACACTCGGGTGGGGGTATCCGCAAGAAGTAATCATGCTAATTCGGCTTTTCGGGAGCTCGAAAATTAAAAAGTTTATTCCCCGGGCAGGGAAAAGGGAAGAGCGGCCATCTTGTTTTTCTAATAGTCAACTCTGGAAATCGCGTTTTGACGGTGCAAATCGACCAAGTTGAGCATCCTGAACAACTTTCCTGTGTGGAGTCATGCAAAATTCGCAAAACCTTGGGAATTACAACTTTTTGGTGCAAAAGTGACGTCATAATTTGTCCAAAAATCGTCGATTACCGCCAAAGTAAAACATTGACGGGGTTCAGATTTGCACCGGCACACTCGGGTGGGGTATCCGCAAGAAGTAATAACGCTAATTCGGCTTTTCGGGAGCTCGAAAAGTAAAAAGTTTATTCCCCGGGCAGGGAAAAGGGAAGAGCGGCCATCTTGTTTTTCTAATATTCAACTCTGGAAATCGCGTTTTTACGGTGCAAATCGACCAAGTTGAGCATCCTGAACAACTTTCCTGTGTGGAGTCATGCAAAATTCGCAAAACCTTGGGAATTACAACTTTTTGGTGCAAAAGTGACGTCATAATTTGACAAAGAATCGTCGATTACCGTCAAAGTAAAACATTGATGGGGTTCAAATTTGCACAGGCACACTCGGGTGGGGTATCCGCAAGAAGTAATCACGCTAATTCGGCTTTTTGGGAGCTCGAAAATTAAAAAGTTTGTTCCCCGGGCAGGGAAAAGGGAAGAGCGGCCATCTTGTTTTTCTAATAGTCAACTATGGAAATCGCGTTTTGACGGTGGAAATCGACCAAGTTGAGCATCCTGAACAACTTTCCTGTGTGGAGTCAAGCAAAATTCGTAAAACCTTGGGAATTACAACTTTTTGGTGCAAAAGTGACGTCATAATTTGACAAAGAATCGTCGATTACCGTCAAAGTAAAACATTGATGGGGTTCAAATTTGCACAGGCACACTCGGGTGGGGTATCCGCAAGAAGTAATCACGCTAATTCGGCTTTTTGGGAGCTCGAAAATTAAAAAGTTTGTTCCCCGGGCAGGGAAAAGGGAAGAGCGGCCATCTTGTTTTTCTAATAGTCAACTATGGAAATCGCGTTTTGACGGTGGAAATCGACCAAGTTGAGCATCCTGAACAACTTTCCTGTGTGGAGTCAAGCAAAATTCGTAAAACCTTGGGAATTACAACTTTTTGGTGCAAAAGTGACGTCATAATTTGACCAAAAATCGTCGATTACCGCCAAAGTGAAACATTAAATGGGTTCAAATTTGCACCGGCACACTCGGGTGGGGTATCCGCAAGAAGTAATCACGCTAATTCGGCTTTTCGGGGTGGCTCGAAAATTAAAAAGTTTATTCCCCGGGCAGGGAAAAGGGAAGAGCGGCCATCTTGTTTTCTAATAGTCAACTCTGGAAATCGCGTTTTGACGGTGCAAATCGACCAAGTTGAGCATCCTGAACAACTTTCCTGTGTGGAGTCATGCAAAATTCGCAAAACCTTGGGAATTACAACTTTTTGGTGCAAAAGTGATGTCATAATTTGACAAAAAATCGTCGATTACCGCCAAAGTAAAACATTGATGGGGTTCAAATTTGCACCGGCACACTCGGGTGGGGGTATCCGCAAGAAGTAATCATGCTAATTCGGCTTTTCGGGAGCTCGAAAATTAAAAAGTTTATTCCCCGGGCAGGGAAAAGGGAAGAGCGGCCATCTTGTTTTTCTAATAGTCAACTCTGGAAATCGCGTTTTGACGGTGCAAATCGACCAAGTTGAGCATCCTGAACAACTTTCCTGTGTGGAGTCATGCAAAATTCGCAAAACCTTGGGAATTACAACTTTTTGGTGCAAAAGTGACGTCATAATTTGTCCAAAAATCGTCGATTACCGCCAAAGTAAAACCTTGACGGGGTTCAGATTTGCACCGGCACACTCGGGTGGGGTATCCGCAAGAAGTAATCACGCTAATTCGGCTTTTCGGGGTGGCTCGAAAATTAAAAAGTTTATTCCCCGGCAGGGAAAAGGGAAGAGCGGCCATCTTGTTTTTCTAATATTCAACTCTGGAAATCGCGTTTTGACGGTGCAAATCGACCAAGTTGAGCATCCTGATCAACTTTCCTGTGTGGAGTCATGCAAAATTCGCAAAACCTTGGGAATTACAACTTTTTGGTGCAAAAGTGACGTCATTATTTGACCAAAAATCGTCGATTACCGCCAAAGTAAAACATTGATGGGGTTCAAATTTGCACAGGCACACTCGGGTGGGGGTATCCGCAAGAAGTAATCATGCTAATTCGGCTTTTCGGGAGCTCGAAAATTAAAAAGTTTATTCCCCGGGCAGGGAAAAGGGAAGAGCGGCCATCTTGTTTTTCTAATAGTCAACTCTGGAAATCGCGTTTTGACGGTGCAAATCGACCAAGTTGAGCATCCTGAACAACTTTCCTGTGTGGAGTCATGCAAAATTCGCAAAACCTTGGGAATTACAACTTTTTGGTGCAAAAGTGACGTCATAATTTGTCCAAAAATCGTCGATTACCGCCAAAGTAAAACCTTGACGGGGTTCAGATTTGCACCGGCACACTTGGGTGGGGTATCCGCAAGAAGTAATCACGCTAATTCGGCTTTTCGGGGTGGCTCGAAAATTAAAAAGTTTATTCCCCGGGCAGGGAAAAGGGAAGAGCGGCCATCTTGTTTTCTAATAGTCAACTCTGGAAATCGCGTTTTGACGGTGCAAATCGACCAAGTTGAGCATCCTGAACAACTTTCCTGTGTGGAGTCATGCAAAATTCGCAAAACCTTGGGAATTACAACTTTTTGGTGCAAAAGTGATGTCATAATTTGACAAAAAATCGTCGATTACCGCCAAAGTAAAACATTGATGGGGTTCAAATTTGCACCGGCACACTCGGGTGGGGGTATCCGCAAGAAGTAATCATGCTAATTCGGCTTTTCGGGAGCTCGAAAATTAAAAAGTTTATTCCCCGGGCAGGGAAAAGGGAAGAGCGGCCATCTTGTTTTTCTAATAGTCAACTCTGGAAATCGCGTTTTGACGGTGCAAATCGACCAAGTTGAGCATCCTGAACAACTTTCCTGTGTGGAGTCATGCAAAATTCGCAAAACCTTGGGAATTACAACTTTTTGGTGCAAAAGTGACGTCATAATTTGACAAAAAATCGTCGATTACCGCCAAAGTAAAACATTGATGGGGTTCAAATTTGCACAGGCACACTCGGGTTGGGTATCCGCAAGAAGTAATCACGCTAATTCGGCTTTTTGGGAGTTCGAAAATTAAAAAGTTTATTCCCCGGGCAGGGAAAAGGGAAGAGCGGCCATCTTGTTTTTATAATAGTCAACTATGGAAATCGCGTTTTGACGGTGCAAATCGACCAAGTTGAGCATCCTGAACAACTTTCCTGTGTGGAGTCATGCAAAATTCGTACAACCTTGGGAATTACAACTTTTTGGTGCAAAAGTGACGTCATAATTTGTCCAAAAATCGTCGATTACCGCCAAAGTAAAACATTGACGGGGTTCAGATTTGCACCAGCACACTCGGGTGGGGTATCCGCAAGAAGTAATCACGCTTATTCGGCTTTTCGGGGTGGCTCGAAAATTAAAAAGTTATTCTCCGGTCAGGGAAAAGGTAAGAGCGGCCATCTTGTTTTTCTAATATTCAACTCTGGAAATCGCGTTTTGACGGTGCAAATCGACCAAGTTGAGCATCCTGAACAACTTTCCTGTGTGGAGTCATGCAAAATTCGCAAAACCTTGGGAATTACAACTTTTTGGTGCAAAAGTGACGTCATAATTTGACAAAAAATCGTCGATTACCGCCAAAGTAAAACATTGATGGGGTTCAAATTTGCACAGGCACACTCGGGTGGGGTATCCGCAAGAAGTAATCACGCTAATTCGGCTTTTTGGGAGCTCGAAAATTAAAAAGTTTATTCCCCGGGCAGGGAAAAGGGAAGAGCGGCCATCTTGTTTTTCTAATAGTCAACTATGGAAATCGCGTTTTGACGGTGCAAATCGACCAAGTTGAGCATCCTGAACAACTTTCCTGTGTGGAGTCATGCAAAATTCGTACAACCTTGGGAATTACAACTTTTTGGTGCAAAAGTGACGTCATAATTTGACCAAAAATCGTCGATTACCGCCAAAGTTCAACATTAAATGGGTTCAAATTTGCACCGGCACACTCGGGTGGGGTATCCGCAAGAAGTAATCACGCTAATTCGGCTTTTCGCGGTGGCTCGAAAATTAAAAAGTTATTCTCCGGTCAGGGAAAATGAAAGAGCGGCCATCTTGTTTTTCTAATATTCAACTCTGGAAATCGCATTTTGACGGTGCAAATCGACCAAGTTGAGCATCCTGAACAACTTTCCTGTGTGGAGTCATGCAAAATTCGTACAACCTTGGGAATTACAACTTTTTGGTGCAAAAGTGACGTCATAATTTGTCCAAAAATCGTCGATTACCGCCAAAGTAAAACATTGACGGGGTTCAGATTTGCACCGGCACACTCGGGTGGGGTATCCGCAAGAAGTAATCACGCTTATTCGGCTTTTCGGGGTGGCTCGAAAATTAAAAAGTTATTCTCCGGTCAGGGAAAAGGGAAGAGCGGCCATCTTGTTTTTCTAATATTCAACTCTGGAAATCGCGTTTTGACGGTGCAAATCGACCAAGTTGAGCATCCTGAACAACTTTCCTGTGTGGAGTCATGCAAAATTCGCAAAACCTTGGGAATTACAACTTTTTGGTGCAAAAGTGACGTCATAATTTGACAAAAAATCGTCGATTACCGCCAAAGTAAAACATTGATGGGGTTCAAATTTGCACAGGCACACTCGGGTTGGGTATCCGCAAGAAGTAATCACGCTAATTCGGCTTTTTGGGAGTTCGAAAATTAAAAAGTTTATTCCCCGGGCAGGGAAAAGGGAAGAGCGGCCATCTTGTTTTTATAATAGTCAACTATGGAAATCGCGTTTTGACGGTGCAAATCGACCAAGTTGAGCATCCTGAACAACTTTCCTGTGTGGAGTCATGCAAAATTCGTACAACCTTGGGAATTACAACTTTTTGGTGCAAAAGTGACGTCATAATTTGTCCAAAAATCGTCGATTACCGCCAAAGTAAAACATTGACGGGGTTCAGATTTGCACCGGCACACTCGGGTGGGGTATCCGCAAGAAGTAATCACGCTTATTCGGCTTTTCGGGGTGGCTCGAAAATTAAAAAGTTATTCTCCGGTCAGGGAAAAGGTAAGAGCGGCCATCTTGTTTTTCTAATATTCAACTCTGGAAATCGCGTTTTGACGGTGCAAATCGACCAAGTTGAGCATCCTGAACAACTTTCCTGTGTGGAGTCATGCAAAATTCGCAAAACCTTGGGAATTACAACTTTTTGGTGCAAAAGTGACGTCATAATTTGACAAAAAATCGTCGATTACCGCCAAAGTAAAACATTGATGGGGTTCAAATTTGCACAGGCACACTCGGGTGGGGTATCCGCAAGAAGTAATCACGCTAATTCGGCTTTTTGGGAGCTCGAAAATTAAAAAGTTTATTCCCCGGGCAGGGAAAAGGGAAGAGCGGCCATCTTGTTTTTCTAATAGTCAACTATGGAAATCGCGTTTTGACGGTGCAAATCGACCAAGTTGAGCATCCTGAACAACTTTCCTGTGTGGAGTCATGCAAAATTCGTACAACCTTGGGAATTACAACTTTTTGGTGCAAAAGTGACGTCATAATTTGACCAAAAATCGTCGATTACCGCCAAAGTTCAACATTAAATGGGTTCAAATTTGCACCGGCACACTCGGGTGGGGTATCCGCAAGAAGTAATCACGCTAATTCGGCTTTTCGCGGTGGCTCGAAAATTAAAAAGTTATTCTCCGGTCAGGGAAAATGAAAGAGCGGCCATCTTGTTTTTCTAATATTCAACTCTGGAAATCGCATTTTGACGGTGCAAATCGACCAAGTTGAGCATCCTGAACAACTTTCCTGTGTGGAGTCATGCAAAATTCGTACAACCTTGGGAATTACAACTTTTTGGTGCAAAAGTGACGTCATAATTTGTCCAAAAATCGTCGATTACCGCCAAAGTAAAACATTGACGGGGTTCAGATTTGCACCGGCACACTCGGGTGGGGTATCCGCAAGAAGTAATCACGCTTATTCGGCTTTTCGGGGTGGCTCGAAAATTAAAAAGTTATTCTCCGGTCAGGGAAAAGGGAAGAGCGGCCATCTTGTTTTTCTAATATTCAACTCTGGAAATCGCGTTTTGACGGTGCAAATCGACCAAGTTGAGCATCCTGAACAACTTTCCTGTGTGGAGTCATGCAAAATTCGCAAAACCTTGGGAATTACAACTTTTTGGTGCAAAAGTGACGTCATAATTTGACAAAAAATCGTCGATTACCGCCAAAGTAAAACATTGATGGGGTTCAAATTTGCACAGGCACACTCGGGTGGGGTATCCGCAAGAAGTAATCACGCTAATTCGGCTTTTTGGGAGCTCGAAAATTAATAAGTTTATTCCCCGGGCAGGGAAAAGGGAAGAGCGGCCATCTTGTTTTTCTAATAGTCAACTATGGAAATCGCGTTTTGACGGTGCAAATCGACCAAGTTGAGCATCCTGAACAACTTTCCTGTGTGGAGTCATGCAAAATTCGTACAACCTTGGGAATTACAACTTTTTGGTGCAAAAGTGACGTCATAATTTGACCAAAAATCGTCGATTACCGCCAAAGTTCAACATTAAATGGGTTCAAATTTGCACCGGCACACTCGGGTGGGGTATCCGCAAGAAGTAATCACGCTAATTCGGCTTTTCGCGGTGGCTCGAAAATTAAAAAGTTATTCTCCGGTCAGGGAAAATGAAAGAGCGGCCATCTTGTTTTTCTAATATTCAACTCTGGAAATCGCGTTTTGACGGTGCAAATCGACCAAGTTGAGCATCCTGAACAACTTTCCTGTGTGGAGTCATGCAAAATTCGCAAAACCTTGGGAATTACAACTTTTTGGTGCAAAAGTGATGTCATAATTTGACAAAAAATCGTCGATTACCGCCAAAGTAAAACATTGATGGGGTTCAAATTTGCACCGGCACACTCGGGTGGGGGTATCCGCAAGAAGTAATCATGCTAATTCGGCTTTTCGGGAGCTCGAAAATTAAAAAGTTTATTCCCCGGGCAGGGAAAAGGGAAGAGCGGCCATCTTGTTTTTCTAATAGTCAACTCTGGAAATCGCGTTTTGACGGTGCAAATCGACCAAGTTGAGCATCCTGAACAACTTTCCTGTGTGGAGTCATGCAAAATTCGCAAAACCTTGGGAATTACAACTTTTTGGTGCAAACGTTACGTCATAATTTGTCCAAAAATCGTCGATTACCGCCAAAGTAAAACATTGACGGGGTTCAGATTTGCACCGGCACACTCGGGTGGGGTATCCGCAAGAGGTAATCACGCTAATTCGGCTTTTCGGGGTGGCTCGAAAATTAAAAAGTTATTCTCCGGTCAGGGAAAATGAAAGAGCGGCCATCTTGTTTTTCTAATATTCAACTCTGGAAATCGCGTTTTGACGGTGCAAATCGACCAAGTTGAGCATCCTGAACAACTTTCCTGTGTGGAGTCATGCAAAATTCGCAAAACCTAGGGAATTACAACTTTTTGGTGCAAAAGTGACGTCATTATTTGACCAAAAATCGTCGATTACCGCCAAAGTAAACATTGACGGGGTTCAAATTTGCACAGGCACACTCGGGTGGGGTATCCGCAAGAAGTAATCACGCTAATTTGGCTTTTTGGGAGCTCGAAAATTAAAAAGTTTATTCCCCGGGCAGGGAAAAGGGAAGAGCGGCCATCTTGTTTTTCTAATAGTCAACTCTGGAAATCGCGTTTTGACGGTGCAAATCGACCAAGTTGAGCATCCTGAACAACTTTCCTGTGTGGAGTCATGCAAAATTCGCAAAACCTTGGGAATTACAACTTTTTGGTGCAAGAGTGACGTCATAATTTGACAAAAAATCGTCGATTACCGCCAAAGTAAAACATTAAATGGGGTTCAAATTTGCACAGGCACACTCGGGTGGGGTATCCGCAAGAAGTAATCACGCTAATTCGGCTTTTTGGGAGCTCGAAAATTAAAAAGTTTATTCCCCGGGCAGGGAAAAGGGAAGAGCGGCCATCTTGTTTTTATAATAGTCAACTATGGAAATCGCGTTTTGACGGTGCAAATCGACCAAGTTGAGCATCCTGAACAACTTTCCTGTGTGGAGTCATGCAAAATTCGTACAACCTTGGGAATTACAACTTTTTGGTGCAAAAGTGACGTCATAATTTGTCCAAAAATCGTCGATTACCGCCAAAGTAAAACATTGACGGGGTTCAGATTTGCACCGGCACACTCGGGTGGGGTATCCGCAAGAAGTAATCACGCTTATTCGGCTTTTCGGGGTGGCTCGAAAATTAAAAAGTTATTCTCCGGTCAGGGAAAATGGAAGAGCGGCCATCTTGTTTTTCTAATATTCAACTCTGGAAATCGCGTTTTGACGGTGCAAATCGACCAAGTTGAGCATCCTGAACAACTTTCCTGTGTGGAGTCATGCAAAATTCGCAAAACCTTGGAAATTACAACTTTTTGGTGCAAAAGTGACGTCATAATTTGACCAAAAATCGTCGATTACCGCCAAAGTTCAACATTAAATGGGTTCAAATTTGCACCGGCACACTCGGGTGGGGTATCCGCAAGAAGTAATCACGCTAATTCGGCTTTTCGAGGTGGCTCGAAAATTAAAAAGTTATTCTCCGGTCAGGGAAAATGAAAGAGCGGCCATCTTGTTTTTCTAATATTCAACTCTGGAAATCGCGTTTTGACGGTGCAAATCGACCAAGTTGAGCATCCTGAACAACTTTCCTGTGTGGAGTCATGCAAAATTCGTAAAACCTTGGGAATTACAACTTTTTGGTGCAAAAGTGACGTCATAATTTGACAAAAAATCGTCGATTACCGCCAAAGTAAAACATTGATGGGGTTCAAATTTGCACAGGCACACTCGGGTTGGGTATCCGCAAGAAGTAATCACGCTAATTCGGCTTTTTGGGAGTTCGAAAATTAAAAAGTTTATTCCCCGGGCAGGGAAAAGGGAAGAGCGGCCATCTTGTTTTTATAATAGTCAACTATGGAAATCGCGTTTTGACGGTGCAAATCGACCAAGTTGAGCATCCTGAACAACTTTCCTGTGTGGAGTCATGCAAAATTCGTACAACCTTGGGAATTACAACTTTTTGGTGCAAAAGTGACGTCATAATTTGTCCAAAAATCGTCGATTACCGCCAAAGTAAAACATTGACGGGGTTCAGATTTGCACCGGCACACTCGGGTGGGGTATCCGCAAGAAGTAATCACGCTTATTCGGCTTTTCGGGGTGGCTCGAAAGTTAAAAAGTTATTCTCCGGTCAGGGAAAAGGTAAGAGCGGCCATCTTGTTTTTCTAATATTCAACTCTGGAAATCGCGTTTTGACGGTGCAAATCGACCAAGTTGAGCATCCTGAACAACTTTCCTGTGTGGAGTCATGCAAAATTCGCAAAACCTTGGGAATTACAACTTTTTGGTGCAAAAGTGACGTCATAATTTGACAAAAAATCGTCGATTACCGCCAAAGTAAAACATTGATGGGGTTCAAATTTGCACAGGCACACTCGGGTGGGGTATCCGCAAGAAGTAATCACGCTAATTCGGCTTTTTGGGAGCTCGAAAATTAAAAAGTTTATTCCCCGGGCAGGGAAAAGGGAAGAGCGGCCATCTTGTTTTTCTAATAGTCAACTATGGAAATCGCGTTTTGACGGTGCAAATCGACCAAGTTGAGCATCCTGAACAACTTTCCTGTGTGGAGTCATGCAAAATTCGTACAACCTTGGGAATTACAACTTTTTGGTGCAAAAGTGACGTCATAATTTGACCAAAAATCGTCGATTACCGCCAAAGTTCAACATTAAATGGGTTCAAATTTGCACCGGCACACTCGGGTGGGGTATCCGCAAGAAGTAATCACGCTAATTCGGCTTTTCGCGGTGGCTCGAAAATTAAAAAGTTATTCTCCGGTCAGGGAAAATGAAAGAGCGGCCATCTTGTTTTTCTAATATTCAACTCTGGAAATCGCATTTTGACGGTGCAAATCGACCAAGTTGAGCATCCTGAACAACTTTCCTGTGTGGAGTCATGCAAAATTCGTACAACCTTGGGAATTACAACTTTTTGGTGCAAAAGTGACGTCATAATTTGTCCAAAAATCGTCGATTACCGCCAAAGTAAAACATTGACGGGGTTCAGATTTGCACCGGCACACTCGGGTGGGGTATCCGCAAGAAGTAATCACGCTTATTCGGCTTTTCGGGGTGGCTCGAAAATTAAAAAGTTATTCTCCGGTCAGGGAAAAGGGAAGAGCGGCCATCTTGTTTTTCTAATATTCAACTCTGGAAATCGCGTTTTGACGGTGCAAATCGACCAAGTTGAGCATCCTGAACAACTTTCCTGTGTGGAGTCATGCAAAATTCGCAAAACCTTGGGAATTACAACTTTTTGGTGCAAAAGTGACGTCATAATTTGACAAAAAATCGTCGATTACCGCCAAAGTAAAACATTGATGGGGTTCAAATTTGCACAGGCACACTCGGGTGGGGTATCCGCAAGAAGTAATCACGCTAATTCGGCTTTTTGGGAGCTCGAAAATTAAAAAGTTTATTCCCCGGGCAGGGAAAAGGGAAGAGCGGCCATCTTGTTTTTCTAATAGTCAACTATGGAAATCGCGTTTTGACGGTGCAAATCGACCAAGTTGAGCATCCTGAACAACTTTCCTGTGTGGAGTCATGCAAAATTCGTACAACCTTGGGAATTACAACTTTTTGGTGCAAAAGTGACGTCATAATTTGACCAAAAATCGTCGATTACCGCCAAAGTTCAACATTAAATGGGTTCAAATTTGCACCGGCACACTCGGGTGGGGTATCCGCAAGAAGTAATCACGCTAATTCGGCTTTTCGAGGTGGCTCGAAAATTAAAAAGTTATTCTCCGGTCAGGGAAAATGAAAGAGCGGCCATCTTGTTTTTCTAATATTCAACTCTGGAAATCGCGTTTTGACGGTGCAAATCGACCAAGTTGAGCATCCTGAACAACTTTCCTGTGTGGAGTCATGCAAAATTCGTAAAACCTTGGGAATTACAACTTTTTGGTGCAAACGTTACGTCATAATTTGTCCAAAAATCGTCGATTACCGCCAAAGTAAAACATTGACGGGGTTCAGATTTGCACCGGCACACTCGGGTGGGGTATCCGCAAGAAGTAATCACGCTAATTCGGCTTTTCGGGGTGGCTCGAAAATTAAAAAGTTATTCTCCGGTCAGGGAAAATGAAAGAGCGGCCATCTTGTTTTTCTAATATTCAACTCTGGAAATCGCGTTTTGACGGTGCAAATCGACCAAGTTGAGCATCCTGAACAACTTTCCTGTGTGGAGTCATGCAAAATTCGCAAAACCTAGGGAATTACAACTTTTTGGTGCAAAAGTGACGTCATTATTTGACCAAAAATCGTCGATTACCGCCAAAGTAAACATTGACGGGGTTCAAATTTGCACAGGCACACTCGGGTGGGGTATCCGCAAGAAGTAATCACGCTAATTTGGCTTTTTGGGAGCTCGAAAATTAAAAAGTTTATTCCCCGGGCAGGGAAAAGGGAAGAGCGGCCATCTTGTTTTTCTAATAGTCAACTCTGGAAATCGCGTTTTGACGGTGCAAATCGACCAAGTTGAGCATCCTGAACAACTTTCCTGTGTGGAGTCATGCAAAATTCGCAAAACCTTGGGAATTACAACTTTTTGGTGCAAGAGTGACGTCATAATTTGACAAAAAATCGTCGATTACCGCCAAAGTAAAACATTAAATGGGGTTCAAATTTGCACAGGCACACTCGGGTGGGGTATCCGCAAGAAGTAATCACGCTAATTCGGCTTTTTGGGAGCTCGAAAATTAAAAAGTTTATTCCCCGGGCAGGGAAAAGGGAAGAGCGGCCATCTTGTTTTTATAATAGTCAACTATGGAAATCGCGTTTTGACGGTGCAAATCGACCAAGTTGAGCATCCTGAACAACTTTCCTGTGTGGAGTCATGCAAAATTCGTACAACCTTGGGAATTACAACTTTTTGGTGCAAAAGTGACGTCATAATTTGTCCAAAAATCGTCGATTACCGCCAAAGTAAAACATTGACGGGGTTCAGATTTGCACCGGCACACTCGGGTGGGGTATCCGCAAGAAGTAATCACGCTTATTCGGCTTTTCGGGGTGGCTCGAAAATTAAAAAGTTATTCTCCGGTCAGGGAAAATGGAAGAGCGGCCATCTTGTTTTTCTAATATTCAACTCTGGAAATCGCGTTTTGACGGTGCAAATCGACCAAGTTGAGCATCCTGAACAACTTTCCTGTGTGGAGTCATGCAAAATTCGCAAAACCTTGGAAATTACAACTTTTTGGTGCAAAAGTGACGTCATAATTTGACCAAAAATCGTCGATTACCGCCAAAGTTCAACATTAAATGGGTTCAAATTTGCACCGGCACACTCGGGTGGGGTATCCGCAAGAAGTAATCACGCTAATTCGGCTTTTCGAGGTGGCTCGAAAATTAAAAAGTTATTCTCCGGTCAGGGAAAATGAAAGAGCGGCCATCTTGTTTTTCTAATATTCAACTCTGGAAATCGCGTTTTGACGGTGCAAATCGACCAAGTTGAGCATCCTGAACAACTTTCCTGTGTGGAGTCATGCAAAATTCGTAAAACCTTGGGAATTACAACTTTTTGGTGCAAACGTTACGTCATAATTTGTCCAAAAATCGTCGATTACCGCCAAAGTAAAACATTGACGGGGTTCAGATTTGCACCGGCACACTCGGGTGGGGTATCCGCAAGAAGTAATCACGCTAATTCGGCTTTTCGGGGTGGCTCGAAAATTAAAAAGTTATTCTCCGGTCAGGGAAAATGAAAGAGCGGCCATCTTGTTTTTCTAATATTCAACTCTGGAAATCGCGTTTTGACGGTGCAAATCGACCAAGTTGAGCATCCTGAACAACTTTCCTGTGTGGAGTCATGCAAAATTCGCAAAACCTAGGGAATTACAACTTTTTGGTGCAAAAGTGACGTCATTATTTGACCAAAAATCGTCGATTACCGCCAAAGTAAACATTGACGGGGTTCAAATTTGCACAGGCACACTCGGGTGGGGTATCCGCAAGAAGTAATCACGCTAATTTGGCTTTTTGGGAGCTCGAAAATTAAAAAGTTTATTCCCCGGGCAGGGAAAAGGGAAGAGCGGCCATCTTGTTTTTCTAATAGTCAACTCTGGAAATCGCGTTTTGACGGTGCAAATCGACCAAGTTGAGCATCCTGAACAACTTTCCTGTGTGGAGTCATGCAAAATTCGCAAAACCTTGGGAATTACAACTTTTTGGTGCAAGAGTGACGTCATAATTTGACAAAAAATCGTCGATTACCGCCAAAGTAAAACATTAAATGGGGTTCAAATTTGCACAGGCACACTCGGGTGGGGTATCCGCAAGAAGTAATCACGCTAATTCGGCTTTTTGGGAGCTCGAAAATTAAAAAGTTTATTCCCCGGGCAGGGAAAAGGGAAGAGCGGCCATCTTGTTTTTATAATAGTCAACTATGGAAATCGCGTTTTGACGGTGCAAATCGACCAAGTTGAGCATCCTGAACAACTTTCCTGTGTGGAGTCATGCAAAATTCGTACAACCTTGGGAATTACAACTTTTTGGTGCAAAAGTGACGTCATAATTTGTCCAAAAATCGTCGATTACCGCCAAAGTAAAACATTGACGGGGTTCAGATTTGCACCGGCACACTCGGGTGGGGTATCCGCAAGAAGTAATCACGCTTATTCGGCTTTTCGGGGTGGCTCGAAAATTAAAAAGTTATTCTCCGGTCAGGGAAAATGGAAGAGCGGCCATCTTGTTTTTCTAATATTCAACTCTGGAAATCGCGTTTTGACGGTGCAAATCGACCAAGTTGAGCATCCTGAACAACTTTCCTGTGTGGAGTCATGCAAAATTCGCAAAACCTTGGGAATTACAACTTTTTGGTGCAAAAGTGACGTCATGATTTGACAAAAAATCGTCGATTACCGCCAAAGTAAAACATTGATGGGGTTCAAATTTGCACAGGCACACTCGGGTGGGGTATCCGCAAGAAGTAATCACGCTAATTCGGCTTTTTGGGAGCTCGAAAATTAAAAAGTTTATTCCCCGGGCAGGGAAAAGGGAAGAGCGGCCATCTTGTTTTTCTAATAGTCAACTATGGAAATCGCGTTTTGACGGTGCAAATCGACCAAGTTGAGCATCCTGAACAACTTTCCTGTGTGGAGTCATGCAAAATTCGTACAACCTTGGGAATTACAACTTTTTGGTGCAAAAGTGACGTCATAATTTGTCCAAAAATCGTCGATTACCGCCAAAGTAAAACATTGACGGGGTTCAGATTTGCACCGGCACACTCGGGTGGGGTATCCGCAAGAAGTAATCACGCTTATTCGGCTTTTCGGGGTGGCTCGAAAATTAAAAAGTTATTCTCCGGTCAGGGAAAATGGAAGAGCGGCCATCTTGTTTTTCTAATATTCAACTCTGGAAATCGCGTTTTGACGGTGCAAATCGACCAAGTTGAGCATCCTGAACAACTTTCCTGTGTGGAGTCATGCAAAATTCGCAAAACCTTGGGAATTACAACTTTTTGGTGCAAAAGTGACGTCATGATTTGACAAAAAATCGTCGATTACCGCCAAAGTAAAACATTGATGGGGTTCAAATTTGCACAGGCACACTCGGGTGGGGTATCCGCAAGAAGTAATCACGCTAATTCGGCTTTTTGGGAGCTCGAAAATTAAAAAGTTTATTCCCCGGGCAGGGAAAAGGGAAGAGCGGCCATCTTGTTTTTCTAATAGTCAACTATGGAAATCGCGTTTTGACGGTGCAAATCGACCAAGTTGAGCATCCTGAACAACTTTCCTGTGTGGAGTCATGCAAAATTCGCAAAACCTTGGGAATTACAACTTTTTGGTGCAAAAGTGACGTCATAATTTGACAAAAAATCGTCGATTACCGCCAAAGTTCAACATTAAATGGGTTCAAATTTGCACCGGCACACTCGGGTGGGGTATCCGCAAGAAGTAATAACGCTAATTCGGCTTTTCGGGGTGGCTCGAAAATAAAAAAGTTATTCTCCGGTCAGGGAAAATGAAAGAGCGGCCATCTTGTTTTTCTAATATTCAACTCTGGAAATCGCGTTTTGACGGTGCAAATCGACCAAGTTGAGCATCCTGAACAACTTTCCTGTGTGGAGTCATGCAAAATTCGTAAAACCTTGGGAATTACAACTTTTTGGTGCAAACGTTACGTCATAATTTGTCCAAAAATCGTCGATTACCGCCAAAGTAAAACATTGACGGGGTTCAGATTTGCACCGGCACACTCGGGTGGGGTATCCGCAAGAAGTAATCACGCTTATTCGGCTTTTCGGGGTGGCTCGAAAATTAAAAAGTTATTCTCCGGTCAGGGAAAATGAAAGAGCGGCCATCTTGTTTTTCTAATATTCAACTCTGGAAATCGCGTTTTGACGGTGCAAATCGACCAAGTTGAGCATCCTGAACAACTTTCCTGTGTGGAGTCATGCAAAATTCGCAAAACCTAGGGAATTACAAATTTTTGGTGCAAAAGTGACGTCATTATTTGACCAAAAATCGTCGATTACCGCCAAAGTAAAACATTGACGGGGTTCAAATTTGCACAGGCACACTCGGGTGGGGTATCCGCAAGAAGTAATCACGCTAATTTGGCTTTTTGGGAGCTCGAAAATTAAAAAGTTTATTCCCCGGGCAGGGAAAAGGGAAGAGCGGCCATCTTGTTTTTCTAATAGTCAACTCTGGAAATCGCGTTTTGACGGTGCAAATCGACCAAGTTGAGCATCCTGAACAACTTTCCTGTGTGGAGTCATGCAAAATTCGCAAAACCTTGGGAATTACAACTTTTTGGTGCAAAAGTGACGTCATAATTTGACAAAAAATCGTCGATTACCGCCAAAGTAAAACATTGATGGGGTTCAAATTTGCACAGGCACACTCGGGTGGGGTATCCGCAAGAAGTAATCACGCTAATTCGGCTTTTTGGGAGCTCGAAAATTAAAAAGTTTATTCCCCGGGCAGGGAAAAGGGAAGAGCGGCCATCTTGTTTTTATAATAGTCAACTATGGAAATCGCGTTTTGACGGTGCAAATCGACCAAGTTGAGCATCCTGAACAACTTTCCTGTGTGGAGTCATGCAAAATTCGTACAACCTTGGGAATTACAACTTTTTGGTGCAAAAGTGACGTCATAATTTGTCCAAAAATCGTCGATTACCGCCAAAGTAAAACATTGACGGGGTTCAGATTTGCACCGGCACACTCGGGTGGGGTATCCGCAAGAAGTAATCACGCTTATTCGGCTTTTCGGGGTGGCTCGAAAATAAAAAAGTTATTCTCCGGTCAGGGAAAATGAAAGAGCGGCCATCTTGTTTTTCTAATATTCAACTCTGGAAATCGCGTTTTGACGGTGCAAATCGACCAAGTTGAGCATCCTGAACAACTTTCCTGTGTGGAGTCATGCAAAATTCGTAAAACCTTGGGAATTACAACTTTTTGGTGCAAACGTTACGTCATAATTTGTCCAAAAATCGTCGATTACCGCCAAAGTAAAACATTGACGGGGTTCAGATTTGCACCGGCACACTCGGGTGGGGTATCCGCAAGAAGTAATCACGCTTATTCGGCTTTTCGGGGTGGCTCGAAAATTAAAAAGTTATTCTCCGGTCAGGGAAAATGGAAGAGCGGCCATCTTGTTTTTCTAATATTCAACTCTGGAAATCGCGTTTTGACGGTGCAAATCGACCAAGTTGAGCATCCTGAACAACTTTCCTGTGTGGAGTCATGCAAAATTCGCAAAACCTTGGGAATTACAACTTTTTGGTGCAAAAGTGACGTCATGATTTGACCAAAAATCGTCGATTACCGCCAAAGTAAAACATTGATGGGGTTCAAATTTGCACAGGCACACTCGGGTGGGGTATCCGCAAGAAGTAATCACGCTAATTCGGCTTTTTGGGAGCTCGAAAATTAAAAAGTTTATTCCCCGGGCAGGGAAAAGGGAAGAGCGGCCATCTTGTTTTTCTAATAGTCAACTATGGAAATCGCGTTTTGACGGTGCAAATCGACCAAGTTGAGCATCCTGAACAACTTTCCTGTGTGGAGTCATGCAAAATTCGCAAAACCTTGGGAATTACAACTTTTTGGTGCAAAAGTGACGTCATAATTTGACAAAAAATCGTCGATTACCGCCAAAGTAAAACATTGATGGGGTTCAAATTTGCACAGGCACACTCGGGTGGGGTATCCGCAAGAAGTAATCACGCTAATTCGGCTTTTTGGGAGCTCGAAAATTAAAAAGTTTATTCCCCGGGCAGGGAAAAGGTAAGAGCGGCCATCTTGTTTTTCTAATAGTCAACTATGGAAATCGCGTTTTGACGGTGCAAATCGACCAAGTTGAGCATCCTGAACAACTTTCCTGTGTGGAGTCATGCAAAATTCGTACAACCTTGGGAATTACAACTTTTTGGTGCAAAAGTGACGTCATAATTTGACCAAAAATCGTCGATTACCGCCAAAGTTCAACATTAAATGGGTTCAAATTTGCACCGGCACACTCGGGTGGGGTATCCGCAAGAAGTAATCACGCTAATTCGGCTTTTCGGGGTGGCTCGAAAATTAAAAAGTTATTCTCCGGTCAGGGAAAATGAAAGAGCGGCCATCTTGTTTTTCTAATATTCTACTCTGGAAATCGCGTTTTGACGGTGCAAATCGACCAAGTTGAGCATCCTGAACAACTTTCCTGTGTGGAGTCATGCAAAATTCGTAAAACCTTGGGAATTACAACTTTTTGGTGCAAACGTTACGTCATAATTTGTCCAAAAATCGTCGATTACCGCCAAAGTAAAACATTGACGGGGTTCAGATTTGCACCGGCACACTCGGGTGGGGTATCCGCAAGAAGTAATCACGCTAATTCGGCTTTTCGGGGTGGCTCGAAAATTAAAAAGTTATTCTCCGGTCAGGGAAAATGGAAGAGCGGCCATCTTGTTTTTCTAATATTCAACTCTGGAAATCGCGTTTTGACGGTGCAAATCGACCAAGTTGAGCATCCTGAACAACTTTCCTGTGTGGAGTCATGCAAAATTCGCAAAACCTTGGGAATTACAACTTTTTGGTGCAAAAGTGACGTCATTATTTGACCAAAAATCGTCGATTACCGCCAAAGTAAAACATTGACGGGGTTCAAATTTGCACAGGCACACTCGGGTGGGGTATCCGCAAGAAGTAATCACGCTAATTTGGCTTTTTGGGAGCTCGAAAATTAAAAAGTTTATTCCCCGGGCAGGGAAAAGGGAAGAGCGGCCATCTTGTTTTTCTAATAGTCAACTCTGGAAATCGCGTTTTGACGGTGCAAATCGACCAAGTTGAGCATCCTGAACAACTTTCCTGTGTGGAGTCATGCAAAATTCGCAAAACCTTGGGAATTACAACTTTTTGGTGCAAAAGTGACGTCATAATTTGACAAAAAATCGTCGATTACCGCCAAAGTGAAACATTAAATGGGTTCAAATTTGCACCGGCACACTCGGGTGGGGTATCCGCAAGAAGTAATCACGCTAATTCGGCTTTTCGGGGTGGCTCGAAAATTAAAAAGTTTATTCCCCGGGCAGGGAAAAGGGAAGAGCGGCCATCTTGTTTTCTAATAGTCAACTCTGGAAATCGCGTTTTGACGGTGCAAATCGACCAAGTTGAGCATCCTGAACAACTTTCCTGTGTGGAGTCATGCAAAATTCGCAAAACCTTGGGAATTACAACTTTTTGGTGCCAAAGTGATGTCATAATTTGACAAAAAATCGTCGATTACCGCCAAAGTAAAACAATGATGGGGTTCAAATTTGCACCGGCACACTCGGGTGGGGTATCCGCAAGAAGTAATCAGGCTAATTCGGCTTTTCGGGGTGGCTCGAAAATTAAAAAGTTTATTCCCCGGGCAGGGAAAAGGGAAGAGCGGCCATCTTGTTTTTCTAATAGTCAACTCTGGAAATCGCGTTTTGACGGTGCAAATCGACCAAGTTGAGCATCCTGAACAACTTTCCTGTGTGGAGTCATGCAAAATTCGTACAACCTTGGGAATTACAACTTTTTGGTGCAAAAGTGACGTCATAATTTGTCCAAAAATCGTCGATTACCGCCAAAGTAAAACATTGACGGGGTTCAGATTTGCACCGGCACACTCGGGTGGGGTATCCGCAAGAAGTAATCACGCTTATTCGGCTTTTCGGGGTGGCTCGAAAATTAAAAAGTTATTCTCCGGTCAGGGAAAATGGAAGAGCGGCCATCTTGTTTTTCTAATATTCAACTCTGGAAATCGCGTTTTGACGGTGCAAATCGACCAAGTTGAGCATCCTGAACAACTTTCCTGTGTGGAGTCATGCAAAATTCGCAAAACCTTGGGAATTACAACTTTTTGGTGCAAAAGTGACGTCATGATTTGACCAAAAATCGTCGATTACCGCCAAAGTAAAACATTGATGGGGTTCAAATTTGCACAGGCACACTCGGGTGGGGTATCCGCAAGAAGTAATCACGCTAATTCGGCTTTTTGGGAGCTCGAAAATTAAAAAGTTTATTCCCCGGGCAGGGAAAAGGGAAGAGCGGCCATCTTGTTTTTCTAATAGTCAACTATGGAAATCGCGTTTTGACGGTGCAAATCGACCAAGTTGAGCATCCTGAACAACTTTCCTGTGTGGAGTCATGCAAAATTCGCAAAACCTTGGGAATTACAACTTTTTGGTGCAAAAGTGACGTCATAATTTGACAAAAAATCGTCGATTACCGCCAAAGTAAAACATTGATGGGGTTCAAATTTGCACAGGCACACTCGGGTGGGGTATCCGCAAGAAGTAATCACGCTAATTCGGCTTTTTGGGAGCTCGAAAATTAAAAAGTTTATTCCCCGGGCAGGGAAAAGGGAAGAGCGGCCATCTTGTTTTTCTAATAGTCAACTATGGAAATCGCGTTTTGACGGTGCAAATCGACCAAGTTGAGCATCCTGAACAACTTTCCTGTGTGGAGTCATGCAAAATTCGTACAACCTTGGGAATTACAACTTTTTGGTGCAAAAGTGACGTCATAATTTGACCAAAAATCGTCGATTACCGCCAAAGTTCAACATTAAATGGGTTCAAATTTGCACCGGCACACTCGGGTGGGGTATCCGCAAGAAGTAATCACGCTAATTCGGCTTTTCGGGGTGGCTCGAAAATTAAAAAGTTATTCTCCGGTCAGTGAAAATGAAAGAGCGGCCATCTTGTTTTTCTAATATTCTACTCTGGAAATCGCGTTTTGACGGTGCAAATCGACCAAGTTGAGCATCCTGAACAACTTTCCTGTGTGGAGTCATGCAAAATTCGTAAAACCTTGGGAATTACAACTTTTTGGTGCAAACGTTACGTCATAATTTGTCCAAAAATCGTCGATTACCGCCAAAGTAAAACATTGACGGGGTTCAGATTTGCACCGGCACACTCGGGTGGGGTATCCGCAAGAAGTAATCACGCTAATTCGGCTTTTCGGGGTGGCTCGAAAATTAAAAAGTTATTCTCCGGTCAGGGAAAATGAAAGAGCGGCCATCTTGTTTTTCTAATATTCAACTCTGGAAATCGCGTTTTGACGGTGCAAATCGACCAAGTTGAGCATCCTGAACAACTTTCCTGTGTGGAGTCATGCAAAATTCGCATAACCTTGGGAATTACAACTTTTTGGTGCAAAAGTGACGTCATTATTTGACCAAAAATCGTCGATTACCGCCAAAGTAAAACATTGACGGGGTTCAAATTTGCACAGGCACACTCGGGTGGGGTATCCGCAAGAAGTAATCACGCTAATTTGGCTTTTTGGGAGCTCGAAAATTAAAAAGTTTATTCCCCGGGCAGGGAAAAGGGAAGAGCGGCCATCTTGTTTTTCTAATAGTCAACTCTGGAAATCGCGTTTTGACGGTGCAAATCGACCAAGTTGAGCATCCTGAACAACTTTCCTGTGTGGAGTCATGCAAAATTCGCAAAACCTTGGGAATTACAACTTTTTGGTGCAAAAGTGACGTCATAATTTGACAAAAAATCGTCGATTACCGCCAAAGTGAAACATTAAATGGGTTCAAATTTGCACCGGCACACTCGGGTGGGGTATCCGCAAGAAGTAATCACGCTAATTCGGCTTTTCGGGGTGGCTCGAAAATTAAAAAGTTTATTCCCCGGGCAGGGAAAAGGGAAGAGCGGCCATCTTGTTTTCTAATAGTCAACTCTGGAAATCGCGTTTTGACGGTGCAAATCGACCAAGTTGAGCATCCTGAACAACTTTCCTGTGTGGAGTCATGCAAAATTCGCAAAACCTTGGGAATTACAACTTTTTGGTGCCAAAGTGATGTCATAATTTGACAAAAAATCGTCGATTACCGCCAAAGTAAAACAATGATGGGGTTCAAATTTGCACCGGCACACTCGGGTGGGATATCCGCAAGAAGTAATCAGGCTAATTCGGCTTTTCGGGGTGGCTCGAAAATTAAAAAGTTTATTCCCCGGGCAGGGAAAAGGGAAGAGCGGCCATCTTGTTTTTCTAATAGTCAACTCTGGAAATCGCGTTTTGACGGTGCAAATCGACCAAGTTGAGCATCCTGAACAACTTTCCTGTGTGGAGTCATGCAAAATTCGTACAACCTTGGGAATTACAACTTTTTGGTGCAAAAGTGACGTCATAATTTGTCCAAAAATCGTCGATTACCGCCAAAGTAAAACATTGACGGGGTTCAGATTTGCACCGGCACACTCGGGTGGGGTATCCGCAAGAAGTAATCACGCTAATTCGGCTTTTCGGGGTGGCTCGAAAATTAAAAAGTTATTCTCCGGTCAGGGAAAATGAAAGAGCGGCCATCTTGTTTTTCTAATATTCAACTCTGGAAATCGCGTTTTGACGGTGCAAATCGACCAAGTTGAGCATCCTGAACAACTTTCCTGTGTGGAGTCATGCAAAATTCGCAAAACCTAGGGAATTACAACTTTTTGGTGCAAAAGTGACGTCATTATTTGACCAAAAATCGTCGATTACCGCCAAAGTAAAACATTGACGGGGTTCAAATTTGCACAGGCACACTCGGGTGGGGTATCCGCAAGAAGTAATCACGCTAATTCGGCTTTTTGGGAGCTCGAAAATTAAAAAGTTTATTCCCCGGGCAGGGAAAAGGGAAGAGCGGCCATCTTGTTTTTCTAATAGTCAACTCTGGAAATCGCGTTTTGACGGTGCAAATCGACCAAGTTGAGCATCCTGAACAACTTTCCTGTGTGGAGTCATGCAAAATTCGCAAAACCTTGGGAATTACAACTTTTTGGTGCAAAAGTGACGTCATAATTTGACAAAAAATCGTCGATTACCGCCAAAGTAAAACATTGATGGGGTTCAAATTTGCACAGGCACACTCGGGTGGGGTATCCGCAAGAAGTAATCACGCTAATTCGGCTTTTTGGGAGTTCGAAAATTAAAAAGTTTATTCCCCGGGCAGGGAAAAGGGAAGAGCGGCCATCTTGTTTTTATAATAGTCAACTATGGAAATCGCGTTTTGACGGTGCAAATCGACCAAGTTGAGCATCCTGAACAACTTTCCTGTGTGGAGTCATGCAAAATTCGTACAACCTTGGGAATTACAACTTTTTGGTGCAAAAGTGACGTCATAATTTGTCCAAAAATCGTCGATTACCGCCAAAGTAAAACATTGACGGGGTTCAGATTTGCACCGGCACACTCGGGTGGGGTATCCGCAAGAAGTAATCACGCTTATTCGGCTTTTCGGGGTGGCTCGAAAATTAAAAAGTTATTCTCCGGTCAGGGAAAAGGTAAGAGCGGCCATCTTGTTTTTCTAATATTCAACTCTGGAAATCCCGTTTTGACGGTGCAAATCGACCAAGTTGAGCATCCTGAACAACTTTCCTGTGTGGAGTCATGCAAAATTCGCAAAACCTTGGGAATTACAACTTTTTGGTGCAAAAGTGACGTCATAATTTGACCAAAAATCGTCGATTACCGCCAAAGTAAAACATTGACGGGGTTCAAATTTGCACAGGCACACTCGGGTGGGGTATCCGCAAGAAGTAATCACGCTAATTTGGCTTTTTGGGAGCTCGAAAATTAAAAAGTTTATTCCCCGGGCAGGGAAAAGGGAAGAGCGGCCATCTTGTTTTTCTAATAGTCAACTCTGGAAATCGCGTTTTGACGGTGCAAATCGACCAAGTTGAGCATCCTGAACAACTTTCCTGTGTGGAGTCATGCAAAATTCGCAAAACCTTGGGAATTACAACTTTTTGGTGCAAAAGTGACGTCATAATTTGACAAAAAATCGTCGATTACCGCCAAAGTGAAACATTAAATGGGTTCAAATTTGCACCGGCACACTCGGGTGGGGTATCCGCAAGAAGTAATCACGCTAATTCGGCTTTTCGGGGTGGCTCGAAAATTAAAAAGTTTATTCCCCGGGCAGGGAAAAGGGAAGAGCGGCCATCTTGTTTTCTAATAGTCAACTCTGGAAATCGCGTTTTGACGGTGCAAATCGACCAAGTTGAGCATCCTGAACAACTTTCCTGTGTGGAGTCATGCAAAATTCGCAAAACCTTGGGAATTACAACTTTTTGGTGCCAAAGTGATGTCATAATTTGACAAAAAATCGTCGATTACCGCCAAAGTAAAACAATGATGGGGTTCAAATTTGCACCGGCACACTCGGGTGGGATATCCGCAAGAAGTAATCAGGCTAATTCGGCTTTTCGGGGTGGCTCGAAAATTAAAAAGTTTATTCCCCGGGCAGGGAAAAGGGAAGAGCGGCCATCTTGTTTTTCTAATAGTCAACTCTGGAAATCGCGTTTTGACGGTGCAAATCGACCAAGTTGAGCATCCTGAACAACTTTCCTGTGTGGAGTCATGCAAAATTCGTACAACCTTGGGAATTACAACTTTTTGGTGCAAAAGTGACGTCATAATTTGTCCAAAAATCGTCGATTACCGCCAAAGTAAAACATTGACGGGGTTCAGATTTGCACCGGCACACTCGGGTGGGGTATCCGCAAGAAGTAATCACGCTAATTCGGCTTTTCGGGGTGGCTCGAAAATTAAAAAGTTATTCTCCGGTCAGGGAAAATGAAAGAGCGGCCATCTTGTTTTTCTAATATTCAACTCTGGAAATCGCGTTTTGACGGTGCAAATCGACCAAGTTGAGCATCCTGAACAACTTTCCTGTGTGGAGTCATGCAAAATTCGCAAAACCTAGGGAATTACAACTTTTTGGTGCAAAAGTGACGTCATTATTTGACCAAAAATCGTCGATTACCGCCAAAGTAAAACATTGACGGGGTTCAAATTTGCACAGGCACACTCGGGTGGGGTATCCGCAAGAAGTAATCACGCTAATTCGGCTTTTTGGGAGCTCGAAAATTAAAAAGTTTATTCCCCGGGCAGGGAAAAGGGAAGAGCGGCCATCTTGTTTTTCTAATAGTCAACTCTGGAAATCGCGTTTTGACGGTGCAAATCGACCAAGTTGAGCATCCTGAACAACTTTCCTGTGTGGAGTCATGCAAAATTCGCAAAACCTTGGGAATTACAACTTTTTGGTGCAAAAGTGACGTCATAATTTGACAAAAAATCGTCGATTACCGCCAAAGTAAAACATTGATGGGGTTCAAATTTGCACAGGCACACTCGGGTGGGGTATCCGCAAGAAGTAATCACGCTAATTCGGCTTTTTGGGAGTTCGAAAATTAAAAAGTTTATTCCCCGGGCAGGGAAAAGGGAAGAGCGGCCATCTTGTTTTTATAATAGTCAACTATGGAAATCGCGTTTTGACGGTGCAAATCGACCAAGTTGAGCATCCTGAACAACTTTCCTGTGTGGAGTCATGCAAAATTCGTACAACCTTGGGAATTACAACTTTTTGGTGCAAAAGTGACGTCATAATTTGTCCAAAAATCGTCGATTACCGCCAAAGTAAAACATTGACGGGGTTCAGATTTGCACCGGCACACTCGGGTGGGGTATCCGCAAGAAGTAATCACGCTTATTCGGCTTTTCGGGGTGGCTCGAAAATTAAAAAGTTATTCTCCGGTCAGGGAAAAGGTAAGAGCGGCCATCTTGTTTTTCTAATATTCAACTCTGGAAATCCCGTTTTGACGGTGCAAATCGACCAAGTTGAGCATCCTGAACAACTTTCCTGTGTGGAGTCATGCAAAATTCGCAAAACCTTGGGAATTACAACTTTTTGGTGCAAAAGTGACGTCATAATTTGACAAAAAATCGTCGATTACCGCCAAAGTAAAACATTGATGGGGTTCAAATTTGCACAGGCACACTCGGGTGGGGTATCCGCAAGAAGTAATCACGCTAATTCGGCTTTTTGGGAGCTCGAAAATTAAAAAGTTTATTCCCCGGGCAGGGAAAAGGGAAGAGCGGCCATCTTGTTTTTCTAATAGTCAACTATGGAAATCGCGTTTTGACGGTGCAAATCGACCAAGTTGAGCATCCTGAACAACTTTCCTGTGTGGAGTCATGCAAAATTCGTACAACCTTGGGAATTACAACTTTTTGGTGCAAAAGTGACGTCATAATTTGACCAAAAATCGTCGATTACCGCCAAAGTTCAACATTAAATGGGTTCAAATTTGCACCGGCACACTCGGGTGGGGTATCCGCAAGAAGTAATCACGCTAATTCGGCTTTTCGCGGTGGCTCGAAAATTAAAAAGTTATTCTCCGGTCAGGGAAAATGAAAGAGCGGCCATCTTGTTTTTCTAATATTCAACTCTGGAAATCGCGTTTTGACGGTGCAAATCGACCAAGTTGAGCATCCTGAACAACTTTCCTGTGTGGAGTCATGCAAAATTCGTACAACCTTGGGAATTACAACTTTTTGGTGCAAAAGTGACGTCATAATTTGTCCAAAAATCGTCGATTACCGCCAAAGTAAAACATTGACGGGGTTCAGATTTGCACCGGCACACTCGGGTGGGGTATCCGCAAGAAGTAATCACGCTTATTCGGCTTTTCGGGGTGGCTCGAAAATTAAAAAGTTATTCTCCGGTCAGGGAAAAGGGAAGAGCGGCCATCTTGTTTTTCTAATATTCAACTCTGGAAATCGCGTTTTGACGGTGCAAATCGACCAAGTTGAGCATCCTGAACAACTTTCCTGTGTGGAGTCATGCAAAATTCGTAAAACCTTGGGAATTACAACTTTTTGGTGCAAACGTTACGTCATAATTTGTCCAAAAATCGTCGATTACCGCCAAAGTAAAACATAGACGGGGTTCAGATTTGCACCGGCACACTCGGGTGGGGTATCCGCAAGAAGTAATCACGCTAATTCGGCTTTTCGGGGTGGCTCGAAAATTAAAAAGTTATTCTCCGGTCAGGGAAAATGAAAGAGCGGCCATCTTGTTTTTCTAATATTCAACTATGGAAATCGCGTTTTGACGGTGCAAATCGACCAAGTTGAGCATCCTGAACAACTTTCCTGTGTGGAGTCATGCAAAATTCGCAAAACCTTGGGAATTACAACTTTTTGGTGCAAACGTTACGTCATAATTTGTCCAAAAATCGTCGATTACCGCCAAAGTAAAACATTGACGGGGTTCAGATTTGCACCGGCACACTCGGGTGGGGTATCCGCAAGAAGTAATCACGCTAATTCGGCTTTTCGGGGTGGCTCGAAAATTAAAAAGTTATTCTCCGGTCAGGGAAAATGAAAGAGCGGCCATCTTGTTTTTCTAATATTCAACTCTGGAAATCGCGTTTTGACGGTGCAAATCGACCAAGTTGAGCATCCTGAACAACTTTCCTGTGTGGAGTCATGCAAAATTCGCAAAACCTAGGGAATTACAACTTTTTGGTGCAAAAGTGACGTCATTATTTGACCAAAAATCGTCGATTACCGCCAAAGTAAACATTGACGGGGTTCAAATTTGCACAGGCACACTCGGGTGGGGTATCCGCAAGAAGTAATCACGCTAATTTGGCTTTTTGGGAGCTCGAAAATTAAAAAGTTTATTCCCCGGGCAGGGAAAAGGGAAGAGCGGCCATCTTGTTTTTCTAATAGTCAACTCTGGAAATCGCGTTTTGACGGTGCAAATCGACCAAGTTGAGCATCCTGAACAACTTTCCTGTGTGGAGTCATGCAAAATTCGCAAAACCTTGGGAATTACAACTTTTTGGTGCAAAAAGTGACGTCATAATTTGACAAAAAATCGTCGATTACCGCCAAAGTAAAACATTAAATGGGGTTCAAATTTGCACAGGCACACTCGGGTGGGGTATCCGCAAGAAGTAATCACGCTAATTCGGCTTTTTGGGAGCTCGAAAATTAAAAAGTTTATTCCCCGGGCAGGGAAAAGGGAAGAGCGGCCATCTTGTTTTTATAATAGTCAACTATGGAAATCGCGTTTTGACGGTGCAAATCGACCAAGTTGAGCATCCTGAACAACTTTCCTGTGTGGAGTCATGCAAAATTCGTACAACCTTGGGAATTACAACTTTTTGGTGCAAAAGTGACGTCATAATTTGTCCAAAAATCGTCGATTACCGCCAAAGTAAAACATTGACGGGGTTCAGATTTGCACCGGCACACTCGGGTGGGGTATCCGCAAGAAGTAATCACGCTAATTCGGCTTTTCGCGGTGGCTCGAAAATTAAAAAGTTATTCTCCGGTCAGGGAAAATGAAAGAGCGGCCATCTTGTTTTTCTAATATTCAACTCTGGAAATCGCGTTTTGACGGTGCAAATCGACCAAGTTGAGCATCCTGAACAACTTTCCTGTGTGGAGTCATGCAAAATTCGTACAACCTTGGGAATTACAACTTTTTGGTGCAAAAGTGACGTCATAATTTGTCCAAAAATCGTCGATTACCGCCAAAGTAAAACATTGACGGGGTTCAGATTTGCACCGGCACACTCGGGTGGGGTATCCGCAAGAAGTAATCACGCTTATTCGGCTTTTCGGGGTGGCTCGAAAATTAAAAAGTTATTCTCCGGTCAGGGAAAAGGGAAGAGCGGCCATCTTGTTTTTCTAATATTCAACTCTGGAAATCGCGTTTTGACGGTGCAAATCGACCAAGTTGAGCATCCTGAACAACTTTCCTGTGTGGAGTCATGCAAAATTCGTAAAACCTTGGGAATTACAACTTTTTGGTGCAAACGTTACGTCATAATTTGTCCAAAAATCGTCGATTACCGCCAAAGTAAAACATAGACGGGGTTCAGATTTGCACCGGCACACTCGGGTGGGGTATCCGCAAGAAGTAATCACGCTAATTCGGCTTTTCGGGGTGGCTCGAAAATTAAAAAGTTATTCTCCGGTCAGGGAAAATGAAAGAGCGGCCATCTTGTTTTTCTAATATTCAACTCTGGAAATCGCGTTTTGACGGTGCAAATCGACCAAGTTGAGCATCCTGAACAACTTTCCTGTGTGGAGTCATGCAAAATTCGCAAAACCTAGGGAATTACAACTTTTTGGTGCAAAAGTGACGTCATTATTTGACCAAAAATCGTCGATTACCGCCAAAGTAAACATTGACGGGGTTCAAATTTGCACAGGCACACTCGGGTGGGGTATCCGCAAGAAGTAATCACGCTAATTTGGCTTTTTGGGAGCTCGAAAATTAAAAAGTTTATTCCCCGGGCAGGGAAAAGGGAAGAGCGGCCATCTTGTTTTTCTAATAGTCAACTCTGGAAATCGCGTTTTGACGGTGCAAATCGACCAAGTTGAGCATCCTGAACAACTTTCCTGTGTGGAGTCATGCAAAATTCGCAAAACCTTGGGAATTACAACTTTTTGGTGCAAAAGTGACGTCATAATTTGACAAAAAATCGTCGATTACCGCCAAAGTAAAACATTAAATGGGGTTCAAATTTGCACAGGCACACTCGGGTGGGGTATCCGCAAGAAGTAATCACGCTAATTCGGCTTTTTGGGAGCTCGAAAATTAAAAAGTTTATTCCCCGGGCAGGGAAAAGGGAAGAGCGGCCATCTTGTTTTTATAATAGTCAACTATGGAAATCGCGTTTTGACGGTGCAAATCGACCAAGTTGAGCATCCTGAACAACTTTCCTGTGTGGAGTCATGCAAAATTCGTACAACCTTGGGAATTACAACTTTTTGGTGCAAAAGTGACGTCATAATTTGTCCAAAAATCGTCGATTACCGCCAAAGTAAAACATTGACGGGGTTCAGATTTGCACCGGCACACTCGGGTGGGGTATCCGCAAGAAGTAATCACGCTTATTCGGCTTTTCGGGGTGGCTCGAAAATTAAAAAGTTATTCTCCGGTCAGGGAAAATGGAAGAGCGGCCATCTTGTTTTTCTAATATTCAACTCTGGAAATCGCGTTTTGACGGTGCAAATCGACCAAGTTGAGCATCCTGAACAAATTTCCTGTGTGGAGTCATGCAAAATTCGCAAAACCTTGGGAATTACAACTTTTTGGTGCAAAAGTGACGTCATAATTTGACAAAAAATCGTCGATTACCGCCAAAGTAAAACATTGATGGGGTTCAAATTTGCACAGGCACACTCGGGTGGGGTATCCGCAAGAAGTAATCACGCTAATTCGGCTTTTTGGGAGCTCGAAAATTAAAAAGTTTATTCCCCGGGCAGGGAAAAGGGAAGAGCGGCCATCTTGTTTTTCTAATAGTCAACTATGGAAATCGCGTTTTGACGGTGCAAATCGACCAAGTTGAGCATCCTGAACAACTTTCCTGTGTGGAGTCATGCAAAATTCGTACAACCTTGGGAATTACAACTTTTTGGTGCAAAAGTGACGTCATAATTTGACCAAAAATCGTCGATTACCGCCAAAGTTCAACATTAAATGGGTTCAAATTTGCACCGGCACACTCGGGTGGGGTATCCGCAAGAAGTAATAACGCTAATTCGGCTTTTCGGGGTGGCTCGAAAATAAAAAAGTTATTCTCCGGTCAGGGAAAATGAAAGAGCGGCCATCTTGTTTTTCTAATATTCAACTCTGGAAATCGCGTTTTGACGGTGCAAATCGACCAAGTTGAGCATCCTGAACAACTTTCCTGTGTGGAGTCATGCAAAATTCGTAAAACCTTGGGAATTACAACTTTTTGGTGCAAACGTTACGTCATAATTTGTCCAAAAATCGTCGATTACCGCCAAAGTAAAACATTGACGGGGTTCAGATTTGCACCGGCACACTCGGGTGGGGTATCCGCAAGAAGTAATCACGCTAATTTGGCTTTTTGGGAGCTCGAAAATTAAAAAGTTTATTCCCCGGGCAGGGAAAAGGGAAGAGCGGCCATCTTGTTTTTCTAATAGTCAACTCTGGAAATCGCGTTTTGACGGTGCAAATCGACCAAGTTGAGCATCCTGAACAACTTTCCTGTGTGGAGTCATGCAAAATTCGCAAAACCTTGGGAATTACAACTTTTTGGTGCAAAAGTGACGTCATAATTTGACAAAAAATCGTCGATTACCGCCAAAGTAAAACATTGATGGGGTTCAAATTTGCACAGGCACACTCGGGTGGGGTATCCGCAAGAAGTAATCACGCTAATTCGGCTTTTTGGGAGCTCGAAAATTAAAAAGTTTATTCCCCGGGCAGGGAAAAGGGAAGAGCGGCCATCTTGTTTTTATAATAGTCAACTATGGAAATCGCGTTTTGACGGTGCAAATCGACCAAGTTGAGCATCCTGAACAACTTTCCTGTGTGGAGTCATGCAAAATTCGTACAACCTTGGGAATTACAACTTTTTGGTGCAAAAGTGACGTCATAATTTGTCCAAAAATCGTCGATTACCGCCAAAGTAAAACATTGACGGGGTTCAGATTTGCACCGGCACACTCGGGTGGGGTATCCGCAAGAAGTAATCACGCTTATTCGGCTTTTCGGGGTGGCTCGAAAATTAAAAAGTTATTCTCCGGTCAGGGAAAATGGAAGAGCGGCCATCTTGTTTTTCTAATATTCAACTCTGGAAATCGCGTTTTGACGGTGCAAATCGACCAAGTTGAGCATCCTGAACAACTTTCCTGTGTGGAGTCATGCAAAATTCGCAAAACCTTGGGAATTACAACTTTTTGGTGCAAAAGTGACGTCATGATTTGACAAAAAATCGTCGATTACCGCCAAAGTAAAACATTGATGGGGTTCAAATTTGCACAGGCACACTCGGGTGGGGTATCCGCAAGAAGTAATCACGCTAATTCGGCTTTTTGGGAGCTCGAAAATTAAAAAGTTTATTCCCCGGGCAGGGAAAAGGGAAGAGCGGCCATCTTGTTTTTCTAATAGTCAACTATGGAAATCGCGTTTTGACGGTGCAAATCGACCAAGTTGAGCATCCTGAACAACTTTCCTGTGTGGAGTCATGCAAAATTCGCAAAACCTTGGGAATCACAACTTTTTGGTGCAAAAGTGACGTCATAATTTGACAAAAAATCGTCGATTACCGCCAAAGTAAAACATTGATGGGGTTCAAATTTGCACAGGCACACTCGGGTGGGGTATCCGCAAGAAGTAATCACGCTAATTCGGCTTTTTGGGAGCTCGAAAATTAAAAAGTTTATTCCCCGGGCAGGGAAAAGGGAAGAGCGGCCATCTTGTTTTTCTAATAGTCAACTATGGAAATCGCGTTTTGACGGTGCAAATCGACCAAGTTGAGCATCCTGAACAACTTTCCTGTGTGGAGTCATGCAAAATTCGTACAACCTTGGGAATTACAACTTTTTGGTGCAAAAGTGACGTCATAATTTGACCAAAAATCGTCGATTACCGCCAAAGTTCAACATTAAATGGGTTCAAATTTGCACCGGCACACTCGGGTGGGGTATCCGCAAGAAGTAATCACGCTAATTCGGCTTTTCGGGGTGGCTCGAAAATTAAAAAGTTATTCTCCGGTCAGGGAAAATGAAAGAGCGGCCATCTTGTTTTTCTAATATTCTACTCTGGAAATCGCGTTTTGACGGTGCAAATCGACCAAGTTGAGCATCCTGAACAACTTTCCTGTGTGGAGTCATGCAAAATTCGTAAAACCTTGGGAATTACAACTTTTTGGTGCAAACGTTACGTCATAATTTGTCCAAAAATCGTCGATTACCGCCAAAGTAAAACATTGACGGGGTTCAGATTTGCACCGGCACACTCGGGTGGGGTATCCGCAAGAAGTAATCACGCTAATTCGGCTTTTCGGGGTGGCTCGAAAATTAAAAAGTTATTCTCCGGTCAGGGAAAATGGAAGAGCGGCCATCTTGTTTTTCTAATATTCAACTCTGGAAATCGCGTTTTGACGGTGCAAATCGACCAAGTTGAGCATCCTGAACAACTTTCCTGTGTGGAGTCATGCAAAATTCGCAAAACCTTGGGAATTACAACTTTTTGGTGCAAAAGTGACGTCATTATTTGACCAAAAATCGTCGATTACCGCCAAAGTAAAACATTGACGGGGTTCAAATTTGCACAGGCACACTCGGGTGGGGTATCCGCAAGAAGTAATCACGCTAATTTGGCTTTTTGGGAGCTCGAAAATTAAAAAGTTTATTCCCCGGGCAGGGAAAAGGGAAGAGCGGCCATCTTGTTTTTCTAATAGTCAACTCTGGAAATCGCGTTTTGACGGTGCAAATCGACCAAGTTGAGCATCCTGAACAACTTTCCTGTGTGGAGTCATGCAAAATTCGCAAAACCTTGGGAATTACAACTTTTTGGTGCAAAAGTGACGTCATAATTTGACAAAAAATCGTCGATTACCGCCAAAGTAAAACATTGATGGGGTTCAAATTTGCACAGGCACACTCGGGTGGGGTATCCGCAAGAAGTAATCACGCTAATTCGGCTTTTTGGGAGCTCGAAAATTAAAAAGTTTATTCCCCGGGCAGGGAAAAGGAAAGAGCGGCCATCTTGTTTTTCTAATAGTCAACTATGGAAATCGCGTTTTGACGGTGCAAATCGAACAAGTTGAGCATCCTGAACAACTTTCCTGTGTGGAGTCATGCAAAATTCTCAAAACATAGGGAATTACAACTTTTTGGTGCAAAAGTGACGTCATTATTTGACCAAAAATCGTCGATTACCGCCAAAGTAAAACATTGACGGGGTTCAAATTTGCACAGGCACACTCGGGTGGGGTATCCGCAAGAAGTAATCACGCTAATTCGGCTTTTTGGGAGCTCGAAAATTAAAAAGTTTATTCCCCGGGCAGGGAAAAGGGAAGAGCGGCCATCTTGTTTTTCTAATAGTCAACTCTGGAAATCGCGTTTTGACGGTGCAAATCGACCAAGTTGAGCATCCTGAACAACTTTCCTGTGTGGAGTCATGCAAAATTCGCAAAACCTTGGGAATTACAACTTTTTGGTGCAAAAGTGACGTCATAATTTGACAAAAAATCGTCGATTACCGCCAAAGTAAAACATTGATGGGGTTCCAATTTGCACAGGCACACTCGGGTGGGGTATCCGCAAGAAGTAATCACGCTAATTCGGCTTTTTGGGAGCTCGAAAATTAAAAAGTTTATTCCCTGGGCAGGGAAAAGGGAAGAGCGGCCATCTTGTTTTTCTAATAGTCAACTATGGAAATCGCGTTTTGACGGTGCAAATCGACCAAGTTGAGCATCCTGAACAACTTTCCTGTGTGGAGTCATGCAAAATTCGTACAACCTTGGGAATTACAACTTTTTGGTGCAAAAGTGACGTCATAATTTGTCCAAAAATCGTCGATTACCGCCAAAGTAAAACATTGACGGGGTTCAGATTTGCACCGGCACACTCGGATGGGGTATCCGCAAGAAGTAATCACGCTAATTCGGCTTTTCGGGGTGGCTCGAAAATTAAAAAGTTTATTCCCCGGGCAGGGAAAAGGGAAGAGCGGCCATCTTGTTTTCTAATAGTCAACTCTGGAAATCGCGTTTTGACGGTGCAAAACGACCAAGTTGAGCATCACGAACAACTTTCCTGTGTGGAGTCATGCAAAATTCGCAAAACCTTGGGAATTACAACTTTTTGGTGCAAAAGTGACGTCATAATTTGTCCAAAAATCGTCGATTACCGCCAAAGTAAAACATTGACGGGGTTCAGATTTGCACCGGCACACTCGGGTGGGGTATCCGCAAGAAGTAATCACGCTTATTCGGCTTTTCGGGGTGGCTCGAAAATTAAAAAGTTATTCTCCGGTCAGGGAAAATGGAAGAGCGGCCATCTTGTTTTTCTAATATTCAACTCTGGAAATCGCGTTTTGACGGTGCAAATCGACCAAGTTGAGCATCCTGAACAACTTTCCTGTGTGGAGTCATGCAAAATTCGCAAAACCTTGGGAATTACAACTTTTTGGTGCAAAAGTGACGTCATAATTTGACAAAAAATCGTCGATTACCGCCAAAGTAAAACATTGATGGGGTTCAAACTTGCACAGGCACATTCGGGTGGGGTATCCCCATGAAGTAATCACGCTAATTCGGCTTTTTGGGAGCTCGAAAATTAAAAAGTTTATTCCCCGGGCAGGGAAAAGGGAAGAGCGGCCATCTTGTTTTTCTAATAGTCAACTCTGGAAATCGCGTTTTGACGGTGCAAATCTACCAAGTTGAGCATCCTGAACAACTTTCCTGTGTGGAGTCATGCAAAATTCGTAAAACCTTGGGAATTACAACTTTTTGGTGCAAAAGTGACGTCATAATTTGTCCAAAAATCGTCGATTACCGCCAAAGTAAAACATTGACGGGGTTCAGATTTGCACCGGCACACTCGGGTGGGGTATCCGCAAGAAGTAATCACGCTTATTCGGCTTTTCGGGGTGGCTCGAAAATTAAAAAGTTATTCTCCGGTCAGGGAAAATGGAAGAGCGGCCATCTTGTTTTTCTAATATTCAACTCTGGAAATTGCGTTTTGACGGTGCAAATCGACCAAGTAGAGCATCCTGAACAACTTTCCTGTGTGGAGTCATGCAAAATTCGCAAAACCTTGGGAATTACAACTTTTTGGTGCAAAAGTGACGTCATAATTTGACAAAAAATCGTCGATTACCGCCAAAGTAAAACATTGATGGGGTTCAAACTTGCACAGGCACATTCGGGTGGGGTATCCCCATGAAGTAATCACGCTAATTCGGCTTTTTGGGAGCTCGAAAATTAAAAAGTTTATTCCCCGGGCAGGGAAAAGGGAAGAGCGGCCATCTTGTTTTTCTAATAGTCAACTCTGGAAATCGCGTTTTGACGGTGCAAATCGACCAAGTTGAGCATCCTGAACAACTTTCCTGTGTGGAGTCATGCAAAATTCGTAAAACCTTGGGAATTACAACTTTTTGGTGCAAAAGTTACGTCATAATTTGTCCAAAATTCGTCGATTACCGCCAAAGTAAAACATTGACGGGGTTCAGATTTGCACCGGCACACTCGGGTGGGGTATCCGCAAGAAGTAATCACGCTTATTCGGCTTTTCGGGGTGGCTCGAAAATTAAAAAGTTATTCTCCGGTCAGGGAAAATGGAAGAGCGGCCATCTTGTTTTTCTAATATTCAACTCTGGAAATCGCGTTTTGACGGTGCAAATCGACCAAGTAGAGCATCCTGAACAACTTTCCTGTGTGGAGTCATGCAAAATTCGCAAAACCTTGGGAATTACAACTTTTTGGTGCAAAAGTGACGTCATTATTTGACAAAAAATCGTCGATTACCGCCAAAGTAAAACATTGATGGGGTTCAAATTTGCACAGGCACACTCGGGTGGGGTATTCGCAAGAAGTAATCACGCTAATTCGGCTTTTTGGGAGCTCGAAAATTAAAAAGTTTATTCCCCGGGCAGGGAAAAGGGAAGAGCGGCCATCTTGTTTTTCTAATAGTCAACTATGGAAATCGCGTTTTGACGGTGCAAATCGACCAAGTTGAGCATCCTGAACAACTTTCCTGTGCGGAGTCATGCAAAATTCGCAAAACCTTGGGAATTACAACTTTTTGGTGCAAAAGTGACGTCATAATTTGACAAAAAATCGTCGATTACCGCCAAAGTAAAACATTGATGGGGTTCAAATTTGCACAGGCACACTCGGGTGGGGTATCCGCAAGAAGTAATCACGCTAATTCGGCTTTTTGGGAGCTCGAAAATTAAAAAGTTTATTCCCCGGGCAGGGAAAAGGGAAGAGCGGCCATCTTGTTTTTATAATAGTCAACTATGGAAACCGCGTTTTGACGGTGCAAATCGACCAAGTTGAGCATCCTGAACAACTTTCCTGTGTGGAGTCATGCAAAATTCGTACAACCTTGGGAATTACAACTTTTTGGTGCAAAAGTGACGTCATAATTTGTCCAAAAATCGTCGATTACCGCCGAAGTAAAACATTGACGGGGTTCAGATTTGCACCGGCACACTCGGGTGGGGTATCCGCAAGAAGTAATCACGCTTATTCGGCTTTTCGGGGTGGCTCGAAAATTAAAAAGTTATTCTCCGGTCAGGGAAATTGGAAGAGCGGCCATCTTGTTTTTCTAATATTCAACTCTGCAAATCGCGTTTTGACGGTGCAAATCGACCAAGTTGAGCATCCTGAACAACTTTCCTGTGTGGAGTCATGCAAAATTCGCAAAACCTTGGGAATTACAACTTTTTGGTGCAAAAGTGACGTCATAATTTGTCCAAAAATCGTCGATTACCGCCAAAGTAAAACATTGATGGGGTTCAAACTTGCACAGGCACATTCGGGTGGGGTATCCCCATGAAGTAATCACGCTAATTCGGCTTTTTGGGAGCTCGAAAATTTAAAAGTTTATTCCCCGGGCAGGGAAAAGGGAAGAGCGGCCATCTTGTTTTTCTAATAGTCAACTCTGGAAATCGCGTTTTGACGGTGCAAATCGACCAAGTTGAGCATCCTGAACAACTTTCCTGTGTGGAGTCATGCAAAATTCGTAAAACCTTGGGAATTACAACTTTTTGGTGCAAAAGTTACGTCATAATTTGTCCAAAAATCGTCGATTACCGCCAAAGTAAAACATTGACGGGGTTCAGATTTGCACCGGCACACTCGGGTGGGGTATCCGCAAGAAGTAATCACGCTTATTCGGCTTTTCGGGGTGGCTCGAAAATTAAAAAGTTATTCTCCGGTAAGGGAAAATGGAAGAGCGGCCATCTTGTTTTTCTAATATTCAACTCTGGAAATCGCGTTTTGACGGTGCAAATCGACCAAGTAGAGCATCCTGAACAACTTTCCTGTGTGGAGTCATGCAAAATTCGCAAAACCTTGGGAATTACAACTTTTTGGTGCAAAAGTGACGTCATAATTTGACAAAAAATCGTCGATTACCGCCAAAGTAAAACATTGATGGGGTTCAAATTTGCACAGGCACACTCGGGTGGGGTATTCGCAAGAAGTAATCACGCTAATTCGGCTTTTTGGGAGCTCGAAAATTAAAAAGTTTATTCCCCGGGCAGGGAAAAGGGAAGAGCGGCCATCTTGTTTTTCTAATAGTCAACTATGGAAATCGCGTTTTGACGGTGCAAATCGACCAAGTTGAGCATCCTGAACAACTTTCCTGTGTGGAGTCATGCAAAATTCGTACAACCTTGGGAATTACAACTTTTTGGTGCAAAAGTGACGTCATAATTTGACCAAAAATCGTCGATTACCGCCAAAGTGAAACATTAAATGGGTTCAAATTTGCACCGGCACACTCGGGTGGGGTATCCGCAAGAAGTAATCACGCTAATTCGGCTTTTCGGGGTGGGTCGAAAATTAAAAAGTTTATTCCCCGGGCAGGGAAAAGGGAAGAGCGGCCATCTTGTTTTCTAATAGTCAACTCTGGAAATCGCGTTTTGACGGTGCAAATCGACCAAAGTGAGCATCCTGAACAACTTTCCTGTGTGGAGTCATGCAAAATTCGCAAAACCTTGGGAATTACAACTTTTTGGTGCAAAAGTGACGTCATGATTTGACAAAAAATTGTCGATTACCGCCAAAGTAAAACATTGATGGGGTTCAAATTTGCACAGGCACACTCGTGTGGGGTATCCGCAAGAAGTAATCACGCTCATTCGGCTTTTCGGGTGGCTCGAAAATTAAAAAGTTTATTCCCCGGGCAGGGAAAAGGGAAGAGCGGCCATCTTGTTTTTTAATAGTCAACTCTGGAAATCGCGTTTTGACGGTGCAAATCGACCAAGTTGAGCATCCTGAACAACTTTCCTGTGTGGAGTCATGCAAAATTCGTAAAACCTTGGGAATTACAACTTTTTGGTGCAAAAGTTACGTCATAATTTGTAAAAAAATCGTCGATTACCGCCAAAGTAAAACATTGACGGGGTTCAGATTTGCACCGGCACACTCGGGTGGGGTATCCGCAAGAAGTAATCACGCTTATTCGGCTTTTCGGGGTGGCTCGAAAATTAAAAAGTTATTCTCCGGTCAGGGAAAATGGAAGAGCGGCCATCTTGTTTTTCTAATATTCAACTCTGGAAATCGCGTTTTGACGGTGCAAATCGACCAAGTAGAGCATCCTGAACAACTTTCCTGTGTGGAGTCATGCAAAATTCGCAAAACCTTGGGAATTACAACTTTTTGGTGCAAAAGTGACGTCATTATTTGACAAAAAATCGTCGATTACCGCCAAAGTAAAACATTGATGGGGTTCAAATTTGCACAGGCACACTCGGGTGGGGTATTCGCAAGAAGTAATCACGCTAATTCGGCTTTTTGGGAGCTCGAAAATTAAAAAGTTTATTCCCCGGGCAGGGAAAAGGGAAGAGCGGCCATCTTGTTTTTCTAATAGTCAACTATGGAAATCGCGTTTTGACGGTGCAAATCGACCAAGTTGAGCATCCTGAACAACTTTCCTGTGCGGAGTCATGCAAAATTCGCAAAACCTTGGGAATTACAACTTTTTGGTGCAAAAGTGACGTCATAATTTGACAAAAAATCGTCGATTACCGCCAAAGTAAAACATTGATGGGGTTCAAATTTGCACAGGCACACTCGGGTGGGGTATCCGCAAGAAGTAATCACGCTAATTCGGCTTTTTGGGAGCTCGAAAATTAAAAAGTTTATTCCCCGGGCAGGGAAAAGGGAAGAGCGGCCATCTTGTTTTTATAATAGTCAACTATGGAAACCGCGTTTTGACGGTGCAAATCGACCAAGTTGAGCATCCTGAACAACTTTCCTGTGTGGAGTCATGCAAAATTCGTACAACCTTGGGAATTACAACTTTTTGGTGCAAAAGTGACGTCATAATTTGTCCAAAAATCGTCGATTACCGCCAAAGTAAAACATTGACGGGGTTCAGATTTGCACCGGCACACTCGGGTGGGGTATCCGCAAGAAGTAATCACGCTTATTCGGCTTTTCGGGGTGGCTCGAAAATTAAAAAGTTATTCTCCGGTCAGGGAAAATGGAAGAGCGGCCATCTTGTTTTTCTAATATTCAACTCTGCAAATCGCGTTTTGACGGTGCAAATCGACCAAGTTGAGCATCCTGAACAACTTTCCTGTGTGGAGTCATGCAAAATTCGCAAAACCTTGGGAATTACAACTTTTTGGTGCAAAAGTGACGTCATAATTTGACAAAAAATCGTCGATTACCGCCAAAGTAAAACATTGACGGGGTTCAGATTTGCACCGGCACACTCGGGTGGGGTATCCGCAAGAAGTAATCACGCTAATTCGGCTTTTCGTGTGGCTCGAAAATTAAAAAGTTTATTCCCCGGGCAGGGAAAAGGGAAGAGCGGCCATCTTGTTTTTCTAATAGTCAACTCTGGAAATCGCGTTTTGACGGTGCAAATCGACCAAGTAGAGCATCCTGAACAACTTTCCTGTGTGGAGTCATGCAAAATTCGCAAAACCTTGGGAATTACAACTTTTTGGTGCAAAAGTGACGTCATAATTTGACAAAAAATCGTCGATTACCGCCAAAGTAAAACATTGATGGGGTTCAAATTTGCACAGGCACACTCGGGTGGGGTATTCGCAAGAAGTAATCACGCTAATTCGGCTTTTTGGGAGCTCGAAAATTAAAAAGTTTATTCCCCGGGCAGGGAAAAGGGAAGAGCGGCCATCTTGTTTTTCTAATAGTCAACTATGGAAATCGCGTTTTGACGGTGCAAATCGACCAAGTTGAGCATCCTGAACAACTTTCCTGTGTGGAGTCTTGCAAAATTCGTACAACCTTGGGAATTACAACTTTTTGGTGCAAAAGTGACGTCATAATTTGACCACAAATCGTCGATTACCGCCAAAGTGAAACATTAAATGGGTTCAAATTTGCACCGGCACACTCGGGTGGGGTATCCGCAAGAAGTAATCACGCTAATTCGGCTTTTCGGGGTGGGTCGAAAATTAAAAAGTTTATTCTCCGGGCAGGGAAAAGGGAAGAGCGGCCATCTTGTTTTCTAATAGTCAACTCTGGAAATCGCGTTTTGACGGTGCAAATCGACCAAAGTGAGCATCCTGAACAACTTTCCTGTGTGGAGTCATGCAAAATTCGCAAAACCTTGGGAATTACAACTTTTTGGTGCAAAAGTGACGTCATGATTTGACAAAAAATTGTCGATTACCGCCAAAGTAAAACATTGATGGGGTTCAAATTTGCACAGGCACACTCGTGTGGGGTATCCGCAAGAAGTAATCACGCTCATTCGGCTTTTCGGGTGGCTCGAAAATTAAAAAGTTTATTCCCCGGGCAGGGAAAAGGGAAGAGCGGCCATCTTGTTTTTTAATAGTCAACTCTGGAAATCGCGTTTTGACGGTGCAAATCGACCAAGTTGAGCATCCTGAACAACTTTCCTGTGTGGAGTCATGCAAAATTCGTACAACCTTGGGAATTACAACTTTTTGGTGCAAAAGTGACGTCATAATTTGACCAAAAATCGTCGATTACCGCCAAAGTGAAACATTAAATGGGTTCAAATTTGCACCGGCACACTCGGGTGGGGTATCCGCAAGAAGTAATCACGCTAATTCGGCTTTTCGGGGTGGGTCGAAAATTAAAAAGTTTATTCCCCGGGCAGGGAAAAGGGAAGAGCGGCCATCTTGTTTTCTAATAGTCAACTCTGGAAATCGCGTTTTGACGGTGCAAATCGACCAAAGTGAGCATCCTGAACAACTTTCCTGTGTGGAGTCATGCAAAATTCGCAAAACCTTGGGAATTACAACTTTTTGGTGCAAAAGTGACGTCATGATTTGACAAAAAATTGTCGATTACCGCCAAAGTAAAACATTGATGGGGTTCAAATTTGCACAGGCACACTCGTGTGGGGTATCCGCAAGAAGTAATCACGCTCATTCGGCTTTTCGGGTGGCTCGAAAATTAAAAAGTTTATTCCCCGGGCAGGGAAAAGGGAAGAGCGGCCATCTTGTTTTTTAATAGTCAACTCTGGAAATCGCGTTTTGACGGTGCAAATCGACCAAGTTGAGCATCCTGAACAACTTTCCTGTGTGGAGTCATGCAAAATTCGCAAAACCTTTGGAATTACAACTTTTTGGTGCGAAAGTGACGTCATAATTTGACAAAAAATCGTCGATTACCGCCAAAGTAAAACATTGATGGGGTTCAAATTTGCACAGGCACTCTCGGGTGGGGTATCCGCAAGAAGTAATCACGCTAATTTGGCTTTTTGGGAGCTCGAAAATTAAAAAGTTTATTCCCCGGGCAGGGAAAAGGGAAGAGCGGCCATCTTGTTTTTCTATAGTCAACTCTGGAAATCGCGTTTTGACCGTGCAAATCGACCAAAGTGAGCATCCTGAACAACTTTCCTGTGTGGAGTCATGCAAAATTCGCAAAACCTTGGGAATTACAACTTTTTGGTGCAAAAGTGACGTCATGATTTGACAAAAAATTGTCGATTACCGCCAAAGTAAAACATTGATGGGGTTCAAATTTGCACAGGCACACTCGTGTGGGGTATCCGCAAGAAGTAATCACGCTCATTCGGCTTTTCGGGTGGCTCGAAAATTAAAAAGTTTATTCCCCGGGCAGGGAAAAGGGAAGAGCGGCCATCTTGTTTTTTAATAGTCAACTCTGGAAATCGCGTTTTGACGGTGCAAATCGACCAAGTTGAGCATCCTGAACAACTTTCCTGTGTGGAGTCATGCAAAATTCGCAAAACCTTGGGAATAACAACTTTTTGGTGCAAAAGTGACGTCATAATTTGACAAAAAATCGTCGATTACCGCCAAAGTAAAACATTGATGGGGTTCAAATTTGCACAGGCACACTCGGGTGGGGTATCCGCAAGAAGTAATCACGCTAATTTGGCTTTTCGGGAGCTCGAAAATTAAAAAGTTTATTCCCCGGGCAGGGAAAAGGGAAGAGCGGCCATCTTGTTTTTCTATAGTCAACTCTGGAAATCGCGTTTTGACGGTGCAAATCGACCAAGTTGAGCATCCTGAACAACTTTCCTGTGTGGAGTCATGCAAAATTCGCAAAACCTTGGGAATTACAACTTTTTGGTGCAAAAGTGACGTCATGATTTGACAAAAAATTGTCGATTACCGCCAAAGTAAAACATTGATGGGGTTCAAATTTGCACAGGCACACTCGTGTGGGGTATCCGCAAGAAGTAATCACGCTCATTCGGCTTTTCGGGTGGCTCGAAAATTAAAAAGTTTATTCCCCGGGCAGGGAAAAGGGAAGAGCGGCCATCTTGTTTTTTAATAGTCAACTCTGGAAATCGCGTTTTGACGGTGCAAATCGACCAAGTTGAGCATCCTGAACAACTTTCCTGTGTGGAGTCATGCAAAATTCGCAAAACCTTTGGAATTACAACTTTTTGGTGCGAAAGTGACGTCATAATTTGACAAAAAATCGTCGATTACCGCCAAAGTAAAACATTGATGGGGTTCAAATTTGCACAGGCACTCTCGGGTGGGGTATCCGCAAGAAGTAATCACGCTAATTTGGCTTTTTGGGAGCTCGAAAATTAAAAAGTTTATTCCCCGGGCAGGGAAAAGGGAAGAGCGGCCATCTTGTTTTTCTATAGTCAACTCTGGAAATCGCGTTTTGACCGTGCAAGTCGACCAAAGTGAGCATCCTGAACAACTTTCCTGTGTGGAGTCATGCAAAATTCGCAAAACCTTGGGAATTACAACTTTTTGGTGCAAAAGTGACGTCATGATTTGACAAAAAATTGTCGATTACCGCCAAAGTAAAACATTGATGGGGTTCAAATTTGCACAGGCACACTCGTGTGGGGTATCCGCAAGAAGTAATCACGCTCATTCGGCTTTTCGGGTGGCTCGAAAATTAAAAAGTTTATTCCCCGGGCAGGGAAAAGGGAAGAGCGGCCATCTTGTTTTTTAATAGTCAACTCTGGAAATCGCGTTTTGACGGTGCAAATCGACCAAGTTGAGCATCCTGAACAACTTTCCTGTGTGGAGTCATGCAAAATTCGCAAAACCTTGGGAATTACAACTTTTTGGTGCAAAAGTGACGTCATAATTTGACAAAAAATCGTCGATTACCGCCAAAGTAAAACATTGATGGGGTTCAAATTTGCACAGGCACACTCGGGTGGGGTATCCGCAAGAAGTAATCACGCTAATTTGGCTTTTCGGGAGCTCGAAAATTAAAAAGTTTATTCCCCGGGCAGGGAAAAGGGAAGAGCGGCCATCTTGTTTTTCTATAGTCAACTCTGGAAATCGCGTTTTGACGGTGCAAATCGACCAAGTTGAGCATCCTGAACAACTTTCCTGTGTGGAGTCATGCAAAATTCGCAAAACCTTGGGAATTACAACTTTTTGGTGCAAAAGTGACGTCATAGTTTGACAAAAAATCGTCGATTACCGCCAAAGTAAAACATTGATGGGGTTCAAATTTGCACAGGCACACTCGGGTGGGGTATCCGCAAGAAGTAATCACGCTCATTCGGCTTTTCGGGAGCTCGAAAATTAAAAAGTTTATTCCCCGGGCAGGGAAAAGGGAAGAGCGGCCATCTTGTTTTTCTAATAGTCAACTCTGGAAATCGCGTTTTGACGGTGCAAATCGACCAAGTTGAGCATCCTGAACAACTTTCCTGTGTGGAGTCATGCAAAATTCGCAAAACCTTGGGAATTACAACTTTTTGGTGCAAAAGTGACGTCATAATTTGACAAAAAATCGTCGATTACCGCCAAAGTAAAACATTGACGGGGTTCAGATTTGCACCGGCACACTCGGGTGGGGTATCCGCAAGAAGTAATCACGCTCATTCGGCTTTTCGTGTGGCTCGAAAATTAAAAAGTTTATTCCCCGGGCAGGGAAAAGGGAAGAGCGGCCATCTTGTTTTTCTAATAGTCAACTCTGGAAATCGCGTTTTGACGGTGCAAATCGACCAAGTAGAGCATCCTGAACAACTTTCCTGTGTGGAGTCATGCAAAATTCGCAAAACCTTGGGAATTACAACTTTTTGGTGCAAAAGTGACGTCATAATTTGACAAAAAATCGTCGATTACCGCCAAAGTAAAACATTGATGGGGTTCAAATTTGCACAGGCACACTCGGGTGGGGTATTCGCAAGAAGTAATCACGCTAATTCGGCTTTTTGGGAGCTCGAAAATTAAAAAGTTTATTCCCCGGGCAGGGAAAAGGGAAGAGCGGCCATCTTGTTTTTCTAATAGTCAACTATGGAAATCGCGTTTTGACGGTGCAAATCGACCAAGTTGAGCATCCTGAACAACTTTCCTGTGTGGAGTCATGCAAAATTCGTACAACCTTGGGAATTACAACTTTTTGGTGCAAAAGTGACGTCATAATTTGACCAAAAATCGTCGATTACCGCCAAAGTGAAACATTAAATGGGTTCAAATTTGCACCGGCACACTCGGGTGGGGTATCCGCAAGAAGTAATCACGCTAATTCGGCTTTTCAGGGTGGGTCGAAAATTAAAAAGTTTATTCCCCGGGCAGGGAAAAGGGAAGAGCGGCCATCTTGTTTTCTAATAGTCAACTCTGGAAAACGCGTTTTGACGGTGCAAATCGACCAAAGTGAGCATCCTGAACAACTTTCCTGTGTGGAGTCATGCAAAATTCGCAAAACCTTGGGAATTACAACTTTTTGGTGCAAAAGTGACGTCATGATTTGACAAAAAATTGTCGATTACCGCCAAAGTAAAACATTGATGGGGTTCAAATTTGCACAGGCACACTCGTGTGGGGTATCCGCAAGAAGTAATCACGCTCATTCGGCTTTTCGGGTGGCTCGAAAATTAAAAAGTTTATTCCCCGGGCAGGGAAAAGGGAAGAGCGGCCATCTTGTTTTTTAATAGTCAACTCTGGAAATCGCGTTTTGACGGTGCAAATCGACCAAGTTGAGCATCCTGAACAACTTTCCTGTGTGGAGTCATGCAAAATTCGCAAAACCTTGGGAATTACAACTTTTTGGTGCAAAAGTGACGTCATAATTTGACAAAAAATCGTCGATTACCGCCAAAGTAAAACATTGATGGGGTTCAAATTTGCACAGGCACACTCGGGTGGGGTATCCGCAAGAAGTAATCACGCTAATTTGGCTTTTTGGGAGCTCGAAAATTAAAAAGTTTATTCCCCGGGCAGGGAAAAGGGAAGAGCGGCCATCTTGTTTTTCTATAGTCAACTCTGGAAATCGCGTTTTGACGGTGCAAATCGACCAAGTTGAGCATCCTGAACAACTTTCCTGTGTGGAGTCATGCAAAATTCGCAAAACCTTGGGAATTACAACTTTTTGGTGCAAAAGTGACGTCATAGTTTGACAAAAAATCGTCGATTACCGCCAAAGTAAAACATTGATGGGGTTCAAATTTGCACAGGCACACTCGGGTGGGGTATCCGCAAGAAGTAATCACGCTCATTCGGCTTTTCGGGAGCTCGAAAATTAAAAAGTTTATTCCCCGGGCAGGGAAAAGGGAAGAGCAGCCATCTTGTTTTTCTAATAGTCAACTCTGGAAATCGCGTTTTGACGGTGCAAATCGACCAAGTTGAGCATCCTGAACAACTTTCCTGTGTGGAGTCATGCAAAATTCGCAAAACCTTGGGAATTACAAATTTTTTGGTGCAAAAGTGACGTCATAATTTGAATAAAAATCGTCGATTACCGCCAAAGTAAAACATTGACGGGGTTCAGATTTGCACCGGCACACTCGGGTGGGGTATCCGCAAGAAGTAATCACGCTCATTCGGCTTTTCGTGTGGCTCGAAAATTAAAAAGTTTATTCCCCGGGCAGGGAAAAGGGAAGAGCGGCCATCTTGTTTTTCTAATAGTCAACTCTGGAAATCGCGTTTTGACGGTGCAAATCGACCAAGTTGAGCATCCTGAACAACTTTCCTGTGTGGAGTCATGCAAAATTCGCAAAACCTTGGGAATTACAATTTTTGGTGCAAAAGTGACGTCATAATTTGACAAAAAATCGTCGATTACCGCCAAAGTAAAACATTGATGGGGTTCAAATTTGCACAGGCACACTCGGGTGGGGTATCCGCAAGAAGTAATCACGCTAATTTGGCTTTTTGGGAGCTCGAAAATTAAAAAGTTTATTCCCCGGGCAGGGAAAAGGGAAGAGCGGCCATCTTGTTTTTCTATAGTCAACTCTGGAAATCGCGTTTTGACGGTGCAAATCGACCAAGTTGAGCATCCTGAACAACTTTCCTGTGTGGAGTCATGCAAAATTCGCAAAACCTTGGGAATTACAACTTTTTGGTGCAAAAGTGACGTCATAGTTTGACAAAAAATCGACGATTACCGCCAAAGTAAAACATTGATGGGGTTCAAATTTGCACAGGCACACTCGGGTGGGGTATCCGCAAGAAGTAATCACGCTCATTCGGCTTTTCGGGAGCTCGAAAATTAAAAAGTTTATTCCCCGGGCAGGGAAAAGGGAAGAGCGGCCATCTTGTTTTTCTAATAGTCAACTCTGGAAATCGCGTTTTGACGGTGCAAATCGACCAAGTTGAGCATCCTGAACAACTTTCCTGTGTGGAGTCATGCAAAATTCGCAAAACCTTGGGAATTACAATTTTTGGTGCAAAAGTGACGTCATAATTTGACAAAAAATCGTCGATTACCGCCAAAGTAAAACATTGATGGGGTTCAAATTTGCACAGGCACACTCGGGTGGGGTATCCGCAAGAAGTAATCACGCTAATTTGGCTTTTTGGGAGCTCGAAAATTAAAAAGTTTATTCCCCGGGCAGGGAAAAGGGAAGAGCGGCCATCTTGTTTTTCTATAGTCAACTCTGGAAATCGCGTTTTGACGGTGCAAATCGACCAAGTTGAGCATCCTGAACAACTTTCCTGTGTGGAGTCATGCAAAATTCGCAAAACCTTGGGAATTACAACTTTTTGGTGCAAAAGTGACGTCATAGTTTGACAAAAAATCGTCGATTACCGCCAAAGTAAAACATTGATGGGGTTCAAATTTGCACAGGCACACTCGGGTGGGGTATCCGCAAGAAGTAATCACGCTCATTCGGCTTTTCGGGAGCTCGAAAATTAAAAAGTTTATTCCCCGGGCAGGGAAAAGGGAAGAGCGGCCATCTTGTTTTTCTAATAGTCAACTCTGGAAATCGCGTTTTGACGGTGCAAATCGACCAAGTTGAGCATCCTGAACAACTTTCCTGTGTGGAGTCATGCAAAATTCGCAAAACCTTGGGAATTACAACTTTTTGGTGAAAAAGTGACGTCATAATTTGACAAAAAATCGTCGATTACCGCCAAAGTAAAACATTGATGGGGTTCAGATTTGCACAGGCACACTCGGGTGGGGTATCCGCAAGAAGTAATCACGCTAATTTGGCTTTTTGGGTGCTCGAAAATTAAAAAGTTTATTCCCCGGGCAGGGAAAAGGGAAGAGCGGCCATCTTGTTTTTCTATAGTCAACTCTGGAAATCGCGTTTTGACGGTGCAAATCGACCAAGTTGAGCATCCTGAACAATTTTCCTGTGTGGAGTCATGCAAAATTCGCAAAACCTTGGGAATTACAACTTTTTGGTGCAAAAGTGACGTCATAATTTGACAAAAAATCGTCGATTACCGCCAAAGTAAAACATTGACGGGGTTCAGATTTGCACCGACACACTCGGGTGGGGTATCCGCAAGAAGTAATCACAAAAAGCCGAATTAGCGTGATTACTTCTTGCGGATACCCCACCGCATCTTCAGGATGCTCAACTTGGTCGATTTGCACCGTCAAAACGCGATTTCCAGAGTTGACTATTAGAAAACAAGATGGCCGCTCTTCCCTTTTCCCTGCCCGGGGAATAAACTTTTTAATTTTCGAGCCACCCCGAAAAGCCGAATTAGCGTGATTACTTCTTGCGGATACCCCACCCGAGTGTGCCGGTGCAAATCTGAACCCCGTCAATGTTTTACTTTGGCGGTAATCGACGATTTTTGGACAAATAATGACGTCACTTTTGCACCAAAAAGTTGTAATTCCCAAGGTTTTACGAATTTTGCATGACTCCACACAGGAAAGTTGTTCAGGATGCTCAACTTGGTCGATTTGCACCGTCAAAACGCGATTTCCAGAGTTGAATATTAGAAAAACAAGATGGCCGCTCTTCCCTTTTCCCTGCCCGGGGAATAAACTTTTTACTTTTCGAGCTCCCGAAAAGCCGAATTAGCGTGATTACTTCTTGCGGATACCCCACCCGAGTGTGCCTGTGCAAATTTGAACCCCATCAATGTTTTACTTTGGCGGTAATCGACGATTTTTTGTCAAATTATGACGTCACTTTTGCACCAAAAAGTTGTAATTCCCAAGGTTTTGCGAATTTTGCATGACTCCACACAGGAAAGTTGTTCAGGATGCTCAACTTGGTCGATTTGCACTGTCTTCTTGCGGATACCCCACCCCAGTGTGCCGGTGCAAATTTGAACTCCGTCCCTTTTATATTTTGGCGGTAATCGACGATTTTTTGTCAAATTATGACGTCACTTTTGCACCAAAAAGTTGTAATTCCCAAGTTTTTGCGAATTTTGCATGACTCCACACAGCAAAGTTGTTCAGGATGCTTAAACTGGTCGATTTGGACCGTCAAAACGCGATTTCCAGAGTTGACTAATAGAAAAACAAGATGGCCGCTCTTCCCTTTTCCCTACCCGGGAATAAACTTTTTAATTTTCGAGCCACCCCCAAAAGCCGAATTAGCGTGATTACTTCTTGCGGATTCCCCACCTGAGTGTGTCGGTGCAAATTTGAACTCCGTCACTGTTATATTTTGGCTGTAATCGACGATTTCTGGTCAAATTATGACGTCTCTTTTGCAACAAAAAGTTGTTATTCCCAAGGTTTTGCGAATTTTGCATGACTCCACACAGGAAAGTTGTTCAGGATGCTCAACTTGGTCGATTTGCACCGTCAAAACGCGATTTCCAGAGTTGACTATTGGAAAAACAAAATGGCCGCTCTTCCCTTTTCCCTACCCGGGGAATAAACTTTTTTAACTTTCGAGCCACCCCGAAAAGCCGAATTAGCGTGATTACTTCTTGCGGATATCCCACCCGAGTGTGCCAAATTATGACGTCACTTTTGCAACAAAAAGTTGTAATTCCCAAGGTTTTGCGAATTTTGTATGACTCCAAACAGGAAAGTTGTTCAGGATGCTCAACTTGGTCGATTTGCACCGTCAAAACGCGATTTCCAGAGTTGACTATTGGAAAAACAAAATGGCCGCTCTTCCCTTTTCCCTACCCGGGGAATAAACTTTTTAATTTTCGAGCCACCCCGAAAAGCCGAATTAGCGTGATTACTTCTTGCGGATATCCCACCCGAGTGTGCCAAATTATGACGTCACTTTTGCAACAAAAAGTTGTAATTCCCAAGGTTTTGCGAATTTTGTATGACTCCAAACAGGAAAGTTGTTCAGGATGCCTCGTTTTTATAACTGATCAATAACAGTGATTCCCCTATTCTCTTATAATAGTGAAAAACACAAGTCAAGAAAAATGCGAGAAAGGAGCTTCCAGCAACTTCTCCTGTACAAATCAATAATTGTAAATCTCAGTCACGTTTGATCTTTGATTACATTCTTTGCAAAATATCATCTTGGTGCCTTTATTGGCCGTACTGTTACTGAGGGCGTTAGGAAAATGCTGGAGGAGACCTTCGACCATTACCTATCACTGAGCTACAACCTCAGTGGTAAAGGCAAAACGGGTAAAAGGAGCTTCCAGGAACTTCTCCTGTACTAATCAATATTTGGGTAAGGATATTCCGGTCATTGGTGGTATATGATTATTGGTTCAAGAAAAAAACAAACAGGAAAATGAACAATGAAATACAAAACGATTCCCGATTGGTTTTTTTCTCTTGGTTTGTTGTTGTTGTTATTATTTTCTATGTTGGGTGCTGGTTGAAAATGTGAAGTCAATGAGCTGAATTTACAAAAAGTAGCAATTGCTTTTTCTAGGCTTTTGCTTACATCTTCATAACAAGCAAAAGCTCAAGTTCTAAGAAAAAACAAAAGCTTGTTTCTTGTTGCCTTAATACTACGTATACAAAGTAGGTAGTGAAATAGAAGGAGCCTGTGCAAGAGCCGTTTCCTTTTTAACCCTGCCACTGAAGATCAAGTAGAAGACCAAGTTCAAGAGGTGTTGGAAGTGCCAAAGACACCGGGTTCATCCTTTGACACGGCTGATTTTTTGGAAACCTCATCAACTAGCTCAGAATCGCCTCCTTACGGGAACAGATCACTGATCGACCGCATTAAAGGCGACCTGGACAAAAGGACGAAAATTCCCGAAATCAAAACCTCCTCAAAGAAACAACTGCCTACAGCGGACTTCGAACTCGTAAAGTCCCTGGCTGCCAACGTGGGATCACTCACAACAGCCAAGGCACACATCGACAAGCAGATTGTTTCTTTGACAAAAGCTGTCAAATTGAAAACACCACCCACTTACATCACTTCGCAGGCAAGACCACCGCACCCTCACCACCTACTCACATACGAGGAAAGTTTTCAAGCGAACTGGAAAGACCTTGAAGCGTACATGGGTCAAGCCTTCGCTAAACTCACCCTCGATCAGTACCAGAAATTTCAGTTGGACATTGAAAACCGATTGACAGAGGCTAGAAAAAAATCAACCGCCCAGCTAAACGAACACTTCAAAACGGGCGACAGCCGAACCACCGCCAAAAAGCTGTTTGGGTTTTTTCAAGACCAAAATCAGTTCCAGGCAAGAACAACAAGAGGAAACGAGAAGAAAGCCACTGACTTTCAACTAAAACAACCGGTCTTTTTCAAGACCACCCCATCTCCCAAAGAGAGATTCCAACACGTTTAAACTGTGTCTTTAATTAAATTATCTTGCTATCACTTTAGCGGATATATTTAATATTTTCCTTTAAATATACATTCCCAACACACAATAAACATGGTTAATCGGAAACATAATAAAAGAAAGTCACTCGCACAAACCCATAGAAAAGCCAATCGCTTTTCCCGCCATTGCTCAACCCTGTCCCAACAGAGACAACTTAATCTGTTATAAGATTTGGCTAATCAAAGCGAACAATTCATAACTAACCTTTCCAGTGTTGAACTTTCTATTAGATCAGAAAATCGCACTAGCTAAAGGTTTGTACTTCGTTCCCACCCCCGCCAAACCCACACGCCGTTCTCTTTTGATAGATATAAACATTTTCAATCGAAGAATGAGAGTAAAATACTTTATGCACAAAACTTCCCGAACACAACCCTTTAAAACACAATCCACCAGGTCTCCCGAATCGAGGGTACATTTTTTGCAGATTTATCATCTTGGTGCCTTTAATGGCCGTACTGTTACTGAGGGTGTTAGGAAAATGCTGGAGGAGACCTTCGACCATTGCCTATCACTGAGCTACAACCTCAGTGGTAAAGGCAAGACGGGTAAAATGAGCTTCCAGAAACTTCTCCTGTACAAATCAATATTTGGGTAAGGATATTCCTGTCATTGGTGGTACATGATTATTGGTTCAAGAAAAAAATCAAACCGAACAATTCATAACGAACCTTTCCAGTGTTGAACTTTATAAAGATCAGAAAATCGCACTGGGTAAAGGTTTGAACTTCGTTCCCACCCCCGCCAAACCCACACGCCGTTCTCTTTTGATAGATATTGTGGCGGGCACGGGTCGTTATCGGATCCGCGCTTAAATACAACTTGACCCTGACTCTTGCCGACTCAAGTTGAAGTCACTAAGCGGACTTGAGGCTGAGTGGCGAGGTTCGTTTGGGAGGAAATATACCGCCCGACTATAAAAGATGGCAAACCTCTCTGTCAAGACACACACAGTTCCCAAAATAATACACAGTTCCACAAGAGATTTATGAAGAACAAACAGCAATAGATGTGGTTTAATTGTCAACCTCTCAAGTAAACAATGAACAATGAGTAAATGTGGTTTAATTGTCAACCTCTCCAGTAAACAATAAATATGAGAAAATGTGGTTTAATTGTCAACCTCTTCAGTATCCAATAAATATGAGAAAATGTGGTTTAATTGTCAACCTCTTCAGTATCCAATAAATATGAGAAAATGTGGTTTAGTTGTCAACTTCTTCAGTAAACAATAAATAATGAGAAACAAGCATCAGTCAATGTGGTTTGAGTGTCAACCTCTGCAGTATCCACCACAATCAATGACCAATACAGAGCTACAGAGCATTAAATAATAAAGTACCAGTTACTTGCAAAAGACACCTACGTTCTACTCAACTATTACCCGTGATTCTCGCGCCTAAGCAGCACCAGCAATCGCCTAGTCAACCTCCTAACTAAAGGTTAAAACGCCACGCGTTAACAAGCACGCGCTGCAGCAGTGTCAACCACACCTCCGGTATAAAGCACAAAAACCGTCAACCACGCCGCAGGTAAACCACAAAACAGCAGTCAACCGCAACGCAGGTAAACCGCAAAACAGCAGTCACCCACACCGCAGGTAAAGCACAAAGCAATCACCCACACCGCAATATAGCCCAGCTATATCGACAACCCTAGGTAAAGCACCAGCAATTACCTAAACGAGTCCCGCAGCCGCCACGTTTGAGGAGAAGGGGACTAGCACAAAGCACAGTCTTCCCTGCTTCAACTCACGTGTACCCCCTGAGACATTCACACAGATACCCTGAACCACAATCCTGCTAGTCAACCACAAAACTAACGTTGGCTAACTCAGCGACGGACTGCTACCCCAAAAAGATCGACAAGCACTCAGCTTCCGTCAATCCTTTCACCCAGAATTTCTCACGATCAACAGCACAAAGCCTTTCAGCTAATCAGTGAGACCTAGAATTCGCTGCATATAACTTGCAATAAATCACGCACGCTAGCGCAGATTGCACAACAAATAACACTTGGGTAATAATCAGAGTAAAAGAACGTACCTGTTTCTTCCTTGAATGCTCGCTGCCGACTGACGATGCACGCATGGTCCCAGAAGTACCAGCGTGCTCCGCAAGCCAACGCATGCGCAGATCGTGCATAAGCTCGCGCATGCTCATAACTACACAATTTATAACACACACCCGGCACTGTCCGTCACACAGGCCCGAGCGAAGCTTGGACTGCCCCAGTCCAAACAGCTTCACAATACAAAAATAACAAAAGGACAGTACATCTACTTACATTACCATAAAACACTAAACACTAAAGTCAACCACACGGTAACTACAATGAGGTTGACTTGGAAAGAGATTTTTCCCTCTCTCCACATCTAATTAAATATTGACAGACCTACTGTGGTTTACTTAAATAAGTTTTTTTCTAGAATTACACATTATACACACACTGATTCAATATTACCCGTAATTTCTGATACAATGATTAAAGGCTCTTGATTTATACATTAGAAAGAGTACAATATTTAGCAATTACAAAAACAATTATTGCTGGATTCGTCAATCGATGATCCTCAGTCGACGGGTGCTCGACTGTCATCCACGTCTCAGCGGGGTCGATGGGGAAACTGGTCACGCCCCATCTTACTTGTTCGTCACCTTCAGGGCAGAGGTGAAGGGGAAACTGGTCACGCCCCCTCCTCCGGCCAATACTAAACCCAACCTATTGCCACTGCCCGCCTCCGGCAGTGGCCCGAGCAAGTCTGAAGCTTCTAGTCTTCTCATCGAACTGCTAGCCTGACCCTGCTGGAAGGGGAAACCCTTTTTCTTGGCAGCAGACTTCCTCCTAGCACAGAGGTCACAAACCCTCAAACATGACCGAACATCCGCAGACATTCCTGGCCAAAAATACCTGAACTTCAACTGGGCAAGCGTCTTATTAAAACCAAAGTGCCTACCGACTTGCTCGCCATGCAACTCATCAACAACAATTCTCCCGAAACTCCGTGGCACAACCAACAGCCACTTCACTGAATCTCCATCGTCAGACTCCCACCGCTTATACAGCAGACCTCCCATGACATCTAACTGGTCCCATAGAGTCCAATAGATCTTGGCTCTTGCCGATAAGTGGGACACTGTCTTCCACTCAGGGCGACCACGGCTGTCCTCTTTTGACTTCAGGACCCAGCCCATGTCCTCATATTCTAACTGCGCTTTCCTCATCTCCTCATAGGGAAGCCTCGTTTGGGCCACCATGCCCCGAACCAACTCTATCTCAGGTTTACAACTACCTGGGCCAGTGCCCGATTTATCTTCTCGGCTGCACTGCTGGCCCCGTTGCCTTGGCAACCGACCAGCATTCCCACTTGTCCTTACAAGTTTATGCTCTTCTTCTAACCCAACATCACCCTCCAAAGGTTTGACAATAGCCACCCTGGCTACGTCAGCCTTCCTTTGGGATACAACACTAAGAACAACTGATTCTTCTACTACTGAAGGAACCATGGCGGTCTCCGAACCAGCCACACACTCAACAAAGGCTTCACCAGCTCTACTGGTGCATTGTATCCTTTCTCCATTGAGGTTTAACTCCTTCTTCCGAAAATCTAATGTCCCACCAGTGGGCACTAGAAAATTCATACCCACAATACCCGGGTACTTCATGTCAGTGAAAACTGCTTTCACCATGTGAGTGGTCCTCCCCACTTTCACTTCAACAAGAGCCTTGCCCAATGTTGACAGTTGACTCCCATCAACCTGCCTGACCACCACATCTTCCGTCTCCAAGACGGGCCTATGCCTCTCCGGCATCTCGTAGTAGACTGAGCTACTAATCAACGTGTCTGTTGATCCCGTGTCGATAAGAAATCGGCACTTAGTGTCTTTCACCACACCATCAACAAACATTCCCAACCAGGGACTCACACTTGGCTCGGGCAGAGTGACGATTCGTTGCCCTCCACCAGCCGTGCTTTTCTTCTCTTCACTACCACTGTTGCCACATTGCCTTTCAGACCGTCGTAAATGTCGACTGTGAGCTCCACAGGAGGCTGACTGGTATTTCTCCCTCGGTCTCTTCTTCTGGGGTTTCCTGCACTCACGTGCGAAATGGCCACCCATACCACAGTTGAAGCACTTCGAGTTACCAGTTTGACTCAGCCAAGGCTTGTGCGCGTTCCCTGACGACACACCCTTCTCTACTCCTGACTCAACAACCTGACCCGACAAGGACTGTAAAAGCTCAACTACCTTGTTCAAACTCCGAGCTTGCTCACCAAGGTTAGTTTCAAGTAAACCAAGTCTCTGCTCAATACCAGAGTCCATGGCCCTTACCATCATGGCCGGCCTCTCGTCAAGCATTCCCTGCTGCTCAACCTTCCCATCCTCCTGAGGGGTCACAACATCCACTTCCTCCAAGCATGGATTTGTGTTTCGGCTGCCTGGTTCTGCAGCCCCTCGCTCCGAAAAGAACATCAACCACTCATCATCCAGCTGAGTAGACAATTCCCTAGCAATGGGGGTCACCTCAGTTTGTGGGATCGTCCCCAAACTCTCCCCACAACTAGCCAACTCTTTTGGTGAACGAGACCTATCAACCACAGTCTCTCTCATCACCCTCAACCCAACATCATCATCACCATGATGTCGCACATGCCCAACATTACCTGGCATGTTTCCCTGAATACTTCCGCTCATGGATTTCAATACCTCCAATTCCTTTGCAAGAAATTCTTCGTCCAGTCGCAGAATCTGGTTTTCCCTGCGGAGTCTCCGTAACTCAGACTCTGCACCCGTAGGATCCCTGGAAACCTTTGACCCTACACTCATACTGCTGTTTCCTTCTCAGCAGTACCTCGTGTGAATGACAACCAACGAATACCCCTCCTCCGTTGCTGTTTTCCCTCCACACACCACAAATTTCAACTGCTAAAATACACACCAAGGCAGCCAGAATCACCAGGATTACAAAACAAAACAGAATCGCATTAGGGACGATTACCTCACACGGTAGCTACACTTGACCAATCTCGGCTCGGCGACCCGGTCACTCAAGCAAACTAGTCAGTGATGCACTCCTGTGTGGCCCAAAACCTTGCGAAAACTCAACACAAAAGTACTACGACAAACCAATATAAAACACAACAACAACCCAAAATCTCAAGCCAACCCCTGTAACTTGTGTACTAGCTCCTTCCCTATACCAAGGGAGGCTAAATCTTTAACGGAGAGTTCACCAAGTCAATTATAATCATCCCACTTCTGACACCATTTGTGGCGGGCACGGGTCGTTATCGGATCCGCGCTTAAATACAACTTGACCCTGACTCTTGCCGACTCAAGTTGAAGTCACTAAGCGGACTTGAGGCTGAGTGGCGAGGTTCGTTTGGGAGGAAATATACCGCCCGACTATAAAAGATGGCAAACCTCTCTGTCAAGACACACACAGTTCCCAAAATAATACACAGTTCCACAAGAGATTTATGAAGAACAAACAGCAATAGATGTGGTTTAATTGTCAACCTCTCAAGTAAACAATGAACAATGAGTAAATGTGGTTTAATTGTCAACCTCTCCAGTAAACAATAAATATGAGAAAATGTGGTTTAATTGTCAACCTCTTCAGTATCCAATAAATATGAGAAAATGTGGTTTAATTGTCAACCTCTTCAGTATCCAATAAATATGAGAAAATGTGGTTTAGTTGTCAACTTCTTCAGTAAACAATAAATAATGAGAAACAAGCATCAGTCAATGTGGTTTGAGTGTCAACCTCTGCAGTATCCACCACAATCAATGACCAATACAGAGCTACAGAGCATTAAATAATAAAGTACCAGTTACTTGCAAAAGACACCTACGTTCTACTCAACTATTACCCGTGATTCTCGCGCCTAAGCAGCACCAGCAATCGCCTAGTCAACCTCCTAACTAAAGGTTAAAACGCCACGCGTTAACAAGCACGCGCTGCAGCAGTGCCAACCACACCTCCGGTATAAAGCACAAAAACCGTCAACCACGCCGCAGGTAAACCACAAAACAGCAGTCAACCGCAACGCAGGTAAACCGCAAAACAGCAGTCACCCACACCGCAGGTAAAGCACAAAGCAATCACCCACACCGCAATATAGCCCAGCTATATCGACAACCCTAGGTAAAGCACCAGCAATTACCTAAACGAGTCCCGCAGCCGCCACGTTTGAGGAGAAGGGGACTAGCACAAAGCACAGTCTTCCCTGCTTCAACTCACGTGTACCCCCTGAGACATTCACACAGATACCCTGAACCACAATCCTGCTAGTCAACCACAAAACTAACGTTGGCTAACTCAGCGACGGACTGCTACCCCAAAAAGATCGACAAGCACTCAGCTTCCGTCAATCCTTTCACCCAGAATTTCTCACGATCAACAGCACAAAGCCTTTCAGCTAATCAGTGAGACCTAGAATTCGCTGCATATAACTTGCAATAAATCACGCACGCTAGCGCAGATTGCACAACAAATAACACTTGGGTAATAATCAGAGTAAAAGAACGTACCTGTTTCTTCCTTGAATGCTCGCTGCCGACTGACGATGCACGCATGGTCCCAGAAGTACCAGCGTGCTCCGCAAGCCAACGCATGCGCAGATCGTGCATAAGCTCGCGCATGCTCATAACTACACAATTTATAACACACACCCGGCACTGTCCGTCACAATATGAACACTTTCAATCGAGGAATGAAAGTAAAATACCTTATGCACAATAAAACTTCCCGAACACAACCCTTCTTTCTATTTTATTTCTTTTTGGTTATTTTCAAGAATTTTGATTGTACTATGGGGAGCATTCTAAATGCTTGTTATTATTATTTGGCCCTATTCTTAGAAAAAAATTAACTACCATGCCACGCCCCAAAATGTGGTGGTTTTAAAATTTTGAGGACGGCATTTATTATGTATTCTAACAAGATACTGGCAAAGGAGCCAACCGTTTAGTTACTTCATCGTGGTAATCTTAGCTGCTATGGTACAGGTGAACCAAATGCACAATACACAGGTTCTGCGCAGAAAACAATTGAAATATCAAAACATTTCCACAAACAACAGGATGCAGGGAGTAATTGAAAAACGTATGGGAGAAGTCAAACGTGTCAAATTACAGTATGAAAGATGCAGTCATCGCCATAACCTTTTTTTTTTTTTTTTAAGAAATATCGAATGCAAGTAGTGAACAGTTTATATTGTTCATCTTCTTCATTCGAAGAAGAGGGCTTAGACTTGGAACACAATGAAATTCAGGGGATGGAACCATATCAATTTGAGCCAAAATTGACCAATGACGAACCAAACACTTACACTTACAAACATAGTGTAAGTACATAATGTTTTTGACAATGTTTATTGTCAGTTGGAAAATGACAGGGAATGGTTTTTTATAATGTGGGGGGCGAGGGACTGGCAGAGAATCCTTATTGTCAGGGTGAAGTGGATGGACAGTGAATGTTTATTGTAACGTAGGGATTACATGTAGGTGGCCGACGCATTTTTTGCGGGATTGTCTGCAAGCTCGTTTAGTTTATTTTGTGGAGTTGACTGCACACAGATATTTACTGCAATCGTTGGTGGAGCAGAGAGAATTCATAAGTGAAGCAAAGCATTTCGATACATGGTTACAGAAAGAAAGAGCCATTTTTAAATATGGTATTTCAGGGTTTAATTCCGAACAAAAACCATGCATTTATTTGTCTTTTGCCGAGGAGCGGAAAATCACAGAGAGAAATAGCGGCAACAAGCAATGTATCCCGTTGTTCTGTTCAGCGGATTTGTGAAGGGCAATCTCACCCGTGTCAGCATGGCTGAGGTGGGCGAAAAAGACTTATTTCTAAGCACCAGGAGCGTCTTTTGGTGAGAAATGTACAAAAACTTAGGAAAACAGAGAGGCCATTTACTTTGGCAAGACTTAAGTCTGCATGCGGACTGATGCACGTCTCAGATAGAACCATGAGGCGTGCCATGAATAGACTTGGATTCAAGTACAGGCAAGCTCGTAAAAAGGGACTTGTAACAGATTTGGATCTGAAGAAGAGGTTCGCCAAGCAGATGACCCTTGAGTACCCGCCAATATATGGACAAGATGCCACCTCTTTTGCCCACAAATTTAACCCAGTGGATCAAGCCAGAGGGGCTGGTGTGAGGGTATGGCAAAGGCGCACTGAGGGTCTGATCCAGCATTGTACAGCAAAAGGGAGCAAAGTTGGATCAGGGGGACGAGTTGTCTGCTGTGAGCACATTTTTCAAAACGTCAAGTAATAAAAATAGTCTGTCGCCATCGGGTACCTGAGTGTAGCTAGTAATATTGTGCCTGTAAGTACACCATGTATTTGTTGACCTTAAACAAATACCACATGATAGTAACTTGACAATCAATGCGCTGCAACTGACGTTTCCTGAAGTACAGTTCTCCGTCCCAAACCCTGTACTGGCAACTGGACAACTCTGACCACGAAAATAAAAACAAGTTAGTTTTTGTACATGAAAGAGGACACCCTGTATTTGTCAGGGGCGTCAATCCGTCTTGAAAGGTGGGGGGGGGGACAATCTGGTGCAATCTATGGAGTCTGAGGGGTGATGTTCCCCCTCTCAGATTTAATGCCTATTTCAAGCTATGATGCACCTATTTTTGCTATCATGGTTATTGTACCTAAAAAACAACTCACTGTATAGCTTCGTAACATCCATTTTGTTTCTGCATTATAATGCTCAGACGGCAGTTCATCCCTGTTGGGTATTAAAGATGGAGCCTGCTATAAAGCTGAACGCGAAGCTTTTTACGGCCTTGGGTCCGGGCCTAAGGGCTCGGGAACATTTTGCATTCCAGATGCTCTGAGGTGCAATCTAAGGCCAATAAGAGGTATACAGAATGGCACAGAACATTGTAAAAAAATGTGAGCAGCAGTAGAACCTTTTAAATTAACAGCATCTTCAAGTTCGGATCTATGAACCAAGTTTTAGGGGGGAAATCTGTGAGAGAGTGAGCACATGAGTGTGAAACCTTTACGGCATGGGTCCGAGCCCGCTTAAGGGCCCGGGAAAATTGTGCATTCTAGATGCTCTGTGGTGCAATATTTAGGCCAATAAGAGGCTTACAGAATGGCACAGAACATTGTAAAATGTGAGCAGCAGTAGAACCTTTTAAATTAACAGCATCTTCAAGTTCGGATCTATGAACCAAGTTTTAGGGGGGAAATCTGTGAGAGAGTGAGCACATGAGTGTGAAACCTTTACGGCATGGGTCCGAGCCCGCTTAAGGGCCCGGGAAAATTGTGCATTCTAGATGCTCTGTGGTGCAATATTTAGGCCAATAAGAGGCTTACAGAATGGAACAGAACATCTGTAAAATGTGAGCTTTTTGGGGTTGACAGCATCTTCAAGTGCGTGTCTTTGAACCAAGTGTTAGGGGGAGGGAATACTGTCAAAGAGTGAGCACGTAAGTGTGAAACCCTACGGCATGGGTCCGGGCCCGCTTAAGGGCCGGGGAAAATGTTGCATTCTAGATGCTCTGTGGTGCAATCTTAGGCCAATAAGATGCTTACAGAATGGAACAGAGCATCTGTAAAATTTGAGCAGTAGAATCTTTTTGGTTAACAGCATGTTCTGGTGTTGGTCTATGACACGAATTTTAGGGGACAAGTCTGCCAAAGAGTGAGCACGCACATGCGAAACCTTTACGGCATGGGTCCGGGCCCGCTTAAGGGCCCGGGAAAATTTTGCATTTTTAGATGCTCTGTGGTGCAATCTTTAGGCCATTAAGCGGCCAAACGAAACAGAACAATGGGAATATTGTGTTCCAGTGCTCCACAGTTCCACAGTGCAAAACATAAGTTTCATGATAAAGGTGGTCAAAAGACACGGGGAAAAGTTGATACTGTGTCCCCCACCCTTCGAAAATGGGGTGGGGTTCACGTTCCTTCCACTCTTTCAGGGGGGAGGTGCAAATCTGTCAACGATGGACCATGCGTGTGGGAAGCCTTTACGTCGTGAGATGCGGGCCTGATTAAGGGCCCGGGGAAATTTTGCATTTTAGATGCTCTGTGATGCAATCTATGGCCAATTTTGAGGGGGGACATTTGATATAGTGTCCCCCACCCTTCAACAAATTGTGTCATCCTTTGCCAACAGGATTAATGCCCATATAGGGACACCGGGTTTCGTCTTACACAGGGCAAAACTTGGGTTTCATGATAAAGGTGGTCAAAAAGGTGGGGGGGGGGGACATTTGATATTGTGTCCCCCACCCTCAAAAAGGTGGGGGGGACATGTCCCCCTGTCCCACCCCTGATTGACGCCCATGCTACTGGTAGCAACAGAAGCTAGACCATCAAAGCTGCTTTCTGCAAGAGTTGACCTGCTTCGCTTGTTCAACCAAGACAAGAGGGAGATCTTGTCAGTGCACCCAGGCCTCAGAAATAACCTTGTTTGGTCAAACATGACAAGAGGCCCTCTTGAAGAGAGGGATTAATGATACAAAAACCTTCAAAAAGTCCAAGATTAAGTCCAAGTACAAAGAACATGTATGCAGGGATGCAAGTGACTCTTTCCTTCAGAGCCTGAATTTTTTTTCGCAGCGCAGAGAGGGGGTCAGCCCCCCCCCCCCCCACCCCCGCTCAGACCCCCAAAACAATAAATAACAACTGATGATTTAATAATAATAATTGACCCCCCCCCCAAGTCTGATTTTTGTCTTGAATTTTCCGTTTTCATTTTTCACAAGTTTTAAAACGTAAAAAAAATTGAGGAACAAAACAATTTTTTTTTTTTTTTTGGACGATATTACCCCCTAATTTCAGCCCTTGATAATAATTTTTCTTCGTCAACAACAATTCTTTTGCATTAAAATTTTCAAACCACGACAAGTTTCTACCTAGCAGAATGTCGGTTTGAGTCCTGGTCTTAACACTGGTTTCCTTGAGCAAGACACTCACAGTTGAATAAAAGTTAAAATCCAGTTACTACATTTTTTTGTTTTATCTAATATGTTACTGGCACTAGCCAGTTTGCCCTTTTAATGTGTAAAAACAGATTGTAATTCTTAATGTTTTTTTGTAATTTTTAAACATTTCGATTTTTTATGAATCTCTGTATTTTAAACTCATTTCAGCTTGTGGCTGCAATGTTTGAATGTATTTTAAACCAATAATAAATAACATTGTGACTTTGAAGGTGTCACACATTTTCTGTCTTAAAACTTGCTCGATAGTCAAACCTGCTGTCAAAACAATAAGGCTGAATTGCAGAATACCCCGCAACTCATAAGCACCACCTCGTAGCCGGCGGCTACAGCTACGCAGTCACGGAACAGTGACCGCACATAATGTACCGAAGTGATGGTTCGGTGTGTGTACTGTAGCATGAAGTATGGTGTGTACATGAAGTATGGGGGTCGACTTGCCACAGGTATCATACGTTACTAATACTATTTAATCTTGGATGGGCCGTACATGAAGTGCAGGATCGATATGTAAAAGTTTTTCACGATTGGGTCGGAACTCCTTTTCATTTGTCCGACCTTGGGGGACATTAATCAACCTCGTCCCTACCACGGATAAAGTTTATTTGGAAATGTTCCCCTTTCAAGGATTATTTAAAAAAGGGAAAGAACGCCCGAATTCCATTTACTTAATATTTATTCCGCTATGAAAATGTTCCCCATTCAAGGATTATTTAAAAAAGGGAGAGAAAGCCCGAATTCCATTTTCTTAATAATTTATTCCGCTATGAAAATGTTTCCCATTCAAGGATTATTTAAAAAAGGGAAAGAACGCCCGAATTCCATTTACTTAATATTTATTCCGCTATGAAAATGTTCCCCATTCAAAGATTATTTTAAAAAGGGAAAGAAAGCCCGAATTCCATTTACTTAATATTTATTACCGCTATGGAAATGTTCCCCATTCAAGGATTATTTAAAAAAAGGGAGAGAAAGCCCGAATTTCATTTTCTTAATATTTATTCCGCTATGAAAATGTTCCCCATTCAAGGATTATTTAAAAAAGGGAAAGAACGCCCGAATTCCATTTTCTTAATATTTATTATCGCTACGAAAATGTTCCCCATTCAAGGATTATTTAAAAAAAGGGAGAGAAAGCCCGAATTTCATTTTCTTAATATTTATTACCGCTATGGAAATGTTCCCCATTCAAGGATTGTTTTTAAAAGGGAAAGAACGCCCGAATTCCATTTTCTTAATATTTATTACCGCTATGGAAATGTTCCCCATTTAAAGATTATTTAAAAAAGGGAGAGAAAGCCCGAATTCCATTTACTTAATATTTATTCCGCTATGAAAATGTTCCCCATTCAAGGATTATTTAAAAAAGGGAGAGAAAGCCCGAATTCCATTTACTTAATATTTATTCCGCTATGGAAATGTTCCCCATTCAAGGATTATTAAAAAAATGGAGAGAAAGCCCGAATTCCATTTTCGTAATATTTATTGTATCCGCGTAGCCGCCACCGGGGTGACCAGTTTGGACAGAAAATATTCCCTTCCCTCCATTGCTTTATAAACGTACACTGCCAACCCAACCTTGTATCCGCCACCGGGGTGACCAGTTTGGACATAGAACATATTCCCTTCCCTCCATAGCTTTATACATGTACACTGCACTGACAACCTCGTATCCGCGTAGCCGCCACCTCCATCTGTATACACGTACACTCCCAACCCAACCTCGTATCCGCGTAGCTGCCACCAGGGTAACACAAACCGCCATCACCCGAGAACTGCTATACAGGAGAGTCTTGGCACATTCGTTAAATCTCCCCCCAAATGAAGGGGCGGGCTCTGCGGGAAACGTACGCACGCGCATTATGTCCCCCCCCCCCCCCCCCCCCCCCCCGATTTTGGGGGAGATTTAACGAATGTGCCAAGACTCTCCTGTGATAGCGGTTCGTGGTTGATAGCGCGTTGGGGGTGATAGCGCGCTCTCTTGTTACAAATCCAAGAGAGTCTTGAACCAAGACTAGTGTGATAGCGGTTCTCGGGTGATAGCGCGTTGCGGGTGATAGCGCGCCCTTTTGTGACAAATCCAGGAGAGTCTTGAACCAAGACTATACCAAACCTTGCGTGCGGTCCGAGCATGTCCTTGCTCTTCCATTCGTCAAGAAGACACATGTTTATCGTTCCACGTGAATAAACGGTTTCAGTACACTTCAATAGACGTGAATAACCGGTTTCATTATTCGTTAATTCTTCGATCTTGTCTTTGTACCGCAAAATTCAAGTCTCTTCTCAAAACTTATCTTATGTCACAGGTTTTCAATGACTAATTTTGTTGTGTCTGTTTTTCTTTGTGTCGTGTTTTTGTTTTGTTTTGGTTTGGTTTACTGCGCCTTGAACACCCAGCAGGGTGGATATGTGCGCATTACAAGTCTTATTATTATTATTATTTATTATTGTAAAGTCAATCTGACCATGACATTCCAACCTGCAGTTGTGTGTGCAGCGTGGATCATGTGTAGTGGACGGCGTGTGAATCCATCCATCCAGACACGTGTGACGAGCGCCCTCTGCTGTAGGAATTTGGGACAGCCAGTTTTGAGCATTATTTTTAATGGACTTAGTTTTGTCATGGTTTTGTCCTTCACTTGCTCTGTGGTCCTTCACATCAAACTTTGATGCAAGACACAGATAATATAAGTGTGTGATTTAAAACATAAGAAAGACTAACTTTACACAGAGTCTATTCTTTGACAGGGTGTGTGAATAATCCCCTAGGTGATTCTGCCCCCCCCCCCCCCGGACTATTGTGTCACTGCTTATTTTAAACTTTGAAATTAAAGAAATTAAATTATTTTGTAAACAAAACTGCAAAATGTTAATAACAATAGAAAATACAAGCAAACCTCGTTTAAAAAGAACAAAAACAGATCTTGAAAGTACTTGTACAAAACCTAACTCTTCTTTCGTCATGCACCAATTTCTTTTCTTTTCATCACGATGCAAATTTGAAACTCACAAATTCTGAACTAAGCACCAGTGGAATCAAACCACTCACATCTGCTCTCATGGTAGTAGTACAAGAAAATTGCTGCTATACCAAGAGAAATGTGTGTCAATCTGAAGTGCTTTGTTTAGTTACAAAACAGTGAGTATAACAACAGACAAATTTGAAAAATGTTTATGGGCAAACAATTGTGTTTTGTTTAAATACCAGTAGGCCTAGACCTTTATCATGATGCCTCTATCTTGGTCTTGTTCCTTGTATCAAATAATAATATTGAATGCTAATAATCATTTTGCAAATAGGAACCAGACTATTTTGTTCTTCGTCGGTTTGGTAACATTGATATCAATGGGAGAGTTTCAAGATGGCTGCACCATGATAAAGGTCTATTCTCACCCGTTGTATAATAATAGATGCATAAGAAAACAAATCTGTGAAAATTTTGACTCAACTGGTCATTTAATTTGCAAGAGAATAATGAAAGAAAAAATATCTGCATTGCTCGTTACCAAGTAAGTAAGTTTTTATGATAGCAACTATTTTGAGTAGTTACCAATAGTGTCCAGTGCCTTTAATTTACAAATTCCAGTGGAAGAGCATTGTAGTGCTGCAGTGTAAGCATGCTATAGGCTGATGTTGCTTTGCTACCTTCTTTGGTTATGCATGTCATGATGGGCATGTGCAATCTGTATCGGGCAATTTCATCTTTATCAGTTTAGTTTGGATACTTTGCAGTGAGGGAAGATGGTTGGGACAGCAGTCTGCCTAAACTTTCAGTCCTTTGGTCGAGGTCCAAACTGATCCTTGTCCCTAATCAAATTGAACAAAAACATAACCATAATAAATATATTTGAAGGAATAACATTTTGCCACAGATTCTGAGAACACGTTTTATCTTTTCCAAATACTCAAAAGATAATTAAAGTTTACCCTAACCCCCCCCCCCCCCCCAGGCAGAAATGGCCAGTTCACAAGTACAGTATTCAGGCTTTGATGATTGATTTTGAACAAATAAGTAAGTTTGTCCCTTTATATTCCATAAATTTTGTATATTCAATGTCAGAGACCGCCATTTATGCAGCAGATCATACACCACCATTAGACATATTCAATAATGTTTTTAATAAGGGAATCAATGTGTGGTGAAGAGGTTTTCAACTAGTGGTTTAATCCCAACGAGGCCTGGTTCTTGATAATTTTACCGAGACAAAGTCAAGGTATTAAACTATAAAGAACCAGGCCTCGGCGGGTAGGTATTAAATTATCAAGAACCAGGCCTCGGCGGGTTTAAACCACTAGTTGAAAACCGATTCAACACACTTTGATTCCCATTCATAAATATCTTTTCGGTCAAAAACATCATCACTTTTTGGTCAAAAAGTAAAATAAATGCAAAAACTATAATTGTTAAATGATTTCGTTCAATACAACACCCCTCCAGCTATGAAATGGTAGAGCCCCCCGCCGCCCTCGCATAAACAACTCCTTATAATGGAATGCTGTGCGCGTTGCGCATATCGCGTGATGTGGCACAACTGTTTCAGCCGTTGCTCTCGACCAATAGGAATGAAGAAACTGTCTTATAAGAACAGGTGCAAGGTCGAGTGTCACGCCATGAATTAACACTTTTTACCGGTCATAAACAAAGGTTTATACATACCCACTAACGAGCTCTCCACCAATAGGAATAGCGAAACTGTCTGAGGTATTTATGAATGAACAATCAATATTTTACAATGTTGTATGTGACACTGAATGGGTTAAATTTTAAAAGGTTGGGAGTTGAACAAGGATAACGTAATACTAGAGCGGATCTTGAACCAACGACCTCCGGATATCCTTGTTTTAGGGTGCCAGTCATGTAGAAGCCATACAACCAAAAACTGCCTTTAAGCTTTGGACCCAACCCACGTTTATGATACAACATTGGAAGCGGCAACAAAGGGATCACCTTATTGGAAAGGGACTATTTGTTTCCAATATCAAACAAGGCAAAGGGGTGCATGGCTTCTGACTGGCAACTCCCAATTTCTCAATTTGTAAGGATTCTGAGGATCACACATCAGAAGTTCCACCAAAAGTTTATTCAAAACAAAAAGTCTTTATGTTTAAAATTCACAAAATTATGTATGTTTACAAACATAATCCTTAACTTCGAGTGACCATGTGTCAACAATGTTCTATTTTACTCATACCAAGATGTGTACAGTGACACCTTTGGTATCTTTCAACTGCATGTTTCAGTGGCTTGCTGAACAAAACCCTAAATGCTAAAAGTGGTCTTAGAATATGAAATGCATTGTTCAGGAGTTCGGTACAATGTTAACCATCACCTGTCTTCAATTGCTGTGAATTTGTTGTTGAAGGTTTATTTATAAACGTACACAGTTTGAATATAGACAGTAGAAAGCTTCCCTTGAAATTTTACTGACTGAGGTGCTGCAGTTTTTTGAGAAATGAGTAAAACAAATAATTTTCGTCCCAGTTTTAGCATGTTAAATAGTATTACCCAGTTATGCTATGTTTATGGTATAATATCATAACTGGTTAATGGGTTCTTACATGCTAACATAATTTCTGAGAAGACAATTTTATGACTTGTTTTGCACATTTTTCAAAAATTACAGCACTTTAGCGAGTTATATTTTATGATCAGCTTTCTATTATCATTATCTTCAAACCCTGTAAGTTTAATTTAAAAAAATGGCTGGACCTTTTGAAAATAAAATTGATGCTTCATCCTTGTTCAGCATTTTTAACTCGATGTTGAAAGTTTGTTTGGTCATTAATCTGTTTTAAGATTTGATTTGGTTCGCTTTAGGGAGGTCTGATATTTTGAGCATGACCTTGCCTCACAGTAAATGAAGTACACTTTTCATCTAAAAATCTTATTTTCATAAGATTCGTACACACTTCTTAAAAGATTCTTAAAAAGACATTCTGAAAATCTTTAAAATTATTTAAGGTTTTTACAAGTTCCTGGTGTAATTCTTTTAAGATAGATCTTACTAATTTACAAATAAAATACTTATAAGAATTTTATAAGACTCTGATAAGATTCTTATAAGACTGCTCAATACAGGTTCTTATATGATGTTAATAAGATTCTTATATGTAGGTTTGTTAAAAGTTTCTTATAAGAGTATTTCATTGACCAATCACAGCCACACAAAGCATAGCCTTGCCTGTAGTGTCATTTTGAGTAACAATGATGAAACCAGGCTTAAACGTTGAAAAAGGCTAACAGATATAGGTTAAAGCAGTGGACACTATTGGTAATTACTCAAAATAATTATTAGCATAAAACCTTTCTTGGTGACGAGTAATGGGGAGAGGTTGATGGAATAAAACATTGTGAGAAACGGCTCCCTCTGAAGTGCCATAGTTTTCGTGGCCTTGCTCAAGGCAGTCGAATTATTCACTCCGAAAAAAGACCGCCGCTGTATAAAAACCCACCCGTATTCACTGTGCGTAAAACCCACCCGTATTCACTGTGCGTAACATCGCACGACACGATGCCCCCGTACACTATCCGCATGCGGAGGCCGTCAGGCCGACAGCCTTGTAGGATCTGTGTTGAAGCCACTGACCTCATTACTATAATAAGCGAAGAGTTCCCACGGTCAGCTCATTACCATAATGCCCGCGAAAGACGAGACATGTTTACCTCACACACCACCACCGCGGACGCATGATAGGGTCCAAAGGTCGTGATAAGGGAAGTGCGTGATTGGACGTCAAAATGAATAATTCATTTGCCTCACATCCTGTGTTGTCTGATAGGTCTGACGAACGATGTAAATATTCATGAGCTGCATACTAGCATATCCTAGAGCCCCCCCAATTTCGTCCACGATTGGAATTTTTTCAATACAACACATTAAAACGGGAAGATACAGATCCGACAAGGCTGTCGGCCTGACGGCCTCCGCATGCGGTTAGTGGTGTACGAGTGCGATGGCTTGTGTGAACAGTATTCGTGCGATGTGACAGTGTGTATACGGGTGGGTCATTCGGTGTGATCGCACACACCATGCACAGGGTATACGGCGGGTGGGTTTACAGCTGCGTCTTTTCAGAGCGAATAATGCGACTGCCTTGAGCAAGGCTATAGTTTTCGAGAAAGAAGTAATTTTCCACAAATTTGATTTCGAGACCTCAGATTTAGAACTTGAGGTCTCGAAATCAACCATCTCAACGCACACAACTTTGTGTGACAAGGGTGTTTTTTCTTTCATTATTATCTGGCAACTTCGATGACTGATTGAGCTAAAATTTTCACAGGTTAATTATTTTATGCATATGTTGAGATTCACCAACTGTGAAGGCTAGACTTTGACAATTACCAATAGTGTCCACTGCCTTTAATATCACACTCAATTGTTGCTATCAATTGACCATCAAAAAAAAGTGTTTCAAGTTTACTTTAAAGGGACACGCTGCTTGGGTAAGGCAACTTGGTGCATAAAAAGCGTTTATGTTTTTTTAATGAAACGCGTATGGTAAGATACATATTTTATAAGTAGAATATAATGAGCCACAAGAATATGCCTCCAAATCGTGTGGTTTCCTTTAACTTTGCAAAATTACATGTTCAACCATTTTGTGGAGTACAAAATTTGACTCCACAAGCTTGCTAGTCCCGTTAGTCGCGGGGCATAATGTGCATAGTTATATTCTACATTCAAACATATGCATTTTATAAACGGTTACAAGCGCTAGATCAGTTATATTTTGAAGTTTAATGAGAATGTTGTCTCACCTCTATTTTCTCTATGAGCAGATAAATAGCAGGAATGTCAAAACAGAATCCTTTTCCCGTTGTCTTCTTACTTCCTAGTAACTGGATATGTTGAACCTTGAAATGTGACCTGAAAGTAACAAACAAACAATACTACTCATTAAGAACCCTCTCGTTAGTGACAAACTGCGGATATGGTCAATGTTTTTTGGGCAAGTACTGTCATTTGCTTAACTTCAAACATACAACATATCGCTCATGCCACAAAATGACCACAGCCAAAGCTGAGTGTTTTCTGAAAAAAAGTGTGTGAAGTCTAACTTTCAAACTGCTGTTTTAGACCATGCCTTTTACTGTAAACATTTTTTTGGTCATGTACTGTAAAACGATAAAAGAAAAAATAGCCTTGTTTGAAAGATTGTGTGCTTTCAGATGACGGAAAATGGCTTCATGCCCCTGAAGCCTTTGTACTTTGTACAAATTGAACTTTTTGACAAGGTATTTAGGCTGGTAACCTTTTTCTGGTAGCACAATTTTGTTGTGCTTAGCTAGTTTTTGTGCTTAAGCAGCTTTATGAAACTTAGCCCAGCACTGTGCATGCTGCTGGGATGGAGGACACATTATTTTATAGTTGGCCTTGCAGATGAGGTCGAATATCAGTAAGCTGTTAATAAGCAGAAAATACTTCTTTCTCAGACAAACATCTTTGCTCGGAACAAATTACGCAGTGTAAGTGGGGCGCCAGTCACAGCAACTTGACTCATGATTTGATTTGGTTTGCTTTATGCTTTATCTAACTCATGCATACTATTAAGTCTGATAACTTACTGAGCATGACCTGGCCTCAATGTCACAATGATTGCAACTCACAGTAGATGACACTTTCCATTTAAAAATCGTATTCTGAAATGATTCTTATACACTTCTTACAAGATTCTGAAGAGAAAAAAAAAACATTTTGAAGTTTCTCAAAAGATCCTGGTGTATTTCTTTTGAGATCTCACTAATTTACATATTAAATACTTGTAAGAATCACATAAGACTCTGATAAGATTCTTATAAGACTGCTCAATAGACTCTAATAAGATTCTATACGACTGCTCAATACAGGTTCTTATAAGATTCCTATAAGTTTCTTATAAGTTTGTTATAGAGTATTTTGTGAGGGAAGTAAGCCATGGCCCATTTTTTTTATTGACCATACACAGCCACATTTATATAGCCTTGCCTGTAGTGTCGTGTTGGGTTGCAATGATGATGCCAAGCATAAAAGTGAATCACGGCAAACAATAATATAGGTTATTATTACATTCTTGTTGCTATCAATTGACCATAAGAATAGTGTTTCAAATTTACTTTAAAGGGACACGTTGCCTGGGATTGGACTTAGTTGGTGTTTAGAAATCGTTTTTTTTATTTTTTTATATAATATGCATATGTTAAGAAGAATGTTTTAGAATACAATGAGCCACAAGAATATGCCCCAAAATTGTGTGGTTTTTCTTTTACTTCGCAAACTAACATGGCCAACCATTTTGTGGAGTATAAGATTTGACTCCACAAGCTGGCGTGTCATGTTAGTAGAGAACATAAGAAAAACTGTGCAAATGCTGGGCATAATGTGCTTAGTTAAATTCTACTTTCAACATTTTATAAACGGTTCCAAGCGCTTTTCATAAGATCAGTAACATTTTGAAGTTAAATGAGAATGTCGTCTCACCTCTATTTTCTCTATGAGCAGATTAATAGCAGGAATGTCAAAACAGAATGCTTTTCCCATTGCCTTCTTCCTTCCTAGTAACTGGATATGTTGAACCTTGAAATGTGACCTGAAAGTAACAAAGAAACAATACTACTCATTAAGAACCCTCTCGTTAGTGACAAACTGCGGATTTGGTCAATGTTTTTTTCTTGGTACGTACTGTCATTTGCTTAAAACACACCTCTGCCCACTGTTCTAAACAGGGATCGGCACGGGAAGCCGGGCAGTAGGAGTTTGACTAGGAGAGGCTATTTGAGACGCTGGCCATATAGAATGTTTCATGAGTGAGAAGTTGCTCAATACTTCACACACATTCTTGGCCGTTCCTAGCCCTTTGATCCCCACGATAAAAGTAACCGGCCAACAAATCTGATTAAAAACACAACAACATTTAAATTTATTTAGTTACACAGGGTTAAGAAAAGGGAAATGATAAATAAACCGGCACAATCTACACACAAACACAAAAAATTAAAACATCAAACATAGGTAAAAACTGGTAAAACAAGTAATTGAAAATAAAAGATTCTTAAAGAAAAAAAAGCAAGAGAGTGCCAGTCTACCTACTAACCACTGTAGGTTCTCTTGGTGGATCGAGGGGACTTCTCGCTATTAACGTCGCTAACTCGGAGTGAGTTTTTATTATTTTTCATAATCCCAAATTTTCAAGCCCTCGCATCATAGGGTTTGGTTAGGTAGAGTGCCAGTCTACCAGCTACTACCGCAGAGTAGGTTCTCTAATGGATCCAGTGGACTTCTCGCTCAGAACGTCACTTCCCTGGAGTGAGTTTTTATTCCTTCAATATATTCCCATAATCGCTAGTATCATAGGGTTTTGTTAGTTAGAGTGCCAGTCTACCTACTACCGCAGAGTAGGTTCTCTTAAAGGATCGAGTGGACTTCGCGTTCTTAACTTTACAGAGTTAAGATAAGTGGAATGAACAATTAACCGGCACCATCTGCACACAAACACAAAAAATTGTTGTTAAGGGAAATTTAAAAAAAGGCAAAAACTGGTAAAAACATGTCATTAAAAAAAAAAAAACAAGATTCTTAAAAAAAAAAACCAAGAGATTGCCAGTCTACCTACTACCCACTGTAGGTTCTCTTGGTGGCTCGAATGGACCTCTCGCTCAGAACGTCACTGCACCGGAGTGAGTTCTTATTCCTTCAATATGTTCCCATATTCGCAAGTATCATAGAAACTTGTTAGGTAGAGTGCCAGTCTACCTACTTCCACACCATAGGTTCTCTTATTGGATCAATCAGACTTCTCGCTTAGAACGTCACTGCACCGGAGTTAGTTCTTATTCCTTCAATACAATTCCATATTCACAAGTGTCATAGGAAATTGTTACGTAGAGTGCCAGTCTACCTACTACCGCAGAGTAGGTTCTCTTATTGGATCGATCGGACTTCTCGCTCAGAACGTCACTGCACCGGAGTGAGTTCTTATTCCTTCAATACAATCCCATATTCGCAAGTATCATAGGAAATTGTTACGTAGAGTGCCAGTCTACCTACTACCGCAGAGTAGGTTCTCTTATTGGATCGATTCGGACTTCTCGCTCAGAACGTCACTGCACCGGAGTGAGTTTTTATTCCTTCAATACAATCCCATATTCGCAAGGAGCATGGGAAATTGTTACGTAGAGTGCCAGTCTACCTACTACCGCAGAGTAGGTTCTCTTATTGGATCGATCGGACTTCTCGCGCAGAACATCACTGCACCGGAGTGAGTTCTTATTCCTTCAATACAATCTCATATTCGCAAGCATCATAGGAAATTGTTACGTAGAGTGCCAGTCTACCTACTACCGCAGAGTAGGTTCTCTAAGTGGATCGATCGGACTTCTCGCTCAGAACGTCACTGCACCGGAGTGAGTTCTTATTCCTTCAATATATTCCCATATTCGAAAGTATCTCAGGAAATTGTTACGTAGAGTGCCAGTCTACCTACTACCGCAGAGTAGGTTCTCTTAGTGGATCGATCGGACTTCTCGCTCAGAACGTTACTGCACCGGAGTGAGTTCTTATCCTTCAGTACAATCCCATACTCGCAAGTATCTTAGGAAATTGTTACGCAGAGTGCCAGTCTACCTACTACCGCAGAGTAGGTTCTCTTATTGGATCGATCGGACTTCTCGCTCAGAACGTCACTGCACCGGAGTGAGTTCTTATTCCTTCAATACAATCCCATATTCGCAAGTATCATAGGAAATTGTTACGTAGAGTGCCAGTCTACCTACTACCGCAGAGTAGGTTCTCTTATTGGATCGATTCGGACTTCTCGCTCAGAACGTCACTGCACCGGAGTGAGTTTTTATTCCTTCAATACAATCCCATATTCCCAAGTATCATGGGAAATTGTTACGTACAGTGCCAGTCTACCTACTACCGCAGAGTAGGTTCTCTTATTGGATCGATCGGACTTCTCGCGCAGAACATCACTGCACCGGAGTGAGTTCTTATTCCTTCAATACAATCTCATATTCGCAAGCATCATAGGAAATTGTTACGTAGAGTGCCAGTCTACCTACTACCGCAGAGTAGGTTCTCTAAGTGGATCGATCGGACTTCTCGCTCAGAACGTCACTGCACCGGAGTGAGTTCTTATTCCTTCAATATATTCCCATATTCGAAAGTATCTCAGGAAATTGTTACGTAGAGTGCCAGTCTACCTACTACCGCAGAGTAGGTTCTCTTAGTGGATCGATCGGACTTCTCGCTCAGAACGTTAATGCACCGGAGTGAGTTCTTATCCTTCAGTACAATCCCATACTCGCAAGTATCTTAGGAAATTGTTACGTAGAGTGCCAGTCTACCTACTACCGCAGAGTAGGTTCTCTTATTGGATCGATCGGACTTCTCGCTCAGAACGTCACTGCACCGGAGTGAGTTCTTATTCCTTCAATACAATCCCATATTCGCAAGTATCATAGGAAATTGTTACGTAGAGTGCCAGTCTACCTACTACCGCAGAGTAGGTTCTCTTATTGGATCGATTCGGACTTCTCGCTCAGAACGTCACTGCACCGGAGTGAGTTTTTATTCCTTCAATACAATCCCATATTCGCAAGTATCATGGGAAATTGTTACGTACAGTGCCAGTCTACCTACTACCGCAGAGTAGGTTCTCTTATTGGATCGATCGGACTTCTCGCTCAGAACATCACTGCACCGGAGTGAGTTCTTATTCCTTCAATACAATCTCATATTCGCAAGCATCATAGGAAATTGTTACGTAGAGTGCCAGTCTACCTACTACCGCAGAGTAGGTTCTCTAAGTGGATCGATCGGACTTCTCGCTCAGAACGTCACTGCACCGGAGTGAGTTCTTATTCCTTCAATATATTCCCATATTCGCAAGTATCTCAGGAAATTGTTACGTAGAGTGCCAGTCTACCTACTACCGCAGAGTAGGTTCTCTTATTGGATCGATCGGACTTCTCGCTCAGAACGTCACTGCACCGGAGTGAGTTTTTATTCCTTCAATACAATCCCATATTCGCAAGTATCATGGGAAATTGTTACGTAGAGTGCCAGTCTACCTACTACCGCAGAGTAGGTTCTCTTATTGGATCGATCGGACTTCTCGCTCAGAACATCACTGCACCGGAGTGAGTTCTTATTCCTTCAATACAATCTCATATTCGCAAGCATCATAGGAAATTGTTACGTAGAGTGCCAGTCTACCTACTACCGCAGAGTAGGTTCTCTAAGTGGATCGATCGGACTTCTCGCTCAGAACGTCACTGCACCGGAGTGAGTTCTTATTCCTTCAATATATTCCCATATTCGCAAGTATCTCAGGAAATTGTTACGTAGAGTGCCAGTCTACCTACTACCGCAGAGTAGGTTCTCTTATTGGATCGATCGGACTTCTCGCTCAGAACGTCACTGCACCGGAGTGAGTTTTTATTCCTTCAATACAATCCCATATTCGCAAGTATCATGGGAAATTGTTACGTAGAGTGCCAGTCTACCTACTACCGCAGAGTAGGTTCTCTTATTGGATCGATGGGACTTCTCGCTCAGAACATCACTGCACCGGAGTGAGTTCTTATTCCTTCAATACAATCTCATATTCGCAAGCATCATAGGAAATTGTTACGTAGAGTGCCAGTCTACCTACTACCGCAGAGTAGGTTCTCTAAGTGGATCGATCGGACTTCTCGCTCAGAACGTCACTGCACCGGAGTGAGTTCTTATTCCTTCAATATATTCCCATATTCGAAAGTATCTCAGGAAATTGTTACGTAGAGTGCCAGTCTACCTACTACCGCAGAGTAGGTTCTCTTAGTGGATCGATCGGACTTCTCGCTCAGAACGTTACTGCACCGGAGTGAGTTCTTATCCTTCAGTACAATCCCATACTCGCAAGTATCTTAGGAAATTGTTACGTAGAGTGCCAGTCTACCTACTACCGCAGAGTAGGTTCTCTTATTGGATCGTTCGGACTTCTCGCTCAGAACGTCACTGCACCGGAGTGAGTTCTTATTCCTTCAATACAATCCCATATTCGCAATTATCATAGGAAATTGTTACGTAGAGTGCCAGTCTACCTACTACCGCAGAGTAGGTTCTCTTATTGGATCGATTTGGACTTCTCGCTCAGAATGTCACTGCACCGGAGTGAGTTTTTATTCCTTTAATACAATCCCATATTCGTAAGTATCATGGGAAATTGTTACGTAGAGTGCCAGTCTACCTACTACCGCAGAGTAGGTTCTCTTAGTGGATCGATCGGAATTCTCGCTCAGAACGTCACTGCACCGGAGTGAGTTCTTATCCTTCAATACAATCCCATATTCGCAAGTATCTTAGGAAATTGTTACGTAGAGTGCCAGTCTACCTACTACCGCAGAGTAGGTTCTCTAAGTGGATCGATCGGACTTCTCGCTTGGAACATCACTGCACCGGAGTGAGTTCTTATTCCTTCAATATATTCCCATATTCGCAAGTATCATAGAAACCTGTTAGGTAGAGTGCCAGTCTACCTACTTCCGCACCATAGGTTCTCTTATTGGATCGATCGAACTTCTCGCTTAGAACATCACTGCACCGGAGTGAGTTCTTATTCCTTCAATATATTCCCATATTCGCAAGTATCATAGAAACCTGTTAGGTAGAGTGCCAGTCTACCTACTTCCGCACCATAGGTTCTCTTATTGGATCGATCGGACTTCTCGCTTAGAACATCACTGCACCGGAGTGAGTTCTTATTCCTTCAATACAATCTCATATTCGCAAGCATCATAGGAAATTGTTACGTAGAGTGCCAGTCTACCTACTACCGCAGAGTAGGTTCTCTAAGTGGATCGATCGGACTTCTCGCTCAGAACGTCACTGCACCGGAGTGAGGTCTTATTCCTCCAATATATTCCCATATTCGCAAGTATCATAGAAACCTGTTAGGTAGAGTGCCAGTCTAACTACTTCCGCACCATAGGTTCTCTTATTGGATCGATCGGACTTCTCGCTCAGAACGTCACTGCACCGGAGTGAGTTCTTATCCCTTCAATATATTCCCATATTCGCAAGTATCATAGAAATTTGTTACATAGAGTGCCATTCTACCTACTACCGCAGGGTAGGTTCTCTTATTGTATCAATGGACTTCTCGCTATTAACAGCACTGCCTCATTAAAAGTTTGTATCGTTTCAATATATTCCCATATTCGCAAGTATCATAGAAATTTGTTAGATATTAGAGTGCCAGTCTACCTGTTACCGCACCAAAGGTGCTCTTATTGGATCGTGTGGACTTCTCGCTTTTAACGTCACCGCCTCATAAAGAGTTTGTATCCCTTCAATATATTCCCATATTCGCAAGTATCATAGGAATTTGTTACATAGAGTGCCAGTCTACCTACTACCGCACCATAGGTTCTCTTATTGGATCGATCGGACTTCTCGCTTAGAACATCACTGCACCGGAGTGAGTTCTTATTCCTTCAATATATTCCCATATTCGCAAGTATCATAGAAACTTGTTAGGTAGAGTGCCAGTCTACCTACTATCGCACCTAAGATTCTCTTATTGGATCAATGGACTTCTCGCTATTAACGTCAACGCCTCATAAAGAGTTTGTATCCCTTCAATATATTCCCATATTCCCAAGTATCATAGAAACTTGTTAGGTAGAGTGCCAGTCTACAACTACTACCGCAGAGTAGGATCGAGTTGGAACAACCTGTTTTGGGAATAAAGTTTTGTTAACATTGCATATATGATAACATAGGTAACAGTGTATAAGATATATAATGCCCACCTAACTAGAACCGACCAATTCGCTTAGCTGCGCAGAGCGCTCCATACATCAAAGGGCCTCGTCCTGATTGACAACAAAAAGAATACAGTTAGTAACCAGGCAACCTGTTAAGGGACTAAAGTTTTGTTAACATTGCATATATGATAAAGTAGGTAACAGTGTATAAGATATTTAATGCCCACCTAACTAGAACCGACCAATTCGCTTAGCTGCAAAGAGCGCTCCTTACATCAAAGAGCCTCGTCCTGATCATTGACAACAAAAAGAAAGCAGTTAGTAACCAGGGAAGACGAGGGAGCTTTGGATCCAGGCAACCTGTTTAGGGACTAAAGTTTTGTTAACATTACATATATGATAAAGTAGGTAACAGTGTATAAGATATTTAATGCCCACCTAACTAGAACCGACCAATTCGCTTAGCTGCGCAGACCGCTCCATACATCAAAGGGCCTCGTCCTGCTAGACAACAAAAAGAATACAGTTAGTAACCAGGCAACCTGTTTAGGGACTAAAAGTTTTGTTAACATTACATATATGATAACATAGGTAACAGTGTACAAGATATTTAATGCCCACCTAACTAGAACCGACCAATTTGCTTTGCCGCAAAGAGCGCTCCATACATCAAAGGGCCTCGTCCTGCTAGACAACAAAAAGAATAGTTAGTAACCAGGCAACCTGTTTAGGGACTAAAAGTTTTGTTAACATTACATATATGATAACATAGGTAACAGTGTTTAAGATATTTAATGCCCACCTACACCTAACTAAAACCGATCGATAGCCTTGGCCGCGTAGAGCGCTCCATATACGAGGGGCCTAATGGTTGACACCACTAAGAAAATGGTTATCAGTGTTTCAAGTTCATACGTCCATGGCCATTAATAGATGAGGTGGGTGACTTCGGCATTCCAAAAGTGTTGTGGTTGGAGAGGAGAACGATCCATAGAAAGTTAGTTGATGCTATGCAAACAGATGACTGTGATCCATAGAGAGTTCTCTAACAACGTCATCACCACGTAGGACTCAACAAATGCATCGAATTAAAGGTAATTTATTTTTACTATTATTATAAGGTATTACATGAAATCTCACAATGCTTTACATTCACAAGGTTACAGGAAAACCAACAAATCAGTAAGCAAATAATGAAGCAGTTATATGAAAATGAAGAAATAATCCAGGGTCATATAAAAAAGAGATTGGCACAATGTGTTTTTATTGTTCAATTGGCTGATGACATAAATACACTGAATTAGAACCAAATCAAATGTTTATTTAAAAGCGAAAACAGTGGATAAAAAAACACACAAAGCGAATACAATATTAAATTTGTCTGAAACACGAGTTCAAAATTTTATTTCACTCTTGTCAGAACCAACCCACAAAAAATGACCAGTAGAGACTATTTAACAGTGACAGTTACAAGGTTAACCAGTTAACTGACCAACATCCGCGTAACCATATTTATTTTTGACTGTTCAGCTAAATAACGTCCGTCGATATATCGAAAATACTTAATACACAACGTTTTTTTGAGATAGATACCGCGGATGTAACATTTTTAATCATATCGAAATATAGAAAATGTTGATATATCACAATTTGTTCAATATTATCGGCAATTTTGATTAAGCAAAAACCTGGCATGCAAACCTCCAGCGGAATTTTTTTTTCCACTGCTCGCGTGTACCCAGGCTAACCGTTTGTCTGGCTCCCCCAACATACCCTTATAAATACAAAAAGGGAATAAAAAATACAGGAGCCAGACTAAGCCAGTGTAGAGGGTATGCTAAACGAGGAGAAATGTGTCCTAGCCGCATAATTGGACCTTTTACGCGTCTGGTTCCCCCTCAATTGCCTTACACATCGAACAATGAAAACACTACAGAGCCAGATTGTGCAAAAATAGTGTAGAATGTATGCTCATTGAGGATAATCGTGTCCTAGCCCCACAATGGGAAATAGGTGTTTTAGACAAACTACCCGGCGGGAGCCGGAGCATGCCTAATGCAGGGAACCCCAGGGGTCGTTACCTCTTGCCTATAGCAAGCTGTAGCACCAATGGTAATCACATCTTTTTCTCATTGTTCTAACAAAAAATACGTCTAACAATAAGTGCGAAGGATGAACGGCAGTGACATCAGGGGGGGCCGTTGCCCCCCCCCCACATTGGAAAAGTGTCAATTTGGCCCCCTTACTTTATACTGAGCTTTTAAAAACAAACAAAGATTTTGCTGACAACCCTGTTTGTTTAATATAATACACCTTTATATTTCTCAAGATAACCTTATTCCTATAACAAAAAACACCAATTTACGCCGATCGTTTGCTCGATTTGTCAGTGCGCTGATTTGTGCGGTGTGAGTGTGTCCCGCAGATGGCCGCGCCATACACCGCCACGCACGACGCGTGTCTGTGCATACTACAGTACACTGCCCCGTGTACAGTTTACAATTTCATCAAAGCAGAGGGTTGGTTTGTAAAGCCATTCTATCAAAAGGTTAACATTTACATGAATATTGAGCCAATAAAAGACTGGCATGCCCTACTGACTTGGTGTTCAGTTCGAACATCTCTTGACATCCCAAGGTTATAAAAATATCCGTGGTGACCCAATAAAGCTTATTTCCATTGGGGTCGCAATGAAATACATAATGTGGTCCTTAAAGTACACACAGCACAGAGGTACATCGCGCAGAGCAGCAGGCTACTATCAAGTTGCCTATACAATTACTATCATTAAAAATATAAACAGGCCCTATAGTCGTGTTATATTTACAAATTGAAACAGACGATTGGAACCAAATGTCTTCACTGACATCTAGCAAACTGACTCAAACAAGGGAGTCTCTCTATGAAGAAACTCATGTAAACCAATATACGCTTATAAATATTAACAGCGACTTTTATTTATTAAATAACATAGGTAGACCAACAAGAACATGTTTGCACCAATGACCGTGGTAGAACAAATTTATTATCCACTGATAACAGTTCCTTAAAAACATCACACAAATGAACATTTATTTTTCAGGTCGACAATAACAATTTAAGCATACACTAGAAAACAAATATTTATGAACATAAAAATGAAGGACGGATGCAATGTATACAATTTGAAGGGAATAACTACAGATATTAGGATAATTTCTACAGACAGATAAGGACTAGGATGACAAGGACAAAAAACAAAAGCAACCAAAAACAGAAAGTAAAAAAAATAAAACAGTCTTTGTACAATTACTACAATTACAAACCCTGCCGAGGACAACATTTTGATTTGATTTGATTTGTATTTATTCAGATAAAAAAAAAATTCAAAACACAAACACAACAATAGGAGAAAAGACGAAATAAGAAAATTTAGTTTAGAAACACAATAAAAATAGAACACCAAAATATACAAGGATAACCAAAAAAAGCCAGTATCTGTGGCTTAGTTCCCGTTGGGCTCCTATGAAACACCCAACTTGGTGCTTTAAGTACACACCTCACAGAAGGACATCGCGCAGAGCATGCCAGGCTACTATCAAGTTGCCTATAAAATTATTATCAATAACATGTCAGTAGGCCCTATAGTCGTGTTATATTCACAAATTGAAAATGACGATTGGAACTGAATGTCTTCACTGACACTCGCATCCCTTTCTATAACACCATAGTAAGCGCGTACACAATAAGTGAATGTTAAGGTTTATAAAAATATACTTTAGTTCCATTTCAGTACCCGGAATTATGACAATTGAAACCTCAACAAGTAGGACTCGAGACCCAACGTCGGATGCAGCCGTAGCAAATTGGCGGCAGGAAAAGGCGCTGCAGCATACCCCATTTTGCGCCTAAAGCCAATCAACCTTTTTTATGTACATAAAAATTGCCTCTAATGTTGTGCTTTTCAAAGGGGTGTTTTGTTTACAAATTGACTAAAAAAATGGAATCTTTAAGAAGAAATGCATGTAAACAGTTATATATTTATAAATATTTAATGGCGACTTTAACTTCACATGTAGACATATAAGTACATGTTTGCACCAATGACCCTGGTAGAACAAATTTATTATCCTCTGATTACAGTTCTTAAAAACTCTCACAATATCGAGGTCATGCCCTGCCAAGAACAACACTTTGAATTTATTTGAATGTTAACTATACATACACAATAGGAGAAAAGACAATGGAATCAGATAAATTAAGTAAGAACACGAAAAAAAAACACCCGGATAACCGATCCTAGGATAACCGAATAAACCATTGGGATGTCTCTGACTACCCATCTTGGTCCCTAAAGTACACACTGTGACACAGCACAGAGGGAGACACCGCGCAGAGCATGCGAGGCTATTAGTAAGTTGCCTATAAAATTACTTTCATTAAAAATGAGATAGTCGTGTTATATTTACAAACAGAACCAACGTTTGGAACCCAATGTCTTCACCGACATCCAGCAATAATTTTCATTGACATCCCTTTCTACAACACCATGGTAAATATGTTTACCATAAGTTCATAAGTATATAAGAATATACTTAAGTTTCATTTCAGTATCCTAAATTATGACGATCGAAACCGTCACAACAATGGGAGAAAAGACGATGAATTAAGATCAATTAATTTAGAACACAATAAAAATAGGACACAAAAAATATCCAAGGATAACCAAATAAAGCCAATATCTTTGGCTTATTTCCGTTGGGCTCCTATGAAATACCCAACTTGGTGCTTAATAAAGTACACACAGCACAGAGGGGTTCCGCCCAAAGCATGCCAAGCTACTATCATTGACTTGGTTTGATTTGATTTGAATTTATTTGGATAAAAACATGTCAAAAATACATACACAGCAATCGGAAACAGACGATGAAATAAGATAAATTAATTTCGAACACAATAAAAATAGGACACAAAAATATACAAAACAAGGACAACCCAATTAAGCCAATTTTTATCTTTGGCTTGTTTCCGTTGGGGTCCCTATGAAATACCTCACAATTGGTCCCTAGTATTTATATAGCAAGAGGAACACCGCGCCGAGCATGCCAGTTGCCTGTCACTATACTTAGTCGTGCTATGTCATGTCAGATACATGTATACGTATGTCGTGCTAATTTACAAACTGAAACCAACGATTGAAATCGAACGTCTTCACTGACATTCACATCCCTATCTACAACACCATAGTAAGCACGTACATGTATACAATATAAGTGAATATTAAGGTTTAAACATACTTATTTCCATTTCATATCCGGAAATATGACGATTGAAATCTCCACAAGATGTATGACGTTCGCACTTGTCTTGAAACCCCGCCGTCGAATGAAGCTATCGGCGGCGGGAAAAGGCGCCCGCAATAAGTGATAACCCATTCCCCCATGGTTCCCTACACGTTCTGTGTACAAAATTCTTTCAAGACCACAGGGCGCAACTTCATAGCTCTGTTTATCGCCAAATTCTGCGATAATCGTAGAATTGTGGACAAGTCGTTTATGGTCCCACGCAGTGAGATAGTCGAGTTGCAGCGGGTGCTCTCTGCTGGTTGCGCGACTACTGCGCGCTGCCCGACTCTACTTCCCATAATGTAGAGTAGAAGTCGGATGCCACGGGCATCTTCTGTTTCTTGCGGTGTATGTGTGTTTTGCCTGTTGGTAACCATGTGGTAACCGTGAAAACACACGGAAAAACTGCAAGAAAGAAAAACCCACAGCATCAGATGATATTGAAGATGATAAACCGGGAACCCATCTCTATGCACCGAAACAAATCTGACCCAGAAGAAACAAAATTTAGTTATAGAAACCGACACAACTACAGGGTCCCCCATCTACACATTATTGTCAATTAGTGTTTTCCTTGGGGATGGAAACATGCGGGAAAATTTGCATGAAACAAAATAAAACCCGGCAATTCATGCTCCTTCGCTTTGCTTATACGCATGAAAAATACTTTTACTCTATCGGACGACATAATAATAACACTGACACATCGATCTGATTCCATAAGTATTTAATATTCAAAGCATGGGTAGCGGTAGCCCTGGCGGCCTTACACTTTCGTATTGTACTGTGTACTAGAGGAAGAGTCCTATATAGGGCTAGGGTAGCGGCCGCCTTGACCAAAGAGTTACACATATTTTCGATCATTATGTTTTTATATAGAGTAGTAATCAAGTTCGTAATAAATTAGCCACACTTCTGCTCTACTATTAGAGCACTGCCTTTAAAGCCAGTGGACACTATTGGTAATTTAATTACTCAAAATAATGGTTAGCATAAAACCTACGAGTAATGGGGAGACGGGTTGGTGGTATAAAACAATAAAACATTGTGAGAAACAGCTCCCTCTGAAGTGACGTAGTTTTGGAGAAAGAAGAATTCTCCACATAATTTGATTTCGAGACCTCAGATTTAGAACTTGAGGTCTCGAAATCAAGCATCTAAGCGCACAAAACTTCGTGTGACAAGGGTGTTTTTTTCTTTCATTATTATCTCGCAACTTCGACGACCAATTGAGCTCAAACTTTCACAGCTTTATTTTATGCATATTTTGAGATACACCAAGTGAGAAGACTTGTCTTGAACAATTATACCAATAGTGTACAGTTTCTTTAATTTAGGCTCTCGGACACTTCAGTCCGTCTTGGTAGTTCGTACCTTCCATCTTTCCCTTATGTGTTTAAATCTGTACACTCAACCTGCGATATTGATGTTTGGCTCACGAACACCCTAATGCACTTAAAAGGATATAACATGAGCTAAGCTTCCCTTCACCCGCTGGGTATGAATCTTTTGGTGAAACTATTTAACAACAATCTCTTACGTTGAACAGAATTAATCGGGTTGTCTGATGTCCAAGATGTGGTGTATACATTAGCGTGTTGTTAACAACCACACCTTGTGTCAGAGCCTCTAGGCACCCTACAGCATGTCTTCAGCTGTTAAAATGCCCAAACGAGTTCGTGCATCACGGGATTCGATAGAGGATCTTCTCTGTGGGAAGTTTTTTTGACATTGACATGTTGAGATTGGAACGTTCTCTTTCACATCTAAAACTCGTTGCGGGTTATTTTTGTAAGACGTTTGGCTTTCTTGTGATGATGAGCGTCAATCTGTCTTGCAAGATGGGTGACATCGTTATAGTCAGCATTTACCTTGTGGGGTCCGGGCCCGTTTTGCGGCCCGGGAAAATAGTAGGTCGTAGATGCTCTCTGGTGCAATCAAGGTCTTTTCACAGACACCTTTTGCCCCTTTAAATTCATCTGAAATGATTTAAAGGGACACACCGGCCGAATTGGGCTATTTGGGCTACAAAATAGACTAGTAAATGTATTCAACGGGTTTCCAGCAATGAATAAGAACAGTCCTTAAAAAAAATCATCAAATTTGGCCGTTTTTGAGCATTTTAAAACAAAAACGAAGGTCGCGTGATTGTTCTAACCAAAAAGTGGTACAAACAATCACGTGACCGTCCGGGCTAGTTTTACTTCCAGCCGTCTAAAAGTAACTTACCAAACCGAATTTAAATCTTTTTTTTACAAAATTACTAACGAGTAATTGACGAAAAAGATCATGTATTCAAATTATCGCTACAAAATGTAAATAATGGTGAAAAATCTAACGTAAGATTCGCATTCAAAGAGTCCGTGTAACGGAAGCTTGTTATATGGCCCCACAGCGTGGAGCAATCGGAACGTAAGACTCGGGGCATATCACGTACCGCACATGCCGTGTCTCGTGGGGGGCTGGAGGTGTAATCCCGGGCGCTATGAACTCCCAGTTTGCGGGTCTCGCCGTGAGCTTGGGAGGGGTTGGGAGCCAGACATCAGAGTACATGTTTGTCATCGTGGGTTTGTAAGTCGGTACACCTCGTGTCAAATCCGTTATTTCTTGTGATCGCAACGTTCCAATATTATACTCTGTTTTGTTTCGTGGCTCCTAATTTCTTTTTGCTAGGAGTTTTCAGGAAACAATAAAAAAACATTGATGATGTCAAAACGTAGGAACACCGCATTTTGTTATATTGACAGTGTTATTGTGGGAGTAGCTTAAAAAATGCTTTATGAAGAAGAAAAAAGGGATTAAAAAAACCGGAGCTTCCGATCGAAAAAAGAACAGGTAAAAGATAATTTTGTATAAAAGGTTGAAAAAAAAAAAAATTCCCTCAAAGCATAATTTTGTCAAAAAAACATTTTTTAATTCTGTGAATGAAGTGTTATTTTTGAGATTGTTGAGGTATTATTTGGTTACGTTCCAAGCTACGCAGCTACTCAGCTACGCTTATGTTCCTTCAAGTTACGCTATAATATAAAAAAGTACGTTTTTCAAGCCCGAGTCAAGCTACGCTTACGTTCCATATGCAGCTACGTTTACGTTCCAAGATATCCAGCTACGCTTATACCTTCCAAAATATGACGTTCCAAGCTACGCTTACATTCCAAGTTTTGCTTACGTTCCTTCTCAAGTTACGCTATATATACAAAAGGTACGCTTTCAATCCTGAGTCAAGTTACGCTTACGTTCCATACGCAGCTACGTTTACGTTCCAAGATACCCAGCTACGCTTATATTCCAAGATATGCTTACGTTCCAAAAGATAAGATTACGTTCTAAGCTACACAGCTTCTCAGCTATACTTACGATCCATACACAGCTACGTTTACGTTCCAAGATACCCAACTATGCTTACGTTCCAAGATATGCTTACGTTCCAAAAGATATGGTTACGTTCCAAGCTACGCAGCTACTCCATATCCATACAAGCCATATACATCATTTAAGTTTGTTACGCTAAAATCAAAAATTACGCTTTCAATCCCGAGTCAAGCTAGGCTTACGTTTCAAGATTTGCAGCTACGCTTACATTTCAAAATACATTCTCACAAGGACGCTTTTGAATCCCTCACGATTCCTTTCCCCCCCCCACCCCCCCCCCCCCCCCGAGATTATAAAATGTTTCACTGTGAATAACAGGGCCCCTCAGTTTCATCTGTTAATCAGAAAATACTGCTCACAAAATTTCTTTACTATTCAAAAATTTAGTCGGCCACCAGCCACAAGTTCACCAGGAAGTTGGTGCCAGGAATGCTTTATTTACTTGTCACTGTCCCATAATATTCTGGGTTAGTTTTTTGTGTTCTTCGTGACGATCTTTGGATGTACGTCCATGGAGCAATAAACTAGTTTATTGCTCCATGGTACGTCGAAGCACGACTACCTCCATCGTCGAAGGATTTGCCTGATCCGTATATGCTGGTTGTTTATACTTTATGGATAGACTGGATCCTTATGCTGCGTCGTAGTAAAACGTTGCTATAAACAAAGCACCAGTCTACTTGCAATATTGTGCGACGATGTCACGAAGACTGGACAGTTGCAACGGCTGGAAACACGTTTACGCTGGCCTTTTACCGCTTTTGGTTTTTTAATCATTTTTCGCTAATTACGTGACATTTTGATGATTTTTTTTTACAGCAACCATCTATAAAAACATTATTTATGATTCTACAGCCCTAAACTGCGTACACTGTGAGCCGGTGTGTCCCTTTAATGTTAAATGCAGTACAATATACTTCAAAGTGAAACGATGCAAACTGGTTTAAACATGCTTATGTAGGCTAGGCGTCCACCCCAAGTAAATTTGACCGCCATTCATTTTAAGGGTGGTTACCAAATACCAATTCCCCCTTAAAACTGGACACTGAACTGAGGTGCGTTTTCGCAACTGTAATCGATAACTCTTGCAGTCATTGGTCAGTGATTATCTAATGGTCAGTTCAACCGAAACAGTTATTGGTTGTGAACATGACCGCCAAAACGCACTCCTGAGTTGAGACCAAAACACTTGCATGATTGTGTCTATCGTTACATTTTGATTTTGTCTATTGATGCATGGTACATAGTGGTCTAATGAGAAAACACTGATGGGTGCGATCATCCGAGAATGAAAGGAGGAAAATATTAAATCAGTCGACACGGTGTACTGAGGACATTCACACGGTGGCCTAGTTTTAGCAAAGAGGAATTTAGACTGGTCACTGTCTTTAACCGCATGACGGGCACTGGTGGTCTAACAGGCCAAATGATTTCATTGGATAAACGTGCTGTGACGTAAGCTTTCCGTTCGTTTAGCTTCCCTGGGTCGACTCCGGTGTGTGGCGTGTTTTTTTTTCCAGGACGAATGTGGGTAATTATCTGCACACGTTCGTCCTGGAAAAAAAACCGCCACACACCGGGGTCGACCCAGGGAAACGAACGCACCCATTATCGAATGTGTTATTGGGTGCGTTCGTTTAGCTTCCCTGGGTCGACCCCGGTGTGTGACGGTTTTTGTTCCCAGGACGAACGTGTGCAGATAATTACCCACGTTCGTCTTGGAGAAAAAAAAACCGCCACACACCGGGGTCGACCCAGGGAAGCTAAACGAACGCACCCATGGTGTCAGCTTGCACTTTGCATCGTCTGCATGCAGAGTGTGCCCAACCTTGCGTATACATTAGTGTTGTTTTATAAACAAGCGCTCATGATTTATTGGGGACCAAGGGCAAAACAAAAAGGATTCTAATAGTAATCATAATAATAATAGTATGTATTTGTAATGCGCCAAATCAATCTTTACAGATACTGACTTGGTGCATTATATTTTCGAAAGGATTCTGGTGGTCTATTGGGACTATGTTGATATGTACAAAGAAAAGACAAAATAATGCTCCACGAAGGATGCAGTTTTTAGTATGTTAGTACATAAAGGGTGAATTGACTGCGCATCTCCGTGTGAAATGAGTGCCAGATCAAAGAAACATCTGGAAAAGTGCTCCGGTCAGAAGGTATGGCTTTATTCACGAGCCTAGAAGTGTGACGTCAGATGTTCAGGCTACAGCGAAATGTTCCATTTGGTATATCGATTCTGTAACTCAAAGTAAACCACTCATCCTAAACATAGATGTTAACTTCAAAAAAATTGTCATGGTATTTTCAAAAGAACATGATTAATCATCAACGTTTCATTTGCGAAGTGGCAGCTGGTACAACATTATCATGACAGCAGCATTTGCAAACAGTCATCAACAATAAGAATCTGAGTGTATGATTCGTGCATGAATCGTTTCTCAGATTCGAATAAACTTCGATGAACAAGAGTCCATTTTCTTTTAAAGATTTGTTTTGCAAGTTGGGATAGACCAAGTGAGAATATAATCGTCTTTGACAATTTACCAAATGTGTCGAGTACCTTGAAAGATAGTAGCTTCCAGGCTTATTACTTTAAGAAGCGATACTCATCGTTGATCAATCTTGTAGTTTCCAAATGGAATCTATTTGGGGATTGTGTATCAATAAGTATAGAACCAGCGATGTTTACCATAACGTGATTCAATTAGACATGACGTCCGCACTCAGCTAAAAATAACCTCACAGCAGCTTTGTGAATACTAGACGTATTACCCCCCCCCCCCCCCCCCCCGTCCACTAGGGATGCCACCACTACATAGAAATACAGCTCTATGGTATCCACTATACAATGTCTATGCAAATCCTGCAGCATATTGCCTATACGTCACTAAATATACTCTATGTAAAAAAAGTGACCGTTTCACTCTCTTGTCCCGAGTGGTGTAAGTTTCACTCTTTTGGGAGTGAAAGTCAATCTGTCTCAATCTTTTTGAGATACATTGGAACGATTTTCACTCTAAATCGAGTTGAATGTACCCGTAAGTATGGCTCTTTGCAAGAGTGGTACAAAACGAGTGTTTTCACTCTTTTACATTTTAGACGGTGCAAATCGACCAAGTTGAGCATCCTGAACAACTTTCCTGTTTGGAGTCATGCAAAATTCGCAAAACCTTGGGAATTACAACTTTTAGGTGCAAAAGTGACGTCATAGTTTGACCAAAAATCGTCGATTACCGCCAAAATGTAACAGTGACGGAGTTCAAATTTGCACCGGCACACTCGGGTGGGGTATCCGCAAGAAGTAATCACGCTATTTCGGCTGTTAGGGGTGGCTCGAAAATTAAAATGTTTATTCCCCGAGGGAAAAGGGAAGAGCGGCCATCTTGTTTTTCTAATAGTCAACTCTGGCAATCGCGTTTTGACGGTACAAATCGACCAAGTTGGGCATCCTGAACAACTTTCCTGTTTGGAGTCATGCAAAATTCGCAAAATCTTGGGAGTTACAACTTTTTGGTGCAAAAGTGACGTCATAATTTGACCAAAAATCGTCGATTACCGCCAAAATGTAACAGTGACGGAGTTCAAATTTGCACAGGAACACTCGGGTGGGGTATCCGCAAGAAGTAATCACGCTATTTCGGCTTTTAGGGGTGGCTCGAAAACTAAAATGTTTATTCCCCGAGGGAAAAGGGAAGAGCGGCCATCTTGTTTTTCTAATAGTCAACTCTGGAATTCGCGTTTTGACGGTGCAAATCGACCAAGTTGAGCATCCTGAACAACTTTCCTGTTTGGAGTCATCCAAAATTCGCAAAACCTTGGGAATTACAACTTTTTGGTGCAAAAGTGAAGTCATAATTTGACCAAAAATCGTCGATTACCGCCAAAATGTAACAGTGACGGAGTTCAAATTTGCAACGGCACACTCGGGTGGGGTATCCGCAAGAAGTAATCACGCTATTTCGGCTTTAAGGGGTGGCTCGAAAATTAAAAAGTTTATTCCCCAAGGGGAAAGGGAAAAGCGGCGATCTTGTTTTTCTAATAGTCAACTCTAGAAATCGCGTTTTGACGGTGTAAATCGACCAAATTGAGCATCCTGAACAACTTTCCTGTTTGGAGTCATGCAAAATTCGCAAAACCTTGGGAATTACAACTTTTTGGTGCAAAAGTGACGTCATAGTTTGACCAAAAATCGTCGACTACCGCCAAAATGAAACAGTGACGAAGTTCAAATTTGCACCGGCACACTCGGGTGGGGTATCCGCAAGAAGTAATCACGCTATTTCGGCTTTTCGAGGTGGCTCGAAAATTAAAATGTTTATTCCCCGAGGGAAAAGGGAAGAGCGGCCATCTTGTTTTTCTAATAGTCAATTCTGGAAATCGCGTTTTGACGGTACAAATCGACCAAGTTGAGCACCCTGAACAACTTTCTTGTGTGGAGTCATGCAAAATTCGCCAAACCTTGGGAATTACAACTTTTTGGTGCAAAAGTGACGTCATAATTTTACCAAAAATAATCGATTACCGCCAAAATATAACAGTGACGGAGTTCAAATTTGCACCGGCACACTCGGGTGGGGTATCAGCAAGAAGTAATCACGCTAGTTTGGCTTTTGGAGGTGGCTCGAAAATTAAAAAGTTTATTCCCCGAGGGAAAAGGGAAGAGCGGCCATCTTGTTTTTCTAATAGTCAACTCTGGCAATCGCGTTTTGACGGTGCGAATCGACCAAGTTGAGCATCCTGAACAACTTTCCTGTTTGGAGTCATGCAAAATTCGCAAAACCTTGGGAATTACAACTTTTTGGTGCAAAAGTGACGTCATAATTTTACCAAAATCGTCGATTACCGCCAAAATATAACAGTGACGGAGTTCAAATTTGCACCGGCACACTCGGTGGGGTATCCGCAAGAAGTATTCACGCTATTTCGGCTTTTAGGGGTGGCTCGAAAATTAAAAAGTTTATTCCCCAAGGGAAAAGGGAAGAGCGGCGATCTTGTTTTTCTAATAGTCAACTCTAGAAATCGCGTTTTGACGGTGTAAATCGACCAAGTTGAGCATCCTGAGCAACTTTCCTGTGAGGAGTCATGCAAAATTCGCAAAACGATGAAAATTACAACTTTTAGGTGCAAAAGTGACGTCATAGTTTGACCAAAAATCGTCGATTACCGCCAAAATATAACAGTGACGGAGCTCAAATTTGCACCGGCACACTCGGGTGGGGTATCCGCAAGAAGTAATCACGCTATTTCGGCTTTTCGAGGTGGCTCGAAAATTAAAATGTTTATTCCCCGAGGGAAAAGGGAAGAGCAGCCATCTTGTTTTTCTAATAGTCAACTCTGGCAATCGCGTTTTGACGGTGCAAATCGACCAAGTTGAGCATCCTGAACAACTTTCCTGTGTGGAGTCATGCAAAATTCGCAAAACGATGAAAATTACAACTTTTAGGTGCAAAAGTGACGTCATAGTTTGACCAAAAATCGTCGATTACCGCCAACATATAACAGTGACGGAGCTCAAATTTGCACCGGCACAGTCGGGTGGGGTATCCGCAAGAAGTAATCATGCTATTTCGGCTTTTCGAGGTGGCTCGAAAATTAAAATGTTTATTCCCCGAGGGGAAAGGGAAGAGCGGCCATCTTGTTTTTCTAATTGTCAACTCTGGAAATCGCGTTTTGACGGTACAAATCGACCAAGTTGAGCACCCTGAACAGCTTTCTTGTGTGGAGTCATGCAAAATTCGCAAAACCTTGGGAATTACAACTTTTTGGTGCAAAAGTGACGTCATAATTTTACCAAAAATAATCGATTACCGCCAAAATATAACAGTGACGGAGTTCAAATTTGCACCGGCACACTCGGGTGGGGTATCCGCAAGAAGTAATCACGCTAGTTCGGCTTTTGGAGGTGGCTCGAAAATTAAAAAGTTTATTCCCCGAGGGAAAAGGGAAGAGCGGCCATCTTGTTTTTCTAATAGTCAACTCTGGAAATCGCGTTTTGACGGTGCGAATCGACCAAGTTGAGCATCCTGAACAACTTTCCTGTTTGGAGTCATCCAAAATTCGCAAAACCTTGGGAATCACAACTTTTTGTTGCAAAAGTGACGTCATAATTTGACCAAAAATCATCGATTACCGCCAAAATATAACAGTGACTGAGTTCAAATTTGCACCGGCACACTCGGGTGGGGTATCCGCAAGAAGTAATCACGCTAATTCGGCTTTTCGGGATGGCTCGAAAATTAAAAAGTTTATTCCCCAAGGGAAAAGGGAAGAGCGGCGATCTTGTTTTTCTAATAGTCAACTCTAGAAATCGCGTTTTGACGGTGTAAATCGACCAAGTTGAGCATCCTGAACAACTTTCCTGTTTGGAGTCATGCAAAATTCGCAAAACCTTGGGAATTACAACTTTTTGGTGCAAAAGTGACGTCATAATTTTACCAAAATCGTCGATTACCGCCAAAATGTAACAGTGACGGAGTTCAAATTTGCACCGGCACACTCGGTGGGGTATCCGCAAGAAGTATTCACGCTATTTCGGCTTTTAGGGGTGGCTCGAAAATTAAAAAGTTTATTCCCCAAGGGAAAAGGGAAGAGCGGCGATCTTGTTTTTCTAATAGTCAACTCTAGAAATCGCGTTTTGACGGTGCAAATCGACCAAGTTGAGCATCCTGAACAACTTTCCTGTTTGGAGTCATCCAAAATTCGCAAAACCTTGGGAATTACAACTTTTTGGTGCAAAAGTGACGTCATAATTTGACCAAAAATCGTCGATTACCGCCAAAGTAAAACATTGGCGTGGTTCAAATTTGCACCGGCACACTCGGGTGGGGTATCCGCAAGAAGTAATCACGCTAATTCGGCTTTTCGGGGTGCCACGAAAATTAAAAAGGTTACTCCCCGGGCAGCAGGGAAAGGGAAGAGCGGCCATCTTGTTTTTCTAATAGTCAACTCTGGAAATCGCGTTTTGACGGTGCAAATCGACCAAGTTGAGCATTCTGAACAACTTTCCTGTGTGGAGTCATGCAAAATTCGCAAAACCTTGGGAATAACAACTTTTTTGTGCAAAAGTGACGTCATAATTTGACCAAAAATCGTCCGATTACCGCTAAAGTAAAACATTGACGGGGTTCAAATTTGCAGCGGCACACTCGGGTGGGGTATCCGCAAGAAGTAATCACGCTAATTCGGCTTTTCGGGGAGCTCGAAAATTACAAAGTTTATTCCCCGGGCAGGGAAAAGGGAAGAGCGGCCATCATGTTTTTCTAATAGTCAACTCTTGAAATCGCGTTTTGACGGTGCAAATCGACCAAGTTGAGCATCCTGAACAACTTTCCTGTGTGGAGTCATGCAAAATTCGCAAAACCTTGGGAATTACAACTTTTTGGTGCAAAAGTGACGTCATAATTTGACCATAAATCGTCGATTACCGCTAAAGTAAAACATTGACGGGGTTTAAATTTGCACCGGCACACTCGGGTGGGGTATCCGCAAGAAGTAATCATGCTAATTCGGCTTTTCGGGGTGGCTCGAAAATTAAAAAGGTTATTCCCCGGGCAGGGAAAATGGAAGAGCGGCCATCTTGTTTTTCTAATAGTCAACTCTGGAAATCGCGATTTGACGGTGCAAATCGACCAAGTTGAGCATCCTGAACAACTTTCCTGTGTGGAGTCATGCAAAAATCGCAAAACCTTGGGAATTACAACTTTTTGGTGCAAAAGTGACGTCATAATTTGACCAAAAATCGTTGATTTCCCTAAAAGTAAAACATTGACTTGGTTCAAATTTGCACCGGCACACTCGGGTGGGGTATCCGCAAGAAGTAATCATGCTAATTCGGCTTTTCGAGGTGCAACGAAAATTAAAAAGTTTATTCCCCGGGCAGGGAAAAGTGAAGAGCGGCCATCTTGTTTTTCTAATAGTCAACTCTGGAAATCGCGTTTTGACGGTGCAAATCGACCAAGTTGAGCATCCTGAACAACTTTCCTGTGTGGAGTCATGCAATTATTCGCAAAACCTTGGGAATTACAACTTTTTGGTGCAAAAGTGACGTCATATATTGACCAAAAATCGTCGATTACCGCCTATGTAAAACATTGGTGGGGTTCAAATTTGCACCGGCACACTCGGGTGGGGTATCCGCAAGAAGTAATCACGCTAATTCGGCTTTTCGGGGTGGCTCGAAAATAAAAAAATGTCTATCCCCGGGCAGGGAAAAGGGAAGAGCCGCCATCTTGTTTTCTAATAGTCAACTCTGGAAATCGCGTTTTGACGGTGCAAATCGACCAAGTTGAGCATCCTGAACAACTTACCTTTGTGGAGTCATGCAAATTTCGCAAAACCTTGGGAATAACAACTTTTTTGTGCAAAAGTGACGTCATATATTGACCAAAAGTCGTCGATTACCGCCAAAGTAAAATATTGACGGGGTTCAAATTTGCACCGGCACACTCGGGTGGGGTATCCGCAAGAAGTAATCACGCTAATTCGGTTTTTCGGGGTGCCACGAAAATTAAAAAGTTTATTCCCCGGCCAGGTAAAAGGGAAGAGCGGCCATCTTGTTTTTCTAATAGTCAACTCTGGAAATCGCGTTTTGACGGTGCAAATCGACCAAGTTGAGCATCCTGAACAACTTTCCTGTGTGGAGACATGCAAAATTCGCAAAACCTTGGGAATTACAACTTTTTTTGTGCAAAAGTGACGTCATAATTTGACCAAAAATCGTCGATTAGTAAAACATTGGCGTGGTTCAAATTTGCACCGGCACACTCGGGTGGGAGGAATTTCGGCCAAATTTTCGGCCCAAATCTGATATAAATGCATGACAAGATTTTTCCAATAGCCAAATTCTCTTAATTTTATTCACCGGTTTCACTGTGACTCTTATCAGATAAACACTCACCCTGGAACCCACTTCCAGTCATCCCGAACCACCAGCCAAGTGCTGCGGTTGTTAAATAACTAAACGCTGACGACTAGAGAGAAAGTCCCACCGTTACCTTTTCGATTTCTCAAGATTTATTTTGTCAATTTGTACAATTTAAAACAGCTCCCACGATAAAAAATCTTTTCCAAACTTCACATTATAAACACCCACCTGTAATTCCGTCTATAGAGTTGCGTGTTTATTGGTTTGGTATTGAAATTTTGTTTCAATATAATATTATTTTATATAAAAAAAATAAAAAACTACAGCCAGATCGCACCGTAGCTACATGAGGTGCGAATTGGCTGGGAGCCTCGAGGCCTGGGTTCAATACCCGGTAATATTTCTTTTTTGTCTATTTTGCTTATAGTTATACGCCAGTGACTTTTAAGTAGTAATAAAAACCAGCTTCAAACACCAACGGGTACTGGCAACGGTGCACTGGATAGTTCAATTGCGGGCTTTCCAGAGCTGGGACATCCGGTTCGAATCATATTCCCGTACCAAAGGGCATGACTTTTACTGCTGGCACCAGTAAGTGATTGGGTCCGTCATGTCTCTCCCCAAACTAGGAAAGGGTGATTATTCCGGGTGGGAAAGTAAAGGCGGACACAACTGCATATACAAATGTGTCCGGGTGGACACAATTGCATTATGCAGCAGCGTCCGGGCGGACACGATTGCATATGCAAAACCGTCCGGCGGACATAATTGAACATACAATAATGTGCTCCAGATAGTATTGCATAGAGGTCAAAACATACGACACCGGCACATAATATTCTGGAGGTTGCGAGTTCAAATCCTGTTGCTCTGGTAATTTTGTCTTTGTACAACCCAGATTGAATAATTTCACATTAAATGAATGCATCTTACACTAATATTTACATTTCACGGTTTGCATTTCATTGCTGCGGTAAAGGTCCTTCGTCTTCTCACTCTTTTTAAAGGGACACGTTGCCTGGGATCGGTCGAGTTGGTCCTTGAAAAGCGTTTATAACAGTTTGTTATAAAATGCATCTGGTTAGAAAGATGTTTTAAAAGTAGAATACAATGTTCCACACACATTTGCCTCGAAATTGTGTGGTTTTCCTTTTACTTTGCGAACTAACACGGTCGGCCATTTATGGGAGTCAAAAATTTGACTCCCATAAATGGCCGACCGTGTTTGTCAACGAGGTAAAAAGAAAATCACGCAATTTCGAGTGATACTTGTGTGGATCATTATATTCTACTTTTAAAATATCTTTCCAATCGCATGCATTTTATAACAAACGGTTACAAACGCTTTTCAAAGACCAACTCGACCGATCTAAGGCAACGTGTTCCTTTAAGAACTCCCCGCACGGTTTTGAGTTCATGCCACTTTCGGACGACAGACGATCAAACACAGATCTTTCCCGCGCTTTTGCGACCTGTTGGTTGTCATGGTACCAAGCATTAGCCGGAATACGTGGTATGCCTTTCCTGCTGGAATCCAAATCGTTGCTATTATCTTTTCCAGAGCGCATTGATGCTTTCTTGAGTCTGTTTATCTCACGGGTCATCCATTTGTCTAAGAACAGGTCTTTCTTGACTATGCCGCTGCTCCCGTCTGGGAAGAGAGCAGGCAGTGAGATGCGTCTGGCGATTGCGTCTGCAGGCGTAGCCGGAGGGAAGCTAAATTTCCTTTTGCGCTCGCCCGTCGGCTTCAATGCCTCATCAGTTATAGTATCTCCGTTGGCGTCTTCATTTGTCCCAACTTCTGAGAAGGAGAGCCTGCCGAGGTCACGCACGAGGTTCTTCTTGTATCTTGAGAGAGAGCAGATCTCGATGTGAGATCTTCGAATGCACTTTTCCTGCTCCTTGTCGAGACGTCTTAGCTCCTGATCAAGACGCTCCCTCTGGATGGAGTTCCTCCGGTGCAGCTTCAGTGATGTTTCGTGTTCCCCATGACTTGACACGAGACCACGGTCCTTGGTGAGCGGGTCAGAGCTGTTCATCTTTGCCAATCAAAGTCCATATAAAAATATATCAACTGTCCACCGTCAGGCAGCCACAAAAATACAGTTCCTTGGCACCCTGCTTCACGCCGTTCTTCGAAATTTCCCGTTTCCAATTGGCAGTTGAATGTTACTTTCTCTTAATGAAGGTTCACTTTATTTCACATGGAATAATTATTTCCAAGAGTTATGACTTTTTGTGTATGTTCATGTTATTGTTTCATACATTTTTGCCCTCACCACTTTGTTGAGTATCCAGAAATTCTGCGATGCAAGTAAACAACATCAAAGATCATGACGAATGCTCATATTAGGGATACACACGTTTGGAGTCCAGTATATAAAGGAGATACGACTCAATGCCCCTCTGCTACCAAATAAATTAGGGAAAGCACCGTTGAACTCCCATCTGATTCATGGCCAAAACTTCATGGCCAACTCATCATAATTATACGGCTGCTATCTGAGTTTGAATAGAAACAAATTCCAGGTTGAACTCGTTGTTTATTTCAGGATCTGATGTTCGTTTCATTATTGTATTGGACATCGACTGAGACCGGTTTATGAACCTGAAACATTTGAATACTTTTGTCAGATATGAACATTTTAAAATGGAAAATATAAAACTAGTTAAGGAAATTATTCAATCCAAGTACTTCCTTACTACTTCCATTGACCTGAAAGATACGTACTTCGCAATCCCAATGTGTGAGATTGATCAAACTTATCTGTGCTTTTCACGGGAGAATCAGTTCTTTAGATACACCTGTTTACCTTTCGGGCTGAGCTCAGTCCCTCGAATTTTCACAAAGGTGATGAAACCAGTCATTGCATCTGCCAAATCGAATACCCTAAAAAATGAGTATGGCAATTATGATGCAAATATTGCAGTAAACCAAACTATAGGAGAAGAGACAACATGGTGGTTGGATATTCCATGCGATGATGTAAAATCGTCAATTAAAAAAACACCCATTACTATTGTTATCTGTTCAGATGCCAGTAATACCGGCTGGGGGTGCAGTCTCCGAAACGGACAACTCTTATACACACATGGTAAGTGGTCCAAAACCCAACAACAGTTGCATATCAATATGTTAGAGTTATTGGCAGCTAAAAATGCATTGCTAACTCTCTGTGAAACTCAATAATGTTCATGTTCTGATCAAATCAGACAATAGCACAGCTGTGTCTTATATTTCGAGAATGGGGGGAACTGTTGGTCCCTTAAATGACCTCGCATCAAAAATCTGCCTTTGGTGTATCGAAAGAAATATTACTCTATCCGCAACCCATATCGCAGGAGTAGATAATACCACTGCAGATTACCTTTCTCGTAAGAAATTGAATAAAGAATTGAGTCTCAACTCACGTATATTCTGGGATGTTGTCAACAAAACCCAAATATACCCAGATGTTGATTTGTTCGCATCTTAATAAAGATATATTGCTATGTGTCATGGAAATCAGACTCTAATGCATGGGCCATTGACGCTTTCTCAATGCAGTGGTTTGGTATAACACCTTAACATTTGTCCACCTTTCTGTTTGCTCTGTAGAACTTTGGACAAAATATCACGAGAGCAAACTCCTGTTTGCCTTCTCATCGCCCCTCTGTGGAAGGCCCAACCGTGGTTTCCACAGTTGCTACAGATGGTAATTGCAAACCCAATCAAACTACCAGAGTTTTGTCTGATGCATCAACCACTACTGCCGGTTCCAAACCTGCACCTGGTCGCTTGGGTCATCTCAGGGAATGTTGGAAAACAAAAGGCATTTCGGCAGAAGCTTCCAACCTCATCGCAAACTCATGGCGGTCAAGTACAAAGCTACAATATGAATCAGCTTGGAAAAGCTGGACTAGTTGGTGTAGTGGACAACAAGTTAATCCATTATGTCCCACTGTAGCAGACTTAGTAAATTTCTTAACCAAGGCTCATTCAAATTGAAAATCATATTCCACGTTAAACACTTACAGATCAGCTCTGTCTTCAGCCCTACCTAGAATTGAGGGACATGTAGCGGGACAACACCCTCTAATAGTACGTTTAATGAGGGGAGTATTTAATACAACACCCCCGAAACCGAGATACTCAAAAACATGGAAAGTTTCAATTGTTTTAGGTTATTTAAAATCTTTGCCAGTTAACAATGAACTTTCTTTATTAGTTTTAAGTCAGAAACTTTTAACTCTAATAGCTCTTGTATCAGCTCAAAGAACCCAAACGCTGGTTAGTATAGATACTAGTCACTTGAATATTTCAGTTAATTCCTGTTATTTCCGTTTTGGATTTATTGAAAACGAACTGCCCAAAAAGAGGATTGGGACATAACAAAATAGTTATACCAAAATTTGATGAGAACCCAAAGTTATGTGTTCTCCGCACATTGAACGATTACTTGGATCGTACTGAGTCTCTTAGAACAGTTAGTGAGGAAACTAAACTGTTCATATCAACCAAAAAGCCACATAAAAAAAGTAACCACTGGAACGTTGGCTCGGTGGATGAAAGCCGTTTTATGTGCAGCGGGAATAGATCCCTCTGTTTACACTGCTGTTACGATCCAAAAAACTCCAAACTATCCGTGAATATAAATCACTCAACAAGCCTGAATTTCCTCAGATGCAACAAAGAAATCAAACAAGGTGACACTGATGTATAAGAACACAGAAACAAAGCGATTTAATGATAAAACTATCAACCACTTCAGTTACCGATTCGGTTTAACAAATATACAATGATTGATTAAATCAAATGTACATTAACAAATGGTTCTTATACAAAATAAGTATCTTACGGGCTAATACGTCGACAGCAACAGAAGATACGGTGAGGAACACAAACACTGGCTTTAAACGATCAGCTCCAGGGGCGATAAATAAGTTCTTTGCCGATGTGACTATGAGCTATCACGGGGTAAACTCACTCCGATAAAATGTCCAGAAGAAGACGAAACAACAACGGGTACACAATCTGACACCCGCCACAAAATATGGGGAAAAGGCCCCAAAATACCGAACTGTAGACTAAGTTCGAAAATGTCCTTTCCGGAATCTAAATACGCTCTTTAACTGCACTCGGTCAAACGCGAACTCTATCACAAGCTCCTTCAACGAGTTGTATCACAATTACAGAAGTCGTAGCTTCCACCAGTCTTGCGTAATGTGTCCTCTCGAAAATTTCTCACAGCCCGTATTTAAAAGATTTGTGTGTGGTTTTCTAGAAAGTACTACACTAGATTATTCTAGATCCTTCATAACAGATAAGCGCCGCCCACAGTAGGTCAACGGACTTACACACATAAAATGATTGACAGCGTGTGCACATGCATTACGCAGGGTCTCATAACACTGCTCATAGTTTTCGCAGTGCAGCTACATCGGCAGCTTTTGCGCATGGGGTAAAACTCCAAGAAATTTTGAAAACAGCCGACTGGTCAAATGCAAGTACATTTGCTAAGTTTGATAATAAGCCAACCGAGGAAGTATCCTTCGGTAAAGTAGTGCTTAGTTCTAGTACATGTATGTAATACTTTGTTATAAAATATGTTAAATATAATAAATAAAGAGTTCCTCATCCGGTTTGTTGACCTGGTTTTTCATTTTTTGACCATCACAGATTATTTATCTACTTTGAACATGCAATCCCTCTGAAGACTAGTACGAATGTTATGAAATAGAATTTAAAAATTATATGAATGAATGAAATATAATTGTAATTATATGAATAATAATGAAGTACAAGTCGAAGAGGGTCCCGCCCGCTGCTGGGTTTTGAACCCTCCCAATACTGTTTGGTCCAAAAACTATATGACCTCAGAAAAGATGGCTCAGGACTTGTGTCCGGGCCTTTATATACGGGCATCGCCCCATGGACTTATTTGAATAACAATACAACCTTTGAATGTATTGTGTGATCCACGTGCCATCACGTAGGAAGAAATGCAATCCCTCTTCTTAGATCCAGCGATTCCATCGGATACAATGATATCATTGGATACGTGCAGCGACATAAGCGTTCCATGCCCAAACAGTCCGCTTGTCGTCGCGAATTTCTATGTGAAATGAGGGAGGTCAAAGGTCAAACTACACGCCGGTTTTTGATGCCGGTGTCGCATGCAATTATGTCCTCTATGCAATACTATCCGGAGGACATTATGCAATAATGTCCGCCAGACGGTTTTGCATATGCAATCGTGTCCGCCCGGACGCTGCTGCTAATGCAATTGTGTTTTACCGCCCGGACACATTTGCATATTCCCCCGTTTCGCCGTGTCATGACATGTGTTTAAAATAAATCCGTCATTCTTTTTTCTCAACGCCCTTGGTCGACGAAACACGTTCGCCATTTGTTTTACAGGCTATACTAAGTACATTTCATGAATGACATGGAAAATGTTCGGCCGTTGGGTATTCGCTGCAATCATAAAATACGTGAATATTCATGCTGTATTTACGTAGGTTCAGTGCAAGCACGCTCGCTTGCGCACACATACATGTACAGTCATGTACATGTATATGTCCACCGGACGGTTTTGGCATAGCCCCGGACACGATTGCATATGCAAAAGTGTCCGGAGTGGACAGTATTGCATGGCGGACACAATTGCATCTGAAGAGTCTTATCGGATAAGAGAAATTCACGTTGTGAACCCCCTGCCCCCTTTCAATGTTTGTTTAAAGTGTTGTTCAGTGGGGTAATTACAGCATTTTTATCCAATTTGAGCTCCAAAATTAAAACAAAACGCAAGGGGTAAGCCTAAGTCCATCATTTTTATTTGTGCCACCATTTAAGAAAAACGAGGAAAGCACAGCAATGTGGAAAGGCTGGACTTTCCCCTTGTATTTTTTCGTTCGTCAATACCTTTCCTAAACTTGATAAGCCCCTTGTAATTTTAGCTAAAATAACACAAAACATCTAAATGAATGACTGACAAGAATTTTCCAAGTAGTCAAAGTCTCTTAATTTTACTAACCGGTTTCACTGTGACTCTTATCAGATAAACATTCACCCTAGAACCCACTTCCAGTCTTCCCGAACCACCAGCCTATAGTGCCGCGCGGTTGTACAATAACTAAACGTTGAAGAGCACAGAGAAAGTCCCACCGTTACCTTTTCGATTTCTCAAGATTTTGTCAATTTGTACAATTTAAAACCGCTTCCACGATAACAAATCGTTTCCAAACTTCACATTATAAACCCCACCTGTAATTCCGTCTATAGAGTTGCGTGTTTAATTTGGTTTGGTGTTGAAATTTGGTATCAATATAATATTATTTTATTTTAATATAATATCTTAAAGTCAGGTCGCGCCGTAGCTACATGAGGTGCGAATTGGCTGGGAACCATGAGAACTGGGTTCAATACCCGGTAGTGTTTCTTTTTTGTCTATTTTGCTTGTAATATACGCCAGTGAATTATATAAGTAGTATTAAAAACCAGCTTCAAACACCAACGGGCACTGGCAACGGTGCACTGGATAGTTCAATTGCGGGCTTTCCAGAACTGGGACATCCGGTTCGAATCCTATTCCCGTACCAAAGGGACATGATTTTTACTGCTGGCACCAGTATGTGATTGGGGTCCCGTCATGTCTCTCCCCAAACTAGGAAAGGGTGATTATTCCGGCTGGGAAAGTAAAGGAGGGATCGGAAATAGCCACCTCTTATATAAAGGTTCTATAATGGGTGATCACCACGCTGGTTTCGACCAGACTTTGAGTCCCCTGAATGCCTGGTCTTCACTCCGACTAACTTTCTGCACAAATTTACCTGAATTTTAATAAACTTTTCGATCTGTATACTAAAGTATTCAGACCGGAATTTTTTAAATACAACTTCAGGGGTAGGTACAAACATTTTATCAAATTTGAGCCCCAAATTAAAATAAACGCAAGGGTTAAGCCTAAGTCCAGCATTTTTAATTGTGCCAACATTAATTAAAAAAAAAATTACGAAGAAAAAAGTCCAGCATTGTAATGTTACACAATAAGGGCAAACATAATTCACGAAAGAGAAGCAGTCAGTCATGTTAAAGGATATGGGTACTTTTTGTTACACAAAACACAATGTCCACAGATTTACATTAAACTTACACCATTTGAAGATAAAGATAGTAGAAAGCGTACCTTACAATATAAGTTGCTGAGGTACTGTAGTTTTTGAGAAATGAGTAAAACAATGTCATGAAAATACGTTTTTACATGCTAAAATAATTTTCGTCTCTTGATCACTGAGACGAAAATTATTTTCATAACATTATTTTACTCATTTCTCAAAAACTACAGCACCTCAGCAACATATTATTTTCAGTGAAGCTTTCTGCAATCATTATCTTCCAACGATGTAAGTTTAGTGTAAATCTGTAGACATTGTGTTTTTTGTCCTACAAAAAGTACATATTCCCTTTAAAGCCTTATTTTGTAATGTTTAAAAGAAAAATTCACGCAGAAAAAAATCAGACAATCCCGGTGTCCCATTCAATGGGAAACTTTAGACTATCTGCCAATCGCCAAAAGAGGGCGCTCTTTACCAGGGCTCTGGGTAATGTCAACAACTTAGGAATAGGAGAAGCATGAGTGATGGTCACTGACAGCAAATACCTTGTGTTTTGCGTGTTTTTGATTTTGTATTTTAGATTTAGACAAACTGAACTTTGTTTTTCATAACACATTGCCAGCATAAACCAAACTGTTCTGGAACAGGACGTACTGGACACGAGTTCCCCAAGGTTAACAAGCGGTGTGTATGAATTTTTGGGAGTGTTTCTTCTAGGGTAATTAGCAAAAATTCCAAAATGCTGACCTGTCAAAAATTGAGAAGAAATCTGAAGTTTAGTTGTATGACAATGTATCTGATTTAATTTTCAAGAGGCTGAGAGACTTCTAAATATTTTTTGAGTATTTTTGAATTTTTAGCATTTACCATTGTTTGCTATAGGAGTTGTGCACCCTTACCTGGTAGGTCTGCTGCCATCTAGTGGCAGAGCTTTCAAAAAGTCTCCCATTCTGTACGCCGGAAATTCGGTCCACCAATAGGAAATTAACATGGTCCGAGGAGGATGTTTCAGGTATAGGTTCAAATTTGACAAAAGTGCTGGACTCAGGCCTTCTACTGAGTGTTTTTTTTTCTTTTTTTCGGCCAAATCTTATATTGTGAAATGTTTTAAACAAAATCAACGATGAAAAATTTCAGACATTCCCGGCCAATGTCGTTGCCCCAACGTTTTAATGAACATAGTACTAGTAGGCCTATATACATCATCCATCTCCATATCAAAACCGTCAGGGCCGTGTCACATGAGACAACTTTTACAGGCAACTTAGGGCAACTAACTGCAGTGCAATGCCACAGGACCCCGTTGGTAGCACATGAGTAATTTGCAAATAATGTCTGATGATCTTAAAACAATATGTGAACATTCAAAATGTGAATGAATCTTTTCTTGGCGACTGCGTGGAACTGGTTGCCTGTAAATTGAATCTTGTGATATGCCCTAAGATTAATTGAAGTTATTATAATTATGATCTTTTAATAAGATGAAGTTAAAAAACCTTTCTCGGCCTTCAATGGTTGTTGCTCGTTTAAAGGCAGTGGACACTATTGGTAATTACTCAAAATAATTATTAGCACAAACCTTTCTTGGTAACAAGTAATTGGGAGAGGTTGACAGTGTAAAACATTGTGAGAAACGGCTCCCTCTGAAGTAATGTAGTTTTCGAGAAAGAAGTAATTCTCCACGAATTTGATTTCGAGACCTCAGATTTAGAATTTGAGGTCTCGAAATCAAGCATCGGAAAGCACACAACTTCGTGCGACAGGGGTGTTTTTTCTTTCATTATTATTTCGCAACTTCGACGACTGATTGAGCTCAAATTTGCACAGGTTTGTTATTTTATGCATATGTCGAGATACACCAAGTGAGAAGACTGGTCTTTGACAATTACCAATAGTGTCCAATGTCTTTAAAGACACTGGACACTATTCGTAATTGTCAAAGACCAGTCTTCTCACTTTCTGTATCATAACATAATATTATGCATACAACAATAAACCTGTGAAAATTTGAGCTTTATATCGGTCATCGAAGTTGCGAGATAATAATCAAGGAAATACACCCTTGTCACATAAGTTGTGTGCTTCAGATGCTTGATTTCGAGCCCTCAAAGTCTAAATCTGAGGTTTCGAAATCAAATTCATGGAAAGTTACTTCTTTCTCGAAAACCATTGTAGTGTATTTCGCGTGGGATGGTAGACAATAATCCACACACTGTGCAAAGGAGCTGCCATACTGGAAAAACGTTTTACTAACTATACCTGGGAATGCAGGTCATGGTGTGACCTTTGACATGAGCTGTATGCAAAGTAGACAGTACTTAATTATGAGCTGGGTGTAACCAAGTAGGCCAAAGCAAATATATGACAACCATGTTTTTCAGAGGGAACCGTTTCTCACAATGTTTTAGTATTGCATAGGATAGAGGTCATTGCATACGACACTGGCACATAATATTCTGGAGGTTGTGAGTTCAAATCCTGTTGCTCTGGTAATTTTGTCTTTGTACAACCCAGATTGAATAATTTACATTAAATGAATGCACTTGCATATCTTACACTAATATTTACATTTCATGGTATGCATTTCACTGCAATCAGCTTTGCCCCTCTTACTGTCCAAACCAAGTTTTATTTATGTTCAGATTTCCTTGATGATTTTGGCGAAAGTGGTACGGTAAAGTTCCTTCGTTTTCTCACACTTTTTAAGAACTCCCCGCACGGTTTTGAGTTCATGCCACTTTCGGACGACAGACGATCAAACACAGATCTTTCCCGCGCTTTTGCGACCTGTTGGTTGTCATGGTACCAAGCATTAGCCGGAATACGTGGTTTGCCTTTCCTGCTGGAATCCAAATCGTTGCTATTATCTTTTCCAGAACGCATTGATGCTTTCTTGAGTCTGTTTATCTCACGGGTCATCCGTTTGTCTAAGAACAGGTCTTTCTTGACTATGCTGCTGCTTACGTCTGGGAAGAGAGCAGGCAGTGAGATGCGTCTGGCGATTGCGTCTGCAGACGTAGCCGGAGGGATGCTAAATTTCCTTTTGCGCTCGCCAGTCGGCTTCAATGCCTCATCAGTTATAGTATCTCCGTTGGCGTCTTCATTTGTCTCAACTTCTGAGAAGGAGAGCCTGCCGAGGTCACTCACGAGGTTCTTCTTGTCTCTTGAGAGAGAGCAGATCTCGATGTGAGATCTTCGAATGCACTTCTCCTGCTCCTTGTCGAGACGTCTTAGCTCCTGATCAAGACGCTCCCTCTGGATGGAGTTCCTCCGGTGCAGCTTCAGTGATGTTTCGTGTTCCCCATGACTTGACACGAGACCACGGTCCTTGGTGAGCGGGTCAGAGCTGTTCATCTTTGCCAATCAAAGTCCATATAAAAATATATCAACTGGCCACCGTCAGGCAGCCACAAAAATACAGTTCCTTGGCACCCTGCTTCACGCCGTTCTTCGAAATTTCCCGTTTCCAATTGGCAGTTGAATGTTACTTTCTCTTAATGAAGGTTCACTTTATTTCACATGGAATAATTATTTCCAAGAGTTATGACTTTTTGTGTATGTTCATGTCATTGTTTCATACATTTTTGCCCTCACCATTTTGTTGAGTATCCAGAAATTCTGCGATGCGAGTAAACAACATCAAAGATCATGACGAATGCTCATATTAGGGATACACACGTTTGGAGTCCAGTATAAAGGAGATACGACTCAATGCCCCTCTGCTACCAAATAAATTAGGGAAAGCACCGTTGAACTCCCATCTGTTTCATTGTATCCTGGATCCTGGTCCTTTTCGACTTCGGACAAAACTTCATGGCCAACTCATCATAATTATATGGCTGCTATCTGAGTTTGAATAGAAACAAATTCCAGGTTGAACTCGTTGTTTATTCAGGATCTGATGTTCGTTTCATTATTGTATTGGACATCGACTGAAAGTTGTGGCTGGTGCACGAACTTCCATCGCAGATCACGTATATAGATCGAGTGGAGTAGAGGAATTCACGAAGTCGCACCGGGGAAAGTCAAAATCCCGCACTGGGGGATGATCACTACACTATACTACAATCCACTTCCAGGATGCCTTTAATTAATTTCCACCATCTTTTATCGTAGGCATGGTTGGATGCTGATCGTTGGTTTCCTTGTCTGCCGCACCTCCCGACAGGAGCTCTACAAATATTCCCACTGTGTCGAGTTTTGTTGTGGTTGGCTTTTGTTGGATTAGTGAACCACAAAAAGGGCCTATTTTTGTATAATACAGTAGCCAAATCAGGCCCCGATGGCTGGACGTGGTGGGGGGTGGAAAAATAAATCAGTCCTTTCTCCACGCATGAATGAAGCTTATTGATCCCTTGTAGACTGGTAAATGTTTTATGATGAGCAAGTGTTTATATATCGATCGCCTTCTTGATCCTTGTCATAAAAATAACCTTGATGCAACGCCGACTTACACGCGAAACACAAGAGTCACATGCAAAAGTTCATTTCTATGCAATTTCTATTCCGGTCGTAGGCAGTATAGGGCCTACTCGTTGGAAGAATGTTCAGCAACTTTGACCCTGCGATGCCCCCTGTCACATAATAATAACAAGGATACACATTCACACTGTGATTGGGAACGCAGGAAAACGAAGTCGTCCTTCCAAAAGATAACTAATCCGTAGCATTACTTAGGAGTTTTCGGCAACTTCGGTTAAGTTCATCATCGATGACTGTTTACGTACACCTCGTTCAATGTTGAATTGAACTGTGATTTGGGTCATGATCACCGTAATGGGAAGCCAAAATGGTCGCCACGGCAACGCTGACAAGGAAATGATTGATATTGCAACTAAACAATCGAAAACTGTGTTGGTCACGAACTTTGCTGCAGTACTGTGGGGTCGATCGTGTCCCATCCGTCTGACGAAAAAAACACGTCCTGTGCCAGATTGTATTCAATCGTATAGTTCAATGTGTTCATTGTCCGTGCGAACTGGAACATTAATATGTTTTATTCTCACAGGTATTTCCCCGATGAATGGAGAAATAAATTGGTAACTTTACATTGACTGAAATGTTAGGCACACTGTCAACTTGTTTGTCAGTTAATAAAAGTACACCATGACCTCTCGCAGTAATTGCAATGGCGAGTAGGCCTACAGTGGAATGGTGTTTGAAACTTTGCATGGTGTGAAGCTAAACATTAAGTACACTTGGCCTGTGTTTTATATGCCAATACTATATATACGAGACTGTGTTGAATGAAAGAGATGTGGGCCATTGACGATTGTCACTCCTAGGCTGTTTCGAAAAGTGGTAGCAAAACATCACTCTTTAGGATATTGTATAATCTCTCAGTTAGAGTGCTACTTAGTTGACACAACTTAAGCTCACTAAAGAGGTCTTCAAGATGTTGCCAAACATACACAAGGAGAACCATCATCACCTAGAGACCACGGGTCCTTAAAGGAATGGTTGAACAAATATAAATACATTTTCAAAGCGTTTAAGTTCAAGATTGTTTTGTAGAACTATAGGCTATGAAAACATGGGGAGACATAATACTATAAGAGGTGGTACATATCACTATGACTGGTTTGTAAAGTAATTACTTATGCTTATGAAGTTCCTAGCCTATTTCGACCCAAGTTCCACCATTTGTCCTTTCTCTATGCTTCCACCAAGTGTGACCCAGGCTGGTTTTTAACAAACTGAGGATATACGCTGTATCTCCTTATGGAAACTACAACGCGGCAGTAATAATAGAACTCTAAAAAGCAAAGTTCCATAATAATGCATTCAACATTGTTTCATTATATTAAATTGATTTATAATAGCGCATTTCCAAAATAGACCAACCCGCTTTAATGAAAATTGATATTAAATACAACAGAAAGCAAAAAAGCACGCACTTTATGGGAACTATAACATACAACAAACTAAACTGATATGCTAATCTGATTTTTGATAGCGAGAGCATGGATCAGTGTGCCTTTCAGCTTTCTCTCGCTACGTAGCAAGCGTCGAAATTTAAAAAAAAAGTTGTTCCAAACAATAATTATTGCTTATAAAATAAGTATCATGAGTTTACCATTTCCCCTCTTCTAAAATAATGAACAATGTTCTGGTTCAACAATGGAGGCTTATTTTGTACCCATCATGATTCAGCTCCTTTAAAACATGTCAAGAAGTTTACATTGGATGAAGGGCTTGAGAGAAACACACAATGGAACGGAGAGGGCGCGATTAGCAGCAAGGCAAAGACAAACACTCGAATAGTGAGATGCAAACACACACATCGGCCCATTCAAATTTGTCTTCACACAAACTTATAATAATTGTTTCGAGTGTGGTCAGGCTGGAAAAATCAAGACTCCTGGTATAACTCTGAAGAGGGTTGGACTAAGACCAGAGTGACTGTATAAACTGCAAGATCAGAAATAGGAGGTCTAAATAAGCCTTTTATAGAATGGAGGTCCGAGCAAAGTGGCCGTTTACTGTCTGGAACAGCACAAAACCAGAGTTGATGTTTTTTATATTATGAATTTTTATAAATAATGTTCTACTTTTTTTGCTACCGAAAATCAGATTGAACAGTTTGTGAAAATACATTGACTACTGTGCAAAAAGGTACAGTGTTCTGGTTGCATTATTTTCCCTGTACGTCAAAGTTGCCATCCTGAAAAAGTTCCTGATGGTAAATTAAGGGTTTTCTCTTTTTTTACAATCGATCTAAAAACAAAAACATTTCCATTGAAAAGTTCAACGACACTGGCAATTATGTGGTGCACTACCCCATGTGGGAAGAGCAAGTACTACGCTACGACACTGCCAATTATTATGTCTCAGAAAGAAAAGAAAAACATTGCGTCTAGTATAGGGGTGCACTGCATCCACTCATGGGGCCGGTGACAAGTAATGGGGAGAGGTTGATGGTATAAAACATTGTGAGAAACGGCTCCCTCTGAAGTGCCATAGTTTTCGAGAAAGAAGAAATTTTCCACGAATTTGATTTCGAGACCTCAGGTTTAGAACTTGAGGTCTCGAAATCAACCATCTAAACGCACACAACTTCGTGTGACAAGGGTGTTTTTTCTTTAAGTATAGTATTATCTCACAAGTTCGATGACCGATTGAGCTCAAATTTTCACAGGTTTGTTATTTGATGCATTTGTTGAGATACACCAACTGTGAAGGCTAGTCTTTGACAATTACCAACATAGTGTCCACTTCCTTTAAAATTATTCTATAGTTACACCTTGGAGTATTCTGGATGGCCGGCTATAGCCTACCCTGAAATTGGTCCTACTTTCCACTTTAGAGGCTGGGCAGTGACATTTCGAAATTGACGGATTGGCGTATTATACACCGGTATAAGTGAGTTAGATATGGCACTTCCAAACCGAGAACCTACGACAAAAGAGAACAGTGTCAAACGCTCGGCCAAAGGTCCGCAGTTGGCAAAGAAAGCCAATGGGAGCTGTCACAAAAATAAAGGTATACATTGCAGCAGGTAGAGTGAGCGTAGGTCTAGTGAAGTGCTGCACTTGTTTGCTTTTGGCTCCAAGGGGGCGTGATCCCCATAATATGAAATATTGAGCAGATCATTTCAAGTTTTGGAGTCACTGAATAATCTCCCATTTACTTTAAAACGAATGTGCTCAGAATATTATATGTTACGCATTGGTCTAGATCGCTCGGAAAAGTTGTCACTTCATCAACCAATGTCAAGCGGATGCTGATCCTCGGCCTCACAAACAGACGACGCGGACAATTAATAATTCGTTACTTTGCTGCATAGCGCCCCCACTAGTTTGACAAATTCAAGGGTGACCTATTAATTATTGCACGTAAAAATAAATATTAATCAAATTTCAAAGTAACTAATGCGTCCTTTAAAAATTCTTAAAACTCTTTCTTGTTAATTTAAAGTAAACAAAAACACATTTTGACTAGAACTATTTATTTTTTGTGGTATTTTGTTAGTTTTAATTTAATTTTGTTTACGGACAAAGTGCGTTGAACAACCAAAACAATGTGACTTCAGATTTTGCTGTCAAAATAACAACATTGCTCCAGGTTCTGCGAAGTCATTCATTCCTTGACGAAAATGTTATCGTGGAAAAGGGAGATTTGCTAATAACAAAAAGGTATAGGAAATAACTGAGCTTAGAAGCAGACTTTAAACAACTGCTTCTTGAAACTTGGTTATTCTTCATTTTGTTTATTTTTTCGCTGGTAAACTCAACTTGAAAAGTCCATCATTCGACTGTATTCATTGTTTTGTTACTATTTTATAACAAACAAAAACAGTTACAGGTACACCGTACACGAACAAGTGCCCGATTTGTATTTAAAGTCAACTTGAGAAATGGCTTCATATTTTGATGAACACGACTGCCAACCTACCAATGGATCAGGTCCAGATGCAAGCACGCTTCTACGATGGGCAAGGTATTAATTAAAACATATTTATAGTATACTCAAACAAACCAAAAATCACGTTCTTTAATAATAATTTCATTTTTTTTTTAAGTTGAAAATTAATAATAACTGTAGAGTGTAGGCCCTAACTTTGGTCAAAAATTAATTAAACTAGGATTAAGTCTTGTGACTGAGACAAACATGTCAACTTAGACCTGTAGACCACTAAACTAACTGTAGCTGTGCTTCCTTTTTTTGTTTTTTATTTACAATTTTTTTGACATCAGTTGTAATTGTATAACGCCAATGACTGACGATTGCAATGTCATATATTATTATATTCAATGATCATTGTCATTAAATTGATAATACGACCATCATAATGTAGGCTATAATTATAGGCGTTGCGACAACGTAACCCTCCCCGCCATCGGGAGGTGGGTTATGTTCGCAACTTCTTAAGATCAGAGATGAAAATCTTGAGAGACAAAAATAGGAGTACAGCTAATCTCAAGTTACTTATCGTGCTTATAAAAATGGGGGTCTACTCTATTGGTACAAAGTTAAAACCAATGTTTGTATGAGAAAGATTGTCAGCTTGGCGTTTATATCCCCCTACTGTGTGTTCGCTTAACGGGAAGATCCTCTTAACTAACGATCAAACAGGCAAAATAAAGTGCCATTATGAATCAGGGGAGATGGAGGGACAGAATTATCACAAGTCATGGTTTAACTGGGTAAAATCAAAATTATTATTCTTTATCCCCGATGCAAATTTAACATATATCGTTGCGGTACCCGCTGCCAAAACATAGGATTCAAACTGCCTTTAGCTACCGGGCTACTCGGTAGTCTAGTTGGTAAGACACTGCTCTAGAATTGCAAGGGTCGTGGGTTTGAATCCCACCCGATTAACATGCCTACAGGTGATATTTTTTCACAGGACCTGGGAAGTACTGAGTATGCAGTGCTAACACACATCAGTGTATGGGTAAAATCAAAATTAATATCCTTTAACTATGAAAGAGGTTTGTTCAGCTATCGTCTCATTGGAACGAACCTTACACGTTCTAGGAGGTACATGTAGGTGTTGGGCGCGATCGGTCAATCTGCGCGATAAACCGATCGCGCTGCGCTATTGAACGATCAAATTAAGATCAATTGGTCGCGCAGCAATTGGTCGATCGCGCAACAATCGGTCGATCGCGCAACAATCGGTCGATCGCGCAATGACATCTTTGCGCGATTGACCGATTGCGCTACGAGTATTTTTTCCCGTTATCAGTGGATCGCGCAGGAAAGGCTTTGCGCGATCTACCGATCGTGCAGGAATGGGTTTGCGCGATCGACCGATAGTGCAGGAAAAGTTTTGCGCGATCAACCGATCGTGCAGGAAAAGTTTTGCGCGATCTACCGATCGTGCAGGAATGGTTTCGCGCGTTCGACCGATCGTGCAGGTAAACTATTCCTTGGGGCGATTTTTCAAAGCAATAAAATTCATAGCAGGACAAATTTTCAGTATCACCATAGTGATTTATATAGTGACGTCACACTACGATTGATTTGCAGTTACAATCAATGTTACATCTTTGTGAATTTGGCCCCTGAATATCAGCCGATCGCGCCAAACAATTCCTGCACAATCGGCCGATCGCGCAAAACCATTCCTGCACAATCGGCCGATCACTCATAACCATTCCTGCACAATGGGCCGATCGCGCTGAGCCATTCTCGCACGATCGGTTGATCGCGCGCATGTTCGTTGCTGAATGTTACGCGATCGACCGATTGTTGCGCGATCGACCGATTGTTGTGCGATCGACCGATTGCTGCGCGACCAATAGATATTTCAATAGCGCAGCGCGATCGGTCGATAGCGTAGCGCGATCAACCGATCGCGCAGATTGACCGATCGCGCCCAACATAGGTACATGTAGTAGTAGTGTAAAATAAAAGTCTGTTTTGAAAAATGGAACATCAGCCAACTTCTGACGGTATCCACATCTGGGTATCACTCTCAGCTAGTTGAACTCAATTAAATTCAATTTCTTTAATTCATTACAGATTCCAAGTCAAAAGTGTAAAAAAAATTCCCTGTGTGCACTAAAAAGAATCAATTTGATATTCATTAAAAAACAAAAACATTACATTTTATATACACTTGAATTTATTACAAAAATTTTCTTTTAAGCAATAAAAAGGCTAGTTCATATTTCAAAAAGAGAGAAACATCAAAATCTCACCATCAATGATTTAAAGGCAGTTGACTGGACACTTGGTAGTTACTCAAAATAATTATTATTATAAAACCTTACTTGGTAACGAGTAATGGGGAAGGTTAATAGTATAAAACGTTGTGAGAAACGGCTCCCTCTGAAGGGCAAAGTAGTTTTCCCCGAATTTGAGACATCAGATTTAGAACTTGCGGTGTCGAAATCAAGCATCTGAAAGCACACAACTTTCACCCAGGGGTATAAATGGGTACCTGCGAGGGTAGAGGTTGATATTGTGAATGAAAAGCTTTCGGAGCGCCACGGCAGCTCGGGGCTGTATACTCCCTAAATGGGAGCTGAGAAATATTGAAAGGATGTTTATTGGCCCAATGACCAGGGGACTAATGTAAAGCGCATTGATACGGTTTATTGTGAAATGCGCTATATAAGAACTTGTTATTATTATTATTAACTTCGTGTGACAAAGTGGTTTTTTTTTTCTTTCATTATTATCTCGCAATTTCGACAACCAATTGACTCAAATTTCCACAGGTTTGTTGTCCCATGCATGTTGAGACAAAGTGACAAGACTGGTCTTTGACCATTACCAGTAGTGTCCAGAGTCTTTAAATAGAAAAACAACAACTAAGTTACATTTTGAAAAGTTGTTGCGATGATTGTAACACTCCATCCTCGCGGCGGTCGTAGATGATGGAATGTTAGTTACGATCATCGCAACGTGGTCTAAGCCTAAGAGTATTCTTACAATATGGCTATGTTTTCTCATATAAATTCTCCCCATTGATCAATTTTCTAAAATAATCCCTTTCTCAACAGGTTACTACTAAATGATGTTCGATCTTTTGCCGCTAGCTTTGAAGGGTAAGTTTTCATTCAAGGGTTTTGAAAGCTTTTGTAAATTTTTGCCATGTCATGATTCCCTACTCACTGTGAATGAAATTGTATGCAAATTTACCTGTAGAAGTAATATATTTTCAATAGTTGTAAAGTTTTTGAGAACAAAATTGAAAATCACAGAGCACTGTTTTCAGGGGGGGGGGGCGTTATCTGTTGTACATGCTAAAATAATTTTTGTCTCACTGAGACGAAAAATTTTTTATGTGACATTTTTCTACTCATTTCTGAAAAACGTGAGCACCTCAGCAAGTAAGTTTGTCAGGAAACTTTTAACCAAGATAATCTCCAAATTGTTTAAGGTTATTATAAATCTGTGGAAGTTGTGTTTTGTGTCATACAAAAAGTACCCAAACCCTTCCGACAACATAAATGTAGAGGGCTTGTAAATGTTTGCAATTTTCAACTATAACTTGGTTGCCAGTTTGAAAGAGGATCAACAGTTGTTCATTCGTTTTCGTTCTGTTTTATTTAGATTTGATTTTTGGGGTGAGGAGAGAAAAGGTCCTCCAGCCTCTAAGGATGTGATTGCAAAGTTACAAGAAAAGGTTGTTGGTGTAAATGAAGGTATGTCAAACAGTGTCACTCCTTCCTAAACAATGTACATTCTTGATCCTTTAATCATACTTATGGCGTGTAGTGGATGAGTGGTCTAGTGCAACGGATCCAAGCTCTGGTTGTCAGCAGCAGAGTGTGGGTTCGATTCCTACTCATGACACTTGTGCCCTTGAGCAAGGCACTTAACCTTAAAGGAACACGTTGCCTTGGATCAGTCAGGTTGGTCTTCCAAAAGCCTTTGAAACCGTTTGTTATGAAATGCAAATGGTTAGATAGATAATTTAGAAGTAGAATATAATGATCCACACACACATGCCTCGAAATTGCATGGTTTTCGTTTTACGTTGCTCAGAAACTTGGTTGGCCATTTTGTGGAGTTAAAGTTTTTACTCCATAAAATGGCGGACCGTGTTAGGTAAAAGGAAAACTGTGCAATTTCGAGTGATACTTGTGTTCCACTTTTAAAATATCTTTCTAACCATATGCATTTCATAACACACGATTTTAAATGCCCTTCAAAGACCAACTCGACTGATCCAAGGCCCTGGTTCCTTTAATTGGTGTTTAAAATGGTGGGATGGTTTTTCATTCTGCTCTACCAGCCATGCTCCTAGTGGATGGTACCCATGCCTGCATCCTTACAGACTGTGAAGGGAGTAACCCTGTTTCAGCCCCAGGTAGGTAAGTGGCACCGTGATTTGGGTCGATAGCCCAAGTCAGTTAAGTGTAGCTCACACCTTGAAGTGGCAGTCTAGCATTTTAATGTCTGGCATCTCACACGACGTCGGACTTAAGTGTGTCGAACTTACGACGTGTATTATGAAATGATGAATTGTTGAACTCGTCGCAGCTGTGACACGTTGCGTTCTATTGAAATTTGAAAACTGATTGACTTTGTTTTTTCACTTCCACAGATTCCAGATGTCCAATTTGTCTAGTTGAATACAGCGCCGGTGAAAAATGCAAACAGCTTCCCTGCAAACACGACTTCCATCCGACCTGCATCTTGCCGTGGCTTGGACAAACCAACACGTGTCCCGTCTGTCGACACGAACTGCCAACTGACGATGAAGGTTATGAAGAATATAGGAGAGAAAAGGTGAGATATGTTCTAAGAATAATAATAACAATAGTTAGTTTTTATGAAGCGCTTTTCATGCCCGAAGGCGTCCCAAAGCTCTTTACATTATTTCCCCTGGACACTGGGCCTTAAATCATTCCTTAAACCATCTCAGGTCTCCTGGTGGGGAATATGCAGCCTGTGCAACATTGATATGCGCTACTCGGCTAAATCAATCACAAGAACCATCTCTGCCCTAATATAGGTACCCATTTCCCCCTGGGTGGAGAGATATCATGTAGTTAAGTGTCTTGCTCAGGGACACAAGTTCCGTGACTCCGAACCCACATTCTGCTGAACAGAACAGTTCTGTGTTCTTGTCCGCTCAGACACGACACCATACAACACACTTCTGTTATGGCCTAGCTGTTGAGAGTACTAGATTCAAACTCTTGTGTTTCTGATCAGCAGAGTGTTGGTTTGAGTCCTGCTCGTGACATGTGTTTTCTTAAGCAAGACACTTAACCATGATGCTTCATCCTTCGAATGTGACGTAAAGCCGTTGATCCAGTGTGTTGTGTAACGCACGTTAAAGCACCTAGTGCATTTTATCCAAAAGAGAAGGGGTTCGCCTTGGTGATCCTGGTTTGCATATTTTGCCACATCACCTTGTAAAGCTTTAATGTTGCTATGTAAAAGGAGTAGATCTCATAATTCAAACAAAGTCCCACATACTGTATGTTAAAGCGCCTTGAGCATCACTGAGTGACGAATATGTGCGCTATATAAGAATAGTATAATATCAAAGTCTTATATAGCGGGGCAAACCCCTTCTCCTTTTCGATAAGTGCACTGAGTTTTTTGACATGCGGTACACAACAAATGCGACCAACGCCCCTTCCGAAGTGTTTTGCTTAAGGACACAGGTGGCACGGCTGACCAGACAAGTCTGTTGGCTTTGTGTTTTCAATTGAATAATTGTACTACACTGTGTAGTGACACCTTCCTTGAACCATGGAGGAAGGAATAGAAGGAGCTCGAACGAAGGGACTTCAAAAGTCGAACCTGCGGTACCGCGGTCGTTTAACAACACCTCGTAATCACCAACATACCTTATACAGACAATGGGCGACCTGGCGTATGTGAGTTTGCGCGTGCGCACTTGGTTCTTCACTCAACCATGGTGTCGTATGTCGTATGTCGTATGTGTATAATACAGAAAAACAAGACCTGAAAAAAATTGTGTACACTTGTGCTCACCAAATCGAAAAACACAATTGAATACCAACCACCCTTGTGTGCTAATACCCAAATTTTGAACCACCGCTAGTGACCGGAAAGTCACAAAAAATATGCCATGATGTTTCAGTGAAACACCACAAACGGTAAATGAAAACGTGTATAATTCACAATTCTTGTCTCCAATGATTCAATTTTACATGAAGGCAACGGTACAGAGCGGCGGTGCCGCATGTTCTGTACAAAGAAATCTAATCCTGCTCGTTAATCGGCCGTCCAGCTGGAGGTCTCCTATCTTTTTCCACTGGTTAGACGGGGGCATTGTCAGGGTATTCTTTTGTTACTCTGCGGTTTTGCGGGCGTTCGAGCTCCTTCTATTCCTTCCTCCATGCTTGAACACAAGTTGAACATGAGCAAGTTGTGTTCAACCAAGTGTTGAATCTGATAAATAATTGATCCCGATCCCGAGGCTGATAAATTATTGGGGACTCTTGGTAACACTTGGTGGCAGCAGACTTACCTGATAATTTCCATGGCTTTCAGAAACATGCGTATGCCAAGAGTTATGTATAAAGAGCAAGAGAGCACACTGGTCTTGAAAAGCGGCCTGGTGTGCTGCCATTTTGTAAGTTGAAAAAACCCGAGCATTGCATAGCGTGGTCAAACACACACACCAAGGTGTACTTGATATTCAAGGCACGTACAACGCTCTTACAAAATGGCACGTGTCTCCTCGTGGTCTCGTCACATTTGTGCATGCAGCATCACCAGTGCGCCCTCTAGTTCTTAAATATAGCTCTATGGCGCATGCTCAGGTCTATGTAAACAATGGAGATTTACAATGTACCTGTTATGTCTGCTGCCACCTAGCGTTCCAAAGTCTCACATAACCTTTCCACTCTATTGAGTAATGGAGTATAGCCTACTTGGTCGAGCACATAAGAATAGCAAGCGATGAATTTTGATTATCAACTGAACTGATACATGTTGTTCTGCATAATTCAAAGGAAATTGCTCATCGATCTTTGTTACAATGGGTTACACCTTACCCTTATGTACTGAGGACATACTTTAAAGGCACTGGACACTGGTAGTTATTACTCAAAATAATTGTTAGCATAAAATTTTACTTGGTCACGAGCAATGGAGAGCTGTTGATAGTATCAAACGCTGTGAGAAACAGCCCCCTCTGAAGTCATGTTGTTTTTGAGAAAGAGGTTATTTCTCACTCAAATAATAAACAACTTCAGGCCTGATGCATTTTATTAGATGTCTTAAAGCATACAATAGTGTGCGACAACGGTGTTTTTTTTGTATTTCATTACTTTCTTGCAACTTTGATGATCAATTGATTACAAGTTTTAACAGATGCATATGTTGGAATACACCATGGAGGAAGGAATAGAAGGAGCTCAAACGACCCTCAAAACCGCAGAGTAACAAAAGAATACCCTGACAATGCCCCCGTCTAACCAGTGGAAAAAGATAGGAGACCTCCAGCTGGATGGCCGATTAACGAGCAGGATTAGATTTCTTTGTACAGAACATGCGGTACCGCCGCTCTGCACCGTTGCCTTTGTGTAAAGTTGAATCATTGGAGACAAGAATTGTGAATACGCACGTTTTCATTTAGCATTTGTGGTGTTTCAGTGAAACATGGCATATTTTTTCATTTTTTGTGACTTTCCGGTCACTAGCGGTGGTTCAAATTTTTTTTATAAGCACACGAGGGTGGTTGGTATTCAATTGTGTCTTTCGATTTGGTGAGAACAAGTGTACACAATTTTTATCAGGTCTCAAAAAAGTTGTTTTTCTGTATTATATCCATACGACATACGACACCATGGTTGAGTGAAGAACCAACTGGCACGCGCAAGCTCACATACTCCAGGTCGCCCATTGTCTGTATAAGGTATGTGGGTGATTACGTGGTGTTGTACAACGACCGCGGTACCGCACGTTCGACTTTTGATGTCCCTTCGTTGGAGCTCCTTCTATTCCTTCCTCCATGGATACACCAAGTGAGAGTACTGGTCTTTGACAGTTACCAAGTGCGTTCAGTGCCTTTAAATCCATCAGACTCAAACTGCGTACATTTGCCAAACTTGTTTTAGACTAAGTTGGTGACCCCTAATATTTAAAGTTCATCCCATCTCCTGCTGAGACACTTCCTTATTGTAGTTGGAGCTGAACTCTTTGTGCTGGCAGGCTCATGCTTGCGACAAAGTTTTGGCCAGGATTTGGTGTAAGGGTGTCCAAATTTGCTGGAATTTATGAAAACTGGATGTCTTATAAGCTTAGCGTCCAAAGTGTGTACTTACAACACATTAAAATGTAAATGACAAAAAAAAAACTGAAACTTTGCATGGTGGAAGTATAACTAAACTGCGCCAATAAAGTATCTAAACACTTACAAATTGTCAGATATATCGGAACCTGAAATAGTATGCCAAAAAATAATTATTCATTTCGAGTCACTGTTAATTTCTGCCCATTTTGACACATCTTGTGTTGCGCTACGATGTTGTTTAGTGGATTTATGGACACTTGAGTGGCTTAAGGTCGAATTTCAAAAGTTGTAAAAGCCCCTATTCAAGCTAAATCGTTGTATTGTGACGAGTAAGAACAGCGTTTCTTTTGTCCACCTTTTATAAACGATTTTTTTGTCGCTTGTTTGATAAATCGGTTGTGATGAACATCAGCAATAATTGTCAGTAACCAAGCAAAGGGGTCAAAGATGGGAGGCATACAACAATATGGGTTAAGAGCCAGAATCCCTGATTATGATGAGACAGGGAAAGGTGGTTCAAGATAACAGGAAAGATGGCTCAAATGACCAAACAGGAAAGAGGATGGATCATTGGTTTGAAAGAAGCCGGTACGTCGATGCGAGCTGCAGCTCATGGTTACAACGTCACCAGCGACGGTCAGTAAATGATGAGATGGCTACAGTGTACCAAGCTCAGGGAAATGGGGACGACCTGTTAAAGGAACACGTTGCCTTGGATCGGACGAGTTGGTCTATAAAAAGCGTTTGAAACCGTTTGTTATGAAATGTATATGTTTAGAAAGATGATTTAAAAGTAGAATATACTGATCCACACAAGTATCACTCAAAATTGCACGGTTTTCTTTTTACGTCGCGAACTATCACCGTCGGCCATTTATGGGAGTCAAAATTTTGACCCCCATAAATGGCCGACCGTGTTATTGGACGAGGTAAAAAGAAAACCACGCAATTTCGAGGCATATTTGTGTAGATCATTGTATTCTACTTTTACATCATCTTTCTAACCATATGCATTCTATAACAAACGGTCACAAAATGCTTTTCAAAGACCAACTCGACCGATCCAAGGCAACGTGTTCCTTTAAGGAGTGGCCGTCCGAGGGTGACTACTACAGTAGAAGAAAGTGAACAAGTCCATAAAGCCTGACACCACTCTCGAGGGATTGCGACGCATCCTGATCAGGAAATGGCAGGGGATTGACCAGGTACAGATCAGAGGTCTCATTGGGAGTATGAGAAGACGACTCCTTGGCGTACAGGACAGTGATGGAGGACACACTAAGAACTGAGGACAGGATATCAGCAGTTTTAGAGTTAAAGATACGGCAATAAATTTTATGGTCAAGTAAACCAAACGAGTTTGTGTCTTTTGTCTTGATTTTGTCTGTGTGTGAGGCTTGTGTGAGTTCCCTTCTGGAATTGGGGTGAATAGGGGCTTTTGCAACTTTTGAAATTCGACCTTAAGCCACTCAAGTGCCCATAAATCCACCCAACAACATCGTAGCGCAACACAAGATGTTTCAAAATGTGCAGAAATTAACGGTTTATAGAAATGAATAATTATTTTTTGGTATACTATTTCAGGTTCCGATAAATCTGACCATTTGTAAGTGTTTAGATACTTTATTGGCACAGTTTATAAGGGAGGTTTGCAGAGACACCATGTGAATATCTCGTTTCTAGTAGTGTTGGTTTTGAAAAGAACCTGTGGCTATAAACAACTACTCCAAATAGAGGTACTCACATTGTGTTACTGGCCTGTATGCTTCGTTTTTGGAAGGGCAAGGGCACTAAGGCATTTTCTCCTTGGTAAAGAGCACCCTATGAGGAACCTGTAAATTTCTTCCTCAAATATTTCAATGGCATCAAGGCAATGAGCAGGGGGCATAGAGGCAATCGCCTCCATTGCCTCCAGAAAACTTCTTTTAAGAATTATCCTGGTGTAGAGTTTGTTTGCTGTACCTGACAGACAAAGATAAACAGGCCTTGAATTATCCTACGGCACCCACAGTAAATAGACCGATCCATTAAGCTCCGCCCCATTGCGTATTAACCAATCACAACCCAATGCACAACCAAATTAAATGGTCCAGTGACCAGGGTACTAATGTTGGAAGCACTTTGAGACGCCCTTCAGGTGTTAAAAGTTCTATTATCTTATCGGTAGATTGACATGTGCACTGGAATAAGACTAATAAACAAATACAACTCATTACTAATATTCTCGTTCTCTTTCTTGTCCTTCAGGCCAGAGCAAAACAGAGGGAGTTTGAAAGAGAATCTCTGCACAGCGCTATGTATTCATAATAAAAGATTTTGAAGGTGTGGCTAGGAATGTCTTAATGTAGAGAAAGTTAACTCAAGGAGGAACATTGAGCTACATCGGTAGGTGATGTATCAAAAGTATTCTTCCAAAGTTCAGTACACTGTTTGGGAGGGGGGGGGGGTTGCTAGAGAGGGTGACAGGGTTTGCCCAAATCAGCACCTCAGCAAGTAATATTTTTCAGGGAGCTTTCTACCATCATTATTTTCAAATTGTGTGGACATTGTGTTTTATGTCCTACAAAAAGTAGCCAGACCCGTTGTAATTGCGAGCAATGTAAGGCAACTTTGTTTTGTAGTCAGTGACTGTTGAGTGATAAGATATCTAGAAGATCTTTGACCCTGTGACTTTTTAAAAGCCTTGCCGATCTCGTGTTCATCGGACAAATGTCAACTTACAGCAATATTGGGAATTATCAAAGGCCAGTATCTGCACTTAAAGCCATTGGACACTTTCTGTAAACAGTATCGTCCAAAGGCCCACACTTCATGTATTACAAATTATATAAAATAACAAACCTGTGAAAATTTAGGCTCAATCGGTCATTGGAGTCAGGAGAAAATAACGGGAAAACCCACCCTTGTTTCTGCAAGTTTCGCTGTGTCATGACATGTGTTTAAAATAAATCCGTAATTCTCGATATCAAGAATTGATAACTGTTTTAATGTTTTCTCAAAAAGTAAAGCATTTCATGGAATAATATTTCAAGGGAAGTCTTAACCATTACCCTCTGTAAACCCTGTAAGTTATTTGTTAACCTGTGAACTTTAAAAAAAAAATTCTGTTCCGAAAATGTCCAATGGCTTTAATTGGGAAGGTACACCTTTGGTAATTACTCAAAAAAATAAATGGCCATAAAACTTCCCTGGTATAGAAGCACACTTGCAGCTGTTGGTAATGTGTAACAATTTGGGAAACAACTACCTATAAAGGAATGTCAAAGAGGGATTCAAAAATATTTGAAATAGGGCCGATTTCCCGGTCTTCAAGTTTGTGAGAAAAAAAAGTTAAAATCTCAGAGCAACATTTCAGACAAGTTACATATACATTGTACATGCTAAAATAATGTTTGTCTCCTGAGACAAAAGTTATTTTCCTGACATTGTTTACTCATTTCTCAAAAACTGCAGCACCTCAGTAAGTTATATTTAAAGGAAGCGTTCTACCATCATTATCTTCAAACCATGCAATTTAATGTAAATCCGTGGACATTGTGTTTTGTGTTTTGTGTCGTACAAAAAGTACCCAAACTTAAGTAATTACTAAAAGTATACACTGCCTTTAAGTCTGTCTCTGATAGCCCACTTCTTAAAGGCGTGTCTTACGACGCATCTGGTTTATATTAGAGACCTTCTTTCATCACAGGATGTACTGATTGTCGCATCCTGGAGACTTTGTCCGTGACCTTTGCAAACATACACTTTCACCCGTTACACCGCTGTAGAGCAAGGCTCACCCACCCACACATTGTGTTTCACTGTGTAACCTTCACCCCTTCCTACAGAATAACTACCCCTCCACCCCCCCCCACCCTCTCCACCCCACCCCACCCCCCCCCCCCCCCACCACAGATTACACAACTTGAAGTGAAAAACATGTCTCTAATAGCTGACATTATTAGAATGTTGTTAAAAAAAGATTGCTTGGAACACTTGCCATGCCTACATTGTTAGAACTGTTGAAGATGTTTATTTTGACAAAATGTTCTGCGTAGACTGTTTCAGATCCCGCTTGTTTTTGTCATATGTATGGCTGACAAGAGCATTGTGTTGGTCCAACAAACTGGATTACGTATTTTTTTAAATAATACAAAAGTGGTTCACTGGGTCATTCTGACTGTGTTGAGTGCTCTTAGGTGTTTGGGCACGTCTTTGAAAATGTTTTTTTCTCCCCTTTCTTTCTTCCCCGTGAAATTTCTCTGAAAATGTTCTTATACATAATACTGGTACTTCCAAAGCTCAACGTTTCTTGAACCTGGTACATTGACTACGATTAGTAGATGACGTTGACATGATAAGCATTACATCATGCTGATGTCACCAGTGCCCAATTTCAGGAACAGAAAAGGGTCAGTAAACGAAGAATTTTAAGGCACTGGACAGTGGACACTATTGGTAATTCCTCAACATAATTGTTAGCATACAAACATACTTGGTAATAATATTCATTCAAACCTACTCGGTAACGAGCAATTGAGAGCTGTTGATAGTATAAACCATTGTGAGAAACCACTCCCTCTGAAGAGAAAGAAACAATTTCTCACTCAAATGTTTAAAGGCAGTGGACACTATTGGTAATTGTCAAAGACCAGTCTTCTCACTTGGTGTATCTAAACATATGCATAAAATAACAAATCTGTGAAAATTTGAGCGCAATCGGTCATCGGAGTTGCGAGATAACTATGAACCACCCTTGTCACACAAAGTTGTGTGCTTTCAAATGCTTAATTTCGAGACCTCAAGTTCTAAACTAGAGGTCTCAAAATCAATTCGTGGAAAATTACTTCTTTCTCCAAAACTACCGGTACGTCACTTCAGAGGCAGCCGTTTCTCACAATGTTTTATACTATCAACCTCTCCCCATTACTCTTTACCAAGTAAGGTTTTATGCCAATAATTATTTGAGTAATTACCAATAGTGTCCACTGCCTTTAATTGGTAATTACTCAAAATAATTATTATCATAAAACCTTACATGATTACGATTAATGGGGAGAGGTTAATGGTATAAAACAATGTGAGAAACGGCTCCCTCTGAAGTAAGGTAGTTTTGTATTTTTGTAGATTGTATTTTTCCACGAATTTGATTTCGAGACCTCATATTTGAGGTTTGAGGTTTCGAAGTCAAGCATCTGAAAACACACAACTCTGGTGACAAGGTGTTTTTTCTTTCATTATCTCGCAACTTCGACGACCGATTGAGCTCAAATTTTCCCAGCTTTGTTATTTTATGTATATGTTGAGATACACCAACTGTGAAGAGTAGTCTTTGACAATTACCGACATAGTGTCCACTGTCTTTAAATTGTGTTTGAGACCTCAGCTGAGGTCCTGAATTCAAAACATCTGAAATCCCTCAACAAGAGAAAGGTGTGTTGCAGCAACTAACAAATTTCAGTAAACATGGAGACGTTTATCACTTGTTTTGGAAGGGAGTTTACCGGTAGTTCCTAAATATTGTTATGTATCCTGATCATCTGATTCTAAAAACCTGATTCCTTTCCAAACCTCAAAAGGAAATTAATTGGCATTACATTTTTATGTATCACACTTCCCATTTGATTTGAATTATTTTTGTTCTTCAATTCATTTATCCTGGTTGTTAAAGGGTATTATGTACTTTTTCCTAACAAAAAAACACAATTTCCACAGGTATACATTAAAGGCAGTGGACACTATTGGTAATTACTCAAAATAATTATTAGCATTAAACCTCACTTGGTAAAGAGTAATGGGGGTAGGTTGGCAGTATAAAACATTGTGTGAAACGGCTCCCTCTGAAGTGGAGTAGTTTTCGAGATAGAAGTAATGTTTTCACGAACTTGATTTTGAGACCTTATAGTTAGAGTTTGAGTTCACGAAATCAAGCATCTGAAAGCAAACAACTTCGGGTGATTATTGCTTTGCAACTTCGAGGTCTAGTTCAAATTTTCACTGGTTTGTTTTGTGCATAGGTTGAGATACACCATGTGAGAAAACTGGTCTTTGACAATTGCCAAAGGTGTCCAGTGTCTTTAATTTGGAACAATTTATACAGGAAAGTTGCAATTTGGACAAGTACGGACAAGGTTTATTTTTTCCACAGTAACATTGCTACACAGGCAATAATGAAATATACACTTTTTGCCTATATTGTGGTCTCCTTTAAAAAGCTTACTCACACGTCCTGTTAAAATTAGTCATAAGACTTAACCCTTGTCTTAAATCAGACACAAGGAATATGTAAAGGAATGGTATTTGGGTAACATCTCGGTTGTGCACTTTTGGTTCATCATTGACACAGCAATTGTTCTTTAATATAATTAAATAACAATTGAGATTTAACTGCTACACCAGTGGTTTTCAAACTGTTGGGAATAAAATGGACACCGGAAAAAAAAGGTGTGTTCATGATTGTGACTGCAGTACTGCACATATGCAAAGTATTTTTGATATCTTAAAGACACTGGACACTATTGGTTATTGTCAAAGACCAGTCTTCTCACTTTGTGTATCTCAGCATATACATAAAATAACAAACCTGTGAAAAGTTCAGCTCAATGGGTCGTCGCAGTTGCGAGATAATAATGAAAGAAAAAAACACCCTTGTCTAACGAAAATATGTGCTTTCAGATGCTTGATTTCGAGACCTCAAATTCTAAATCTGAGGTCTCGAAATCAAATCCGTGGAAAATTACTTCTTTCTCTAAAACTACATTACTTCAGAGGGAGCCGTTTCTCACATTGTTTTATACTATCATATACTATTTTGTCCATTGCCTTTAATAATGACATTGCGATAACTGCTACATAACTGATTTTCAAACTGTTGGGCATAAGATGGACACAAACAAAATGTGTGCCTGTGATTGTGACTGTGCAGTACTGCACATATTATGCATTTTTTTTATGAAAACAAATCACTATAACTGTTTTAAATTGTACAATGAAATTGTTATACCAGAGATTGTAAAACCTAAATTGTGAATGGAATTTATTTATATTATTGATCAACCATTTTCTTACCTTAAACAGTATTAGATATCCCTTCACTCTCTTAGTGTAAAAGAGTGAAAATTTCACTCCCTTGTCCGAGTGGTGTTAGTTTCACTCTTTTGAGAGTGAAAGTCAATCTGTGTCACTCTTTTTGAGTGAAATTGGAACAAACTTCACTCTACATCGATTTGAAAGTACCCGTCTTTCACTCTAAAAAGAGTTGTCCACCATAATTTTTATGTCTCTTTGCAAGAGTGGTATGGCGGACAAAACGACTGGTTTTCACTCTTACATTAAGAGAGCAAACTAACTCATTTTTGTGTAACATTGAAGGCACTTGACAATGTACACGTTTGGTATTGTCAAAGATCAGTCTTCTCACTTGGGTTATATCCCAACATATGCATACAAAAACAAATCTGTGAACATTTAGGCTCAATTGGTCACCAAATTGCAAGAGAATAATGAAAGAAAAACCACCCATGTTGCATTACTTTGTGCTTTCAGATGCACAGTATAAAACAATTATTTTTGGTCCGTTTATAAAGGCACTGTCAAAATAACTGTTAGCATCAAAACCTACTTGGTAAGAGCAAATAGAGAACTGTTGGGAGTATAAAACATTGTGAGAAACCGCTCCCTCTGAAGTGACCTAGTTTTTTGAGAAAGAAGTAATTACTCACGGAAATATTTGAAATGATTTCACTGTGTTCTGAAAATCAAGCATATGGATGAAAGCACACAACTTGCGCGACAAGGGTGTTTCTTTCATTAGTCACTCGCACATTCGACGACCCATTAATTGAGCTCAAATTTTCACTGGTTTGTTAGTTTATGCATATGCTGAGATTCTACCTCCATGCACCAAGATAAGAAGACTGATGTCCAGTATCTTAAAACTGAGACCTAAACTTTGTCTTTTATACAGTTGTCACATTAAATCGCTTATTTCGGACCCATTTACAAATGATTTAGTCTGTAAATAGTTTATACTTCATTTGTTTTTATTATAATGATTTGGAATATTTTTCCTTTCATCGGAAGGTTAAAGTGTAGAGCAGCTTCAGTTTACTGCAGGGGTGGAACAAACTTTAAAGACGTTATTGGAAGATTAAACACAAGACATGTAACCAAAGGTTGACCTGTGTGTTATGATTCATAGTTTATATTGTCACTCCCCTAAACAGGAAATGTACCCTTCCTGGCTCTTTTATTCAATTAAAGGGGGTGTCATGGGGACGATTCAAATAATGGGAGTGGTCCATACAGAACAAGGGAGTTTTAAGCACCCTTTGCAGATACACTGGACGATGTGCATGTATTTTGTTTTTATTATTCAAATGCATGACCAATTGAGTCAACATGTTCAATTTGTTGTACCAAGTGAGAATACTGACGGCAACTTCACCAAACTCTTCCTAACCTAGGATTAATCTTAGGACTCGTGAGTTAAGCTCCGTATCTGAAGACGTTAGGACGCATTGAACCAATTAGGACGAGTAACTTGTTCTGAACGGGTAGGATTAATTCTAGCGTTTGGTGAATTCGCAAAGTTATAATCTGCGATATTCTGTCGGACGTTTGTTTGGAAATAATGTACCGATGAAAAGCTCTATTACCCCGCCTGTCCCTTCCCCGAACACACCACTCTCAAACAAGTTCCTCGGACATTGGTAAACGACAACAAATTATCGTCTCGCTGAGGCTAGTTAATGCACTTCCTTATTTTGTCTATTGACTTTAACCCATCATCTTTAGGTCTTGAGAAAGACCTGCATTCTTAACAAGGTGTTTCCTCAATACTGCCAACAGAAAGAGCGAAGTCATTGTTTGTAAACACTCGTGGGATTGTAACTTGTAAATTTGAAGACTGGGCATTTGAAGTTCAATTCTTGTAAATTCAATAACAGGTTACAAATTAGAGCCAAATTGGATCCACGTACGCCCCAAAGTGAGTCAAGAAACTAATTTGGTGTGCTTTGAAAAAACTCCAGATGTATCTTTTCTTTATGTGGATCTTGTTAATGAAAGACAAAAAGGCTACGTCTACGGCTAGATATGGCATGGCTGTACGGCTGGAGCCGAAGCATAGACTTCTATTGAACCAACGAACCCTTGAAGCATTAACTAAACTTGTACAAAATACCAATGAAACCAGGCACCGCCGTCCGTAGACTCGGTCACTTTTTGTGACCTTTGAAAGTCCGTTTATAGACGCGCCTTATTTGCAGAGAAAACGTTGTACTCGAGCTTTATAATCTATGGAACGCGAACGAGGAATAAACTGCGGTTAATTCATGAAAAAGACCGAGCGATTGATGTAAAGTACTATAAGCTATACAAGTTGGTGTTTTGATAATTTATGACTCTTTGGCATTCTATATAAAAAAAACTTAATCATACTGCCCCGTTCTAGTAGTTTCCTTCCTACATGGTGTGACTAATACAACCAGGGTAACGTGAGTCATTCTCAGATGTCTGTTTAAAACACGTACCTTGATGACCGCTCCTTTTTCGCACTCGCTGTCGAGCACTTGGTCGCAACACATCCTTTTAGAGAAACTTTCCCTTCTTTAGTTGAACACTTTCAACCGCTTTAAAATGACGGGATTAAGGTCGTTTCTTGGGGCGACCCTCACACTGGGATTCTTATGCACGGTTTTTGCCCAGATGCCCCTCTTCTCGACAGAGACGGGCTACGATTTAATATTCAGCACCGCCGAGTTGGCCCAGCGTCAGCTTACATGGCTGAACTTAGCGAGGCAGATGGGGGTGGACGCACCGGAGGGTGTGGAGAACTGCTCACTCATCGGGTTATACATGGTGATCCGAGAGGGGACAACGTTCCCAAGTGAGGCTGACACCATGGCGCTGAATTCCCTACAGCAGAGGATGCGATCGCAGCCCATCAACTCAGCCCTCAGGTATCTCAAACAAGTACCCGATAGCAGGCTGCCGATGAACATGGCGGGAAAGCTGTCCGAGGCAGGACGACAAGAGATGAAGATGATCGCAATGCGACTCAAGTCCCGCTTCACTGAGCTCTTCTCAGGACCAGACATTGATCTATCCCTGTTCAACTTCCAGTCCATGAACACCACTGCTAGCATCGAGAGTGCCGTGGCGTTCGTCCAGGGACTCGTTGGCGAGAACCAGATCTGTGAGACCATATCTTCGGAGATGAACGTCACGGTCAACTGCCAGGAGAACCCCAGGACGTCCCGCGTCTCGACACCCACCTCAGCGTATATCCCCAACCAACCGATCTCCATGGACTCCCTTCTCCGACCATATATCACCGAAAGGAACTGTCTGAGTGATGCCAACAAAGGGAGGACGAACACGGAGGTAAGAGCTTTCCAGATGGGCCGCGAGATGGCACAACTGACACAGAAGATTGTCACCAAGTTCACACCCCCTCGGGCTCAACCGTGGAACATCACCCAAAGTAAGTTAATGTTTGAAATCCAAGTTTGGGATAAACGCAAAACAAATTACATACAATTTGTCCCATTGATTGGAGAAGCTCATTGGTTATAACTCTCTACACGATTGCGCCGATAGGCGTAGCCTGTTTCTACTCTTGTGTCCAACTCACACGCCGCAAACAATGCCATGTTTTATCAATAACTAAAATTTTCAAAATAAAGAACTGTGCGGAGTTTTTAAATGTGGCTAGCCATGCCTAAGATGTTATATAGAAAGCATTACCATCCCCGTGTTCCCTTCCAAACCTCTAACACTGATCTGTGGTTAAACGGACCCAATGTGCTTAAAGCTCACAAACCAAAAAAGATAAGGTTTCAGCCGAAACGCAATCATTGTAGCGTGTGTGACTGTTCGGTCCTAATAATTGCTGAGATTTATATAGGAACAATAATCTGCTTGTGAAAATCATAGTATGTAATTTTCTTAGACTCCCTGCACTAATGCCACAAGCCAAAAATAGTGCCGTCATTGAGGTAAATAAAGACGATATATCATTGGCTGTGCACTTCTTCATTGTTTGTCATCAAAGCTGGCGGCCAAAGATCATAGGGCCCTCATAATTGCTTTAAATGGCTGAGATTTATAAAGAAATGATAATCTGCTTATGAAAATCATGTTATGTTAATCAATAGACTTTTTGCATAAGACGTCACATGCCCCCAAAAGTGTCCTCATTGACGTCAATAAAGAACTTAGATATCATTGGCTGAAAGTCGTGCACATGTACATTTGTGTTCGTCATCAAAGATAGCGACCAATGCAATAAGCAATTCTGTGAGAAATTTCATGCAAACAACAATAACTCCCGGGGAATTTATTTCAGGCGAGGTTCAACTCCTGTCCAAGATCTGTGGGTTCCACAACGCCCTGTTCAAGGACAACAGCACTTGGTGTCAACTCTTCGAGTACGAGGATCTCAATGTGGCCGAGTACGAACGAGAACTTCAGCACTATTGGGACGAATCGTACGGATTCCCGGTCAATTCGCGGGTAGCCTGTCCGCTGATCAACGACACCTTCGAGTATTTGGAGGGATTCACCGCAAGAAATCCCAACTCCAAGTAAGTGCATCTCTTTGGAACTCCTTGCATGCCTGGTGCCTGTTTCCCTACAGCCTACAAACTACATGTAGACTGTTTTGAGAGGAATATTAATTCCTACCTTTCACCTCCCTGAGTTCTTTCCACTTTAAATAATATATTTGTTTTCTTCTTTTTGTTGCCCCGTACCAAGACGCGATTTTTCATCAATGACCTAATTCCGTGTGGTTAACCTGCAGTTTACTTGCAATCTATTTGTTTTTTGTTTGCTTTTGTTTTTTTATAGCAGACCTCCTTGTCCAAAGGACAGGCAGGCTGTGGGAATCCGAAAATGTTGGGGTTGAGTTGAACCGTGTGTTCCCTCCGTTATTATGTGATATTGTTTTTCCCTGTACTACAGTCTCCCCGTGATGAGCATGAAGTTCACCGACGAGAACACTCTCCTTCGGCTCATTAGTCTCCTGGGTATCAACAGAGACCAACAACAGCTCGCGGCCAACAACTACGCACGCAACCGCAATCGTGAATTCCGCTCAGCAAAAATGGCGCCATTTGCCGGCAACCTCGCCATCAACCTCTTCCGTTGCCAGGAGGCCGGCGGCATCTTCTTCTCCGATCAGACCTACAGGGTGAACGTGATGCTGAACGAACTTCCGGTCAACGTCACCTACTGCCCGAACGGTCTGTGTGACATCAACGTCTTCAAGAATGGGTTCATGAAGCAGGCTGGACAGTGCTTGGTCGACAAAGAGTGTCACAGAGCTATACGGCTTGGACCAAATGGTGGAGGAGGACTTGGCGGTGGAAGTAGAGCAGCTGCTTCGAGCTTTGCCCAATCACCGCTCAATGTCTTCTTTGCTTTGGCTGCAATAGTTGCGGCAAAGATTGGCTATGGTGGATTATAGAGGGCGCTTCTTATTCTGTTAGTCGTTTCTGCCAGTCAGTTTCAGCAACAACCAATTCAGTTTCATTAAACACCACGTGTTCAATATTCAGCATGTTTCTCTGAGCACTCAAATTAGGGTGTATGTTTAGTTATTACTGCATTCAATTTCGTTTTCATGCACACACGATTTGATCCTCCTTTTAAACATTCATTTCTATGGAAGTTGTTCCCCGGAGATTTTGTCACCCCCCCCCCCCCCCCCCAAACTAAAAAAAAAGCTTACATGGGCTAGAGGAGGATGATTCAAGGGCATTATCTGAAGAAAAACTTGTACACCTCTTGCGTGGGGAGAAAATCTCCTGCATTATCAGTTAAATTTCTGCTTCCTAAAATATGTAACATTGAATGATTGTCGTGCCTTCAGCTGTTGGCTTTTTCAAAATCTTATGGATCTTTGCTACCTGATGAATTTAATGATCTTAGATTCTTCTTACCTTGAATGATAGGCCCTAAACTTTTAGAATTAAATGCTTTGCCGATGCATGCAACAGAGCATTCGTTTTTGAAAGAATTTGAATGAGCTTGATTTTAAATTGAGTGAATTTTTGTTAAAACTGGCGGAAAAAATAAAACACCCAACGGCATGGATTGGGTCCTACAGCACCTTCCGAAAAAACACCGTATTTTATAACAATGTCTAAGACGTTGGTTTTTCCACAAGCATGTTTTGAAGATTTTTGTTTTGAATCGGTTATTGTTTGTATGACTTAATTTGATTCATAAGTTGTGAATAGAACCCTTTCTTATCGTATATAATACACAGTGATTAAACTAGAGTTGCAATGAGTAAAGATTCGACAACTATTTTATTCAGTATTAACATGTTTTTCGAAGTATTATGTAAATATTACTTAAAAGCAAAATATTAAGACACTAACTCTTTCAATCCAGCAGATGTCCAACGTGACCATTTTTGGCCTCAGCTATGTTGCTTTGATAATAATATAAAACGCACAAAATGATCAGGCCACAAGTTCCAGTTTCGTTTAATTACCAAGTCGAAAGTGTTTTACTGATATTTAAGGATTAAACAAAACTTTATGGTTTTCTGTAGCTAACAATCGATGGATGGATGGTCAACCATTATTTTTTGGAAAACAACAAGCAAATTTCTGCCTGAGACGTAAGTTCGTAAGAGATATGTTACGGTTACGAATTGTTCAACAATTAATTGTTGAAGGGGCTGTGTCGCCATGATCTAATACTTTAAAGGGCGCTGTCATAAGGGAGGTTTAGCTGCCGTTCCGCGTGAACGTGAACGTGAACGTAAACGTCAGGAAATTGTATCGTTAAAATCTCACGATTTTAGCATGCGTGAAGTTACCATTAATTTTCACGTCAGGTACGAACGTGCGCGCAGACGTTATACGCAAGCATGCAATAAGCCCAAAGTGGCGACACCACCTATAGAAACAACACAATTTGTTGACGTTCACGTTTACGTTTTTGCTTGCTCGCGTAAACGTGCAGCTAAACCTCGCTATTGTTATCATCACGCGTGCGTGAGAGTGAGATTTCACAGAATTCAATGTTTGGCCACGCATGGAGGAAGAAGGGCAATGAGACTCGTTGTGAACAAGACAACCTAGCCCCTTTAACCTTTAGTTTAGAACTCTCCATAATTATCACAAACAAAATTGTATAGGTTGTTTGTTTATTGGAAACAATGATAGATTAGTTTGCCAAAGTTCAACTGCTTATTAAAAATACTCGTATGCGGAATACAACAGGAGCATGATGACGCCAGATTAACTCTGGTATCGGAAATCTTTACTATTATTAATTAATACAATTATTTGAATGCTCAGAAACGCTACGTTTAATGTAATAATGATAACCCAAGTGCCTTTACATTCGTCATTAAAATAAAATAAAAGTGTAGAGATTACAGAACACCATTGTTATTAGTGAATAATTTGAACCGAGTTCCCCGCCATTTTAATTGCGTGAGTAAAATTGGCGAACGCACAGCGGCCCGCGCATTGATGTTCCGAATCTGAACTGAATTATTATAGTCGACAAAGCGCCCCTTGAGGAAATATTACACCAACTATCTGTTAATAAGACAGTGAAGAAACTTCGTTTTTTAAGTTGCGGGGGGGGGGGGGGGGGGTGGGGGTCTGTAGGGACTGAAAACCCCAATCCACATCCAAGGTTCCGGTATGGGTATCGAGACCGGTGTCCACACAGAGACGAGGAGCATGGAAAAACCATTGAGCCAACCCGACTGCCGATTAACATCATTCAGTTGGCTAGCCTTTTCTGAGTTGCGGACTCTTATCTGCTGAAGGGAGGAAAGGGCATTGGCCTGTTGTCACTTGTGGAGATCAATGAGGGAGGGGGCAGGCGGGTGGGGGGGACTTGCATGGACCATCGTGGTGTATCAAGCAAGACATTCAATTAAAGTTACGTTTAATATTGTCCACGCCACGTGAAGGTTGTTCTCATCAAGGTGGTGGCGTTACCACCAGGGATATTGCAGACGTAACTGAAATGGCATGGGGAGCCAAAGCATTTTCTCCATGCACTTGTAAAAGGCACCCTATAAGGAAATGTAAGTTTCCACCAGAGGGAACAGGGAGGCAATCACCTTCGTTGCCTCCTCCGTGAAGTATCGGGCTTAGCCCGCGTTTGTCTTTAGGACCCGGTATCCGGTGAGAGATGCTGACCCCAATCACGGGCAAACTGTGTACAAACTTCTTTTGATTGCGCCCTCTTTTGAATCATCATCCTTCAGTCCATGTTAATATTTTCCATACAGAACAAAAACATCTTTTTTGGGGGGGGGGGACATCTGAACGTTCGGCACTACTCTCGTCACAGCAACAAGATGCAACTGGAAAGTGTCCTCTTTTTTTTCCCCTTTTTTTTATTTTTTAGAGTGGAGCATGCCTAAATTGATAAATTTAAAAGTTTGACGATTTGACGATTTCTGAGAATTCATCTCATTGGCTTTCCTATAGTGTGATAGTTCTCAATGAACCGCTATATCCAGTTTCCATCAGTCAGACTGATTGACAGTAACCGGTTTGTATGTATACCGCCCTCTCTAGAGCCGGCCACACGTGACAATGGGTGTAGCCTGAACGTCTGACGTCATTCTTCGAGGCTCGTTGCGGATAAAGACAGAAGCCCAGTCTGCAATGGGTTGATGGGAGGGAGGGGCACTTTCATGGGCTGGCAATTGATGATAAACGATCCACGGAGATCGCCATGATCGCTCTAAGCCAAGTTATTTTGAGTATTTTGAGCAGCCACATGAGCTGAACTATATCAAAAACGATTTAAACTTACACAACTGAGATTATTATATTAAATGCAGGGTATTATTTGTCTACATGAAGACCGGCATGTCTACTTAGTATAAACAAAACTTATTTGTAAGGAGCAATTGAAAGAATTTAGGCTTCATGCAAGCTTTTACAGCACACAATCTATGCAACAATGATGTTTTCCTTTCGTTGTCGTAAGACTTCGAACTCGATGAGTCACCCGGAGACCAAAATTGAGGAGCCCAATTTCTTTACAAGTATGCACTCTTGATACACCATGGTGAATTTACTCCCAGAATGTTAGGTAATTTCAGAACCCAGTTCCAAAACTTCATCCCCAAAGTTCTTTTACACCCTTCCTACATATTGAAAATCTCACTTTTGAAAATAAACAAGCAACTCCGATCGATTGGAACTTAGTTGCAAATAGAAAGTTATCGATTTTGTTGTTTGTTTTGTTTTGTTACTCAGTGTTTGTACATGTCGAACTGTTTACCCGGTTTAAGTCAACGGAAAGTCTATGAGGGAGCGACTCAGAATTAACAATTGAGATCGATCATGCAGCTATAAGTCGGCGTCCCTGACGCGACCAAAGGCAACATTGTATTGTATATTCTGGGCGCCTGTCTACACACAGAGGCAAGCAACGTGTACACATTTTCCGAACCAACGTCACTTTCACACTGTACTTTCACCAGTTTGTAGCGGACCAAACTTGTAATTCAGCAACGATGTCCTTTATAAACAGTCGTTTAAGCAGCCCGGAGCACAAGAAACAGAGGATGGAAAATGTAAGTTAATTTGTGTTGTACTTTGATATAATTTATTCGACATTTTATTCTGCAGTTACTGAAATCGGTTCGGTTTTCAATCAGTGAATCGTCGAAAAATTGTTGAAAACTTCGGATCGCGGTGGGGAAACTTTACTTTTTACGTGTCGACACCGACCGGAAGTGACTGTCGCTGCACGGAACCACCTTGCTCGGACCAACATGGTCTACATGTACAGATCATTATTTAGACAGGTCCTAGATGACGGAAAGAAGCAGTTTCTGAACTTTGAACATTGAGTTACAAAATACATAATGTATATTTTGATATGTAAATAAACAAGTTGTCAGTGGTAGATTTGTTATCTTGTGTCATTTTTGTATTTTACAAAAGCCCAATTGTGCTCAAAAAGAAACTATGGCTCCCCTGTGAGCCTTATAGGGGTCACATATTTAGGGCTTTTTTAACGCTATACGTTTTTCAAATCGGCGTTGATGGGGGAAAGTTTTGCGACCGTTAGCCAGCCAGAACTGAAGTTTCCTGTGTGCAGACGTACGAGTTGGCGTGTGTAAGAGTTGACCCGCTTCCTTGTATTTATTTTAGTATTACATGAGGAAAATTTAAAATACTTGATTAACCTTGAAATTTGCGAAGCACAGGGCACCACGGCAGTTGCTGTAGGTGTTGTGGGTTATTTCAAGGCCTGCATAGGACTAGACCCAGTGACTGGGGCGCTGGTACTCCTTTTAAACAATTTTTGACTTCATCTGTCGTACTAGCGCCCCAGGGAACGGCACAGAATTTTAACAAAAACCCTGTTTTTCGCGACCCCAGCCACAAAAAATGCCTCAAAATGACAAAAAGACCAAACAAACTAGCTCAAAAATCGCCTACTCTATCTCGATACGTCTAGGATGTAACATCAGGCATTTAATTGTACTCACGATCATTTTTTAAACTCCAAATCGATGATTTTTAACTCCGCATCGTGGAGCGATTGACAAGTCTGCGATTTTCGGATGTGTATGTTAACGAAACATGGCGTCGCGTTGTGGGTGGATGTCCATCAACGGCTGTTTAATGCTACACTTGTTACAGGCGTTGCAGCGAATGCTATACATTGTACACGGGGATGGGTACAGGCGCTGCAGCTAGCGAGTGCCCACGTGCGTTCAATCATGGTCAACGTAACTTACACGGTGCCGGGTTGTTGGAAAAATTATCAGAAAGGGGTGAAAGGTTCTCAGAAAGGGAATATTGTCTGAAAGAGGGGATTTTTCTGGTCTGAAGTCTGCTGGATGAAGCTGGATGGTTCTGGATGAAGTCTGCTGGTCTGGTCTTTTCTGGTCATCGCCCCCCCCCCCCCCCAAAAAAAAAAGAAAAAAACGAAAACAAGGGGAAAAAAGATGATAAATAAATAAATAAAAATTCTACAGTGACACTGGCAGCACTAAACATTATAAGAAGCAATTTAACCATGCACAAAAATCGTAGGCCTAGATGAAGTACAGCGGTTTTTATTTATTTATCATATTTTTCCTCCTTTTTTTTTTTTTTTTTTTTCTTTTTTTTTTGGGGGCGATGACCAGTACAGCGCCCCAGTCACTGGGTCTAGCATAGGACAGGTTTCCGGTTTGCTGTTGTTGCATTATTGGTTGTGGGTTCAGTGTTGTTAGTTTTCATCATTGATTGATCCCTATTTTCGATTATGATGGATTGGGGTCAAGAGCAACAACTGTTACAACACTGTTACTGCTGGGATTGGAGGGATTAGATTTTCAGAACTCTGGAAACTTCTCAAGAACTGTTCTGCTTTTAACTATCACTTGGCGAAAGGTAGAAAATTGCCCTTGGGTCGTTATGAAAGACACTGGACATTATTGGTAATTGTCAAAGGCCAGTCTTCTTATGTGGTGTACCTCAACACGCATATTTAAAAAAAACCTTTGACAATGTGCAGATGATTGAACATCACTCTAGAAATGTTATACTGCCCTCATTTGCTAGCCATTATATTTGTTTGAGTTGGTTTTGTGTCATGAAAAGACAAACAGTGACAAGACAAATCAAGGCAACTACCACCAGTAACATGGAGCAATAAACTATACCACAATGTACTACTACTACTACTACTAGGCCTACACATTGTAAAATGTCTGTGTTTAAAACAGCACATTAAACAATGAGCTGATTACAGATTGTCCTTTAATCTTAGGATTAGTGCTAATCCTGGTGGAATTATCTAACACTAATCTCTTCTGAGACAGAAAATAGCACTTTGGGTTGGTTTTGGGATGTTTATCTCTGGATTATAGATCTTCTGCCACTGTTTACCTGAAAAAAGTTTGTTGACCTTCCCTTAAAAAAAAAAAATCTGCTGGTCACTGTTGGCATGATTTCACAGTATTCATCTCCAGATCAGTTATCAATATTGTGACTAAAATCGCAGTTAGCTTAGCACTCAATCAAGATTGATCCATAGCTTGATTCTCTTTGTGGAGTCGACCCAAGGTTGTGGACCTTCCATCTCAGGGAGGGAACAACAGGCCGTTTGCTTTGTTCTTGAAAGGGCACCAAGGAATGTTCTCCTTGGTATAGAGTAATGTGAGACTTTGGGACGTTAGGGGCAGCATACTTACCAGGTAAATGTCCATTGTTTACATTGTTCTGAGCGAGTGCACATGACCGGGAACAATGGATTTTAATAATAATAATAAGACATTTGTAAAGCGCCTAATGCAAAAGCCTCTAAGCGCATAAAAGAAACAATAAAATAAACAATTAGAGAAAGATACAAGATACAAATAGGCAAATTACAAAAAAGAAGCTTTAAACAATCAAGTTTTCAACAGGGACTTAAAGCATTGTAAAGTATTAGCTTGGCGAATATGCACAGGAACACTATTCCAAAGAATTGGTGCGGCGTAAAAAAAAGATCTGTGGCCATAAAAAATGGAAGAAGCACTAGTAGCAGAAAGCAATGACTGTTGAGATGATCGTAAAGTCCGAGGGGGGGAATAATGATGAACAAGTTCAGATAAATTAGCAGGAGATTGACATGTTTGAGCCTTGAAAGTTAACAGAAGAATTTTGTAAACTGTTCGAAACTTAACTGGGAGCCAATGCAATTGCATTAGTACAGGTGTAATATGGTGAGAACGAGGCAGACAAGAAACGAGGCGAGCAGCAGTGTTCTGTACACGCTCAATTTTAGCAAGATTTTTATCGGGGAGTCCATACAGAAGTGAATTGCAGGAATCAAGTCTAGTAGTGATGAAGGCATGAACAAGACGAAGAGTAGTTGCTTCATCCAGGTAGCGGCGAATTTGTGATATTTTCCTAATAGCCATGAGAGCTCCTTTGGAAACATTATCAACATGTCTACTCATGCACAATGATGAATCCATAATAACACCGAGGTTACGGGCAAATTCAGATGGTTCAATGACAGACTGGGCAATTTGTACTGTTGGTGGAGAAATCTTTTTTGCGAAACGAGATCTCAAAAATAAAATCTCAGTTTTTGAGTCATTCAAAGCAAGTTTATTTGACAACGCCCAAGATTTGACATCTTGAATGCACACTTCAACTTTTGCAATGGCAGAAGCGCGATCAGCTGGATCAAATATAATGTAAAGCTGGGTGTCGTCAGCGTAAGCAACACTAGAAATACCATGGGCAGCAATGAGGTCTTGCAAGGGTGCACTGAACAATATAAATTCAAGTGGGTGCACTGAACAATATAAATTCAAGTGGCCCAGAGATGATGGCGATCTGATTTAACATTGTTGATGAGAACATGCTGGGTTCTGTTGTTCATATAAGAAGAGAACCAGTTAAGGGCAGTTCCAGTAATTCCATAGCGTGAAGATAAACGTTGGATGAGATGCTCATGGTTGATAGTGTCAAATGCAGCTGAAAAATCTAACAGCACAAGGATTGCTTCCTTATGGTTGTCCAGTGCACGTAAGATTTCATCCTGCACACGAACAAGAGCAGTCTCAGTACTGTGGAAAGGACGATAAGCAGACTGCATTTTAGCATGGAGGTTATTTTCATGGAGATAGTCATGAAGTTGACTAACAACAGCACGCTCAATCAATTTGGAGATGAATCTCAAGTTAGAGATAGGACGATAATTTGACAAACACTCTGGGTCCAAATGTTGCTTTTTCAGAAGTGGCAGGATGCAAGCCTCCTTAAGAGTCCCTGCCTGTAAGAATGTACCAAATTAGGGGGGGGGGGGTGTGATTCATGGGTTCGCAGATCTTCTTCTAAAAAATTAGAGTGATACACCATCATACCAAACGAATAAATCCAAAATTTTAGTTTGCTGACGCATTCGGTTTTGGAGTTACCAGTTATCAAAGTTTCGGCCAAAAGACCCCCGAGAAACGAATAGTACATTCCCTGTAAACACAAAAATGTGCGCCAAGCTCGTCCCAACAAAAGTAAAACATTTTTTGAAACCTCCAGTTGGGCTTATAACAAAAGTAAAAAAAAAAAATTGGGATCTCGTTGGCGCATCATGTTATGCGCACCTGAACCTTTGACGAACAGTGCCCACGTGCCACTTTCAACGCCTCATAATTCAACGCGCCTATAAGATCCCATGAATTAAACAAGTTTACATGAAAGAGCTTACATCCCTTAAACAAATGTAAGTGCAAAGTGCGTGGGATCTCGTTGGCGCAGTGAGATAATAGAGGTCAAAGTTCAAATTTGACGAATATATTGCGTTTTCGCACCTCCGTTATGTGTTGCTAAGAATCTATATAATCATAAAACGCACACAATTTAATGGGATTATATTGGCGCGTGGATTTCTAGACGACGCAAAATCGTCCGAAATAGGCAGTAGTGTAGTTTCATATGACCTTTGACCTTTAGTATATTGGTGGGCCAACATGATCCCAATTATTTTTCAATTAAAATCTGTTTAGGAACACTCAACTTAACCAAATACAAGAAAACATTGATGGGATCTTGTTGGCACAGATACTTACAGTGATGAGAAAAGCGAATGTTGTGCCAATTTAGGCCAAAATGTGTGGAATCAGCAATACTTTAGAAAATTTTCAAAAAATCTTTTGACATACAAGTTGCAGAGATCCCAAGGTTCTTTTTTCATTTGTCATTAGATGAAAGCTGTTCCAACACCCAGATGCCATAAAACAACTTTTTGTTGTTGGCGCGCAAGGTTACGGAGGTGCGAAAACGCAATATATTGGTTAAATTTGAACTTTGACCTCTATTTTTTCTCTGCGCCAACGAGATCCCACGCACTTTGCACTTCAATTTGTTTTAGGGATGCAAGCTCTTTCATAGAAACTTGTTTAATTCATGGGATCTTATAGGCGCGTTGAGTTATGAGGCGTTGAAAATGGCACGAGGGCACCTGTTTGTCAAAGGTTCAGGTACGCGTAAACATGACGCGCCAACGAGATCCCAAACTTTTTTTTTTACTTTGGTCATAAGCCCAACTGGAGGTTTCAAAAAATGTTTTACTTTTGTTGGGATGACCTTGGCGCACATTTTTGTGTTAACAGGGAATATACTATTCGTTTCACGAAGGCTTTTAGGCCGAAACTTTGATAACTGATAACTCCCAAACCGAAAGCGTCAGCAAACTAAAATTTTGGATTTATTCGTTTGGTATGATAATGTGTCACTCTAATTTTTAAGAAGAAGATCTGAGAACCCATGAATCACCACTTGGTACATTCTTACAGGCAGGGACTCTTAAGATGATCAGGGAAATGACCAAAAGACAAAGATCTATTAATAATCTCTGTGAAGACTGGCAGCAATTCATTTTACCTGGTAATTAGTCCCAAAAGTCTCCCATTACTTAATGGTTAAAGACAGTGGACACTATTGGTAATGTCAAAGACTAGCCTTCACACTTGGTGTATCTCAACATATGCATAAAATAAACCTGTGAAAATTTGAGCTCAATCGGTCATCGAAGTTGCGAGATAATAATGAAAGAAAACAACACCCTTGTCACACAAAGTTGTGTGCGTTTAGATGGTTGATTTCAAGACCTCAAGTTCTAAATCTGAGGTATCGAAATCAAATTCATGGAAAATTACTTCTTTCTCGAAAACTATGGCACTTCAGATGGAGCTGTTTTTCACAATGTTTTATACCATCAACATCTCCCCATTACTCGTCACCAAGTCAGGTTTTATGCTAATAATTATTTTGAGTAATTACCAATAGTTTCCACTGCCTTTAAGGCGAGGCACCTTGTGAGGGAATTGTATGTTTCTTCTGGAGCATTTTAAGGGTCAAAGGCATTGACCAGGGTCATGGAGGCAATCGCCTATGTTGTTGTTGCCTTCATGAAGTGCCAGGCCTGAAACAAAGATGAGGTTTAGGCAGCTTGAGTCTACTCAAAGGTCCTGCTAAGGCAATGGTCTTTGTTTTAAACTATTCGGTTGTTTCAATTATGTATAAATGTAGATTTTGTAAACAATCAAATTTACCTGTAAAAATTTAACTTCAAATAAGACGATCGCATTTTTGAGATATCGCCAAAAACTCCAGAGCGAAGTTGTCCATTTGGTTTTGTGCTTGAGAGTTCAGATTTATTTTTTCTCAACAGCCTTTCACATCCCTGATTTAAAGAGTATTGGAGCATGAAGATATTATTTACTGGTACCATCTAAACTTTAAAATTTGTACCACACGTAGACATTTTTAAGACATACACCCACTTAGCTGCTAGTGCTGCAGGATTCAGGACTGCTTAAGGCCTACTGAAAAGGGAACAGAGTTTTGATTCTACATGTACATCAAATGAGAAAGACAAGTCTCGAAAATATTGTTTGTCCCAGTGAGACTAAAATTATTTTACCACGTAAAGCGTATAAATTCTGTGACATTGTTTTTTTCTCAAAAACTATCAGCACCTCAGCAAGTAATATTTTAATGAGGCCTTCTACCATCATTATCTGTGTAAGTTTAATGTAAATCTGTGGACATGTTTTTTTGTGTTACAAAAAGGTTAAAAAATCCTTAAGTACTTGAGCCCAGTATCACAAAGCACAAAGATTCATCTTAAAGATGAGTTGTCAATATTACCATAGTGATTTGTATTGTGACATCACACTTTGCCTAGCAATTAAGATTGATACACACTTAAGATGATTAGAAGCTTAAAAACTCTAGTGAAACCCAGCCTTTGGTTTGTTTGCTAATGGGGTGGGTGTTGGGTGTGTTCGTTTGTATGTTTGTTCATCGGCCGTTTGTATTTGTGTTCGTGGGCACAAATACAAACTGCAAAAGGTCTTCTTTAAAAGGTGGGTTGTAGTTTACTTGTTTTTCTGTTCATTCATGTCAGTTTGTTTTCTTAATTTTTATTGTGTATTGTAGTTTTGAATATGAAGCTTAATACAACTTTTTTTTTAATAAACAAATTATTCATGTAAATGGCAGATATTCGCTGTTGGTCATTGAATTTTAATAAACAAAATTAATAAAATACCCATCTGTCCTCCATGGTGAAAGCTCTGAGCCTCGTGTTCTGAACAAGGACCAGAGATTAAAGCAACTTTGCCCCAAAAGTTCCTCCTTAAATATTGGTTATTTGTTGAGTTCCTTCATGTACATGGATTGTTCTGGAAAGGGGAAGGTTTTTCTCTACTACATAATGTATACTATTGATGGCCCCCACCAGCCACAAAACAGCTTGGTTTATAAGTTCAGGTATTGCATGCATCATAAACCAACAGAAGAATAAACCTCTAGGCCCTTGCATAATCCCCCATGCCATTTGGTGCTATGGTACCAGTGTGAGCCTTCCCAACCTGTGAGAGGAAAGATAAACAAAGTGCCACATCACCACCAAACATCTGCCTGATCCACCAATCCATTGAACCATAGAGAAAGAACTGAACCAACAGGTTCGGTATTAAAACCTGCAACATATAATACAAATACCTGTACAGTATATAGCAGTAGTTGTCACTGAGGGGGCGTGTCGACTAAATCGTCCAACCTGAACAACATGTAATAAGCCAGATGTACCTGCTCACTAAATCACAGATCAAGGGTCGAATCTAGACACTAGCACCAAAGTTCGCTCAATCTCCAAAGCAAAGCATTTATTTAATCACCGCCCACCGGTAGAGAGCTCAGCGCAGTGGAGTTGCTTTTTTTTATTTGGTCGAGGTTGTGATTTTAGTTTAGAAGTGCTTTGGTAAAATATTACTCTTGCCAACATGACGGAGCAAGTTGCAGTTAATAACAATTTGCTTAATGGTAAACCGGATCCCTATGGCATACGACAAAAAAAGGTTAGTTTCTAGTTCGTTGTATTGTTTTAACGAAGGTTTGTACTGATTTTTTGAGATTTCTGTGATGATGTAAAGTTTTTTCTTTGGTTTATGAAATTCAGAAAAGTGAGATTTTGTGCATGAATTTTTTTTCTTCTTAAAATTTAAGATTGAATGATGAAGATTTGGTTATTTAGCTCCTTGTGTAGTCATTTGTTGAGAAAATTTATTATGTTATGGGTTTTTAAAAAGTTTTTGAAAACTGAAACAGGTAATGGGTTCGGGAGTCATGACACTTAAAGACAGTGGACACTATTGGTCATTGTCAAAGACCAGTCTTCTCACTTTGTGTATCTCAACATGTGCATAGAATAACAAACCTGTGAAAGCTCAATTGGTCGTTGAAGTTGCGAGATAATGACAGAAAAAACACCACTGTCACACGACGTTGTGTGCTTTCAGATGCTTGATTTCAAAACCTCAAATTCTAAATCTGAGGTCTCTAAATCAAATCCGTGTAAAATTACTTCTTTCTCAAAAACAACGCCACAATGTTCTATACTATACTATCAACCTCTCCCAATTACTCGTTACCAAATAAAGTTTTATGCTAATAAATGATAATTTTGAGTAATTACCAATAGTGTCCAGTGCCTTTGCTTTAAGCAAGACACTTAACCACTGCTTTGTCCTTCTGATGGGAAGTAAAGCTGTGGTTGTTATAACAATTATCAATGCAAGTAACAGACCACAGTACACACTTATCGCAAAGAGAAGGGGTTCGCCCCGGTGTGTCAGGCAGTGCCGTAACGCAGTGCCGTCAGGCAGTAACGAAGGCTGTACTAGAAAGGAAAGAGAAGAAATATATTTTGAATGAGTGAAATGTTAAGTTCAAACACTTTGCTAAAGTTTGCCCTTAATCTTTTTTCTGTCACTGGCCAGCCAGGACCATTTATTTAGATAATAGTCATTTCACTGGTCCGTCAGGCTACTGGCTAGTCCTTATTTCAAATGGAATGGGGATGTTTTCAAGACTTTTAAGTGTTGAAAACTAGCCGGCCTGAGTTTAAAGTGCACTTTGACTGGTGTTAAGCTAGATGTAACTACTCTAAATTGTTTTAAACATACAAACTTACCCAATAGTCAATATTAAAATATTTCAGGCCTGAAGCCTCTTATTAGGCATCTGAAAAAGCCTTTAATTAGGCATCTGAAAGCACAAACAATTATTTTGTGCAAGAAGAGATTTTGTTTCTTCATTATTTTCTTGCTTCTTAGATGACCAATTAAGTCCAAATTTTCACAGGTTAGTTATTTAGTGAGAATAGGTGGTCGGTGCTTTTAACTGACATACAGTGAGGAAGAAAATAGTAGAAAATAGTAGACCAAGGGATACTATTAAACTGCATTTGCATGAGGGGGTTGAGGGAGGAGTGGGGGCGTAAATTGAAGGAATTTCTAATTGAAGTTCTTGTGTGCACATCCTCCTTCTTTAATATAATCAGCCCCTTTACTACACCTACAGCTGATTAGTCTACCTGCAAGAAAATAGTTAGCATACAAATGTAGTGATTCATTCAAAACTATATATTTTTTTATACTGGTGGTTCGGTTACTGCACAAAGAACCATTGAAATGGAATATATGTAGGTCTAATGAATTTGTTATAAATTGCATGAACAAAAACAACTTTTCCAACCATCTTTAACTCATTATGTTATAAACTGTGCATAATCTATAGGAGTTTAGATAGTTTCCAGGATGGCTCAATGAACAGAGGGGTAGTGTAATGCGCTTTGGCTTAATGTATAAAAGCGCCCAATATTATTATCTTTGGGGTTGAACAAAGAATTGACTAGAGTAATATTCGAACCAACGACCTCCGGATTAACGTGCCGGCGCTCTACCAACTGAGCTATCTAGCCCTATATTCCCTATTTTGTCACTATCTTTGTGCGGGGGTGCCAATAATATTATCCTATTATCCTATTATTTTTCAATATTATTTATAAATTCCCTGGACAATTTATCCATTTTGATTGGTCGAGAGAATATTAAGTGACCGTGTTTAAACTTGTGAAAAAAACACATAGTGAGTGGCGCTGCATCAAGCTTACGCTTGGTACTTATTTACGCGCAACACAATCAAACATACTGGTATTATTGTAAAATCTATCAGCACACGCAGGTACACTCAACCAAAGAGCAACCCTCACTCACAAAACGGAGCCTTAAAGGATTTCAAAATTTACTTTCCAGCATTACATGTATTATGCTGTTTAAAGTCATTGGACGTTTTCGTTAAACAGTATTGTCCAAGGCCCACACTTCGTATATCACAACTTCTATATAAAATAACAAACCTGTGAAAATTTAGGCTCAATTGGTCATCGGAGTTGAGAGAAAATAACAGGAAAACCCACCCTTGTTTCTGCAAGTTTTGCTGTGTCATGACATGTGTTTAAAATAAATCCGTAATTCTCGATATCAATCAAGAATTGATATTGTTATAATGTTTTCTCAAAAAGTAAAGCATTTCATGGGATGATATTTCAATAGAAGTCTTTCACCTTCTGTAAACCCTGTAAGTTATTTGTAAATCTGTGAACTCTTTTTTTTTTTTCAGTACCGAAATTGTCCAATGGCTTTAACAAACCCGGCATTATGAATGAGAAATAAGGGCTGTGACCGGATCAAAACTTTGCAGAGTCATGACTGTGTGACAAACGACCTCATGAAACATAGATTTTTCAAGTTCATGTTCGACACAATAAACTTAACACTGAGTGCACATGACACAATCCATTTATAAATGAAAATATCATGTAGTGCATGTGTACAGTTCATTCTTAACAAAGTATATATTTACAAATACATGCAGTGTAGGTTCAATAAGCGCATACAAACATTTCACTTTACAGTTGGTCAGTTGCTTTTGTGTTCAATTGTTGAGAATTGATACGGTTTGCTGGTCAAGACCCTAAGGCAATCAGGGGTGTTTAAACCCCTTGTCTGGTGGGTGTGTCCACTAGACTTACATGTAACTATGATTTATACAGGCACAAATACACTGCCCCTTGCTTTGGGCCTGTACTAAGGTAGTCCAGTGTACATTATATTTCAAGTAATTGGACTGTGCTATTTTATTGAGTTAATGAGTGGTAGTTAACATGATTAGTTTTTTTTTGCTTTAAAGCCATTATACACTTTCGGAACAGAAACAAAAATAAAAGTTCACAGATTTACAAATAACTTACAGGGTTTACAGAAGGTAACGGTGAAAGACTTCTCTTGAAATATTATTCCATGAAATGCTTTACTTTTTGAGAAAACATTAAAACAATTATCACTTCTCGATATCGAGAATTGCGGATTTATTTTAAACGCATGTCATGACGTGGCGAAGATGCGGAAACAAGGGTGGGTTTTCCCGTTTTTTTTTCCTCTCGACTCGATGACCGATTGTGCCTAAATTTTCACAAGTTTGTTATTTTAATATAGATGTTGTGATACACGAAGTGTTGGCCTTGGATAATACTGTTTACCAAAAGTGTCCAATGGCGTTGAGCTTTTTGTGAAGTGTAGAGTTTATCTGTGTGTTTTACTTTGTCGCGAGTAAGTTTAAGTCGCCCAGATTTTAAGCATGTATTATATTAGCATGTATTGTCATCAGCATGCATTGTCGTATACATTTTACATGTAACTCTTAATGTATATTTCTGATGTATTTTATGGGTAGTCTGTGACAGGTGTTTGATTCCTATGCGATTGGCGATTTGCTTTTTCTTTTGATCATGATTGACTCTACGTGAAGGGAAACTTTCGTAATCTTTGAACAAAATACGTCAGAAATATCATTGTTTTAACTCTTCACGGAGGTGAGCATAGTTAAATACTTAATTTATGCCGTTTTATGCTGTCTTAATAGAAGTTTCATAAGGATTCAGACAAAACATTCATATCAGTTGTCGCCCGACGTCCGCGGATATTCGGATATTAAAAGAATATCCGGTTACTTGGTTGTAATTACAGAACTATCCGGTTTATAAATAGCTATTCGGGCCCTATGCGGATATCCGGTTAAGAAAAAAAAGGCATTCGCGGTTACGGATAGGAAAACCTATTCGCCATTAACCGGATATTCGAATAATTCGCCCAGGCCTAATACCTTGAGGTATATAGGGCAGTTAGACTTTAGGTCTTACTTATAAAAACATGTAGCTCTTATTATCACCGAATTCAAATTCTGGTGTTTCCGATCAGCAGAGTGTGGGTTCGAATCCCCAGCAGTGACACTTGTGTCCTTAAAGGCCGTGGACACTACTGGTTATTGTCAAAGACCAGTCTTCTCACTTGGTGTATTTGCATAAAATAACAAACCTGTGAAAATTTGAGCTCAATTGGTCGTCAAAGTTACGAGATAATAATGAAAGAAAAAACACCCTTGTCACACGAAGTTGTGTGCGTTTGCAGGCCTGATACTTCTTGCCATTGCCTTGGTGCCCTTGAAATGCTCCAGTAGAAATTTACAATTTCCTCATAGGGTGCCCTTTGCCAAGGAGAAAATGCCTTGGTGCCCTTGCCCTTTCAAAAACGAAGCATACAGGCCTGCGTTTCGATGGTTGATTTCGAGACCTCAAATTCTAAACTTAAGGTTTCGAAATCAAATTCGTGGAAAATTACTTCTTTCTCGAAAACTATGTCACTTCAAAGGGAGCCGTTTCTCACAATGCATTATACCATCAACCTCTCCCCATTACTCGTCACCAAGAAAGGTTTTATGCTAATAATTATTTTGAGTAATTCCACTGCCTTTAAGCAAGACACCTGACCATTGCTTCATCCTTCGGGATGGGACGTAAAGCCGTTTGTCCCATGTGTTGTGTAACGCATGTAAAAGAACCCAGTGCACTTATTGAAAAGAGAAGGGGGTTCGCCCCGACGTTCCTGGCTGTGGCTGCTTAATGCGCCATAGCATCTTGTAAACCCTTATAAAGTGGTCTCAAAATTCATCACTGCAATAACCTATCTTTCTGAAAGTTTGTATACTCAGCGCCTTGAGTACTTGGTAGATACGTGCGCTATATAAGACTTTGATATTATTATATTATTATTATTATTATTATTATTGTTATTATTATTATTATTATTTTGACTCTCCACACAACCACCTGTTGCACAATGTGTACAGCGTACAACTGGGTCAGATTCTGAAGTTCGCTGACTGGTTTCATATTTTTGTACCTCAGATAAAATCCAATTGTACAGGACTGATGGATGAGTTCAACCATAGGCCTACATTTTCATTTTAGTACATTATCGTCAGGTCCAAAGCCCTTCAGTCCACTCTCATAAAAATAAAATTGAATGGCCAAATAATTGAATAAAACGTAATTATGCAGGAAGAATGGATGCATCAACGTTTGGTACTGAAGGCACTAGACACTACTGGTTGTTAACTACTCAAAATAATTAGCATAAAAACCTACCTGGTTACGAGCAATGGAGAGCTGTTGATAGTATAAAAACATTGTGAGAAACCGCTCCCTCTGAAGTGACTTAGTTTTTGAGAAAGAAGTAATTACTCACTGAAATATTTGAATTGGTTTCGAGACCTCAGCTGAGGTCTGGAATTCAAGGCATCTGAAAGCACACAACTTGTGCGACGATGTTGGGTTTCTTCCATTATTCTCTCACAACTTTGCCGACCAGTTGAATTAAAATTTTCACTGGTTTCTTATTTTATGCATAAATATTGAAATACACTAAGTGAGAATACTGGTCGTTGACAATTACCAAAGGTGTCCCGTGCCAACAATTTTGGATATTTATTATACGAAATGTTAAGAGAGTTTCTGATCATTGAATTCAGTCAAGGGAAATCTGAATTGCGATAAAAAAAAAAAATCAATTTTAACGATCTCAGATGGAAAAAAAAGAACAGCAAATTAAAAAATAGCCCAGCCAGATGTCTTAAAAAAAAAGTTTTTGCCAAAAATTTTCTAAACTAGTTTTGCTGCATCCCTAAAGCTCTAGATTATATTGATTGGAACTCCTGGTATGCTGGTCTGGTTTTTTGTGTGAAACCTTGTTGGACATTATTTTAGTACAGAGATTACACAAACTGTCTAGTTTTGGAAGTACACGTGTAAATTATACCGGATACACAGAGGAAATTTAAAAAGTTTTGTTTTTTATTCATTAGGTTTTGAGTTAAAGGAACACGTTGCCTTGGATCGGACGAGTTGGTCTATAAAAAAAGCGTTTGTAACCGTTTGTTATAAAATGCATATGGTTGGAGAGATCATTTAAAAGTAGAATACAATGATCCACACAAGTTTACCTCGAAATTGCGTGGTTTTCCTTTTACTGTGCGAACTAACACGGTCGGCCATTTATGGGAGTCAAAAATTTGACTCCCATAAATGGCCGACCGTGTTAGTTGATGAGGCAAAAGGAAAACCGTGCAATTTCGAGGCATGTTTGTGTGGATCATTGTATTCTACTTTTACAGCATCTTTCTACCCATATGCATATTATAACAAACGCTTTTCAAAGATCAACTCGACCGATCCAAGGCAACGTGTTCCTTTAAGTCTTCTCTAATACAGGGTGGGTACTTGTTAAATGTTACATGCCTGTGATAATTTTTTCACAGGACTTGGGGAAAGTACTGAGTATACAGTGCTAACACACAGCGGTGTATGGGTAAAAAACCAAAATTAATATTCTTTATCCCCGATGCAAATTTAACATCTATTATGTTGTTAAAAGTATGTTAACAAAATGAACAACATCAGGGATGAGATTGTTCAGACTTTTGGCTGAATTCAGACTTTTTATGTCGGCCTGGTGAAGAAAATCAGACAATATTTGTTTCCACAAATAAAGAAATCCTGATCATTGGTCTACTTCTCTAGTACTTTGGACACTGTTTCCAAAAGCTCCTTGGAATCTATCATGTTCATAGAGAAACTAGATAATTCCATACAGAATACTGACAACAAGTTACAATGTAAAACAACCTGTTTAAAGGCAGTGAACACTATTAATTGGTAATTACTCAAAATAATTATTAGCATAAAACCTTACTAACATGTAGGCTAGTAGGTAATGAGTAATGGGGAGAGGTTGGTAGTATAAAACATTGTGAGAAACGGCTCCCTCTGAAGTGAAGTAGTATTTGAGAAAGAAGTAATTTTCCTCGAATTTAGATTTAGAGACCTCAGATTTAAAGCGCATTTTGAATTAGCGTCTCAATATGCTTTTCATTAATGCCCTGTTCATTGGGCCAATAATGTTCATTTAATCTTGGAGTAACGTATGCATGTTACTGAGTCTGCAAAAAGACTGAGGGAAAAACAAAAGTTTCAAGAGGTCTCAGCGAGTTAATGAATTGATAAATGTAGTTGTAGAGAAGGAGCTACATGTAATATAAAAAAAGATTTAAACAGAGAAAAACTTCAAACAATTCTATGCAACAAGGAGGAGGGTGCATGGTTATTCTTTCATTATTTCCTTGCAACTTCAATGACCAATCAAGCCCACAATTTCACCGGTTTACTATTTTCTGCATTTGATCAGATACACCAAGTGAGGATACTGGGGTCGATTTCACAAAGAGTTAGGACTAGTCCCAACTTAGGAATAGTCCTAGGAGATACTAAGGCTAGTAATAAGTTAGGACGAGTAACTCATCCTAACTCGAGATAAGACTAGTCTAAACTCTTTGTGAAATCCACCCTGAGTCTTCAAAATTTACAAAAAGTATTTCTGCCTGTAAATGTGATCTCTGGGGTCAATTTCACAAAGAGTAAGGACTCGTCTTATCTCGAGTTAGGACGAGTGAGTATCTTGTCCTAACTTATGATTGATCTTAAGGTCTGCATGCTACAGTGCAGTGTTGGGACTCGTCCCATGTCCTAAGATTAGTCTTAAGTTAGGAAGAGTTTTGTGAAATCGACGGCTGAACTACAAAAAAACATCTTTTACAAACAGCATGTGTTAGGTCTTACATTGTGTGCTTGTTTGACCATTAAATTCTTAATTACACAGTTCGAGGCATGTAGGTAGAAATTCAAACGTAAGTCAATTGTCAATATTTGCAAGAGGAGTGGAACCCCTGCAGTACAATAATGACCATGTTTGTATAACTTGAGCAGACCCGGCATGGATGTAACACATGGTGTAGTATTGAAAGAAAAAAGGGTGTACGTGGCATGTAAATATGTAACATATGACTATGACATCATAATGAGTTCTGACTCTTATAATGTGTACTACGTACTTCTAACAAGGTGGGGCTTTTTCTATGCAAACAAATGTCATGGTGCAGTTGATATTCCCATTTCTTCAGCCATCTGAAAGCACACAATTCTATGCAAAAATAGTGGCATGTAAATATGTAACATATGACTATGACATCATAATGAGTTCTGACTCTTATAATGTGTACTAAGTACTTCTAACAAGGTGGGGCTTTTTCTATGCAAACAAATTTCATGGTGCAGTTGATATTCCCATTTCTTCAGGCATCTGAAAGCACACAATTCTATGCAAAAGTAGGGTGTTTTTACCTTCATTGTTTGCTTGCAATTGAGCTCACATTTTTACATGATTGTTATTGTAACGGTGCATACATTTTTACATGATTGTTAAGTGAGGGACAATTTCCTAGAGTAAACAGGGTTCTCCCTACGATTTTTCAAACTAAAAGGGTGGGAGGGGGATGGGGTCATTGTGCACCCAATTTTTTGGAAGGTTTTGGGCAAAGGATGTTGAAATGAAACAAGGTACAATGTTTTCAAAAAATTTGAAGTGTTTAGTGTTTATGACACCTTGGTGTACATGTAATGACACCTTGGTTTACATGTATGGTAAGAAACGGTGACAACTGGTGTGTGTTAAAAACTGAAATATAATGGTTTTATTCTTTCCTTGATGCAAACTGTGTATATTATGAACCAATTGTAATTTTTATTTTGTAAGTCTCATTATTTTGTGTTTGTGGAAGGCAGAACCATCGAACATCGTTCATGTGTTCATAACCATGATCAATTATTTAAAGTCACCTGGAAGTGGTATTTTTTCAAAATAAAGCTTTTGTCACTAATATATGTGTTTTGATGAGTGGAATGTGAATAAACAGTTAACTAAGGTTTTAAAAAATCAGTTCTTATGATATTTACAAGTTTAAGAGTAGACCCTGACCTGAGAGGGCGCTGTTCGTGACGTCAATCGAAGCAGACTTTGCCAGTAATGCGTAGAGTAAACACAATTGCAAAGTACATGTACGGACCAAGTTGTGAGTTTGTACGTTTAAAAAAAAAAATGTTTTGTTTTTTTCCGGGAATGCCGACCAGGTGTATTGCTGCTGAATGCAGAAAAACACTTTTTGAAATGTACCAACTCACGACTTGGACGTACATGTACTTTGCACGTGTGTTTACTATACGCATTGCAGGCAAAGTCTGCCTCGATTGACGTCACAATAGGGGTAGGCGGAGTCAGCCCCCCAAACAACTTTATATATTTTTTAAACATAAAAATCGTGACAAACAATTACTAAAAAAATTGTTTTATTGTTCGTAAGCATATACTCTTATGTTTGAAAGAAAAAAAATTCTATTTCCAGGTGACTTTAATTCACTCTCTCTATCTTTCTTAACCAACTTTAAATGATTATTCCATTGGTTTGCTTATTTTCCAGCAACATAACAAGGCGATCGCCACCAACGTGACAGAGCAGATCCATCATGTGTCTCGGGACAAGCGAGGGCAAGTTATGGGCATGCGCGGGGGCTTCCGTGGCTGCACCGTCTGGTTCACCGGTGAGTAATCTATTGCTATCAATACCTGGGCCCGATTTCACGGCTCTGCTTACTGCCGAATTCTATACTCACATTCATCATTCTCCGCTTATGTGCAAGCGCCCAATTGCTGCGCTAGCTGTTTAAGTGTAGAATGCCTAGTAAGGTTGGAACGCAAGCGCAGAAGCAAAAAATCCATTCCAACCCATGAAATATGCTTGCTGTAAGCACAGACTTCCCAGCTGTGTAGGCGTAGAATGCCTAGTAGCGTGGAGTACGCAAGCGCAAAGGCCAAAATTCCAGGTTAACTTGTGAAACACGCTTGCCCTAAGCACAGAATTCCACTTCTGTAAGCGCTAATTGTTTGCTTACGATAAGCAGAGCCATAAAATTGGGCCCTGTTCAAACTGCAGATCTCATATCCCCTTGAAGACATTTATCCGTGGGGAGGCCCCTGGAGGTTTCTACCCAGAGTGAGTTACCCTGGCGCACTTTCACACTGATCGAGTTCGGGCGAAGTGCTCTTGGATGCTTCAAAGAGGTCATTAGATTTGACAAGGCATCCAGATTCATGTATTTACTTTGTTTTAAATTCTGTTTCTGTTTCTGTATTTATTTTGGCACCCACAGAGCCCACAAAACTGTCCCTCATCTATGCTGAATAGGCTTTGACAAGTAGCTAAATAGATTAACGTGTTTTTTTAACAAATTATGTAATAAAAGTATTGAATTAAAAAGATGGTGCGTAGTTTTATACTCTGTTGCTAATGAACAGTCAATCAGAAAGTGAGGGGGACATCTGATGTGTAAAAAGTGAGGGGACAAGTCTCCCCTGTCCCCCACCGTGACTCTTGCAGCGGACCACTGTTTAAGGCAGTGGACACTATTGGTAATTCCTCAAAATAATTATTAGCATAAAACCTTACTTGGTAACGAGTAATGGGGAGAGCTTGATAGTATAAAAACTTGTGAGAAACGGCTCCCTCTGAAGTAATGTAGTTTTCGAGAAAGGAGTAATTTTCCACAAATTTGATTTTGAGACCTCAGATTTAGAACTTGAAGTCTCGAAATCAAACATCTGAAAGCGCACAACTTCGTGAGACAAGGGTGTTTTTTTTTTTCATTATTATCTCGCAACTTTGACGACCGATTGAGCTCAAATTTCCACAGGTTTGTTATTTTATGCATTAAGTTGAGATACACGAAGTAAGAAGACAGGTCTTTGAAAATTACCAATTGTGTCAAATGTCTTTAAGAGAGAATGCTGGTAGGTTTGAAAAAAATATATCCCAGTGCACTGGAAACTAGGTCCATCAGATAAGGGTACTAATATACGAGCCGAGCCATGAGTGACAAAAGAAGCATGCTGATTAATTTCTGGTTCCAAACAGAAACTTTGCCCTTAAAATATTATTATTTTTAAATGCTTAGTACATGGTTGGAATCGCAAAACTAGTATTTTTAGATGTTTGTTTGTTTTATGTGAGTTTTGATAACAAGGTTGGGTCAAAGGTTGAATGATATGCCGTTCTGGAAGTTCTGGAAGGACACAGAGGTTTCAAAATAGTATGTTTTTGTTTGTAGAACGACAGAAAAATGCGTTGGGGGTTTCTGAAAATAGATTGTGGCGTGACATCTTGCTATCTTGAGAGTTTTGTGATATGACCCCAGAAAGTATGTGTATTTAATATACACATATTGACTGGCAATGAGGTAACTAGTGTACGTCTATTCCCCGAGGAACTTTGAGTGACCAGAAGAGCGACCTATTTCCCGAGTCCGAAAACACAGCTCGGTCTTAAATGTGAAATAGGAACAGAAATCTGGAAAAGGAGGAGGGGATTTTTATTTTTTATTTTCAAGATTAAAAAAAAAAGGAAAAGGACCCTTTTTATTTAATGACTGCTCGAATTTTTTTATAAGTTAAGTATTTTCTTGATGAGACCGTTAAAATACATCCCTTTTTCCATTTACAAAAAACAAATCATAAAAAAAAAAATTTAAAAAATGTTTCTTTTTTTAACCTGGCCTAACCAAGATTTTCCAATGGAAGTGACCTTTGCAAAATGAGAACAATGTCACAGACTCTGATGGTTTTTGTATAATAAATATTCCCTTTGTATATTAAAGCCATTGGACACTTTTGGTAAACAGTATTGTTCAAGGCCCACACTTCGTGTATCACAACTTCTATATAAAATAACAAACCTGTGAAAGTTTAGGCTCAATCGGTCATCGGAGTCGGGAGAAAATAACGTGAAAACACACCCTTGTTTCCGCACGTTTCCTCGTGTCATGACATCTGTTCAAATAAATTTATAATTCTCGCTATCGAGGATTGATATTGTTTTAATGTTTTCTCAAAAAATAAAAGCATTTCATGGAATAATATTTCAAGAGAAGTCTTTCACCATTACCTTCTGTTAACCCTGTAAGTTATTTGTAAATCTGTGAACTTTTTTGTTTTTTTCTGTACCGAAAGTGTATAAGACATTATTTACTGGTACCATCTAAACTTTAAAATTTGCATTAACTACATGTAGCCATTTTTAAGACATAAAAAACCAAGCACTGTACTTTTTTTATTGAGCCTTAAGCATTCCTGAAACATCGTTGAACTCCTTTGGAGTATACCAGCAGCTAAATGAGTGCATACAATTTTTATCATTCACGCGAACAACCTCTACCCTTGATTTATACATGTATGATTACTTGGTACATCTGGGTGATGAGTGTAGAGTTAAAGTTAAAGGCAGTGGACACTATTGGTATAAACTCAAAATAATTATTAGCATAAAACCTTACATGGTAACGAGTAATGGGGTGAGGTTAATAATATAAAACATTGTGAGAAACGGCTCCTTCAAACCTCAAGTTTAGAATTTGAGGTCTCGAAATCAAACATCTGAAAGAACACAACTTCGTGTGACAAGGGTATTTTTTTCTTTCATAGTTATCTCGCAACTCCGACGACCAATCGAGCTCAAATTTTCACAGGTTTGTTATTTTATGGATATGTTGAGATACACCAAGTGAGAAGACAGGTCTTTGACAATTACCAATAGTGTCCAGTGCCTTTAAGTGTCTTTATCAAGGACACAAGTGACCAGCACTTCAACCCTTCGTGCAAACATCTAAAAATTGGGGTCCTGAATACCCACAGTTTAAAAAAAAAAAAAAAAAAAAAAAAGACTGCTCAGCAATGACGCCATCAGGACTAAATATCATGGAAGTCCTCCTGAACATTTCGCGCTTAAAGGAACACGTTGCCTTGGATCGGTCGAGTTGGTCTATAAAAAGCGTTTATAACCTTTTGTTATAAAATGCATATGGTTGTAAAGATGTTTTAAAAGTAGAATACAATGATCCACACAAATTTGCCTCGAAATTGCGTGGTCTTCCTTTTACTTTGCGAACTAGGTAAAAGGCAATTTCGAGGCGTGTTTGTGTGGATCATTGTATTCAACTTTTACAACATCTTTCAACCCATATGCATTTTATTAAAACCTGTTACAGACGCTTTTCAAGGACAACTCATCCGATCCAAGGCAACGTGTTCCTTTAAGACCCACAGAATTTAGTAAGCGCAGAATTGTGCTCTTTTAGTCTTGGAAGTGTCTTCAAATTGAGCAGAAATTTATAATAATAACAGCTTCTTGATGTGTTTATTGTCTCTGGACAAGCTCTTTGCTTCTGAGATTTGCATCAAAACAGTCTGAACAAAGATGCCAAGTGGATATTAATCTAGCCACTGTTACAACACTACCTGTGTTACAACCCCATGGTCTTTAAGATTTAGAATATTGATCATTCTCTACACTTATGTACCCTATACGCCATTGGGTAAAAGGAGGCTCCTTTTGACCAGAAAATCAATGTCCCCCTTCGGGGTCTCGGGTGCTGCAAGTTTCAGACTAATTCTTATCAACAAGTGTCAAGGAATAAAGAATCTGGTCAAAGAGTTTGTATCGTTCCGCTGCCTCTGGCGACTAATACTAGGATTTCCAGTCTTAATTAGTTTTGTAGGAGGCCATCATCTTGAATAGAATAGAAACGCATTACTGTACTCTAACAAAATGCTAACGAGAATAAGGTTACCAGCTGAAATACCATGTGGCATGTACATTACCATCTGTGACTGGTGTCCTGTAGTTAAGAAGAAAAATCAAATTTCAGAAAATAGTTTCTTGAGGTTTTTACTTACATTTAAAGGGTTAGCCTAACTAATACATAGAAAGCAAAATAGATTTTTTTAAAGAGAAAGGGAAATGACCATCTTAGATTTATGATGTACTCAAATCCAAAAAGATAATTTCACTTCGCCAACCCGACCACCCATATGTTCAATACTCTATAAAAAAAAAGTCCTCATCCGGATGGGAAAAAAATAGGCTGTATTTTTGACTAGTGTAAAGGCACTCTGAAAATATTTTCACTGCATGCACCTCATTCAACGACAACAGCACGTGTACTGAATGTTTGCGATAAGGTCTATGCCAGGCCTACATCTACAAAATTCTCTGCAACAAACACTGCTTCAAATATTCATATCATACCCCTACACAGCCAAAGACAACATTTTCAGCACGGACAAAAAGACCTTAAAACCAACTTTTTAAAACTTATTGCTCACAGCAGAAGCGACAGATAAAACTGTAAAGGCAAGCAAGACAGAAGTGATACCAATTTTTTGTATAGCGTCCCTCATGCTGTCCAAAAGTCGCTCATTACAAGTCTCATGGTGATGCTTCTTGCGCAAACGCAACGGGACAGCAAGGAGACACGCGTGCACCATTCTGTACGCGCGTTGTACAAAATGTATATGAAGTACACGTTGGAATTTGTGTATATTGAATGCTGACATGATGCTGTTTTGTCAACTTCACAAACACACGCTGTGCTATGCCTGTTTTGACAACTTAGAAAATGGCCGCCAGCGCGCAGTCCGGGTCACGTATATAGTCCAGTGTGCCCTCTACCTCTCATAATAACTCTATGATTACGGTCAAACTTCGGGTGGCATTTGAACCGACGATCTTTTGCCAGACGTCTTACCAACTAGACCACTACGATTGCCCAGGAGCTGAAGGCAGTTTTAGCAGCGGGTACCGCAAATGATTTAATAGATGTTTGTTCTTCTCTACCTCCCCCCCCCCACCCTCCCTCCCCCTTTTGCAGGTCTTTCCGGCGCCGGTAAGACGACGATCAGCTTCGCCCTGGAGGAATACTTATGCCACCACGGCATCCCAGCCTACTCCCTGGATGGTGACAACATGAGGCAGGGCTTGAACAAGAACTTGGGTTTCTCCAGCGAGGATCGCGAGGAGAATATCCGACGTGTGTCGGAGGTCGCCAAGCTCTTTGCCGATGGCGGAGTGGTGTGTTTGAACTCCTTTATCAGCCCTAACGCAAAGGTGGGTTTTTTCAATCTTTTGAATTATTTCCGATGCTTTTCAGTCTTAAGTTATTGGTTCAAACCCAAAATCATTTTAAAAATATCCTTGTCAGTTTTCATTGTGGTTTCAGGCCTGACACTTCATTGAATTGAATTGAATTGAATTGAAGCAACGAAGGCGATTGCCTCCATGCCCCCTAGTCATTGCCTTGAAATGCTACAGTAGCCCTTGAAATGCTACAGTAGCCCTTGAAATGCCACAGTAGAAATTTGCAATTTCCTAATATGGTGTTCTTGACCAAGGAGAAAATGCATTGGTGTCCTTGGCCTTTCAAAAACGAAGCAAGTAGGCCTAGTGGTTTATCATTGACATCTGAAGAAGAAAAAATTATTCCACTTCTGCCGCTTCCAAGGTTATACCTTAAACTTTGGGTGTGAGCCCTGGCTACATGGTAGTTAATGGTTGTATGGCAACCCTGAACAAAGATATTGACAAAATAGGGAGACTGCCAACATAGGGCTAGATAGCTCAGTTGGCAGAGTGCAGGCACTTTAATCTGGAGGTTGTTGGTTCTAATCCTGCTCCATAGTCACTTTGTCTTTGTTCAACCCCAAATGAGTTAAATAGTTTTAACAAATTATTGTTAAATTGCTAGGCCTATATATTTTATCATTTACGACTCTTAGAAAACTACATACGTATACTTCATTTTTGTGAAAGGTTTTTAGTGAAGTTTAAATAAAGTTATCCCATTACTGCCATGCCATATCGAAAACAGTGTGTGATCCCTGGCTAATATGGCAGTAATGAGTTGTACGACTTCTAACTGGCATCTGCCCTAAAAACAAGAAGATACTTACAGAAAAGGGAAACTGGCAACATATGGCTCAATTTATTTAGTTGGTAGACCAGTGGTAATGTTTGTAAACTCAGTGGTCAAGGTTCAATTTCCGCTCTAGTAAAATTTGTCTTTGTTCACTCCCATAATAAGTTTCTTTAATTCTGAATATTCGTTTTCAGGACCGTGAGGCCGCTAAGGAGCTTCATCAAAAGGGTGGTCTTCCCTTCTATGAGGTGTACGTCAGTACGACTCTGGAGGTGTGCGAGGCACGAGATGTCAAGGGACTCTACAAGAAGGCGAGGGCTGGCATCATCAAGGGTAAGTCAGGGCTGGAAGTTGGAGGGGGGGGGAACCAAAACTTTTACTGGACTCAAAAATTTGTTACAATACAGGTTTAAAAGGAGTAAAAGCACTATCTAACAGGCCTGCATGCTTCGTTTTTGAAAGGGCAAGGGCACCAATGCATTTTCTCCTTGCTGAAGGGCATTCTATGAGGAAGGCGCTTTAACATACAGTTTATTCCTGCAAGGTATGTGCGACTACATTTGTAACAATTTGACCTTTGACCCCTTGAACAGGTTTCACCGGTATTGACCAGGAATACCAGATTCCCCAGAGTCCAGACGTCAATCTCAACGCAGGCAGGGACAGCGTGGACCAGTGTGTAGAGAAGCTCATCAAGTTTCTACGTGAAGAGGTGAGGGACTCTGGGCACCAGACTGAGTTCAAGGCAGTGCTTATTCGTTTCACCCCCCCCCCCCCAAAAGATTTCATGCCTGAAGCCTTTCTTAGATTCACACTTTTTGTGACAAATTGCCTCTTTTCTCTAAAACTACATTTCTTCAAAGGGTGTCATTTCTAACACTGTTTTTTATATAAACGGCTCTCCAGTGCTCTTTACCAAGAATGTTATTTTTTTTAATGGTGATTTTCATTATGTTGACAAATTTGTACCCTCCTGTTAACAAAGTATTTTGTTGTTAATTATTTTTTTTTTGTGAAACAGGGAATCATTCCAGAGTCTGCTGTCGACAGCGTCAAGGAGCTGTTCGTCCCAGAGGAAGCCCAAGAAGCTGCCAAGAAGGAAGCCGAAACCTTGGACAACGTGGAGATCAACAAGGTGAGAGATGGTTAAGCTGGTTCGACGGCCATCGTGGCCAGTGTGTTATTCTAGGCCTGGCGTGTCATTGGCGAGCAGTCAAGCGCATTGGACTCATGCTCTTGTGTTTGTGATCAGCAGTGTGTGGGTTTTTAGTCCCAGTCGCGACATGGTGTGTTGCTGAGTGTGCTACAGCACCTTGTAAGCTATTACAAGGTGCTACATCAATGAGTCTTATAATTGAAAACATAGCTCTGCTTACCCTTGTCTCCAGTCAGTACAGAATGCTGCAGCATGTCTCCTAACTGGTACTAGAAAGTTCAATCACATCCCCCCCCCATACTCTATAAACTACACTGGCTACCTGTCAATCAATTCAATTCAAAATAATCCTACTCACATTCAACCCTACATACACGATCTCTTGACACCCCGTACAACTAGACCAGGTCTAAGATCTATCAGCAATACGCTCCATGTTCCTCGAACTCGCCTCGCCAGTTACGGGGACAGGGCTTACTCCAACCATGGAGGAAGGAATAGAAGGAGCTCGAACGAAGGGACATCAAAAGTCGAACCTGCGGTACCGGGGTCGTTTAACAACACCTCGTAATCACCAACATACCTTATACAGACAATGGGCGACCTGGAGTATGTGAGTTTGCGCGTGCGCACTTGGTTCTTCACTCAACCATGGTGTCGTATGTCGTATGGATATAATACAGAAAAAAACAACTTTTTTGAGACCTGATAAAAATTGTGTACTCTTGTGCTCACCAAATCCAACACAATTGAATACCAACCACCCTCGTGTGCTAATACCCAAATTTTGAACCACCGCTAGTGACCGGAAAGTAAAAAAAAATAAAAAAATATGCCATGATGTTTCAGTGAAACACCACAAATGCTAAATGGAAACGTGTGTATTCACAATTCTTGTCTCCAATGATTCAACTTTACACAAAGGCAACGGTGCAGAGCGGCGGTACCGCATGTTCTGTACAAAGAAATCTAATCCTGCTCGTTAATCGGCCGTCCAGCTGGAGGTCTCCTATCTTTTTCCACTGGTTAGACGGGGGCATTGTCAGGGTATTCTTTTGTTACTCTGCGGTTTTGCGGGTCGTTCGAGCTCCTTCTATTCCTTCCTTCATGCTCCAACATAGCACCCAGACTCTGGAACTCACTTTCGGAATACCTCGGACAAATCCACAATATCCCTCTCTTTCAGCAGAAACTCAAAACACACTTGTTCTTGCTTGCTTTCCAACATCTTGGCAAAACTTGACCGGGGCCTTTGAATGTTTTCCTTTTTCAGTAAAGTGTGCCTTATAAATGCTGTAGTTTATTATTATTATTATTATTTACCCTGTTTAAAAACAAAAATTATCGCTTGATGTGCCCCATGGGGTGAAATGAAGTGCTGTATTATAAGAACCAAGGAGTAATAATAAAACTGTTTTTGGGGGGAATTGTTGGGAGATAATCCGTCTCAAGACCTATCAACTGGGCACAATTTCATAAAGCCTGTAAGCACGAACATTTGCTTAGCATGAAATTTCTTCCTTGATATAAACAGGATTACCAACCAAATTTCCATTTGTTGCATATTGCTTGTTACTGGTATTCAGCTGGTGTTCGCTTATCCTAAAAATCACGTGGAAATTTGTATGGTAATTCTGTTTTTATCAAGGAAGAAATTTCATGCTTAGCACATTTTCGTGGTTACAGGGTTTTTGAAATCGGGCCCTGCTGCTTTAAAGAATGACGAAGTATTTGGATCAAATTTTTATCATTGTTCCGGTATCTTCTCTGTTTTTTTCCTATCCTATCACCATTGTCTCTATTCACTCACCACAACCACTCAATCCATTGGCATGTTTGTTTGATGATTACTGATTACTGGACAAGGTCCGCACTCAAACACTGAAAAAGCCTTTTCTGTGAACAGAGGATGTACCACACCTGAACGTACCAGGATATTTATTTTACTTGTGGCCCTACTGGTCGATAAAATCTGGACTGACAGAGTCTCGTAAACATGACAGGTTTGACTACAACTTGACGCAGTTTATGGTGGGCGCTGACTAATGAAAGATCATACACTGCTGTGAAAAGACTGAAGCCTGGTTCATACTTCCTGTATGTGGTACAAATTTTGACGTCACAAATCCGCAATGAATAATTTGCAACAGTTGAAATGTGCTCAACTCCTGCGAAACATTCGCTGCGATAATGGCAAAGTGATGTCAACATTTGCTTCACGTCTATCAAATGCAGCATTTGGGGATCATCATCGTGTGACTAAAACAAGTGTTTACATTAGTTTCATGATCATAGGTGGGCACAAATGATTATTTTTTTTACAAGTAACTGGAAGCTAAAGTTAAATTCTCGGGTTTTCTTCTTTTTATTGTTGAATTGATTTACTTTCATATTTGTACGATCATAAACAACCTTAACGAAACGAAATCTCTCCCACGTTAATCTCCAAAGTGGTTGGGGCCACAATGTGCCAGAAGTCTGAATAGGTGTAACACTTGTACAGTCTTTAAAATCCGTAAAATCTTAGCTGCTATAAAATAAACTCGCGAAAACATATTGAATACAGCTGTGTGAGCCTTTTTGAGATATGGCGGACACAATGCTACAACACTACAAGGTTTGGATAAACTGCGCACACCTAAACCAAACAGAACACTCATATCACGTCCACCATACCTCAAAAAGGCTGATAGAGATGCCATTTACAAATGCCATTCCTTACATTATTATTCTTATTATTAGTATTATTATTTTATTCGCCAAAACAGAACAAAACAAATTACATTGACAACATTATACCCCAAGATGGGCAAGGGACAACAAAAGCAAATACATACTATGATCCGTAGATCTGTTGCCCCACATCTGAGGTACACAATAAAATTAATATAGATTTAACATAATATAGTACACAAAGCAAGAATAAAAGCAGAAAATTAAAAACCAAAAGAAAATGATAAACATATATTAAGAATAAAAATAAATTGAATTAAATTAAAAATAAATAAATAAGTAAAAATAACAGATGAGGTAAGGATAAACAATAAAGATGTGTCAGAACAAAGTATGAGGCATAAAACATACCAGCATATTTTGGTACTTAATATTTCAAGATGACCTGCAAAAAAACCCAAGTTCCTATTTACTGAATGCATCCGGCCTCATTAGACATGGTTAGATGCACAGTTACAGGATTCGGCTACTTTTTCAAAATATCCACAGATTTACATTAAACTTTAGGGTTTGAAGATAATGATAGTGCAAAGCTTCCCTCCAAATATTACTAGCTGAGGTTGTGTAGTTTTTGAGAAATGGGTAAAACAAGTCACAAAAAATTTGTCGTCTCATGAGACAAAAATTATTTTAGCATGTTAAATGCCATTAACCAGTTATGATATTATACCAAAACTATAGCATAACTGGTTTATACGTTTTTACATGCTAAAACTGAGACAAAAATTATTTGTTTTACTAATTTCGTAAAAATTACAGCACCTCAGTTTCAAGGGAAGCTTTCTACTATCATAATCTTCAAACTGTGTAAGTTTAATGTAAATCTGTGATCATTGTGTTTTTTGTTAGGAAAAATTACATAGACTCTTTAAAGGGTCTATGTATTTTTTTGTAGGACAAAAAAACACAATGTCCACAGAATTACACTAAACTTACACAGTTTGAAGATAATGATAGTAAAAAGCTTCCCTGGAAATATTTCTTGCTGAGGTGCTGTAGTTTTTCAGAAATGAGTAAAACAGTGTCATGAAAATAGTTTTCGTCTCAGAACACCCCAGATCGCAGAGTAGGGCTTTTTAAAACCAAAGATAAAAAAATGTTAGTAGGCTTTGCTCTCGCAAGCTTTCATGCTTTGCACTCACAGTTTAGTTTTTTTTTCAACATCCCTGAACTGCTGTTCGGTATTTCTGGCTCTAATTTAATACCCAGTCACCAGTTACCAATGTTATATTACTACCCCGCAGTGTTTTTTGTTTAAAGTGGAATTCTTTAGGAAAAGTGAACCCCGATCAACATTGGAAGAGCGGTAAAGCCAAGGGCGAGCAGTTCAACATTAATATTCATGTTTAGATTTGGGGCCATCAATGCTGAAGTGCAATCTGGAGGAATTCTGTGCTGGACAGCACAGTGTTTTTTGCTCAAAGTGCAGAGCAAAATTTGTTAGTTCTGGATAGGCCCGCCCAGCACTGCCCACCGTAGCTACATCACTAACCTTGACAGCCCCTGTTCAACTTGTATTTCTTGTGTCAATGTGTAAAGATTCAGAATAAATAATAAAAAAATTCAATAAGACTACCCCGGACCACTGTATTAACTCTGAAGTGTAGTATTTAAAGAAGGTTAATGATTCCGAGTCTATGTTGATTATGTTTCTAGGTGGACATGCAGTGGGTCCAAGTTCTAGCTGAGGGCTGGGCCTCGCCTATGACTGGATTCATGCGAGAGAGAGAGTTTCTACAGTGTCAGCATTTCAACTGCATCCTTGACGGTAAGAAGATCCCTTGTCTTAAAGATTTCTGGGAATGAAAATAAGAAAAGGGCCAGTGGTCGATTTGACAAATTTATTAAGTTAGTAACTCATCTTAAGGGAGTAGCTTTAAGTTTTTAATATCTCCTAGGACTAGAGGACTAGTCCACAATCTTTGTGAAATCGGCCCAAGGTCCCAATTTCGTAGAGTTGCTTAAAGGCAGTGGACACTATTGGTAATTACTCAAAAAAATTATTAGCATAAAACCTTTCTTGGTGACGAGTAATGGGGAGAGGTTGATGGTATAAAACATTGTGAGAAACGACTCCCTCTGAAGTGCCATAGTTCTTGAGAAAGAAGTAATTTTCCACGAATTTGATTTTGAGACCTCAGATTTAGAACTTGAGGTCTTGAAATCAACCGTCTAAACGCACACAACTTTGTGTGACAAGGGTGTTTTTTCTTTCATTATCATCTCGCAAGTTCGATGACCGATTGAGCTCAAATTTTCACAGGTCAGTTATTTTATGCATATGTTGAGATACACCAACTGTGAAGGCTAGTCTTTGACAGTTACATTACCAATAGTGTCCACTGCCTTTAAGCACAAAAAGTAGCTGAGCACAACAGAATTTACTTCCAGCCAAATTACCCCATGTCATATGTACAATTTGTGACTGGTTTTATGCTCATATCTGCTAAGCAGACAATTGTTAAGTAATATTTTTGCAAAAGCGGCTCTATGAAACTGGGTCCTGAATTGAATTGAGGATGGTTACGGTGATTCCACTTCAGGCATTTACACTTAAGGTTGGTGGAAGTGTATTTTGTGATGTGATCGAGCTAAATAAGTTGTTTGTCTGAAATACCATTGTGGAGAACCAAGGCGAAACAAAAAATAGACGATTTAAATGCCAAAATTCAGTTTTTTGTAAATGTCTGAACTTCTTCTCATAGGCGGTGCGATCAACCAATCAGTGCCGATCGTTCTGTCCATCTCTACGGAAGACAAGGACCGACTCGCTGACAAGAATGCCTTCTCGCTGTCTTACGAGGGTCAGCGCGTGGCTATATTACGTTCTCCGGAGTTCTACGCTCATCATAAGGAGGAGAGATGCTGCCGTCAGTGGGGGACTAGTAATCCTGGCCATCCGTACATCAAGGTATGTCTTATTAATTTTGGTTTTTACCCATACACCGATGTGTGTTAGCACTGTATACTCAGTACTTTCCCGAGTCCTGTGAAAAAATCACAGCGATTTACTCGGGTGGGATTAGAACATTGCAAGGGTCGTGGGTTCTTATGTCGTTGCGGTACCCGCTGCCAAAACATAGGATTCGAACTGCCTCTAGCTACCTGGCAACCACGGTAGTCTAGTTAGTAAGACACTGCTCTAGAACTGCAAGGGTTGTGGGTTTGAATCCCACCGGAGTAAAATGCCTTTGATATTTTTTCACAGGATTTAGGAAAGTACCGAGTATTCAGTGCTAACACACATCGGTGTATGGGTAAAAACCAATATTCTGTAAATTCAACATGTAAATTCAACATCTCTTAAGGTATGTCTTGACATCTTGGAATAAGGTTGCCGGCCTGATAGTTCATTCTAAACTCTTTGAGTGCCACGTTTGCATATGTTCAATCTATTTTATGTATTCTGAAAGCGCCTCTATTGTACAACTTTTGTTTTATGTACTCGCAAAAAGCTGTTAATCGTATCAAACATGTACATGTATGACCTATAGTATGTTCTTATAATTACGAGAGGGCATTATCAATTAAGATTTTTTTTTTTTCTTTTTACAGAATTTCAAAACCTCAAAAAGCTTGGAATTTTAAGTTAAAAATGCGAAAAAGTGGCTACTACAAGAGTTGAACGAGTTGACATTGTTTGCGGGCACACAAATGAGTTTGGTATGGAGGCTTTGGATTATAACCTCAATATACCCTAATCAGAAAACACCCATCGCACATGCATGCGCATCTCCTGTCAGCCATTTTGTGTGTCAAAACGTGCACAAAAGGATGCAACACGTGTTTACGTAACTCTGAACAATGTACGTCTACCATTTCTGCCTTTTTGGGGAGTCCATTCCATTTGTGCATATTTTTATGTACTGACAGGCGGACAGGAGACACCAGTGTATGTGGGCTGCGCATTGTGAATAAGACCTATTGCACGTGTTTCAGGACTCTTTACTTACAGTAACTATATGTCTCTGCAATCTGAGACGGCATCTCCAGGTTTCTTGAGGAGACATTTTGTCTTGAAGATGAATAATCATTTTAACCATATCTCAATCTCAGATGGTAATGGAAAGTGGTGACTGGCTCGTTGGAGGAGATCTAGAAGTTCTGGATCATATACGCTGGAACGACGGGCTCGATGAGTACCGTCTAACACCCAATCAGCTGCGGGATAAGTTCCGTAAACTCGGCGCCGATGCGGTCTTTGCGTTCCAGCTGCGTAATCCCGTGCACAATGGCCACGCCCTGCTGATGAATGACACTAAGAGACGTCTGAAGGAACGTGGATACAAGAAACCTACTCTGCTGCTTCACCCTCTAGGTAAGGTCCTCCGACAAACTCTCAACGAGAGGGGTTTTTCCCCACTTCATGATCTTTTTAAAAGTTGCATTGGTTTAAAAGCACCAGTGTCAATGAATATTTACTTTTTCAACCAGGAGAAATTAGACTTCTATCTATTCAAGATGGCGTCGTTATATGGCAACACGGTTTGCAGGCTCTCTTTGGTTCTGAAGTGGAAAAAGTGCAATGTTTTAAATTTCTTGGTTAACATTTATCATCAGATTTGAAATGGGGATGTAATGCCGATACTGTTGTTAAGAAAGGTCAGCAAAGATTATTTTTCTTGAGACAGCTGAGAAGCTTCCATGTCAGTCAGGCACATCTATTGAAGTTCTACCGAGCGGTGATAGGGGCTAAGTTTAGGCCTAAAATACAGGGGGTTATCTACAGTAATGTGTTTCCCTCTGACATATTATCAAATAAACTAACTCATAAATGGCTTATAAGTGTCACATTAAATCAATTCTTTGATTGGAATCGCTGATTATTATTATTTCCTCTCTTTTAGGTGGTTGGACCAAACAAGATGACGTGCCTCTTCCAGTTCGTATGAAGCAACATCACTCTATCCTAAGCGAGGGTGTTCTAGATCCAGAGAGCACCGTACTAGCAATCTTCCCGTCTCCTATGATGTATGCAGGACCAACAGAGGTGAGCAACAATGTTTGGGTCTTGTTCCCTGACTGTTTTGCTGTTTGCTGATGAGATATGTTTTGTGCTTGTTGTGTTGAGCAATCAGTACTCGGTTTATTTAAGACAAATTTTTTTTATGAGGTTTGGAATTAGGGTGTATAAGTTGAGGTGACCAAGCCTGACACTGAATGGATAATTTTGTCATCATTGCCTTGGTGCCCCATGACATGTTCCAGTATCAGGCCTGATACAGTACTTCACACAGAGGCAATTGCCTCATTGCCTCTGGTCTTTGCCTTGGTACCCTTTGAAAAGTTCAAATGGTCGGGTTGGCATAGTGGTATATTTCCGTGCTTCCATCTCTGGAAAGTATCAGGCCAGGCTTAGGTTATTTTATACAGAAAGACTTCTCCTCCTGACTGACTCTGTTTGTATACCACTCGTTGGTATCACACTGCTGTAGATGCAAAGGTCGTGGGTTCGAATCCCACCCGACTATTATATGCCTGTGACTGAGTATACAGTGCTAACACACATCGGTGTGTACTGGTAAAACCAAGAATGAATATTCGTTATCCCTAATGCAAATTTAACATCTATTGACTCTGTTTGTGTTTAATTTCCAGGTACAATGGCACGCTAAAGCTCGTATGGCTACTGGGGCAAACTTCTACATTGTGGGTCGCGACCCCGCTGGTATGCCGCACCCGGAGGGTAAACGAGACCTGTATGATCATTCCCATGGTAGAAAGGTATGTACGAATCACAAATGATAACAAAAATTACATAAATCTTGCCCTCTTAAATTAAAAATACAAAAATGTTGCCCTCTTGCATTTGTTGCCATCACTGGGGTCAAACAAAAAAAGCGTACCTGTGCATTTACGCCATTCACAAGCCAATGATAGGTCAACCTTTGACCTCAGTTAGGGTGCTGTTTCAGTTTGTGATCAGATGTAGAACAAAAAGCCACTCCAACAGCTTTGTTTCACTTACTGCATTTCTTTGAAACTCCTTGCCTGGTGCATGTTTCCCTCCATCCTAAAGAGGAGTATCAATTCCTACCTTTAGCCCTCTTTGATTTATTTTTTATCTTGAATATTTTCTTTAAGCCCTTTACCAAGAGTAACCTTTAAGACTCGATTGGGCAAACTTGCATATATATATATATATATATATATATAACAAAAATTCAAACACAAGTCAGCGTGTTAAAGGAACACGTTGCCTTGGATCGGTCGAGTTGGTCTTTTAAAAGCGTTTGAAACCGTTTGTTATGAAATGCATATGGTTAGAAAGACGTTTTAAAAGTAGAATATAATGATCCACACAAGTATCACTCAAAATTGCACGGTTTTCCTTTTACCTCGTCGACTAACACGGTCGGCCATTTATGGGAGTCAAATTTTTGACTCCCATAAATGGCCGACCGTGTTAGTTCGTGATACTTGTGTGGATCATTATATTCTACTTTTAAAACATCTTTCTAACCATATGCATTTCATAAGAAACGGTTTCAAACACTTTTTTTAGACCAACTCGTCCGATCCAAGGCAACGTGTTCCTTTAAAAAAAAAGAAATTTCAGTTGTATCTGTTGTCCGAGTGTGAATTGTAACTCAAAAAAAGAGTGGATGACTTACGTTGGAAACCTCCCCTTAGTTCAAAGTTTTCTTGATGCCTTATTCTTTAGGTGCTGACTATGGCCCCTGGTCTAACCCAGCTAGAGATCATCCCATTCCGTGTCGCTGCCTACAACACCAAGAAGAAGGCCATGGACTTCTTCGATCCAGAGAAGAAGGAAGACTTTGACTTCATCTCGGGGACTCGTATGCGCAAGTTGGCCCGATCAGGTGATATGCCGCCAGACGGTTTCATGGCACCTAAAGCCTGGGAGATTCTCTGCAATTACTACAAGTCGCTGCCATTGAAGTAAAATGGTTATACTGCCCTCTAACTGTTGAGAGAGATGTGTTCAGAGACATCTCTTCTGAAGTGAGAATATTTTCAGAGCCATGATTTTCCATATTTTTTAAAACTGTTATATGAGACTGTGACACCTGTTGTATTTGAATACTTCAAATGAGGTGAAAGTTGACTTATATCAAGCGTCACTGCAAAAACGTTGTGTCTAGATTTCGCAAAATTTGTGTGTCACACAAAAATGACAATTTCAATCTCATGCGTATAGAAAGTTCTATTGCGAGAGATGCAACATTCTTGACAATTTCAATCTCATGCATATAGAAAGTGCTATTGCAAGAGGTGCAACATTCTTGACAATTTCAATCTCATGCATATATAGAAAGTGCTATTGCAAGAGGTGCAACATTCTTGCACAGACACATCGATTTGATCTTCTAAATCCAGTAAAAATTTGGAAACTTTTAATTCTCATTTTGGGAAGGAATGTCAAGTCTGAATGAATGGCTTCAGCTGTTGCTATGGCTGTTGATAAGTCCTATACTTTAATGCTGTCATTGCAGCCATTATGCATAGTCATAGTTGAAGTCACTTGATTCAGACTCAACATGATGTATCTGAACAGCTTTTCTTAATAGATGACAAGACTGCCCTCGTGAGGTGACCTTTGATTAGTCTGACCTCACCATTCTTTTTAGAGTCTTTCTTCCATTTTTAAAAGTTTAACTATTTAGTTTATTTATGTACATGTTTCTTCCATGGATCAACTTCCTCAATATTCATAATTCCAGTTAATGTCATTCCAATGAAATGTCCAAATACTTGACAATGTCCTAATGAAATGCCGAACAAAACCTGATGAATTAAAAAAAAAAGTGTCTACAAGCTACGTTTTATTTAAAGTGATTGCACCTGAACATTCTTCAACGATAAAGTGGTGGTCATATAAAAACTGAAACTGAATTGTGGTCGTGGGATGTACGTAGAATAGGGGTACTGTTTAAATGGGAATTGTAGTAAATTCAGAAATTTTAGAAACATGCTGCTTGCTGCTCTTCAAGATGGTTAGTCAGAAAAATATTCATATTTTTGCGTCAGAAAAACATTAGTGAGCAATCACAGCCCACTGGTAAAGAGGGGTTCAAAGGTCGAATCAAGTTTAGTGATGCACTTATTTGTCAATGAGAAATAGAGTCCTTGTGGAAAATGGAACAACAAATTAGTATACACATAATGAATGTTTATGAGTGCAATGGTGCGAATATGTTCATGAGTTGAAAGATGGAATGTTCTATTCAATGAGGCGGAGCCGAGTTGAATGGAACATTCCAGCTTTCAACGAATGAACATATTCGCACCATTGCACGAATGAAAAACATTCATTATTTGTTTTATATAACATCCAAGTAGATCTTTGTAATTTTGATTGAAAGATACAACTTTCAAAACAAACAAAGCGTAGGCCTACAATTTTTAATTGTAGAAGCCAAATGCTAGTAATTTTACATAATATGCCTTGCAGTAACACTGCTGCGTTACCAAAGACACGCGCGCGCATTGATGTTTTTTTTACTCAGCTTTTTCGTTCCATCCGAAAAGTACCATTGCACGCTGGCAGCGTGCAATGGTACATTTCGGATGGAACGAAAAAGCACGGTGAGTGACTCGGCGTGCAATGGTACTTTTATTTGCTATCACGTGACGGACAATCCTCCAATCAAATGGCAAGGATCTGCTTGGGTGTTATATAAAAAACTTTAATGGTTTAATAATGCTAACTGTGTTTGAGGCAAATTTTGACAACATCAACAACATTTGATTGTATTTGAGGCAATTTTTGACAACATCAACAACATTCAATATCATATATTTTTGAATCTGTGGGTTTTTATATTTGTTCATACAGGAACAGTTTCTGTTCATTCTAGAATATGGTGTTCAATTAAATTGGCTTTGAACTTCACCTTTTGATTGACCCCAAAATGTTGTTTTGGACTGACAGACTCACTCATGGTTGATAAACAAAGGCGCAATGTTTCATAAATATTGCTCTTAAAAGTTTCATAAGAGCTTTTACTGGAAAATGATATTACCTTTGGACCGCCTTTTAAAGGAACACGTTGCCTTTGATCGGGCGAGTTGATCTTTGAAAAGCATTCTGTAACCGTTTGTTATAAAATGCATATGGGTAGAAAGATGTTGTAAAAATAGAATACAATGATCTACACAAATATGCCTTGAAATTGTGTGGTTTTCTTTTTATCTCGTCGACTAACACTGTCCGCTATTTATGGGAGTCAAATTTTTAACTCCCATAAATGATCGACCGTGTTAGTTCGCGACGTAAAAGGAAAATCATGATACTTGTGTGGATCATTATAGTCTACTTTGAAAACATCTTTCTAACCATTTGCATTTCAAACAGTTTCAAACGTTTTTTATAGAACAACTCACCCGATCCAAGGCATTGTGTTCATTTAATGTCTAGCATTAGAAACAAAACTGAAAAAGTCTGTGAAATTAATATTATTTCCATGTTCTTATTTTCTCGTAGGAAGGTCTTTGGAGTTTTAAGGTTAATTTTTTTTAATAAACAGAAACACTTGCAGATTGACAAATAGACTATTTTTGGTATAAGATCGCAATTCGCATGTTTCTGAAATTAAACTGTAGACTCCTTGCGCAACGTGCAGCATGCTAACATATGCCTATCTTGTCTGAAGTCTTGTGGAAATCAAGCTTTTGCACAAAAAAATTGACTTCAAAAAGGTGGATGCGCATTTTTGGGGGGTGTGTTTGCGTTGTGCAAAGTGTCTACTTACAAATAATGGAAATGCTAGACTTGTTCAAGTCTTCCCAGTATTTTATTCTGGGAAAATATTAAAAGGTGCGGCCAAATTATTTGTTCATTAACTTTGACATAATGTGGAAGAGACTTTTAATTATTCGTCATGCTCAGTTTAATGAGTGTGCTTCGACCACAGTTGAGGGGTTTTGATTTTAAACAATCGAACAATGAAATTAACGAATAAATGGAAATTTAGGGCCTCAATTTCATAGAGCTGCTTTAGCAGAAAATATTGCTCGACACTTTTCTGCTTAGCAGAAATGAGCAGGGTACCAGTCACAAATTGTATTTGTGACATTGTAGTTTGGCTGGTAAACATAATGTGGTTGTACGCTTTAGCTTTATTTTGTGCTTGAAATTGGGCCCAGTTTCTTAGCACCTTGGAATTTATGTAAAAAGTATGAAACCATGAACAATACTGAGGAGACTTCAACAAGTCTAACACTGCAATATCTTATAAAATTAAAGACTATATTTTCTGTACTGTTGCTTTTTGACCTTTTTTTGTCAAAATTAATAATAATAATAATATATAGCTTGGATCATGAATATAAACAAATAGAATAAATAAAAGTATTGGTATTATAAGGCAAGAAGAAATTTGTGTCCACTTGTTTTGTTTTACGAGATTTTTACTTGGGTTGTAGCATTTTATTTGAACAAATATCTTCTTTTTTTTTTGGAACGAGTGAGATTTCATATTCTGAATTATGTTGACTTGTAATTTTTGGTGGTGGGATGGCCGGGGGGGGGGCTGGAGGGTTATCTGTCGTCACCTGGAAATATATATTTTTTTTTTCAAACAGTAGAGTATAAGTTTCTGAACATTTTAATTTTTTTAGTAATTGTTTTTAACGATTTATATGTTAAAAAAAAAAAAAAATTGTGTGGGGGTGACTTCGCCTACCCTTTTGTGACGTTAATCGAGGCAGACTTTGCTTCGATCGAACATCGAACACACATACGTGCAAATACATTCAAGTCCTAGTCGTGAGTTTTACGTTTCGAAAAGGGTTTTTTCTTGCATTTTCCCGGCAATGTTGACCAGGTGTATTGCTGCTGGATGCACCAAAACAACTAAATATGGGGTCAGTTTGCAAAGTGGTCCGGTCCGACGTCTTTTCCAGCGCTGTGCAGCAAACACTTCGAGCCGTCATGCTTCGAGAATCCGGAATACACTACACATATTGACATGAAGAGACGCCATTCCAACAATTTATCCAGCTAGTGTGGAAGTCGAAGAAGATACCTGAAAGACGTAACGAACCTGAAGGAGCATTTGCCCAACGTGAAAAAAAAATCAGGTTTTGTTTCAACTTTAAGGGCAAGTTTTTAGCTTGCGCCAAGCGTCACTATCTTGTGTTGGCCTCGATTGACGTCACGAACAGCGCCCTCTCGGGTCGGGCTTATTTTCAAATTTGTAAAAAACATGGAAACTAACTTTCTTAAACCTTAGTTAATTGTTTATTCATATTCCACTCATCAAAACACATATTTTAGTGACAAAAGCTTTATTTTGACAAAATACCACTTCCAGGTGACTTTAAGGTTGAAATAAACAAAAGCGTTGTTCCTGTAGGACTTGTGTCTTTCGGAATAAAAATTTTTTTGTTGTCTGTCACTTTAAAGACACTGGACACTATTGGTAATTGTCAAAGCCCAGTCTTCTCACTTGGTGTATCTCAACATATGCATAAAATAACAATTCTGTAAAATATTTTAGCTCAATCAGTCTTCGAAGTTGCGAGATATTAATGAAAGAAAAAACACCCTTGTCGGACCATGGCCATACGAAGTTGTGTGCTTTCAGATGCTTGATTTCGAGACCTCAAATTCTGAATTTGAGGTCTCGAAATCGTTTGAGGTCTCGAAATCAAATTCGTGGAAAATTACTTCTTTCTTGAAAATTAAGTCACTTCAGAGGGAGCTATTTCTCAAAATGTTTTATAATATCAACCTCTACCCATTAATCGTAATCAAGAAAGGTGTTATGCCAAAAATTATTTTGAGTAATTACCACTAGTGTCCACTGCCTTTTAAGTTGAGTTTGAACTTGAATTTACGACCTCTATAGTTCAATGATGAGTTATTATCATGGCGTTGGGGTTATGGTTATGGTAGGGATATGGATTTTAGGGTGGGGTTAGAGTTATAAGGGTGTTGGGTAAAAGGGTTAATAGGGTTAGGGTTATGTCCAGATTAATTTGTTCATGAAACATAAAATATCAATACCAGGGGCTTGTAATGTGTATCATTATTTATGAAGTAGTTTTATATTGAGCAAATTTGGTCACTACAAGTACACGTATATACATAATGGTTTGACAAAATTGCTGGTTTGTTACAAGATTTGTCTTGTACACCTCGTGATTGTCAGGAGTGTGTGTGTTGGGGGGGGTATTCTCTCCGCTGCGGCGATGGTATGGAGAATAGAGTCTTCGATTTTCGCAACTACAAGGTGCAATGGGTCATACCATTAAACAACTAAACCAATTAGCCATTTTGAGATATGGAGGACAATACTACAACGCTTGGTTTGGGTAAAATAGTCTAGGCGATTGGTGAAAACAATTGCTCAGAATGTGATAAAAGCATGAAACTTGGCACAAATGATCATAACAACATTCTCAACATTTTCAGGGGTGGAGCCACTGAGGATTGTATCCAGCATAGCAACGGTTGCTATGTTACATACTTCCCATAGCAACTATTGTGCTTAGACATTTATTTCAATATTGGCAACAACAACAAAAGCATCAAATGTAATACAAGCATTATACAGTCTACAGAGTTGAGACATAATTATAACATGGCTAAAGATACTCCGTTAAGTTATTACCAACATGCAGGGAAAATGTGAAGCATAGTGCTTTTTAAAAATTTACCCTGGGACAGACATCGCAAGACTAGGACTAGACAAGGACAGACAGACGGACGAGAATTATGTGAATGAACTGATGAAGATAGGGTAAAACAATCATTGAAATTGGCAGGCACTATACCACATTTGTATTTGTACATGAATTTACCTAAATTAAAGCTGTACAGGTCAGCCAACTTTATAAGCACCCGTAGTTCTGCAAACAGGGGAGTTGTGTGTTCTAGAAATCTAGACTTTGTAACAATTCGAACAGCTTTCTTTTGTAAAAGGAACAATTTGGTACATTGTGTATTTGAGTTACCCCATATAAGTATTGAGTAATTAAGATAGGAAAGAATAAAGGAATTGTATAACATTAATAGGATGGATTTCGGTAGAAACAATTTCAATCTGTTCATAACACCTATATTTTTTGAGATTTTGCTACACAAGGTATCTATATGTTTATTCCATGAGAGGTTTTCGTCGATACGAACTCCTGAGAATTTAGTACTCCCCACTTGTTTCAGAATGGTACTATTTAAGGAAAGGTTCGTATTACAAGTAAACTTGTTTTGTCTTGAGCTAAAGATTATGTAATTAGACTTGAGTACATTAATTGATAACTTATAAGATAAGAGCCAATTGCTTATTTTGTGAAGTTCTACATTCAAAGTATTCATAGCCACATCTACATTGTCATGATTATATAGTAAGGCCGTGTCCGAAACGACGACTTCGGCTACAGCTACGTCTAGATCAGCGCGTCTACCAGTGTTGAAGAATAGGCAGACGCACGCGATCTAGCCGTAGCTGTAGCCGAAGTCGCCGTTTCGGACACGGCCTAAGTTTGTATCGTCTGCAAACAAACAGAATGAGATCAAATCGGATGAGTTACAAATATCATTTATATAAACAAGAAACAATAACGGACCTAGTATATAACTTTGTGGAACTCCACAAGAAATTGATTTATGCAATGATATTGATGAATTATATGAACAAATTGCTTTCTATTTTTCAAATAGCTCATGAACCAGTCCAAGGGTAATCCCCGAACAGCAATGTGTTCTAATTTTGCTTTGAGAATATCACGGTTAACCGTATCAATCGCCTTGGACAGGTCCAGGAAAGCACCAACTGAAATTTGTTTATTCTCAATTGATTTAATGACTTTATTAAGTAAACTCGTACTTGCTAATTCAGTGGAGCGTTGTGCTCTGAAACCATATTGTGATTCTGATAGAATATTGTGCTTGTTGATAAAATCCATTATGCGTTTATAAACTAATTTTTCAAAAACTTTTGACAAGACCGGTAGAATGGATATGGGTCTATAGTTACAAATGTCATATTTATTACAAGGTTTGAACATAGGTACTACCTTTCCTATTTTTGGACTGTCCGGGAAGACCCCAGACGCGAATGACATATTAAAGAGCTTGACTAATGGTTTAGCTGAAGCATTTCTGGCTTCTTTAACTACAAAAGAATTTAACCCATCGAAGCCAGGGGCTTTTCCAGAGGGAAGCTTAGATATAACAATTGAAATCTCCGCTTCAGTGACAGGGGCTAGAAATAAAGAATGTGGACACCTGTCACCGAGGAAGGTTAAACGACTGGTCGGACGTTGGAAGTCTACTGGACATGTTATTACCAAGATTTACAAAATAATCATTAAAAGCATTAGCAATATCCACATTATTCTCAATCTTAATCTCGTTTTGTACAAAAAATGAAGGATTCGGTTTTACTTTAGATCTACACAATAACGAATTTATAAGCTTCCATGTGCCTTTGGTGTTATTTTTATTTCTATTGAATTGCTCACTTAAATAGTTTCTTTTTGCTAATCTTATAACAGATGTAAGAACACTTTTGTACTGAGTGTATACAGACTTATTACTAGGGGATGGAGTCTTAAGATATTTCTTATACAATGTATTTTTCCTTTTTATGGAGTTATAAATCTGATCAGTTAGCCATGGAGATTTACTTATATTGACACGAGTGTTAAGTTTCCGTTGAGGGAAGTGTTTTTCATACAGTTTAAGTACACAATCAAAAAATACATTGTAGGCTTCATCAACATTTTCCAAGTGAATAACGACTTCCCAATTAATGTCATTGAGATTTTGAATGAAATTCTGAATGTTTGTTGTACTAAAATTACGCCTTGAAGTCACACAATTTTGTTTGTGAAAAAAATGACCTTTACATTTATCTAAAATCGCAAAAAATGGAAGATGATCACTAATATCAGTAGTCAAAATGCCCGTATCATGATTAGAAAAATTATTTGTGAAAATATTATCAATAAGCGTTGCACTGTCACCTGTAATCTGTGTTGGTTTGTTGATTAAAGGATAAAATGAATGTGAGGACAATGTGTTTACAAATTGTTGCACTGAGTTTTCTGTATCAATGTGCAATAAGTTAACATTAAAATCACCCATTACATAGCATGTGTTTCCAGTTCTGGCAAGTCCTAACTTTTCATTAAAGACTTCTATGAAACTTGCATAAGAGGTATTTGGTGGTCTGTAAACAATGCCAACTATGATATTACCTGTGTTCGTGTTTTCGATTTCAATAAAACAAGATTCAAGCTCAGGTGTATTAATACACATTTCATCTCGAACTTTATAGATAGAATCTTCTCTGATATATAGTGCAACCCCACCCCCATGTTTACTTTGTCGGCAGGAGCCCTCAATTACATATCCCGGGATTTTAATAAGAGGGTCATTTATGTCTTTTAGCCAGGATTCAGAGACACCAAGAATTGGAAATTCCCCCCTAGCAGGGTAATATACTGTCGTATATCATCAATATTTTTGGTGAGGCTACGTGCATTAAAATGCAAAATTTTTATATCTGTATTAGAACCATATTTTTCAAAATACTGAGTTTGGTCATAATATTCACATGTAACAGAGGGGAAATTTAAATTAACATCTGGATCTATATCTGAATGAATATCAAATGTAAATTTTCTCTCCCGAGACTAACACAAAACATGCCCACAGGCAATTTGAAAATACACATTTAAACTTTGTATTCATGTTTACTTTACCCATCATGTTAACATCAATCTGGAGCAATTGGCAAATACAATAGGCTTAAAGGCAGTGGACACTATTGGTAATTGTCAAAGACTAGCCTTCACAGTTGGTATATCTCAACATATGCATAAAATAACAAACCTGTGAAAATTTGAGCTCAATCGGTCATCAAACTTGCGAGATAATAATGAAAGAAAAAAACACCCTTGTCACACGAAGTTGTGTGCGTTTAGATGGTTGATTTCGAGACCTCAAGTTCTAAACTTGATGTCTCAAATTCGTGGAAAATTACTTCTTTCTCGAAAACTATGGCACTTCAGAGGGAGCCGTTTCTAACAATGTTTTATACCGCCAACCTCTCCCCATTACTCGTCACCAAGAAAGGTTTTATGCTAATAATTATTTTGAGTAATTACCAATAGTGTCCACTGTCTTTAACATGGTTGTCCTTAGCGACTAAGTTTTCCATAGCAACCAATCACAAAAACTGCCCACAGATAAATTTAACTTAAATATTTAAATTTTTTATTTAAATTCAACCTAACCTATCATGTTAATATCAATCTTGAGCGATTGGCAAATACAGAAGGCTTGACATGGTTGCTAGGCAACACATTTTCCTTAGCAACCAGTACATAGGATGTCTATACATACTATTTTTTCAAAACGATTATTATGCAATAAGCATTTTAAATATTAAACAAAAATCCTTAGATGCTTACTTCACTCATGATAAAAAATGTTACTATAGATTGCTTCATTACTTTACTCGGCAACATGTACATGTAGGAATCAACACGCCAGTCTAGTAGCAGACATCATCCACTATGCCGCCCCTTTTTGCTGAGGCGACAACACCCCTCAATGACGGGTCACTGCTTTGAAGTTATTCAAGCAGCCGTGCATACAACATGTCAACCACAAGCCAGATTCCAGTTATAACTGTTTATCAGCCCCGTTTGTCAAGATGAAACAGTACATTGTCTCTGAAGAGGCTGTGTGGTGAGGACTACATGTACATGTAGTTTGTCATATTGGGGACGTCAACAGATGACTTTTAACAAAGTCTTTGGTCATTGATTTGAAGATAGTGGCTGGTGGGAAACTCTCCGAGAGGCAGAAGTCGCAGCCCCTGACATTGTGGAATCGATCTTGAAGGTATCCTATGTCTCCTGTACCCAACATGCCCAACAAGCCCACATGTCTTGAACTGAAACTACTTGTGTTGGTGCGTTCATTGTGTACGGCTGACTTTGAGTTGTACGACTCTTAACCACACCGTTTGTCAGTCCACTATTAGGAGATAATTATGTGTAACCTTGATAGGAACCAATACTGATGCTGCCCAATAATTGGATTGACACAGGAGGATGTCGAAGCTCCAAAGGACTAGTTAAGCAGGGACACAGGTCAGTCTTCCCAAAAGTGCATCCTCTCTTAGCAAGCACACGTATGTTGCATATCCCTAATCAGCTCCCTGCTCACTTCTAGTCAAAAGGCAAAGACACACCAAAGTACTGTCATATCAAGCCCTATGCATCCTCCTGCCCTCGTTTCTTCGGTCAACTCAAGATACACAATGCTGATGTTTCTCTCTGCCCCAACGTTGCATCCAGGGAGGGGGTTCACCAACCTATAACATAGCCAGTTGTCTCACCAACGTCTCACCAACATCAGACGTCTCAAGTCTCACCCTTAGTGGGCCTCACACATCACCATATCACCAACTGGCAGATCGTCAACACCACAAGGACACTCAACTCAGTCAACCCGACATTCTTGTCAGTGTTGAGGAAGTCTCTCTCTTCACCAACATACCTACGAGAGAAGCTCATCATCGCCAAACAACACTTATCCCACAATGACTGACCGCACAAGCCTCACTCTTCAAGAAGTCGCCGATATTCTCATCACCTGCGTTTTTTCATCAAGCTTCCGATTGAGGGACCGGTTGTACGAGCAAACCTATGGGACCGCTAACGAGATCCCTCTATCCACGGTCCTGGTGAATTTGTTCATGGAAGAGCTCGAACTATCGAGAACCAAGATCTTCGCGCATCAGACAATCCTCCCACCATAATGACCATCACGCAAGCTCCAACGTGATCTTCAGTCAAGCTTAAGTCAAGACTTTCCACACATTCCCCAACTTGATTCATGCAGCACTTCATACACTCAAGGAAAAGCAAGACACCCAAGACAAGACTGTTTTTACTGCACTCACTGCCTATGGGAAAGTATGCACCGGGGAGGCTGGTCACATATCTAGAATCAATGAGTATCAATCACATGGCATACTGGGAAACCTGAATAAAATAAGCAATCATCTAGCATTCACAAGAAGAAAATCATCTCATCGACTGGAAGTCAAGATCGTTGCACGCAACACAGTTCCAAAAACACTCCATTGTCTTCACCAATGACATTTCCAGCAGCAGCTGACCACCATACTGATCAACGAATCCAGCCGCAGACAACTTCAAAGCATCAACGATCAACAATCAACATATTGGATACTTGGATACTTTGTGCCCAAAAGTGCTTTACTTTGCTTTACCTGAAATACCACTAGCAGTCTAGCGTTTCCCGAAGACGAACAGAGTATACTGTTCCACAGGTCGAGACCACACTGACTCGTTTCGGAGCCAAGCCCTTTTCACACTATTCTATTCACCGGGGTGTGCCCCCAGGGATTAACGGCCGGCCTTTTCACACTATGGTTGCTTTTTCCCCAGCCTTCCCAAGTCTGTCTACAGCTGCAAATGGGCAAACCTTGGTGAAAAGCCACCCCTGCTCCAACTGCTCTGGAGCAGGGATAAGCGGTAAAGTCCTGGGGTATTCTTGAAACATGCAACCGGAACCACATGGAATACAGACACAGTGTGAAAGTGAGATGGGGTCATCGTAAGGGGTAAAACAAGTCCCGAGGCCTCCCGGGGCCGTTTCCCACAGGGAAAGAGATACAGTGTGAAAGGGCCAAAGGGCTATACACACTGTTGTACCCCCAATTTCACTGTTTACTGTTATTTATTATCAATGCATTGTTTAACGCACAAGCAGGAGAGATTGTAATGATGCTTTAAGCGAAGGCCTAAAGGTGACAACATTGTCAGTTGCTAGTTTCTTTTTGCTACCTTTTATGTATTATGTAGCAACAATAATTGGATTCCATGTAGGCTTAAATGGCTCACCGTGTACGCAGTTTAGGGCTGTAGAATCATAAATAATGTTTTTATAGATGGTTGCTGTAAAACAAAATCATCAAAATGTCACGTAATTAGCGAAAAATGATTAAAAAACCCAAAAGCGGTAAAAGGCCAGCGTAAACGTGTTTCCAGCCGTTGCAACTGTCAAGTCTTCGTGACATCGTCGCACAATATTGCAAGTAGACTGGTGCTTTGTTTATAGCAACGTTTTACTACGACGCAGCATAAGGATCAAGTCTATCCATAAAGTATAAACAACCAGCATATACGGATCAGGCAAATCCTTCGACGATGGAGGTAGTCGTGCTTCGACGTACATCCAAAGATCGTCACGAAGAACACAAAAAACTAACCCAGAATATGATGGGACAGTGACAAGTAAATAAAGCATTCCTGGCACCAACTTCCTTGTGAACTTGTGGCTGGTGGCCGACTAAATTTTTGAATGGTAAAGAAATTTTGTGAGCAGTATTTTCTGCTAAACAGATGAAACTGAGGGGCCCTGTTATTCACAGTGAAACATTTTATAATCTCGGGGGGGGGGGTGGGGGGGGGGAAAGGAATCGTGAGGGGTTCAAAAGCGTCCTTGTGAGAATGTATTTTGAAATGTAAGCGTAGCTGCAAATCTTGAAACGTAAGCCTAGCTTGACTCGGGATTGAAAGCGTAATTTTTGATTTTAGCGTAACAAACCTAAATGATGTATATGGATTGTATGGATTTGGAGTAGCTGCGTAGCTTGGAACGTAACCATATCTTTTTGAACGTAAGCATATCTTGGAACGTAAGCATAGTTGGGTATCTTGGAACGTAAACGTAGCTGCGTATGGATCGTAAGCATAGCTGAGAAGCTGTGTAGCTTAGAACGTAATCTTGTCTTTTGGAACGTAAGCATATCTTGGAACGTAAGCGTAGCTGGGTATCTTGGAACGTAAACGTAGCTGCGGATGGAACGTAAGCGTAACTTGACTCAGGATTGAAAGCGTACCTTTTGTATATATAGCGTAACTTGAGAAGGAGCGTAAGCAAAACTTGGAATGTAAGCGTAGCTTGGAACGTCATATTTTGGAAGGTATAAGCGTAGCTGGATATCCTGGAACGTAAACGTAGCTGCATATGGAACGTAAACGTAGCTGCATATGGAACGTAAACGTAGCTTGACTCGGGCTTGAAAAACGTACCTTTTTATATTATAGCGTAACTTGAAGGAACGTAAGCATAGCTGAGTAGCTGCGTACCTTGGAACGTAACCAAATAATACCTCAACAATCTCAAAAATAACACTTTATTCACAGAATTAAAAAATATTTTTTTGACAAAATTATGCTTTGAGGGAATTTTGTTTATCATATTTTTTTCAACCTTTTATACAAAATTATTTTTCACCTGTTCTTTTTTCGATCGGGGGCTCCGGTTTTTTTAATCTTTTTTTTCTTCTTCATAAAACATTTTTTAAGCTACTCACACAATAACACTGTCAATATAACAAAATGCGGTATTCCTACGTTTTGACATTGTCAATCTTTTTTATTGTTTCCTGAAAACTCCTAGCAAAAAGAAATTAGGAGCCATGAAACAAAACAGAGTATAATATTGGAACGTTGCGATCACAAGAAATAACGGATTTGACATGAGGTGTACCGACTGACAAACCCACGATGACAAACATGTACTCTGATGTCTGGCTCCCAACCCCTCCCAAGCTCACGGCGAGACCCGCAAGCTTGGAGTTCATAGCGACCGGGATTACACCTCCAGCCCCCCACGAGACACGGCATGTGCGGTACGTGATATGCCCCGAGGCTTACGTTCCGAATGCTCCACGCTGTGGGGCCATATAACAAGCTTCCGTTACACGGACTCTTTGAATGCGAATCTTACGTTAGATGTTTCACCATTATTTACATTTTGTTGCGATAATTTGAATACATGATCTTTTTCGTCAATTACTCGTTAATAATTTTGTAAAAAAAGATTTAAATTTGGTTTGGTAAGTTATTTTTAGACGGCTGGAAGTAAAACTAGCCCGGAAGGTCACGTGATTGTTTGTACCACTTTTTGGTTAGAACAATCACGCGACCTTCGTTTTTGTTTTAAAATGCTCAAAAACGGCAAAATTTTATGATTTTTTTTAAGGACTGTTCTTCTTCATTCCTGGAAACCCGTTGAATACATTTCTTGGTCTATTTTGTAGTCCAAATAGCCCAATTCGGCCGGTGTGTCCCTTTAAGGTGTAAAATACAATTGCTCTCCTGGTATAAGGTAAACAATTCTTTTCAGTATTAGAATAAATGAGTTCGGTGAAAGTGAAACCTGTGTTCACAGGCAGTCTTCTATGTGTACTCGGATGGTTGCTATGGTAAATATGTTACTAAGCAACTAAGTATTGAAATTTTTGTTTTGTAAAACAATTATGACAACCTTGAAAATTTATATTCAGTACATTCAGTACATTTATTTCAATGCTGTCATACAAAACAATAATACAATAGCGTACATTTATGTCAAAATTAAAACAAGCAATATAGTATGAGGTATGATTAGGTACACAATACTTCAAAAAAATAAACAAGTAGTAATTTAAAGACAACATTTAGGTGTAAGGTTAAGCAAAATGCTTTTGTGCCCTAACCTATTGACAGACAAACATGATACCAAGGAACACAAACAAAGACAAAGACAAGGGACAACATGGTCAGACGATAGGTGTAGGCCTACAAACAACACAAAGGCGGGTCATCATTAAATGGACTCCTACTATTAAAGTCATGAATTATAGGGTTATAAGTAATATGCATTTGAGTAGCCGTTTTTGTAGTTTTTTCGAAAATACAGGTAGAGTGATTGCCGATTAAATTGTACATAAATTTGCCTAATATCAATGATGATAAAAATCAGAGAACAAAATTATGCAACAGTATGAAGAAAAAAAAAACAAAAAAACAAAAAAACGACATCTCGCTTACGTGAAGTAAGACGCCGATTACTACTAGTGTACCAAAGTATTTTCTATTTGAGAAACAAACAGACACACAGGTATGCACAAGCTGACAGATGAGACCAAACAAAGCAAACGATTAAAAAGAACAACATTAGATTTTGATGGCATTACAGATAAGTATCTAGCAAGTAGTGTTTAAGTTTTCTTGAAAATGTACTGATTGTAGAAGGTTGCTTAAAATGTATGGGAAGACTATTCCAATATTCTACTCCTCGTTGTACAACGCTATTTTTATAAATTGAAGTTCTATTGTGATTGACATACAGATCCCCCTTCAATGCTTTACGAGTACCATAGGAATGTATTGATGAAGCTAAAGTAAACATTTCATTGAAGCTATTAGGTAACAGGCGGTATTTGTTCATGAACATGAATTTACCCAAGTTCAGACGATACAGGTCATTAAATTTGAGCACTTTAAGTTCGGCAAATATAGGAGCTGAATGAGAAAGATAATTGGCTTTTGTAATAATTCTAACGGCTTTCTTTTGCAATAGTAAAAGTTTGTTACATAGTGCCTTTCCGTGACCCCATGATAATATTGCGTAATTTAAATATGAAAGAATGAATGCATTGTATAAAGTTAACAAAATCTTTTGCGGTAGAAAATATTTCAATCTATTCATAACACCAACATTTTTTGAGATTTTGGTGGTTAAAACATCTATGTGTTTTTTCCAGGACAAGTTCTCATCAATATTAATACCTAAGAATTTACAACTCTTTGTTTGGTTGAGAGCACTGCCATTTAAACAGAGGGGTACATGGCGCATATATTTTCTTTGCCTAGCACAGAAAATGATATAGTTTGTTTTCAGAACATTAATTGACAGTTTATTTGCTAGAAGCCAGTTACTTATTTTAACGAGCTCTACGTTAAGGTTGTGTATAGCTACGTCAACATTGTGGTGTTTATATAAAAGGCTTGTATCATCTGCAAACATATAGAAGGAGATCAAACTAGACGAATTACAAATATCATTTATATAGATAATGAACAATAGAGGACCTAATACGGAACCTTGAGGAACTCCACAAGAAATATATTTATTGGATGATTGTCTAGAATTATACGAAACAAATTGCTTTCTGTGTGTTAAGTAGCTCTTAAACCATTCCAGGGCCAACCCACGAACACCAATATTCTCTAATTTACTAAAAAGAATGTCATGGTTAACAGTGTCGAAAGCCTTGGACAGGTCCAAGAAAACACCAATAGAAAATTGTTTATTATCAATGGCGTTAATAATTTTCTCTAACATACTTGTAATAGCTAACTCTGTGGAACGTTGTGCTCTGAAACCGTATTGGGATTCTGATAAAAGGCCATGCTTGTCAATAAAACAAATTAGTCGCTTGTATACCAATTTCTCAAATATTTTAGAGAACACAGAGAGTAGCGATATAGGTCTATAGTTACCAATGTCATGTTTACAACCTTTTTTATATACAGGAACTACTTAAACTATTTTTAAACTGTCTGGAAAGACTCCAGTGCTGAATGACTTGTTAAAGAGCAGCATCAATGGCTTGGCTAAAGCATTCTTTGCTTCCTTTATTACAAATGAACCTATACTATCACTACCTGGGGCTTTACCAGAGGGGAGTTTAGATATAACAATAGTAATTTCTGCTTCAGTGATTGGTGTCAGGTATTATGAATGAGGGCATTTATCTCCAAGAAAGGACTCAACAGACTGTCCAGATGGTGGAAGTTCCTCAGCTAGACTATTACCGATATTCACAAAATAATTGTTAAAAACATTTGCAATATCTTCATCGTTACTAACTCTCACATCATTATTAACAAAGTATGATGTATTTTGTTTAGTCTTAGATTTACTGAGTAACGAATTAATAAGTTTCCACGTTCCTTTAACATTACCCTTCTCTTTATTAAACTTTTTACACAAATACTGTTGTTTAGCTGTTCTTATCAGACTTGTTAGAGTATTTTTATATCGCTTATAGATAGATTTATTATGAGGGGTTGGGCTATTGGGTAATTTTTTGTACAGTGAGTTTTTCTTTCTAATTGAACTATATATTCCTTCGGTTAACCACGGCGACTTGCTTTTGTTTACACGGCTTTTAATCTCGAGCAAAGGAAAGCACTTATCATAAAGTTGAATAACATGATTCAAGAATCGCTCATATACTTGATCCATGTTACCACATAGGTGTATAAAGTCCCAATTAGTGTCATTAACTTCTTGAATGAAGTTCCCGACATTTCGTTTACTATAATAACGCCTTTTGTTATTGTCATCTTTTGATGTTTTTACTTTACATTTATCAATAACCATAAAAACAGGTAAGTGATCACTTATATCAGCAAGTAGAATACCAGCACTATGGTTTGAAAAATCATTGGTTAAAATATTATCAATCAGTGTTGCACTGTCACCTGCTATCCTAGTAGGTTTATCAATAACGGGATAAAATGAATAAGTGGAAAGCATGTCATTAAAGTGCTGCACTGAGTTGTCTACATCACAATTCAGTAAATTAATATTAAAATCACCCATAACATTTCTTCCCCTCATTATTCGCAAGTCTAAGAATGTCATTGAATACTTCTGTAAATTTATAACATGGAACATCTGGTGGTTTATACACAACTCCGAAAATTATTTTACCCATTAATTATTCTCTTCTCTAGACCAAGAGGCAATGTGAAATAGAAGCAACATTCTAACAAACAGTGGATAGACTATTTGTTCTGTTTATCCATTCTCTAGCAACAAAACAATTGTTTCTTTTGGTTTTCTGGTGACACTTTATAGTATTGTTTTGTCTCCTGATGACACTGACTGTCTTTGAAACATGTCCTGGAACATGGGACAAAGCTATCAGCACAACAACTTTTAAATTTTATTGACAACAATTAAAGATAATCAATCATGAGTGTTTCAGATATAGCTCGGTACAATTTAAACACTGGCTTGCATGAAATGCTATTTGTCCATATACTTTACTTTTAGGTATCGTTTTGACTTCAATCCAAACCTCAAATCAGCTGTGAAAATTACTCACTGAAAGTAATATTCAAATTAATTTTTCCTTCGCTTGAGAGTTTGTTCACTCAACTCTTTCAACGTTTAACACTAAGTTAAATCCGCAATTCAATGTAGATACAATTATATCAATGTTCCGCCAGTTATATTAACTTTCCTCTATATCCTGGAGGTTTCTCTCATTGAAAAATCTTGCTTCGGGTACCCTTCCGTATAAGGGGCCAAGAAAAGGTTTTCCAGACTGCCCGGTCAACATGGGATGCCACTCTAAAAAATGCTCTCTCTTAACACGCACCCGGTTCTAGTGCCGGTGTACTTCATCGGGTCGTCTCGCGGACTGTTACCCGGTCTCTGCGGCAATCTATTAGATGGCCGTAGAGACCGGGTAAAACGGGTACGAGTTGACCTGTTTCGAACCATACTATACCGTCCACAGTATAGTCTGGCCCGATCCAAAACATTACGGATACGGGGATCAAGTGGACAGGAAGCCATACTATATCCCACAATTCCGTTTTCGCACATATATAAGAACGAACATCGCACATGTATATTAAATTATCGCATATGTATATCGTCACAAAACATCGCATACAAATGATCGCATATAATAATATACTACAAAATTATCAAACATATATTAAAAATTATCGCATATTTATTGCAAATTATCGCACAAATATTGCAAATTATCGCACATATATTACAATTTATTGCATATATATTACATTTATTGCATACATCAAATGAATATATTTATGTGACAATTATTGCATATATATGAGAAACATCGCACATACATTGTACATTATCGAATATTGCAACGTTTGACACGCCATACTAGGCTGCTCTGTCGAATTTAGGTTTTGACAAGAGACATCAAGGAATCTTTGGTCAGGGATCCAGACTAAGAAACCCACATTCCCTCCCACAATGCACTGCGTTTTCTGAATCACGCTAAACCTTATAGAACTTTCTTTTGCAACGTCACAGTCCGAGTTTTTGCCAACCCAGATTGGAAAACTATAGAAAGCCATAAGTGCAAATCAAGAATAGATCGCTATTTTTGGTAACAATGTTTCAAAATTTGTTGATGTTGTTTAAAACAAAGCAACTTATCATAAGAGGTATTTTATTTATATGAAAATTTGCAGAAAATGTTGAATTTTGTGGAAACATCTGTTTTTACGATTGAGTGTTTTACTAAAATTCGGCCGACCATGCCAACCAAGGCGGTTTGTTTATCAACAAAAGAAAGGTCTATACTGCTAAACAATACTGCCAAACCCTAGTCTTTGGTGGAAAACCTTCACAATGCAAACCACGCTATCATCCACAAATCGCTCTCATATGACATTATAGACAATGGGATGGGTATTGAAAAGGGGCCTATTTTGGGGGTTCCGTGGTCCCCATCTCCGGACCGCATGAAATTTGACGCACAAGGGTTTTCAATGGTACTGAGTCCGAAATTGGTTGTTGCTAAGCTCTAAAACTGCACAGTGCGTGAACAGACCAATTTTTGGGTCATTTTAGGTCAAAAACAGTATTTTTTGACAACCTCTGTAATCACTGGGACTATTTACCAATCGTTCACGGCAGTGAAATAACCTTTTCCAAGTGTTTAATGTGAACGAAGTAAATTTTCCCCTTTTCTGTCGGATTACATGCAAAGGCCTACAACAAAAACCCATGATTTTTATTCATTGAACATCAAGTTCAAGTTGCCATTTGATTTTCGTTGCTACGATGTGCGTGTGTTAAATTTTTATTATCACACGCGCGGCCGAGTTATGGGACGCAGACGCACTATTTTGTTCGTATTTCCACTCGCGCTTGTGTAATAACTTATAAGGCCGTGTCCGAATTGGCGACTTCGGCTACAGCTACGGCTAGATCAGCGCGTCTACCAGTGTTGAAGAATAGCAGACGCGCGGGCCCTATCCGTAGCTGTAGCCGAAGTCGCCAATTCGGACACGGCCCAATTTTGTCGAACGAGCCTGTAAATCGGCATCCTTTTATTCAGGGGTTTGAAGAATTACACTGTATGTTATAACGGTACAGTGTGGGAACGAAACACGATAATGCTTCGAATGACGTCACCCACATCGCAGGCTTCCGAGGATTTGTAGATCACTATTTGTCGCCGTAATTGTTTCTTTTCGGAATACGGTGCAGGATTTTCGCCAAGCAACAGCAAGAAATGGATGTTCTGTATTTTATTTCATACCTACATACAAAAATCGCGTGGTCCAAAAGTGGGGACAGATGAGGCCACATAAATGGGCGCGTTTTACCTACTTTCGGGTTTGTTTCCCACTAGGACAGATGAAGCCACATAGCATGCGCCCTTTTTGGTAAGTGGCCTCATTTGCCTGGAAAAAAAATGCATCTACAGGATAATGGTAAATCAGAGCAAGGACATTGCTAGATAGTTAACATGATGAAACCTTTTGTTCAGTAGAGTCCCAAGTAGGTATCATGAATGGGCAATGCCAGACAATTTCAATGGTAGGTTCTTCCACCAGACACACCTAAATGCCCCCTATCGGAGGCCCCAACTCCACTCATCGTGGGGCTGTGCCCGCCAGACACGCCCAAATGGTACTACCCTCGGGCCCATACAGTTATAACTAACAACCCTGTATTCCGAAACCGCCATATAGTCTTCATGCTCGGTTTGGGTTGAGGGAAACAATAAATATACTAAGTGTGTCGGAACCTAGGGGTGTCAAAATAATAGGTGCGTATCCACCATTACACTTAAAATTATAGAATTACACAAAATTGCTTCTAATAGCAAGTTTTCGCACCTCTCCCATTGACCTTTTTTCGCAAAAAATCGGCGTGCTAATAATGCGTGGATTGAGGTGCATGTTGGTCTAGCTAGCGATCAAGTTTGATCCATAAAGCCAGACCAGGGGCCAATTTCATAGAGCTGCTTAAGCAAAATTTTTGCTTAAGCACGAAAATAGCTCGCGTATTTTTCACATGTTACTGGCAAAAATGTCATGCCACATACATTGCTTGTGACTGGTATTTAGCTGTTGTTTCCTAAGCATAACAATTGAGTGGAGTCTTGGCCGGTAATCTGATTTTACTAAGCAAGGATTTTTATGCTTAACCAAAATTTTGTGCTTAAGTAGCTCTATGAAATTGGGCCAAACATGCACCTCAATCAATAGTTAGCGCTTGCGCGATGGGTAAGCCTATGTTTGCGAAAGGTCTATTGCCCAGAGCTGTGTATTGAGAGAGTTGCGACACCGTTTTGCGACAGACTAGTCTGGCACCCCGTGTTCGCCCATGGTTTCTTGGGGAACAAAATGGCTTCTAATCGCAAATTGTCGTAACTTTCCCAATATAGACCTTTCTTGTGTTGATCAACAAACCGCCTTGGTTGGCATGGTCGGCCGAAAGTTAGTAAAACACTCAATCGTAAAAACAGATGTTTCAACAAAATTCAACATTTTCTGCAAATTTTCAATAAAATAAAATACCTATCATGATAAGTTGCTCTGTTTTAAACAAAATCAACAAATTGTGTTACATTGTTACCAAAAAAGCAATCTATTCTTGATTTGCACTTATGGCCGTTTTCTATAGTTTTCCAATCTGGGGCCGTGTCCGAATTGGCGACTTCGGCTACAGCTACGGCTAGGGTGCGCGCGTCTGCTATTCTTCAACACTGACAGACGCGCTGATCTAGCCGTAGCTGTAGCCGAAGTCGCCAGTTCGGACACGGCCTGGGTTGGCAAAAACTCGGGCTGTGACGTTGCAAAAGAAAGGTCTTAACGAGCGCCACCAAGAGTCAATCCTTCATAAGGTTCTTCCCTTCTGTAACAAGTTTTGTTTGAAAATCGAATATTTTTCGCGTTGTACGTTTTGGTATCGACAATAGAGTATTATAACTCTACTTCTCGGCACATCATCCATTATGTTTAGGTATATTATTGCCGCTTAAATTATTTATTGTGCACTGTTTGATCCATATTTTATGGGAATCATTGCATACGATGACAGTCCACATTAAAGATGAGTAGCAAGAACTGGTTTAAGTTGCAAGCAGAACCTGGGCGGCAATTTTCTCAGCATTATGTGTACACCATCGAGTAAGGTAAACGGCGTCGAGTACTATGCACTCATTGTTTTCTGTATCTTTCGAAACTTCACTTGGAATGTATCCACTGTCGTCCTTGCAATTCTCGAGGAACTCTCGCATTAGAAGGAAGTTGTAATTGTCTTCACTGCTGCATGGCTGTGCCTGATTAAAAACAAATGGAAACATAGTATAGCCACTCCACAAGTTTTCCAGTTCAGGGGAGGTTTGCTTAAATCTTTTAAACACCTTAGCTTCTTACACATAGGGCAGCTAACGTAAGATAAAAGGTGACGACTGTGTGGACATGATACTTTGGGGGAAGCTGCACAAAATACCACATGTTAATTTGTTAATGTTATTATCATTATCGAGCATGGTGCGCACGGACTGATCACAGTCAGAATTTCTGACCTTGTCGCCGAGGGGTGTATTGTAGTGTGTCGATAATACTGTATTCTTACCTGTAACAAAACCTTTAGTAACTCGTCAGTCGGATTGATTTTATTTTCGTTGAGATATCTTTTGATATACTTTTTTACTTTTCCCTTCCAGGGACTTGTATCACTTCCTGGGTGCTTATCTAGAAAAGGAAATTGAACCTCTGCGTCATCTTGTGGGCCCTGTTAAAAAAGTGAACAGAATATTAGCATGGAGGTAATTTATTCCTCCATGATATTAGTGTCTTCAAACTTAGGTGGATTCTTTGTGTCTGAATTGGTGGTTCAACTCATCATTTATAGCAATGATTTCCCGTTCATCAGACGCCTAGTACAGGCCACCATCACTGAGGTTAAACATAATACTTGCACGTGTTAACGCGCCCATGTAACTCTCAGTCAATGATAAAATGCTTTCCTTTGATCTCCGTGGTGCCATGCACTGTTTGATTGTGTGACGTCATATGCTAGGTACTTGTTGACTGGGTGAAGGGGGAAGGGGGGGGGGCGGTGGGGAGGGAGGTCGTTGCCTTCCACAATGCCATGTTCTTGGATTGTAACAATTTTAGAATTGAGATAAGTTGAATACTAACCGAACCGGGTGTGACTTAGCAATGTATGTTAATGTTTCTATCAAGCTCAACTGTACTTGCCCCTCTTTTCTTCTTCATCACTTCATTTAAGAGTGTGTCCGCCTCCATGCAAGTATCTCTACATTTCTCACGAACTTCTTGCGCTCTTGGGTCAGCATTCTGCAATAGGGACACTTCAAGTTCCAGGTGTGATTTGCGTAGATTCTTACTCATGCCCCATGTTCCTTCTGCAATCTTGTTCACTGCCTCAAATCGGTCAGAATGCACCCTCTGTCGAATTACTGCCAGCATCTGGATTCATGAATCATTGCAAAAAGTTGCATCATCATAAAGTAAGTTTGCACATAATATAAACAAAGCTTAAGCCTGCAAAATCTCAGACAATTATTGTGTTGTTTTTATAGTGAGGGACGTTGTCAGCATGCTTACCTAATACTGTTTCCGTTGTCTCACGACATCGTACACTCTTGTTTAGCTATGCTATGATATCCTAAGCTGGACCATTCCACTTGTCATAAAGGGGTTGCCAATCAACACGGGTCACTGATTTGTTTAAAGGGGGGGACGGTGGAAAAACTCTGCATGCATCCTTATTGATGAACTACCAATGGTAATTTTCTCTCTTTGGAAAGAGCTTGCCACTGCATCATGTTGAAACCGACAAAGTCTCTCGCTGCTTAAACAATTCAAAGAGTTGTCTATAAATTATTGAGATGATTTTGATGCAACAACTGTTAAGTCTTACCTCAAGTAGCTTCAAGGTACTACCCATCCTCACGATGAAATCTTTGTGTTCAGCTAGTATCGCCAACAGTTCATCTGCCTTTTTACACGTCTCCTCCATCTCTTGTCTCGAAGACGCTTGTCCTGAATCCTGCAGATGGTTAACAATTTAAATAGATGTAAAATTGTTCAGTACCCACTGCTGAAACGTATGATTCATACTGCATCTAGCTACCTGACAATCTCGGTTGTCTAGTTGGTGTGACACTGCCTATAATTGCAAAGGTCGTGGGTTCGAATCCCATCAGAGAGTAATATGCCTGTGATTTTTTCACAGAGCTCGGGTAAGAACTGAGTATTTTTATACAGTGCTTTCAACATATGGGTAAACACCAAAAATGAATAAACAATTAGAAAGAAAACAAGATTTCAAAGTCTTTACAAAAACATATAATTGCAATAATAAGGCACCCATGATGGTTTATAGGGGTTAGCATTTAAGAATAAAAGTTGGGGTTGTGAACGATAAGGAACCTTCCCTGTTCCAATTTAGCTTTTAAGCAAAAGAGAGCACCTTACCTTTATGTCAGTTTCCTGTCTCTATTTAGATAGGAGCAAAGCTCTGGTCATGCTCGAAACTATGAGGGATAAGCTCCTCGAGCTCTTTTCGAGTACTCGAACTACCATTTTATTGAAGAATAATATTGTAATTTTTTAGGGCTGGTTGAATCATTGGAATGTGTGTGGCCAGCCTCTCGGTGTGGTGACATTTCGTCATTTAAATAGCGGACCGGCCACCTTCAATTGTGTCTCTACTTAAATAGTCCAAAATAACGGTACCTTCAGTTCAGTAACTAGCTCTTCAACCTCCTTTCGTAAATCCAATGAGTCTTTCATGGCGTCGAAAAAGAAGTTGCTTATCTCTTCAACCTTATCGGTGCATTGGCGAGCAAGCTTCACTGGATCCTGAACTATTTCCAAGATGTCTTGTGTGTGTATCCCGCTGTGTTTGACATGATTAACCAGAGTGTATAGTGTTTCTAGGAAGGCGTTCTGGGAGTTGTAGCCCGGCTGTACCTGAACATTCAACCCAAACAATAATACAATTGAATAATAATAATTCGATATAAAAATAATATTAATGGACAAAATCAAATAATAGAATAAATAAATAAAGTTAGGTTTGTGTACGATTTTAGTCAGTTGTTGATGTTTTTTCTTCTTCTTATTTTGCTTGCTCATTGTTGCGGGTTTGGATATTTTGGTTGGCATTCCTGTTTTTATCAAGGAAGACATTTTATGCTAAGCAAATTGTTGTGCTAAGCAGCTATATAAATTGGGCACTTGTCTATTCTAAGAGTTGTTCCGAGCATGCTCACATTTCCCGAAAACAATGGATTTACCTGATAAGTCTGCTGCCACCTAGTGTCCTCAATCTTCCATTGGACTTTGATTATTGAGCGGCTAAAAAATATCCTATACTAATAATAACTTACCTGAAGGAGGTTCTTGAAAAGATTTGGATAGTGCTCTTCAAAGTTTATCTCAAAGTATGACTGAAGTTTTTCTCGAAGCACTTCCTCTGTCCTTACGGAATCTTCCTCCCCAAAGACAAGCGGGAAATAGTGTTTCTTCCGCTCTTCTTGTATATCAAGTTCATCTTTCTATCGTAAAGAATTAGAGTGAAGTACTTTCACAAATTACTGTGACATACTAGATTGAATCTCATATTTTTAGCAGTTTTATTGTTACTCTTTTTGCTGCAAACTCTTCAATCAAAACAAAGCTATAGTACTAGAAGGACAATACTAGAAGGACAATAAGTTTGCGTATGTATGCAAACTTATTGTCCTTCTAGTACTAGCTTTGTTTTGATTGATGTCTCAGGTTAACTACGAATAATGATACATTTTGTGTCAATAAATAGCCATTGTGTTGCCATACTGTCTAGCTCTTTTATGGACTGCATTGCAAGGGCAACTGTGAACCCTCCAAACAACAAAATATAAATTTCAAAGATTACACAAGTGCGCAAGTTATTGTTGTCAAGCATTCCAGATTATCATCGCGTAATGATAAGTATAGTCACTGAGAACAAACAATGGGTGCGTTCGATTAGCTTCCCCGGGTCGACCCCGGTGTGTGTGTCGGGGTTTTTTTCAGGACGAACGTGTGCAGATAATTACCCACGTTTGTCCTGAAAAAAAAACCGCCACACACCGGGGTCGACCCAGGGAAGCTAAACGAACGCACCCATTGAAACAACCGAGTGAGAATTATTGACATCATTTTTCAGTGTCACCAGTTCTATGATTTAATCTGTACCTCAAACTTGACAATGATGTGATCCAACAGAGGGCGCAATTTCTCACAGCAGTCAATGGCAGCGTACATCTCTTCCATGGAAACGCTTCTGGTTGAACTTTCCCCCCGTCCATCCAGTTCTAGCTCCCCTTCGTTGTTCTGGAATCTCTCTTCGAGTACTTTCTTTTCCATTGCGAAGTGTTGCACCCATGCCTGTCTGAAGAAGCTGTTCTCATTCAAAGTGGTCAAAATGGTTCGCTTGATCTTCTTGCAGTCCAGAGCGAAGGTGTCGATGTCTGTGTCTCGACTTTCCAAACCTTTCGCAAAGGAACGTGGTTTCACATCTCGATGCAGGCAATCAGTCGCGCGCTGTGAACAGCATATGTCTATTTCTGCAAGGGTCTAAACGTAATAAAGCAATGTACACCATTATTCATATTTTGTTTTGTTTTATACTTCTTTTTAATGTTTTTAATAATTTCTTTTGATTTTATTGACTTTTATTTCGGTTGGAGGGGGGGGGGGGCTGTATGGAGAGGCAAATTTGAGACAAAATAGAGATCCAGATTGGGTGTGAGTTAATGTTGAACGTACCTGAAGGAACTCTGATCGTGGCGTGTTCTGGAGGAACTCTTTCTCAATCAATCGTAGCACTTCCACGCTTGCAACGAGGCTTCCGCATCTCACAGCTTCACGGTATGACTTGACACAATCAGACTCGATTGGTATGACAGACTGGTGCATATGCAGATGGGAATGGGCGATAGCTAGAGCGGTATCAGACAGCAACTTTCGACTTCGTATTTGGTTCAGACCTAGCTCTCTTGCACTTAGAACATTCCGACGAGCTTCATCGAAATATTCTCTGGCATGTACCGTTGATTCGTTGCTCATTTCTTGTTCACGTCCCCATTTTAGATACGCTTCCGCAAGGTAGCATGGAATCTCTAGATTTGTTGTTGGATCCAGCAGTTTTAAGCTCCTTACGGCCTCTTCAAAATCCAGATTCTGGAAGTGCACAATACCAAGACGTAGGCCCCCATCTTCTTGATCCTCGGTGTAGTGGTTAGATAGGTACTTATACGCAGCCCTTCTTTCATTATTTGCTTGCGCTCTTACTTCCCATTTGCACGAGTTGTCATCCATGTATTCAAATGATGAAGTTATAACATCCATCACCTTCTGCCACATGACAGTGGAAGGGGAACCATTGCTTTTGAGAAACTTTGCAAATTCAAAGTAAAGTCTTAACTTGTCATGTGGTAAATAATGTTCTGATTTTTGAAGCATGTCCTCGTACATCCTCTTTGCTTCATCATGTTCTTTTTGAAAGGCCAGTTCCTCAGCCTTTCTCAATGAAGCAGTAGTGTGCATTTTGTTGATCGCTAGACATTTGTTTAACTCCTCGAGGGCCTCCGTTCGTCGCTTTTTCTTTTGAGCCTTGCTTTTGGAAAACTTATTCCAATGGAAGATGCACAGTGCAAGCTGATTGTGACTTTCGGGAACATCAAGACATTTTCTTTGATTTATTTTTTTACGAAGTTCTGCTAAAGGTATGTCTTTTTTGGCACGTGCAGAATATCTGTAACACTTCATTAAGTTGTGAAAAACAGATGTCACATCGGGAGCCTTTTTATGTGCACTTTTCAGGAGTTTTAGAGCCTCGGCTGTTTCCCCTCGTCGACTTAAGTTCAGTCCAAGTGATGCTTTGCCAAGTTGGTACTTGTCGTTTACTTTGATTAGTTTCTCGCAGTATTCCTTTTCCTGGTCCATGAGCTTCTTACCGTCTTCGTCCAGCTGTTCATACATGCTCCCAATAGCTCTCTGTGATCGCATCTTCCTCCCGGTCATTAGCATGGCTCCATAGAGAAATCCAACATTATCAGGGAAATGCTTGAGTGCCTCCTCGTAGATCTGCAGAGACCTTGTAATCATGGGAGGCCCCAAACGAGTAAGAGCATTTGCCAACAGCGTCTCCACGACAAGTTTATCTATATCACACCACCTTAAATCATCCAGCTCAGACAAGAGCTCTGCGACCTCTTCAGTTCTGTGAGATTTGTGTTCTATCCATACACGGTTGAGAAGTGCCACCCTTCTGTAACCAGGCTGCAGTTCCGGTCCTGTGTGGTTTTTTATGTACTCGTCTGCTTTATCCAGAAATTCCCGCGCTTTCGTGACATCCCAGCATAACCGATTGTCTGATACCTCTAGATATGCTCGAAACAGTAGTTGGTCAACCTGAAGCAAGTCAGGGGTCGCCTCCAGATCGTTATCTATGTTCCGTGTGACCTTTTCAAAATCAGTCAGAACACCAGCAGAAAGATTCCATGTGAAATGACACGACTGTTCTTTCCACGAATGAGAGACTTTCAGGGAATTATTATTCGAGGCCATGTTACAATCTGTCGATAAAACAAAAACAAAAACACCATAAAACTTCACTTGAAATAACTTGGAGACCGTGCAACCATGGAGGAATAATAAGTGTAACTTATACGTGTATGCCCTCTGTTTGGTAAACAATAATTAAAACACGCAGTTGTACAGTTGTTCTGCCACCGGTTGTTGTCTTCATCTTTTTCTCTCCCCCCTCTCCCCATCTTCCCCCTCCCCCTCTCTCTATACCCCTACAACTCTCTCTCTCGTATTTATTATTATTAAAAAAATTATCTTGAGACATACACAATAGTTACAAGTTGTAAAGGGAATCTCAATGATAAAACAAAAGTATAAAAACTTTCATCAAAAGATGTGTAAAACCCCTGCCAACGATAGAAATATAATTACACAGTATAAAAAGGAGATTGCACTGAAACATTTAAAAATCACACAAGAAAACATTACAACACAAGCAAATCTAGATTATTGAAGAAGAACAAAATATATATATATATAAGGTGATCCCCTGTCTGCCGCTTCCCAGGTTGTATCGTTACCCGGGTGTGATCCCTGGCTACACGGCAGTTTGCGGTTTAATGGCTTCTGACAGGCACCCCCGAACAAAGATATTGACAAAATTGGGAGACCACCAACATAGGGCTAGATAGCTCAGTTGGTAGAGCGCCGGCACGTTAAACCGGAGGTCGTTGGTTCAAATCCCGCTCTAGTCAATTTTTCTTTGTTCAATCCTAAAAAATCATTTAAAAATGTACCCAGTCAGTTTCCCTTGTGGTTTATTATTTGATATCTGATATAAAAAGTCGCATCCCCTTAAGGTGATCCCCTGTCTGCCGCTTCCCAGGTTGTATCGTTACCCGGGTGTGATCCCTGGCTACACGGCAGTTTGCGGTTTAATGGCTTCTGACAGGCACCCCCGAACAAAGATATTGACAAAATTGGGAGACCACCAACATAGGGCTAGATAGCTCAGTTGGTAGAGCGCCGGCACGTTAAACCGGAGGTCGTTGGTTCAAATCCCGCTCTAGTCAATTTTTCTTTGTTCAATCCTAAAAAATCATTTAAAAATGTACCCAGTCAGTTTCCCTTGTGGTTTATTATTTGATATCTGATATAAAAAGTCGCATCCCCTTAAGGTGATCCCCTGTCTGCCGCTTCCCAGGTTGTATCGTTACCCGGGTGTGATCCCTGGCTACACGGCAGTTTGCGGTTTAATGGCTTCTGACAGGCACCCCCGAACAAAGATATTGACAAAATTGGGAGACCACCAACATAGGGCTAGATAGCTCAGTTGGTAGAGCGCCGGCACGTTAAACCGGAGGTCGTTGGTTCAAATCCCGCTCTAGTCAATTTTTCTTTGTTCAATCCTAAAAAATCATTTAAAAATGTACCCAGTCAGTTTCCCTTGTGGTTTATTATTTGATATATATATATATATATATATACTGCACCCACAACAATAGCAATAGGAGGAAGGGTCAACAATTAAAAAAAAAAATAAAAAAAAAACATAGAATGGACTAAAAACCCTCAAAAACCAAAATAAAACTGGTACAGAGAACAACTCAAAAAAAAGAAAATAATAATAATAATAATAAATAACAAAATGACGAAACCAAAAGCATGAATTAAAGGATCCGGGTACTTCTTGGCGTTTGGTGTGCTTCAAGTTGTTTGTTTTCTTTCATATACATTTTCATGCAATGTTTTTTGTTTGTGGACGTGGTTTGTGTTTGCTAAAAAATGGCACATTTTCAAAACCATTTCAATTGCGAGAGCAAACTATACGCGTTCTTCAGTTACAGCTGGGACATTTACCAGTGGGTTGAAAGTCCAATGTTCAACCATAGAGTAAGGACAGATTACTCTATGGTTCAACTTACCCACTTGAAAGCCATTGGACACTTTCGGTACAGATTTTCTTTTTTTACAGATTTACAAATAACTTACAGGGTTTACAGAAGGTAATGGTGAAAGACTTCTCTTGAAATATTATTCCATGAAATGCTTTACTTTTTGAGAAAACATTAAAACAATATCAATTCTCGATATCGAGAATTACAGATTTATTATAAACACATGTCATGACACGGCAAAACGTGCGGAAACAAGGGTGGGTTTTTCCCATTATTAAGACTCCGATGACCGATTGAACCTAAGTTTTCACAGAATTGTTATTTTATAAAAAAGTTGTGATACGCGAAGTGTGGGCCTTTGGACAGTACTGTTTACCGATGTTGTGCGATTACTTTAAGTGACAAGGCGCACCTGCAATAATAATGCAAATGTGTACGCAAACAAAATCATTATGATAAGAAGCAACATTGAATCGTATTTGAGCCTCCTGCTATCATTAGGCCACATAAAAAAAAGTTGTTGATCGTCCCCGCCCGACCGTTCAAAACCCCCACCCCATTTTGTTTTTTTTTTCTTTTTTTTTAATCATAAAAAACAACCTTTTCAATGATATTTTCGGTCCAAAAAATGGTTGAAAAAGCAGGATAGTAGGCATGGCAGAAATGTTGAGCAGTAGTGTCAAGGACTGGTGCTGAGGTCATGGTCTGACATTGTGTTCTTTTATTTTTCCCATGGCTGGATATCTCTTTATACTTAACCTGCCCAGATTTTTCAGCTGATATTTTTTTCAAAATCTACAGGTTTGAAAAGTTGTTTAAAGAAGGTTTTATTCATGTTGGCAAAGCAAGAACAATTCTTCAAATATTTACTTGGGCTACACTGTGCTTAGTTGTTTGAAAAAGTTTACAGAAAATGTCATCTAGGAGTTAATTTTGTTTGACAAAACTATTGAAATTATCAAAAACACACAAACCCTCTGTTTTATAGGGATTGTAATGATTTCTTTATTGTTGATTTCATATTTGGCATGGAAACAAAACTTACTTAAAAAAAAAATATAAAAAAAACTCCCTCCCTCCCCCATCTGCAAAAAAAGGACGCTCAACAATTTGTTTTATGTGGCCATACCAAATATTTTGTTGGACTATGAACGCACGATCTAAACGCATGTATAGTTCAAGGGGCAAGTCGGGGTCATGTCATCAGCGATGCTAATGTAGTAGAAATGCTAAACACAACTCATTGCGAATGTTGTGTATGCTATTAAAGTGACACACACCGTTTACGCAACTTAGTGGTGTAGAATCATAAATACAATTTCTTAAGATGGTTGCTGTAAAAAAAATAAAATCATCAAAATATCACGTAATTAGCGAAAAATTATTTAAAAACCCATAAGCGGTAAAAGGCCAGCGTATACGTTTTTCCACGGTCAAATTTTCGTGACATTGTCGCGCAATGTTGTAAGTACACTGGCTCTTTGTTTATATCAACGTTTTACTATATGACGCTAAATACATATTCATGTATTATAAACAACCAACATAAATACATGCATCAGGCAAACCCTTCGACGTACATCCAAAGATCGTCTGAAATAACACAAAGAAACTATAACCCCAAATATGATGGAAGACCTTTGAATTCATATCTTAGTCTATTTTGTAGCCCAACTAGCCTTCAGCCGGTGTGTCCCTTTAAGTGATGTTTGAAATTTTGCATGACGTGAAATTATACGAATAAATTGTAATAATATAGTAAACCTTGCGGGTATTGTACCATGCACGTATTCTCCATTTTGCGGGACCACTATCAAAGTATAACCCTACGTGTATCGATTGGAAGCTCACACGGGATAACAAGAAGTGTACAAATCTCAAAACTCCCCGTGAAAACGGTGATTCTCAACATATACCACAATAACATAATCTTTTTATGAACAACAAGATCGTGTTCTGTATTTGTAGCGGTCTGTTTTCGGTTGGTTACAAACACAGTGAATTAAACAAGTTTACGTTCATGGTTATCGGTATTGATTATTTAATTGGGAAGGACATGGCATGTGCAATAATATAATCATAAAAATATGAACTCACAAGAGAGATGTTTTCAATTGGGTGTTTCTGAGCACTCTCCTGCTGATGCCAACTTCTGTTGAAGCTTCTTAACGTCCGTGGTAATAGCAGAGAAAGAGACTGTGCCAACGCCACTGCAAGATGGGATTGGGCTGCCGTACAAATTGAACACTGACGTGATCGGGGAATCCCCAGATTCTGTTTGGTTTACTTGCAATAATGTATTCTTTGTGCATTGGATGGCTATTATTATTATTCACTATTATAACACCCCTTGCCTGCTCATTGGTTAAGAGCGCGTCACATGACATGTCTTAGTTTTGCTAGACGACGGCCGTGTGATAGTGCGTCGGTTTGCCATGCGCTAGTCCGAAGACTAGCACACGGCGTGCAGTACCCAGACGTCCGTTGCGTGTACGAGGATGATAAATTAATAGTCTGTAACCATTTCTGATTGCACGACACTACATGCAGCACAGTAAGTAAAAGTGTTTGCAATCTGTATTCGCGTCGTCCGTGGATTGTAGCATTCAGGTATGTAACTTAATAATAATAGTACAGTATTTAGAAATGTTTGGGGTGTTATAAAACAAATATTTACTGCTTTTACTCGTGCAATGGTTAAAAACTATGACTCCCTCGGTGATCCCCGTAGCGTTCTATTTTCCCTCGGCTTCGCCTCGGGAAAATAGAACGCTCCGGGGATCACCTCGGGAGTCATAGTTTTAACAATAGCACTCGAAGCAGTCAATTAATATTTGTATATTATCATTGGGTGCGTTCGTTTAGCTTCCCTGGGTCGACCCCAGTGTGTGGCGGGGTTTTTTTCCAGGACGAACGTGGGTATACTATCTATCTGCACACGTTCGTCCTGGGAAAAAAACCGCCATACACCGGGGTCGACCCGGGGGAGCTAAACGAACGCACCCATTGTATCTAGCGGCGGGGACCTGTCTTTATTCTTGCGGATAAAGACAGGGGCCCTGTCTATCGCCGCCGAAACCTACTATTGAACGACAGAGGGCGCTGAAACGTTCGCGGCGTGCACCACATGATGGGGCAAAACTCAAAAGCCAAGATGATTATCATAATGAGTAGCTTTTTCTAGTTTCACACGGAATTATGTTTCCCCGCACCAGGGGGACAGAATATCATAGGGGATTCTACCCCCCCCCCCCCGGTTAGGGTTGTCTGTCCGCCAGGGAAACTGCCCCCCCCCCCCCCCCCCATTTTAGACTGAATTAAATGTAGTTATATTTTTATAGTGTAACCACCCGACTTGGAGTATCCTACGTAGTTATTTTAATTCACCGAGTTCCTTCACTTATAAGTAACTTCAATTTATACAGAATACTTGCAGTTCGGCAAGACGTCTTTTGAGTCTTCGTTTCCTTCTGTTGTTTTTGGTTCAACATTTTGAGTTGAATGAAGTTGTATGATCCGTCAACGAATTAATGACACATAGCTCCATGCCACAGCCCGACGAACCCGCTAGCATCATTCCATCGAAGTTTCTACTGGTATATCCATGTTAAATGTCTCCAATGTCTAACCCTTAGGCAATAGTTAAACCCGTCCTTGCAACTTGTTATGTGTGAATGGAACAACACCATGCCCCATTATTTTTGCGGTAGCCTTTTTTATGGCTTATAATTTATTCTTACATGCTTTTATGCCTTATAGCCTTATAGCCTAAAACCCATACTATTTTGTAGCATTGGGTTCCAGGGTGAATGTTTATCTGATAAGAGTCACAGTGAAACCGGTGAATAAAACTAAGACATTTTGGCTACTTGGAAAATTCTTGTCGTGCATTCATTTAGATGTTTCGTGTCATTTTAGCTAAAATTACAAGGGGGCTTATCAAGTTTAGGAAAGGTATTGACGAACGAAAAAATACAAGGGGAAAGTCCAGCCTTTCCACATTGCTGTGCTTTCCTCGGTTTTCTTAAATGGTGGCACAAATAAAAATGATGGACTTAGGCTTACCCCTTGCGTTTTGTTTTAATTTGGGGCTCAAATTGGATAAAAATGCTGTACTTTAACCCCACTGAATAACAATTAAAACAAACATTGAAAGGGGGCAGGGGATTCACAACGAGTTATTGCCGGTGTCGCATGCAATTATGTCCTCTATGCAATACTATCCGGAGGACATTATTGCATATGCAATAATGTTCACCGGACGGTTTTGCATATTATGCAATCGTGTCCGCCCGGACGCTGCTGCATAATGCAACTGTGTCCACTCGGACACATTTGCATTTGCGATTATGTCCGCCCCCGTGCAAAACCGTCCTTGCAGTAAATTAAACGCCCTTGGTCGACGGAACACGTTCACCATTTTTTACAAGCTAAGCGCATGTCATGAATGACATGGGAAATGTTTGGCTGTTCGGTATTCGCTGCAATCATAAAATACGTGAAATATTCATGCTGCATATACATAGGTTAAAGGAACACGTTGCCTTGGATCGGTCGAGTTGGTTTTTGAAAAGCGTTTGTAACCGTTTTTCATAAAATGCATATGGGTAGAAAGATGTTGTAAAAGTAGAATACAATGATCCACACAAACATACCTCAAAATTGCGTGGTTTTCCTTTTACCTCGTCGACTAACACGTCGGCCATTTATGGGGGTCAAAATTTTGACTCCCATAAATGGCCGACCGTGTTGGTTCGCACAGTAGAAGGAAAACCATGCAATTTCGAGGCAAACTTGTGTGGATCATTGTATTCTACTTTTAAAACGTCTTTCCAACCATATGCATTATATAAAAAACGGTTACAAACGCTTTTGTTTTGACCAACTCGTCCGATCCAAGGCAACGTGTTCCTTTAAGTGCATCCACGCTCGCTTACTTGCCGGTGTCGATGCAATTCGTTGGGAAGTTGGACGTTCTTGGACTTTGAAATTTTTCGAACTAATTTGTGCATACGTTGGCATACGTTCAGGCGATACGCCATGGTGTGACAGGGCCTTTAGCGCCAAACAGAGGGTAATACGCTTGAATCAAAGTCTATTCATGGTACGCCTCGTGGTTCTTCCTTCTGATCAGTCCGCATGCAGACTTTAATTTTGCCGAGGTAAATGGCTCATCTGTTTTCATAAGTGTCGGTACATTTCTCACCAAAAGACGCTCCTGGATGGCGTTTAGAAAGAAGTCTTTTTCGCCCAGCTCGGCCAGACCGACGAACTTGCCCTTCACGTTGAACAGATTTAAGGGATACGTTGCACTTTGCCGCTTTTTCTCTGTGATTTTCCGCTCCTCCGCAAAAGACGGAATATATGCACGGTTTTCGTTCGAAATGAAACCACGAACAAATGTTTTTCTGTTTCTTCTGGACATTCAAAGTCTACTTAAAGTTTTATATTTGTAATAATGAAAACAAGAAAATCACGCCGAAAATATTTCAGATAGTCCCGGCCAACATGCTTGGGCTACCCATTATTTACATTACAAAAACCATTCCCTGTCAACCCCACCATCCCCCCCCCCCGCTCAATGTTGTCTGGAACGCATAAGACCGTGCAACAATGAAAACCAACATTGACTGGGGGCCGGAGGGTGGGGGGGGGGTTCCAACGAGAAATGGCCGGTGTGGCAGGAGATTCTTTCCCCGGAGATTCGGTCCCCCAAAATGGCAAACTGTGTACAAATTTCTTCTGAAAGCGCCCCCTTTTGAATCCTCCTCCTCAGCCCATGTTAATTTCCTATTGGGAGACCGAACCCGGGATTGTCTGATTTGATTTTTTTCAGCGTGAACTTTTCTTTTAAACATTACAAAATAAGGCTTTCACAAGACTGATTGCTTCTCTTTCATGAATTCTGTTTGCCCTTATTGTGTAACAATGCTGGACTTTCCTCGTATGTTTTAAAGCCATTATACACTTTCGGTAAACAGTATTGTCCAAGTCCCACACTTCGTGTATCACAACTTATATATAAAATAACAATCCTGTGGAAATTTAGGCTCAATCGGACATCGGAGTCGGGAGAAAATAACGGGAAAACCCACTCCTGTTTTCGCGCGTTTCGCCAAGTCATGACATGTGTTTATAACAAATCCGTAATTCTCGTTAACGAGAATTTATATTGTTTTACCGTTTTCTCAAAAAGTAAAGCATTTCATGGACTAATATTTCAAGAGAAGTCTTTCACCATTACCTTCTGTAAACCCTGTAAATTATTTGTAAATCTGTGAACTTTTTTTTTTTTTCTGTACCGAAAGGGTCCAATGGCTTTAATGAAATGTTGGCACAAATAAAATGGCTGGACTTAGGCTTACCTCTTGCGATTATTTTAATTTGGGGCTCAAATTGATAAAATGTTTGTACTACCCCCTGAAATTGTATTTTAAACATTCCGGTCTCAATACATTAGTATGCAGATCGTAAAGTTTATTAAAATTAAAGTAAATTTGTGCAGAAAGTTAGTCGGAGTGAAGATCAGGCATTCAGGGGACTCAAAGTCTGGTCGAAACCAGCGTGGTGATCACCCATTAGAACCTTTAAGGGGTGGCTATTTCCGCTTTACTTTCCCACCCGGAATAATCACCCTTTCCTAGTTTGTAGAGACATGACGGACCCCAATCACTTACTGGTGCCAGCAGTTAGTCATGTCCCTTTGGTACGGGAATATGATTCGAACCGGATGTCCCAGCTCTGGAAAGCCCGCAATTGAACTATCCAGTGCACCGTTGTCAGTGCCCGTTGGTGTTTGAAGCTGGTTTTTAATACTATGCTTATATAATTCACTGGCGTATACTATAAGCAAAATAGACAAAAAAGAAGCACAACCGGGTATTGAACCCGGTGTGGCGGTTTCAACTTTCCGCTGTGTTCAGTTTTCCGAATGACCAAATACGGTAGCATTGCGTCATGCGATGCCTGCGCACAGCAAGCGAAAGTAGTCCATTTTTAGTGCCGTATTGAGTCATCCGTTACCCTCCGGTAGCTGTCATGGTAGCCTTTAGTCAAGGCGCACGCGGCAGACCGGATAGCACGCACAGTCCCAAAAATGTAACGCACGAAAACAGACTATCACCGTGAGCGGCGAAGCCGCGAAGCGCCTTTACCAACTCGTTTGGGGGGCCTTATGTTTTTCTTTACATTTGCCAACGATTTTGGTGGGAGAAAATGTAATGCATAATGCATTAGCGTGGTGAGTTGCTGGCCAATAAGAAGCTACTATTACTTGCATGACGTCACAAGAACGTTCGATGCAAATTCGTTGGCAAATGTAAAGAAAAACATAAGGCCCCCAAAACGAGTTGGTAAAGTTTTCCGGGTGACGTAGTCAGACAAAATTACCGCCGCGAGTACCCTGGCGAGTACTTTAGACTAGTGTAGTGTAGTTCTCTCAGTGATCCCAAATTGTTTCTACTACGATTCTTTTCTGTTTAGTCACATTTATTCTCTTGCCCCATCTTAACACGTATTCATGTGTACAACACTGCTTGTGTCACTGGTTAACTACAGGATAATTTGCTTGGTCTTCACACCAAATTCTCTCATACGATCCACGCGTTCGCCGCTCGTTGTACTCGTGGACGCCGCCATGACAGCTACCGGAGAGTGTAACACTGTGACTCAATACGGCACTAAAAATGGACTACTTTCGCTTGCTGTGCGCAGGCATCGCATGACGTGATCATACCGTATTTGGTCATTCGGAAAACTGAACACGGCGGAAAGTTGAAACCGCCACACCGGACCTTGTGGCTCCCAGCCAATTCGCACTCTAGCCCTATATTGGCGGTGTCCCTATTAATTTGTCAATATCTTTGTTCGGGGTGCCAGTCAGAAGCCATACAACCGTTAACTGCGCCGTGTAGCCAGGGATCACACCCAAACTACGATACAACATGGGAAGCGGCAGCTAGGGGATCACCTTTAATGCCCGGTCACACAGGCCCCGATAACGAGAACGAAAACGAGAACGAAAACGAGAACGATAAAAATGCACGCTCGCGATTGGTTGAATTGATCCACGCAGAATGCGCCCACGCTCATTCAACCAATCGGAGGGCGTGCATTTGTATCGTTATCGTTTTCGTTCTCGTTATCGGGGCCTGTGTGACCGGGCCTTTAATGGGATAAAAAGGACAAAATAGGAACACCGCCAATACAGGGCTAGATAGCTCAGTTGGTACAGCGCCGGCACGTTAATCCGGAGATCGTTGGTTCGAATCCCACTCTAGTCAATTTTTTGTTCAACTCCCAAAATCAAAATATAATGATACTATATTGAAACCAAATTTCAATACCAAACCAATAAACACGCAACTATAGACGGAATTTCAGGTGGGTGTTTATAATGTGAAGTTTTGAAAATATTTGTTAGCGTGAAAGCAGTTTTAAATTGTACGTATTTCGAGTAAACATTTCATTTATTTCCAAGACTTTTAGAAAGGTGGGCGAGGAATACGGATCTTCTAAATACGTCGCCCCTACAAAGAAACAACCCTACTGCGAAAAAATGGAACTTTAGAAGAGAAGTTCACAACAGAAAGGCAGGTTGTGAGAATTCAGTACTTCAAGGTAAAATGAATGTTCATGTAGTAAACCAAAGATCAAGTTTCAAATTCTCCTTACCTCAATTTCAACAGTAAACAAACTCCTTTTCTACTTGATGCACATGTGGGTTACCCTAATCTTGGTTCAAGACTCTCCTGGATTCGTCACAAGAGGGCGCGCTATCACCCTAACGCGCTATCAACCACGAACCGCTACCACACCCGAGAACACCGCTATCACGGTTCTCGCTCGGGTGATAGCGGTTCAAGTGATAGCGGTCCTCTGGGTGATAGCGCGTTGGGATGACAGCGCACCCTCTTGTGACAAATCCAGTAGAGTCTTGAACCAAGACTAGGGTTACCCTGGCGTAGTAGAAGGGGTTGAATGTATAGGGGCGGGGATATGAATTTCGGGAGTGGATGGAGAAGAAGGCACTGGCCATTGATCTCCATTATACTGGGTCAGTCTAATGGAGATCAATGGCACTGGCCCATTCAGTGTTGTAGGTCTCCCCACCTGGTCTCAGTCTCCCCACCGTCTCAAGACCTTTTTGGGTCTCGGATGGGGAGGTCTCGGTCTTGGTCTCGGACTTAGATGTCGCAACTACAACACTGGCAATTATTTGCTGGCATAACCAGACGTTTTCAGTGCGGGGGATGCTACTCCAGGTTATGCCACTGGTGTAGGGGGAGGGATGTGGGGTAGGGTCTACTAGGGCGGGAGGGGGGGGGGGAGAATTCAGTTTCACTCTAAAGTCACAAGTGTACATGGAGGCTTCACCAGGGTGAACCCTTCTGACCTGGGAAAGTATAATCCTACCTTAATACATAAATAGTATTATTATATTTATCAACAAGTAGCGCTATCGGTCCTTAATCCCTATATGGTAAATACACGAACAGTAAACAAGTCAATATTTTGCTGTCAAACTGGATAAAGATCTGGCTCAATGAATCTAGCTGATAACAAACATAATAATAATCCATCTAGAAAACATCGACTTTGTCTTGAATAAGAACAATGGTCCTTAAGGATTATTATGTAACATGAGATAGTGGTAAAACCCTGATATAAAGCTGTAATACCCTGTGGAATTGATTGCATCTGTGTAAACAATGAATGTGCGTATTAACCATTTAGCCAGTGTACCCCCCAGCCGCCTATAGCGATACACTGTATGTGGTACGAGGAAACCTCGCTAGCTTGTGTTTGTAGAAAAAAAGGAACATCAAAAGAAAACTCGAAAGTCATTAGTAGGTCTACGCATTTGTTAATATATCTAGTTGTTATAGATCGTTATTAATTCTCCCTTCACAGTTGACTTGTCGAAGCTAATGATGATGAAATAATTTAGCTCTTACTAAAAATAAAACGCTCATTAGTACACAGGAAACTGTTCATCATTTATGATGATATTGTCAAATGCCTTCGCATTTAATCAGTATGAGCATTGAGCCAGACAAAAGCCTTGAAAAGCTATTGTGTCCATTTTATCCGTGCACAAAAATATTCGCCATAAAAATTACCGTAGCCATTTAACGAGAGGCATTTATTGTTCCCATGAGAACTTGTACTTTTATACAAATATTACCGAAAGGGTAAAAAATTGTGCATACACATTAAGCCATGGCTATCTTTTAAAATTTGAACTACGATTCCAGTACTTTACTGCAAGAATCTTGAGAAATTGGATTTCAGCAAACTTGGGCGGTGCAGGGACTAAAGGGTTAAAAATTATTTGAACAAATCAAGCGTAGCATCAATGTTGGAGTTATCGCCCGAAGTCTCAGTTTCGGGAACATATTTTGTCAGGTATGGACAAGTTTGAGGTCTTGTATGAAGGGCTTTTCAAAGTGCTTCCAACATTATTACCCCATGTCACTGGGCCTTAAATCGTTCATTAAACCATCTCAGCTCCAAGGGGAGCATACAGCCTGTGCAACATGCGCTACTCGGCTAAACCAATCACAAGAACCATCTCTGCCCTCGCAGGTAACCATATTATAACCCTGCGTGGAGAGAAGCAATTATAGTCAAGTGTCCTGCTCAGGGAAACCACGACCGGGATTCGAACCCACACTCTGCTGAACAGAAGCACCATAGCTTGAGTTCGGTGCTCTTATTCCGTCAGCCACGAACCCCAACATATCTGTTCGGAAGGGGGAAGGCAAAGACAGATAGGGTTATTAGTCTTGAAATGTTAAGGTCTTGGTCTACGTCTTGGGCAGAGGTCTCATATCAGGCCACATTGAGAGGACCCCATACATGTATATATATTCATTCAGACTTTGCAAATCATTCTTCAGTTGTTTAAATTATGAGCCAGACTTAAAAACCTGGGCAATTCTTTATTATGAAATACCATCTCATTTATAACATGCAACAAATCAGAAATATTCAGAGGCATTACAAATTCACATTGAGTTTGTATTCATATTTCATAAGAAAAAAAGTTTCATCACCGAGTAAATTGCTTTCTTAATACATAAATTACTAGTACATTTGAAGAAAGAAATATGGAGTTAAACATAAATTAGGTAGGTTTAAACTTGCAGTAAATACCATCTATTGTATTTCTATTATTAATAGTACAGAGTATGTCAATAGAAGTTATTAAAGGAATTAAAACTTATACAACCTAAAAAATAATTGAGCGAAATAAGATGCTCATTAGAATGATTTAATTTACATACATTGTTGAGACCTGGGCCCAATTTCATAGAGCTGCTTAGCATAAAAAATTGCTTAGCATGAAATTTTTCCGTTGATAAAAACAGGATTACCAACAAAATGTCAACGTGATTTTCAGGATAAGCAAACAACAGATGAAAACCAGTAACAAGCAATATGCAACAAGTAAAAACTTGGTTGGCAATCCTGTTTTCATCAAGGAAGAAATTTCATGCTGAGCAAATTTTTGTGCTCAGCAGCTCGATGAAATTGGACCCTGGGCACAGTTTCATGGTTCAGCTTACCACAGAACTAGCTCTGCAATAGCCAAGAATTTGGGCACAGCTCCTCTAATAACAAATTAAAAAATCATCAGCCTTTTTGTATTAAAGGTGGACTATAACAGATTATTGATATAGCCAATATTACTATTTTTGTACAAGAAATGTAAAATAAGGACTGATATTTTAGTAGTATTCAATAAAACCTTTACCTTCATGCAAAAAAAACACAAATTCGCGCGGCGTACTCCGACCCAGAAAACTCAGTTTCGGCAAAAGCCGGTGACCCACGAACCATTCATACACAGTGTGTGACGTCACACCACGTACCGAAGCTCTGTACACAGTGTGTCAGGTCGATCGTGTGCGTGCATTTTACATGTACATTGAATGTGGAATAACATCGGACACTATAGGCTGCATTTTTTTGACACAAAAAACAGCGAAACTGTCCGATGGCAGCGGGTCTTGGGAAAACCACAGTATAGATGAGGAAAAGGCATTTCAGGGAGGCACTTCAGAGGAAAGTGAGGGCTCTAGCGATAAGGGGAGCTCACCGGACGAGAGAGAAGCCGAAGACGTGTTATGAGTACATGTAGTTAACCAGCCCGGAGACGATGATCGTCAGGCCGAAGACGATGAGCCAAACCCTGATGATCGACGGCTAAAGACAGACTGGTATGTCTTCGTTTGATCAGTTTATTTCTGCTCCCAAAAATAGTTGAAGGCTATCCTTGACTAAATTAAAACATGAACGAACATGATGGACAAGGTTTATTGTTTACCTCCATTCACGTTATAATACATGTATGTGAACAACACATGCACTGACTTAGGCAGTAGAAATGTGAGGGGAGGGGTAATTTTTGTCTTGCGTTTTATACTTTGTTGGCAAAATTCATACATTATCAATTTAAACTGATATTGTAGATAACCTATGTTGTTGTTTTTCTCCACCAAGTAACTGCGTGGTGGTTGACACATGTGCATCTACACAAATATCTCATGTACATGTATGTAACTGCTACTTTGGATTATGATTGCCTTCTGGCATGGGTATAGTTTTAAAGCAATTCAGGTACACACATGCAATATTAACACTTCACCATGCAACCCACAAATCTGTTGTTAATAATTTTGTATGAATTCTTTTGTTAATAATTTTGTATGAATTCTTTGTTTTGTTTTACAGAAAACACTGCAATGATGATTATCAGCAAGTGGTGAGCTTAGGACTATCTTGTCCGTTCAACCGCTCCCACTGACATGTTTGATGGCAGCAACACGAAGGACGTTTCCAAACCCTCGTGTACAGTACAGTGGAAGGATTTTCGTATCCACCAACGGATTAGGCAGCTTTGCTTTGGTTTATTTGTCTTCAGTCGTAACAATTTTCCAAGTTATAATGATCCAGAGGGAGTGAGAAATAATTTGATAAGCCATAATAATTTACGTATAAATGTACATGTATATTATTTCATTTTGTTCCTTTCAGATGGGTGGGTGGTTCAAATTGATTAATTTAATTTGAACCACCCACCCCTCTGAAAGACACAAAATGTAAATTACTATGACTTATAAAATTAGGTGTGTGGTTCAAATTGATTAATTTAGCACTTATGTGCAATAAACTTGTCCCCTGTTGTCAACAATACACTATGATTAACATGGTAACAACATTCAACTTGGTTAGCAGAAATATAAAAACAAAACAAAAAAACAGAAGCCATGTACACCTCCATAATAACGACAACACTAAAACTGTATGTATTTGCAAACGACAATAGTTTATTTTTGAGTTTAAAATATCAAAATTGAAAAAAGGTTGCCTAGTGATAGCGAAATCATCTGAACATTCCATCATCAAAAAAAGTTAACTATACAACCCTGTCAACGCCCCTCCCCCCCAAAAAAAGAAAACCTAAGCCATGTTATGTACCTAGTTAGCTGTGGTTCTCTTTGTAATATGTAAATTAGGTTGTACATTAAAAGAATATAATAAAATCATTGTGTACAGACCATGTCATTCTGTTTTTAAACAAAGTTGATTGTACTACCCTGGTTACCCCCCCCAAAAAAAAATATATATATAAAAAATAAAATAAAAACCCACATCAATGTGTACAAGCTAGGGCCCAATTTCATGGATCTGCTTACTGTAAACAAAGAATCGACACTTGCGGAAGCAGGAAATTCTGTGCTTGCGTCAAGCGTGTTTCACAGGTTACCAGCAAATTTTGCCTTTTGCGGGTCATGGGTGCATACTTGGTTTATACCAGGCATTCTACGCTTACAAAGTATTAAGCGCAGAAATTTAGCCTTTGGACGTAAGCAGAGAACCGTGATCATAGCGCACATTTTGGTGGTGAACAGATCCATGAAATTGGGCACAGGTCATTCTTTCTTCAAACAAAGTTGAACCCACTACCTTTGAACCCCCACCCCCCCCCCAAAAAAAAGCTGTTGCATCCTTTTCCGGTTGGTGAAGGTTGATGTCAATGACACGGGGGTTACACATCAGCTGTGGATGGAGTTGTTTTCATGTCTTGTCACCCTGCTGACAATGAACAAGTGCATTGTGCATGCATTCTATGCGTATCTGTTTAATGAAAAATAAAAAACAAAACCAAATAATCGTTATGTTGGATTTCTTGAAAATTTACAAGGCAGAAATACAATCTCGGAAGGTTTGACGTAACACCATGTACTGACAATCTCTCTTTGAGTTGGCGTAGTTTTAAAAAGAACCTTACAGGAGTTAACGCAAAACCAGTACAAAAGGAGTCCACATGCAACAAAACCAAGGGGGCAGGTTTTCTTTATGTCAGATAGAAAACATGACCTCCAACCACCCCCTCCCCCAGATCTACACCTAGTACAAAACTGTTCAGGTACAGATCGGGTGGGGGGGGGGTTGTTCTTGCGATTCAACACCCCATCCCCTCCCCCCCCCCTCCACCGTGAACAGTTTTCAAAGGGGCAGCTGAAAAACTAAAAATGAAGAAATCATCTGATCCTCTGAAAATTTGCATGCATAGGCCTACTACTTACCTAAAGTGCTATTGAGAATCTTAGGTCTCCATTTCTAGTTCTGGCTAGCATGTCTCCGTACTGCATTGTCTTCGTCCTGCATTCTCATTGTAGTGTAGAGCTGCGAGTTATTTCTGTACAAAAAAATATAAAAACAAAAAATAAATAAATAAATAAAAAAACTAGTGCTGAAAAAGAACTGGCCTTATTTTACAAATGCAAATATAGTAAACACTCCATAATTAACCGTGCCAAGCCAATTAACACAGCTATAGGAAAACTTCAGACTAAACTTCTCTGGAATTGGTAATTCTTGAATTAGGAGGGAAAAATTCTGAATGACCATGGATGGGCAATTATATGGATGGGAGTTTGAACATATTTTTGAGCTGTGCCTTAAAAAAAAAAAGCGAACCATTCTTAGGCAGCTTTGGCAAAAACAATGTCCAGCAATCCAGTATCGACCAATATAAATACATGTCCAGCAATCCAGTATAGACCAATATAAATACATGTCCAGCAATCCAGTATAGACCAATAAAAATACATGTCAGAGGCCAATAAACTGTTAACTGTAACAATCAACTTTTTAAATGGATTAATATAGTGTTCACACATGGTTGAGCATGAACATGCCAGAAAGTGTAAACCAGGGCATAAACATGCCTAAAGCTCTTGGGTGGCTACATGGATTCATCACTCAACAGAGTCAATACACTATGTAGCTATTTTATGGTAGTCGGGTCAGATTCAGAGCATGACATCGTGTCATTTGACAACAAGATGATTGTTCCTTGCATGAAAAGGGTAGAAACTAGAGATTGTTTACTATTTTTCTTATTACAATTACATGTACATGTATTGGGCCTGAATTAATAATGGAGATAGTTTCTCAGTAGTAGATTTGTAAAAATTATTAACAAGTACTTACCAGGCTTTTCTCCCTCTCTTTTCTGTAATGCCACTTGATTCTTTTGCTGTTCCACGGCCACTTGCGACCAGGGCCACGGCAGAGGGACCCCGCCGACGTCGTAGCATGCACAAGCAGCACTGGCTGGGGCCTGGTTGTAGAAGATCCCCCTGAATTCTCTCAGTGCTTAGAGGTTTAAATTTCGGAATCGATCCAGGCTTCTTACACAAACTTTGAAACTTCTAGTGCATCCACAAACAACCAAATAGTCGGCAGTATTTATAGCTGATACATTAGAAACAAAAAGCTTCGTAGCACACACGCACGCCTATAGTGTGGATGAAAACGCATACACAACACACGGAGTAACATGGCGTAATCTTTGTTTACTCTCGTTGCTTCATGGGTATGACATCACCATTTTTTGACCGCGTTCATGACGTCCGCTGGTTTACAAATCCGCTTGGATTTCAGTGTTGGTTTAATAGCCGGGAACCAGTACAGGGCGGGAAATTTCAAAATCGAAGAATCGAGGTCAAATTTTTTCGGTCAAATTGTAGCAAAATTATTTGGAGAAAAACATGACCACAACAATGAATTGATAGCTGAACACAACATAAACAAGTTCTGATAGTGATTTTAATGTAGGAGTACCATTATAGTCCATCTTTAATACAACATTCACCTTTTTAAAATTGTGAAATTTACAAAGTTTCCCCAAGATCAGTTTCTTTTGACTAAATTATTTTATAGTGCTTGTTATTTGTTACCTTGAAAATTGCTTGTACGTGTATTGATATTAATGTAAAAGCTTGTAAAGCTGCTATTTTACAACTGCCTTTTACAATGAAGCCTGTAGAGACGCCCTTTTATAAAGATAGGACAACACTGTGCACAGGACATCAACTCATTGGTGCATTATCTACAGACATGAAGTAAATGTAATATGTACTTTTTAAAGGTCAAGACTATGCATATTCCGTTTAAATAAAGATAAACATGTACAACATTCAATGAAAAGCCACAAAGCGGTAAAGTTCAATCATTGCATTTTGGTAGCCACAAAAACAATCGGTAATGTTTAAAAGTAATGTTTTTGCTTAAAGGCAGTGGACACTATTGGTAATTGTCAAAGACTAGTCTTCTCACTTGGTGTATCTCAACATATGCATAAACTAATAAACCTGTGACAATTTGAGCTCAATTTGTCGTCGAAGTAGCTGTTTCTCACAATGTTTTATCTGCCAACCTCTCCCAGTTACTCATCACCAAGTAAGGTGTTAAATGCTAATAACTATTTTGATTAATTACTTTTAGTGTCCACTGCCTTTAACATCTCTATGAAACTGGGCACTGATCAGTTAACTTGTACTACATGGAACTACATTCAGAGAGGTCTTACTTATTTACTTATTGTATTACAAATCCAAGAGCACAATTAGCGCTAATAACAAGATGAATTGCACATTGCGACATGGACCCCCATATTTGATGATAAACAGTGGATAAATGCAAGCGTGCATGCACTGCACACAAGCATAGCCTTCCACGCCAGTATACAAGATGGTAGTCATTGATGTCATGTGCAATCCATCTACATGTATGTGCATTTTAAGGAAACATTCAGTTTTAGACATGGGATATAAAATCCAATAGGGGAAAACCCCAAACCCAACAGGTTCAAATGTCATCATTCTAGTGTTAAACATAGAACTCGGATAGATTTTTACGTTTTCATGCAAGTATAGGACACCCATTACTACCTCTTGGGAAAATCTGTGCGCAAATATCCTAAAATCAGGAAAAATCGCACGCCTTTATTTCACAAGACAAGGTCATGGAGTACAAGTCTGCCATCATTTATGAACTCAATACTGCCAGGGTGTACTGGGCCCAATTTCACAATGGTGCTTAATGGCTTTTTGTGCTTACTGCACATGTTTCCATTTCACATTGCTGCTGACTGTAGGCACTTGGAAAGCATACTCACCTTCTAATGCTTATTGTATGGAAATATTGACTAAACAATGCAAATCCATTATGAACAAGCGACAGGTGCACACTGGCTGCCAAGTTTTCTTTTCAACCTGTGAAATATACTTACGCTTCAGCACATTTTTCTGCTATAGCAAGCATGGAAATTTGCTTACCGTTAAGCAGCGCTATTGGCCCTGATCTCAACACAGCACTTTAGGAATGTCATATGGAACGTCACAAAGTCAAACAGGATGAAAGGAAATCAAACCCAAGCAATAATCAAATACTGAAAGAGGCACTACAAACTATTTTTTACATCGTAGGCGATAATTCTCCCACCATATTCATCGATGTTGTAAGCATTTTATTCACAATACAATTTCATGAGGGTTCCAATTGTTAACTTGGAATGTTGTTAATTTCATTACTACATCAAGACAAAATTTGTACAGTTTTACAATGTATAAAAATCCCGCCACCATACTTTCGAGTTAGACTAGGCAGCTGGAAAATAAAGGCTCTGAACAATTAACATGGGAAGAAGGATTCAGCTGTTTTCAGTATAGAAGAAAAAATTGGCAATGCAGCATCGCTCATCTTCTCTTAAAGGGATTTGCGATAGTGTAACATTTGTTTAGCGCAGTCCCATACTTGGGCCTGGGGTGGTGCAGGGATATTCATTTACCTAAAGTGGATTTCGAACTTGACTTCTCCTTTAACATAATCCTTAACAGCAGTTGACTTACAGGGTACAGAAGGCAAAACAACATATATTTGGTCATGAGTTCGGACAGATTAATACAACAGTAATATCAAACCTAAATCCACTTCCGGGTGCAGAGAAGTAATTATGATGCTCAAGGGCATATGTAGCCAGGAAAGCTTTAAACCAAGATTCGAAACACACATTCCACAACACATCACAACACCAGTTGGATGGCCAAGGCACTTGCGTCACTAACATGTACAACTAACAATGACTAACCAACTCCTTCACCACTCCTTCACCTGTCACCAACTCCTTCTAAACAATTGAAATACTAGAAATACTACTCATTGCCTTAGCAATCCACTAGTGAAACTAGATTGCCAACATACACGATTGCCAATCTGATTGTCACCTCCAAATCACATTTGCCTAAAATCTTTTGATTCTATTAAAAATAACACAACCTTCCACCACGTTTTTTTTTCAAGACTTCAACCTTTGTGCACACGTTGAAGATTAATAAATTCATGGAAAAAAACTCTTCCAAAATTTGAAAACAAAAACCCCACTAGTTGGTTCAGTCCGCTAAAATTAATGGACAATAGGGATCAGCATGGTGTACCGTTGGTAATTACTCAAAGATATTAAAGACCGTATGAAACTAACTTGGTAAACAAGCACTGCAGCTGCTGATCGTGTATAGCATTTTAGGCACAATTTCCTTCTAAAAGGAATGTGGTATAAGTAAAAGGGATTCAAAAACATTTTAATCCGAGAAATGTTTCTGCATGAAACATATCTCAGATTGTTTATTCAAATTATGGAGTATTCTTTTCTGCATGTACTTTTCATTAACCAATCCCAATTCTCGGCCAAATACTCCAAAACGCTACCACCTTTTTAAATGAAATGTTCACGGGTTAGTTGTATTATATATATCTACATTTTTATAGGATTAAAACACTGGTTCCAAAAACCAAAGGCATACTTTGCCTACAGTTAGACATGTTTCTTACACCCTTTTGCAGATACTTTTTGTTTTCTACCAAGTTGATCAAAACTGTCATCATTTACATCATTCCAAAGGTTAGTTTAAAAACCACAACTCGGACACCATAAGCTGATTTCACAAAACGTTACGCAACTGCGTAAGTCCACTTGTGCAATGTTTATGGCGCAAGTTGCTCCATAGTTGTTGCGCAAGTGAAACCGACTGCAACTTGGATAGAACTCAAATGCGTACTTTCGACACCAGTTTTAGAAAAGTCGAGACTTAGCGCCGAAGCTGTGTTTTTTTGTTTTTTTTACAACCAATTTCCGTACATGTTTCAGAGTCCATTTCTCCATCCAGTTAATAAGTATCTTAGCCTTGAATATAAATTACTCCTGCCACCAACTTTCTTATCACAGTATCAGACATCCAGGAATTAGGATTTGCCTGATGTAACATTAGAGGATTTCTTAATTAGATAAGCGATTGTTTGCTTTTTGGTAATATGCGCTCAACAGAATAATTCCCCTTTGATAGGGTACAGATCTGCTTTGGTTGATTTAAAAAACAAAAATGCCCCTCTTGAGACCTTGTGCTAGTTAATATAACAGAGGCATGTGGGAGAGCTTACAGAATCACTCATGGGCTCCTCGTACATTAAAACTCACAAAACGGCCAAGAGGGGTAAAGTCTCTAGTTCATGTAGATGTCCCGCAGAGATACGTTTTAGGTCATCAAGTTAGATCCGTATACAGCAAATAACATGTGATGAAGCTGCTTGAATAGTCACGCTCTTGTGACCGTCACAAATCTCCACCGAAAGTCTAAAAAGCTGACTGTAAGATATATATTTAGAAAATAAGAAGACTCTTCATGTCATGTCCAATCGTTGAGAAACCAACAGTGTCCAGTTCTTTCAGAGAAGTTGATTATTTACAAGACAAGTTTCTTGGGCACTTCCCATGGGAACCCTTCCTTGAAGTGGCCGTAGGATGCCGTCTTGAAGTAGATTGGGCGACGAAGGTCAAGCTCCCTGATTCATAAGAAACACAAGAAATTTATCGTTAGAGAGAACTTCAAATTTGTTAAAGTAATACATTTGAAATCTAGAGCATTTAATAATGATGAATTTGATCTCCATATTGAGTTGATACATTTTTCTGACAATGCTCAGGCTAAACCAAACAACAAAGTGGCAATGTATTGAAATATGGTTCAAAGCGGGCTCTTACATGTAGGTCAAATTCAGTTTTGTATTCCCTTAAAAGATAAATGGTTTGGACAATTTTTCACCTCTCAAAAATTGGATTTTGAGAAATGACTCATGCATGATTCATTTTTTTCTTCTTCAGATTTCTGAGGTTTGTGAATGTTGTGGCCTTGCCTGCCACCTAGCTAAATGTGACTGGATTTGCATTCTTGTGAAAATACAGAGACAGTTTTTATTTGTCGTTTTCTCAGAGGCACTGTATTCAGCTGAACACATTAACAGCCGACTTTACTGCATCGTTCTTTATTATGTTGCTTGTATATAAGCATTGCACTGACAAAAACCAATGTATGACCCTCCTTTAAGCTTCTAAACTAATTATTCTTACTTGATGATGGCGCCAGGTCGCAGATCGAAATTGTCATTGATGATTTTAAGCAGCTCCTTCTCCGACTTTTCAGACGTTCCGTATGAACTCACAAAGATTGAAAGAGGTTCCGAGACACCAATTGCGTAGGAAACCTTGAGAAACAAAATCACAAGAATATTCTTTAGTTAAACAAGTACATGTATTTCACACAAATGCAACGGAAATGACAAAAAAAATATTTCTTGATTTTCAGGACTCGGAAAGTTTTTTCTTGTTTGATTCTGGTCTTGTACAAACATTTCAGTTCAAGTAATTAATTTTTGCTTAAAAAAAAAGCTTGTGGACTTTCCCTCAAATTTAAGCCCTGCCTATTGTATTTTTCCAATCCTAACCCTAACCCATACCCATGAGGGGTTATCGTAACATAGAGCAGTCACTTGAGAAATCAGAAAAAAAATATCTAAACAAAAACTTTTAAAGGTGAAGAAGAAAAAAACACTGCCACTGGTAGTGCTAGTTCATTTCTATGAATCCAGGAACAGATTTTTGTTCACAAGTTTTGACAACTTAATCATAATATCACAACAACTGTTCTAATCTGACCAAGCAGATGATCTCAGATTTCTCATGAACTCTGTCAGTTTCTTGAACTGACACATGGAAACTGCAAACAATTTCAACAATAGCATTCTGCTGGTGCCAATTTGCACACATAGTAAAAGGTGCACTCTACACTTCAAGAGATTATTTCATGAGAAAGAGCTTTTTTTAAGGTTTGTTTTCTAATCAGGGAGTATCTGATGTTAAGCAACAACCACCCATCAATTAAATAAATTTAAAAAAGTTTTGTTGTTTGTTAAAATAGAGGTTCTTCAAAAGCGCTACCCAAAAACTTGATATTTGACCAGGAAAATTGCAGGCCAGTCAACGAAACCAAGCAGTGGCTCAAAGAAGAATTTTGAATTAGAACGCAGGAGCAAGACACTAACAACATGGACAGGGAGTGGGGGGTTGCAAACAAACATAATTCATGGGCCAACTTAATGGCACCTTTATGTACATTTTGAAGGTTTAAGTCAATACTATTGTATAGTGCTGGGCGAATAGTGAAATTTTGTTATTCGGATACCGCTGGCCAACTATCCGAAATTAACCGGATATTCGAATAGTTTTTTTCGCCGCTAGAGGGCGCTATAAAAAAAATAAAAATAAAAAAATATTTAGAAAATTTTTTTTTTGTCGCTAGAGGGCGCTGTTCGTTCGTGAATGAGATCTTCTGGGCGGATTGATATTAGTTTTAGACAGTGTCACTCGGTTCATTCATAAAAATGACCGGATCTAATTTAAAGATGGCGATTTGCTTTTTCTTTTGATCGTGGATGACTCTACGTGAAGGAAAACTTTTGTAATCTTTGAACAAATTACGTCAGAAATGTCATTGTTTTGACTCTTCACGGAGGTGAGCATAGTTAAATACTTAATTTATGCTGTTTTATGCTGTCTTAATAGAAGTTTCATTAGGATTCAGACAAAACATTCATGTCAGTTGTCGCCCGACGTCCGCGGATATTCGGATATTAAAGAATATCCGGTTACTTGGTTGTAATTACAGAACTATCCGGTTTATAAATAGCTATTCGCGCCCTATGCGGATATCCGGTTAAGAAAAAAAGGGCATTCGCGGTTACGGATAGGAAAACCTATTCGCCATTAACCCAAAACAAACTCTATGTACATAATAAGACACCAAGTAACAACGGGTAGAGGGGTGGCTTGTGCCTACTTGAACTTTGGAGTGTTATATTGACACTGGCCAGAATCTTATCAAATGATTAGGCAACATGCACCCACACAAACAGATGCCTTGATAGATTGATCAAATAAATAGTGATGGTGTTATGATATGTAGGAGGCGTGTCAAAATTGAGTGGTGCGATAGAGTTTGCATCAAACCCAAACAGGTTAAAAGTTGGGTGTCTGTAGTGTGTTGCATACGGTCCAATTCTCTAGTTTTGGCTTGCAAAAAGAACCATTTCTTAGACTCAGGAATTCGTAACGACCCTTTAAAGACACTGGACACAATTGGTAATTTTCAAAGACCCGTCTTCTCACTTGGTGTATCTCTACATACATATTTACGCATAAAACAACAAACCTCAAATTTGAGCTCAACTAGTTGTCGATGTTGCGAGATAATAATGAAAGAAAAAACACCATTGTCACACAAAATTGTGTGCTTTCAGACATGTCAGATGCTTGATTTCGAAACCTTAAAATCTAGTTCTGAGGTCTTGAAATCAAATTCAAATTACTTCTTTCTCGAAAACTACGATACTTCAGAGGGAGCTGTTTCTCACAATGTTTTAAACTATCAACAGCTCCCCATTACTCGCTATCAAGTAGGGTTTTGCAATACTTATAGTTATTGTTCATTTAAGTCCATGATTTAGTACACGATTGGTTGCGATTTGTACTATTTGTGTACAATCTTACGAGGTCACAATCCGCTCTCAACTTTTAAACTTAGGAACAGCTGGTTTTTTCTTCTTCCATTTATCCTTTTTTAGGGCATAAATTTGACTTTATTTTGTCCTCGTCAAGAGCATCAGCTGATGCACAACAAATATTCCCATTGTTAGAGTTGTGAGAACCAGTTCTGACCGGCTTACACCAGTTTCTGTGTGCGCAGAAGATCAGTCTTGTCTAAATTATTTACCTTTGTACTTATTTGCGCCATCGTTTGTTATTTGTTGTGCCTACTTGTTTGTGCGATAGAGCGCAGTTGCGTGTTAGGTCCCATTAAATAATATTCTCGTTGAGTTTAGCATTGACAAGCTGTGTCAATGTTATCGCTGTATGAACCTCATTTCATTGATTATACTTTGATTGTACACAAGTAGGTCTTGACAAATGTATGAATGAACTAACCCTTGCTTTACAATGTGGAACTGGATATAACCAGATTTGTTTCTATTTGAGGGTAGGTTAGGGGAATACACTTCGGTGCTTGCATGACCGAGTCAATCGTTTTTCATGTAAGTTTATTCACCTGTCATATAAAGGTTCACAGTGTTGAAGGATTTGCACGGAGATTGGTGGGTTTTTTTTTAGTGCAGCAGGATCTTACTCAAATTCAATGATTTGCATCAACTCCCAAACGAAGCAAACATTATTTTACAGTGATTCTATTCATATTGCTATGAGAAAGAGATTTAGAGAGCGCTATTTCATTTTATTATATATCCAGAACCGCCTAAGTTAACTAATTATTTTCAGGAGCAGTTCTCCTAAACTTATCAATAATACAGCATTTGCTCTTAGCACAAGCCGTACACACATTGCCTAAAAAATTGCCCTGTAAACTATCTAAAACTGTGTGACCTACTTGTTTATAATGTCCATAGGCCTATTTCTTCCTGTTCAGATAGGAATAATAAACTTTGCCTGTGAATTGAACTTGATAAAACTAATAAACTGGTTGTAACTGCTTCCATTACAAGGATAAAGATATGATTAAAATATTTAAAACTAGGGCAGATTTTAGGGAGCATGTAGTTTATGAGCTGTGGGCTTTTTTTTTCAACAAGTTTCAGTGCATGTTGTAGCACAGTGTAAATTAGCGGAAGTCTTTTAGAAAACGCAACAACTTATACCAGTTAGTTGTGCATGTTCTAATGAAATAAAATTTTCAGTAATTTTTTCCACAATACCAATACTCCATTTCCAATGATGCATTGCAGGATGTATTTTAGGGAGGAGCTTCTGCAAATGGGTTACATGTATCTTCTGTTACCAGCAAAGTGTCTCTTGTAGGCGCACAGCCTCGCTCTTGTAGGGGCACAGCAATTTTCCTCTGGTAAGGAAAACCTCTATGGAGAAAATGTAGTTCATATTGGAACCTTGCAGGGGGGCACCACAACAAAAGCACAGGGCACCACAGCAATTACTGTGGGTGCCGTGGTTTATTTCAATGCATGTTGACATTTTGGAAAACAGGACTTACTCTAAAGCCCAGTTCACACTGCCTGCAAATTTTGACGTCACAAATTTGCAGCGAATAATTGGCATCGGTATAAAAGTGCTCAACTCCTGCGAAACATTTGCTGCGAAAACAGCCCTGTGGCGTAACAATTTGCCTTGCATTTGCATTCACAAGAAGTATGAAAAGCGATTGAGATTGAACTCCTACCTGTACAAGAACCCTTTTACACAGCTTAGCGGCTACCAGTGACTTGGCGACCCAGCGAGCAGCGTAGGCAGCGGACCGATCCACCTTGCTGACGTCCTTGCCAGAGAAAGCACCTCCACCGTGGGCACCCCACCCACCGTACGTATCTACAATAATCTTACGCCCTGTTAGACCAGCATCACCCTTAGGACCACCTGGGATAAAAGATGGGTTTGGGAGAAGTGGACAAAGAAATGTCTTTATAGCGTTTGGAATATTACACACAAGGTTCATCAATTCAAAACATGAGATGTTCATCAATGCAAAGTGACGACCATGTCTCTGTTTTCAGTGGTCTCCCTTAACAGTGGTCCGATGGCATTTTTAACTGGGAATTTTTATTTATGAGACCGAACATCACAAGGTCTAATGACCACTTTAAGGCGAGGACTACGCTGATTTGGGCTTATGACCAAAATCGAATGACACCAGAGGCATGTTGCAACCTACTCGGGAGCTACCCCCTTCACAGTCTGCAAGGGGGTAGGCATGGGCATCATCCACTAGGAGCTTGGCTGGAAGAACAGAATGCAATACCTTCCCACCTTTTAAAACACCCAAAGACCAGTCGAGGTTAGAATGTTAAAAGTGATTCCTATCATACTCTCCCTTAAATTGCTTTCAATGTCAACTTCTTTCCCTTAAACCTTGAGTAAAGCAAGCTACCTCGTCATGCCAAGACTCATCCGATTTCGTTTTAATTACAAGTCATGAATGTTGACGTACCAACGACAAAACTTCCCGATGGGTTAAGATGATACACTGTGTTGTCGTCAAGATACTTGGCTGGAATGACGGAGTCGATGACCTTGTCTTTCAACGCCTTCTGTAGCTGCTCTTGGGAGATGTCAGGGTCGTGCTGTGTGGAGATGACCACTGTGTGTACACGTAGGGCTTCTAGGTGACCCTTAATTGTCTTGTATTCAACGGTGACCTGCAGGAATGAAACAGGGAACATGTTATTATTGAATCACATTGAATTGGGGTTGACCAAAGAAAAATTGATGAAAGTGGGATTTGAATCAACAAACACCCGATTAATGTTCCAGCGCCCTACCAACTGAGCTATCAGCTTTTTGGGATGACCCCTAACTTTATTTATTTATTTCTTGTTTATCCTGGGAAATCCATTCAGTAAGAAAAACTCATTGATCTCCCATGGATCCCAGCTAATAACAATCTACAGAAGTGCACTTAAGATAAAAGATAAAAAAATTTACACAGAAAAACTAGATCCAAGCACACATTAACTACAAAAAACACATTTTCAAATAGGATGAAGAAAATTAAAGGGAAAAACTACACATCCAAATCAGTGTAACTGCTTTCATTACAGAATACAAAAACAATCCCATCCGGATTAAACTCGCACAAAGTGGTTCAATGACTGTCAAATCTGTCTGTGTGAGCATTGACGAGCTTGTTCTACACAAAAATGAGCACTCCCGTGGCCGCACGCTCGATAGCCATCAGACTGCTGGAATCCTAAACCGGTCCAATTAGCAATAATACTAAAGACCTTTCATGCGCACATATACACCCTTCAGGGTGTTCTAGGCACAGTAACTAGAACGTTCTCACTATTCCATTAATACAATTGGAAGTTTGAAATACACCAAATACTGGAAGTTTTTTAGGTTGTTATTTCCCTGACCTTACCTGTGATTTACTGTCGGGCCTCAAGAAGGCTAGAGTTTTGTTTTTTCTGAGTTCAGCCATCTTTCTCGTCAATCCATGTGCGAGCACAACGGTCAGGGGCATTAGCTCTTCTGTCTCGTCCGTGGCATAGCCAAACATTAAACCCTGAATCACAGAGAAGGAAGAGAGAGAAAGAGAAACAAAAATTAAAGGCGAGTCAAAGATTCACAATAGCTTAAAGGGAAGGTACACGTTTGGTAATTACTCAAAACAAATATTAACTTAAAAACTTACTGGGTAACGAGCATTGGAGAGCTGTTGATAGGATAAAACATTGTGGGGAAACAGCTCCCTCTGAAGTAGCATAGATTTTGAGAAAGAGGTAATTTCTCACTCAAATAATAAAATACTGTCAGCCAGAAGTCTTTTATTCCTATCTGAAAGCACAAAAACTTATCCAACAAGGGTGTTTTTTCTCTCACCATTTTCTCGCAACTTCGATGACAAATTTAGCTCAAATTTTCACAGGCTTGTTATTTTATAATGCTTATGTTGGGATACACCAAGTGAGAAGACTGGTCTTTGACAATTACCAAACATGTACCTTCCCTTTAACAAGAAGGATTTTAAACTTTGCATAGTAGAAATATTTTAACTAACAGAGGTTAGCTGTAACATGATGAGTCGTTAACCACCGGTTCCTTGAAGAACCACAACTCGGTTCTTTTAAAGGAACACGTTGCCTTGGATCGGACGAGTTGGTCAAAACAAAAGCGTTCGTAACAGTTTTTTATATAATGCATATGGTTGGAAAGATGTTTTAAAAGTAGAATACAATGATCCACACAAGTTTGCCTCGAAATTGCGTGGTTTTCCTTCTATTGTGCGAACTAACACCGTCGGTCATTTATGGGAGTCAAAATTTTGACCCCCATAAATGGCCGCGACGTGTTAGTCGACGAGGTAAAAGGAAAACCACGCAATTTCCAGGCATGTTTGTGTGGATCATTGTATTCTACTTTTACAACATCTTTCTACCAATATGCATTTTATAAAAAACGGTTACAAACGTTTTTCAAAGACCAACTCGACCGATCCAAGGCAACGTGTTCCTTTAAGAACCAGCACTACTCAAAAGAGATATTCACATGATGTTACTGCCAACCTCTCGCAGTTAATAACTTAACAAAGGAAAATGAAAGCAAACAAATCTTCATGAAGTTCACCAATTTATCACTTATGCAAACCAACAATTTATGAAAGCAAACAAATCTTCATGAAGTTCACCAATTTATCACTCATGCAAACCAACAATTTACATTTGTTTGGGTCATTTTCCTTTGCGTACATTTCAACTCAAAACGTTGGAGACAGGATAGGCACATGTAGTGCAATGTGCCTTGTGCAAGAGGTCACCACCCTAAACCTTTGTCAAAGTGGGACTTCCCTACTTATGTTACATACTTCCTGCAACATACCAGGAAATGTAAAATAATATTCTCTTTGTTTATATGTATGATCTAAAAAACTGATAACAAATAAACCAAAACTTACAGGTTTCGTTTTAACTCATTACAGGTTTCGTTTTAACTCATCTACAAAAATCCCCAGAATTTTTCTAGTTGCAAAGGGAGAAAAACAACAGAGGCATTTGCTTTAAAGAGTTGCTGTATGGGAATGTTGTACAGCAGACTACATAGTAAAGAAATTCCATGCAAGTGGATCAATTTTGGAGAAAACTCCATGCACTCAATTTAAAAATTTTATAAAGTTATCGGCAAACACTAGATTCTTCTCAACACCCTTCGTCAACATGTTTGTAATAAGTCTCATCATCAAATTGAGTGCCATGCAGAAGCTTGAGCCTGCCCAGTAATTTTTGTCCAGATGTTTCGTAATAAGTCTGGATTCCTTTTATTTAGCAGACATCTTGCATGTAAGCCAACAATCTATTCCTCAGAAAAACCATGAAAGCTTAAGGGTAAAATGGTAGAGGTGGCAGACGACATAATCTATCAATCAGAGATGAGAGTCATTACTTAACGAAAAAGCCTGCAAGTGGGATACAAACTCAAAGGTATGTTGAAATGATGCCATTTCTACCGTTTGGTAACCCCTGGGGTTATAGATTCCAAGGAGCTTTTGGAAACAGTATCCAAAGCACTAGAGAAGTAGACCAATGAGCAGGTTTCTTCATTTGTGGTTGTCTGATTTTCTTCACCAGGCCGACATAAAAAGTCTAAATTCAGCCAAAAGTCTGAACAATCTCATCCCTGATCTATGTTCCCACTTACTTGATCTCCAGCACCAATGTCTTCCTCAGCTTTGTTGATGTGAACTGATTCTGCGATTTCTCTGGACTGTTGCTCAATAGCTACCAGCACGTTGCATGTCTCAGAGTCGAAACCTGGTTTAAAGATACAGTGCTATTTATTAACAATTCATGTTCTCATAGAAACCAGTTTATGATGTCTACTGCAGGCCTTAAAGTTCATTCATAAATACCTCTGACAGTTTCACTATTCCTATTGGTGGAGTGCGCGCCACATGGGGGTGTTTAAACGGTTGATAGTGACCAGCTGGAGCTCTGTTTATAACCTAGTCTTGGGGCAAGACAATTCATGTTCAAAACGTTTCTTGTTTCGGGCGATGCGGGCGCTGTCGGTGAGTTGGCCGCGCTGTGTGTGAAAGGAAAACGAGAACGTCTTGCACCAAGACTATAGGGCCTACGTGAACGAAATGAATCCGGAAACTATCAGAAATAGGCATCTTAGTCATAACAATGCAATACACGGACGTACAGAGCTCAAGCACATCGGAAAAGGATAAGTTTTACACAGTTTCTTACTTTATCCCGCCTTTTAACCAAAAAGGCATTTATAAATGGGAATAAAAGAGTAGTAACTTGTTCTTTAACGGCTGTTTTAAACCTTGTCGTGTGATAAAGGCCCCCGCCTTCAGCTCGAGCCTTAATCACACGGCAACGACCCTGCCTGTTTTGAACGGCCGTTAAAGAACTCGTTGCTACTCTTTTATTTCCTTATTCTTGAAGGGGCACAGCAGTTTTTCTGTGGTGCCTATTTGCAAAGGGCACCACAGAAAAAGCCCAGGGCACCATGTAAAATGTTGGGGTCTTGAGGATTATTTTGAGGCATGCTTCTGCCAATAGCTTTCCTGTTGGATCAAAGTGTACCCGACCATGCATGATCAGTGAAGCAAATCAAAGATTTGGGTGAAACAGTGAGCTCTACAATGTCAACGCATGGAGCTGGCCTAGAGACACATTTCATGAAATAATAGACGCAACACAAGTAGGGGGTACTTCACACAGGCTTGGTTGGCTACGGCCACGTGAGAAAGAATGCAAACCACGCACATTTTAAATTGTTAACAACTTAAGTGCAATTCACACAACAGCAATTTAACTTGGGTCCCTTGCTTAATTTTAGCATGGTTGTAAAATGTGACAAGATTTTGCAAAAAAACTTTGACAGTACACAAAATTGTTGTCACACAAGGGACCCTTGCTAAATTTCTCTCATGCCAGTTTGTATTGAGTTTAGTCAGTTTCAAATAGAATATTGGGTGCTTAATTTAATAGGTCTATACAGCAGAAACAAGATTTGCTGAATGTGAAAACCCCTACTTATGGATTGGGGTTCCTCCCTTATTCTAGACCTAAAACCTCCGATAAAACAATTCATGAGGTTTACAGACCATGTGCATCACCAGAAATACACAACCACAGGTCTACACACAAGGTGGACTATTTCTTTGTACCATTTGGTAAACTGCTTCTAAAACTTCTTTCAAGAAATCTTGAAGGCTCAATCAGACTTTGATCAAATCCTGACATCAACAAAAATCATCACAAGGCTGATACAGGCTTCTATTTCTCTGAAATCAGGAAAGAAAAACCTTGGGAGAAAAAACCTTGGGAAATCCAATGCCCGTAGAACTGGCAAATAAACTGTTGTTGATAATTGTGTACACACACTACCAAAATATGAACCCACACAACGCAATCTCTGTCACAAAGTAATCACATTATGCACATTAAATATAAACCGATAACAATATCAAACCAGTTGGTACAAGTTCCATAAGATAAGCAGTTTAAACAGATAACACCAAACTCCAAACAAATAAACCAGCAAGTCAATAAATCAAATAACTATTATAATGGAGTACAACCACTCGTTGTATTTTAGAGGTATTGTCCCCTCGAAATTGAAAGAAGATGACACCAAATTTCAGACGAACCTTTCCCCACCATCTTTGCACAAACAACATCAATTGAAGAACAACTATTGCTATGTATGTTTTTTTACAACAGTTTGTTTACAACAGTTTTGTCAAGACCACGCTTTGTCTCACCAATAAAAATGCTTGGCGACCATTTGATGATTCTTACCTTTTTCAGAGCTGTCATAGCCAATGTGCTTGACAGTGTCTCTGACAATTTTCTGGTAATCGACGACGGCATTCGATGAGATCTCTCCCAAAATCATGATCATTCCCGTTTTGGTGGCCGTTTCTGAAAGGGAGGAATTGAAAATAAAGTCAACATGTATTAAAACCATCTAATGTGGAAACTACTTTTTACCTGCTTTGGAAAGAGAATTTGTTTGGCTCTCGGGTCATATTGGGTAGTAAAATCATCCCTGAAAAATATTTTGAAAACAATAATCTCAAGCATGAAACTTAACGGAATAAGGCAGGTGATTGGCTCCGTGCCCCCTTGGTCGTTGCCTTGATGCCGTTGAAAAGCTCCAGTAGAAATTTATAATTTCTTCAGGGTGCCCTATACCAAGGAGAAAATGCCCCAGTGCCCTTGCCCTTTCAAAAATGAAGCATACACGCCAGTGAATCTGTTAGTTAGTTAGTCACCTGTCTTCGTTTGAGGACAATGCACAGTAACGGAAAAAAAACAATACACTGTATAGTATTTTTTCAAGATATTTGACTCTCCCTCCTCTGTACAAAAAAACTTAATTGTTTTCTACCAGTAAGTCTGTCACGCACCCTCTTCAAGGCCAGGCAAACTGTTATCAACAGGGAGTGCAAAGCAATTTTCACTCATGCCGGACGTTCAGTCATATGAATCTAATTGAAGATTACTTAAAAAATAACTTGAATTGACAGTGCTTACCACAGGCTACCTTGGCCATGGGATCTCCGGCCAAGTGGGCATCCAGTACAGCATCGCTGACTTGGTCACATAGCTTATCTGTGTACAAAAAAGAAAGGGTAGAGAAAGGGTAGAGAAAATACATCATTTTAATATTCTTGCAACTGTTTACCAATGTTTTTGGGGTTCTTTTTACTTCTGGGAGGAAGAAGATCTGCACATTTGCAACCTTGAAGCCACAATAGGTAGACTTGCCCGATGGGCCCGCCTGGAACTAAAGAATTTTGCCCAACACTCAGAGCAAAATACACTGTACCACCCAGTACAGTTTTAATTGCACTTCCGCAATTATGACACCATAATTAAACATGAATTTTGTTGATCTGCTTGCGCTTGATGGACTTTAAAAAAAATTGATTCTAAGTCCACCACTCAAATTAGTCTAGCAACAACCCCAGCATACGTTATTGGCAACAGAAACTGATGCATAAATCCTTTAAAAACACTTTTTCATTTGTACCAATATTGCACACACCCTTTTAAATAATTGAAAACTAATAACGAACCAATACGTAACAGCTGCCTGAAAAACCCGTCTGGGCAGTTTACTATCTCGGTGAGCTGTAGAGCTAAGGCACTAAGTGCTCTATGCAGTGTCTTCATTGATTCTTTACAGGATTTATCAGGGATTCTTAACATGATTTAATGGGGGAGGGGTACACGTAATTTACTTCTGTGTACAACAAGTGTGTTAAAGTATTTTAACACCCAGGAAGGGGAGATAACCTCTGCCCCATATTGGGCATAGTATGAACACAATGACTGAACATACATGTCATTGATGCAATTGGACATGTATGTAAAATGTATATTAAGTCTTAAAAAATTGATTACAAACTCCAGCAGCAGGGCAACAACCCATTGACCCCTGCTCATCCACACTAAGATGCACACAGTCAAATCAGTGCTATTCATTCAGTGCTCAATGATGCAGAACCTCACCTTGGAATGAGCTTCTTTACATAACAAAAAGGATTTCTTTCTTTTTCAAAGGAACCATTCTTTAGTATACACTTGGTGGGGTAATATGAAGACAACTGAGGTTATCTAGCTTAAGCTAGTGGGTTTTGAAACTTTGCATGGTGGAAGTAAATTTGTAAATTTAAGAGAGGTTTAGGGTACCTACTCACTACTCAAAAACTGATATTCACATGATGTTCAACTAGCTTCCCATTACCCGTTCTCTGTGAACGTCCACTTTTTACATAGGAAGACAGAATAGCTGAGATAATTATTGGGAGTGTCGTGGCCGAGCGGTTAAGAGCACCGAATTCAAACTCTGGTGTTTCTGATCAACAGAGTGTGGGTTCGATTCCCCAGCCGTGACACTTGTGTCCTTAAGCAAGACACATAACCATTGCTTCGTCCTTCGGATGGGACGTAAAGCCGTTGGTCCCATGTGTTGTGTAAAACGCATGTAAATGAACCCAGTGCACTTATCGAAAAGAGAAAAGGGTTCGCCCCGGTGTTCCTGGCTGGATTGGCAGCATATTGCGCCACAGCACCTTGTAAACCATTACATGGCACTTAAGGATTAGGTCTTATATCTCAAAAATTCACCCCACTCCTTGCAGTAATAATACCTGACGCTTTGTATCCTTTGGCAAAAGTGCGTTATAAACACGGTTATTATTATTATTATTATTTAGATAAAAACTAGGGTTCATGTATTAATGCTTCACAGTAAAACGTGCAGCCAGAATCTTTGAAGAGAAATAGACTTCAATGATCATACATGTCATGTCAGGTCTGCATTAAAACTTGGGTGTGATCCTTGGCTACATGGAAGCTAACAGGATACAGCTTCTGACTGGCACCCCGAACGAAAAATTTTGACTGACAGGGAGACTACTAACAGTTGGAAGAGTGCCATCACGTTAAAGGCAGTGGACACTATTGGTAAATACTCAAAATAATTGTTAGCATAAAACCTTAATTGGTAACGAGTAATGGGAGAAGTTGATAGTATAAAACATTGTGAGAAACGGCTCCCTCTGAAGCGATGTAGTTTTTGAGAAAGAAGTCATTTTCCAAAAATTTGATTTTGAGACCTCAGATTTAGAATTTGAGGTCTCGAAATCAAGCATCTGAAAGCACACAACTTTATGTGACAAGGATGTTTTTTCTTTCATAGTTATCTCGCAACTTCGGCGACCAGTTGAGTTCAAATTTTCACAGGTTTGTTATTTTATGCATATGTTGAGATACACACTGTGAAGACTTAAAACTGACTAGTCTTTGACAATTACCAATAGTGTCCAGTGTCTTTAAACTGGAGGTCATTGGTTCAAGTCCTGCTCTAACAGTAAAGTTATCCTAAGCTCAAACCATGTACTGGCAACATGAATTGAACAATTAGAAAGATCCTGGTGTATCATGACGCAACTGTATCAAATTATCAGGATGAAATGACAGCGTACCATCATGTGCAATTTTTTGGGGGAAAGTCCTGATCGGAAATACGGTGTCCAATGGTGTTGACAAACTACTCATAAATCACGATTTTACTTTCACTTTTATTTTGCAATAAATAATAGATCACATGCAATCAGAATATCCTGCAGGCCTGATACTTCTAGGAAGTGCATTGTCGCAATAACTCCCCCAAAAATATGTTATTGCACATTGAATGCGCACACACTCTTAATTGGTTGGCAAAAAAGGAGGCAACGACGTAAACACTATTATGCCTACCCCTAGTACACAACCCATAGTGTCTGAAAGCATGAAAGGAATGTAATTAGCATTATTTCATGGAAAGAGCCAATTGTCTCCATACCCAGGAGTCTGGCCTTGGTGCCTCTTGAAATACTCAAATTTACATTTCTCTCATCCACTGATATAGGAAAACACCTTGCCCCTACAGGAGTGGAGTACATTGGGCCAGTGTCTTTAAACTGGAGGTCATTGGTTCAAGTCCTGCTCTAACAGTAAAGTTATCCTAAGCTCAAACCATGTACTGGCAACATGAATTGAACAATTAGAAAGATCCTGGTGTATCATGACGCAACTGTATCAAATTATCAGGATGAAATGACAGCGTACCATCATGTGCAATTTTTTGGGGGAAAGTCCTGATCGGAAATACGGTGTCCAATGGTGTTGACAAACTACTCATAAATCACGATTTTACTTTCACTTTTATTTTGCAATAAATAATAGATCACATGCAATCAGAATATCCTGCAGGCCTGATACTTCTAGGAAGTGCATTGTCGCAATAACTCCCCCAAAAATATGTTATTGCACATTGAATGCGCACACACTCTTAATTGGTTGGCAAAAAAGGAAGTGCATTGTCGCAATAACTCCCCCAAAAATATGTTATTGCACATTGAATGCGCACACACTCTTAATTGGTTGGCAAAAAAGGAGGCAACGACGTAAACACTATTATGCCTACCCCTAGTACACAACCCATAGTGTCTGAAAGCATGAAAGGAATGTAATTAGCATTATTTCATGGAAAGAGCCAATTGTCTCCATACCCAGGAGTCTGGCCTTGGTGCCTCTTGAAATACTCAAATTTACATTTCTCTCATCCACTGATATAGGAAAACACCTTGCCCCTACAGGAGTGGAGTACATTGGGCCAGTGTCTTTAAACTGGAGGTCATTGGTTCAAGTCCTGCTCTAACAGTAAAGTTATCCTAAGCTCAAACCATGTACTGGCAACATGAATTGAACAATTAGAAAGATCCTGGTGTATCATGACGCAACTGTATCAAATTATCAGGATGAAATGACAGCGTACCATCATGTGCAATTTTTTGGGGGAAAGTCCTGATCGGAAATACGGTGTCCAATGGTGTTGACAAACTACTCATAAATCACGATTTTACTTTCACTTTTATTTTGCAATAAATAATAGATCACATGCAATCAGAATATCCTGCAGGCCTGATACTTCTAGGAAGTGCATTGTCGCAATAACTCCCCCAAAAATATGTTATTGCACATTGAATGCGCACACACTCTTAATTGGTTGGCAAAAAAGGAGGCAACGACGTAAACACTATTATGCCTACCCCTAGTACACAACCCATAGTGTCTGAAAGCATGAAAGGAATGTAATTAGCATTATTTCATGGAAAGAGCCAATTGTCTCCATACCCAGGAGTCTGGCCTTGGTGCCTCTTGAAATACTCAAATTTACATTTCTCTCATCCACTGATATAGGAAAACACCTTGCCCCTACAGGAGTGGAGTACATTGGGCTAGAGTAAATTGTTAATTGTAACACAAGATACAATGTACATCACACTCAAAAGTCAATACAGTGAACATCCACCAAACCAGAATTCACCATTTAACCAGCATGATGAAGCATACTGTTTATCACCAGGGCCCAACTTCATGGCTCTGCTTACCGTAAGCACAGAATCGGCACTTACGGAAGAAGGAAATTCTGTGCTTACGGCAAGCCTATTTCACGGGTTAGCGGCAAATTTTGGCTTCTGCGTGTGCGTACTCCACGTTACTAGGCATTCTACGCTTACAAGGCTAGCGTGGAAATTCAACGCTTGCAAGTAAGCGAGGAATCGTGATCGTAAGCGCAGAATTCGGCGGTAAGCAGGGCCATGAAATTGGGCCCTGTATGGTAGGCTGTCAGCGGTGCTGGGCGGGCCTGCAAAGAACTAACCAACTTCGCCAAGCACTCTCACCAAATAGCACTGTGCTGCCCAGCACAGGATTCCCAAAGGTTGCACATTTGGCCCCATATCTAATCATGAATTATTTTGTGAAACCCTCGCCCTTGGTGGACTCAATTTTAAAATGTAAACCCACCACTAAAATTGGTCTAGCTACAACACTGATTATCATCAATATAATCAGAAAAGCACAACTTTGAATCATACATGCCTGATCCAGACAAACCATTGTATTCATAAAGTTCACAAAGCTGTTATGTAATATTTATGAACAAGGGGGCGTGTCACTCAGGTTTAAGCTGGTTTGCTTGATAGATTGATCCGGTTTTTGTTTGGAGAGGGGCTCAAAGGTCAAATAACTTTTGCGATCCACTCATTTTCCGAGTGACAGAGTCCCCACGAAAGTGGGGGAAAAGTCTCCAACATCAAGTTAAATTGGTCTTAAATTAAAAAAATTCTTTGATACCTTTTTAGAGCGAAATTTGAAACAGGACATTCATTCGGACGTCAATAACAAATAGGTAAAAACATGGGGGCAACCCCAACCACCTCCCCTCAAAGAAATATAAATTTTACAAACAAATCTAGCTATAAAGTTGTTACCAGGTGGCACTTTTGTTTCACAAAGTTGTGTGTGTAGTACGTTACGCATGTATTTATTTCTATCAAGAACAGAATAATCACCTTCAACAGCCAAAAGCCAATACAAAATTTGCAAAGTCATGTTCCATTTTAGTTGCCATTCCCAGGGTAGTAGGCCTACTGTTCTTTAAGCTTCCATACTGTACAAACGGAGGATCCTATGCAAACATTGAATGCTTTAAAGGGAAGGTACACTATTGGTAATTGTCAAAGACCAGTCTTCTCACTTGGTTTATCCCATCATAACCATAAAATATCAAGCCTGTGAAAATGTGGGCTAAATTGGTCATCAAAGTTGCAAGGAAATTGTGAAAGAAAAAACACCCTTGACTAAAAGACTTCAAGCTAGAAGTCTTTTATTATTTTAGTGAGAAATTACCTCTTTCTCAAAAAATAAGTTACTTCAGAGGGAGTCATTTCCCACAATGTTTTATACTATCAACAGCTCTCCAATGCTTGTTACCAAGTCAGTTTTTAAGTTAATATCTGTTTTTAGTAACTACCAAACGTGTACCTTCCCTGTAAGTATTGAATAGAGCAAGAGCAATCCCCTCAAGCCAAATGGAAACATATTCTTCCTTTTTTCACAGAAAAGGTAGAAAATGCATACCCTGATGATATCAGCTCAGCACATGTTAAACTAACCATTACTCTTCCTGTTTAAGGGTGACTGGGTGTTTTGTCCATCATAACGTGGTTCTACTGGATGGCCTCGCAAGCAACAATGTATACCCAAATCATGTCCTTGACCCGAAATGCAGTGAGGAATGGACTCAAATAGTGATATTATGGGGATTATTTTATGGACAACACAACGTCACACAACGATTGCTTTTTATTGTTACATCAGCAATGATAATGGGCAGGGTTTGCCTTTAACTTTTTAAGTGACTGGACGGCACGATTAGCATTTTATTTCCCAAGTCCATCAGCTTTTTCACTGCAAGCTTAAAAGTTTCTAAAGAAATAGGGCTGCTTTCCTACATTGAAATAGCTACTCTATTAATTATTTCCTTCTCCCTTTGGTGATTGCTTAAAACTTAACAAGAATTTGCAGACTGAAGGGGGTTTGAAGAAAATCGAGACAAACGCACGACTGACATGATGTCCAAAAAAAAAAAAGAGGCTCTCCCATTGTCAGTGCATGATAAAAGTTGTGCCAGTCATTGATGTGTAGACCCATAGGAAAGGGCCAAAGTTCTGATTTGTTTGTAGTTTCTAAGTAGGCCTATTCTACATGGAGATTATGCATGAATGCAACATGTAGTTGATTATGTTAAAGCCATTAGGCCCCTATACACTTTTGGAACAGAAAAAAAAGTTCACAGATTTACAAATAACTTACAGGGTTTACAGAAGGTAATGGTAAAAGACTTCTCTTGCAATATTATTCCATGAAATGCTTTCCTTTTTGAGAAAACATTAACACAATTATCAATTCTCGACAACGAGAATTACGGATTTAAAGTAAACACATGTCATGACACGGCGAATCGTGCGGAAACAAGGGTGGGTTTTCCCGTTATTTTCTCTCGACTCCAATGACCAATTGAGCCTAAATTTTCACAGGTTTGTTATTTTGTAAGTTGTGATACACGAAGTGTGGGCCTTGGACAACACTGTTTACCGAAAGTGTCCACTGGCTTTAAGCCCAACTACGCCTACTTAAAAAATTAATAGAGATTATAGAAGCAGCAAAATGCACTATTTGCTCTCAGTAACACACGTGTGCACACAACATTGCCACTTCTCAGATAATCATTTTCCACTGTAAATAAGTTGGTTAACAGTTCATGTTAAGGGACTGCTATGGGATTCCCCTCTTTTCGTCAAGGGTTCAAACAACATTAACCCTTTAAAAAAAATGGTTTTGACAAACTGCAGTTTGGGAAAAATTTCTGCATCGGACTGCCATCTCATTTGGGTAAACAAGATAGTTTTTTACATTATGATGAATTCAACGTGGCAGTTGCATCAGGACATTTTACACTCGGTTCATAGTTGGGAAAAAATTTACAAACAATTTCAAGTTTGCAAGAATTCAAAAACTGTTCTTTTGTCATCAAGTCTCTGCTCATTTTGACACGCCTCACTAATCAGTAATCTTCTTGCAGTGTATTCCAAGCAAATACAAACAGTTGGTCAGCAAACAACAGCACATGCACAAAATACCAACTGCAAGTGCAACAATTGTGGTTCATCAATAATGTGTTGTTTCATTTACAGTTAAAACAACACACATTGCACGCACGGAATGCATGCTCTCTAGACTTCAAGTGAGTTCACACATCATCAAATGACAATCACAAATGATGCAACTCAACTCGACACCCCGGATAGTAAAGAACTTCGCCCACTTTTTCACACGAAATAAAACGATTCAGTTCCATTAACAAAATGGACCCAGCAAATCCTTAAAGACTAATTTGCTTGCTTACCAGGGTGTCCTTCACCAACAGATTCAGAGGTGAACAGGAAGGTGTTTGCTTCGTCTTCATTCATGTCGATGTTGTTGTGGTTGTTCTGAAGCATAGGCAGTTGGATGTTTGTTGTGTTGAACGCAACGAGTGTTGTCTCTCTTCCACGTGTGTATCGGCTGCGACCCGCTCACCAAAAGAAAGATTGTCCGAGAACAGTCGATTTTTGTGGCCATGTAAAATGGGTCAGGTGCTACACGACGACGTCTCTGATTGGTCAAACGCCACTCAGCAAAATTATATTTATTTCATATTTTTATTTTTAGTTTAAATAATAATAATTTATTAAATTTATCTTTAAAATATTAAAAAAGTACGCCAAAATACTTTTATAATTTTGATTACAATTTAATTTTACTTATTTTTATGAATAAAGTGGCCCAACTGACTTTAAATTGTAGAAAAAGACTGGCGAAATAAAAGGAAGATTCCATTATGTGACATGTGTGGAAATTTGAATACGCATTTTCTATTAAAAAACTAACTGTATTTAGCACGTAATTGTTTAAATGTAATTATAACACAAAGTTTTGGAAGTTATTTTTTATAAATTAAGTTTGTCTTTTTTAACTTTTATACATATATTTGAATAACTATTATCACACTTGTTTTATTTATCTCCCTACACATTTGGATTATTCCTTCAATTTCAATAACAATGCAATACATTGGGTTTTTTGCAAAGATCGTATAGATTGACGTGACATGCCATTTAGAATAAAAACAGTGGTAAAAGTGGTCTGTTTAAAAACAAATCAGAAATGGCCCGACCTAGAAATCGACAACACGATGACGGCTGGAAGTTACTCTGCTCCTTTTCTGCAGTGATGTTCGTTTTGGTTTTGGTAAAGCTAGGTAGGTATCATAGAGGGAAGGAATGGTATGAGGGTGGATTTGTGCATAGTGATGATGGAGGAACTCCCCCTGACCTAGGCAGGTAGTGTAGTTGCGATAACGTTATCGCAACTAGTCTTGCCCCACCCCCTCCCACCAGTCCCATCCATGGGCCATATTAATCATTAATGCATGGATTGTGCATGTTGATAGTGAGGAACATTATTAACAATCAATCAATGGGATCAACGCTCAATAAAAATAGGTTAACCCTTTCCCTTTGCATTCATACTAGTAGGCTAGTAGTATGTGTGCGTGGACGCACACTATTTCCTGCCCGCTGGAGTCTTTTTGTTCTATCAACAAAAATTCAATGAATGGAGTGTTTGATACTACTGTGAAGGGATTATTATATTATTGCAAGTTCAATATAAGACAAATGTTACGTTTTGGCAAGAGTTACTATTAGTTTGAACAGAATTGAAATTGAATGATAATTTATAAAATTCACGCTTCCTAACCTAAAGCATGCCGAAAAATGTCCCAAACACCTTGGACAGTTGAACCCTCCTTGCATATAGGAACGATTCCATCTCCATCGTCGAATTCGTCTTCATCATCAATATATAGTTATTGTCTGAAAATATCTTGCCAAATGTCAATGGACCCTATTATTGCCGCTATCGCCTCACAAAACATCTTGAAACTCTGATTTTCCAAAGTTAGAATCTGCTAAAATCTTCATTTGTATATATTATAAACTATTAAAATAGAGATGCCAAAGAAAGACATTTGGAATCAGCTGATTATCACCCAGCCCTCTTTGAAGTTGAATTGCTATGAAATTGACCCGTAGACATTCTTTAATTGCAGGGTGCTGTGGCCGTGTGGTTGATAATCAATCATGGAAATAAATTCATTGAACTCAACTAATTTATAACAACCAAGAGAGGGCGCTGTTCAGAATTTATACCTTGCAAGTTACTACAGCGGTCTGGGTTTGAATCCTGGCCTTGTGAGATAACTATGAAAGAAAAAACACCCTTGTCACACGAAGTTGTGTGTTTTCAGATGCTTGATTTCAAGACCTCAAGTTCTAAATTTGAGGTCTCAAAATCAAGTTCGTGGAAAATTACTTCTTTCTCAAAAACTAAGTCACTTTAGAGGGAGCAGTTTCTCACAATGTTTTATACTATCAACCTCTCCCCATTACTCATTACCATGCATGGTTTTATGCTACTGCCTTTACTGCCTTTAAGGTGAGGACTACGCAGATTTTGGCATCTGACCAAAATCGGATGACACCAGAGGCATGTTGCAACCTACTCGGGGGCTACCCCCTTACAGTCCCTAACCTCTCCCTATTACTCGATACCAAGTAAGGTTTTATGCTAATAATTATTTTGAGTAATTACCAAAAGTGTCCACTGCCTTTTAAACCCGATACCAACACCGGCGTGATGAGACATATTTAGCTCTGGACAGACTTCACTTTTTACTTTAATTTGAATGTGTTTGTTCTTCAGATTTTCGCTACTTAATACGGATGGTAACACTATGTTTGCTTGTCTTGGGGTTCTTCACCTTCTTCTTGTACCTGGTTGGAGACAAACTACAGATGCTTTGGAGCTTCTTTATGTCCAGCAATAACACACAGGGACAAGGTAATGTAGCAAATAACAGCCCTCGAAATAATTACCCATGGCTCAAAAGCAATTGCCGTGGTGCTTAGTGCTTTTGCTGTGGTGCCCTCAGCAAGTTTCCAATATAAACTTACACGGTAGTGCCCTTTACCAGAGGAAAACTAATATGCCCCTTCAAGAGTGAAGATTCAAATTCACAAGAATCATCAAGATAAAACCACTAAGAATGCCCCAAGTAGCACAGTAGAGTTTTTAAAACCAAAGATAACCACAAAAGAAAAGAGAGGACTTCATGTGATGGTCAAGTGTTCAAGCAGAGACTGAAGCTCTGGTGTTTTATGATTGGCAATGTGGGTGTCTTAGACATTTGTGTTCTAGAAGCAAGAAACACTCAACCAATATTGGGTTGCCTCCTTGGACATACCATAGATATAGAATTATGAATATGATACATAGATCGGCGGCTGCCGCACATACATATATGTGGGTTCTGGCATGGGGGCAGCCGTTAGCCCATTCTCCAAGGTTCATCTTCTACCAGCACGTGACTTTTAGCATGTCCATTGTGGTTAATTCCTATCTCCCAGGTTCATAGTCTGTGCGTTACCAGCAGCACGTGACTTTTTATTGCGTGCCGTCCATGAAAAAATAGAAATGTTTTGGTACAACATACGGCGCGTATGTACGCATATGTACGCGCGGCCGATCTAGGTAATATATTCTACATCTTTGGGACATACAAGTAAATCCTTAGGTTTCTAGTGTTGGTGTGTCATGCAAGTTAAAGTACCCAGTCACATCACCTTGTAATCGTTACTAGGCCTGGGCGAATTGTTCGAATATCCGGTTAATGGTTTTCCTATCCGTAACCGCCAATGCCTTTTTTTTCTTAACCGGATATCCGCATAGGGCGCGAATAGCTATTTATAAACCGGATAGTTCTGTAATTACAACCAAGTAACCGGATATTCTTTAATATCCGAATATCCGCGGACGTCGGGCGACAACTGACATGAATGTTTTGTCTGAATCCTAATGAAACTTCTATTAAGACAGCATAAAACAGCATAAATTAAGTATTTAACTATGCTCACCTCCGTGAAGAGTTAAACAATGACATTTCTGACGTAATTTGTTCAAAGATTACAAAAGTTTTCCTTCACGTAGAGTCATCCACGATCAAAAGAAAAAGCAAATCGCCATCTTTAAATTAGATCCGGTCATTTTTATGAATGAACCGAGTTTTTTTTTTTTTTAATAGGGCCCTCTAGCGGCGAAAAAAACTATTCGAATATCCGGTTAATTTCGGATAGTTGGCCAGCGGTATCCGAATAACAAAATTTCACTATTCGCCCAGCACTAATCGTTACATTGTTCTCTGAAAACAACTATGGGTCTTATATTTTTAACAGCTCTGTAACTGCCCACATTGTAGTATGGGAGGAAAATGACTACATTGAGTCGCCCTCAGGTTCCATAAAGCCCTCCACAAGAACTGCGTATTATTACCATTATTCCTAGTACATTTAACTCCATTGAAGAGGGGTTTTCTGACACTCCAAGTTATTAATATTATTTTGTGATTCCCAAAACCCCCAGAATTATCAGATGAAGAGAAGGAGACTGAAAGAAGGAAAGCTCGAAAGAGGATCCAGAATGAGTACACAGAAAAGGTGTGATATTAAGGTCTAGCTATTCCCATGTTTCATTTTTTTTTGTTTACAGAAGCTAAGTAGTTACCTAAGAGAAAAAGAAAATGTCCAAAGTAGCTTTGTATTTCTAATGATGACGATGCTTTACTTTGAGGCCAAGTGAGAACTATTCGTTGAAACTGACTGAATGTCACAATGCCTAAGTATTTTTGTATTGTTGGTGATATTATTGGGGTGTTTTTGTTTTTTGTTGGGTGGCATTGATACAAGAATCATTGTAAGATTAGTGAGTTAATTAGCCATGTACAATGGCTTACTATTACCAGCTCTCACTTCAAGATTTTAAAGCAAAATTTTTCCTGAAATTTCAGGGCGCCAGATATGAAGAAGAAGTTCTGAAACCAAGGGAAGAGGCTGAAAAGGCTCGTTTAGAGGAAGAGTTCAACAAGTTTGCTGGACCTGCCTGGAAGGGTAAATCCAATCGGCTTGGGGTAAGTCATAATGACCAATTTGTAAATCTCACCTATAGCAACTGCAGGTTTTCCTACTCATGAGTCTTTCCCCAAAATTACGAGTGTCATGGCCGTGTGGTTGAGAGGTTCAAATTCAGAAATGATTCTGAAATAGATGCATGATTGTTGTCATGACTTAAAGGCACTGGACACAATTGGTAATTACTCAAAATACATTTTAGCATAAAAACCTACTTGGTAACGAGCAATGGAGAGTTGTTGATAGTTTCAAACATTGTGAGAAATGTCTCCCTCTGAAGTAACATAGTTTTTGAGAAAGAGGTAATTCCTCAATCAAATGTTTGAATCTGATACAGATTTCAGGCCTGAATCTTTTCTCAGGCATCTGAAAGCACTCACATTTGTGCAACAAGGGTGTTATTCTTTGTTATTTTCTTGGACTTTAGATGACCAATTGAGCCCAAATTATCATATGTTTGTTATTTTATGCATATTTTAGGATATGTACACCAGGTGAGAATACTGGTTTTTGGTATTTACCAAAGATGTCCGGTACCTTTAATGTGACAATCTTTATTGATTTTTGATATTGAGATCAGCAAAGGTAAAATCTAAGCCAGATGGTGGGGAAATGTTCAAATGTTTCTATTGATTTTAATTGTGAGATAAAGAAAACAAAGTTGGTAAAAACAGGTATTAGTCCAGGCCTGATATTTCACGAAGGCAAGGAATTAATATAAATGTTTTTAACCGAAAGCACTCAAATTCACTGTATTACGGTTGAAATGCTATTTGAATGAACAACATAATTTTGTTTAAGGCAGTGGACACTATTGGTAATTACTCAAAATAATTATAAGCGTAAAACCTTATTTGGTGACGAGTAATGGGGGAAGGTGGATAGTATGAAACATTGTGAGAAACGGCTCCCTCTGAAGTGACATAGTTTTCGAGAAACAAGTAATTTTCCACGAATTTGATTTCGAGACCTCAGATTTAGAATTTGAGGTCTCGAAATCAAGCATCTGAAAGCATACAACTTCGTGTGACCAGGGTGTTTTTTGGTTTCATTATTATCTTGCAACTTTGATGACCAATTGAGCTCAAACTTTCACATGTTTGTTATTTTATGTATGTTGAGATATACCAAGTGAGCAGACTGGTCTTTGACAATTACCAATAGTGACCAGTGTCCTTAAAGGCAGTGGACACTATTGGTAACTACTCAAAATAATTATTAGCGTAACACCTTACTTGGTGACGAGTAATGGGGAGAGGTTGATAGTATAAAACAATGTGAGAAACGTCTCCCTCTGAAGTGACATAGTTTTCGAGAAAGAAGTAATTTTCCACGAATTTGATTTCAAGACCTCAAGTTTAGAATTTGAAGTCTTGAAATCAACCATCTAAGCACACATAACTTTGTGCAACGAGGGTGTTTTTTCTTTCATTATTATCTCACAACTTCGACGACCAATTGAGCTCAAATTTTCACAGTTGTGGATTTCACAAAGGTAGTCCTAACTTAGGACTAGTCCTAGGCAATGCTAAGAGATAGGACCAGTCCTGAGTTAGGATGGGTTACTGGTCCTAACTTAGGACCAATCCTATCTCTTAGCATTGCCTTGGACTAGTCCTAAGTTAGGGCTACCTTTGTGAAATCCACCCCAGGTTTGTTATTTTGTGCATAAATATGTTAAGATACACCAAGTGAGAAAACTGGTCTTTGACAACTACCAATAGTGTCCACAGCCTTTAAGTTCAATCGTTTAAATATAAATAATAATTGTTAGGGGGCCTATTAATTCATTTACAGTAAAAGTGAATCGTTAACTTTGAGAGGCTTTGTGACCATATGTTCCCAGACCTGGATTTTTAATTGTTAATTTGTTTTTTCAATTACCGTCTATAGATTACCCCTGAGAAAATTGTATTAGTACGCCTTTAGAATTGGATTTTCAATTAGAGAATGCCATTATTTATCAATGTTCAACACGAATCCTATATTTTAGCAGCAGGTACCGCAACAATGTATTTTTAGCAGTCGGTAAGAAAAAGGGTATAACCAAAATTAATATACTTTGTCAGGCCTGGAATTTCATCTTTGAAAGAGCAAGGCCATTTTCATTTTGCAAAGGGCACTTCCATTGGAAAATCTTAAAATTGGAAACTTTTGAAGGGGCACCAAGGCCAAGACCAGGGGCAACATATGCCGTGGCCTTCGTGGCCTGCGTGTAATTCCAGGCCTGCTTTATCCCTGAGGCAATTTTAACCTCTATCAAATTAAATGTTTCGTCTTTTTAATCTCATCTTTGCTGTATAGACCCCATAGACCTTTTCGCAAATACCGGGGCGCGCGCGTAAAGCTTGGAATTAGGTACATTGTGGTCTTGCTGGTATCCAAATTTGATTCATATATATCCCACAATGCACCTCATTCAACAGTCTGCGCTTGCGCATTGGTATTTGCGTTAAGGTCTATGTTTGTATTAGAATGGTTTATTTTCCAAAATTGCTAATATGCAACCGCATGCTGAATTAGACTTCAATTAACAATCTACAACCTTACCTTTAACTCAAATTGCAGACAACCACAATAGAGACGCTTTGTGCATTGTTAATGTTAACTATTTTATCATGAACGCACTGTACACTGCTGTGCGAATACAGAAATTGATTTTGTTATTAGAAACATCTGTTCGGGTAGAAAGTCAATTTTATTTAATTGTAAAAGGGCTATTGAGTGAAATTTTTTATTAATATCTTTTGAAAGTAATAACTTTAAAAATGGTTGGGATTCGGATGTTTCTAATCTACAGTGTGAGGACATCCTTGCTTTGCTTTCGTCTACAAAAAAAATCAATATTGATGTCACTAAAAAAGTCACAAATTTTGGTTGAACGGAGAGATGTTCTTGATTTACAGGGTCCACAAATATGGAAATGTGTATATATTTGGTCACCACTCCTAAAATTAATGTAAATAAAAACATAGAAGTACAGCAGATTTCGATAGTACAAAATTTGATAATAATTTCACTTCAAAGTGTATTATGGAAAAAGATGTTTTTATCCCCCAAATTAAACGTTACTGTCAGATACTATTCTCAGATAGTGTATTCCATGCAAATAATTCTTCCTACATATATCGATATATCCCCAGCCGTGACACTTGTGTTCTTAAGCAAGACACTTAACCATTGCTTCGTCCTTCGGATGGGACGTAAAGCCGTTGGTCCCATGTGTTGTGTAACGCATGTAAAAGAACCCAGTGCACTTATCGAAAAGAGAATGGGTTTGCCCCGCTGTTCTTGACTGTGGCTGCTGCATGCACTGTAGCACCTTGTAAATCCTAAATAATAAGGTGGTAGATAATTGGTTTCTAAGAATTCATTACTGCAATAACATATTTTTCTGAAAGTTTGTATATACTCAGCGACTTGAGTACCTTGTTTGGTAGATACGTGCGCTAAAAATTATAAGACTTTGATATTATTATATTAAAAACGGTTTGAAGAATTTTCCATTTTTATTGTGGAGTTTATATACTACCTACACTTATGTCGGATTAAAGCAATCAAATAGTTCTAAAACAAAGGTAGCCTATCTGTTCCCTTAAAGCATTACTTGAACACAAAGTGACATAAATATCTCCCTAGTTGTTGTACAAATAATCTCCCTGAGTTCTAAATGTAAGTGTAGGCAGCTTTGCTGTGTTTAGATCCCCCATGAACTGTTCAGGGATTACACATATGTTTTGGACGTATAAACCGCATTAAAATTAATTGTAGTTTCATTTCAGTTGGAGCATTATGTTATTGATTTCTGCTGTGAACCAGCTGTTACATTTTCTTTTAAAGCATTTTCGCTTAGAATTATTATGACAACAAATTACAACAACGAAAGATTTGGGGAATTGGTTTAATGAACTAAAAAAAAATTTTCAACTGGCTGTGAACAGGTGAAGGTGCAAGTCTCGTGCGTATTTGAACTTCCGCAAAAAATAACCATCCTTTTTGTCTTTAGGATGGCAAAGAGCCAAACGAGGATGAAAGACCGGTAACCGATTCAGGAAAGCCAGTGCTAAGGAAACGAGTGCAGGGTACCAGCAAGGATGCATCAGCTGTTAGGAAGCTTCCCGAGTCCGTAACCAGACCGACTCCCGTTGAACCAGACCAACCTAAACCACAAAAAAGGGTAAAGTGTCTTTCACTTTCTTTTTGTATGAGGAATAATTCAATAGTCAGACTTTACCCTTAGTGACAAAGCAGCAGAACTAACTAGTATGTTGAAGTTGTTGTTTGACAAGCCCATCTGCCTTTCTAGTTGACCATATCCTTTTACATAGGGATGCTTTTCAACATTGAACAATCCAGTCACAGTTAATTTGTACTAGCCCTTGAGTACCTAAACACTAATATGACACTGGTGTGCAAATATAGTGCAATCAAAAACCTTAAAACTCCTTCATACCATACTCTGTCCATCTCCTCAATGATCAGCCCAGACATTAATTACTTTCTACTAAGATGTTGTTAATTTGACCTGATGTAAAATTCAGTGTACTTTTATTTGTGTTTAATAATTTTGTATAGCATGTGTGCATGGACATTTTCCTCCATGGTAGAGCCAAAATCAACTGAATTGAATGCTCAGACAGTTAGAGTAGAAATGTATTTTTGTTTGGATTACACAGGTAGTTATACTTCCGGAGGAGCCTAATTCAAATGAAAAAGAGGTGAGGAAGAACAGTTTATAAATTCAACTTAATTACAACAATAATCTGTCATGCTTTTTAACTACCACCCGGCCGGAAGGTATAGAAAATAGGCTGGGACTACTACTTTAGCTTTTATATAGGATCGTAATTAATTTTACTGCTGCGGATTCAGTTCTTGAATTGTTCTCAACGTTTTGACTAGCTTGCTCTAGTCATTGTCAGGAGACTGTTACATTTACATAATAATAGTGGTGCTCATTCTGTTTACTCTCGTTTCCCTTGTTTGTCCAACAGTGTATAACAATTCGCATGAGGGGTTTGCAAAGTACAATTAGGACAAGAAGATTCCTGTGCACTAACAAAGTTCAGGTAAGAAACCCTCTAGAGACCATAGCGGCCACGAGTGGCTGGTCCCAAAATGCTCATAGCGGTCACAACCGGCTGAAAGGTTTGATCTACACTTCCATTCACAGCAAGAGGTCAAATTGAAAGTCATGTCCAGAATTTACATTTTCCAAATTTTGACATGTTTGCATTTATATTTGTTATAACCACAAAGGGAATTGACTGGATAAACCTTTGAATAATTTGTTGTCGAAAACAAAGACAAAGTTACAAGAGCCGAATTTGAATCTCCAGTTTAATGTGCCAGCACTAAATGTAAGAGTCTCTACATCCTGCCGGGCACCCGGCAACACATGGGTGTTTGAACTCAATAATTTTGGCCCCATTCTTCTGATATCATCATCAAAATAGTCTGGGCATTGCTATTTCTCCATGGGTTATACAGTGTAGTGTGCATTACAGGGTCTCCCCTCAAACATACACTTTTGAAATGGCTGCCGATTAGAAATTATATGATTCTGTGGGAAATGGTTTATATGTAAGGATAGCTTCCAATTGTAAGAGGTACATGTAGTCCCTTTGGAGCTTAATTCCTGCGCAACCTAATTTTCATATCCTTTACAAAAGTGAGCAGTGCTCACCCAAGCATGAATTATTTGCAGCCTTTTTGGTGTCATGTGAAGGTTGAGTCCATAAGCTATCCATACATAACTTTTTCTCCAAGAATCATATTCGCAGCCATTTCAAAAGTGTATAGGTTTTTTTTTAGACACCAGTATAGGCACAGCATTTATGAGCTAATTCCCACAATGATAAATTCATTCTTATTACCTTTTCTCTCTCCAATGTGTAGGTTCTTTTGGACTGGATGACGAAGCAAGGATACCACCCTCAACTTTACACAGTCTGCACAATGTTCCCACGGATGGACCTGTCTGAACACGTTGACAAGACACTGGAAGATATTGAACTCTGTCGGGATGTGACGCTTATTATCGAGGAGAAACTATGACAAGTTTATGTAAGCCCAACTGTATGCCAGTCAATTGGTTATGTTAAGGAGAATGGGCGAGAAAGTGTAGATTCGTGGATAGAATGTACGAACCAAAGGCGTTTACAGTCTAGTCTCTGACTTAGTCTCTGACTTAAACTATTTCCCAAAAACTTTGTACTGTGTCAAACGGCGTTTGGTCACACATTTTTTTGTTCGGTCACACATTTTATTATTCTATATTTTTTGCCGAATTTTACAAAGCATATTTGATAATGCTTGCAACAATATTGGGTATGCCTTGATGCCTTACAACATTATGTACAATGTTTTGATCAGTATACAACTATGTTTTTACTAAAGTAAATATTTTTGGAAATTTAAATATAACATGTTTTCAGCTGCATGTGTTTTGCACATCATGTTAACATTCAATTTGGGAAGAAAGTCATTTCAATTTGAACTATCACTTGAGATTGTAGTAAATCTACAAGTGAGTGTTGATTTGTTATGAATCTACAGTTACATGTAAGTGATGTAGATTTGTAAAAACAATATACACGTTATCAATAGAGTGTCGTCACAGAAATAGTTTAAGTATGACACATTTATACTCTTATAATGTACAGTATCTCCAGACAAACAAAGCAACACAAATGTAGGCACATTCACAGTAAAAGCCTTGCCCAAAATTGCCTGCTCTTGTCATCTTCAGGATACTAAAGAGTGTGAGACATATTGGTATGTTTATAAGAACTCACACCGCTGCAGTGGAGTTAATAATGAGAAGCCCCCTCAATCCACAAATGCGAAAGTTTCCTACCTTCTAAGCAGGACAGTTATTTTCAGAATATAAAGTCTCCCAAATTCCGAAATCAACTCCGCCGCAGTAGAATAAATAGTGAGACAAGTTCTCAAAGAACAAAGATCTACACAGCAAAAAAGATGTTGTAACGAGTGACTTCGGCTCCTTGCCAATTCGGCACCCACAAACTCTGCACCCACAAACTCGGCACCTAGCAAACTCGGCACCCACAAACTTGGCACCTAGCAAACTCGGCACCCACAAACTCGGCACCCACAAACTCGGCTTCCACAAATTAGGCAACCGGAATGGGCCAAATAACAACTGGGTGGTACATGTAAACATGGAGGCAATTTCAGTGAAGTTCCACATGCCCATGTACACAATATATATGGGCTTCCCAATCCATTTGGGTAGCGGAAACTGCTGAACTGAATGCCATTTTGATACGGTATTACTGCATGTAGGTATAGCGGTGTGTAGAATGTTCATTGTTACACCTCGCTCGGTAACTGTGAAGTTAGATTGGTCGAGAACCAATCACGTGCCGTGCAACAAATACGCATGTACCATGGCTGAGTGATGTTCACCGGTGTACATTATCTTGATCGTTCCCACTGTTGGTCGATTTCCAGCGTCAGTACGAAACAACCGCGGGTTCGAGAGAATAGTGAAAAATAAAATTTAAACTATGTATAAATGTTTGAGGATGACAACAAAACTTCAAGAAGAGGAATAACAATGTTACCAAGGTATAACAAAACAATTGTTGCACGCTGTGATTGGGGTCTATGGGTTTTTACACCCTCGAGGGAAAATGGCACCCTCGGCTTCGCCTCGGGTGCCATTTCCCCCTGCAGGTGTACAAAACGCCATGGACCCTGTCACAGCGTGCAACAATTGTATATTGTTCAATGATGATTGATGGCATAACATGTGTAACATGACCAAAATTGCCTGGAACTATTCAGTATCTTTTTATCCTAAAAGCACTTCTAAAATCTACTGTTTGTTTCTCACAAGTATGTAGATGTCTTCTTTACCGCTGCCCCCGTGTGAAGCCTTCACTATTGCCTTATAAATAAGGTGCAGGTTGAGACAGACTTAAAACTTGTGCTATAGAGCCTTGATGTGTGTTTGATTTTAGCGGTTCTCGGTCGTGCCCCAGTTCCATCATTCGCTTTGACAGTTGCTTGTACACTTTGGTGTTTTTGATTAAAGAGGTCCTCCAAGGCTGACTGGATCTCCAATTCTTCAGTTTTTTTTAAAGGACGAACGTGGGTAATTATCTGCACACACTTGTCCTGGGAAAAAAAAACGCCACACACCGGGGTCGACCTATGGAAGCTAAACGAACGCACCCTTAGCTAGGTTGTCTTTTATGAAAATTTGCAAATAAATAAAGTTAACTAAAAAAAATTAAATGGTCCACATTCGCTCCTGAGGCCTAATGATAACAATAATATTAATGACACAGTACTTATTTACATTGTAGCATATCACACACAATTCTCATAAAACAATTAATAAAGTAAACTAGCATCCAAGCAGGTAACTTTCAAGTTGTGACTTTAAAACAGTTTATGTTCTTGCAGTTTTGGTGGGATGTGCTAGTGCATTCCATAGAGAAGGTGATTAAATCACGTAAGACCGATGTCCGTATTTCTTAGTTCGCATGGTGCCGAGTTTGTGGGTGCTGAGTTTGCGAGGGTGCTGAAGTGTCCGGTATTCGTAGATGTACACATAGTGCAAACCAAATATACAAAATTGAAACAATTTGTAGAAAAGCTATTTATTTTTTAAGCAGTTAGGCCTATTCTCTCCTGAAGCAGCTGAATGAGCTTGGGCCCCAAATAAATTGTATCAACTACAATATTTAGGTGCCTGGTTTACAATATATCAATATAGATACCATTTATGTATTTACATTTTAAGAATATTTTTTTAAAGAAAGATTGACTAGGTCGACTAGGATTTGAACCACCGACCTCGTGTCGGCGCTCTACCAACTGAGCTATCTACGTAGCCCATGTTGGAAGTCTCCTTATTTTGTCAATATCTTTGTCTGGGGTTCAACCCCTAAATCATTTATACAGTGCTATTGTTATCTTACAAAATTTGTCAGTCTGTGAGTGACACCTACATGTAGTCTCATTATTTTTAGACACCGGTGTGCTCATCCAGGTGAGCCCCTGACGGGAGCTAATCAAATGACGGGAGCTAATCAAATGATCACTCACCCTCTTGTGGTGACATCATAGCACGGGGGCAAAGAAATTTGACCCTGGGAAGCTAATCGAACGCACCCTTTGTAACGGGGTTCTTTTACATGTATCATTAACCAACAGCTTTACATCCGATCCAAAGGACGAAGCATAGGTCAAGTGTCTTCCTTAAGGACACAAGTGTCACAATCGGGACTTGAACCCACACTCTGCCGATTAGAAATCACCAGAGTTTGAGTCCACAAATTATAAGAATCTGGTGTTACTACAGAATAGATAATTTTTCTAGATTATTCTCAACTTTGAAATCCCATCCATATTTTTGTAATAAAACTGAAATATAATTTGACTCAAATTTTTGTTTGTAAGTTTGTGCTTTATTGTTGACTCTTTTTGGTTCATTAACTCAAAGCCCACAAGCCATCAGAATCCAACTACAAATGTTGTTTCTGTTTTACTGTTTTTCTGCCAACTGATTATGCTTGCCTAGTTTGGATGGCAAATTTACCATATGGTGTTGGATTTAGTTAGAGTGCAGAAGCTATCAAGTTAGTATCAAGTGAGTTGTGTAACATGTACATGTAGAATGGTCCCGTCTTTATTACTGGTCTTATAATGGGAACACACCTTAGGTTTCTGGAACCATTAGATTGTTAACCCTATACAAGTATAAGGCGATTATGTCCATGCAGGAAAAACAATCCATACACAATCTGAGAAATGTATCTGACAGTAACGTTTCTCAGATTCAAATTTTTGTTTCAAAATCTTTATCCATTACTCTGAAGTGAAATGATTCTCAACAATGCTTTATACTATTGAAAGCTGCTGTACTTCTTCCAAAGTAAGTTTTTATTGCCATGTTAATAGTGATTACCAAACCTGTACCTTCCCCTGGAGACCCAAGATTTCAAGTTCAACTTGTGTCATAACCCCAAATTATTTCAAGTTTACCCAATCAGTTTCCCTGAAAATTTTATGACAGTATTTTTAAAAAGGAAATATTTGTTTATATGTAATGACTTAAGACATTAGAGAAAGAAACAATCGAGTACAAACTTTTTCTAATTTTCTAATTCATTTATTTAATCATCCTTAATTACTGTTAATTACTGTGATAAAGGACTAGCAAGGTGGAACATGCATCAACACTCTCTGCTTAAACACCAACTATCCACAGAGTTTTTCAAAAAACTTTTTTCCAAGAGGTGGTGCAGAGTCTTAAAAATATAAGTAATAATGGAATAGTCTTATTTAAAAACAAATTAACTTTTTTTTTCTCTTTGCAAAAACACAATTTATGCTAATTTACAATAAAAATAAATACCCACAAACAAATCTGTCACGGTTTCCACAACCTTAAAGCTAAGAAGTACTTGCTCGAATAAAATCTATAGCAACCTATATACAAACAAACATTTCATAATACAACATAATATAAACATTATGCCACTTTTACCCCAAGTGAATACACATCTATAAACCTCTACAAAGTTTTCTGGCTGTGGCTGACCAAGGTCAAAGGTCATCATAAACTGACCACATTTAACGATTTAATACATTATTGGTTTTGGAAGAGTATATTCATTCTTATTATCTTGCTTGTCAATAAATACACCAAACAACAACCGACATGTGAAATTTTGTTAACAGTGAGTGGTCAAACTTAAGGTAAACAATTTTGTGCACATTTATTAACCAATTTGGCAAACCAAAATGAGCACTTGAGAGACAGTTTTCACGCATGCACTGTCATATTTCACAAGGAATATTTCTAAGGACAATTGCTACTGGTGCCAAATTACAAATGGTAAACTTTCATATTTACAACCCTCTATACATAGATACCATGTAGTTCACACTTGACATCACACAGTGTAGAGTGGGCCATAATCAATGGCAATGACAGATCATGTTTTGAATGCACAACTATGCGTTGAGCCTGGTTCATACTTCCTGCGACTGCGAAGTGAATTTTTGTGACACAACAACCCATATGTGCTCCATTTCCCTTTGTGACGCAATAAAATTCGCATCGCATGAAGCAAACGCAGGAAGTATGAACCGAGCTGTACGCATATATACTGCGGAGTTCCCTCAAATCTCTTGCACGATTGGTCAGTGAACCACTTGGCTGTGTAGAAAATTCAGTTTGCTTCACACATCTCACAGCAGAAACCCAAGTTATCCATAAAGATAGAGTCATCCGGAATCTATCTACACTGTCTATATTTTATGGCTCTGCTTACCGGGGAATTCTGTGCTTACTGTGCCCTGTTAAAGCACCCGTTTTTTACGAGCAGTAAGCGCAGAATTCTGTTGTCAGCCGACTTGGCCCATATGATTTGGCCTTGGTTTCGATCGTACATAATCTTGCAGTATACCATTTTCCACCAGTACAAGAGTTGAACACAATAGACCTTTATCAATGATAATCATGCTGCCTCCATCTTGGTTCCATGTATCGAAATAGGAACTAGACTAGTTTGTTTTTCCAGCCTCGGTTTGGTAACATTGACATCAGATCATTGATATGGGAGAAGTTCAAGATGGTTGCACCATGATAGAGGTCAATTGTCAAATTCAGACAGCTGGTTTCACATTTTGTATAACACAACACATGATTAAAATACACTCAATATTGGAAACCTGTTCAGGTCAAAATGACAACATGTCGGAAAGGGGGAGGGGGTGGGGCTAAATGTAGATGTTCTGCACACAATAACGCCAACATGGATGGGGATGTACCTGGGCCAAATTTCATGGCTCTGCTTACCGTAAGCACAAAATCGGCGCTTACAGAAACAGGGAATTCCATACTTACACCAAGCATATTTCACAAGTTAGCGAGGAATTTTGGCTTTGCAAGCGCAGAATGGTGATCGTCAGAGCAGATTTCGGCAGTAAGCAGAGTCATGAAATTGTGCCCATATGGTGATGTACCAGAAGATGATTTTAGTAACGGTAAAATATATTCTGAAGGTTCAACACGACCCCCATTTATCTATTACGTTTTCCAGCATTGTGCGTGTACTTTCTTAATGCTTTTGCACCACAAGTAACTTGGGCCTTTTAAACACAATCAAACTTTACATCCCTGAACTGGAAAAAAAAAATCTTGTTCTACAATATGTTTTTTTGCAGCACAGCTAAGAAATTGAGGAATTTCCATATATTCACCATTAAGTACCCACTTAAATTGAATGGCAATTTGCAAGGATTTTATTCTAATCTTACCAGCTTAAATTCACAATAAATAATTAAAAACTCAACACAATTAAATTTTTAATTTTTTTGTTGCGAATCATGCGGGAAAAAGTATTCTGTATAATTTGTTGACCCTCTTACTTAACTGGTAACCCATGTGTATTCAAATGTATTCAAAGGCAAACATTACATCTTATCACAAACAATGAACATACGGGTATACATAGGTCATAGGTTAAACGCTCACATCCACATTTCAAAGCACAGACGGAAGACATTCAACAATATTCAAAGGTTAATGATCCTTAACCAGCAGCTGCACTGGGGAAAAAATGCAATTATTTCATTTTCTCCCCTTTCAATTAAATGAGCATAATTGAAACTGGTTATCTTTGATAACTAGCACAAATTCTACAGTTTGTAGAACTCTGTAATCTAATAACCATGGTTATATCGGTAAAAGATAGAATTGAAAGGTATCGGTTTAAAATTGCGATAGTTATACATGTATGAGCAAGCATATATAAACCCTTTGCATTATGCAAAAAGCTACACTGGCGCGCACCTTTTCACGCACAAAGAACAACTATTCTCCATCATTTATTTGCCTCCTTTCACCCCAGTGAGGGCACTTTTTGAGTGTAGTGTGACGTCACATGCAAGGGGTCTATTGAACAATTCAACTCCTGATTTCATGGCTCTGCTTACCGTGGAATTCTGCAATTTCTGGCCATAAAATTATATGTTTCACAGAGCACCGTGAGTGCAGAATTCTGCAGTAAGTACATGTAGAGCCATGAATTTGAAACTTTTTCTAAAATAAGCGCACCTTACCAGAGAAAAACCATTATGTGTCTATTCATGAGCGAAGTTCAAGGCATGATAGATCAAGTCAGCATATTATTGATTTCACAAGCTTTTTTTTGGCAATTATCATTTTAACACACTAACAATCACATGTAAATTTGCTGTGTACATGATTATCAAATCAGACATGATTTACATAATTCATGCGCATAATTAGTTTTACCCAACTCTTTGAATGACAAGTAAGAACCTGAGGCTTTGTCCCTTTTCGAAACCATGGCTTTGGCTTTGGATTCAGCTCAAGATAGCTTGGTAGTTGTTTTGACAATTGTGTGTGCTTTGTGCATACGCCCTCAGTGCTTCAGACGAGAGGACGGAGCCTGAAGCCAAATTCAAAGCAGAAACCGTGGTTTTGAAAAGGGTCTATATGCATGGTGGACGTCTGGCACCATGTCTACCCTTGGAAAGAGAAAGATAAAATAGCATCTTTTATTTTCTACATTTTTCTTATTGATTGAGGTTGGAAATGAACAATTTTAAAAAGAGGAGAAAACAAGTGGGATAATTTTGTTTTAAAGATGCAACACATTTCTGTTTCTTTAAAACAATGGCTACAGTGACAAATTGTTAAGCATACCCTGATTCAAGCATAAAAACATACAAAGCAAATCATCACACACATTTTGATTATGGACATTCGGGTTCCTACAAAAACACACTTTTTAAATTATACTGTTGGCTGAACTTGTCTTAAAAGGCACTTTTAGGATTGCATTTAGTTCTTTTGAAACAACACACTTGGTGCGACTTTAACAAAGATCTTTTGAGCTACAGTCAATATTTGTGCACATAGTGAAAGTTACGAATCTCTAAGATTTAGCTTTGTGCCACACACATAGAAAATGAGTCCCCAGAAAAATTAAGATCTCAAATTTAGCTAATGAGTTGGTTAACACCGATGACTTGATCAGGGCCAGATATCATAAAACTGTTTAAACAGTTAACAGTTTTCTACTAAGCAGACATGAGCAGCATACCAGTCACAAATTATACATGTGACATGGTTATGTATTGCTGTGTACTGAGGTGTGCGTATGCAATACAATGCAAAAAGATATGCAGTACCAGAAATGCATGCTGTATAGACCAATCCGATGTGCACCGGGCGCGCAAGTGTAGAGCACCACGTGCCATTTGCTGGGGTGTTTTCAATGCCGAGATTGTGCACAAAAAGACACCGCAGTTGGTAATTTTCAATAGAGGGCACTACCAATTTTGTTTAGTCGGATTGGTCTATACAACCAAAAAAACACGCTCAGTTTATTTGTTTGTTTGTTTGTTTGTTTATTTGTTGTTTTTTAACGCTCAGTGACGTGCCATGACAAGGTGTAAATAATCAATGCTACATGACCTCTAATCCTCCAATCAAATGACAAGAATTTAACATTGACAAAAACAAATCTATGACCCTATCTTTAAGGCCTGTGTAGCTCCTAAATTCATAGAGGTGTTTAAATGCATCAACTAATGTATACTAGTTTGTATACTAAGTAACTACGTCTTCCAGAGCCCAAAGTGCCGTCCAAAGTGGAATTTCATACTTTGGCTGGCCAACTAACAGGGTACAAGCCACTACCAATATACAATGAAATGGTTTCATTTGCCAGTTTTAAATTCTGCTTAGCGCAAGTGCAGAAACTTGTTAATCAGTTCATTATCCAATGAATGAGGACCCTACAAATTTATAACTTTTTTTGCAATGAACAGTTTATGAATATTCTTTGAAACTCTCTTACCAGTTACTACATTTCAAAATTGACGTTAACTGAAAAAGCAAACTACACTCTTGGGGACGTACTGCTTCCACGTCAAACAAAAACGTTCCAAGTAGAAGCGAAAAATAAAACCATGGGAAAGAAAGCTTAAGGCGTATTTACTATTTCAAAATCTGCTACTACATTGAATGTTTTGCGCAAGGTTTAAAAAACAACTACCAGCCAATACTGCATCTATTTGGGAAAAAAAAAGAGAAAATGCTAAACATAGTCTCTACGTAAAAGTTTATAATTTATCAGAATTGTAAAAATGTCTAATTTAATTTACAATGGCAGTGCATTTAGCGTCACCCTGTACACAGTGTATTATTATCTGTCTCACAGTGAATCATGTTAATACCTAGTTGGTTTTTGGAACAGTTCAATTGCTTCATACAATGAAACTAACCTGTCAAAACTTCATTTCAAGTTTTTGAGATATTGCTGAAAATCTGAAGTGGCCAGGAAGAATAATCCATAATTGGAATACACCAACCGAGAGACATCACTGTCAGTATTGCTTCTCACATTCAGAATTTTGGGGATAAAAACTGATATTTTTTTCCATAACCACATAAGTGAATTGCCTCTCAAAAGGCCTTATACCATCAAAAGCTGCTGTACTTCTCACTATTCTTACTGCCATTAATTTTAAGAGTGATTACCATATGTATACCTTCCCTTCAAGGACATCACAAACTCTTTAATGATTTTAGATCAATGAAAAATAACCAACTATAGAGGGCACTGTTCGTGTTATTCATAGCATCATATGAGGGCCACTTCATCATTTTTCATAAATCATCAAGGCTGTTGGGGCAGGAGATTTTGTTTTTGCATTTAGGAGAAGGGATGAAGAATAGTATTCGTTTCTTTACCCGGAATGGCGTAGTGGTATAACTTGCAGATGGTAGTACGTTTTACCTACGGGGGTCGGGGCTTACAAGGGTATACGGGGTTGCTCAAAACTTTGCCACAGCTTGCAAAGTGAAAATAGCTACAAGTTAACAGGCTTTACATGTATATGTACAGATAAAGAGTAGGTCCACCGGGTGATTTTACAACCAGCTAAGGGGTCTCCCATGAGTGACGAAATGTGTTACTGAATAAATGCACGTCTGCCAGCAGTCAGGGCCTTGCTATATATAGAGCATCAAGAAGTTATAAAGACAATAGAGCTTTGTTACAACACGAAAGCATGCCAACCTTCCTCACAGTAATCAAGAGAGATTTCTTTTAAAAACAATATATACAGCAGAAAATCTTGATTTACATTTTAAATATTAAATATAGTCGGTGAAATCACCAACAATTAGAAAACAAAGGGAAAACTTTCTGTATCCTGCCACAACTTTTTCATTCGTTTTGAAATACATTTGTAAATTAGTATCTAATTTACTCAAATGAGATATTCCTTTTGGTAAAAATAAGTGGTGGCAGGATAAGGACAATTTTCCAAACAAAGTCTACAGTACGCCTTTTCCCTGTCAATGGCCGTTGGATATTCCTGTACGGAGTCTATGACAATCAGAATGAGGCTAGAGGTAAGTTAGACTGGTGCCTTTGATTCTACAACTCACGCTATTGCCACTGCATGGCCATTACAGAGTACCAAACATAAATAAGTTATTGAAGGGTGGGGGATCTGAACCTAGCAAAAGATATTCTTGTTTTAAACTTTGCTTGTTCTGTCCCTCCCCGCCAGCTAATGGAACATTCCAACTTGTCAATCACATCGAGATGGATTGACGATTTAAACCACACCTTCTTCAACAACTCTCACAATGCTACATGCAACTCACTCAAAGCCCTGTGAAGCCCTTTTCACACGGTATCTCGTACTTCTGTGGAATACAGCCCTGGTGAGGCCCTGGTGAGTTTTTCACATCCCAAGGTTAAGCCCGGTTCACTTCCTGCGAATGCGAATGCAAATGCGATGCGAATTTGACGTGAATTTGACGTCACAACTCTGTATTTGCAGGGATATTTGCAAGAGAGTTAAGCGCAACTCAACTGCTGCGAATTTTTCATTGCCAATATTATGTGACGTCAACATTCGTATTGCATTCGCATTCACAGGAAGTATACACCGGGCTTCACACCGGCGCACTTTCACAATGCCCTGCATACGTCACTATTCCACAGGGTTCCGGTTGCACGTTTTGAGAATACCCCAGGGTTTTGTCGCTTACCCCTATTCCAGAGCAGGGGTGGCTATGCCCCGGGGTATACTCATCTGCCAGGGTAGAGCGATCCAAGTGTGAAAAGGGCCGTACAATATTCCCCCGGGTTGCCCTGGGGAATAGACAGTATTGAATAACCCCATTTTTCTATGAAAGTCGCCATTTTGTAGGGCAAGCAATATGCGGATCCAAACGCGTACATCTATGAAGCACGCAGTATTCAGTTTGATTTCTACTGCACATGCATGCACACACGCTCGCACACACGCACAGACGCCATGTTGTAGGGCAGATATTTGAACGGAGACGTCATATTCAATACGGTCTATAGAGTAGTGTGAAAAGGGCTAGAGACATCATGATAATACATGATGTACCAAGTAGTCAGAATCGTAAAAGACGGGCAGCTGGACTAAAAGCCAAGGACCAGATTAAGAGAGCTGCAAATCAGAAAAATATTGCTTAACAAAATTACTTGCCAAGCGGTAATAACCATGCAGCCAGTCACAAAAACGTTATGGAATATGGTCGTGACCCGCAGCCAATTTCATAACAAGTAAGCAGACGTTTTCTGATTACGGAGTGGTACTTAGCAGAATGTCCATTTCATAATCTGTGCAGACAAAGCAAAAGGCATGCTTACTTGCCGACAGTTCTTGTAAGCAGAGCAAAGGAGGGTTCTTGTAAGCAGATTTGCAACAAAACAAATCCATACTTAACGCAGACAAGCACAGCCAAATCTTCTTTATCACTCATGAAACACACCCTGTCTGCTAAAGTGTATAGAAATGGCTGAACCATAACCAACTTGTATGAAAGTGGCCGCAGGTTTTCGCTAAGCAATTTTGTGTTCTTGTCGCTTTACAAATTTGGCCCCCAATGGAGGGAAAGTGTATTTTACACGGATATTTATGTAAATTCTGTCTCACAAATAACATCAAACTCTCCTGAAACCACAACTTGAGTTGTTCAAAAAAAGCAAATTTCTGCCAAATGTAACTTGCTCGGTAATAAAAAAAAGACATACCTTTAAAAATGTACAAATAAAAAGAACTATGGTTTGCCGTTAAATAATGTAATTAGATCTTGCAATGGAGCAAGTTCCTTGGACTCAATAAGGTTAAATTCCTGGACAAAGTAAATGAAATGTTTGAAGGACGTGTTGAGATGCGCCTCTTCCCTGAGCTTGACGATCTCTGAGAAGTGCTGATGGTAAACGTGGGCGTAGACCCGGAACAGACGCTTGAGTATCGTCTTGGCAATGGTGGAGAAATTCTTGGGGAAACTTACGCCTGGTTTTTAAAGAGAGGATTCGATATTTTTATTGGTTTTAAATCTTTGGAACATCAATTCAAGAGTATATGAAAGGAAACCATGCCTGGCGTAATCTTGGGGAAGGAGGCAAAGGGAGACTTTTGGGGACACTAGGAACAGATGCTCAAGTATCATCTTGGGAATGGTGGAGAAATTCTTGGGGAAACTTACGCCTGGTTTGAGAGAAAGGAGTTGATATCATTAATGGTTTGAAACTTTGAAAACAGCGAAGCGAAAGTTGGAAAATTAATTTTTCTTAAATATTCTGAAGACAATTGCAATTGGAAATAATGAAGCTCAGCTGGCTATGCTGACCTAATCCTGGGAAAGGAGGTAATTGAAGACTTTTGGAGACACTAGGTGGCAACCGACTTACCAGGTATGCAGAATACTTCGTTAACACTTTGTAAGTATGCGTTTGCAGTAAAACTTGGTGCGTAGTGCTCTAAATAATTTTGTCATTTCTGGACCAGCAAGCACCTAGTTTAAAGGCTGAAAGGAACACGTTGCCTTGGTCTAACAAAAGCGTTTGAAACCGTTTGTTATAAAATGCATATGGTTGGAAAGATGTTTTAAAAGTAGAATTCAATGATCCACACAAATTTGCCTCGAAATTGCGTGGTTTTCCTTCTACTGTGTGAACTAACACGGTCGGCCATTTATAGGAGTCAAAAATTTGACTCCCATAAATGGCCGGCCGTGTTAGTCGACGAGGTAAAGGGAAAACTGTGCAATTTCGAGGCATGTTTGTGTGGATCATTGTATTCTACTTTTTAAACATCTTTCCAACCATATCAATTTTATAACAAACGGTTACAAACGCTTTTCAAAGACCAACTCGACCGGTCCAAGGCAACTTGTTCCTTAAAGGCCGAGTCACACTGCATCGATAACGAAAACGATAACGATCACAACGCAAAAAGAAAGCATTGTATTGGTTGAATTGCTCCACGCAGAATAAGCACACGCTCATTCAACCAATAGAATGCATTCTCTTTGCGTCGTTATCGTTATCGCATGCGCAAAATATATTTGCAACGGAGTCTTTGTAAACCCTTGTCCTCTGAAGTTATTACATTCTCTATGGAAAGCTACTAAGGAAGACTGCAGCCAAGGCAAAAGTGCCATGACTGAGACACGAACACACATTCTGACAAAACCAGGGCCCAATTTCATAGAGCTGCTTAAGCTTAAGCACCAAATTTCGCTTAAAGATGCTATGTCAGGTTTTTTGCCGATTTGACCCAAAATTTTGATTTAAAATTTAATAGGTATTTTGATGGGGGTTGAGAAAGTTACAAGCTTTCATTTGAGCCATTGCTCGAAAAAGTCCACCAATTATTAGAAGCAGTGAAATAAAGTGCTCAAAATTAGTTTTTGTCGGGATTCCGACAATATATCACGTGACCAATTCTTATGTGTTTTATAAGAAACGTTTTAAATTTTTGTCATGGTTCCTGACCATTAAAAGTAAAAGTTAAACTTTTTTTTGTTAGAGCGAGTGATACTCTTTGAAATACCATTCACTCAAAAAAATCTATTTTTTAATGTTTGGGGCCAAAAATCCGACATAGCATCTTTAAGCAAAAAACTCCTTGCCTAGTAAAATCAAATTACCGGCCAAGACTCCACTCAATTGTTATGCTAAGTAAACAACAGCTAAATACCAGTCACAAGTAACGTGTATGGCATGAAATATTTGCCAGTAACATGTGTAAAATAGGCAAGCTATTTTCGTGCTTAAGCAAATGTTTTGCTTAAGCAGCTCTATGAACTTGGCCCAAGAGCATGAGCTCGACCCTCTTAACCCACAAAGCTTGTACTCTGTAGCTCAGAATATTTACGAGACCCAAATTGTTTTTACAAGAACAGAATCAAAATGAGAAACCACTCATGGTACCTACCAATCTTTGATGGGAATATCATCTCGTCATCCAGCTGGTCTTGTACCCACGTCATTAAGTAATCAATATATTTAGGTGCTGAGCATTTGATGGGTTTCTTGACTGTTTGCCCATCAGCCCAATGGTACTCATATCTAAAGATGAAGAAATAATGTTGGGTAACAGTAACAAACATATCAATTGTTAACGTTTCCTCAAGTAACAACACTTTGCCTAAAATCAAACACAAAGCTATAGACCATGTGAACTTTGTTTAATATGTGACCTTGTAAATTCTTTGAGTATTCTGGCAGGCAAGATACTGCACAGGTCCTATGGGAGAGTTGATATTTTGTGTAATAATTTCCACATAAATCCAAGAATTATGAAAGTAAAAGCTGGACAAGTTTTAAGATGTGCCCCCTTTCATTATATCAAAAGTTGATAAGAATAAGACAGTGCAATCTCCATAAAATATTATACACATAATGAATGTTTATGAGTGCAATGGTGCGAATATGTAAATGAGTTGAAAGATGGAATGTTCTATTCAACGAGGCGGAGCCGAGTTGAATAAAACATTCCAGCTTTCAACGAATGACAAATTCGCACCATTGCATGAATGAAAAACATTCATTATTTGTTTTATATAACATCCAAGTAGATCTGTGTCATTTTGATTGAAAGATACAACTTTAAAAACAAACAAAGCGTAGGCCTACCATATTTAATTGTGACATTACATTCGATTCTCTTTGGGTCGGCCTGTTGGATTCAACAGTCACAATGTGCGTTCTGTACAGCTATGTTGAGACACGTAGAAGCCGAATGCTAGTAATTTTTACTAATATGCCTTGCAGTAACACTGCTGCGTTACCAAAGACACGCACACGCAGTGATGTTTTTACTCAGCTTTTTCGTTCCATCTGAAAAGTACTATTGCACGCTGGCAGCGTGCAATGGTACTTTTCGGATGGAACAAAAAAGCACGGTGAGTGACTCAGCATGCAGCGGTACTTTCATTTGCTATCACGTGACGGACAATCCTCCAATCAAATGGCAAGGATCTGCTTGGGTGTTATATAAAAGATTTTATGTTTTCTTCCATTAGGCTGTGTACAAATCATGCCTGCAGGAAGTCCAGGCTTGGTGGCTCTTTTGTAAAGAAGTGATGTCACAGGTCACATCGTCTATACACATGAACATTTCATTTGTGTGTACACACAAGTCAACCATACTCACTTTGGACCAGCCGACATAACGGGGCATGATTCTGCTGTACAGAACTCTGTGATGGTACCGTAAAGCATGTTGATTTGATTGAAGAAGTCAACCGCTACAAGGAGATGTCAAGAAAAAGAAAAACTCATATTAAAACTGACATAAAAGTACTTCCAGGGGAAAAGATTGAAACTGTCAATTGTAAGATCTAACCAATTCATGCCATGAAACCCTCACTGTAAGTTTTATAAGTACATGTAAGTGCAAAATTATTTTACTCCTTCATATGAAGTGTGGACCTGAGAACAAGAGGTCCACATAATGTAGGGACTTGAAACACTCCGTGGACTTACATGGGTACACACATCCACACAGTGTTTTGTACAGTGTTGAAGAATATGGTTTTCCTTAAGTGTACAGACCAAAGGAGTGTCAACACTATATGAAGTGTGAACCTGAGCACAAAAGAGGTCCCCATAATGTAGGGACTTTAAACACTCTGTGGACTTACAAAAAACAACACCGTGTTTTTGTACGGTGTTAGAGAATAGGATTTTCCTTATAGGAACATTACAGAATTGGTTTGGCTAGCCAAAACGTTATTGTCAGTGTAAGCACTTTATGTAATCCACCATATACATAAACTGACAAACCTGTAGCAGTTTGAGATTGATCGGCCATCTGGGTCACAAGAAAATAGTGACAAAAACTATTACAAATTTTGCATTGCATCGATGCCAAAACAACAATGAATAAAACGCTCACTGAGCGATAAACTCCCCAAACACGAAGTTAGATTATTTATTTATTATCAAATACCACATTTCAAGGGATGTATGTTTTCTACTATTGTCATCATTAGACCGTGCAAGTTTTATGTAAATCTGTGATCAATTTTTTTTTCTCACCAATTCTGTAATGTTCCTTTAAGTGTACAGAGCAATGAAATGCCCACAGAGTGACTGCAGCACAGAGCTAGCTGGGTGTGTGGATTTGTGTAAGTCCACATTGTGTTTCAATTCACGTCCCTACACTGTGTGGACCTCTTTGGTTCACAGGTCCACACTTTGTCAAGCCTTACAACACAAACAGTAATCCAGTGAAAGTTTTGGTCCAGTGAAAGTTGAGTTCTGCAATGGCCGTTCTAAGTGAAAAAATGTTGATCTTTCGGCACAATAGACCGTATCGAATAACCCCTTTGCTGCTATGAAAGTTGCCATCTTGTAGGTCAAACCGTATGCGCGTCTACACGCGTACATCAAAGAAACAAGCAGCTCGCAGGTTTGATTTCTTCAGCACAAGCACGCACACCCACACGCACACGCTCGCAGACGCCATCTTGTAGGGCAAATATTTGAATGGTGACGTCATATATTCAATATGGTCTATAATGCCACTGTCTGCAGGATACTTACTATTAACAGCGACCCATTCATTTTGGTCTTCACCATCTGGTAGGACTACTGCCAGTCTAAGGTTACCACTGCCTAGTGTGGCTTCTGCATGTTTCATCAACTCATACTGATGTGTTCCTTCTGGAATGTTCTTTTTGGGTTTGAAAGTCTTCGTCGACCGACTCCCACTGTAGTAGAGAGTAAGAGAATAAAAAGGACAGGTTTTATGATAAGTCAACAAGTGGAAAAGGTGTTGTTTGTAGTAGGGTAGTAAACTGGGTTGTTGTACAGTGGTTTGTGCATAAAGCAATTGATGTATGTAAAAATGCTTGCCATTCAAGCAGGCAATTTAACGTTACATCTTCATGCCTTTGCTATTCAAGCACGCCTTTTACCATCACCTGAGGCAATTTATGACAACCAGTTCCAACCAATCTGAAAGAATAACGAACAGTCGAAAAATCACATCCAATCAAAAGGTGATCACACTCTACCCTTCTTCCCAGAATGTGATCATAAACTTGGGTACCTCTACATGTAGCTACCTGCCAAGCTTGGGATGTGTAGCGGGCCTGGAATTTCATCTTTAGAAGAGCAAGGCCATTTTCAATTTGAAAAGGGCAACCATTAAAAATCAATGGGAAACTTTGGGTCAATGCAAAGACCAATGCAAATTAAAGCCTTAATGTACTCTAGTGGGTATGCATGTATGACATCTGTTCAAGATTGGCAAAGTTTGTGGGTTCGATTCCCACCCGAGTAATATATGCTTTAGGATTTATTTCACAGGACTCGGTGCAAGAGTGCATCATACATCAGTGACAGTATCTAATGTAAAACACCAATAACACACGTATGCACAATTTACAGTTAAAAGTACATTACCCTCTAAAGCACATAGGCATGTGACAAGTTCTAGCAGTTAATCTAAATCTATGTTTTGTTTGTTTGTGTACAAACAAAAAATGATTAAAACTCAGGGTTGAAGGTCAATTATTAGTATTTAGGTTGTGTTTTCAACCAGCAAAGTTTCGGATATTGCATGATTCAAAAATATTTTGTTTACTAATTTTTCAAAAAGAATTATTTTCCACCATGACAATCTTAACATCATGTTTGTAATCCATACACATTGTAATCACAATGATGTGCACAACCTTTATAAATACCGCTGGTAATTTTTTCAAAAAACTAATGACCATAAAAAAACTTACTCTTTGAGAGCTATTAATATTTAAAACATTGTAAGAAACGACCCCCTTCGAAGATTTGTAGTTATAGAAAACAAGAAGTGTTCCCAGCCAAATATTTGAAATTGAGTTCTAAGGCTTCAGGGCATGAAGCCTTTCATAGGCATCTGAAGCAACACATTTTCACAGAAGAGTTTTTTTCTTTCATTATTCTTTTGCAACTTTGATGAAAAATTTAGCCCAAATTTTTACAGGTTTGTTATTTCGCATGTATGTTGAAATACACAAAGTTCACCTAGTAAGGATACTGGTCTTTACAATTACCAAAAGTATACATGTACCTTGCCTTTAAAGGCACTGGACACGTTTGGTAATTACTCAATATGTATGTTACTATTACATGTTGCATTTCAGAAGTAACTTGATAGCAAGCAACAGAGAGTAGTTGATAGTATAAAAGGTTTTTAGAAACGACTTCCTTTAAAGTAATGTATGTAGTTTTTGAGAAAGAGGTAACTTCTCACTAAGTTTGAATTTGAGGAAGACTTCAAGCCTAAAGCCTTTCTCATGCGTCTGAAAGCACACTGATTTTGCGCAACAAGGGTGTATTTTCTTTCACTTTTTTCTTGCAACTTCAATGACCAATAAGCCCAAACTGCCTATATTGGAGTACGTCAGTACGACCCTGGTCTTTGACAATTACCAAAAGTATACCCTGCCTTTAAAGGTGAGAGAAGTTCATGAAATCAAAACTCTTTTGTAAGCTTAAAATACCAACAGGTGACCTGTATTGATTGCTTTCAGGGTATTCTAGTATTGGTTTGTGATCTTGACCCTCCAAGGGAGGTCCAATTGGTGGTAATTCAACCTGTCATTAGGAAGAAAGGTACTAGAGGCAAAGTCAATGTCATTAGAGTTTTAATTGGCATTTCTACATCTTAATTATTTCCATAGGTAGGCGCAAGAGTTGAGTTAATGTAGGACAGTTTCCTATTGTGTAGGATGTGGTCTGAATAGTATCAACAAAAAATCCTATATAAAGATAAGACAAAAAACTTGCCTACCCATAGATTCAAACAGTACAGACAAAAACACACAAATTTAGACGATAAACAAACTGACAGATTGAACCCATAAAAAGAAAGAATGAATACATGTACCAGAAGAATACAGAGGGAAGAAAACACTCAGGGTAGCTAGACCAATTTTAGTGATGGGCTGCAATTATTTGTTTTTGCCGAAATCCACGACGACGGCGAGTGGATGAACACAATTATTTATGTTCAATTATGGGACCATCATTGCTGAAAAGCAAGCTTCAGGCATGATGCTAGGTTTCCAAACTGTTCATATTGCGGAGGCCTTTTGACTAGGTGTTCTTTCTCTGTGTCACTTGATACTCCTTTTATAAGCTGTGTCTCAGATCAATGCACAGTGAAAAATATTTTGATTTGTTCTAGGGGAAATCTGTGCTGGGCGGCACAATGTATTTTGCTCAGAGTGCTGAGCAAGCCTGCCCAGCACCGCCCACGATGGCTACAACACTGAATGCACTACCTTCTCAACTTTTCACAAAGCAATCATGATTTAGTGCTTTGTCATGGGGCACAGGTGTCATGACTTGGATTCGAACCCACACTCATTCAAACCACAAATTCAAATACTTTGCAAGGGCTTGAAATAAGCACAGAACCACTGGCCAGACTCTTAGCACTAGGCCAGTGCTCCTGGTAAACCCAAGACCAAAAAAAGTCTTAATAATTTTGAAGATTTGGATCAACACTTTTGGTGTTGTCAAAGACCAGTATCCTCATTCGGTGTTTCATATAAGTTCAGCCATTATTCAGCCACCATTATTTCCTTTCCTTTTTTCCCGCTTTTTATCGTGGATGGTCTGTTGAAATAAGCACTTAGCTATCCCTATGGGATATTATGCTTGTTTTTCACGGGGCACTCCTTAAAGCCATTATACACTTTCGGTAAACAGTATTGGCCAAGTCCCACACTTCGTGTATCACAACTTATATATAAAATAACAATCCTGTGGAAATTTAGGCTCAATCGGACATCGGAGTCGGGAGAAAATAACGGGAAAACCCACTCCTGTTTTCGCGCGTTTCGCCGTGTCATGACATGTGTTTATAACAAATCCGTAATTCTCGTTAACGAGAATTTATATTGTTTTACCGTTTTTTCAAAAAGTAAAGCATTTCATGGACTAATATTTCAAGAGAAGTCTGTCACCATTACCTTCTGTAAACCCTGTAAATTATTTGTAAATCTGTGAATTTTTTTTTTTTTTCTGTACCGAAAGGGTCCAATGGCTTTAAACAAAATTTTTTTTAAAGCATACAAAAACAAAGAGAAATGTTTTAGGTCTGGTAAAAAAAGTGTTTGTGGTCAAATGAACATTCTAAAGTACTGTAGTGTTTATGTCTAATGTAGGGTTCTTGTAATTTGAGCCCAGTGTACGCACACAATTTATATAAATAGCGTGGTTCTTTTAGGAATGGTTTTGTGTCTGTGCTGTCTCCTGCTGAGTTTAAAATGTCATGACGTCTCAATCTTTTACACTCATTGGTTACTTTTGTAAACCACCTATATATAACATGAAACCTCAACATATTTGAGCCTAAAAATACAAATTGTATGTACTTTTAAATTGTTCATTTTTCTTTTGTTTACTATCTTGAATTGTAAAAGATATTTCTTGCCCAGAAAAAAAGTCTGACTTAAAAATATATGGCCTAAAAGGCATGTGGTCTAGTCCAGTATTTCTTGCAATTAAATCATTATTTCTGTATGCCATGAAGGACTCAAATTTGGCTGGTATATGAGCCCAACAAACCAGAATTCATTGTACGAGCTTAACACTGCTGGACTTGTGCAATCATGAGTTTACTGGTCTTATTACTAAAATATGTGGCCCACAGTCAATTTAGAGCCTGTTAACAAAAAGCAGCAGGCAAAACTTCACAACAAAATCAAGCAATTGTGCAAACTGTCCCTTTAAGAGAGGAGTAGGGAACTGGATGAAAGGCTTCTCATCATGGGATAATATTGCAAGGTATAAAGGTTAGGAGTGGCCAGGTACACAATGTACAATAGTCTCCTCTTTTCCTTTTTCTTTTATTAGTAGAACCATGGAGGTAGCAATTTGGTAGATCCATGTGGACTATGCAATCCATGAGTTCGGCCAGAGTAGTGTCAACTACAATATATGATTAGATGATTGGGGTGAATACACTGACAGCCATCATGTATGACAGCATTGTGAATTTGATAATTTGTATGATTCTAATTTTTGTAGCAAACAAGGCAGGAAAAAAAAGAAGGATGGTCCCTAGCATTGACCAAGTAGAAGTATGAGATGAAAGGTTTGCAAGGGAGCAGCGCAAAATTCCATGTGACTCTGCTTTTAACAGAGCACATAAAGTACATTGTAACTAAGCACAACAACATTATGCTTACCAGAATAAGATTACCAGCCAAACGACCATGTTACTGTATGTATGTATAATCTGTGTCTGGTATCCTGCTCATTTCTGCTTAGCAAAAATAGGTTACCAGCAAGAATGCCAGACAGTAACCATTGCTGCTACTGGTACCCCGGTCACTTCTTGCTTAGCCAAGAAACTTAATAAGCAGAATGTTATGCTTTAAAAGCAGCTCTGTGAAATTGGGCCCAGGTAGGTCAGGCACATTAGGCAGTCAGCCATTATAGGATATCTATTTCTTAGGTTCTTTGTCAGCGTGTTTCCCTGGGTACTGCGTTGCATCTTTGCTGCATGCTTGGCTTAGCAACAAAAGGTGATGGGATTTTATTTTTTTGCTGTGTGGAATTCGGCCTAATCCTGCTGTTCATGCATTATTGTGAGTTGTGGCACACAATAATTTACAGACGTTTTGTATAATTACAGTGATTTGTAAGCACTGGTTAGTCTCTCACTCGGTTCTTCTCTGTACATGCCGCTTTATGGCACATCAATTGTGAAAGAATTTTATTCATTCCGATCTAGTCCAACTATTGTTGTTGTAATGCATTCCGATCTAGTCCAACTATTGTTGTTGTAATGCGTATGAAACAAATTCTGTAATTCGGAAATTTGCCAGAATTAGTTTTCCCACATAGTTTTGTCTTCGTCTTCATATTTTGTGTTTCGTTGCTCTTTATTCACTACTACTTCCACCCTCTAAGAGGGTGATAACGTGTTACATTTTGAGAATCAAAGGAATTTGGTTTTAGAGAAAGGGATCTCAACAAATATTCAATCTGGGAACATTACATTTCTTGAGTATTCCAATTACAGATTATTTTTCCTGCATGGACATAACCACTCTAGATTTCCGGCAATATCTCAAAATGCTACCACAATTTGATTTGATTTTTTTTTTTTCAGGTTAGTTTTTCAGTATTATCTACATGTACATCCGTATATGTAGGATTAAAACAATTGAACCGTTTTAACAAACAAAAGTTGACTTTCTTCTAAAATTCCCTTTCTAAATTTGCATTTACTACTGAAATAAATGCGCGGTTGAATTATGAATGATGCATAAAACACGCACAACAAAAAAATCCAGATAACATCCATGCACAATGCAGTACATTCACGTGTAACACATCTGCGACACACGCTCACAGTGAGACACACATGTACTTTTCCTTCTAATAATACATAAAGATCAAATTGTCTGAAGCACGTATCAAAACAATGGCAAGCTTTAAGCCCCAACTCAAACATGGAATGGAATGTCATAATTATGCACGATGATGACGACTCTATAACTAAATAACACACCAAGGTTGGGCGATGATGCTACAAGATTAATCATTCACCGTGTGGCATAGGAAAAACAACCACACCCACATTTTAATTTTAGTTAAAGGGAAGGTATACCTTCGGTAATCACTCTTAAAATTGATAGCAATAAAAACCATTGATTAGAAGCTTACAGCAGCATTTGATCTGTTTCAAGCTTTTTGAGAAACATTTAACTTCAAAGTAATGTGATTATAATGTAAAAACTTATCAGTTTGTGTATTCCTCAGATATTATGCTATCTGTGTGGACCTACTCGCTGTGGGTTTTTTTTCTGGAAATATCTCAAAAACGTGACCACCTTTTGAAATGAAATTCTAACAGGCTAATTCTCTACACATCTCTAGATTTATAAAGGATTAAAACAATTGAGCCGTTCAAAAAAACAAAGTATTGATGTACTTTTCTTTTAAAGCAATCGCACAACATTGGTAAACAGTATTGTCCAAAGGCCCACACTTTGTGTATCACAACTTATATAAAATAACAAATCTGTGAAAATTTAGGCTCAATCGGTCATCGGAGTTGGGAGAAAATTACGGGAAAACCCACCCTTGTTTCCGCACGTTTCGCCATGTCATGACATGTGTTTAAAATAAATCCGTTTATCTCGATATCAAGAATTGATAATTGTTTTATGTTTTCTCAAAAAGTATAGCATTTCATGGAACAATATTTCAAGGGAAGTCTTTCACCATTACCTTCTGTAAAGCCTGTAAGTTATTTGTATTTATCTGTGAACTTTTAATTTTTGTTCTGTTCAGAAAGTGTCCAATGGCTTTAACTAAAAACTATCCATTTTTCATTCTGGCTCTACAGTTTACCACAAGCCAATATGAAATGCATTGAGCTAGCATTTCAGACTATTGAGTAAAAAATAATTGTGGGCAAAACAAAAGACAAATTTACTAGAGCAGGACATGAACTTGTAACCTCTGGTTTAGTGTTCCGGCGCTCTACCAACTTAGAAATCTAGCCCTAATGTTGTCGGTCTCCTTTTTTTTGTCAAAATACTGACTGGGTGCCACTAGCAATGAGTTATTAATGCATTGTTCGGGCAACCAAACTCACTTGCAGGCAACCTGCTTTTTCAGTTGCTGGTTGCCCTTGCCATAGAGCAAGATTAAACAAGCAAATTCTCTAAATTTCTCAACCTGCTTTCCATTCAAAAGAAGACTTCAATAGACTGCACTTAAGCCCACCTTATCATTGGCTGGTACTCAACCACGATCCCACACAAAAAACACTCAAGCCCAAACACTTGGCCTTTGACAATGTTTTACCATGGTTTTACAATATTTAATAAGTTTTGTGTACCATGTTTACAGAACATAACGAAGTTTACAGTGATTATAAAGAGATGGCTCTGATCTTTCAAATGGTGCCGAATAAAAAACATACATGTAGGGTTGGTTGCTTTTATCCAATTCTCTAAAATGGAGTGGCTTTTTCCAAAAAGCCAAACACCTAGGGAGCACCTTCAGTTCGTGTACAGTGGTTTACATGTAATTTACAAATTACACTGATAAATGATCAGGAAACTTCATTTATTGACCGTTCTCAATAATGTTGGGGTTGTGTAAGGGACTTCAATAATCAAGCTTAATTTTAACACTTATTTTGCTCTAAAATAAAATATGTAGAGTCACCTGGAAGTGGTATTTTTTCAAAATAAAGCTTTTGTCACTAATATATGTGTTCTGATGAGTGGAATGTGAATAAACAGTTAACTAAGGTTTAAAAAAAATCAGTTCTTATGTTATTTACAAATTTAAGAGTAGACCTCGACCCGAGAGGGTGCTGTTTGTGGCGTCAATCGAGGCAGACTTTGCCTGTAATGCGTAGAGTAAACACAATTGCAAAGTAAACATGTACGGGTAAGTGTGAGTTTGTACGTTTCAAAAAAAATAAAAATGGTTTTTTTTCCGGGAATGCCGACCAGGTGTATTGCTGCTGAATGCAGAAAAACACTTTTTGAAATGTACCAACTCACGACTTGGACGTACATGTACTTTGCACGTGTGTTTACTATACGCATTACAGGCAAAGTCTGCCTCGATTGACGTCACAAAAGGGGTAGGCGAGTCAGCCCCCCAAACAACTTTATACATTTTTTAAACATATAAATGGTGACAAACAATTACTAAAAAAATTGTTTTATTGTTCGTAAGCATATACTCTTATGTTTGAAAGGAAAACAATTCTATTTCCAGGTGACTTTAGGGTAATGATTAGAGTGTTTGTATTTGCCTCAGAACATGAGCCTTACGCTGTGTGAGAATGTCTGCTTAATGAATGGTCAAACAATTTAAACTGGCTGTTCATGTCTAAACAATGAGTTCAAAAAGCCGGTTTGTGGAAATGTATGCCTTAGGTTTTCACCCTTGTCACACAAAGTTGTGTGCTATCAGATGCTTGATTTCAAGACCTCAAATTCTAAACTTGAGGTCTCCAAATCAAATTTGTAGAAAATTAACCCTTTCTTGAAAAAAACGTCAGTTCAGAGAGAGCCGTTTCTATCAACCTCTCCCCATTCTTGTTATGATAATAATTATTTAAAGTAATTACCAATAGTGTCAACTGCCGTTAAACACACAGAACTTGTTTTAATTCGTTGAAGTGCTGTCATTATCTTTATTTAGACTTGATAGACTTATATAAGTGAGTTGATTATGACTCCACACAAAATGAATTAAAAACCAGGCAAGTCAGAATTGTTGCTGGTTGGTTTTTATACAAACAAACGACTGACAAGCCAAATGGGCTGGGCCCATTTCCATAGAGCAACTGAAGAGCAAAAAGACGCTATCACAACATAACTTTGCTGACCAGAATAAGGTTACCAGCAAAAATACCTTGTCACATGTACAATACGTGACCCGTATCCAGTTCTTATTGTTGCTTAGCAGATAAAGTTTCAATAATATTTTTTGCTTGCAGACACCGGACATCTTTGATAATTGACCAAGACCAGTCTTCCCACTTGGTGTATCTCAACATGCATAAAACAACAAACCTGTGAAAATTTCTACTCAATTGGTCGCTGAAGCTGCGGGGTAAAAATGGATGGAAAAACACCTTTGTCGAAAGTTGTGTGCTTTCAGACGATTGAATTCGAGACCTCAGCTGAGGTCTCAAATTCAATTCAAATATTTTAGTAAGAAATTACTTCTTTCTCAAACACTACGTTACTTCAGAGGGAGCCATTTCTCAAAATATTTATACCATCAACAGCTCTCCATTGCTTGTTACCAAGTAAGGTTTTATGCTAACAATTATTTTGAGTAATTACCAACAGTGTCCAGTGCCTCTAAGGAGCTTTATGAGATTGAGCTCCTTAAAGGAACACGTTGCCTTGGATCGAACGAGTTGGTCAAAACAAAAGCGTTTGTAACCGTTTGTTATAAAATGCATATGGTTGGAAAGATGTTTTAAAAAAAGAATACAATGATCCACACAAGTTTGCCTCGAAATTGCGTGGTTTTCCTTCTACTGTGCGAACTAACATGGTCGGCCATTTATGGGAGTCAAAATTTTGACCTCCATAAATGGCCGACATGTTAGTCGACGAGGTAAAAGGAAAACCACGCAATTTCAAGGCATGTTTGTGTGGATTATTGTATTCTACTTTTACAACATCTTTCTACCCATATGCATTTTATAAAAAACGGTTACAAACGCTTTTCAAAGACCAACTCGACCGATCCAAGGCAACGTGTTCCTTTAAAGGTCAGTACAACCCGTTAGTACAACACCTGAGTAACCAACTAACCATCCCTATATGATAAACACTGAACTTTATGGATTTCCTTTTATTAATAGCATTCGAGTTATCAATAATGCATTTCAAAGACGGCTATATAATTTGCATTGCCTGTGTGCACAGAGTGAATTCCAAATAAGAACGTCTATGAGCATTTATTAATATAAAACAAATTGCCAATTCATGTTAACTTTAAAAAGCTGTAGAATATGGGGGAAAATGGAATAAGTTTATCAAGTACTAGGGCTAACCATGGGCTAAACTGCATAGTGTAGGATTTTTTTAATCGACTTTTCAGGCTAACTTATCACAATTTTGAAGATTTTTATAAAAACGGGTGACCACATTTTGTAACTAATAAATCTTTAAATTTTTTACATTTTTTTAAAGGTCAAAATGACAATTTAAATTGTGCCCTTTTTGTTTCAGTCTTCGGCATTGATATCACAAGATATACCACATAATATACTGAACTGTTGTTTTGCAAAATATAGATGCATATTCAATATAAATTGTAATGCTGAGTTAATCTATAATGGTCAATGTACTTCCTCATCGCATGACCCCACTATGGCTACATTAGAGCACATTATTGCATTGCGTCAAGTGTCAAGTGAATGACTTGTCATTCTTGTCTATTTTTAATCCATTGCATCCCGAAGACCTTTTGTACAAAGGTCAACGACCCTCAAGGAGAGCATCTTCACTGTACTTGTGCAAATTCTACCTCACTAGTGACCTGTAGGGATGGGTGTTTTTCTTTACAATCTTAAATAGGGGGGTATTATAGATCATGTTGTCTAATGTGCATGTAGTTTTGTATATTGTAAGTTTTGTAAACCGTTTTTACTATACATATTCCATGTTTTCTACTGTTGTTTTTCCACTTTCATGGTTGTCTTTGTGTTACTCAAAAGTGTGATCAAATTTCCCAATTTGCACTAAGTTGTAATCTATTGTTTGAGCAGTAAAGGAACATCTTTGCTATACTCTAAACTAGATGTTGAACTTATATGGGCCTATGCAGTGTAGACTGAACCAACAGAAAGTCTAAACTCAGATAAAAGTCAGAGATTTATCATCCCTGTGTTTTGTGTTGTGCTGGGACAGAGTTAAAATTCTATAAATTTTGCCAACTTCCAACTGTGAAACAAGATACCCCTTGATTTGTTTGCGGTTCAACATACTAAATTCCAAACTGCTGAAGGCATAATGTATGCACATAAATGTACTCCAAATTGGAAACACGTTTAGCTGTGTTTGCTGAGTTAATCATTTATGTAGCAAGATCTGTGGAGACATGGGTCAACAGATCAAAAAAGGTAACAATTTGACGCACCAAAGAATTGATAATAGGAAAAACTGCAGACTATGAGCTGCACCTCTTCCACATTCGGTCTTGGAATTTCACGTTTAAGCGGGCAAGGCCATTTTGATTTTGCAAAGGGCAATTTCAATTGGCTAAATCTTACAGTCTATGGGAGCTTTTGGACGGGCACTATTGAATAAATTAAAACAATGGTTACAAAATTCCAACATTTCCTTCCTAATGATTTTAAAGAAGACCCGATTTTAACGTTAAAAACTCAAGGAAGTAGGCTATTTCTTTTAATTATTCCCTATTCCTATTTACATTCTTGGTGAGAATGGGCTATGAAGTTTTAAACTTGGTGAGAAAAATATATGAGAAAATATAATAAGCTGTTGCAAACTGCTTACCAAGTAAAATGGGAAAAAAAGTTACAAACAGGCCCGATTTTTCCCACTCAACATGTAGCTCAGAGTCTTGGCTAATAAAAGAGAGAGATGTTGGACAATTCTCCGATAACAACTTGTGATATTGACGCAGGTGTAGATCCACAAACTAATTTGTTTTTCTTTGTAAGTTGGGTGGCTTAGCAGCTTTGGATTAAGTTTACAGGGGGGGGGTCAAACCTGCTCTGTATCCCTACTGGATTCAATACAAGAGCATACAGTTACAGATTGTAAACTTCTAATTCATAAACCCTATTGTCATTTAAAACAGTGTTGATCTTAGATCAGCTCATACCAGGAAAAACATGAGATAACATGGTGTCCGGAGATTCCATAACAAAGCAATGTTTGTATCTGTTGTGTACAGAATTAATGTCTACAGTACATGGTTTGCCCTAAAAGTTGGTAATGACATTTCACTGGTCTGTCTGTGTTTTCCCTGGTCCATATTATTTGAAAGTTTTCTTTCAATGTTTGTTATCATTAGCATGCCATGGGATTTGTAATTGAACTAAATGTGAAGTGGTTGACAAGTAGCAATAGGACTTCAGCAGGACTACATGTAGTCAGGCAGAATGTTGTCTGGTCTTTGGGTGTTCTTGGCCAGTGGACACTATTGGTAATTACTCAAAATAATTATCAGCATAAAACCTCACTTGGTAACGAGTAATGGGGAGAGGTTGATAGTTAAAAACATTGTGAGAAACGGCTTCCTCTGAAGTGACGTAGTTTTCCAGAAAGAAGTAATTTTCCACAAATTTGATTTCAAGTTTAGAATTTGAGGTCTCAAAATCAAGCATCTGAAAGCACACGACTTTGTGTGACAAGGGAGTTTTTTTCTATCATTATTATCTCGCAGCTCTGACGACCAATCGAGCTCAAATTTTTACAGGTTTGTAATTTTATGCATGTTGTTGAGATACACCAAGTGAGAAGACTGGTCTTTGACAATTACCAATAGTGTCCACTGTCTTCAAGAGAGAACACTGGTCTTCATGAATGGAGAAACATTACAAGTTTTGAAAAAAACAGACATGATGCAATGTTTAGTGGGTTTCCAAATAATTACTGTTTTAAAATTAACATTTTCAAATACAGTAAGAAAAGTAGACAGTGTGTAAGACACAGGGTGAGATATTAATTGGCAACTTTCAATATTCTATGGAACTTAATATTATTGCAAAAAATTATATTTTCATGCATCTGCAGATTTAAGTAGGCTGACATGGCAGGTTCACTTTCCAATTGAACAAAACATTCAAGGGCAAGTCCACTTTTCAGGTGCAAACAAAATATTAAAAGGGCAGCCTGGCCACTTCTCAAAGGCAGGGCCACTTTTTATGTGAAAAAAAAAATATTCAAGGGGCACAGCCACTTTTCAAGTGAGCAAAATATTGAAGGGCCCTAGACATCTTTTTCAAGTGAAAAAAACTATTCAAAGGGCAGGGCCACGTTTCAAATTAACAAAATCTTCAAAGGGTAGGGCCACGTTTGAAGCGATCAAAATACTCTCAGGGCAGGGCCACTTTCCAAATTCACGGAACAAATTATTAATAATTCAAGGAGCAGGGCCACTCAATCACATACTCCAGGATCACATTATGAAGCAGTTCAGTTGATTTCCCTTCAATCAGTTTACTGAACGATAACTACGTGACAATATTACCGTATACAATTAAGAGATAGAGGTATTCTAAAAGCTTGTAGAGTAGATTGCTACAGGGAAATTTTGGTCACCCTGGTCAGTCAGAAGTCATCTGTCAACAGACAGGAATACACTACACCTGTCATTACTTGAGTTCCAATGGATGACATTAGGAACATGTTCTGGTCAAGTACATTGCCAGCTGCGGTACTATCTCTTTAAAGGTCCTCTCTTTTAAAGGCACTGGACACCTCTTGTAATTACTCAACATAATTTTAGCATGAAAACTTACTTGGTAACAAACATTAGAGAGCTGTTGAAAGTACAAAACGTTGTGAGAAATGGCTACCCCTGAAGTAATGTAATATTTGAGAAAGAGGTAATTTCACACTCAAATATCGAAAAGTATGTTCAACTAGCTGTGTATTTTTAACATGTAACTATTTTTGTATGTAAACTATTTTTTGTATAACATACTATGTAGGCCTATTGTAATTTTTACTGTTATCTGGCCGTTGGCCACGAATGTAAAAAGGAATAAACTCATATTATCTATCTATCTAGTATCAGGCCTGAAGCCTTTCATGAGGTATCTGAAAGCACACTTGTGCAACAAGGGTGTTTTTTCTTTCATTATTCTCTTGCAACTTTGATGACCGATTGAGTCCAAATTTTCACAGATTTGTTATTTAAATGCATGTTGGGGTACTCCAAGGGAGAGTACAAGTCTTTGACAATTACCAAAGGTATCCAGTGCCTTTAACATTAGAGCAAGCTGAACTCTAATTTAGAGCTAAGACCTTTAAGAGTAGTATCATACCAGATGTTAGTAACTGATGGACAATGTGAGTGTTGCATCAAAGAGAAAGGACTTTAAGCCATAAGCCAGAAGTAGCTTTAAAGGGTCTATATGTACTTTTTCCTAACACAAAACACAATGTCCACAGATTTACATTAAACTTACACAGTTTGAAGATTATGATAGTAGAAAGCTTACCTTGAAATTGCACCTACTGAGGTACTGTAGTTTTTGAGAAATGAGTAAAACAAATAATTTTCTTCTCAGTTTTAGTATGTAAAAACGTATTAACCAGTTATGCTACGGTTTTGGTATAATATGGTTAATGGGATTTTACATGCTAAAATAATTTTCGTCTTCCTGAGACGAAAATTATTTTATGCCTTGTTTTACTCATTTCCCCAAACTACACGAACCTCAGCTAGTAATATTTGAAGGGAAGCTTTCCACTATCATTATCTTAAAACCCTGAAAATTTAATGTAAACAAAAAAATGTGGACATTTTGAAATCGTACCCGAATCCTTTAAATTGCACCTCTACTGCACCAAACACAGAACAGTAATTTTTGAAGTATTTTTACCAGGCCTGGAATTTCATCTTTAAGCATTAAGAGGGCCAAGGCCATGTTCAAAGGGCACTTTGCTAGACTTGTTGAGGTCAAGTGGACACTATGCCCATATGTCATGACTGTACTGTATGGTTTGGGTAATTATGCACTACATATGCAGACAAATTTACCCAAAACTAGACCATGTGAACTTTGTTTACAATAAGTGTGACCGTGTACATTCTTTCAGTATTCTGGCAGGCACAGTACTGCACATGGAGACTTTTGATGGGGCACCAAGGCAAAGACCTGGGGCGGATTGCACCAAGCAGTCTTAAACAGGTCTATACGCTATAGCCGGCTAACTTGAAACGCGCTTAGACAGTCTTTAATTATAGACCAATTGCAATAGCGTGGTCTATTATAGCCAGTCTTAAATCTTAAACCTGCTCTGAGCTGGCTTGAATCGGTCTTTGTTTTGTTTTTAAAGATGGGGCTGCATCTGTTAGTTGTAGATGATTTTATACAAAGAGCTCTACGATGAGATTTTATTTTAGAAATAGATTACACTCATGAGAGGCATTATGATGATAATACATTGTATCGTAAATGTATAATGTTCCCATAAGTAAAAAGATGATACAACTCACAGATTGGATATCCGATGATTCAAACCAAAGCAACAAGAACAGTGCCATACCGCCAGGTGCCTGCAGAGTGCTAGGTATTATGGGACATTTGTTCGTAAAATTGCATTACTTTTCGCCGACTTATCTAAGACCGGCTTATTGCAACAGGCTTAATGACTGACTAAGCTAAGACCGTCTCAGGCCGATAGCCGACTACAACTGACTGGTCTTAGACTACTGACTAAGACCGTTTTTTTGCAATCCGCCCCAGGTGTCCCTTCTCCTGGTTTAACCCATAGAGTATGACCATGGAGGTAGTGACCAGCTATCGGATGTCATGTACCTGACACTGACAGTTAGTTTAATGCCAGTCGGCTGTCCCAAGATGCATTGGAGTGAATGCTGGGGGAAGTTGGCGTTCGATCAGCTCATTGTCAGGGGCTCTCCCAGATGAACTTACTTGGGTCGACTCAGGAAGCTATTTGAACGCAGGGTGCTCTGCAAAATCTGAATTGATCAAAGTGTGGAATCCTGCTGCCACACGTTCACTTGCTTTAAGGTACTGTATTAATGAGTTACGACTGAAAACATGGAAAAGTTTCCATATGGCGCCACCATTTTTTTCATTCGATTTGAAATAACATAGTATCTAAATTACCTCAATGAGATATATCCCATTTTGTAAAAATGAGTGAAAAAGTGGTGACGCCATACGAAAAGTTATCCGCAAACATCTTGGTTAGTAAGTTGGATAAGAGAAAAGGTGACACTGTCACTGACTAACAATAAGTTTGTCTAACTGACATTTATTAACTAAATTTAATTTGACTTATTTTCCTAAAATCTTCATGTCATCCCCAACAATGTCGTTGTCAGTGTCAACGTCAGTGTCAATGAATTGATAGTTCTCTGGCAAGTACACACAAAAATGTACCGTACAGAGAACTCTAATAAAAAGTAGCCCGAAGAAAGATCATGATTTGTTACTTCTAGAAACTATTAATAAGGCTCCCCCATGAGCCTTTCTACCTAGATTAGAATAGAAGTAATGATTTATGAGCTTGAGTTGAGGTCGAGTTAAACTCGATTGAACATCATGCTGCATGCTGACTGTTAAAAAACATGTAATAATACGGTTACATTTCTGAGAATGAGAGTTCTGTCCTCGCAGGGTGATGGGTCATTCAGGGCAGACTATACATTAGAAAGACTGCAGCGGCGAGCTTACAGCACACTCTGTTCGTTCACTGATGAGGCTTTACTTTAGCCAGTACCTCATCAACACACACACACACACACACTACATTAAATACACGCAGTCAATTACGAATGAGTCACTACAAAATATCAACTGGTATCTCCCCAATAAATACTTACAAAAGAAAGCTCATTTTCGACGCCACGATTGCTGTTGATGTTGGTCATCTACCCCGTGAATAAACAGAAAATCGGTCGCAGTTTTCAGGAGAAAACAACAAAAATGATGGTCAGTCAGTCACCACATCGAGAGCACAAGTGCTGTTGATCGTTGATGTAATGTATTCATTTTCTACTTGCGGTCGATTCAGAAATTCAGGGACGACTTGAGTTTTATTAAGTAGCAAGATTTGCATATCAAGTTCAAAGGGATTTTTCCTGAAGAGTATTGCTTTTTCTTTATTTAAAATTTTTACATTGTGATAAATATAAGTATGTTATTGAAAAAATAAGTGATTTTTTTTTTAATGCGTTTTCAAAAGGTTCACGCATTTATATTTTTTAGCATTGACGAGAGCGTCCCGAAAACCCGAAACTTTTGGCGTTGGTGGCGCGCTACTCTGCATGTCAAAATAATTATTTCAGCTGTTTTCTTTTTAATTGTAGAGGGCGCTTGTTTCGGTACCGGTTGAGTTCGGTCATCATCTTTTTCTCTCATAACAAACCCTGCCTTCCTCACACTCTGATTATGAAAAACGCCCTTCATACGAATCCAATATATTAATCTAACAAAAGATTTGTTCTGAACTCCCTTGTTTAGTCGATGCTTATAATGTTGGCCGACTTGCCATAATGTGTAGTAGGCGTGTGGTGGGTATCCCCGCCCCCATTTCCACACACACCTTCTGCGCCCGAAATAAGAAAAAGAAGGAGAATGGGGAAAATGTAATTCCTTTGATCACTGACAAAATTTACTAGCCTTGCCCTGATTATTTTGGTTTGAAGCATAAAAACAACCGGTTGTCAAAGAATTATTTCAGCTATGTTTTGTGTAAGAAACTCGAAATGGTTTTGCTGTCGGGACATTAGACTTGATGACCATGGAGCTAGAGATGACAAGTTGTTACGATTCTGCCGTCCATGCAACAGTCACAGTGCGATTGTGTACACATTGTGTGTACCGTCCCCGTAACTGCACCGCGCTCCAGCTGACCGCGCTTAACAATAATTATTACCGTCTTGACATCAAGACTATCGGGACATGGACAACCTTGCTTCCCAAACTGATTCAAGACTTTTAGTCTGGAGTTCTATTTTATTAGACAATTTAATTATATATTTTGCCTTGCAAAAGGCACCGTGATCCCATCGCATGGACGCATAATCCGCCCTTGGGTTTTACTCATCAAAGGTGGTCATTATTAGGTTGGATGGACTTTTAAAGACATTTTTTTTCAAATTCCAGTAGGGGAGAAAATCCCCCGACCCCGAGTAATTTTCTACGAATTTGATTTCGAGACCTCAGATTTATAACTTGAGGTCTCGAAATCAAGCATCTGAAAGCACACAACTTCGTGTGACGAGGGTATTTTTTCTTTCATTATTATCTCGCAGCTCCGACGACCGATTGAGCTCAAGTTTTCACAGGTTTGTTTTTCTATGTATAATGTTGAGATACACCAAGTGGGAAGACTGGTCTTTGACAATTACCAATAGTGTCTACTGTCTTTAATAAAAGCCGTATTATGGGAAATTAACCCAGGCCAACCCCAACTTAGACCAAGAACTTGCCATAAGGAACATTGATGTGAGGTAAACTTCCAAGGGAATTTCCTCGGGCGGCAGAAGTCCCGTGAAGTCAAGATGGCAAATTCTCCAGTGGTTAGGGCGCCCTCTTTTGGCCAAGATGTTTTGGCGGACTTGTTGAAGGTTACAAACATAAAGTTATTCCATTTGAGGTATGAGGCATGCATGGATAAAACCATGGAGGTAGAAATAGTTAAACAAAGTTGGCCCCTCTCTACTCTTATAATAGTATTATTCCCTTTTGTGCACATTGTAGTGGATATTAACCATGGAGGTAGAAATAGATGCTAGCTGGAAAGTCAATTATTGGGTCACAAAGTTAGACTATTCAGAAAATGGAGGCTAGGTACTGGAACTTAAGACAAAAACTGGTCCTCATCTATGAAGATACATCAACAGAATAAAATTGGTTCTGTGTGATTTCTCCAAGTTTGCATTTTTAAAATATAATTTATGCAGGATACTATTTGGACAGCTGAGCACCAATTATTTTGTTATCATTTTTTTTTTTGGGGGGGGGATGACCGGAGTTGCATGCAATAATGTCCTCTATGCAATACTATCCGGAGGACATTATTGCATATGCAATAATGTCCGCCGGACGATTTTGCATATGCAATCGTGTCTGCCCGGACCCTGCTGCATAGTGCAATTGTGTCCGCCCGGAAACATTTGCATATGCAGTTGTGTCTGCCCCCGTGCAGAACCGTCCTTACAGTAAACGCCCTTGGTCAGTACGGAACATGCTCACCATTTTTTTTTATACAAGCTATTAAGTGCATGTCAGGAATGACATGGGAAATGTTCCGCTGTTGGGTATTCGCTGCAATCATAAAATATGTGAATATTCATGCTGCATAATACGTAGGTTCAGTGCATGCACGCTTGCTTACGCGCGCACATACTGTACATGTACAGTCATGTACATGTACATGTCCGCAGGACGGTTTTTGCAAAGCCCCGAACAGGATTGCATATGCAAAAGTGTCCGGAGCGGACAGTATTGCATGGCGGACACAATTGCATCTGACAGGCCGGTGGGTAGAGTTGCTGGGAGGGGCTTATGATAACAAATTCACATGGATCATTGTCTGATTATGGTTGGAAATCTATTTGATAGGGTTGAAGTCAAACATTTTCTATGTTCCCATTATTTGACGATACATCATGCAACCCTACCTCCATGATGCACCCATCGATGCACTAGATCATCACACCGCGTCAAACACATTGAGCGACTATGTAAAGTTTAGTTAGTTGACGTGACCTTTGACCTTCCACCTCTAAAAATAAACGCGCAACATGTTTATTTAGCTCGTTGCTCGCGGTGGTCGTAGAATGCACCGCTGAGTGCTCACCGAGCAAAGTCTTTCGTTGAACAAAATTACACGTTTGTGGACTTTGAAACTGAAACGCATGAGAGAAAAATGGCCAATTACACGGTTGTGTTGGAGGGTGGGTCACCCTGGGGCTTCAGGCTCAAAGGAGGTAGGGGAACAGGAATACCTTTGGTTGTTTCCAAGGTAAGTTTTGCAAAAATCACATTTTTCTGTTCATTCTTCTACTTTTTGTGTGTATTGATTGTTTTGAGGTAGTGTTTCATGAGGACAATGAGGGCGCACCATCGAAACGGCATTCAATTTTATTGTTTTGTTGATTTGCATTTTCGGTGTTTATTTACTGTTTTATACTGTTTTATGTATTTTGTTATACTACAGTTTGCCAACTTTTGAATAAAATGTAAGGGCAACAACTTTGTGAATGTTGTGAGGATTGCATTTTTGTAAACATTTGTTTAGTGTGATTATAATTTTTGACAGCAGTTGTGAGAAGGGCGCTTCACCGTTCATTTGTCTATTTTTTCCTTATAATAATAAAGTTTTATTTTTGTTACGATTAAATTAAATGTAAATTGCCAACTCAATGTTTGGGCAGCAGTTTGTATTTGAAACCAAGTAGACCTACCAAGATTTCTTGCCAAATCCCAATTTGCAACAGTTCAATTCAAATGTCAGTCATCGAAATACAAGTTTACGATTTTTAAAATTATTTTACAAGGTAACTTTTGTACCAGTCCACTGCGAGAAACATTTGAGCAAAGTTGTGATTATCGAACTACTTCCATTCCAACATGTCCAATGTTTGAAATGTAACTCGTAATTGAACCGTCAATATCACACAAATGGAAATGGTCTTTCAATTTCATTCTTAGAAGCCTAAATTAAATATCCCCAATTAAAATAAAGTGTGTGTCAACCAAGGTTTCAGAGCATTGACTTGAAGTATTGTGGTGGGTTTTCCTCCTGGCACCCATCTATGTAAAATGAAACCTTCTTCTCTTCATTTACAGACTCAGTAATTTATTAAATTTGCTTTTATGCTTGAAAATCCTTGTCTTCTCTCCATGCGTTCTTGGCCAGACAGTGATTAAGTTGGTTTGTCTGAGAGTCCTTGGCTTCACAGCCACAATAGTCACTAAAGACACTGGACACTATTGGTAATTGTCAAAGACCTGTCTTCTTCTTACTTGATGTATCTCAACGTATGCATAAAAAACAAAACTGTTAAAATTTGAGGTCAATTGGTCGTCGCAGTTGCGAGGATAATAAGGAAAGAAAAATCACCCCTTGTCACACGAGGTTGTATGCTGTCAGATGCTTGATTTTGAGACCTCAAAAGTAGGTCTTGAAATCAAATTCATGGAAAATGGCGATTTTCTTGAAAACTACGATACTTCATAGGGAGCCATTTCTCACAATGTTTTATACTATCAATCTCTCCCCATTACTTGTTACCAAGTAAGGTTTTATGCTAATAATTATTTTGAGTAACTACCAAAAGTGTCCACTGCCTTTAAAACTTTCTCTCTTTTGACGATTCTTTTTAAAACGATTCTCTGTACATTAGTTCGAAACCTGTACACGGGCAGTTCTTGCACTGCAATATTAGATTCAATTTGACCACACAACCAGTTTGATGGAATTCAAGTTTTATAAAATTTCATTTTGGACGGAAAAACAGGATGTTGCACCAGATAGAAAAGGCACAGATTCTGTATTCAGTCTCATAGACAGAGGGTGTGCAATTGGAGAGTGCAAACAACAATTAAACTGAAGAGTACATTGGGATTTGTTTTGTTATCCTTCACATGTTCTGTAAAATAGTTTGAATTTGTACACTGGATACTGGCTCTGTCTCTAAAGTTATCACACAGTAGTTTTTTATGTTGGAATTCGATACAAAAAAAACAAAAAAAACATAAAAAGTGCAAATTACTTGTAAAATGATCCTGTCATGTAGAACTTTCTGTAGAGCGCCGATCCTTACAGACTTATCAATATTAATAAGGGTATTTAATTTCTCTATAGATCTTTAGAAGGTGGGGTCTTTTGTAACAAAAACACCGTGCTCATATCTGCCAAGTTCAAAGTTCAATGTTACAATTGGCCAGCGGACCACTGTTATGGGAGAAGGCTATTCATGTAATTTGAATGAACATTTTGAAAACAAATTTAACGCTTTATGTATGTATTACCCTTTTGTGTGATTCGTGTTCCCGCAAAGCATTTTTTGTAAAGCAGCATTTTTGTAATGCAGCAATTTTTGGAATTGATCGTCTGGTAATTTGTGGTGAACACAATACACTGTATCAATGGTCCACCTACACTTGACTGAACGCTTTATAAACAACTAGTGCATGGCCTTTATGATGCGATATTGGCCGTTTGAGATCATTCCAGATTTGTCATTCAAGCAATGAATCAAATATCCCACATGGGGTACAATCAACAATAGGAATTATTCGGGCGAGACCGGTAAAACGATCAATTAATTAGACAGAAATGGGCTTACAATGCATTCCATGGCGGAGTATTTTTGAACAACCACCCAATGACCTCATCAAGTTTGACCTCGTTTCAATTGTTTACCGATTCTGAATCAAATTCCCGGCATACGTTGCATAGTTGTGGGTTGATTTTCCACTTCACAAAATACAAAATTTGCTTCTGAGGGAAGGTGCTGAGTGGGCAAAATAAAACAGGTTAATTTCTCTTTTAATTTGACATTGTTACACTGAAAATGAATGGCAATACAAACTTACATGGTAAGATTTGCTTTTTTTCAGTTCTAAGAACCATTTTTCTAATATACACGAATATTAGATTTACTTACTGTACCCCCTGGCAATGCCTCAAAACTTGTATTTTAGAACTTATAATGTACATTGTGTACATTTGATATAGTACAAATAGATCTATGACTGTAAAGATCAACAGAGTAAAGTACACATTGCTCAGTTTATATACATTGTACAGCTCCCTTTTAGTTTACATCTGAGAGTACATTTTGCAGGAGGGTTACGATCTTCAGTAGCATGGATTCATTCAATTAAAAAGAAATTTTCAAAGATCTACAATTAGGGAATAACAGTGCGAGTAACCGGTCTTCACTACGTGGTAATGACCGGGTTGGTGGCTGGCGCTGTTAACGGACCGAGCCGGATCCCATTATTAAATACCTTTTTTAGCGAATTAAACGGCTAAAATTGTCCACATTTTGTGACTTTTCTCTCGGCAGTACTTCCAGACATAATCAGGGGCCATATTTGAGCTTTTCATATTTCCCATCTCTTTCGTGCGTTAATCACATTACTGATCTTTGAGACCAGTGACTCTTTTAGATAATGATCTGTTCAGCGCCTTCACTGGGGTCAAAGGAGGCAAATGATGATAGCTGTTCTTTGTGCATTAAAACGCGCACATGAGCTCAGTGTCAGTTTATACGCACGCACCTGTTACACGCGCACACTCAAAATTATACATTTTCAGCGCACGTACGCGCAAATGCGCGAAGTTGCAATGAAACTAACATGGATATAAATAAGCATGCGATACAGTGCAACGCGCAAGGTTTACACAATGTATGCTGATTCAGTGGCCACTTATTCGCTATTTTCCAAAGCCAGTCTTTATAGGACCACCGTTAACACTCCCACACGTGACCGGGTTTTGACCAATCAGAGACTTTAAACCGTCCAAGGTATTTATTAATGTAGATTAAAGGCACTGGACAATATTGTGAATTACTCAAAATAAGACTTACTTGGTAATGAGCATGGGAGAGCTGTTGATAGAACTATAAAACATTGTGAGAAATGGCTCCCTCTGAAGGAACATAGTTTTTGAGAAAAAAATTTACTAATTAAAAGAATTCAGGCCTGAAGCCTTTTGTTATTCATCTGAAAGCACACAAATTTGTGCAACAAGGGTGTTTTTTCTTTCATTATTTTCTTGCAAGTTTTCACAGATTTGTTATTTTATAATTTATTCCTCCATGATGGGATATACACAAAGTGAGAATACTGGTCTTTAACAATTACCAAAGGTGTCTGGCCCAGTGCCTTTTAAAAAGAGACAGAGAAAACATGTATGTATATGTGAATTTCTTCTTCCTTGTCAGCTTGTGGTGATCAATTAGCCGATTAAGTGGGACATTTCGCCCAATCTTTAAAAAGATGACCTTGAAACTATCTGTCACAATGTGTAGTTTCACACCTCTGTATACACCAGGGATGATTTATGGCTTTATAGTTCAATACCACAGTTGTTATGGCTGGCCGCTATCAGCTTTCATTCCAGGCAGCTATTGGCTTTCGTGGTCCCCCTATGGTGAAAACCAACACCAGGCCAGATACCAGAGGAATCAGAAGCGAGATGACAGCTTCTTCATGGCCTCTCTAGAGCCGACATTCCTGGCAAGTTTGTGGAAGTATTGATCTCCTAATAAATGTTGCTGGCTTTCATGTCATCCCATTCCGATAGCAGCATTGAGGTCCAACAAGGCCTTGATTGTCTATTATTTATTCGGAATACGAAGGAATCATACTCATTAAAATGACGAAACTTTATGGCATATTATATGGCTCAACTTGAAAACTATTATGGACAAGTTTCCCCTAGTGGAGGTTTTTAAATGTTCTGATATTTGAGCTTGTGAATGTGACTGATGTATGGATTTAAATATTTAACATTCAGTGTCTACTAGCTGAGAAAACTGCAAAAAGTACACCAGCAAAAAACTGTCATACAGTATTTTAACAAGAAGGTCAAGATCAACAATGTTTAGCAATGTGCCAGTAGGTACCAACCGCAACTCTGTCTGCAGCGTTCTCGAGAAACAATTCATACCTGAAATGTTTCTCAGTTTTTTATTTCTTTTGGTGAATATTATCCATTCTTAAATCACATTCAAGCAGAATGCGGTCTAAAAATAGTTTTAAATGCTATCACCAGCTGTGCAGTGCTTCTTCTCACCAAGAAACATTTTATCTATGACCAAACCCTTTAAAGCCATTGGACACTTTTGGTAAACAGTATTGGCCAAGGCCCACACTTTGTGTATCACAACTTGTGTATAAAATCACAATCCTGTGAAAATTTAGGCTCAATCGGTCATCGGAGTTGGGAGAAAATGGGAAAACCCACTCTTGTTTCCGCACATTTCGCCGTGTCATGACATGTTTAAAACAAATCCGTAATTTACGATATCGAGAATTGGTATTGTTTTAATGGGTTTTTTTTTCAAAAAAGAAAAGCATTCCATGGAATAATATTTCAAGAGAAGTCTATCACCATTACCATCTGTAAACCCTGTAAGTTGTTTGTAAATCTGTAAACTTTTAATTTGTTTTCTGTACCGAAAGTGTCCAATGGCTTTAAGCATGCTCCGTGGAAATTTGTGTTGGTTTTGAAGGGGCTTGGAGTGAAGTACAGAAGTGGATACTTACTTACCACTTGTAGAAGTGCACAATTTATCTAGGACTGTAGAGTTGTTTTACTTCTCTTGAATCCGGGCAATAAATAAACATGTTGGAATATAATGTCCTTGAAATTGCTTGTCAGAATGTTGATTTACAAGGCCAGCTGGTCCAAAAGAAACTTTGCTCTGGGGACATTAATGTGTGTGGGTTCTGAAACATGGACGTCATTGAATCTAATTTGCAGTTCATGCTTTGTTGACAAATGCGCCTGGAAGACAAAATGATCTTCGATGGTGTAAATATATCATTATATAAAGGAGAAGATAATTAATGCATGTGTGAAAACTTTTTAAATTGTCTCATTGTCAGGGGAGTTGCAGTCCCCTGACTTGCAAGTTTTGGTGTCTTTCTTATGAAAACATAGAAATCCATCTAAAGTTGAAAATTAGATTTTTTTTTCTTTCTTTCTTGATAAAATGTTGGAAATGAATTGCGTTGATGAGTTTTGCATTCAAAAAAACTGTCTCATAGTTTTCATCAAGAATGTTGAATCCACATTTTGCAAGGTGACAACGGATACCAATACACCTCTGGCCCCAGCATTTGTGAACAGTAACCACAAATACTGGAATTTTCATTATAAACCCTCAGAAATTTTAGAAACAATGTTTTTGGGTGACAAAATGATCACAACCATATTAGTTACATACTGCATACCTGATGGTTACTTCGAAGGGAATCTCTTCTTAAAATAAAGTAAGTTTTTATAGACTATTTACAAACCAATGACCCTACCTTTTAAGCCTTGAGCAGTATGTTTACATTGTTGGATTTATTGGTATACTGGTAACTGACATACTTCATTTGCCTGTCTGTAAACTCTGTAGTCAAGTCTTGAACATCCTTCAGTGTAATTGGTTTGAGTGTTCAAATGAATTCCATACAATTTCACATGGCGGTAAAAACATCTGTACGTAATTCATCATGTTCACATTAGTTTTCGTAAGAGATGAAAGACACTGAACTTATATATATTCATTTGGAAAATATATTTGATTGAATCATGACTTGTTCAAGACTAATTAAAAACCAATCACTGTAGAGGTTACTTTATTTATTGCGCTTACAATCACCATTCTCCGCTTGCCATGCAAGTGCCAAATTTCTGCGCTAGCTGTGTAAGCGTAGAATGCCCAGTAACGTGGAGTATACACGCATAGAAGTCAAAATGCCCCACTAACTTGTGAAATACGCTTGAACAAGCGCAGAATTCCCTGCTTCGCAAGCGCTGATTCTTTGCTAATGGTTAGCAGAGCCATTAAATCAGGCTCAGGCCTATGTAATTGGGCCCAGTTAGAGGATGCCTAAAGCCCTTTTCATACTTCCTGCCTGTGCAATGTGAATTTGGCATGAATTTCAACGTCACAACTCTTTTTCGCTATAATACTCGCAAAAGAGTTGAGCACAACTCAACCGCTGTGAGTGATTCGTTGCGAATTTGTGATATCAACATTCGTATTGCATTCATATTCGCAAGATATATGAACCAGTTTAGTATGGTAAATTTAGGACCTGGCTTAGTAGTGTACATGTATTACACATAATGATTTCCTCATTCAGATGGTGAACCACACATTCTTTGGGTTTAGTGGTTCAACTTTTATTATACAGCTCACTGTACCAACAATGAATGAAGCTAAGATGTTAATCAATTCACTTGCTTTGTCCTCTGTGGATACACCACAGGATAAAGGGATTTCCAAGCACAGTACCAGCATGTTGTTTCTAAAGAGGATTTATCATTTTACAAACTCAATTCAAGATTGACCTGATTAGTGGCAGATCAGACCCACAGACACTTCTGGGTTGGCCAATTCAATAAAAAAAAAACAGGTCCAAAATAGTTTTCTTGTGTCAACATTAATGAGCAGAGGTTTGAGAAATGCCAATTGAGAGGTTGTCTCACACCTACATGTGTAGACTCTTTAAATGCATACTTTGCACACCTTTGATGTACCAAACTGTCTTTGTCTCTGGCTTGCGCTCCGCGCGCTGCCCACGCAGTTCAAGTATGAAACATTCTTCAGGCATTACGTTTCTGTAAAAAGAATTCCCCCTAAAAAATCTTACTCCTACCATGGGCGTAGAAACATAGTTCTAGTTAGAACTACCTTCCCATCTCCTACATGTAGCTAGTCTGTGAACTTGGCATCTCTGATTTGTATGGGTTTAAAAAAGCACCTGACGTCCTTCCATAGCTAGAGCATGGAGGAAGAAACCAGAGTGACCTCAGCTTTGTTTAGCTCCATGGTCAACCAACCATTGCCCCATCCTTTTAACTGTATCATTTGAATAAACTTGTCAGAATTCTATTGTAAGACTTGTTGACTTGGCCCAATAACACTAAGGCTCTATAACAACATAACTGTGTTTCAGAATCAAAGCACTGGTCCATTTCAACCACACAATTAAGCCCCTCACAAATTGCTTGTTCATTGCAAAATACAAAAAACTTGCTTTCTTCAAGGGGGGAAAGGGAGCAGTCGTTTTAGAAAAGTTTAGTTCAAGCAAAACACTGTTGACCATTATACTGTCATTCTCAACTTACCAAATTCAAACAACAGAGGGCGCAATCATGTATGCAGTTTTGTTTTGAGTTGATATTTTCTGCACTGTGCATTTCACTATTACTTTATTCACACCAAACGACATCATTTCACACGCATGTATACAACCTGTAAATACAATTTGTCAGAGTTTACGATACTGTATGAATAGGAAGTGACACATTTGTGACCAAAGAAACAGATTACACCCTATTATAAAAAAGGAGGTATCCATGTTGTGCTCAAAATGATGAAGATGCAGAACAAAACGAATTTTAGTTTTAAAAGTGTTTCACTTTATAAATTTTGATTTCTGATGTCAATGGATTGTGTTTTGTTTAGTGAAATCTGAACCAAATAAGTAAACTGTGAAAGTTTCAGCTGAAACCTTTGCTTGTTGAGAAAACAACAACAAACTGTCATCCAGTACAATTCATAAAGACACTGCAGACACTATTGGTAATTGTCAAAGACTAGTCTTCTTACTTGGTGTATCTCAACATATGCATTAAATAACAAACCTGTGAAAATTTGAGTTCAATCGGTCGTCGAAATTGCGAGATAATAATGAAAGAAAAAACACCCTTGTCACATGAAGTTGTGTGCTTTCAGATGCTTGATTTCGAGACCTCAAATTCTAATTCTGAGGTCTCAAAATCAAATTCGTGGAAAATTACTTCTTTCTCGAAAACTACTCCACTTCAGAGGGAGCCATTTCTCACAATGATTTATACTACCAACCTCTAACCATTACTCATTACCAAGAAAGGTTTTATGCTAATAAATATTTTGAGGAATTACCAATAGTGTCCACTGCCTTTAAGAACACAGAACCCATCATCTTTTGCGAGGGGGGGACAGCGGGTGCCAACAAATAGACACTGCTGAAATTTGCATCTCAAAAATTCACTTTGGGATGAGTTTTTTTGATGATTCAACTTCTGGCATACATAAAGTATTGATTTCTTATCAGCAAAGCATTCCAGTAAAATAATTTCACATGATGCTTAGCCACCATTACAATATTAATAACAAGTAAGCTTTCAAATAAAAGTTACACCCATTTTTTCCCCCCGGGGTCATTACCAAAATATGACCCTACCTTTAAAGAGCTTAAAACAGATCATTTCATTGATGATTGAGCCTATTACTACCCACGCGCCACAACGATTCACAGAGAAACAAGTTTTATTTGCTCAGCCAAGGATAATGTTAAAACCGCTAGCATCCCGAATTCTTCAGAGTAAAAGAGCTGGCATGCCACACATACCAAACTTGTTTTCCATGGTGTACGTGTTATAACAGCCAGTGGAGTAGAGATTCTTCAGGGCATGTTGGTCATCGCCGCCTGCTGGATGATGTGTGTTGAATAATCTGATAACCTCATTCTTGGTTGGTTTATTACATAATCGGCACAATTTCATCTGTTTCTAGAGTAGTAGTGCCAAGATCAGTAAGGCCACACACCACTCACAGTGTGTTTGTGTGCTCTCACAGTACAAGGAAATTGTATGGTTTTGTTGATTGCCTGCTCACAACAAGACAACAATACCCTGTAAAGCCATCAGTGCTTCACTGATGCAAAGCGCTTCCATCTATTCACTCCCTTCTTGGATCACTGTATTAACTTAGCTCACCTTTTGGAACAATTTGTTTTGGGGGCAGCCTCATCTCGGACCTCGGGTTGACGCCCACCTTTTCACAGAGGATCACCTCTTGTTGTAAGTCTCCATGATTGAAACTCGTCGTCCCTAGTGAAGTGGATTCATCAATGCCTACATGTACGCAGGATTGGTGTAAGCAATTTCAAACGTGTAGCTGTGGTGTTTTCTCTGATGCCAGCTCTAACTCAACTCACTGCCGGTTAGGGTCAGTGGTAATTAAAACCAGAGGATTCAATCATACCATCTGCAGTGACATTGAAGCTACTGCTCATTTAGAATACGTGACAGCAGCCGATACTGCATTTGTAGAAGTCCTGGCCTGTGGAATTGTTGTTGTATTAAGATACTTGGAGCGCTTTGTGCGTTAATTATTGGTACCAGGATAAATCTCCGGGATTGGAATTTTTGTTGTGTTTATCATTGTTGTTGGAGTCAGGATAGAGACATTCTTTCTATTTGCCATAATAGGTAAGTACACTTAAAAAATATTAGAGTAAACATGTCTCTGCGCTATGTAGGACTGTACAGTAGTATCAAACCCTTCTCTATGAATTCTTGGGATGTTCTTGTACTGCATGTTGTAGGTTGTGAGTTGATGGTTGGAGATATATTCATTTCTTTCAGATGTTCTGTTGAATATTTTTTTCTTGAGAGAGAGTGGTAGGTCTGAAAAGAGCCTGTTAGTTTAAATTCCAATTAAACGTGTTTTTGACATTTATTTTGATTTTTTAAGAGTGATGATAAAAATCGCAATGTATGTGTTAGCATGGGTAGCGTGGCACAGATAAATTCACCATTGGAAATAAATAAATACAAGTCCTCAAACAAAAACAAACAAATAAATAAAAAATGCCTCCTGCTTCATTTTTGAAAGGGCAAGGTTAGTATTGCATTTTCTCCTGGTAAAGAGAACGCAAATAAGACAATTATAATTTCTATTGGAACATTTCAAGAGGCATCGTCGCAACGACCAACGGCATTGGAGGCACTGCCTCTGTTTTACCTCTGTGAGGTATACACAAGGCCTGTGCTTGAATAAATAAGGAAGAGCCTACAGTTTGTGTAGTCCCTCTTAGGTCAATTAATAAACTAGTGTATTGTTTTGTATAATCCATTTTATACGTAGCTAGAATGTGTATATAAATAGGTAAGGTATTCTTACAATTTTTGGTGGCCATCTGAAAAATTGTGAATAAAAAGTAGCCTGAAAAGTATATTCATTTCAAGTCAATACCATGTACATTATCTTGTTCTCAGTCTGAGTCTGTGTACTCATGGAGGAAGGCATAGTGTACTCAATAGTTGTCAAACCTTTTCCAAAGGCCAAATATCATCGGATAAAGAACAGACATGTTGCTGGTATAATTGACAGAAATGTCTTTCAGAAGTATGTAATATCAATTGACATCCATGAATTTAAAAATAATTGATTGTTTTGATCCCTACTAGTTCAGTGCAATGTACTTGTACATGTTGTACACATGTAAATCTTTAGTGATAGTCTAAATAAAATACAATGGCCACCAGCACCAATACACTCTGTAAATAAACTGACATTTTTAGTGCTGTAACCCCATGGTTCTCCCTATGCACAAGCTATCGTATTGGGCCGATGCACACGATTTGCAGCTGATACATGAACATTTCGGCAGATATGAATTTCTTTTTTATATAATTATAAATAAATAAAACCATGAAACTTTTTTTGTGAATACAGTACAGTATTCATGATAATATCTTAATTTGTTTTTATAGTGTTTATCTTGGTTTTGAAAGCTCTAGCACAATCTGTACTCTAGATTACGCTAGGGCTTCAAAACCAAAATAAACGCCAAGTAAACATTCCGAAAACCTTGTTTCAATTCAGCATGTGCCGGCCAAGCTTGCATAAAAAATAATTTGGTCCAGAATGCCCCATAGTTTTGGAAATCTGGGGAGAACCCTGAGCCTGAATTGTCATTCATATTTCACACATCATTAGGCTTTTAAAAATTATGGGAATCCAACCTTTTAAATGGTGTGCCATGTTTTTCAATGGGAATCGACCCATGTTTTCTTTAATGGGCAATGAAGCATGGACCTCCAGCAGCTCCATCTGCACCATTCAATAGTGCAAGTTGTTCATTTTAGTAATCTGTGAAATGTCAAGCGTACATGTAGAAAGTGTTTTGACATGCAATGTAACATGATGTTATGTGGTTGGGTGTGCAAGAGATGGCAGAACTATTAGCTAGATTTGGCAGTAAACCATTTCCCTTGAATAGCAGAGCAAAATGCTACGCAAAATGGATCAGGTGCTACTCAAAGATTTATCAACATTCGGGTACTCAATACTAGCATTCAATGTGCACAAAATCTGTTTGTTCTAAATATTTTACCATGCAAAAGTGCTGGATGAAATCATTCCCTATTAAAATGAATGGCAATAAAAACTAACTTGGTTAGAAGTACAGCAGCTTTCAATAGTAAGCATGTTGAGAATCCATTATTTTGAAGTAATGTGGTTAGTATGAAAAAATATCAGTTTTTATGCCACAAAATTTGAATGTGACAAACGCTACTGTCAGACAGGTTTCTCAGATTGTGTCTTCAAACTACGGAGTTGTTCTTCCTGCGAGGACAAAATCTCTGGATTTTCAGCAATATCTCGAGAACGCTACCGCCGTTTTAAAAGAAATTGTATCAAATTCAATATGATTAAGGTCAAAGGTCATGGTTGGACTACATGTTTTAACCAAACATATGACACTTTAGAACAGTACACAAAGTTCACAATTTGCTAAATAAACTGCAATATTGATTACAATCACAACATTTAATGCACGCTCCTTATTCTTTGTCAATATGGGCACATGTTCTTGTTGACATTTTTTTTGATTGAAACCATAGCTGACAAAGCAACCTATATTTGTGGAGAATGGCCTACATTTTCACATTGGATTAAATTTAATTAACGCAGAACAGCTGCTTGTTCTGGTGCAGGAAAACAGTCAATGATTTCAGGCCTGGAAATAACCCATGGCACCCACAGCAATTGCCATGGTGCCCCATGCTTTTGCTATTGACTAAATTCACCTGGGCCCAATTTCATAGCGCTGCTTAACGGTAAGCAAATTTGCGTGCTTACTGTAGCAGAAAAAATTGCTTAAGCCTTAGCACATTTCACAGGTTAGCAGAAATTGGGCGGCCATATTGCGTGTTTACCGTGGATTTGCATTGTGACGTCATTTATGTTCGTGCGGCAAGCACCGGAAGGTTAGCATGCCTTTTCGTGTGCTTACGGTATAGCAGCGCTATGAAATAGAAATTGCAAAGTAAGCACAAAATCGGTCGCTAAGCAGCGCTATGAAATTGGGCCCTGACGTCATCTTGAGAATAATCTTGGATGGACCATATTGGTGGGCAAAGTCACTGTGCGTTATTTAATATAAAGTGCGCATTTTAGGCGATGTTGCCTTGACACGTAAACCAATTGACCACCAAAATGGTGAGCAAGGCACAGTCAAGAGTGCCCTGTGTAAGGTTCCAATACAAATTAACAACCCCATAGAAGTGCCCCTCTTACCAGGGAGGAAAGTTGCTGTGTCCCTTCAATTCAAGAGCAAAGTTCAAGGCCTTGCATTATGCATGCGCAATGTAACATTGTACATCGGACATTCATGTCTCACATTATAATGTCAAAACACTATAGGTTTTGTGTATTTAACCAGGAATGATTTCATCCAGCAATTTGCATATAGCACAATATTTACACTGTTGTTTGTGCAAATTGAATGTTTTCTTAGAGCCAAATTATGATTTCCAGCAGGTCACATACAATATTGTGTCACTTTGCTATCATGCAATGCGAGGGAATCGTTCACTCAGTATCCATATTGAATATTTTTGTGTTTGTCTTCATATAATAGGCCTACATTGTTGAAAATCGCAGAGAATTATCTTTCCACATTTACATAATGGGTATAGGTCCACTTAGCACTTAATGAATTAAGATCCATTAAGATAGTGGCGTACCTATTATACATTTTCATTGGGGGGGGGGGGGACAAGTAGGGGCAAAGATTAAATTGGGGGGGGGTAAAGAAGTACAAGATTGTCATTAATCATGTTTTACTGATTGTTGATACAAACCAATCAGTTCCAAAACTGTCTACATTGTAGTCTACATAGTTTGCAGGTAACAAAAAGAAGATTTTTATCCACTTTCAAGCTGCACACCAATTATTTGTCACTGTGCGTTACATGTGTGCCTTGTTTTAGATTACTAAAATACTTTGTCAATAAACAAAGTATGCCATTATATTATGTACATTTACACCTTGCTCACCAAACATTGGTCACTGCTTATAAATGTAAAGTAAGTATAGACGATGTGACCTCTGACGTCACTCGAAAACCATAACATGATTCGCGCGCGTACCGCTGGGCAAAACCTTTGTGATTTGGCAGCCAGCTAGAAAGTGTATGCAATCTTACCATGACTACGCATATTTTTGCCCAGTGAAACATGGCGTACACAGTGTTTTATCAACAAAGGACCGTTTGAATGTTAACATGGGTCACACCGTCTATACTCAAATACTTTGTCAATAAACACAAGGTATGTCGTGTACATTGTACCATAGACTTCTACGACTGTACTGTAAAATACAATGTTTTTTTGCAAATTCACATAGTATGCCATTACATTTACATTAAATATCTTATACACTAACATTGATCACTGCTACAAATGTAAAGTAAGTATACTCAAATACTTTGTCAATAAACACAAGGTATGTCGTATACATTGTACCATAGACTTCTACGACTGTACTGTACAATACTTAATGTTTTTTTGCAAATACACAAAGTATGCCATTACATTTACATTATATGTTATGTGACACTAACGTTGATCACTGCTACAAATATAAAGTAAGTATACTCAAATACTTTGCAAATAAACACAAGGTATGTTGTGTACATTGTACCATAGACTTCTACGATTGTACTTCTCAAATTCTTTGCAAATAAACATAGTATGCCCGTTCACAGTGTACATGGTGTACAACAACGCCGTGCTATGGTTTACATGGCATCATTCTATCCCCACCTGCAAGTTTCTCTTTACTAAGCCCACTCAAACGATTTATACAGTCATCATTACCACAGTGCAATATCATAGCCATATTAAGCCAGCCCCTTGCCATATAGATTACACTGTGCCATCCAAGTGCAGTTTGACTCACGGCAGATGCATTGCTCCCTGGCCCGACCTCCAACTGTTCTCCGGTCTCTTTATACAGCAGCTAGAGCAGTATTGTTATATTTTTAACCCTTGTTGAGTTCGATTTAGGTTTGAGAACGGGACTGATTCAGCGATGGGGAATTTATTTATCAGTGTCTGGGGGTATCAGTCACACAGACTGTTGCCATTACATGAACAGCATTGTTGACTGGCTGTGACATGAAATGATAAAAGTGTAGAGATTGTGTAAGGAATTTTTTGTCATTGACTTGGATTTGTATCATGTCTGAGTAAGAAAATACCCAGGAGGTTAAGGGAAGGCACATTGTGAAAAAATGCTCAATCATCATCTACTATTTTGGGATATATTTGGCAGTTTGCTTCCCTTGTAAGAAACCATGGGGAAGATGAAACTAACCTTGCATTCTACTGTTGGCCTTCCTTGCATTTTTAAAAACAGACAAAACAGTCTGGTTTAATCACACAATCACATAAACTATCAAATTTAACTTTTACGGAACATGTACGATTGACCAAGGCTTAATAATAATAATAACGAAAACTTATAAAGCACTAAATTCCGCCTAAAAGACGCTCAAGGCGCTTCACAGAGAAACAAAGTGGAGCCAGGATTTGTTTTTAAAAGGTGTTAGAATTTGCTTGGAAAAACTAAAAACTGAGTGTCCAAACTGTCCACTTTGTAAATAACAGACACTAGTGGAGTATCCAAACATTACATGTGGCCGTCCTGCGCCGTTTTTGGAGTCAATGGCTGAAATGGTTGTTGGCAAACTCCCACAAGGGGATAGGCCAAAACTGGCAATAGCCAATTTCTCTCGTACAAACACTGCCTTTTAAAAGCGCATTATTTGGAAGTGCGTTCAGTTTTGTGCAAAGGGTCAGTATTGTATCAACAATAATAATATTAATAATAAATAATATTGGATGTTCTTCCTTGGAGGAACACATACATGTAACTTGACTGCAAGACTTGTTCTGGTTCCAGTTGTGCAGTGTTTTTGTTTCGCCAGTGTACATGTACATGGTAGTAATGTTTTCCAGTGTATCTTGTCTCAAGCACGGTTTAGTATCGCACTCGCATTCTGAAGAAAGGAAACGATGAATAGTGGTTCAGTGGGTATTTTGGGCCCAGGTACATGTCTTGTGTGCTTTCCAGTGCTTTATCCTGTCTCAAGCCTGGTTCATACGTGTACTTCCTGCAAATGCGAATGCGAATGCGATACAAGTATTCGCGTCACAAATTCACAACAAATATTTCGCAACAGATGAGCTGTGTTCAGCTTCTGCGAAACGTTCATTTCAAAAACTGCCATGTGACGTCAAAATATGCTTCGCATTCGCATTCGGAGGAAGTCTGAACCAGGCTTCACTCACAAATTCACAACAAATATTGTGCAAAAGTTGAGCTCTGTTCAACTCCTGCGAAGCATTCATTTCTAAAACTGCCATGTGACGTCAAAATATGCTTCGCATTCGCATTCGGAGGAAGTCTGAACCAGGCTTCACTCAGAGCGTAAGGCCTTTTCACACTGTCCAAAATCTCAGGGTTGGAACGGTTCCAAACAGGAGATTTTGTTAACCCGTTTCACACTGTACAGTATGTAAAAATTTCCAACTCGTAGCATGCTCTAGCCGGATAGAAATCAACCCTGGCAGGGAAAATCTCAATTCGGATCGAAATTGCATTTTTTGTTAAACGGTTCACGCATTAGCCGGTCCACGTAAAGACGAGTGTGAATGTTGCTTATCTCTGATCCGTGCTGAAAAGAAGCAAGGCTGAACCGGAGAGGACCCGGGTTTCAACATGGTTCGAAATGGAAGTAGTGTGATAAGGCCTGTAGAGTAAGGACCTTTTTAAAACTATCCACGTCAATCAGGTTCTGATGATGTTTACATTTTGTCGTCCTGATTCCCTTGATATGTTCCGTTGAGTCCAACCACATACTGTAATCATCAGAATTCATGGCCTTTACATTGTGTGTATCAGTTTCAGGTTTGATCGGGAGGGGGTTGCAGAGGGGGGGGGGGGGTAGAATGGATGACAATCACTCAGAAATTGCAGTACGCTGATCATTTTTTCTCATAAATTAATCACACATGATGGATTTATCAGCTGTCAGTCAATAAATTAACCTACTTCAAGAAGAGAAGGTTAAATCATTTGGCTATATGTTCATACAGGATAACTGTACACTATGTATTGTGAGTGCCCGTTTACAAGAAAAGCAACACTTAAAGGCACTGGACACTATTGGTAATTGTCGAAGACCAGTAGTCTCACTTGGTGTATCTGAACATAAAATGCATAAAATAACAAATATGTGAATTTTTTTACTCATTTGGTCGTCAAAGTTGTGAGAGAAACACCCTTGACGCACAAGTTGTGTGCTTTCAAGATGCCTTGAATTTGAAACCTCAGCTGAGGTCTCGAATTCAATTCAAATACTTTAGTGTGAAATTACCCTTTTCTAGTCTTTTTTAAAGGCACTAGACACTATTGGTAATTACTCAAAATAATTATTAGCATAAAACCTTACGTACTTGGTATTGAGTAATGGAGAACTGTTGATAGTATAAAACATTGTGAGAAACAGCCATCTCTGAAGTAACATATTTTTTGAGAAATAAGTAATTTCTCACTAAAATATTTGAATTTGATTTCAAGACCTCAGAATTAGATTTTGAGGTCTCGAAATCAAGCATCTGAAAGCACACAACTTGTGCACCAAGGGCATTTTTTCTTCCATTATTTTCTCGCAACTTTGATGACCAGTTGAGCTCAAATTTTCACAGGTTTGTTATTTTATGCATATGTTGAGATACACCAAGTGAGAAGACTGGTCTTTGACAATTACCAGTAGTTAGGACGAGTTACTCGACCTAGCTTAGGACCAGCCTTAAGTTTTTAATATCTCCTAAACTCTTTGTGAAATCGACCCCGGGCCTGACCTTTTGTAATCCAGTTACTGTCACACACTTGTTTTTAAGTAAGAGGATCAGTGTTTTCCCCCATATTGACCAATATCACACTTTTTAATAATAATGTCAGGTAATTTTGATAACACTATTTCATCCCACTTAGATCATGAAGATTGGGACTCCATCTGTCACATGCAATATGATTTTAGTATTCGTAGAAGATTGAAAAAAAATGCAAGCAAAACGAAACAACGTGCCTCAAATTCCACATGGCTCTTTTTACAAGAATGTCCAAATCTGTGAGCGGAGTTATTTTTGTCTCACTCACAAAAATGGAATAAATATTCCGGACAATATTCTGATGAATGATAAAAGAGATACGATCAAGCTACTGAGGGTCACGTTACATGGTCATTGACCTTTGACCTCTGCCAAAGGCCTGGATGGAATTCCGGGCATGTCACCCATTCCTGTGTACATGTTGTACTTGAGGATTATCCTTTGCATAATACAGTTAGTAGTCTTCGGTTCAAGCTGGCGTTATGAATTGCTCTGCAGATGTTTGCTCCAGTTCCCCTGGACCAAGGAGGTTGCACAAATGATTCTAGCCTAGAATTATTTTGTTGCTTCTCTCTCTAGGATGGAAAGGGTACTGGGTCAGCAGTTAGAAAAATATTGAAGTAAATACTCTATAGAGGTCAGTGTTAGTGCATGACTTTGAGCGGTTGGCGTGTTGACTGAGCCAGCCCTAGGGTCAATAGATTGGATTGAAATTGAGGGCTGGATTTACTTGGTATTGTTAGTTTTTGTTATTGTTGAAGGGCGGGTTATTGGGGAGGATTATGATGATAAAGGAATGCTGAAAACTTTAGTCTGTAAATGACCTCAGGGAAGTCAGACCAAAAGATGAGGAAGTCCTTACAATAACCCATTGGAGTTTTGGTACTTGAACCCATTGTGTATTGTGCCTAAAATGGGGATTTAAATGGAGTCAGAAATGTAACTTACATTTGTACCATGTACATGTATCTTAAAGTTTTGTTCTTCAGAATGTTCTCAGTAAGACTCTGTTTACAATTACTTGTATGTTACAAAGGCAAAACATGGATTTTTCATCCCACTTCTCAATGGTTTCCTGACTTTGTACTGTACATCCTAAGAAGTAATTTCTTTAAATAGTCAACTTGTGAAGTCTTTTTTGGGAGGGATGTGGATCTAAAAAGAGCCAGTTTAATGGCTCTGCTTACCAAAATCAAAGAATTGGTGCTTACAAAAGCAGGGAATTCTGCGCTTATATCCTGTGATTTCATCAGGAGTTAGCAGGGAATGTTTGCTTGTGTACATACATACACCACACTATCTAATAGGCATTCTTTGCTTACACAGAGCGCAGCACAGTAAGCCATTAAACTTGGCCCAGTACTCCCAGCTTGACCCAATTTCATGGCTCTTCTTTTAAAATCAAAGAATCAGCGTTTACGGAAGCAGGGAATTATGCGCTTACGACAAGCGTATTTCACAGGTTAGCAGGGAATTTTGGCTTTTGTGCGTGCATACTCCACGTTACTAGGCATTCTACGCTTATAAGGTTAGCGCAGAAATTTGGCCCATTGCCATGCAAGCGGAGAATGGTGATTGTAAGCGCAGAATTCGGCAGTTAGCAGAGCGACATACCCTGATATCAGTCAACTTCATGATTCGCATTTATTAGGATTTCGATCTGTCAAAATAATTGTAATTCAAGTATATGAACAAGTATTATTAACAGGTGTACAATGTAATACAATGGACTTGCCTCAAATGTATCTGAATGAATCATTGATGAATAAGGGTAAACTAATTACAAGGTTATTTGTTTTAGTGTTTGCCCTATTGATGATCTCTTTTATTCTGTATGATTAATTGCTTAATCATAGTTCAGCTCATAGGCCTGAACTTTGGAATAGTGTGCCATATTTTGCTTATTAATTTTGGCCCTCAAACATTTTCCTGCTGATTATATGCCAGGGCTGCTCAGGGGCCATTCAGCAAAGTGAATTAATGTTCAGAAATGTAAATTTTTATTTAGTGGCTTCATACATGTTATACTAATATTTGTACACTGAAGAATAAGGTTATGCCTCAAATGAACCAATTATATTTCAAATGTCTCCAACATACAGTTTTCAATGGCTTTTCCTGGCTTTGACCATGGAGGAAAAAAATTAGACAAACAACTTTGTTGTGTAATTTAAGCAGGGATGAAATTTACTATTTTGCCCAGCTGGGTAGTTTTCTTTTTTATTTGTGGTTTATTTGGTTTTTTTTAAATAAAAATTGAAGTTTGACCTTCCCAAAACTTCATAGACTTCATGGACCATTTAATGTTGACATTGTTTAAAGGGTTTCAGTACTTTTTGTATATCAAAACACAATGTACACAGATTTACATTAAACTTACACCGTTTGAATATGATAGTAGAAAGCTTACATTAAATTATTACTTGCCGAGGTGCTGTATTTTGTGAGAAATGAGTAAAACAATGTCACAAAAACACGTTTTACTAATTTCTCAAAAACTACAGCACCTCAGTAAGTAATAATTTAATGGGAGCTTTCCACCATTATTATGCTCAAACCGTGTAATACCCAGACCCTTTAAAGGCAGTGGACACTATTGGTAATGTCAAAGACTAGCCTTCACAGTTGGTCTATCTCAACATATGCATAAAATAACAAACCTGTGAAAGTTTGAGCTCAATCGGTCATCGAACTTGCGAGATAATAATGAAAGAAAAAACACCCTTGTCACACAAAGTTTTGTGCGTTTAGATGGTTGATTTCGAGACCTCAAGTTCTAAACTTGAGGTCTTGAAATCAAATTCGTGCAAAATTACTTCTTTCTCGAAAACTATGGCACTTCAGAGGGAGCCGTTTCTCACAATGTTTAACACTATCAACCTCTCCCCATTACTCGTTACCAAGTAAGGTTTTATGCTGATAATTATTTTGAGTAATTACCAATAGTGTCCACTGCCTTTAAATAACATTTGTAAAATATTTGTACTACATGTTATTGTTATTGTGCTTGGCGAAATTGAATGGCGCACATCACTAGTGTCTACCTCGATAGTCTACATTTAATATCATTAGAGTTAGCACAGATTCTGTTGATTCTCTGCCTAATGAAGGCCACAAAACTTGGCCTTGGTTCGCAGAGAAATAGACCAATAAGCTCTGCTAGGCGCCTACCACAGCAACCGTATTTTACCAATGTCCACTGGGGAATGAAGTAAGATACCTGCTTCTTGCCACACAAAGGGCGCAGCGCAATTAATTGTGATATTTTCACGTCCAATTGACCAATCACAGGTTGATTTGGGGCATAAGGGTGCACCCTACTAAATAGGGAAAAAACAGAGCATCGGCCTCATTAATGTTTTGTAGGCCCTCAAAATGTTCGTTTATACACCGTACACAGATTTAAGAGCTCAATTTAAAAGGGATATCTGATACAGTGTGAAAATGTGCCTAATTGTGACCTGGTGGTTGTCAACTTTCAACTTGAGGTATTTTGGATGACATACATGTAGGCCCTGAAATAAATGACCCTATTGACTGAGAGATGTAGGGACATTAAAGACATTGGACATTATTGGTAATCGGTGTGAATGCAAAAATTTAAAACAAGTCCAAGTTTTGGGTTGTTTTAGAAAAAATTTCAGAGCTAAATTGACTATCTTTTATTTTATTTTACAGATCAACCCTGGGAGTAAAGCGGCAGTCGCTAGCATCCACATTGGTGATTCATTAGAGAAGATCAACGGGCAACCAACCTACAAGCTCGACCAGCATGATGCATTGAATCTTATACGCAATACAACCGCACAACTGGAATTAGTTCTTTCAAAGTGAGTGAACCCTTTTTAGTTCTTAACATTTTCAGGATTGTAACTTTCACTTGCTGCATCCTCCAACCTCTCTTGCTCTTGAATTACTATTGGTTAACTTTTAAAAGAGGCTGTGTCATCATGGCACTTCTACATTATCAGTTATTCCTGCAAGATGTTGTGAAGCTCATTTTGAAGTATAATACCTTTACATGTCAAAATACAGCCAACCAAACCAGGGTAAACCCCATATCTTTACGATAAGTGCACTGGGTTACATTGGATCACACACGGAATGTATACAGATTCTTCAGCTTTACATCATGTACGTCGTTATCCGAAGGACGAAGCAAAGTAGCATTTGCTTTTGGACTCAAGTGTCACAACCAGGACTCGAACCCATACTCTGTTGGTCAAAATCATCAGAGAATTAGTCCATTTCGCTTGACCGTTCGGCCATGACACATCGTTGGGTATGGGCTTCGAGTACATGTATTTTGCTATGAACAAGGCCGAGCACCAAAAACGATATTCAAATTGTTTTTGATTACGAGTACCAAGTCAGAGAACTACATCACTGGTATTTTCCAACAGTTTCAAGCCCCAAACTATGTAATCTTACTTTTAACATGTATCTTTAAGGGAGTGGACACTATTGGTTGGTAATTATTCGAAATAATTGTTAGCATAAAATCTCACTTGGTATCGAGCAACGGGGAGAGAGGTTTGAAAACATTGTAAGAAACGGCCCCCTCTGAAGTATCGTAGTTTTTTAGAAAGACGCAATTTTCCACGAATTTGATTTCAAAACCTCCGATTTAGAATTTGAGGTTTCAAAATCAAGCATCTGAAAGCACACAACTTTGTGTGACAAGGGAGTTATTTTCTATCATTATTATCTCGCAACTTTGACGACCAATTGAGCTCAAATTTTCACAGGTTTGTTATTTTATGTGTATTTTGAAATACACAAACTGTGAAGACTAGTCTTTGACAATTACCAATAGTGTCCATTGTGTTTAAGACTAATGTCAATAGAATAGTTGAAAGTAGTAGTCAGTAATTGTGGACACTCCAGCATAGTATGAAGCTAACCTTCAGATACTGTATACAAGAAGGACATTTTGTTTTTTTAAGTGTCCTTCTTCATGTGGAAACAAGCCGTAGGATATTGAAAGTATGCGAGGATTTCTGTGAATGTTGTGTTGATAAAGGTATGCCGTTGATGCATTAGGCATATAGTCTGTGGACAATTCACCATCAGAAACATATTGTGACCTGCTTCAGCAAATGAGAGTAAATTATTGCGATATTGAAAATTGAGAGAGATGAATGGTTAGCCATTGTGTTAGTAAAATTCCAAATTGATGAAGATTTAAATGTCTGTCATGACTATATGATTAAAGTACTTATTGTATTTTAGTACTTTTTGTAACACAAAACACAATGCCCACAGATCAACATTACACTTCCATCATTGAAGATAATGATAGTAGAAAGCTTTCCTTTAACTAGTATGTGCTGAGGTGAAGTTATTGAGTAATGATTAAAAAAATGTCACCCTCTATATAACCTGTCTTTGGAATTACACAAAAACAACCATATATATATCTTATCTTTTTCGGGATATTTTTGTTCACAGACCACCTCCATTAAATGGTCCACTAATCATCAACAACAACAACAACATGTCGGCGCAGACCAGTTCAAATGTTACAGGTAAGTCTTGAGAATTAATCTTACTTGTACACCATCGTTCCGAGCAAGGAAACCTTGGTAGACTGTTCAAGGAGAACATTGCCTTTTAATGAGATTTGAAAATCGTTAGAGATTGGATTGTAATGAGGTCTGTGTACTAATTGGATAATTTGATATTCCTTTACAGATTGGGACCTGGCGAAGTTCCTTTTTCATTAACTTTATTTTATCATTCATGTTGACCATCATTTCATTGTCAAAGCAGCTAAATACATGTAACAACTGAGAAATTCTTGAACTTCTTATTCAGGTTTGGTTGATTATGTGTACAGACAAATGTTTTATTTGTTCTAAAATTGTACGTATACGCTCGTGTAAAACCAGGTTTCCCAGTTTTTTCTCTCTTTCTTTTCAGCTGGTTTGTGTGATCATCTTTCTTGTCGGCAAATCTTTGATAACAATATATTACAGTCTGCCATTTAAAAAAAAAAAATTCAGTTAGTTTGTTTAGTCGTCTACCTGTGTTGTCATATATGTAGACTGTTTTGTTGGTCATATATGTAGACTGTTTTGTTGGTGTGGACCAAAATTCATAGAGCTTGTTCAACAACAAAAAAAGGTGTTCATTTTAAAGTGTGGCTGAGCAGCACATAATGTACTCCCATTGAAAAATAAAAATCATGTTTAATAGTTTTGTAATATTTAAGTTTTATATACAATACACCGATTTCTGATCGGACTGTTTACTCGGTGCTTATCGAGTCCTACAAAACCGATTAAAGGAACACGTTGCCTTGGGTCGGTCGAGTTGGTCTTTGAAAAGCGTTTGTAACCCTTTGTTATAAAATGCATATGATTAGAAAGATATATTTTAAAAGTAGAATATAATGATCCACACAAGTATCCTCGAATTTGCGTTGTTTTCCTTTTACCTCGTTGACAAACCCAGTCGGCCATTTATGGGATTCAAATCTTTGACTCCGATAAACGGACGACCGTGTGAGTTTGCAAAGTAAAAAGGAAAACCAGGCAATTTCGAGGCAAATGTGTGTGTCTCATTGTATTCTACTTTTTAAACATCATTTTAACAATATATGCATTTTATAACAAATGTTTACAAACGCTTTTCAAAGACCAACTCGACCGATCCAAGGCAATGTGTTCCTTTAAAATCTCTACTAGGCTACATGTACTCACCCAGGTGGGATTCGAACTTGTAACTTGACCATAGACAGTGATAAGAGGCAAATCAGAATCCTCCATGTCTGTTGTGAAAAAGCTCTTTTTTGGGGGTCCAGACCAGTCCCATGTACTGTACCATGGAGAATATCCAAATGTTTGAACGATTTAACATACTGTGAGTTTAACCAAAACAGGGCAACAGAGCGTAAACAACTTCACAGTTGATGACGAGACTGTTTCCGTTGATGGAGTAACCTTCCACGGTTTCTCCCCGAGTAACGTATCGGTGACGCGTACGACAACAACTAAAGTTACCAAGACGACAAGAAGTCGTTCCCCCTCACCCTCCAGAGGGCAGAGCGGCTCGTCTGAAAACCTCATCGGCTATCCGAGAAAGATGGCCGTCCGGTACGATTCAGAGCCCGAGAGTGAGGCTCCGGTGAAGTTTATGTCAGGGGTCATGTGGACGCCACCATCCAGCAAAGGTCAGTTGGCATGACCTGTGAAATTTGACCTTTAAAGTGCAGCATGCCAAAAAGAAATGTGACTATACAACATGGTGCCAGCTAAACAATAATAATGGTTACTGCAGGCCTGGAATGTCACCCTTGAGAGGGCAAATCAAATGGTCCCAATTGGGATTTGAACCCAAGACCCCTGACATTACGAGCTGATGCTTTACTCACTGAGCTTTGAGGCACTGTGGTATACTCCCTCTGGTTTGCTCTTAAATACACATTTCTGTCTCAGTTCTTTAGGAAAACCTGAAGAGTAAACCACTGTGCCTCATAGCTCAGTTGGTAGAGCATCTGCCTGGAGTGTCAGGGGTCTTGGGTTCAAATCCAAATGAGGACTATTTGATTTGTCTCTCATCTCATGTTGAGTTATTTCACTTCTATGATCAGGCAACATACCAAATCAAATTTTGTGTTCATCCTAGAGAGTGCAAGGCCATTTCATTTTGCAAAGGGCACTTGCATTGGAAAACTGTGAAGTGTGTGGGACACTTCTGAAGGGGCACCAAGGCCAAGACCATGGGCAACAAAGGCCACGACTGCTGCGGCCTTAGTGTAATTCCAGGCCTGTTAAAAAGTTTGACTACGCTCACAGCTGAGTTGAATGACTTGAAAGTGAATTGGAAGAACAAATCTGCTATATCTCCAACTCCAACCCCTTTAATAGTGATTTAAATTTTCATCAAGATTTTATTTGATACTAGTGATATGTAATTAGAATAAGACTGGATTAGGGCAAAGCCTTTAAGCTGTTTCCCAGATGAGTTAATGGTCCAACTACAGCAAAATCTGGAATCTCCGTTTTACTTGTCATTTTAATATGAAGCAGGGCAGATGTTTTTTTATACTTAGAAATATCTGAGGCCAACAATAGGATGAAAACATATTTTATCTCTGAGTCTGAAAAATAGTTTAAACCAAAACAAAGTCAACCAAATCCTGGAGTTAAAATTAATTTGTCATTTTTTTTCATAATTGGTTTTGAATCAAATCCATATAACATAAACCATATAATTTATTTTAATACCCATTGATTGACCTCATTAATTTCCTATTACTCTATTTATTTCAATCTGTGCATCGATTACATATTTTCATTTCATCTCTCACCCTCCTCCTAATTTGCATATACAGGGATGTACCATCCACATTCGGTTGTCATCCCTGTCAGATCAAATGGTACGGTCGATTAGCATGAATGCTTGCTTGGAATCGCTCTATCAATTGCACCATTATTTCCAGAGCCCTGTGTGATTTTGTGTTTTTCTCATTATGAATGGCGTTGATTTGGTTTTAGTTTTCGATTTTTGTATGCAGTTTCACTCGTCGTTTTTATTTTCTGCAGTGCATTTTATTTTGATATCACTTTTGATTTTGGTTTTGTTTCTTTTGCCTTTTGGTCCTGCATGTACCGTCCTCCCATCTTGTGACTCTGCTCTTACTTTGCAATCCTTTACAATTGTGCTCCATCTTTCATTTTCTAACTACCTGGTTTGTTTGATCCTTCATCATTTACATCATGCCCTTTGACCCCTGACCTTTGTTGCCGACCTCTGAACCCCGTCTTCTACCAGCTCAGATAGTTACTGTACATGCGAAGATCAACCTAGGTCATCATCTTCCCCCTCCCTTACCCGTTCAACCCCTAGTCATGTGACCAAAGAGTGTGACCCAATAACATCCCTGCCACCACGCCCAGGGGAACCAGCCACACGACGGGAACCAGCTAATCCAAAACGGCACCGCAGCAGTTTTTTCATTCGACCCAGGTCACGAAGCAGCGATGGTATTTTTTGTTTTCTGTTTTTGAAAAAGTAGTTTAAAACTTGCACTTTTCTATAGTACAAAATCAGAACAGAGTTAGAAGATAAATTTAAGCTTGCCTACAAATTATGTAAATAGAAAACAAATGACTCATGTACATGTACATCATAGTCGGGGATCAAGTCGGCTGAGAAGCATACACAAAACATTCAAACTGAAAAATTTTACAGTATGTGATTTTAATTTGAACAAAGAGATAAACAATAAAAATAATATTAACTAGTACTTAAAGCACTTATTTACAATAGTCATAAATGTCCTGGGCTTAGCATGAAATTTCTTCCTTGATAAAAACAGGATTTATCAACCAAATTTCCAAGTGATTTTCAGGATAAGCAAACAACAGCTGAATACTGCTAACAAGCAATAAGCAACAAATTTGGTTGGTAATCCTCTTTGTTTCAAGGAATAAATTTCATGCTAAGCAAATTGTTGTGCTTTACAGGCTTTATGAAATTGGGCCCTAATCATTGCACCAATAACATCCCTTTAATCTTTCTCAGGATTCCCTTCTAAGGATTGTGGCTCAAGAGAGAGGGATTAAAAAACATTTTCAATCTGAGAAACGAATCTGCATCAAACATTTCTCAGATTGTGTATTCTAATTGCGGAATTATTCTTCCCATTATGTACACATTAACCGCTCCACATTTTCGGGCAATATCACAAACCTTTTGAAATGAAATTGTCACAGGTTAGTTTTATTGTTTATAATCTAAATTTCTAGAGGATTAAAACAGTTGCACTGTTCCAAACCACAAAGGTATATTTTGCCTTTAAATTTCTTTGGCAGCATTTCCCAAAGCCCCACTGTATGCTATTTGAATGCGTTAGACTGCCGCTGACAATTAGGTCAGGTTGGAAGGCTCCCCGAGGAGTACGCTTGAAACTTGAGCTTGACCTTTGCCCCCAGCCCCATCAGTATCATCAAAGTCAAGAACAAAAACCCTCCCCTCCAATATCTCGGCGCTAGGGTTTTCTTTTATTTCATGCATGCTGTGTGGTTTGAAATTTCATGATTATGAGCATGTTATGTTGCCATGGTAACCATTAGTTGCCCAATTATCACGTTCATACCTTTGGCTCGGTTTTTCACTTTCATAGTCTGCAACACTTTTAAACAAAAACAATATTGCATAATTTTTTCCTATCAATACTTCAAAAGTTTTTGTGTCAAATTTATAATGAATTGAATTGAATCAATTGAAGCATTGAAAAAAATAATAGGGATCCGAAAGTCAAATTACAGAATAAATGATTTAGTTTTGTTTGATTGGGAGATGCATGGTTAAAAGTCAGCATACGGTCCCTAGTTTTGGTTCATAACATTGCCTAACAGTTTCGTTTAAAAGTTTCTCAAAACTACCCTCAAAGTATGTTGTATGCTTTGTCAAACCTGCAAAGAATTCTCCTTTATTCCAATATACCGATGTGTAATTGACAAATAATGTAAGTCACTCAGCACAAGGGCAACTGCAGTTGTCTATATATATAATCGTCTGCATACATGGAATTCATGTCATTATTGTGTGGTGTGTGGAAAGTGGTGCCTTTTCTCTCAGGAGATACATGTATTACTTGGACATCGTTGAGCATTGCGTCACTCTCTTTCATAGAATACTTGTAACACTACTGTTTCTTCATACTTTCTCACTTGTACACATGCTTACAGTACTTATGAAAACATTCTTGCCTCTGACTCACAGAAAAAAATATATTGTACAAGTTTTATGAAAAGTTTATCATGAAAAATAAAACTGTTTCTTGTACTCAAGGGAAAATATTCAACAACAAAATTTTTAAACTTAAAAATCACCTTCAACAACCAACTGATTTGTAATTGACAAATAATGCAAATCACTCAGCGCAAGAGAAACATCTTTCCTTGAGGCTGTTTCAGACTTGGCGGCTGCGACTATGGCTACAGCTGAATCGCTGCATCATGCATTGAAGTATAGGACGTTCATTGCAGCACCCTTAGCAACAGCCGTAGCCACTTATAGAGATAGGGCCTTGCACGTAGACTTGTGGACAAGTCATTAAATGCAGTGATAGCAAAATGTTTTTTTCTGCGTATCTCGCGAAACTGGTGATGTTCTCATGAGACTGCTGGCTTTTTCGAAACTACTGCTCTCGAGATTACGCGATGGAGTAGTAGTCAGGCGCGATAAACATTTAACGACTAGTCCACGAGTCTTCTTAACAATCGGTCAAGTGGCGCAAAATGTCATTTTACATTTTGCTTTTTGCGTGAAGTATGAACATAAAGCTGTGAAAGAATTGATGTCACCGATACTGTAAAATTTATGCAAGAAAGCACTTTCTTGTGTGCAAGAAAACACTTTCTTGTTAACTGTTGACTATGGTATGGGTTTCGACGCCTGGGGATCCACAAGCTTTATCCATTATATCATTAGTTGTGGAATTTTAATTGGGCAATAGGGGATCGCTAATGAAGCTTGAGGTTGGAACTTTTTTATTAGAAGAGAAATCTTGCGGGACAGAGGGATCTTTGTCGTCTTCATGATTGGAGAGTAGATAACCGAATCATGGATTAGTCTGGTCATGTGTTGTAACAACATCTATGCAAGGTTGAATTGCTACGCAGTCTGGAATATTATACAGAATGGCTGAATGAATTCCACTCTGCCAACTGCATTTTTAGTCTCCAAGTACACATAAAGATGTGATTATATGTAGACAGTTTTGCATGTAGATGATGTCACTCACAGGGTACGTTTTACACGCATACGCCTCTCTTAATACTTATGCATGACGTCATAATTCTTACCCAAAATGAGGCTATGGGCGCCAACCCCATCACTTGCAGTGGCTGCGCCCATCGCCTCGTTTTGAGTTAGCATTGTGATGTACCTCATGCATAAATATTAAGAGAGGTGTATGAGCCTGCCCACAGGACTGTTTGGCGGGTTGGCGTAGTGGTATCTTTCCTCGCCTTCAACCTTTAGGACCCCGGTTCGAATATGTGGTTTGGGTTTCAGTCCCTACCTGACTGCCTGGGTTTTTCCCCGTGGAATAACTCTCTGGGGTCTTCCCCAACATCTAAAACTGAAACTTCCTTCCTTGTCTTCTCTCCATTTGTGTTTCTTGACAAGTTAAAGCATAGAGCTCTATGGTTGCAGTGATAAAGTTTGCTCTTCTGAGAATCCGTGGCTTCACAACCAGATTTTTTGTTTTGAAAATATGCATAAAAATTTTGCTATGGGTGTTGCTATGGGCATCTTATGCTTCTATGCGTGTTAGCGATAATCCTATAGATGTAGCTACCAATTCAAAATTGAGCCGAGAGCATTTTGTGGCAGACTAGAATCATTGTATACATGTAATATAATTTTATAAGGTATTGCACCCTTTTACTCTCATCTACAATAACAATTATTTATGATGAATAACAACAAATTTGTTTTTAGGTCTAAAGGATGAAACTGAAAAAACTAATTCTAAAAAATAATTATTGGATTACAGCTTCTAGGAAAGGCGTATCACCATGGCGACCCGTTGCTTTCCAACCTCGTTCGAAAGACGACACAGCAACCTATGCCTTCTCCTCACCCCCCGTCCCTCCCCCACCCCCAGAGTCCGACACTGAGGACTTCCCCCCTATGGTACCCCCTAAGCCCAAGGTGGTCCGAAGGAAGCTGTACCTGTCAGCCAATCAGCCGCAGTCTGGTAATTTGCATAATTAGTATCTGTAATAACTCACCTGCATGTTTGATTTCTTAGGGGACCAATGAGAGATGAGTACGTGCCCCTCATTTGCATGGAGAAGAATACTTGTTGGTGATTGCACGGACTGCCCTGGACTTAATCCAATCAACTGTTAGCATGACACAAGGATGTGCATGCTTTGATGTCTCTCAAAGTTCAATTTTTTTCTTTTTGTGTGAATGTAGTGCATGTATCATTTTCTCCAATCATTTACTTGTGTGATTTGTATTTTTATATCGCACTGCATTTGACGTTCCTTAATTGATTGATTTGTGTTATGCCTGTTGCATTTTTGTATTAACCTACTTTTCTCCTTCGTAGGTTTTTCATACCTCTATCTGTGTGTATTTATCATTAACAAATGACATTATTTTTTCAAAAAAGGTTGACATGCTCGAATGTTTGTTTACTGTAAGTAGAAGTGTGCTGTTTTCTGACAAATGTTGGTACATGTATGTGGGTTTCACAACTTCAAATTTGTTTGGCTACAGCATTGCATCAGCCAAGATTTGGGTTGCACAGTTTGCAATATTATTATACAGGCCTGTATGCTTTAAAAGCTTTGGAAGGGCAAGGGCACCAATGCATTTTCTCCTTGGTAAAGGGCATCCTATGAGGAAATTGTAACTACTGGAGAATTTCAAGGGCACCAAGGCAATGACATGGGGGCATGGAGGCAATCACCATCGTTGCCTCCATGAAGTATCAGCACTGAGTTTACACTGCTTTCCAGTCTGAGTTTATTTTGTTGCCAACCCAATAGAGGAATTGGTACAGATAATAATAGAACAGTTGTTTGTTAGGCCTTCCTGACAATGTGTCCTTCAACATCTCCGTCTGTCTATGGAGCTCCTCTTCATGTTGAGGCCATAGAGTTTTAAAAATGCCAGACTAAATCACATGGCTTTCTGAACATACTGTATCCAAAGAGGTAAAGATGTCTGACGCTACACTAAGCAAATCAAAATGGTTGCGAGTGGTTTATCATTAATTTAGTCTAAGCTTCTTGCAACCATACACACTTCTGCTGTCACAAGACCTTATAAATGCACATAAAATATTCAAATGGCATTTGTGTTATTACATGTAGGTGTTAATGATCTATTCAATAGTGCTCACATTGTACACTAAGTAATGATCTCTCTTTTGCTGAAGGTGTTGCTCTAAAAAGACCAGCTGTCGATTTCACAAAGAGTTAGGACCCGTCTTATCTGGAGTTAGGACGAGTTTAGGATTAATCTTAAGGTCTGCATGCTCATTGCAGGGTTGGGACTCGTCCTAAGTTGGGACTCGTCCTAAGTCTTAAGTTTACTCTTAAGTTAGAAAAAATGTTGTGAAATCGACAGCTGGGCCCAATTTCATGGAGATGCTAAAAAAAGGTAGAAAGCATAACAATCTATCTCATTGTTATTACATGGTGTTACCGCAAACTCTTCTATAACAATCTATGGGCTGTAAGCAAGTAGGCACAGCTTTGACATTTGTCAGAGGGCCCAATTTTTATAAAGCTTCCGAAAAAGCTTCCGTGTGGCAAGTCGATACACACACATGGTTTTACCGCAAACCAAAGCTATATTTTTCTATGCTAAGCAAGATTTTGTGTAACAGGCTTTTATAAAAATAAAATATGGCCTGCTTTTCAAAGAGTCAATACCACAAAAAGAAGAACAATACTTGGTGTACCCATATGAACTAAGAGATGGATAACTCCACCATGCAATCCTTCAATATTATATTTTATCCGCAACACACTGACTGTTGTGTAATGTCTGACCTGTTTCTGCTAAGTAGCATTTTTCTGTGCTTAGCAAGATTTAGTGCTGGGCATGAAACTGGGCACAACTCTGGGAGACAACACCGTAAGATCTAAGAGACTGATTGATAACTCTACCATGCAATGCCTAGCTGTCAATTTTATCCGCATCATAGCGACTCTCGTTTAATGTCTGACCTGGTGTAGCCAAGCTGGCAGACTGCCAGTTTTGACAACTCAAAACATTAGTTAGATTCATTTGTATTATGATAATGTCTGGCATAACTTAATTAAGTACTTGTTCATGTATACACACTGTGTGGCTACAGACAGATGGTTGAGAGTGCAGATCTTTTTTCTTTTATTAATCGTCAAATTTGTTTTAGAGAAATAATGGAACAATTTGATAGCTATGGTTAATAATTTTAATATCAACCACGACGATCCATTTTAGGATTAGAATCTTGCACTTTTTTCAGGAAGCTGTGACAGCACTATGGAAAAAACTTACTGTTTAAAAGTTGTTCTTGATTAATTTTGTTCAGCAATGTGAACAAAATTGCTTAACATTTATAATGTTGTGTGAGAAGTTACCACTTTCAAGTTGTTAACCAAAAGGGAAACTGACTGGGTAATTCTAAAAACAAAGTATACAATTTTATTACTTGGTATATATCATTCAACGTTAACTTTGTCACTTGTAAAATGTTCTTGTATTTGTACAATGTGATTTTTTTCATTATGTCTTGTATTTGATAATCTTCCATGAAACATTCCTCTGTATTTTGCACTTTTTCGTTGATGTTCTCCCCTTTTTTTTCTGCCTGCTCGTTTTGTTTATCCTGCATGTGTGTTGCCTGCAGAAATCCCAGCCAAACCCGTTGGTATTGGCCGGGTGCGTAAATCATCACGAGGGGCGGAGATGTTCTTTGCACGTCAGGCCGAGCAGGGTATTGCGAGGGACCCAGGTATTAATAAGCTTTGCATGTCGTGCATGACTGTCGTACAGCACTCTCACAAACCCATCACAGAAAAGTTTGTCTTCATCACTAACCATGTTGGATCACTACGTTGTTACATCATATGTTTTTCACCGTTCAAAAGAATTGTAAATAATTTTGAATAATTGTTTTTATTACATGTATATATCTAACATTAATGAAACTTTAGCCATTTTAAATTTGGTTCATCCTGCGAATGCAATACAAATTTTGTTGTTACAAATTTGCAATGAATAATTTGCAACAGTTGACTGTTCTCAACTCCTGCGAAATGTTCGCTACGAAAACATCCCTGTGACGTCAAACTTTGTATTGCATTCGTAGGAAACATGCACTGGGCTTTACATGTAGGTGCCATGACTCCTTCTTAGATTTGCTCAAGGCCCCTACAGTGTAACCATACAGCTATGGGTTTCAATGTACCTGTCTGTACAAATTGTATAACATATTGTCGGTATTGGTCATGCCATGAACTGACGTATCGGTAATAAATCACAAAATTCTGCAAATTGGTTTTTGTATAAATTGTTGATAAATTCATTACTTTTAACATTTTCATGCTGAATTTCTACGAAGTGGCATCATGATACACCACTTAATCAATTGAAACACGTATAGCACAAGCACAGTGCCAACCATAGATATTATGACTTAAAACAACCTCGCCCCCTCCTTTCCTAAGGTGTGGGAAATCGGCAAACAAGGACTTGTTTTCAAGTCTTCTGTCCATTCTTATGCATGAATTTCTCACCAAGTGGCAAGAAGAAGTCAGAGATAAAAGAAGTTCTGAATCCACATACACAAAAGAAAGATCTGACCATGGAACTCGTGAACTCATTGCTCTATGGTACTTCTAGATGTAGATCTGCTCCGTCCCAACTTTAGAATTGTCCCAACTTGATTGTTACAGTTGGGACTACCCAACTACACTTGGGACAACTCTATAAGGTTGGGCCAGAAGATCTATTTCTACAACTCTTGATCACACATCATCAATAATTTGGCCAGCTTTACCTACCTGGCCCCTTCCATTGTAACACTCAAGTTGGGACTACCCAACTACACTTGGGACAACTCTATAAGGTTGGGCCAGAAGATCTATTTCTACAACTCTTGATCACACATCATCAATAATTTGGCCAGCTTTACCTACCTGGCCCCTTCCATTGTAACACTCAAGTTGGGACTACCCAACTACACTTGGGACAACTCTATAAGGTTGGGCCAGAAGATCTATTTCTACAACTCTTGATCACACATCATCAATAATTTAGCCAGCTTTACCTACCTGGCCACTTCCATTGTAACACTCAAGTTGGGACGGCCCAACTGTTGGACAATTCTAAGGTTGAGACAGAAGATCTATTTCAACACCTCTTGATCACACATCAATCATTTGCCTACCTCAGGCCCCTTCCATTAAACATGTCATTGAAACCAATGGGCACACTTAACTCATGTTTCATGCATGCCTACTTCCATGTTTCATGCATGCCTACATCTATGTTATGTTAGATTACAGGTGGGAATGTGATATTGGAATATTGTGGCAGAGTGATTTTCCAAGGTTAGTTTCTAACCTGAAAGACTCTGGGCTTCCTCCATGGGTACACCACATCAGTTACTCACTAGAAAATGTTTGTCACATTTCAATGTCAAACTTAGTTGAAATGTGGATTTATGAATTGCGGAAATACTTCCAATGTTGATTTTACGTAGTTTGTCCCACTCTACTTATTGCTTCGGAAAAATTTGTACTAAGCAATAACAAAAGTTTTATGAAAAGTTATCTTCAACCATATTCCAAGTGTCACAGCCCTACCTCATTAAGTGTCTAAGTCATTAAAAGTTAATTAGTCATAACACCATATGTGAGAAATGTTATTGTTAATTAACATGTTTAGTTCCATGAAACTACTAAAATCTGTTCCATGTGTTTGTTTAATTACTTAAACAGTTTAGTTAATAGTCTCACAAAACTACCCAAGTAATTTACCCACAAATGTGAAAAGTGACTCTGATTTGCTGTGTAAAAGCCCAGTTCCTGGTTCCTGCATATGTGAACACTAAGCGCAGTTGACGTCACAAATTTGCAATGAACAATTGTGCTGTGCTCAGCTTTTGCAAAACATTCACAGCAAAAACAGAGCTGTGTCATCAACTTTGCAGAAAGAAAGTCTGCAAATTTTGGGCACTCGGTAACAATCTAAAGCTCGGTTCATATTTCCTGCGAATGCGTGACGTCACAAAATTTGCATTGAATAATTCCCAACAGTTAAAATGGGCTCAACTCCTGCAAAACGTTCTTTGCAAAAACAGCCATGTGACATCAAAATTCGCTTCACATTTGCATCCGCATACTCAGGAAGTATGAACCAAGGTTAAGACTAGCAAGCTTTCAGTGTAAATAAAAGAAGACCATGGTATATTTCTAGAAATCAAACATAATAATTCTGTCATTTCTTTCTGCTAAAAATTGTGGCCTTCCAAAGCAACAACGGCTGGACATTGCAAGGTCACATTCCTTTAAGTTCCTCTGTACTTTCCCCAAGGATAAAAACCAGTCGAGTGCATTCATTGAAAAGCTCATCAGCTGTCCGTCCGTGTTATGAATATCACTTGAGATGAACGTTGGGATTTATTCTTAGATGATGGGCTGGATTAGAGATAGTACACTATGTAAACCTGAAACGGCTGGTCATCCCCACAAGCCAAATACATCTATAATTATCATGCAGTAATATTTTAATCCACATTTTTTGAACTATATTTTTGTTTCTGCTGGTATAAATGAGAGAATTCACAAGTTATCACTTTAAAGGCAGTGGACGCATTTGCTATTGTCAAAGACCAGTTTTCTCACTTGGTGTACATGTATATCCCATCATACGTAAAACAAGCCTGTGCAAATTTGGGCTCAATTGGTCATCTAAGTTGCTAGAAAATGATGAAAGAAAACACACCCTTGCTTGGACGAATTTGTGTGCTTTCGGATAGGAATAAAATACTTCTAGCTAGAAGTCTTTTATTATTTTAGTGAGAAATTACCTCTTTTTCAAAAACTACAATACTTCACAGGGAGTCGTTTCCTACAATGTTTAATACTATTAACAGCTCTCCAATGCTTGTTATCAAGTCAATTTTTAAGTTAATATTTGTTTTGTGTAATTACCAAACGTGTACCTTCCTTTAAAGGCACTGGACACCTTTGGTAATTGTCAAAGACCAGTTTTCTAACCTGGTGTATCCCAACAATGCATAATATAAAAAAGTCTGTGAAAAGTTTGACTCAATTCAACATCAAAACGAAATGCAGCCTGTGAAACTTTCTAATCATTTTGGTTTATTTATGAAAAAATAGACAGATTGATTCTGTGCATGTTTCAATGTTGACAGTGCTCCTTTTTCAAAAAAAACCTCAAAAATAGCAACACGCGGGCCAAAATAACTTCTCACTGTAGTTTTATTGGTCTTTATGTCAGTCATGCAAGGTTTTTTGTTGACAATAAAAAGTATTTTGAGTAGAACAGCTGAGCGTTAAAACATTTTTCTTGTGACGTTTTGTTAGTTCATAAACATAATATAGAGGGGGCATGTACCACTTAAAAGATCTGATGCATAATGGTTACACTTGATCAAGTTGCACTAACATAATGAGACTGATTATTAAGTGCACTTGTTTTACTGCAAACATGTATTTCTGTGTTGTTACTTGTTTTAACTCTTATTCAGTTTCTCAAATGTTTACCAATAATTGCTCCATTTTCATTCAGTTGTACCCATCATAACCTTGTACTTTACCAATTTCACTGTTGTTGTTCCTATCTTTGTTGTTACAGGAAATAACCATAGTTTTCTCCTTGTTAAACCATTGTTAAAAACTTGATCATTTACTGTTGTATCTTAATAAGATTCAAGTTGATGTACAAATGTTGCATTTCACCCTGTCAAATACCCTGACTACTTTACTATATGAAACTATTGTTAAAGTGTTAAGGTACCATGCTGAGGCGACCATTTTGTTCGGCATGGTAGAGTGCTCTCCACCGAGGCGCAAATCGATTCCCATGAAATATAATTTGACACTGTATTCGAATACAAAAAAATATTCCTCTGATTTGTGTTCAGTGACAGAGTTTGCTTTCCCTTTGTGGGCAGGATTCAGCTTCATGGAAGCATATACCTCCACGACCCAAAGCGTTAGCTGGAACTATTATTCATGTTTATCCTTTGTGTATATATACATGTACCTGTACATTAATCTTAACAAACAGTAATCTAACATAATGAGTTTGTACTAACATTTGTTGAACCTTTTCCCCCCATCACTCACAGTTTGACATGTCCATGTTTGTTATGCCACCAGGTTTTCCATCGGAGGTTTAACGTCCTTCATGATGTAACATTTTATTTGACAGGTCAAACAATAACCACTACTATTGTTACTTTTGTGTGATTGTAGCTTTAGTTATAGATCTCATTTTAACATTTATTAACAGAAGCTTTTGACATTCATTTACATGTGAGCGATTTTACAAAACATTCAGCTTTAAGAGAAGTTAAGTAGGATTTGAAACCTTGCATGGTGGAAATACGATATGGAAAGGTTTGCGGTAACACCATATGTAATGACTATCTCTATGAGTTGGGGTGGTTTCTGAAAAGAACCGTTGGTTTCAACTCGAAGTTTAGAGAAGTTGATAATATTACTATTGTGAATTCTATTGTGACACCGCACTTTGCTTTGCATTTAATTAGATTGATATGCGTTGTAGTACGATCAATCATGGCCCTCTGTTGTCCTGATATTGTCCTTCTTGGCCTTGGTGCCTCTTCTAAAGTATCCCGTAGACTCTCAGATTTCAAATGGACGTGTCCTTTACAAAATGAAAATGTCCTTGCCTGACAATAACTAGTCAAGTTTCTCAGAAGCACAACTACTCAAAAAAAGATTTTTACACATAAATCCTTTTTTTGGTATTATGTCACTAGTCAATACAAACCTCACCTTACCTACATTGTACATATATGTTTATGTCAGGCCTTGAATTTTTTATCTTTGAGAGGGCAAGGCCACATTTTACAAAGGGCATCATTAGAAAATTGGAAAATCTTGAAAGTCTATGGGAACCTTTAGAAAGGGCATCAAGGCCGAAGACCTGGGGTCGATTTCACAAACAGTTAAGACTAGTCCTAACTTAAGACTAGTCCTAACTTAAGACTAGTCCTAACTTAAGACTAGTCCTAACTTAAGACTAGTCCTAACTTAAGACTAGTCCTAACTTAAGACTAGTCCTAACTTAAGACTAGTCCTAACTTAGGACTAGTCCTAGGAGATACTAAAAACATATGGCTAGTCCTAAGTTATGATGAGTAACTCGTCCTAACTCGAGATAAGACTAGTCTTATAGGAACACGTTGCCTTGGATCGGTCGATTTGGTCTTTGAAAAGCGTTTGTAAATGTTTTTTTTATAAAATGCATATGGGTAGAAAGATAATGTAAAAGTAGAATACAATGATCCACACAAACATGCCTCGAAATTGCACGGTTTTCCTTTTACCTCATAGACTAACACGGTCGGCCATTTATGGGAGTCAAATTTTTGACTCCCATAAATGGCCGACAGTGTTAGTTCGCACAGTAAAAGGAAAACCTCCCAATTTGGAGGCAAACTTGTGTGGATCATTGTATTCTACTTTTAAAACATCTTTCCAACCATGCATTTTATAAAAAACGGTTACAAACGCTTTTTATAGACCAACTCGTCCGATCCAAGGCAACGTGTTCCTTTAAATCTTTGTGAAATCTACCCCAGGGGCAACAGAGGCCACCTCCGGCCTTCATGTTATTCCAGGATTAGTTTGTACATGTACGATCTCCTGTGATAGATTTTCCATTGGAGTTCAAACGTGGCATCTCTTCATGATCGTCCTAAATTAATCAAATCACTGAAGAAAAAAGAAAGAAAAAAAACTCATCAAGAAATGCATCAAATGTACTAATGAAAATATTCACGATTCGGGAAAAGGCCTGTCACGATTAATTGTCCATTGGATTCAACTCAATTAATATCGGAGTCACTCTGCCTTCCCTCTAACCACAGACAGTAATCATGAATCCTGGTTACCGTAGTATGCCTTGCTGAATTAGAAAATCTCTCATTACATGCTTGCTGGGAAGCACTCCAAAACCACTTACATGTATACATTAAAATGTTACATGAGTTATCTTGTAGAGATAGGTCGGCCATTTTGTTTATTGTGTCTGATGGATCATTGAATCATGAAATCCTCTTTCAAACACAAAGTGCAATTTTGACTGAGGAACTTGTTAAATTACAACTGACTTGAGTACATTACAGTAGTTTCCGGTGATTAAAATCCAATCACACTTTATGTTGCGACACATTATATTGGAGTAAAAATGAAACCTGTCAGTCGAAAATTGTTTGGTTTCTTGTAAAATGAGCTCTATCCTAATTTAAACAAACAGAGAGAAAACAGCTTTGAAAACCAGTCCTCCAGAGCATGGTACATCATATGGAATCTTTCTGCAGTATTATATCAAACTTGTGCAATCTGATGATGTTATTACTCATCACACACTCACCCGAGTGGATTACGGAAAACATAGTGCTTCATATTCAATGAGGCTGAAGGCAGAGTTGGATTGGGGACACAGAAGCGCTATTTTTTGCATTCTACGGGTGCGCATTTACAAACCTAACATCCACTAACATTTTCTAATAAGCCATGTGCGAGTTAGATTTGAAACTTGTCTGGTACAATGACTTACTTATTACAAGGTACTGCTTACATTTTAATTCCTCAAAACATAAAGACAGTTGCACAGCAAGTGGTTCGGGCAGGCGTTTGTACATGTATAACAACTTCCAGATGAGCAAACCATGGTACCATTTTGCCATACACATCCATTCAGAATTGCGTATGGCTGTTAACCGTCTCTTACAGTACTACGCAACAGCTTGCCCGAAACATGTGACTGTCTCTGTATTCAGAGGAATTGAAATTAAAGTGGTAACTTTAATCAACCTTATCATTGTACCGGACAATGTTAAAATCTCACACAAATGGCTTTTTGTCGCAGACATATTCCTGCAATAACTGAACTTTTTTCTTGTTTGACAGATTCACCCGATGAGCCGCCACCCCCACGGATGTTGACCAACAACAACCAGTACCCTACCTCCCCAACGTCCCCCACCAAGCACCACCCCAACAACAACAACCCTACCTCCCCTAAGCACCAGAACTACTCGCAGTCACCCCCGAAGCAGGACACGTACTACCAGCCAGTGCGGCCGCAGAGAGCAGACTCCGGTCCTGATCAAGATTCATGGCCGGCACCTCCACCACCGCTGACTAGTGTTGACAGTAAACCTCAATTTGCTGGGGCACCACCGCCTAATCCAGGTATTACTCTACACTAAGTCCTGTTTCAGTATTTTGCAGCCATGCAACTCTTCCGCAAAAAAAAAAAAAATGATCGGCGCTAAAAAGAATTAAAAAAAAAAAAAATCTTTTAAATTAATTTTAGATTTTTTTTTTAAAGCCTAGTATATGCCTGGCAACAATGTAAAACTACAATAATGTAAAATAAGTCTAGTACATGCTAACAATGCACCTTAGAGCATAATAAACCTCAACATTTTCTAGGGTACCATTGTGGGTATCATGTCCCGTGGTGTTTCGAAATTTTTTATTTTTTTTTAACGGCATTTGCATGCCTGATTTTGGGAATAGCGAGTTGTCGTTGCAGGATCAAGTAAAGAAGCTGACTACACTTGAACTTAATGATATTACAGGGATGCCTTTTGGTGGAATTCCCACTTTAAAAAAAAGTCTATTGTTTTCAGTTCCGACTTTTTAAAAATCTCTTACTTCAGCAAGTTCACTTTTGAGCCTTTCACTCTCCAACATTTAAAGTGACAACAGCGGCGAGTGTTTCATAGTCCGTCGGGCGAGACAAATTCATACAACAGTTTTGAGTCCTAAAATACAGTTAACACAGGGCTAGTTAAGATGACATTTGCTTCAAGGCATAATTATTGTCAGGTGTTTTCTAATAAAAACAATAGAATTAGCTGTTGGAAACACTAGCTTACCAACAAAGGGGACCCACGGTATAAATGCAAAATGACAAGCTGGTGGCCTGACATTTTGACCCTAGCAGAGTCTTTCTCTTCAGCCTTCCAGAAAGACTCTGCTACATGTAGGTTTGAAGCGTCACGCCAATTATTTGTTTTGAGTTTACTACTAATGACAATTATATTATACATGGCTTTAGGTTGGTCACCACCAATGCAGCCCAACCCAGTCCTGTACCAGCCAACAGAGAACAAGAGTCCATCAGCGTGGACCCCAGCCTTACCCAACATCAAGCCGGTCAAAGAGTTCAGACCGGTCAAGTTGGACCTCAATTCAGCTCCTAAACCATGGAAGGCTGCTGGTGCACCTCAGATTGAGAGAACCAATGTAAGTAAAGCATTGTTCCAAGAAGCAGCCTCGTTTCCAGAGGTAATCGATCTTGCAAAGCCATTTTTCCCCACAATACTCAAGCTTAACCCCTGGAAGTGGTTCATTGAAATCTGCCAAAATCTGGCATATTTGAATAAGACCTGTGGCTGATCTACACTGGGTGCGTTTGATTAGCTTCCCTGTGTCGACCCCGTGGTGCTCATTCGGGTGAGCCCCTGACAAGAGCTAATCAAATGATCACTCACCCTATCGTGGTGACGTCGTGCACCTCGGGCAAGCCCCAAGTGACCCATTCCACAGGCAGGGCACTGGGGGCTGACCCGGGTGAGCCCCTGGAATGACATCAAAGCTATTCGAACGTACCGGGGACAGATCGGGTCGAGTCAAAGAGCAACTAGTTCCCTCTAGTTCATCATTGGATTTTGTGATGTTTCTAACCGTACGCAGTTTTGAGTGACTTTGTAAAAAACATGACTCAATTGAAAAGGAATCGCGTCGAAATAATTGCATTTTGACATGGCGTGTACTAAGCACCCTACAAACGCTCAAAAGTTTCTGATGCAAAAGTTTGCCCTGAACCAGTCGTACAGGGTAGCAGCACTATCTTTAGTCATTTACACAATACACAGTCCTCTGCTGTCTGACCATTCAATATCAATCAGTGTGGTTTTGAATGATACCCAAACTATGCCAGCATGCAATATGACACTATGTGGGGAGGTGATACAAGTTTACAGTACACAGTCATGTACTTGTGAAACATTTAGTATAATCAGCTGTGGTTTGCAATGATTGATAAACTATGCCAGCCTGCAATATGATATCAAGTGGTCAAGGCATCTACTCATCAGACAGTCAACTACTGGTTGACCATTCAGTATCATTCACTGTGGTTTGAAATGACAACCAAACTATGCCAGCCTGCAATATGATATCATGTGGTCAAGGCATCTATGCAGTACACAGTCAATTACTGGCGGACCATTCAATATCATTCACTGTGGTTTGGAATGGTAGCCGAACTATGCCAGCCTGCAATATGATATCAAGCGGTCAAGGCATCTATGCAGTACACAGTCAATTACTGGCGGACCATTCAATTTAATTCAGTCACTGTGGTTAGGACTGATAGACAAACTATGCTAGACAGCTATATGATATCAAAACCCCAAACAGTTAGTTCCAAATGGATGGTCAGGTTACTGGAAAATGCAACCAGGGCCCGCGTTAAATTTACAGCAGGCCCTGCAGTGCCTTTGGTAAAAACAAATTGAACTGTTGTTATAAAATGTGCCATTATCATTGAAAAGCACTAGTTATTATTGACTTATAATTCATTTTGAGTGTCATGGCCCAGTGGTTATAAGAGCATCAAATTCAAGTTCTGGTGCAATCACTGGAGTGTGGGTTCGAATCCCGGTCGTGACACTTGTGTCCTTGAGCAAGATACTTTACTATAATTGCTTCTCCTCACCCAGGGGTATGAATGGGTACCTGCGAGGGTAGAGGTTGATATTGTTTATGAAAAGCCACAAGCGCCTTACAGGCAGCTCAGGGCTGTATACTCCCAAGGGAGCTGAGAAACATTAAAGGGGTGTTATTGGCCCTATGACCAGGGCACTAATGTAAAGCGCATTGATACGTTTAATGTGAAATGGGCTATATAAGAATTTGTTAAATGTATTATTATTAAAGGAACCAGCGCCGACCTCCTCAAGCCAACCATCAACCTGGCAATCCCCGCCGCCCCAACGGTCTACCCAGCAGATCGGACCAGTCACAAATGGTGAACTGCACCCTAGTAATGAGGCATTGGGTAGCCCCTATAGGCCAGGCGACCCTCAGCATGACCAGGATAGATACAACCCTGGCTACCGTCCCAATGAACCCCAGCAACGTCAACCCCTTAGCCCCCAGGAGTCCAGGAGGCCCGAGTTAAGACCGGCTCCGGAAGGGTATAGCAGCGGGCTTCCACGGTCAGTCAGTCCAACTGTGACATTACTGCAGTACCAGAGAGGTAGGAACAAAATTTGCTCTTGATTATTTGAGAAAACAAAATTGTTTTCTTCACGTGTGGTTTTCTTGTGTGCAGCACTGTCACGGCAGAAAGAATTTTTATCTCAGCAGCTGTTTCATAAAGCCCGGTTCATACTTCCTGCAAATGGAAAGTGAATTTTGATGTCACATGGCTGTTTTCACAGTGAATGTTTTGCAGGAGTTGAACATAGTTCAACTGTTGCAAATTGGACTTGTGGCCAAAATTTGTATCGCATCGCATTCGCAGGAATTATGAACTAGGCTTAAGTAGTCTTAGAAGTCCATTGAGTTGTTGTTGTTGTTGTTGTTGTTGACAAAATATGCTGTACAAATTATAGATTAGCTTTTCCAAGCAGACTTGAGAAAACCTGGATGACCAGACCTTGGCCCTTTTTGAAATCACGTCTCACACTTCAGGCTCTTGCTGAGGCTGAGACTTTGTCTCCTCACTTTTGGAGCCCCACACTGGAAGTGCACATTCACCTTTAGCTGGACTCAAAGCCGAAGCTGTGGTTCCGAAAAGGGCCTATAACTTTGGAAGTTGGAGGATTGTCATTCCAGTCCGTTAGGTTTCAGGAAATGTATTCCATTTAACTAACCTCTGTAAACATCCGGGCCCAATCTTAAAGAGCTGCTTAAGCACAGCAAATTTGCTACGCACAATAAATTCATGCTTACCAGAATAAGGTAACCAGCGAAAGTACCATGCAACGTGTACCATTTGTGACTGATATCCTGCTTATTTTTGCTTAGCAGAAATATTTTCTGCTTAAGTTGTACTGAGAAAAATCAGAAAGCCAATATCATAACTTACACATTGTTTGTGAAGGATTCTCTGCTTAGGTGGTTTTTATTGGGACTGCAGAATTTCCTGCTGCCAGTGAGTGAAGAATATGGAATTGGGGGCTGGGCTGGTTCCATTTGAAAATGTTTACCTGTCAAGGTTTTAACCCCCATCGCTCTGTGACTCAATCACCCTGATTGTTCAACAATCATTTGACTCAAACCGCAGAGACTGATGTCTTGTCTCAGGGGACCGATAAAGGCATTGCCCTCCAACCTTAGGTATTTACGGGTGGGTTGAAGTACGACATGTGTCTTCCTTCAACCGAGTAATTGCTGTATAAAAAAAGCATATTTAGAGGCACTGTAAAAATAGTTTTTATTGGGGATTTGGGTTTAGATTTAGTTGTATCATGGAGGTAGTTTATGAAAAGTTATTCTATCTTTGGCATCATGGACATTTTATGAGGAATTTCACAGGCAAGCAACTTTTTAGCCTATTGGCTTAATTCCTTTTTATTTAACCATGACCAAAGAAGAATAAAAAAACTCAGAGGGAAATAAGTTACTTCCGAAACTGCAATTTTTTTTTCTTTAAATTTATAGAGTTGATAACAAAACAGTGTAAATCATTATGGAAATAGTTTCATCTCACAAAACAATGTAGACCATTTGGGTATGGTTGTTATCAACAAATAGTAACCTCAGATAAAAGACTAATTGAGGAAGTCTATATTACTGGAGTTTATTTTACCAGCCATTTAGATTGAAGTTGGTTTTAAAAGCCATCAACCACTGTGTGCTGTGTTAACACATTCTGTATTATTACAACTCAAATCATGGCTGCTCATATGTAGAGCGTGACAAGGATGGACGGAGCCAGGCTGATTACATCCCACCAGATAAATCTCTCATGCCGCCACCATCTTTATTAGTGCCCTCTGCTGTGGCAAAAGAGCCAGCCGTAGCCAAACCCTTGCATGCTGGCTCGATCGTGTCAGTCGTTACTGGTGAGCTGATTGCACAAAACTAATGCATTATTGACTTTTGACCTCCAAATTCTTCCTACCCCCTTCCATCATGGCGGCTTTTGTTTTTGCATGACGGTATGCTGGTTAAGTTCATATTGTATAAATGTATGCTTCATTTGTAATATCTTTTGCACATATCAGGCCTTTTCGCAATTTTTTTTTCTTGACTAGCAGGCCTGGAGGTCGATTTTACAAAGAGTTAGGTTAGGACTAGTCCTAGGAGATATTAAAAACTTAAGGCTAGTCCCAAGCTAGGACAAATAACTACTTGAGATAAGACTAGTCTTAACTTTTTGTGAAATCCACCCCTGTTTAGTCATCTGTATGATTGACCAAATGCACAGACAGTCAAATCATGTTGTCTTGTTAGTGTAAAAGGGAGCTTGGAGAAAAAATTTGGAAATACGCAAACTGTCAAATAGAATTCTGATATGTAGTTATGTACAACTAATTTGTCTGTGCATGCCAATGTGCAAATGTCCTGGGTTGTGAGATGAATGTCGAGCTGCTGGCAGTATGCATATAAAGGAGCATGGTTCATTCTTTTACCCCTGAGGAACAAGTGAAAATTTGTGATAATTGTCACCTTTTAGAGAAAGAAATTGTAGCAGTTTTTGCATTTCAGTCAATCAAAATGGTCAATTTTTTATTAATTGGTTATCCAACAGGTGCAAATGAAATGAGAGACAATTCACACACAAAAAACAAGCTTTGAATTTGTACACATTTGTAAAATATATTGGACGATCCTAAGTACTGCGTGGACCATGATGGCTATCTTTCTCTTGGGTTACAGAATGCTAATTTAAATTAGCTGTCAGCTACATGTATGCAAGTATCACTGTTCACCCATTTGCAATGCTTTTCATACTGCACAATAATTTCTTCCCTAGAAAACAATTTGTTTCCCCTTGGAAATATTTGTCTGAAAGTAAAGGTTCAAGAAAGACATCTGAGATAGAGCCATTTGCAGTCTTGATATTGTTCATATTTTGATTGATTTCCAAGGCCATATGTTGTGACCCATCTTTAGTGATGCCACCGCGCCACAAACTCTTCCTACTATAAACCATATGATACATACATTAAATTATAAAACCTATTAGTTTCATGTGCCAACAAGTTAACCATTATGCGAAAGTGAATGGAGCAAACAGCATTATTTATCCCCAGTGGTAATACTTAATCTGAATGTGCTCCTTTACAAATGTAATTAAAGACAGTGGACACTATTGGTAATTGTCAAAGACCAGTCTACTCACTTGGTATATCTCAACTTATGCATAGAATAACAAACCTGTGAAAATTTTAACTCAAATGGTCTATGAAAGAAAAAAACACCCTTGTCACATGAAGTTGTGTGCCAGATGCTTGATGTCGAGACCTCAAATTCTAAACCTGAGGTCTCGAAATCAATTTCATGAAAAACTACTTCTTTCTCTAAAACTATGCCACTTCAGAGGGAGCCGTTTATCACAATGTTTTATACTATCAACCTCTCCCCATTACTCATTACCAAGTGAGGTTTTATGCTGATAATTATTTTGAGTAATTACCAATAGTGTCCACTGCCTTTAAGTAACACCAGGGTTACAAATATACCATCACATTGCGCAGTCACGCTTTGGCATGTTTGGTCATGAGACACAGTACACATGTTTAACCTATCAGCAAGATTTTCACCATTTTATTTGCGTCGCTGATTTAATTTCAAATTAATGCACACGCCCCATGTGATGCTCATTCAAATTAATTTGTTGTTAGTATTTAATGCACATTATATTCACAAGTTCTTTTTACAGTGTATTGTGCAAGTATCTTTCTGTGCTAACATGTATAAAAATTGTTTTGATTTAATTTTGTTTTACATGTACATGTGTAGTTCATAAATTTGACCATTGCACACATTTTGCTGATTACCAGTACACATTTAATTGAAAAAAGAGGTCCAATTTCATTAAGTCATTTGGAATTCTTGTTGGTACTACGCAAACCAACTATTACAATTTGGTTGTGTGTGTTGAAGCCACAATACGTTTTGCCATATGCCTAAGAGTTATGTAATATAATTAGAGGGAGTACCCTTGTTAAACACACGTAACTGCTCTGGCCCACCATGTGAGTTCAAATCCCTATGTCATATGGTTTGTACGCCCTTTTGTTATTTTATATGCTAAATGGATGCCAACTCATGCCAAATGCACAGGTGCCAGTTTAGGATATACCACAATTCATATTGGAAACTAAGCATGATTGAAGAACTAATCCAAGCTGCCAATGGGGAAGCCATGCTGTTGTTTACATGCACTTACATGTAAGCCAGGTGTTATATCTGTGTACCGCATTTGCTTCGAATCTCACCCAGAATCCTTTGCGAGCCAATCATGTGTATTAGTACATATATGTATTGGTACATGCATGTTGGCTAGATCAGTCTGCAACACGATTTCTTTCTAAAAAGATCTGACAAGCATTTATACACAAAAAATGGTTTCATATCAGTCTGGTCCTTTGTACTTTTTCATTGGTCCAATGGGATAACCCGGTAAGACTGATTCCCCGTAGCATTCCCAGAAGTCTCCCATTGCGTTCAGATACAAAGATGTGAACAAATCCCATCCACCCTGGAGACTAGGGTAGAAATACATGAAGAAAAGACACATCTGACAAAATATATTCTTGAGTGCAGCTCTGCTCAATGTAAGACTGCCTCCCTTCCCCCACCACCTCAAGCCTTCCCCATGGGTTTCATCATTGCAGTGCCCCTATTCAGTATACCCTTGAACCATTGAGTGCTTTTGAGCCCATTAATCATGTATCCATTGATCCTGTTGTGATTAAAAATACTACAGCTTGATGTGGGAACCATTGAATTTGACTTGTCTTTGCCATTTTATATCATAAACGATTAAGAGTTGAGCAAAGACAAATTGACTAAAGTGGGATTTGAACCAACGACCTCAGGTTCAAAGTGCGGGCACTTTACCAACTGAGCTATCAAGCTCTATGTTGGTGGTCTCTATAGTTTGATAGCTCAGTTAGTAAAGCGCTGGCTTGTTAAAGGCAGTGGACACTATTGGTAATTGTCAAAGACTAGCCTTCACAGTTGGTGTACATGTATCTCAACATATATATGCATAAAATAACTAACCTGTGAAAATTTGAGCTCAATTGGTCATCGAACTTGCGAGATAATAATGAAAGAAGAAAACACCCTTGTCACACGAAGTTGTGTGCGTTTAGATGGTTGATTTCGAGACCTCAAAGTCTGTATCTGAGGTCTCGAAATCAAATTCGTGGAAAATTACTTCTTTCTCGAAAACTACTCCACTTCAGAGGGAGCTGTTTCTCAAAATGTTTTATACCATCAACCTCTCCCCATTACTTGTCACCAAGAAAGGTTTTATGCTATAATTATTTTGAGTAATTACCAATAGTGTCCACTGCCTTTAATCTGGAGGACATTGGTTCAAATCCTGCTCTAATAAATGTTTCTATGTTCAACCCCAAATCATGTAAAATTTACCCAGTCAGTTTTCTTTGTGGTTTTATTAATTTTTGGCATAAACATATACAAAAGTGATTTATGTTATACTTAAAAACTGCCCAAGAAACAAGCCTCTGAAATGTGTAAATAGTTGTTTCGCACTTCTGCACTGTTAAAGCCCAGTTCATACTTCCTGTGAATGCGAATGCGAAGCGAATGTTGACGTCACAAATTCGCAATGAATAATTAGCAGCAGTTCAGTAGTTAGCAAAAGAAGAGTTGTGACGTCACATTCATGTCAGCTTCACATGAAGTATGAAACGGGCTTACTTGTTTACCCAATATTGTAAAAAAAAAAAAATTCATTGTGCTTCACATTTTCCTTTTTATGTAATTGCTCATTGAATTTCCTGCACTTTTTTAGCACATTCACGGTCGCACTCACAGGTTTGATGCTTTATTCTTTGAGGGCAAGGCAGATTCTTGTGAAAATTGTAACTACATTTTATTTTTTAGCCAATCATGTCAGTCATGTGAAAATCACTGTGCTGTTTGTGAACATTGGAAGCTTGCTTTGATGTTTCATCTCAAGCTGTGTACTTGCAAAATATTTGTTCATCAGTGTTGTCAAATTGCTGTCACAACTGTCCCGCCAAATTGTTTTGTGTAGCAGTGCTGTTCGTTAATTTGCACCGTTTAATGTACAAGTTGTAAAATGTACAGTTCGTCGGCTCAGGACTATATTGCAGTTTGTATGAATGTCATAAAATTACTTTTACACAGTTTGGAGCTTCTGGTAAATGGAGTTTATTTATCTCCAAAGTTAGTGATTTGACTAAAAAGAAACATTCATTTTCGAAGAAAAACAGTGTGTGGATTTTGGTGTTTTTTATTTCAAATTTATACAAAAAATTCATCTGCTGCCCTTTTGATCTTATAGGAAATGAAATTGCAAATAACTGCCTTATAGCACTGACACGACGAATTATCCTGTTTGTACATGTACATGTTCACCCTTGAAAATTGTGACAAAAACTTTTAAAAGCTGGGTTCAATTTCTTGAGGGTTCATCTCGAGATAAGTTGTCAATATCACCTTACTGATTTGTTTTTTGACATCACACTTTCCTTCTTGGCAATTAAGAATGATACACATCTAAAAATCAGTCCGAAACTCTGTTTGAATTTTAGCCATATAATATAAACATTTGAACCACAAAGTCTACATCATTACAAACTGTACTTTCAGACAAATGGTACGGTACACTGATATTTGGTTTTATATGAACAGAAATTAGTTTAATTGTACATTTGTAGTGGCGAAATACATACAGTAGTATAAAGGAAAACACAAATCAACAAACCCCAAATTCAGGTTGGAGTACATAGTCACAATTTTGACTCTGCTGAAGAAACAAGCAGTAGTACATGTATGCAAAAGAGGAAAACACAAATCCAAAACCACAAATTCAGTTTGCAGTATTTGGTCACAATTTTCACTCAGCTAAATAAATCGCTGAAGATTTTGTTTAAAGATGTTATAACTAATGATTGATTGATTGATTGATTGATTGATTGATTGATCGATCGATTGATTGGTTGATAGCTTGATTGATTGACTATTGCTCTTCTTCAGATCCCAATGATCTTCCAGAAGGAGCAGTCTACCAGAAGCAGATCGTCGACGGTGACGTCATCCACACGGATACCTACTACCCGGTCAAGACTAGAGAAGTCACCAAGAAGACCACTCATAAAGAAGCACCCCACTATGAGGGCATTGGACCCCAGGATGAATCTGGACTGCCTGTTGGACTCAGAGCGGTAAGGTCAAAGGTCACTCTCTCCAGCTTCAAAACTAACTCGAAATCTCACTTGTTATTAAGTATTAGCTTAAAAGTATCGCCATTAGTAGAGTTCCTTTTTCTATGGGCCAGGAGTGTCTTTCTGATAGACATGGCGCACTACCAATATCAATTATTGTTATTTATTTCGGGCAGAGGCAAAAATATATCAGCGTAGTGAATGCTTTCGTAAAAAGTACCCGTATGACAGCAATATTTTGTCAGTTAAAGTTCCCAGAGACAGCAATATTGCTTCAATATTGCTCCATCCGGGCATTTTAACAAGTTTCGCTGGTTCCCATATCGTCAAGAGCTCGCGCTCACTGTTGTTAACCAGTGAACGGAGCTGCAGATAATAATCAACGACAATGGCTGCTTCTACTAGCAGCGCGAGATTCATTTTGGTTTCCGATGCGGATTTTGAAGAACTTTTGAAGAACAAAGACGCAGAAAACTCCTTGAGGGCTACAAAACAAGCAGTACATGTTCTTGAACCACTTCTGAATTTTAAATATTTGAACTTAAGTGGAAACTTGGATGTTGTATCAGAAAAAAACATAATAAAATTGAATTTGAAAATCTGGAATCAGGTGAGCCAAAATAGTGTTGCTTTGATCAAGTCCTCAGCCTGAGGAATATATTGCACTCGCTGTGACAATATATTTTTGTATCCCCCTCAAAGCCATCCAATATTATATAATTATTGTTATTAATACTGGGAAAGATCAAAGGTCACTTGTTACTGGTGAAAGATAGTAATATACACATATTGACTGGCAACGAGGTAACTAGTATACATGTACGTCTATTCCCATAAGGGACTTTGAGTGACCAGAACGAGGGAAATAGGCCCCTCTTCTGGTCACTCACAGGCCTGAGGGGGAATAGACGTTCACTTACTGAATTATGCCTGTCAATATGTGTTTTATAACACCGCTCGGTCTTAAATGTCAAATAAGAACAGAAAAAGGAATTTTGTAGTTGTTGTTCACGGTTCAAGTCAAGAGAGGGCGCTGTTACCGCGGGCACTATATATTCAAAGACTATTGCCTGCTCTGGTACTATTCCCACAAAACATGCGCGCGCAATCACTAGCCTATATTAGTTCAGCCAACCAGAATACAGAACACGCAAGAGGTGTGTTATACAAATATTGACTGTTTTGAGTGTTACGGTCAAAACTATTACTCCTGAGTCTGACGATATTTCAAAAACATTTTCTCTTTTGTTGCAGCATGTTAAGGAGGAAAACAGGCATGACTGGTATAAAGAGATGTTCAAGACCATCCATAAACAGGATAGGCCAGAGGGTAAGGTCAAAGTTTAAAGGTCAATAAGTAAAGTTCAATTTGCAGTGTTGATTTATACAAACTCTAGTTAGTGTTACTGCAGTGCAACACCATTTGGGGTGTTTAGCTGCAGACTTTTTTCATTTGAAAAGGGCTGAATATTATTGCATACGTTTCAAATGTGAAAAGCAAATTCCTGCAGCAAAAACCTTCGCTGGTTACAGATAGTCAAAAGTGCTAATACTTTCAAAGAAATAAAGCTTTTATTTAGCACAACTGGAAAATTGCTAAGAGTATACTGCTAAGTACAAAATAACTTTTCTAAAACGATGCAGAAATTGGTGTTGCACATTAGTGTGTATGCTGTGATTTTTTTTTTGTGTTGAACTTTGTTTTCTATAAAAAGAAATCATAAATAAAATGGATTCATGTTTGTAAGAATAATAAAACAATCCTGAATTTTTTTTAAGATTGAAAGTTGAAACTCTGGAATTGGCAAAACTCTTATCGCTCAATATATTTCAACTTGTTTCAGTTGTCATACAAGTTCATTATTTGATAGTTTATGATAGTTTATCTCAAAAATTGATTGTATTCCACCCAACTGCACATGCATAGTTCTTATACAGAGCAATGTTTGTAAAACTTTAACCAAATCCTGTGTAGCTTGACTAATAACCAGTTAGCTACTAAGCTGATGCAACAACCAATAAGCTAACACCATTGGCTTGCTGACCACTAGAAGTGGGTTTGAAACCATTGCAGTCACATGTTTTAACCGTTACTAACTAGCAGACAAATATAGATCAAATCAGGCTGGAAAAACCACTTGAAGATTAAAATGATGGATCAACAGTCATATGCAATATGAAAGAAACATTTTCATTTTATATATGGAAACTATTGTATTTCACTTACTGTATGGCCATATCATAAAGCAATATTGTATTTGAAACAAATTATCAGAACTTGCTTAAACTGTAGCAAGTTGTGGTGAAACTTCTTTGTTTATCCAAGTTTGGTTTACTGTTCCATTTAAAACACATCAGTAAGTTTGAAGAAAACATAATCGACTTGCATAAAACTCAACCTAATTTATTTTCTGAAAACAGTTTTACAGCCAGAATACATTGGATGCGAAAGTAGATTTCTGTTAAAAGTAACAAAAAAAGGCTGGACACCTTGTTGTTAAACTCTCTTCTGGTATTGGTTGATTCTTGGTGACGACACATACTCAAAAAAGAGGTTTAACTTCAAGCTGTCAGCGCAAATTTCTTAACTTAGAATTAACAACTTGTAGGAATTTTCTTGCATGTTCAAACACACTCAAAATCTGCGCCATGTAACAAATTGCATAATGTTAAAGGGAGGGTACACGCTTGGTAATTGTCAAAGACCAGTCTTCTGAATTGGTGTATCCCATCATAACCTAACCATAAAGTAACAAGCCTGTGAAAATTTGGGCTCAATTGGTCATCAAAGTTGCGAGAAAATGATGAAAGAAAAAACACCCTTGTTGGACAAATTTGTGTGCTTTCAGATCAGAATAAAAGACTTCTAGCGAGAAGTCTTTTATTATTTAGTGAGAAATTACCTCTTTCTCAAACTTCAGAGGGAGTCGTTTCCTACAATGTTTTATATTATCAACAGCTCTCCAATGCTCGTTACCAAGTCAGTTTTTAAGTTAATATTTGTTTTGAGTAATTACCAAACGTGTACCTTCCCTTTAAACCATTACTAACCTTCATTTGTTCTTCCCTTTTTCTTTGTATTTTTCTCTGTTCTTTCATCAGATGATATAGACCTATGTTACATGGATGCCTTGATGAAAGGTTAATCAATCACTGAATTCAATTTTTCGATTTGTTTGTTTCTCTTTCAATACTTACCCCTCACCCTTTATATGGTGCAAATATATTAAAGAGTGCACATGGTGTGGCATTCATTAAGAGGCTACTAAGCACTCTTGTCCTGTTGAATGTTTCCCCCTTGATCAAGAACAAAGTTAAGCTCGATCCGTTCCGAAAAACTCTGTCACCCTGTCATTCTTTGTGGGACATGTCATCAGTTGGGAAACTGACTAAGAAACACAAGGGAAACTGACTGTTCATTTAATTTATACACGTGTAAGCTATGTCTTTTGTTTTAAGTTTGATTATGATGTGTACACTGTAGTTTGTGTTCCCTTGTCTGTCAATCACGTCTTTCATTTCAACTCAGTTCATTGCATAATAATTTATTCAAATCACAGCTAAGACCGAATTCCTCATGAATCACAAATAAAAACAGCTACATGTATAGGGGGAATTGCATCAGTTTATGTTTGGTGACCAGAATTCATCAAATGCCAAATCAACTAACATTTGAACCCGGTTATGTGACCAGCCCTGTTTTGCCAGTAGAGTTAGCGACCTTATTTTCACTGAGTCCAAGATTTCAAAGACCTTATCGTAATTACTCGGTATGCGCGCTTTAGGCATTGAACGAGGTACATTTTCTGTACACCCTCGTTGGCACCAGCTACATTATTATTTATTATTATTATGCTGCTCTAGCTACATGTAGCGCTCAAATTTGATCCCTAGCTAGACCGGCATACCCCTCATTCAACAGTTAGCGCTTGCACAATGAGTATTTGCGAAAAGGTCTGTTGTGAAGGCGTAATACTGCCCTCTATGCTGCGATATGAAGCCTGTCTGTCGTTAACCTTGTTGTTGTTTGTTATCTTGAAAAGTCTCTTGCTGTTTTGTCAAACTCATAGCATTAATCCCATCCCTAATGGCTAATAAGTCACAATTTGCTTGTTTGGCAAACCTTGACCCTACCCCATACCCCCTACCTCCCCCTGACCAATCACCCCTTCAATTGGATACTTTGGAACACTAGGTGGCAGCAGACTAACCAGGTAAACTTCCATTGTTTACATTGTTCTGAGCATGCGCCTGATACTGAGAACAATGGATTTACCTGATAAAGCCCGGTTCATACTTCCTGCGAATGCGATACAAATACTTGCAACGAATAGTTCGCATCAGTTGACTTGTGCTGAACTCCTGCGAAACTTCCGCTGCACAAACAGCGGTGCGACGTCAAAATTTGTATCACACTCTTATCGCAAATGCATGGAATGAGGTGCATGCTGGTCTAGCTAGGGATCCAGCATGTACCTCATTTAACAGTTATAGCAATGGGTATTTGCGAAAAAGGTGTATGAAGCATGAACTGGGCCACCTACATGTAGGTTCCCAAAGATCCCCATTAACCATCACCCTGACAAGTACACTGCGGTGTATAACAATTGAGTGTACGTGTCAGCCCCTAATTCCCATACTAACAACCACTTGATCTATTTCTGTGTCTGCCCATGCAGAAGCTAATACGTATGAACCAAGCTACCATTTCCCGGATGAAGTGGCTTGCAAGGACAATGGTAAATAAATAGCTCAAGATGTTTACGTTGATTTTCTGTTGGGGTAATTTGTACTATTGTAGCGGATGTCCACTTTTTCAGTCATTTTCACATGGCAGCTGCCTTTTTCGCAAAACTTTACACAACTTGCATATAAATAGCAGTCTAGTTCACCAGTCCAAAGCTCTGGTGTTGTTAGCAGCAGAGTGTGGGTTTGAATCCTGGTCATGACGGTTGTTCCCTTAATCAAGGCACTTTTAAAACCAGCTGCCTGTTTCGTGAAACTTTATGCGATTCTGTCATTCCACTTTCGCAACTTGTAGAAGTAATGCACTAACCAAAGAAATCTTGCTCAAATGGACTTAAAGCAGCGATGTGAACTTTTGTGAAATCGGCTGCAGGAATTGTCTCATACGGGAATGTAATTAATGACTTAAAGGTGGATTGGCCCATTAATAATATCACTGCATGAAACTTGGAAAATTGTCACTATGCATGATCTTTAGCCAACATTTTGCACGAATCAGTGTAGAAAGATTTGACGCATTGCTTCCAACTGATAAACTATTGATGTTACTTGTAAACAATCTTCAAACTAAAACCTTGCATAACAACTGTGCTAACAAATTGTATCATTCCTTTTTTATTAAACTATTGTTCAACTCCTGCAAAAAAACAGCCCGGTGATGTCAAAATTGGCTTCGCATTTGCATTCGCAGAAAGTTTGAACCAGGCTAAATGTACTATTTTTTCTGCCAAACTAATCCACTGCCTTCAATAATGTGAGATGAGTCTGTGATACTGTATGTGAATCTGAACTTTTGCATGTAGCCAAACTTAAGTTAATTTAAAAATGAGGGCACTGATTTGTTGATTGCGTTTTGTTGAAAATCTTATTTTAGTTATTTTCTTTGGTTGATTTTCTGTATTTTTCTTTTGCTTTCTGCTTTGCATGGCTTTTCTTTCGGCACGGTTTTCCTTTTTTTTTCTTTCTTCGCTCCGGTTTTCTGCCTGCACCACCAAATCTTGTGCTTGTTCTACTGTGGATTCTGCAATGCCACTCTGCACATGTCTGGTCCCCGACCCCCCCTCCATTTGTATCATGATGTGTAGATGATAATGTCTTTGAAGAAGAGAGACCTCCTGGCAAAGGTAATAAAGACAACAGCGGCTGAGTGGATAAGAGCACCAGACTCGAGCTCTGTTGGTTCTAATCAGCAGAGTGTGGGTGCAGGTCCCTGTTGTGACACTTGAGTCCTTAAGCAAGACACTTAACCATTATTTCTTCGTCCTCATGGGGCGTAAAGCCATATGTCCTGTGTGTTGTGTATAATGCACGTAAAAGACTCCTTTGCGTTTATCGTAAAGAGAAGGGTTTGCCCTGTTGTTCTTGGTTTGATTGGCTGCATATTGCGCCACAGCACCTAGTACACCAATGGTGCTATTTTATGGTTTACAAGGTGCTGTGTAGCCAATCAAACCAGGGACAGCGGGGCGAAACCCTTCCTTGAACGATAAGTGCACTGGGTTCTTTTACTTACATTACAGAACACTTGGGACCAATGCCTGTATGCCCTATCAGAAGGACGAATGAAAATCTATTAATGATGTTTTTGGAATACCTTTGCAAGAACCATATCATTAAAGGAACACGTTGCCTTGAATCGGTCGAGTTAGTCTTTGAAAAGCATTTGTAACCGCTTGTTATAAAATGCATATGGTTAGAAAGATGTTTAAAAAGTAGAATACAATTATCCATTCACATTTGCCTCACAATTGCGTGGTTTTCTTTTTACTTTGCGAACTACATGTAACACAGTTGGCCATTTATGGGAGTCCATAAATGGCCGACCGTGTTTGTCGACGAGGTTAAAGGAAAACCACGCAATTTCGAGTGATACTTGTGTGGATCATTATATTTTACTTTTAAAATATCTTTATAATCATATGCATTCTTTAACAAACGGTTACAAACGCTTTTTAAGAGTCAGTTCAGGTAAATAACTGACATAGTTGCTCACGGTCAAAAAATGAATTTTTTTTATACTTTGTGGGTGGAAGGGCCTTGGGGTGCAAGTAAACAAAATTGCATTTTCAATTCTATATATAGCCCGTTGCCATGGTTACGGCTCATTTTGTTTTTTGGCCATTTTAGGCCGATTTTGGGGTCTGAAAAACTGGTTTTTAGCTCATATTTACAACTCCACCCCACCAAAATGCAAAATTATTTCAAAAAACCTTTTATATCACTACAAAGTATCATCCTTGGCCTTCCTTGAGAACAAAAATTATTGCTTTAAATATCACCCTTGTGCTGTTTTTGCATCATGCATTACAGTATGTTTTTGGAACTTGCAAAATCGACATTTTTACCCTATTTTTGGACCCCAAAATGTCAACTTGCCAGGGGTCTCAGAAAATTTTCCTTTCGGCTGTGATTAGGGCCAACATTGGTCTTTCCATATCTGGTGTCAAAAACTTGGGCAATTGTATCCTGTTGTGACAGTACCGCCTCAAAACTATACTTTTTTCCCCAAAACGTGAAAAATGCCTTTTTAAGGGTCTTTTCACATAATATCGTCATACGTGTCAACGGTAAAAAAAAAGGAATATTTTTCTTATACTTTGTGGATGGCAGGGACTTGGGGTCCAAATAAACAGCATTTACACTTCAAATCATAATATAACACGTTGCCATGGTAACAGTTCATTTGTGTTTAGGCCACTTTAGGCCGATTTTGGGGTCTGAAAAACTGTTTTTTTAGTTAATATTTACAACTCCACCCCACCAAAAAACAAAAATATTTCATAAAACCTTTTACATCACTATACAAAGTATCATCCTTGGCTTTACTTGAGACAAAAAAATATTGATATAAATTTTACCCTTGTGCTTTTTTTAGAACGTGCATTAGAATATGTTTTTTTGAACTTGCAAAATCAACATTTTTACCATATTTTTTGCCCTCAAAATTTCATTTTTTCAGGGGTCTCAGAATATTTTCCTTTCGGGTCTGATCAGGGCCAAAATTTGTCTTTTTATTTCTGGTAAGAACAACTTGGGCAAGTGTATCCTGATGTTAGCAGTGCTGTCTCAAAAATAGACTTTTTTCCCCAAACAGAACAATGCATTTTGAATTGTTTTTTCTTCATATTGAATTTCTAACATTAAAAAGTAATAATTATATCAATCTTGCAGCTTTTCCTAAGCACTCTATAGGCTTAGTGGATTACCCAACATTGATCAGGAACTGTTAATGACCTTAATTTGAGAGTTTGCCCGGCCCAGCCCCAATCATATTTCTTGACATTGCATAAAACAATGTTTTGTGAATAGCGCCTCTTTTTTTGAAAGTGTTCCCTTTCGGTTGTTATTGGTGTTTTCATGTCTTCTGGGTAGAAACACTGTGTTTATTGTATCTGGTTGTGACTGATCATGCCTTAAGTATAGTAATTTTTCCAAAAACAATGCATGCTTGTTAAAAATCTGGCACTGTTTCCATGCCCTTTGAGTAATGAATACAAAGTTTTTATTTAAACATAATGGTATCCAACCAAACCATAACCAATGCTTTGCCACTGAGAGTTATTGATTTGGCTACTTTACCTATTGTACAGGTATGATTCCCATTGCAAGTAGAGTGCGATGAGCATTCTTTACAGGTTGTCTTTAATAGGTTGTCCCTGCCTGCTACCAAATGTAAAACTTTTCATAGAGATAGAGATCATAAACAATGTAGTTTCTGTGCTTGCGGCAGATGGTTTGGAGCATCCAATCATGTCCAACACAAATGTGGGAAATTAAAAAGCCCGCTTAGAAGTGTTGGAAAAGTTTGCCAAGATCTTATTAAAAACAATGATACTAACGATTTGCAAGATGAGCGTAAGAGATCATTTAAAAGGAACATGTTGCCTGGGATCGGTCAAGTTGGTCTTTGAAATGCGTTTGTAACCGCTTGTTATAAAATGCATGGTTAGAAAGATGTTTTTGAGTGATACTTGTGTGGATCATTATATTCTACTTTTAAAATATATTTCTAATCATATGCATTTTGTAATAAACGTTTACAAACGCTTTTCAAAGACCAACTCGACCGATCCAAGGCAACGTGTTCCTTTAATGAAACAACATTGAAAGAAGTTGTAAATACTTGCACCTGCTCAACATAAATAAGTAAGATGCATTTGCATCAGTTTGATTATTTTTTCCATTCACTATCTTACTAGTTCATAATTATTATATATGTCTCTGAGAACGATCAACAAAAAACATTGTCAAACATTACCTGCTGAATTGTTTATCACGTTAAATAAACCAACTCTTTTATTGTTTGCAACAGTACAATTGAAAGGAACCCCACCATGGCTGGGGGAACTGCTTACAGAAGGCCAAAGCAGGTGAATGGCCATTTAGATACTTTGGACACAGTACATGCTCACTTTTAGAGCCTCTTTGTTCTGATAGGGATGAAAATGTTTAGTTTGGTAGCGGGCAGGGGACCAAGAAGACTGTTATAAGGCCATGTATAGACAAGAATAGTAAAGAATGCTCATCGCACTACTTCTCTTCTTGCAATGTGAATCATACCTGTACAACTAGGTAAAGTAGTCATGACAAAACAAGAACTCTCAGTGACAAAGCATGGTTATAAACTTTTTATATGTTACCTAAAGAGCATGGAAACGGTGCCATATTTTTTTAACAGGCATGCTCGTTTTTGTTTTTTATCAATTCAAACTAAGGGATAACTTCAAAATGCATTTTTATTGTTTTTGGAAAAATTACCATGTTTGAGGCAGAAGTGTCACAACAGGATACAATAAACGAAAGTGTTTCTCCCCCGCAGACATGCAAACCATAAAGATAGCCCAATCACAACCAAAAGGGAAATATTCTGAGAACCAATAAACAATTAAGACAATACAAACTTTCTTTATGTGCAAGGGGAATTAAAAAATGTGACTTTCAAAAAAGAGGCGCTGTTCACAAAACTTTTTTTTTTTTTATGCAATGTCAAGAAATATGATTGGGCCGGGGCCGGGGCGGGGCAAATTCTAAGATTTAGGTCATCAACAAGTCCTGATCAATGTTTGGTAATGCACTAAGCCTAGAGAGTGCTTATGAAAAGCTGCCAGATTGATGGAATTATTACTAACTTCTTAATTTTATAAATTCAAAATGAAGCAAATATTTCAAAATGCATTTCTCTATGTTTTTGGGGAAAAGGGTTTATTTTTGAGACAGTTCTGTTACATCAGGATACAATTGCCCGAGTTTTTCTTACCAGAAATAAAAAGACAAATTTTGGCCCTGATCAAACCCGAAAGGAAAATATTCTGAGACCCCTGAAAAAAATGAAATTTTGAGGGCAAAAAATATGGTAAAAATGTTGATTTTGCAAGTTCAAAAAAACATATTCTAATGCACGTTCTAAAAATGGCACAAGGGTAAAATTTATAGCAATATTTTTTTGTAAAACCAAGGATGATACTTTGTAGTGATGTAAAAGGTTTTATGAAATATTTTTGTTTTTTTGTGGGGTGGAGTTGTAAATATTAACTAAAAAAACAGTTTTTCAGACCCCAAAATCGGCCTAAAGTGGCCTAAACACAAATGAACTGTTACCATGGCAACGTGTTATATTATGATTTGAAATGTAAATGCTGTTTATTTGGACCCCAAGTCCCTACCATCCACAAAGTATAAGAAAAATATTCCTTTTTTTTTACCATGGACACGTATGTCGATATTATGTGAAAAGACCCTTAAAAAGGCATTTTTCACGTTTTTGGGAAAAAAGTATAGTTTTGAGGCAGTACTGTCACAACAGGATACAATTGCCCAAGTTTTTGACACCAGATATGGAAAGACCAATGTTGGCCCTAATCACAGCCGAAAGGAAAATTTTCTGAGACCCCTGGCAAGTTGACATTTTGGGGTCCAAAAATAGGGTAAAAATGTCGATTTTGCAAGTTCTAAAAACATACTGTAATGCATGATGCAAAAATAGCACAAGGGTGATATTTAAAGCAATAATATTTTTTCTCAAGGAAGGCCAAGGATGATACTTTGTAGTGATATAAAAGGTTTTTTGAAATAATTTTGCATTTTGGTGGGGTGGAGTTGTAAATATGAGCTAAAAACCAGTTTTTCAGACCCCAAAATCGGCCTAAAATGGCCAAAAAACAAAATGAGCCGTTACCATGGCAACGGGCTATATATAGAATTGAAAATGCAATTTTGTTTACTTGCACCCCAAGGCCCTTCCACCCACAAAGTATAAAAAAAATTCATTTTTTGACCGTGAGCAACTATGTCAATTATTTACCTGAACTGACTCTTAAAGACCAACTCAACTGATCCAAGGCAACGTGTTCCTTTAAGAGGCTAGCATCCTTTTGGAGCTTGCTCGCAATTGCAGAGCAGTTCACCAAAAAGTTAAATTCAGCATATATGTTTACAAAGACTTGTCTTCTCATGTTATTGTTTGAAGCTAACATAGACTTTCACTTAAAAGGGCATGATCACTTGCTCCGGGATTGTGAGTAAATTGAGAATGACAGTTATATTATTAGTGCGTTTTACTTCAATGTAAATGAGTTGAATTTTTGTGTTTGTTTTATTTTTTATGCACGAATTGCATGTTTTAAAATTGTTAAAGGAAACCCTCAAGTGTGGTTGAGGTTTAAACAATGTATTTCAAACCCACTTTCTGAGATTAGCAGCTCATATGATCGCATCAAAGAATGAAAAATTTCATGTTTTGTTTGTTATTCTTTTGGAAACTCAAAAGTTCACGTCTTACTTGACAACAAAGCACTATGCTGCAATATGTGGATATAGACCGTATTGAATATCACGCCGCACGGCTCAAATAACTGACCTACAAGATGGCGTCTGTGCGTGTGTGCGTGCATGTGCCGTAGAAATCAAACCGGGAATGTTGCGTGCTTCGATGATGTACGCGTTTGGACGCGCATACGGTTTGCCCTACAAGATGGCGACTTTTCATAGCAAAAAGGGGTGATTCAATACGGTCTATTGTGCAAAGTAGTATCTGCCTCTAAAAACAAAAAACAAAACCCAAGTCTTAAGAGAAAAACCTACTGAATAGCGACTGAAATGTTTGAAATAATATATTCTTCTTTTAAATTTAATTGCTACAGACCAGTGGAGTCATGACCCGACTGTGAATTCATCACCTCCAACATCACCCCCACAAAGGTGAGCCTTTAGTAACAAGACCAAACACATATTCCAAGGCGCATGATCAGCACAAAAAGGATCATGGTTGAAATCAGAGTCTTAGCAACACCGGTAACCATCATGGCGTGCAGATTTGGAAGCAATCCCAGAGTAGTTGACCTGGCACAGTTGCATGTTAAGTACAGCATGACATCAATACTGCCAGCTTGATATATTGTCACCTGATGTCATCATCAGAATAATCTTGGATGCGCCTTTTGCGTGGTCAATTTTACTGTGCGTCATTCAGTGAAGTGCGCGTTTTAGGCGACGCGGCGATTACGCATAAACCTATTGACCACCAAAGTGGTGAGCGTGACACAGTCGCCACGAGTGATGTGCGTGCAAGGGGTCAATAGACCTTTCTATTGCAACGTCACAGCCCAAGTTTTAAGATGCGCCCCCCTTTCTTCATTTCAAAAGGTGTCTGAAAACAAACAGTGCCATCTCCCTAAAATAAAAGAAACAATGTTTTCTTCCATTGATGTACAAATCATACCTTAAAGGAACACGTTGCCTTGGATCGGTCGAGTTGGTCTTTGAAAAGCGTTTGTAACTGTTTTTTTATAAAATGCATATGGGTAGAAAGATGTTGTAAAAGTAGAATACAATGATCCACACAAATATGCCTCGAAATAGAACGGTTTTCCTTTTACCTCGTCGACTAACACGGTCGGCCATTTATGGAGTCAAATTTTTGACTCCCACTAATGGCCGACCGTGTTAGTTCGCGCAATTAAAGGAAAACCACGCAATTTCGAGGCAAACTTGTGTGGATCATTGTATTCTACTTTTACAACATCTGTCCAACCATATGCATTTTATAAAAAACGGTTACAAACGCTTTTTATAGACCAACTCGACCGATCCAAGGCAACGTGTTCCTTTAAGAAAGTCCTGGCCCTGTTGCTTTGTTGTGAACATCTGATGTCACAGACTGGAAAGTGTGAAAGGGAAGCAAATTTTCTGTACTAGTTCAATCTGGTTGTCTGATTTGTTGGCCCTTAAGCAAAAATTCAGTAAAATTGTTCTTAAATAATCTAAAAAAGCATTCAAAGCCTATGATACTTTTTTCCAAGAGTCAAATATTATCCCTGAAAAATGACTTTCTCGTGAATGGGGATGCAGTTTTTTTTAGCTGATTGGCAGATTTTCTGTTTTTTTCTTTGCTTATGCCATACATGCACGTCATGATATCTGTTCTCATTCTGAATGTGCAGACATGTCTCACCAAACACCAGTGCTCGCAATACTATCGATCGTTACCACCAGCAACCTCGCAGCATTATTGACTACGAACCAGGCACTTCATCACTGGCTGAGAGAGATAAATCGGTAAGACCTTAGCCCAATTTCATAGAGCTGCTAAGCACAAAAATTTGCTAAGCATGAAACTTCTTCCTTGATAAAAACAGAATTACATGTACCAACCAAATTTCCATTTGTTGCATAAAGCTTGTTACTGGTATTCACCGGTTGCTTGCTTATCCCGAAATCAGGTGAAAATTTGGTTGGTAATCCTATTAAATCAAGGACGAAATTTCATGCTAAGCAACATTTGGTGCTTAGCAGCTCTATGAAAGTATGCGAAACATTGGAAAATGTCAATTCATTTGCGGATATGATGTTCACCACAATGTTTGTGTGGAGCATTTTTAAGCGAGATACGATGTTATTGCAAAATCGTGAAACAACGTGTTTTTTTTGCACCGTATTTGATGCAACTATTTGATTAAGTTTTGTTGTTTTGTCTCCTTTTCAGCCAACTTCTCACTTGTATAACCCACCAGTAGAACCAATAACTGCTGTGTAAGTACCACATGTCATTGTTTAAAAATAGTTGATATATAAAAGTGTACCGATACAACTTTATAAATTAATTTTCTATAAAACACAGCCAATTACTTACCTAGTTTCGTTTACAGTTTGACTAGTCTCACTAGTCATCCTCAGAACGAAGCACCACTAGTCAGTTAGTGGCGCTGTTTCCTGCTACGGCCACTAGATGGTGGTCTGGCCGCTTGTGTACTCCCCTGGGGTGGTACTTAGGGTATAATTGGGTCACTATCACTTTCAGTTTGAAAACAAACCCATACTATCATTAAATGTTTTGAAAAGAACATTTTCAGAATGATTGAATCTTTTACAACTATAAACTAAGCTTTGAAGGTGTATTTTGTATTATACCTATTATCTACATGTAGTTGATCGAACATAATAGAGAGGTTTCGCAAGCGTGCGGATAAAGATACCGTATCCGTTAACGTCAGCCGTGTGTTGGATTTTGTTTCACAAACTATAGGTATGTTTCACTTGAGTGCGCTCGCATTCATCTTGAGTGTTTTTCTGACAAACATGACCGATAGAGACCCCGTGTTTTATGCACTGCATTTTCTCATTGTTTTGCTTGCAATGACTAATAAATCTACATCAAGCATGATACCAGTGAAAGCAATTCCGTGGGAAATATTTTTGATCAGGGACACAAATACAACTAAAAGTCTGCAAAACAGTATTCGTTTTTCTACGACGTGTATGAGCTCTCGTATCCGTTGCTTACGTGTATGCAAAATACGATAGACCCGGATACGCGTCAAGTGAACACACAAAGTGTCGACGTATCAGTATCTGTATCTGTATCTGTATCCGTATGCTTGCGTAACCTCTCTACTGTTTATATAGTGACATCATAGAGTTATATATAAGAACTAGAGGGCGCACTGGCCTACAGTGTATATACACGCTCCGGCATGCGCGCAGGTGGCCATTTTCTAAGTTGACAAAACTGGCATCTCACAGCGTGTGTTTGTGTGGCCATTTTGTAAGTTGAATAAACAGCATCGCGTGAGCGTTCAATAAAAAAAAAAATCAAACGTGTATTTCATATTCAACGCGCGTGCAGAATGACGCGCTTGTCATCTTGCGGTCCCGTGGCGTTCTTATATATAACTCTATGAGTGACATGGATCTCTTTATCATTTGTCCAGACAAAATACAAAGAGGAGTACCACCTTACCGAGAGATTTTGCTTCCTTTAATCAAGTACCGGCTGAGTCTCCGTCATCGAGACACGCCTCCTACAACGAACCCCCTTCTAGAAGCCCTAAACGAGGTAGGTGACATAGCCTGTATCTGTCTGTCTTAAGGGTGTAGTCCTGTTACTCTTAACCCCTTACTCCCACAGGTAAAAGCTAGTAGCGGAGTGGCAGACAGTTGCATTAGGGTTTTTTCTATTGGAAGAAGATTAACTTGAAGATGAAATGCTATATTATCCAAGGTGGATCAACAGAGGAAAGACAACCTGATGACACAAAATGCTGCATGGTTGAAACTAGCTAGTCCAACTGGATCAAGCGGGCTCCGGAGAACTGTTTCTCTAGTCAACTAGCAAAGTTTTTATCATGGCAGTTTGGTTATTCAACAAAGAATGTTTTGTTAACATTTTTGCAAGACACAAAAAGTTGATTTAACCATAGCTGGTAGGTTCTTGACAATAAATAACTTTAAATATTAAGATCATACTTATTATAACATTATATTTTGCAAGTAATTTTTTTAAGAGCCAAATACATATTTTTCTGTTTGATATGTCGTTGCCTTGTTAGGTTGCCATATTTGACGAATTAATTATCAGAATGCGTTTCAGTGAACAACAGACCATGTATGTTTGATTCAATGGCAAATTGACTAAAAGGTTGGCGCTCAAATTGCTCATTGAGTGTTGTTTTGATTAATTAGTTCAGTGTCTGGTTGCTGGAGTTCATATAGTTATTCGTGTGCACAATTCATTGAGACTGTAATGTTGTCATAACATTAAACATAAAGTGGTGACCATGACTGTATGAGTGTGTTTTCAACACTTATGTTTGCAGTGTTTAGTTTTAAGCATTGCAGTGACTTTTACATCATGCATGTTTGAACAGGGTGCCAGTTACCATCAAGAGTTACCATCAAACATAGGCCACGAATTTGTGGCTATGGTTAGGCCAAATAAAAAAAAGAAACATGTTTAGCGCCCGGGTTTCTCAAAAAAAGGAAGGAGGAGGGGCTTTTTATTTTTTATTTCAAGATGGCCACCATTTTCTTTAAAATGTCAATATATCCATTATTTTTTCTACTGCTCAAACACAATACATAAATGAAACATGTTGGTCAAGACATTCAGACCAGACATCCAGGTTGTTTTAGCTGAGATCGTTTTAAATAACCCTTCCTTTTCTTCATTAAGAAAACAAAAAAATGTGCAAAAAAAACGTGGGAAACAAAAATAAATAAATAAAAAAGGAGGCAGCCTCTAAAGAGGAAGTGGGCAGGGGACGCTAAACATGTTCCTTTTTTTACTCGGCCTTATGCAGCTAGGCATCTGCGTCATCATATGTGGAAGTGTTGTTCATCTTTGCAACAACCCTAACAACAGTCGTAACCATAGCTGTAACCACCAATTTGGAAACGGCTGAACATTGTCTGCTTCTCTACTTTTTGGCGGACAATTCTCAAACTCATGAATAGATGTCTGAACTCCAAACTTTTAAGATTTTTAGAAGAACATCTTTTCCATGGGAGACTTTGGAGCGCTAGGTGGCAGCAGACTTACCAGGTGAAATTTCCATTGTTTACGTTCTGAGCAAAGGTACATTACTGTGAACAATGATTTACCTGGCAAGTCTGCTGCCACCTAGCGTCCCTAAAGTCCCCCCTTCAACTGTTTGGGAAATTAAGCACATTAAGTGCTTATTTTTTGTAAGACTTTTTGAAAAAACATCAACAAATTTAAAACAAATCTTGTAGGAGTTTGAAACAAAACAATTACCCCACAAGTCAGTTATGTATAATCAAAACAGGGAAATGAAAACTCAACACAAATTTCCAGAATGACATTTTCAATCCATTTGTCTACATTTATAATTGTTGCTCACTTCACTTTTCCCCTTTAACATTTCCTCTCACTCTCTTTAGTGTGATCTAAACTGCAGTGTGTGTGTTCGATTGAAACATGACACGCTTGAGTGTGTTTTGAGTAGAGGTAACAAAGCATGATAGATCTGCAAGATGATATCTGCTAGAAATGAAAACATAACAAACAGAATGCCATTTGCAAATTCATGACATGGGAGGTTTAGCTACACAAATTTACCTGAACATGAATGTTAGCGTGTGAACCAGTTTTCAATTAAGTCAGGTACAAAAATTTCTGCCATATCAAACTTGCCCTTTGTCAGGTCAAAGCGTTTGTGGTTGACTGTACGCAAGCTGGAATGGGCAATAAATATGACGTCATCTGGTACAACCTAAATGCATTCATGTTCACGGTGTTCCTACACTAAGGGTGCAGCTAAACCTCCCTTATGTTACCTGTGAAATATCAAAATGTGTATATACTCATTCTATCGTCATGATCAAGAGTTGACTTAAGACTTCCCAACAAAAGATTAAACAGTTATAATTTTACTGCTACCAAAATTTATACTGGTTTTAATTTACAAATTTTGGCTGATCAGTCAGTTTTGTTTGATGAAGATACAATGCCAGCCAAAATGATGGCGTAGTGGTGAGTGCACATTAACAATTACTTGTGCAGTCAGTCAAATTCACAACATGGCAGTTTTGGATGGCAAGAATAAAACAAAAAGGGAGGAGACTTTATAGCAGTCATACTGGTTTTGGAATCCTAGCTCATAGTGGGCAAACTTGAATAAAACAAGCGCCATTAAACTAGAGCTAGGGTAATACAAGTTTAGAAACATTGTGCCCAATTGTTTAAAGAAACATGTTGCCGTCGATCGATCGAGTCTTTGAATCTTTGAATAGCCTTTGTAACCATTTGTTATAATATACAAATGGTTAGAAAGATGTTTTAAAAGTAGAATACAATGATCCATACACATTTTCCTCAAAATTGCGTGGTTTTCCTTTTACTTTGCAATCTAACATGGTCGGCCATTTATGGTTGACTCCCATAAATGGCTGACCATGTTTGTCAAGTGATACTTGTGTGGATCATTATATTCTACTTTTAAAATATCTTTTTAATCATAAGCATTTTATAACAAACAGTTACAAATGCTTTTCAAAGACCAACTTGACCGATCCAAGGCAACGTGTTCTTTTAAAGAATGATGCAAAAGTTGAGGTAGACAATTTTGATAGTTTCCCTCGTTGGAATTTCACAACAGCATCATCAATTTGCAAAGTTTCTGTTTTTAAATGCAATAACGTTTATTTTTTAACTGATCAAAAAGACCTTTTGTGATGATACAATAATGACACATATTACAATATATTTTATACAAAGAAATGTTTATATTCAAAATAAAAGCAGTTTAAAAAAACCAAAAAGAAAAAATAAGAATATATGTTTTTATAGTATGACGCATTATTGCATTAATTGATTTCACCACAAGGAATAAATTTTTGATTTCATTATGCCTAAAGAAACTACAGCTCCATTGACACTCTAATTTCAATGAAAAAGATCTACAAATTTGTTTTATAAATTTTCACTTCAAGTAATTTTTATCTTAAACTTTGAATAGAATCTGATTAAAATTCATTATTCATTTTATAGTAGTCGTCATATGTGTCATTACTATATTTTTCAAATAAATTGCTTTCAATTTTGTTTATACTAACCCCATCATTTTCCATCTTTCCTCTGTTTTCTTACAACAGGCACGAACGCAAGCGTTTTCTCTACTAACCCTAACCCTATTAACCAATCTGCATCGGATGACTGCTTATTCAGACTAGGCTATTCAGCCAGTCAGAGCATAGTTTCTCGTAGATCTGTACACCATTTACAAAAACCACCCTGTCAGGATTTGGTCTTGGATAGCAACACAGAATTTCCCCCTAAAATGTTTGCTGAACAAAAGATAAATGCTTGTTCGGGTACAGAAACTATTCATACAGGTTTCTTGAACCAATCATCTCAAGTCAATCGAACCCCAAAACAGGAAAAAATCAGAGTGAACACATTCATAGATGAAGGCTATAACTACAAATGTTTCACTGGCACTTCCTCAAAGAGTAATAATGAAATGTCACATTCCAAGCCCTGCTTTAAGCCACCACCTGGCGTCTTCAGAAAGCCCCGTTTAGATTTAGGAGGTGCTCCCACCCCTGTGCGGCCAAATGGAGCAATCCAGTCTGAACCAGAAGCCAACAGCAATGTGTTGAGCCCATGTAGACATTCCATTCAACAGCAGGTAGATAATAATGACAATGAAGGAAGTAACCAGTCGCCTTCAAGGTTTGGTCCTAGAGGAATGGCAGATGGATGCCCAGGGGTTGAGCAGACTATCCATTCTGGAACAACTTGTGTTGTAAATGATGACGATCAGGTGAAGTGTCTTGACGATGATACTGGAGAGATTGTTCAGTCTCGTTGCCTTCCTCGCCCTACATCATTATTTGAGCCATACTCATTAGAAAGGGAGCAGGAACGAAGTTCCAACCAACCCTCCTCTGCCTCGCCAAGAAGTGATGGGTTTACTCCCGACCTTTCATCTCGCCCCAGATCGGATGTGAGATCAGCAAGTGATGCAGAGAGGAGTTCATTTTCAATGGACTCTCAGAGCGATCGGTCAGGCCGCTCTGGCGACGATGATGAATGGGGGGCACAGAGACCAGGATCCGTAAGCCCAGACCAGCTGGTTGCAGAAGGGGAGCAGAAACACAAGAGAAGTAGAGTGGAAGTCAAGCATCAGAAACTCAAGCACATCAAGAAGCATCGCTCAGAGAGACGTTCACCGAAGGATGATCATGAGGATATGGTTCCATACAGTGAGAGGCCCAATGCCAGGAACTTTGCACCCATGGAGAATAGACGGGCCATCTCGGCTGAGAACCTCTCCATGGCTGTTAAGTCCCCCGCTTTCAACCAGGAGTCATACCAAAAGTACGCCACAGGACTCAAGAAGGCCAGTCAGCAGTCAAAGACCTATGAAGACCTTGTCCAATTCTACTCCAAGATAAAACAGCACCTAGAGAGTGAGGAAAAGGCAAAAGTAGAATCCATGAAAGAAAAATACATGCCTAAACCAGCTCAACTGGAAGTGTTTTACAGAACTCTGCAGTACTACTCAGAGCTGGAGATGGCGATTGAGTGTGGGGAGGATATGACTGATAAGGCAAAGCATGAAAGCTTCCGCTGGAACATGGGAAGCGATGTAGGCCTCAAGAAGAGAGAAAAGGACATCTTTGAGTTGTATGACTTTTATGAGAAGCTGGAGCGTGGTGCAATTGGGACACCTACAGGTGAAGAAAGGTTAGAGCAGATACGAATGAAGACATATCTTCAGAAGGCCAAAGAACTAGAAACAAGACAGCTACGGGTGGGCCAACTCTACAGCTGGTATGAAAATATGGACTCCAAGGGAAGCACTACACCGTCCTTTGCTAACAGTCAAGTTGCATCTCTAAAAGATTTTGATAGCACAGATGGTCAGTCTGAAGAGGTTGGAGGTGGATTACCCACAAGTTACTCTCCCAGCAGCTTTAAAACTAACGTCACAGAAAGTCGAGTGCCAAGCCTAGATCCCAGCTTAGCAGATCTGGAAGCTCTTATTCCCAGGGTTCCATTAGTTGATCCTCCTTTGGAGAGCTTCCGAAACACACATCAACCACTAGGAAAAGCAAGTACACTGCCGCGTTTGTATTCCAAGAAATCAAATCGCACCTATTCTCCTGTCCCGATGCCGTCTTTTGAGCTGAGCAAGTATGAAAAATCAAAGGCAGATGACCAGATGGACATAACGAACAGTGAGGCAGAAGTGAAAAGGGAGGAGTTTAATTCAAGTCTCTCTGAGCCCCCAAGAAGCTGGGACAAAGGAGATACTCTACCTGGTCGTAAAACTCCACCGTTTATGGTTACCGGTAGACCAACACCAGTCACACGTAGGAAGAGTTTTGACAAGGCAATTGAAGGCAAAGATCAACAGCAAGAGGAAGTCAAGAGGACAGGTATTAATGATGGTCCAAGTAACAGTGTGCGGAAAGGACCAGGACATTTGAGTGATCTTGCAAGTGTACCTGTAAATTCAAGTCATGAGGGTGTAGCAGGCACTTCTCCTGCCTCTCCAAGAGAGGAAGTTGTGAGACCCGGAAGCCCTGAAGCAAGAGCCCCTCCAAAGCTTCCTGAGAGGTCAATGTCTACAGGTGTCCTTGGGATAACACATGTCATTGGCCCAACTTACAACCCAGGCCTTGGAAGACTTCAACGATGGAATAGGGCAGACCTGTCACAGATTGAAGATGAGGACTTAACACCAGTCAAGGAGGTTCCATCACCTGCAGAGTCAAGAAGTAGGGCTCCCCCAATAGGCAAAGTAGGGAAAATGCAGTCGGAATCATCCCTGCCTACGGCTGCTAGAGGTGCTGGGAAATCACTTGCAAAGAACGGCATGAAGAAATTTGTAGAGAGTCAGAATGAGCTGAGTTCAGGGCCTAGTTGGGGAGATTTTAATTCAAGCCCTCAGCCGTTTAAGCCTGTGGGTCATTTAGGCTGGCAGCGGGATGACACTGATCGGGAATCTAGTCTGGCTTCCTTTGACCTGGAGCCGATTGACGGCCTTACAGAGAATGATGGTGTTGATACCCGTTCTATGACCTTTGACCCCTTTGGTAGAGTTTCTCATCGTGATATGCCGACACCTGAAAGGATTAACACGCATCAATTTCATAGTGCGGCAACATCTGAAACATCTTCTGATCAACAGTTCAAAGGGCAATCTTTGAATGACTCTTCCTCGTTGCTTGACCACAAGTCTAAAATCCAGCTGTTTGAAGAGAAAATTGTCGAGCAGAGCAGTGCAATTGAGCATCAACCCGTACCGACTCGAGAGTTGAGGAATTTTCGCGATGATGTCAAGCCACAACCATCACCAGTTATCCCTATAAGGACTACAAGTGAGAATCAGGTCACTAAGGTGTCCAGCAAGGCACATGGTGGCTTGGTTATTGGAATCTTCAGTAAACCACAGCCTAAACAAGAAGAGCCTAAACAAGAGGAGCCACCAACCATTTGGCCACCGACTCCGTCACCTCAGTTGGGATTTTACACACCTCCTGGAGAGTCCAGTTTGACCCAATCACTGCCCCGGAACTTCCAGTTATGGAGTGATCAGAGCAAGGGCAATAAGATACCCTTGGAGGGTGCAAACCTCCTTCGTAGTACCTCAGCCAGTGCTGACTGTGCTGGAGTTGATTGGAGTACAGGCGAATCTTTGAAAGTCATCAAGAGGTACGCCTTCTCAACAGATGAGGTTTACGAGGAGCGCACACCTGTTGTGTCAAGAAATGTTAGCCCTGTGCCTCCAAGCATGCTCAGGAACTACCTGGTTAGTGATTCTCTTGACTCGACTGTTAGTGACAGAACCAGAATAGCCTCGCCTGATAAACCACACCAGTACACTACAGAGGAGTCTACTTACTACCACAGCAGCCCAGTCAACAGGCACAACAGGGACTCTGAACAAGCTAGGCAAACTCAAAAAGGACAGAATACCCTCTTAATGAATGCACTCCCTCTTCAGAATCTGGATGCGATCAAAGACGATCGCTCTGAGTCAACACAAGATGCTTACACTCCTTCTTGCTCCTACTCGCCAAGTTCTACCCTTAGCCAGGACTACACGGATGAGATCTCTTTCACGCTGAATCAGTTTTACTCTCAGAATGACACCTCACAAGGCAGCACTCAAAGGTCACAGTTAGATGCTCCTCCAGGCAACTGGGCAGAGACAGAATCAGAGAATGTCTTCTTCTGGGATACGTACATTCCTGAGAAGTATGACAGTAAAACAGCATCGCCTAAACGCAGCCAACAGCAGAAAATGAGAAACTTGGATTCTACAGAACATTCACGGACTGGTAACCACACCCCAACAGGGGATTGGGTGGAGTCTTATAGCACCCTTCAGGCTTTGTCCCCTGAACCACCTGAATGTGAAGATACATCAAGTCCCTACTATCAGCCACACCCTAATCCTACCAAATACTCCAATCACACAACTTCCGAACATCCACAACAAAACAAAAACACCAGGTCAAAAGTGGTTACACACAGGACAGATTCACCTTCCCAAGGGAAAGTGGCCACAATACCCCAGTCAAAAAAAGCCTATCCAGTTCCCCCTCCCAAATATCCACGGGGACACCCTGTAGATAAATGGCACAATCCTGTAGTTGCAAGCGGGTATCAGAGTCCCAGGCCACCTCCATTTTATCAAGGGGACGCTTTGGCCCCTCAAAAGTCTTCAACCTTGCCGCAGCAGAGGAAAAGCCCTAGAATGAAAGGTTAACTACTGATTCATTTTCCAGTCTAATCACATACGTGTTCTCTGTGGTGACGTTTTTCTTTCTCTGTGTAGTGTTTCCTGCTAAAACCGTTAATTTTTTCATTTTGGTTGTCGGTAATTTCCATCCACATTTTCCTTCTATCGCTTTTTGCATGTCCAGTCATATGCTTCATGTACTTGCATGATTATATTATATCCCGGTTGTTATTCTGTTGCACGGTTAATTTGCATGGTTTTATATTAGAGCTTCTTGCTTCAACTGCAGCAATATTGAGGTAATTGTATTGTCTCCCTTGTCGCCCACTTTATAACTTTAGAGAGAAAAATAATGTACAATGGTGAAATTCACATTCCTCTCACTCAGTTTTAACTTTGTGAATGAAGGTTTTCAAAAGTTGGTTTTGTCATAGAATGTTTTGCCCATAATATATTTTTGGGAGTTTCTTTAAATTGAAAATGAAAGGATACTGAAAGAAGTTGGAAAGTTAAATTTTCACAAACGGATGAAATTCCAAAATGTTAACCCAGTCCTTACATGCAGTAGGGATTTTGTTTTTGGTAGTTCAATTGAAATTTTTGTATAGAATTGCAAATTGGTCAATCAAGTAAGTACCAAACATAACGTCAAATTAAGATGTTTTATGTAAGGTATTTGTTGCATGTCTTTGTAATCTGCCTGGTTTGGGAGTTAGGTACACCTTGAACTTATACCAAATGGCAAAACTTTTGTTCACCAATTTGGGGTTTGAAACTGTGTTCACGGCCTGAAATTTGTGCAGTTGATGTAGATGATTTATTAACACAAATAAGACAAAGCTACAAATGCTACTGCTACATCTTATCTTAAAGCCCAAACTTATGGTACTTTTGTTCAAATTGGGCAGAGTTTCACACTTTTTTTGCGAGTGCGTGGTGTCTGCCTGGTTGCAGGGCAAGTTCTAATACTTGCTTTAGAAAAGTGAAAAAGCCTTCATGTATACAATGTTTGGGTTTTTGGTGCAGTTTATGGCAATTATGTTCAAATTCTTTTGCTTTGTTGTTAAATGCTGCCGAACTGATGAGTTCTTGAAATATATTGTATAATTATTTTGATTGCTATATTTTACCTTTTTATTTGTAGTTGGGTATTTAAAGGCAGTGGACACTATTGGTAATTACTCAAAATAATTATTGGCATAAAACCTTACTTGGTCACGAGTAATGGGGAGAGGTTGATAGTATAAAACATTGTGAGAAACGGCTCCCTCTGAAGTGACGTAGTTTTCAAGAAAGAAGTAATTTTCCACGAATTTCATTTTGAGACCTCAGATTTAGAATTGGAGGTCTCGAAATCAAGCACTCTGAAAGCACACAAGTTTGTGTGACAAGGGTGTTTTTTCTTTCATTATTATCACGCAACTTAGACGACCAATTGAGCTCAAATTATCATAGGTATGTTATTTTATGCACATGTTGAGATTCACCAAGTGAGAAGACTGGTCTTTGACAATTACCAATAGTGTCCAGTGTCTTTTAGCAGCAATGTGCCTTTTATTTTGTTTCATGCCATCTACAAACAGCAACGTTTGGTTTAATCTTATACAAATGTACAGACAACTCTTGTTACAAGATCCCTGGGACTGGCCAAATAAACTCTTTATAACAGAAACCTTGAGAGGGCGGTATAGCATATTGACCCATTTCACCTGACATCATCATCAAACAAATCTTGAATGCGCCATACTGGTGGGCAATTTTACTGTGCGTTTTTATTACACGCGCACAAACGCCATCTTGTAGGGCAGATATTTGAACGGTAACGTTTCAATACGGTCTATACAGACCCTTTATTTAGATTTTTAAATTATAAAACTGTAACATTGTTTATGACGGACTTGTTTGTTCGTTGCGTTTGTTTGGGTTGCAGAACTCTTGACAAACTCTGTTTGAAATAGATGGCATGAAACGCTATTATCAATGTGTTATTTTACCATGCATGTTTTCTCCTATTCAGCTGTGTCATTGTGGGGTCATCTTCTCTCTATCTCATTTGCATGAAACTGTTTCTTGTACCCCAATAATGACTGTTTCTTAGTAACCCCTTATTTTTTAATGTGGGCAAAGTTTTGTGGTATATTGCTATGTGATAATGGATGCATGATATGATTTGACTATTTGATTGTACGATTGACAAACCATGCAAGTGTAGATAGAAACCCAGACGACGTACCTCTTTGAATGCCAAACCAGATCTGGAAAATTCAAACTCAACTTAATTTATTGACATTTTAAGTTTTTTTATACAAAATGGTAAAAATATTTCTGTTCACATGAAGATGGAATCTCATACATTACAGGAGATTTATTCTCAGGCATAAGAACAAAGTATGTCTAAGTTAAAACTGTGGCCAGTCAGTATAAATTGTGGAGGGGCTCTTCGGAAAGGTGTTACGAATGTCGCTTAAAAAAGGACGAGCATCAGGGTCACCATTTGTTTTTTAAACAACAAAAATTTAATAAAAACGTTTTTTTTTTTCACACAGAAATATTATCATTTACATCTTCCTCAAGGGGTGCTCTTTACCGGTGCTCTTGTAAAAGAAATGTTCACAGAATTGTTTTTATCAGTTTTGTGAAGTAGTAGCAAACCGATATCATTTCTTGGAGTAGTTGTGTAACTTATCAAGATTCAAATTGAAAAAAGAATGTTGCCTTCCCTGTCATCGAAAATACCTATAGAATGGTTGATTGTTAATAGTCATTTTCTCGGGCAAGTTGACAGTTGTTGGTTACTAGTCACCCCATCTGGTTCATTGCTTGCCCTTTGATCCCAAAGGATTTGGTGTAATTTCTCTCATTTGGTTCAGAGTTTTATTTGTTTTCTCTTCAGTTGTTGCCCTTTTCAATCTTTTCAGTTTGTTAGATATCTGTGTAATTCTCTTCTTACTTGTTAGGGGAGGTACAACATTGGTATTTAAAGACATACATTGGACACTTTTGGTAATTGTCAAAGACCAGTCTTATCACTTGGTTGTTCTCAACTTATGCATAAAATAACAAACCTGTGAAAATTTGAGCTCAATTAGTAGTCGAAGTTGCGAGATAATAAAAAGGTGGGGAAAAAAACCTTGTCACACGAAGTTGTGTGCTTTCAGATGCTTGATTTCGAGACCTCAAAATTGAATTCTGAGGTCTTGAAATCAAATTTGTGTTAATTTACTTCCTTCTCAAAAGCTATGTCACCTCAGAGGGAGCCATTTCTAACAATGTTTTATACCATCAACCTCTCCCCATTACTCACTACCAAGTAAGGTTTTATGCTAATAATTATTTTGAGTAATTACCAATAGTGTCCACTGCCTTTAATCAGTATCAAAGCCTTTGCAAGCTTTCTGGGACATTTTTTTAAGTTGGGGTTAAATCATGAGAAAGGGAAAGTGTGCACTCCTCACCCAATTGCAAAGTAAAAAAAATAAACCGTTTTGCTGATGATGTTTTTTGTGGAGTGTTTAAAGGCAGTGGACACTATTGGTAATTACTCAAAATAATGATTAGCATAAAACCTTTCTTAGTGACAAGTAATGGGGAGAGGTTGGTGGTATAAAACATTGTGAGAAACAGCTCCCTCTGAAGTGCCATAGTTTTGGAGAAAGAAGTAATTTTCCACGAATTTGATTTCGAGACCTCAAGTTTAGAACTTGAGGTCTCGAAATCAACCATCTAAACGCACACAACTTCATGTGACAAGGGTGTTTTCTTCTTTCATTATTATCTCGCAACTTTGATGACCAATTGAGCTCAAATTTTCACAGTTTTGTTATTTTATGCATTTGTTGAGATACACCAACTGTGAAGGCTAGTCTTTGACAATTACCAATAGTGTCCACTGCCTTTTTTGAAAGCCTCTACTCGGCATGTTGCATTCTCCAAAATCTTTGACCAACCAAATTCCTTTTTTGCACAACATTTTACCTTGCTGGCTTTCAGGACATTCACCCTTGTGGACATTTTAATTTGTGTTATAAAAAGTACCAAAATTCTTTAACATTTGAGGGGATAGATTCTAATTTAAGGATTCGTTTTATTTTATGGGAAAAAAAATTAATGAAAATTAAAATGTAGCACTAAGAAATGTGTGACTTCACAGAAAATGTTAGCAAATTAGGTCATGGTTAAACACTGTTTTCACAGGACTAATGTGTCCACTGAGATAATTAAGATAAAAACAATTCTTGGTACTTTTCTTTTGAAACTAGGAAATGGAGACACATATTCTTCTCTTAATTCCAGTTGGTGTACCCTCCCTATCATGCAAGAGGCTTAGATATGATGTTTGAAATCTGTGACTTCCATTATCAGATATTGGACATTTTAAGAGAGTTGAACAAATTAGTTGTTTTTAGCAGGGCTTCCTCTGCATGCAAAGACAACTGCGTTTAGAAGGCCCAGTGCTGGGAAAGGTCAAAGTGCAAATTAGGAAATATCCACAATATTGATTGGCCATAAGTAACCTCAGGTCTCATAGGGATTTCTTTATCGTGAAGTCAAAAAGAGTGCAGTCTTTAAAGATGGTGGCATTGCTGGGACATTTGATTTCCTGGGTAGGGTTTGTTAGGGGTCTAAGACTTAGGCATGGTTTGTGAATCAGTAATAAAGTACAACAAACTTTACAAATAGTTTCGTATCGACCAGACAGAATACATGTACAGATTAACTCACAAACATTTTAACAAACACACCCGACAGTACAACTCTCTAACAAACATGTAGCTGCATGTAACCAATCACACTCCTCGTTTCATCCTCCTCTCCCATTCTGCATATACAACAGAGGAGCCCATTCGTTCATCTAGCAGGCCACAGTCTTCTACTTTGCCTAGAGCAAAGAGCAAGCCTCGTCCCGATAGTAGCGGTCTATCCGCGGCCGAACGCCTAGGCATCAAGAGTCCACCCCCTCAAAGGACTCAATCAACAGGTGCATATATTTACATAAATTTGCATAAATTTGAATAGCTGAGTGCTTTCTGCTTCTTTTTTTATGGAACCTCGGCTGTGATTTCGCTTGAAAGCTTATTGACAAAATTTTCTTTTTATCGCAGCTATGGCTAAAAACTTGCCAATTCCTTTTATGATTAAGATTCCTTTATAAAATAAACCTTGTTAAAACACTTCAAAATTAAATCCCTGAAAACCAAATTAATTCCTGAGAACCCTTTCAAAAGCCTATCCAAGACCAGCCTGCTAAGTTTCCTTTTCCTTTTTTTCAACCACCAAAGTTTCCCTTCCAAACTTTTTCCCTCTTGCAACCTTGATCTTTGAAGATGCCTCGCCTGCTTTCTTGCCAAAATGATGATAGAACTACATGTAGGATGTCGAGGAAGTTACAAACCTTTGAGATACTGAATGAAAAGTTCTTAAAAGAGGAGTAATACTTGATCAAAAGTTACAACCACGTTTTGAGGGCTCCCATCACTATATCATACTATCAGCCATGACAAAATTTTCTTGGTAAAATTACTTGGTGCATTGTGCATGCACTGCTAAAAATAAATGGTCCTTTCTAAACAAGAAACAGTCTTATGTCAAGAAAACTTTTCGTTGTGACTCCATGAAATCTTAATTTATAAAAAAAAATTCCGGTGTGACACCAGAAATGTTTTCCTGAAATAAGGTTCTTTAGCGACGAAAAAAAAAACACTTGTCAAATTGGACTTTTATAAACTGTCATAACCTTAAAACTAAAAACCACCCTCTTTTGATTTTCTAGAATGAGTGTTGAGCTTTCGTTTGGTGTGATGTTCAACAGGGGGTGCTAATGAACCTTTTTGAGATAAACCGCGGTTGAACATGTTATTTTTTTGCTTTAAAAAAAATTATTCTGTGTACCAAATGGTTAAGCAGTGTTGCATACGTGGATGTATTTTATGATGTTTATTTTGAAATAACATCAACTGTCAAAGTTAATTCTAAGAAGAAAATAAGAAAGAAACATTTTCTTGTTTTGGCAAAATATTAGGCGATGCAACTTCAAACCTATGTTCACTATTAATTCTGTCTTGTCTAACGCTCATTGCATTTCAAAAACGTTTTCTCCCCAGCAGAATTGAAACAATTAACAAACTTAGAAATTAGTTAGATATTAACTTTGAGAATTAATGATACATTCAATTCAAGCTTAGTAATTCTTAACATTAAGCAGATTTTAGTAGCCCCCTATAAATGACATTTAGTTTGTTTTCCCTAATGAAAGGGTCAGGCAATTTGCTGAACTAACACACTGTTTGTGACATAAGAATGCTTTGGTATTAAATAGCATGTAAGGGATGCATTAACCTTCTGTTTCAGTAGAAGTGCATGATGGGGCAGTGACCAGTGTGACGTTTCTGTGGGCACTTGTAATTGCTTTATCTACATCTATGTCTGGAATGGCACAGAGTTCACGGATGGCCTTTGGGATGGCCTTTCTTGCCCCATTGTCTTGGTGTCCCTTCAAAAGTTTGCAAGGATGAAATTCCAGGCCTGTTTATATCTACATATGTTAGCCCTGACCGTGACTTTGAAGCTTTTTATCCTGAATTGCCAGCTTAAAGGCAGTGGACACTATTGGTAATTACTCAAAATAATGATTAGCATAAAACCTCACTTGGTAACGAGTAATGGGGAGAGTTTGATAGTATAAAACATTTGTGAGAAACGGCTCCCTCAGAAGTGGCGTAGTTTTCGAGAAAGAAGTAATTTTCCATGAATTTGATTTTGAGACCTCAAGTTTAGAATTTCAGGTCTCGAAATCAAGCATCTGAAAGCACACAACTTCGTGTTACAAGGGTGTTTTTTTCTTCTTTCATATTTATCTTGCAACTACGACGACCAATCGAGTTCAATTTTCACAGGTTTGTTATTTTAGGCATATCTTAAGATACAGCAAGTGAGAAGACTGGTCTTTGACAATTACTAATAGTGTCCACTGCCTTTTAATTAGTTGTTATTAATAATAGTAATAATAATACTGGGTTCTTATAGCACTTTATCACACCCCTACATTTAGGGGCAAATCAGAGTGCTTGTTTTTCATGCAAGGTATGCAGTGCTATGTTTTAAAGTATAAGAAGTATTCCGTTATAGCATCATGTAATGTTTGGTGCTGTAGCAACATGCTGCCAATTAGACCAGGAAAACCGGGGTGAACCCCATCTCTGTGTACTGGGTTCTTTTATGTGCAATACACATTACTCTTTTGAGAGACATCATGGCCTGGTTTGTCTCTGCCAGTTGAGGGCGGTATATGACTTGTACCTGAACCAAACTGACAAAGGCGAGGTCGACTAGGCAACCCTAAACAGCTTGGAATGCGCTGTTCAGTCGCAGTTAAAGGGACAGTGGGATTTAGACTACCACTTACTGAAGACAAACAGTTTCAATGTTGCTGTATTGTTTTGAAACACCCCAAAGCTGATGAGACATGTTTTATGTGATAACTTGGTTTAGTTTCCAGTCGGTCTGTCATGATGGTGACTTCTCTATGTTTAACACCCCTATTATTGAGACATCCCCTATATTCCAACAATCCCTCATGATTTACATCATCGTTTTGGGGTAAGGGTTGGGGTAAGGGTTGGGGTTGGGGTTAGGGTTGTTGTTAGGGTTCGGAATAGGAAAATACACCATGGGTGTCAGAACACAGGTGTGTCGGAACATAGATGTGTCGGAACATAGGGGTGTAACTGATTACCCTTTATGCATGAGGACTACACTGTGTGTAAAGTTGCAAGTCATACGCAAAAGCTCAAAGATTTTCCACACTGCTAATTAACGAAAACAACCTGGCAACCAGGACCGAAAAACTTCCACTGCAAATCTTCCGAACTTGGCACTCCCAAGCATTGCGAAAGCTGGAAATTCAAGTGTTACAAACGATAGCTTAACTACATGCATCATGACTGATAACCTGGAGGTCCTGGATGGTATGTGATCTCACATATTGAGTTTATGTATTGCGGTACATGTACCAGGGGTCGATTTCACAAACTTGTCCTATGCCTAGTTAGGACGAGTAACTCATCCTAACTTAGGACGCGTCCTAGGAACGATTTCACAAAAGATAAGGAGGGTTCAATGCCTCCGACCGCATAGGCTGGAACTCGTCCTAAATTCTAGGATTGATCCTAAGTTAGGAAGAGTTTTGTGAAATTGACCCCAGAAATACAAAGTTCAGTGTGCAGAAGTCATGGAATGCAATCTGTACGCAATTTTTGCATGCCCAATTCTCGATCTTAAAATGTAGTTATGCAAATTAGGGTACATATGGCCAATCGATTGGCTAGATTCTAGGTGCTGGGTTTAATGTCCTAATATCATCGGAATGATACGTGAGAGTGGAAATATTTGAAATGGCTTCATTGAATACCAGTGTTCAGCAGAAATGTTTGGTTTGCAAATGAGGTGGCCACATATGCGGTTGGTATGCACTGCCACCTCGCTATTTGTGGATGACTTTGACGTTCTTGTGAAAATATTGTGACAGTTTTTGTTTTGCCTTTTTTTTTAGCAGGACACTATTCAGCTGAAACAGTCTCATGTTACTTTATTGGTTGTTTCGTTATATCAATCAAATTGGTCAATTATCTTGCAAGTGGTACATGAAATGCACCTTCAAGTTTATGGTTATTTTAATCAGTCATTACTGTGCTTTACCCATTAGTAGTTTAATTTGTTTAATTTTCCTTATTATGACTGATGCTTATGTTTTTTTAAAGAAAGTTTGTAAATATTTACTGCATTCCAAAATGATTAGCACGGTTTCTAAAGGCACATTGGCCCAATTTCATATAGCCTGTAAGCATGAAATTTGCTTAGCATGAAATTTCTTCCTTGATAAAAACAGGATTTACCAACCAAATTTCCAGGTGATTTTTAGGAAAAGCAAACAACAGCTGAATACCAGTAACAAGCAATATGCAACAAATGGAATGGTTGGAATGGTTGGTAAGCCTGTTTTTATCAAGGGAGAAATTGCATGCTTAGCAAATTTTCGTGCTTACAGGCTTTATGAAATTGGGCCATGGACAGTCGATAATCCTGCGAGTTGGACATACATGAAATACCTGTTTAATACAGTCTACATGTACCTCAGCATACCTTACTCAGTTGGGACACTATTATCTCTAGAAATTGAACAGGTCAATGCTATTTTAGAGTTGAAGAAGTGGAAAGGTTGAGGATGTAATTGAACTATAATGTGAGTGTTTTGAATTGTTGGATATTTTTTTTCTATGAGGTCAGGCGTTGAACTTGATTGAGAGCTGTTGAGCAAACCCCTTGTTTTTCTATGGATTTTCTGTAACCTAGTTACATCTAATGCCTTGAAGAAGGGTGTTTAAGGCTCTACACCCTTTTACCAGACACACAAAGTTCCCTTTTCCAAACAGATTTGCATTACTGTATTACATGTTTGTTGCTAAAATATACCAAAGAGATGTTTTCCTGTTTCATGCAGAACTTAACCTTCCTATTTTTTGTAACACAAAGCACAATATCCACAGATTTAAATTAAACTGACACAGTTTGGAGACCAGAGAGTAGAAAGCTTCCTTTAAAATATTACTTGCTGAGGTGCTGTAGTTTTTGAGAAATTAGTAAAACAATGTCACAAAAACATTTTTTGGACATTGTGTTTGGTGTCCTACAAAAAGTACCCAAATTCGTCAATAGTACAACATTCAGTTGGCACATGTCTTTCAGTTGCCACTTATTTATCAGTGAATGCCGTTTTGCATTTGATATCTTAAAGATTGACTGCGGTTAATGGACAATTCATTCCAATCTGGCTTATTTCCACTCAAGAGTGGGGTCACTGACTCCGATAAACCTGTCAAATGATGGAATTCCCCCTAATCGCAATCCACTCCTGACTGAGTGACCCAAAATCCAACCCTGATAAGTCCGTCAAACTCTCTCGTTTTCTTTCATTGTTGCCGTTAATTTGTTTTCTTGTGGAGGTTTAAAAAAAACGCTCAGTCTACGCCGCCGTCAATAGACCACCAACTTTCTCAATTACCAATAGCAACACTCCACCAGCAGGGGCCTAGCATTCTTGAGGTTGATAAAAGCAGTGGCCCCACTGATCTTACCGAGGGTGTAAAAAAAAGGCCGTTGAGGAATAGAGGTGAACTTTGCTAGGGTGAGGGTTTAAAGTCGCTTGGATTCATTTGTTGATGTGCTAAATCCTCTGGGTGCTTTTAAGGTATTGCACAGTTGTTGAGATGATGGTTTGTGGATTATGTTGTGGAGCTGATATGGACTTAATGCGAACAGCCTAAGGCAATGATGTGGTGTTGACGTCGACTGCCCGTGGCAGATGTGCATGAATGAGGAGAAAAACTCATGATAGAAGGAAGAATTATTTTTAAAAGTGATTCAAGATGTTACGATTGCATCATGTATAACTCGGTGGGCGTTTATTCTGCTGACGATGAATATTTTTGAAATGAGATTCTTTGCATAAGAAGTGTGTTTGGTGAACCAATGTGTCAGCTGGATCGAACTTGGAATTATCTGAAGTGTGATTTCTTTATTGATGATTTGCTGATTATTTGACACACAATTTGATGCATCATCGGAACTACCAAAGTCAATGGATCATCTGAACTTGGGATCAAGCTGCAAGACGGTCGGTAACTCAACACACAAAGACGTGAATCTCCAGCATATGTTAACCTGAACTTTAAAGCCCATACACCATCCTCCGAAAACCAGTTCTTGAATCTGCCCGCATCCCCAGCGGACTTAATGCACTCGTGATGTCTAGGTTTAGAGTTTGAACTTAAGCTGTTGGCAGACAATAACAACTGTGAAGTCATATGGTGGGATGCAGCCGATGATGGTGATGATAAAACAAGCACTGGATGATGTTAATGTGAAACTGTAAACTACAATACCGTGTGTGTGATGACTTAAGAATATCAAGAAAGACTCTGCTAGGGTCGAAACTTCAGACCATCATCTATTTTTTTTTATACTTAAGAATATCATCAACTTTAGGCGTGATGACTGTCTAAAGTTAAACTGTAACTTCGATCAGAAATTAATCTGATTCTTTTGATAGTTTTTGCTGTGGTCATCTGAACAAGTTGAAATGCAATCCTGGATGAGGTGTTTTGTAACTGTGCAAGGAGCTATATAATCTGTAGTTTGGAATTTGTGTGAGATTCCTTTTATTCAAGTATTCCATGGCTGCAATGGAGACGGTGCTTCACCTCAAAACAGTTGCCAGCAAATCTCAAATCTAAAATCACTGTCCAGTTCTGATTTTGACAGTATGAATACATTTTGTGGACACAGAATTCAAACCATCGTTTTTTGTTAATGATTCTTTTGAATGCTGTGTAGAAAGAATAATTGGATAAAAAAGATCCACATGTGCAGATTACTTGACATCTAAATGGCTCAAACTTAATTGGGATTGAAATTAGAGATCTTCTATCTGAATTTTGTGGACAAGAAAATCACACCTTTTGTGGACAATTCTTCTGAACGTAATCAAGAAAGAACTGGAAACTTGTCTGAATTGTTTTGGTTTTAGTCTTAATGAGAAGTTTCTGCACAAGAAGAAAATGCGTACAATGTGTCTTTTTACCTTCAACTAATCATGGACAGTGGACACATGCTTGACCATGCATAGGATTTAGCAAATGGAGAATGCACAAATTGCATTAGGTCATTAATCCTGCAAGGCTTCTCTGGAAATGAGGTCACGTAACTTCAGCATCTGCACTCTGTACGTGTTGTTTAACTTAATCATCACCTTTGCGGTAACGTTATCGCCACCTTCGTGTTAAGCATTTTGATGTTGATACATGCTTAATACCTGAATGATGTAGTTGTTTGTTTCATCCAGGGAAATATTTCTTTTGAATGTTCATTGAGGACAACTCGGTGCTACTGACCCCAGATAAAGAATTCAATATTGAGGTCAACTTAGTGTCACATTGCGTTCAGAGTCGGCCTGGCACACTGACTTGGTATCTGCACTTCTTTTCTACACTGAGGGAGTATTCACTGTGAAAGTTGTTGTCGGACTCTGCCAGTTCACACGTAAACTCATCGACAGAGGCGGTGGTGTAATTCTCCTATCGCCGACGAGCCAATTACTGCGAGAAAATCGCTTATTATGAAATCTTGTCGCAATTGAATTTGTGCGGATTGTGCCCGCAGCGCTATGGATTTACCTGAACAAGTCCCGCCTAAGTGATTTACTCGCTCATGTATAAGTTTAATTCACTTGTACATTCATAGCTAGTTCTTGGTTTTGCTATCAGCTGGAACCAGTAATAAGAACACTGAACTTTCTTGAGGTTAATTTTGTTTTGAAAGTGTACTTATTTCTCCTGCATCGACATTGCATTCATCAAAACATTTTACAAAAAACTTAAAGCTGAGAAGGGCAACTTTCTATTCTCCTTGCTTAATATATTTCCCTATACTGTGCCTCATTGATTTGTTTGCAAGACCTATTTAAATGTCACCATGTTGTGACCATTTGGATCGCTACTTACCAAGATAAACAAACCACAGACTCTTGTCTTAAGTGATCGGCAACTAATTCACCTTAATGAATTAACAAGATGCTTATCGATTGAGCGAAGAACCGCCAAAGAATTTATTGACATTGGTCATCAACATTCTCAGCGTGAATCAACAACAAGTGCTTATAAATCTTCACCGCAAAGCTTCATCAGCTACCGAGATTTCTTAGCCCCTAGATTGATAGGAGGTAAGAATCTTCTAAAGTGGAGCATATAAACTCCTGAACTCTTTTTCCCAAGGACATTTTGCTTGGATGATAGTGGTGTAATATCTCCATGTTCATGGGTTAGATATCTGTCAACTTATACCGGCTGTTCATTTCCTCAGTTGCCCTAGAGCTTGAGTTTCAGGTCGGTTTGGGCAGAGCACACATGCAGATATCTCAGTGTGAAGAAGTGTGAAGAAGCAGGAACGAGTCGACAAGATGATTTTCATGCCGGATTTGCCGTTCCAAAGGCACAAACGTGGCCTTTTTTGTAACAATCCCAGCTTTGAGATGGTCCAGTATGCTGGAAAGTATCCCAGCACCGAGGACCTTCGATCGAAGAAATCGCCAAAGAAGAACAGAAACGAACGTCGGAACCGTACGGACCCCGACGTGAAAACGCTTGAGAATCTCCTAAAAGATTTGGAACTTGGGAAGTTTGCTGATGCAAAGAAGCAGAAGAGTTCACCGGTGCCGGTGTCAAAGGTCGCGACTTCTGTACCATCTGGAAATCCTCGGGTATCGTCACAGTCTGGTGGGCTTTCTATGAATCATGGAATACCTGCCGGGAGAACACCGTCACAAAGTTCTAAAAGTGGTTCACCCCCAAAACCAGCAAGAACAGCGGAATCATATGATATGCCATGGAACACACAACCTGTGAAAGCTCAGCAGCAGAGGGCGACAGACACCCACAGACACCCTGTGTCAAACAGTCTGCCCGAGGTACGCGCAAGGCAGGAAGGTAACCTACCCCCACAGGAACCAGCACTCGGTGTAGTACATCGGCAACCACTGGTACTCTCAAAGGGGCAACATTTTCCGGTACCTCAGGGCAAACATGTGCCTGCGCCTCAACATGTACCTCAAAACTCCCAGGTGGTGAAACCTATCTCATTACCCGCTGCGGGGCAGTATGTGAATAAACCTCAGGGGCACCAGGTGCCAGTACCGCATCACGGGCAACAGGTGCAAGTACCTCATGAGAACCACGTGAGGCTACCCCAGGGGCATAACATGACCTCCACCCACGGGAGGAGTGGTGCAGTCCCACAACGAGAGGTCAAACCAATCAGGATATATGAAAGGAATTCTCCGGTACCAGTGTCATGGATGTCGTCCGAACCCATTGATTGTTTTTCAACGCCCCCAGTACACCCAGGTTGCCCTACCCCATCCCCTGGCCACCCCACTTCACCCATGGGTTGCTATCAACCACATCAGAATCAACCATCAACCTCAAAGAGCTACTCAGCAACACCCCCTGCTCGCCCATCTACACCCCTTGGTTTCTCTAGAGCACCCAAAGTAAACCCATCTATGCCTGTGTGCTGCCCTGCAACACCCCCAGGTCGCCCATCCACACCTCTGGGGTTCTCGGCACCATTGCCATGCTGCCCAGCTACACCCCAGGGTTTTCAAACAATCACTCAGGATCAGACGGTGGTATATGCAAACGGAAAACCAGTGAGAATTGACACAGCAAGAAGCGCAAATTATCAATGTAAATATACTAAACTTCTTGTTAACCTTTTTTTTCTCATTTCTTGACAATGCCACACATAGTGGTGTATAAAGCTTTGCATGGTGTGGAAAATAAGATAAGAATTAACTGTACATGGTAGTCATGCAGATACATGTACAATTACGTCTGCATTGTCTTTTCTAGCAACCCTCTTTTGTAGTCACACATGTTTATCTTGAATGATATGTTTTCTATCGTTAGATTTCATTTACTAGGGTTTGATTTTATTATTTTTATGGTCAACAAAGTCTCATAAAAAGAGCTAAATATATAAAAGTGCATGCACATTTTTTTTCCTAATCTTGCCATTGCTCGGTTTCAAAAACAAAACACAACTTGACATTGATGTTTTAGCCACCTGGCCTGCCATAAACTTATCTAATTGTATGTAACACTGGGAAAATAGAATAAGCTGCTTCAAACTACTTACCAACCCAAAAGACCTTTGGTATACATGTAAATGCAGGAAAGTAGTTAAAATGTCCTGACGCTTCGACCCTAGTCTTTCTCTGTTATACCCAGAACTCTAAAGAATCCCAAATGGTTCATTTCTGGTCTATTCCAGACAATGGCAGCTGATCTAAACTAGTTCATTCAATTACTCCATGGTACTTGTTTTATATCAGTAGCTGTCACTTTCTCTAAACCTCAAACTTCAGCCAAGTTAACTTGAAGTCCACTTAGCCGCAAAACCTACATAAATTGACAGCGCTATAGCCGCTGAGAGGGGAAGGGACAAGTTAATGGAGGTAGTTGAAAGCACATGTGCAGTTTAAAGGGAAACTACATTATTTTGTTTGTAAAGCATGCTGTGTATCACCAAATTTTAAAGTCTGTGAAAATTTTCATGAATTTGTGTTTTTTAGAAACTTGTCACAAATATTGCTAATAAGCTTTCTGCAAACGTCTTGAGCAGGAAATCAGCCACAAAGGGTATGGCATTTTGGCTGGTAACTTTATTCTGGTTGGCAAAATATCTGTAAATATTTTTGTTGTGCTTTTCGGCTCTGTGCAATATAAGTTTTGGGTTGTGGCATTTTGGCGATCAAATTCTTTGTGTGTTAACTTTTGTGCACTTAGATGATGCGCGTGGGGTTGGTTGCACACAATGTGCTTGGCAGACCCTGAACCGAAACTGCATCTTATGACGTCATTGCAAAGGGCTTAAAAGGGTTTAATTTCCATATCTTGTAACTTTTTTTATAAGCTATTTCCAGAGGGAAATTAGTAATAATGCGATCACAGAAATGAAATTTTAGAGGTCAGAAATATCACCTTAGTTTTGCTTCTGGAAGTAAAATGAAAAATACTAGGCCATGCGATTTTAGTGAAAGAACAGAGACTGTTCTCAAATTTTTAGGGGAAAGTATTGGAAAACTTGTGCCCAATTTCATAGCTGCTTAAACCAGGCAAGTTACATGTACTTATTTTCTATTAACAAAAAATTAGCAGGATTCCTGTAAAACATTGTGCAAATTCAACACTGTTTTTGAATAGTTTTGTGGCATTGAACAAACACAGTAGCTATCTGTTTAGTTTTGCATTCATGGCTTTCCATAGTTTTCCAACCGTTGGAAAACACTCGGGCTGTGACGTTGAAATAGAAAGGTTTTGGGGTTGCAACCCCAAAAATTCATTTCAAAATTTACCCAGTCAGCTTCCCTTGTGGTTTACATTGAAATAGAAATTGGTCTATACAGCCAACGGGAAAATCCAAGATGGCCGCACAGTGGTATAGACCTATTGGCAGGAGCATGTACAAGTTAGCTGGAATAATAAGATGACTAAATGTCAGCGCTACTAGTATTACCAACAGCTGGGATTGGAGGGATGCGCTTATTGCAAAATGTCAGAGGGTAGTGCCCGATATTCTAATATTGGCATCTGTCATGGTTGATCAGTCATTGGGCAATTGGTTAACCCTGGAACCATATTGAAACACTAGAGATTGATGCTCATGTAGGTGTGAACTGAATTTTTTATATTGGAATACTTGTATTGATTTAGTGAGATTCTTAGCACCATCTATTTTGTTATTTTTTATTCAGAATGTACTGGATACTAGAAACTATAGTAACACCAGATATTTATTTTAATCTGCAAGAATAGGTGCTCACTGTAGCAGGGAGTTCCGCGCTTATGTCATGGGTTGGGAGGGATTTGTGTGCCTAGGTACTCCATGAAACTAGGCATTCTTGTTTGAATAATCGTCCCATCAAGGGCACTCTGCAAACTCCCACAAGGGATTTAAACACCAAGCTGGCAACAGCCAATCTCTCTCACACAAACATTTGTTTAACGTCTATGATTATGAATTACAAAAATCAAGAAATTTTTATTCATTAACTAGACGACAATATCTATTCTTTGCTCACACAGCTAGTGCAAAATTTAACACTTGCACTTGCCATAAACTTGGGCCCTGATGGTTGACCAGTAGCAACAAGAGAGTGATATTATAAGTTATCACATGCGCGCAAGTGGAATACGGAAAAATATAGCGCTAACTGCGTCCCATATCAAACAAGGCCAAAGGCCCGAGTTGGATATGGGACGCAGACGCGCTACATTTTCCGTATTTCCACGAGCGCACGTGTGATAACGTATTTATCTTCAAGCCAACTGGGCACAGAAAGATGACATACATGTAGAACACACGAGACGCAGGTAGTTATATTAGCTGTGCAATATGGGTTTTTATTACCACTCCATTCTGGGAATCTGATTGGAGGGTTAACGCGTACTTGAAGATAATAGCCTTTGTTGTGCTGCCCATATCAAACCCTGTTCTAATTGTAATTACGCACCTGCTATTTTAAGCTCAAGTTTGCTTGAAGATAATTTTGTTGGATGTGGGATGCAGAAACGCCTCATTGTTATCCTATTTGACTCTCTTGTGTGGTAATTACTAATACAATGTATAGGCGAGCAGAAGATGGCAAATCATTGTTAAATGATATGTGTCTACATCTAACTTTTTCACATGCCGACCGGTTGCTAGCATACTTAACTTATAAAAAACTTAACAATAAAAAACTGGCAGCATTTATTGATAGCCAAAAATACTTTATTGGATAGCAACTAATACATTATTGGTATGGGACAATATGACAGTTATAGCCATTATTGATAGCAAATAATACCATATTGATAAACCATTTGAAAGCACAGCATGGTTATAAAATAGAGCAAGGCTTGCTTTGGGGTTATAAGGATAGTTGTAGTAATCCAAACTGTGTCAATGCTGCAGTGCAGCCGTTATAGAGCCATATTAGTGTAGTGGCCGGTAGCAAGCAGCAGGGATCTGTGTCACCCACGCTCAGGGTCATCACACGTCTTTTTATTATCTACAGCACATGTACTCGTCACACGTTGGACTTGTATACCGACCACCCTCCGCTTTACCAATCAGGTTATGGTAGCCGTTCCGCAGTGCTTGGACTGGTTACCAATGATCAATTAATTTGCGTTTTCTTCCCGACTATGTCATCGTGGTTGGATTTCTCAATGTCTATCTGGCAAATTACATGTACACGTGCAGATTGGGACAAATTTACGCTGATTGAATGTTAGATGTTAGTATTGAGCATTTTGCAAGGAGTCAACTGCAGTCTTTTGTAGCCTGCATTATGTGGAACTGTTTATAAGAATTAATTAATTAGCATTTTGTTCTTCTACATTTTGGTTGTGGAAGTTTGTGGAGTCTTTAACATTGTTGAACTTTAGATGTCAGTTCTGTGTATTCCTTTGTGACGAGTGATCTCACATGATGTTTTTCTAATCAGCAAAATGTCTGAATGGTAACCAAGGATCGACAAAGTTTTTTTCTTGTCTCGGGTCGGATTTCTCCATGTTGTACTGGAAAGATTTACATGGATTGTGTCTGTTGAACTGTAGACGCCAGCTTTGTGTGTTCCTCAGAGAGTTGTCGCCTGTGATGTTGTCACAGCCAGTACCCGACTGATTAGCATGGAACCAATTAAATGAGTGGAAAGTGATACTGTGAAAGTGACATTTTTCTGGGTAAAGTCCAGATGCCAGACTTTGAAGACAACACTTGTGCCTGATCGACTTGCAGGGTTAACTTCCCCACAGTAGATCGTGGACTCAAATATCTTTTGGGGCAAATTTAACTGTGTGACAGTTCTACATGCTTTGTTTTTAAAAGGCTGTTATGGTGGTGTGAGAACTGTGTTTTTTCTTGTGAAAAATCATCATCTTCTCTTTTTCTGCACTTGAAATTCAAGAGGAATTGAGTCGCTGAACCGTGACACTGCCAGCCTTAGTGACATCTTGCATCGATCATTTATAAACTGATTTAATGAGAGTACTTGCAACGCTCAACTGATCTCAACTGAAAGCTTTAATTTGTGGGTGAAGACCTTCAGAGTCATTCATTCCAATGTTGAGGGCGCTGTTTTAATGCCAGAAGCAGTTTGTCATTTTTGAGAAGACCTTAGAAACTATCCTTGGCTAGAATGTGCTATTGAAGCTGTTGGATTGTAGGATTCAGAGATAGATTGCCTGCTGAATATCATAGACTTGAAGCAGAAGTAGGCCCAAGTTTAAACCACAAACAGTAACCTATTCTGACCTGGGCTCAGCAACTTGGAGTTTATTCACCAACAGAGGGCTATCGGTGTCAGTAGAGTAAATTAAGACATTTGACCAGTTTATTTCTGATGGTGTCACTGCAGACCTGGCAAGTCATCTAATGTATACCTTATCATGTCATCAGTCTGTTACAACATTTCCAGTGAAGCACAGCTGATATTAGTGGATGCCTGGAACATAGATGCTTACCACAGACATATTTGCTTACCAACTAGCTTAGCAAGATGCTAAGCATGATGCTTGACTCTCTGAAGAATGTTCACCAAGGGACGTGCCATTGATTTTCCCCTTGAACATTACCTGCTGTTTTGCCTGGAGTTTGACCGGAAGCAGAGGAAAGCATGTAATATTTTGTGATCAGTGTACTGGGCAAGAGTAACTTTTGTAGGTGTTCGGGTGTCAGATGCAATTGTGTCCGCCATGCAATACTGTCCGCTCCGGACACTTTTGCATATGCAATCGTGTCCGGGCTATGCAAACATCCGTTGGACATTGTATGTGCGCGCATAAGTGAGGGTGCATGCACTGAACCTACGCATATGCATCATGTATATTCACATGTTTTATGATTGCAGCGAATACCCAACTGCCGAACAGGTTCCGTTGACCAAGGGCGTTTAATTTACTGCAAGGACGGTTTTGCACGGGGGCGGACACAGCTACATATGAAAATGTGTCTGGGCGGACAAAATTGCATTATGCAGCAGCGTCAGGGCGGACACTATTGCGTATGCAAAACTGACTACCGGATAATATTGCATAGAGGACATGATTGCATGTGACACCGGCACTCCACCCGGGTACATTTTTGAATGTTTTAGGGTTTAATAAGACAAAATTACTAAAGCGGGATTTGACTTAACGACCTCCAGTTAGTGCCAGTGCTCTACTAACTGAGCTACATGTATCTACATGTAGCCCTATTTCTGGCAGTCGCTTTATTTTGTCAATATCTTTGTATGGGACAGCCAGTCAGAAGCCGAACAACCATTACATGTACTTGTAGCTGCTGTGTGTTTAGCCAAGGGATATACATGTACATGTAGAAAGATATTACAGCTGTTTTGCATTTGAACTATGTATTTATATCATAACTGTGCATAATATATGATTCTTGCATAATGAGTTGAAGTGTTTTGAGATATTTGCACATATACCTACCAGTATGTTTCGTTGGGTTTTAGTTCTGTCTCGTAAATAAAGTTTTAATTGTTAACTTTTTAGCATTACCTGCCTAAAAGCCTAACCATTTTGCTTTTGCTTTTATCTTTCATTTTTTTGGTGTCCTCAGATACCAATTCAAATCATTTTCCATTTAATTTCTATTCAGTTACAAAATTGTTGCACATGTAATTTTCACATCGAGCATAAATATATATATTTTTCTTCCCTGATACTTATTGTAATTTCTCCTCAAATTCTAAGGAGCTGCCCTGCGAGTCTGCTCTCTACTAGCATTTAACAATCTTCCACTGCTGAAAATGCTATGTTTAATCTCATTAAAGACACTGGACACTATTGGTAATTGTCTAAGACCAGTCTTCTCACTTGGTGTATCTCAATAATATATCTGTGACAAATTGAGCTCAATCAGTCATCGAAGTTGCAAGATAATAATGAAAGAAAAAACACCCTTGTCACACAAAGTTGTGTGCTTTCAGATGCTTGATTTCGAGACCTCAAATTCTAAATGTGAAGTCTCGAACTCAAATTCGTGGAAAATTACTTTTTTCTCAAAACGTCGTCATTTCAGAGGGAGCCGTTTCTCACACTGCTTTATACTATCAACAGCTTCCCATTACTCGTTACCAAGTGAGGTATGCTAATAATTATTTTGAGTAACTACCAATAGTGTCCACTGCCTTTAACTGCTTACACGTATGTTCATTTATTTCACTTTCAGTCTAAAAACTACATTACACAAGATAATAAAGGTATTTTATCTTATACATGTACATGTAGGCAACTTACAGCCTAAAGTTTTACTCCAAATTGTTCCTTTTCATGAACTGATGAATTCCCTACTAACAGAACTTCTTGCTACATGTACATCTGGCTAAACCACCTCATGTAAATCAACTAACTTCTCTACCTGTAAAATTAAAGTGTACTTGTTTGTGTCCCAGCTTCGGGTGTTGGTTTATTTTATTTTCAAGTCAGTTGTTTTAATGTTTGATGTTATTTATGGTTTTATTTCAGGGTCTAAACCAACGAGACACTCATCTGGAAGTGATAAGATTTATAACTACAGGGATCCACCTCCTACACTAGACAAGACAAAAGCAGAGGTCAGAATAGTAGCAAAGATTATCAGTTTCTTTTACAACCATAAACTCTGGCATATTTTAAAAACAGTTATGAGATATCATCCAAACTACAATACAGGACGACCACTTCTAAGGTGAGGGCTACAGTACACTTCACTGTTTTGGGCTATCTATCCAAATAGAACTTAGTATACAGTGCTTACACATATTGGTGTAAAGGTAAAACCAACTAATGTTCTTCATCCCCGATGCAAGTTAAATATTATATCTTGTTTTGCAGAGATTAATTGAGGAAGAGAGAAAGAAGAAGGAACGTCTGCAGCTGGAGGATCAGCAGCACAGACGACACTCTGACTACGCACCGATCAAATCACCAATTATTACTAACGAAAGATTCAACGATCCTATCATCAGCTCCAAGGAAGGCCCTCAACCTGGACGCAAACAAGAGGTGAAGATTGGGGACCAGTGAGGGAATTGGTTTGGAGGGTTGCAGCCGTTGATTTCACCAATTTCTTCCTAATTTAGGATTATCTTAGGTGTTAGGACGAGTTCAGTTCGGTATCATAAGACCTTGGGATGCATTGAACCCATCCTAAGTTCAGACGAGTTACTCGTCCTTTCTCGAGATAGGATTAGTTGAGAAATCTGCTGCATGGTTTAGGAAGTTCAGGGAGTTCCTATTTTTAATTGACCCATAAATTACAATCGGCATTGTATTTTTGGGGGTCAATGTTAATGCATATATTTTTGTGGGGTGGGGGGGGGGGGGGTTCGTGGCGGCAGACATCTCCTTCTTTCCATTCTTTTTTGGTTCTCCGAAAGAAAACAAAATATGAGGCGAACATGACAGGACAATAAACATTGGGTACACGCTGTTGAAGATGAAAGTAAAAAGATCATTTCGGAAAGAAATGCCTAGCGGTACTAAAGAACATTTTTCAACAGGCAGGGAAACATGTGGATGATGAAGAGTTGAGGAGCATTTGAGACTTGTTATGATCCCTAATCTTTCCAGGTCATTTCCTTGATTCTGTTTCTCTTTTTTCCCTCTCCAATCTTATCAGGTCAAGGCGTGTGCTTTAGCTTTATATCCATTCAAGGCTCAGTCCCACAAGTGAGTATAAAATAAAGTATGTTCTACTGACCCAATCCAACAGGGCCCAATGCATAGGTCTGCTTACCGCCCAATTTATGCGCTGACTATCACCATTCTCTGCTTACTGTGCAAGGGAAGAATTTCTGCATGAGCTGTGACAGCAAAGAATGCCAAGTACACATGCGCGCAAGCAATAAATTTCCTGCTAACCAATAAAATCAGTTGACCTAAGCATTGAATTTCCTGCTTCAGTAAGCACCACTTCTTTTCTTACAAAGGGTGTTCATAAAGGCGACAAAGTAATAATAAAACAAGCATTACCAATACTTGAACACCGATGATGGCAAGCAAAGTACCAAGGACGCACCTTTTGAAAATTCAAAAGGGGAATAGTTGATAGTCAAATAGTTGATGTAGGATGTACAGTGTAGGATGATTGTTTAATAGTAAATTTATCAGCCTTCTGTTGCTTAAGTTTTATGTTTTTGCTTCGACAGGGAGTTGAGTTTCGATAAAGGAGATACAATTTACCTTCTACGGAAAATTGACAAGAATTGGTACGAGGGTGAGCACCATGGCCATGCTGGAATCTTCCCATCCAGTTATATTGAGGTGAGTTGTATCACATGATAAGGCTAAACTGTCTTTTAATATTATATCATGCAAACAAAACACTTACAATGCCTTTTCAAAGTCATTTTGCTTGCCTGGAAAGCTATAAATGGTAAGGTTTCTCCATATCACAAAGAAATTCTCTCACCATATACCCCAACTTGCAATCTTCGCTCTAGAAACTAATTTCTCTTAACTGTCTCTAAAACAATCAATTCCAACGGTGATCGTGCTTTTTCTGTATCTGCACCCATTCTCTGGAACTCTCTTCCTTTACATATACGAGCTATGTACAACAGCTCTGGACATTTTCAAAACATTGCTAAAAACTCAACTATTCAATATTTCTTATGATTTACTTCCCGTTTGTTATTTTTTTTGTTTACCAACACGTTTATGTTATTTATTCTGTTTTATTCAATGTACTCTTTATTTCTTTCCAAGCTACGTAATTTGTTTTCTTTTTTGTTACTCTCTCTGTTTTTTGTTTGGTTTTTATGCGCCTCGGAGTAAGTTAAAGACAGTGGACACTATTGGTAATTGTCAAAGACCAGTCTGCACAGTTGGTTTATCTCAACATATGCATAAAATAACAAACCTGTGAAAACTTGAGCTCAATCGGTCGTCGAAGTTGTAAGATATTAATGAAAGAAAAAACATTACTCCCCATTACTCGTAATCAAGAAAGGTTTTATGATAATAATTATTTTGAGTAATTACCAATAGTGTCCACTGCCTAGTGTCTTAGATAGATGGTGCTTAATGAGTTTTAATTATTATTATTATGATTATTATTATTACGGATGGAACAGTGTACTAACCCTAGAGAGACCATAGCGCCTGCAAGCGGCTTGTACCTAAATAACCATCATGACCACAGGCAGCTGAACATTTACCTGTTTTCATTTAAGTTCACAGCCACAATCATGGATACACATGTTGTTGTGTCAATTTCATGAGCATCAGTTTGATAATCACTGATGTAGCAGTTATTTAAAGACAGTGGACACTATTGGTAATTGTCAAAGACCAGTCTTCACACTTGGTGTATCTCAACATACATAATATAACTAACCTGTGAAAATTTGAGCTCAAACAGTCATCGAATTTGCGAGATAATAATGAAAGAAAAAAATACCCTTGTCACACGAAATTGTGTGCGTTTAGATAGTTGATTTCGAGACCTCAAGTTCTAAACTTGAGGTCTCGAAATCAAATTCGTGGAAAATTACTTCTTTCTTGAAAACTATGGCACTTCAGAGGGTGCCGTTTCTCACAATGTTTTATACCATTAACCTCTACCCATTACTTGTTACCAAGTAAGGTTTTATGCTAATAATTATTTTGAGTAATTACCAATAGTGTCCACTGCCCATACATGTACATCAATTACCAAATGTTGTATCAAAGTTGAATAAATTGCTTGTGTTTGTTGAATACAAAATCTGTAAAAAGTTACTGAATATTTATCTGTTGCTCATTCAAGTTTACCCATGATTGTGGCGGTGCATTTAACCGAAAAGGTTGTTGTATGAAGCTCATTTCTCAATTTACAATGTCTCATGTTTCCTAACTTCATGCAATATAAATAAAAACTTTGTTAGTAAAAGAAACACTTCCAAATCAGACATGCTCATCCAGCAGGGTGGATATGTGCGCATTACAAGTCTTATTATTATTATTATTATTATTATTATTATGTTGTTTCATTTTATCACAGCATGCAAAAGAAAGATGTCATATGTTATTATTATTATTATTATTATTATTATTATTGTTATTATTATTGTTATTGTTATTGTTATTGTTATTGTTATTGTTATTTTTATTGTTATTGTTATTGTTATTGTTATTGTTACTGTTACTGTTACTGTTACTGTTACTGTTACTGTTACTGTTACTGTTACTGTTACTGTTACTGTTACTGTTACTGTTACTGTTACTGTTACTGTTACTGTTACTGTTACTGTTACTGTTACTGTTACTGTTACTGTTACTGTTACTGTTACTGTTACTGTTACTGTTACTGTTACTGTTACTGTTACTGTTACTGTTACTGTTATTGTTATTGTGCCTATAGTTTGCTGATATGGTTAAAGTTGCACGATATGCAGGGTTTCTTAGTCGGGGTTCAACTTTCTCTCTGAGTTCAGCGTAGTGAGACTAAAATTTTGAATTTTTCTTATCAATTTGTGTAGGTCGTGACATCACTTGAAGATGCCAAGAAGGCCCAGCTTCAGGGTCCAGGCCTGGAAGGTAAAGCAAGAGCCAAGTATAAGTTCTCGGGAGAAACACAGACGGAACTCAACTTCAATAAGGTCAGTTTAGGATTCGTGGTACCTTCTTATAAAATGTTTTGTGATCGAAACATTTACTCTTTAGTAAATTTGTAAGATTATTAACGAGTAAGCTTCGGAGGAGATGATAACAAGTAAAAATAATTTGCAACACACCGTGGCAAGGTTATCAACTGGCATTTAGGGTGTCATGGCCGAGTGGTTAAGAGCATCGACTTTAAGTATTGGTGGTTTAAGTAATCGGAATGTGGGTTCGAATCCCAATCATGACACTTGTATTTTTTGAGCAAGATGCGTTACTATAATTGCGTCTCTTCACCCAGGGGTATTGGTGGATACCGTGGGTCTTTGTGGTATAGGGAACCTCTATGAGGAACAAATTTGTAACTTTCTATTCGAAGAGGCACCACGGCAATAACATTGGGCAACAGAGACAAGTGTCCCCATTGCTTCCATGAAGTATAAGGCCTGTATTCTGTTCAATGTTTCCTGTGGGTACAAAGTGAAACTTTTGCTCTAATTATTTTTATTAATTAATTCAACAATATCTATTTTCATTTCACACAATATGTGTACAAGTATCAATAATGCACTAATGACACTAAATAATTGTAGTAAAAGGAAAGAGTAAGTGGCATGGTGGAAATCCCCTGTAAGCGTTTGCTTGATTTAGGGATCCCATACAGGACAAACCAGACTCAAAAGACTAAAAAGTTTTTAGACATATGGACAGACAAACAAGAGGGCAAAAAAAAAAAAACTATCAGAAATAACTGCTAGAGGTTACATGAGTAGATAAATTACTAAAATACTAGTAATGATAACAATGAAAAACATTATTATCTTCAAGTACACGCTAATCCACCAATCAGAATTGCAGAATGGAGTGTTGATAAAAACCTTTATCTTCAAGTACGCGCTAATCATCCAATCAGAATTGCGGAATGGAGTGTTGATAAAAACCTATATTGCACGGCTAATATCACTACCATGCGTCTTGTGTGTTCTATGTCATGTGCCAAGTTTGCTTGAAGATAAATACGTTATCACACGCCACTCATGGAAATACAGAAAATATTGCGCGTCTGCGTCCCATACTCGACCTTCAGCCTCGTTGGATATGGGACGCAGAAGCGCTCTATTTTTCCGTATTTAACTCGCGCTTGTGTGATAACTTATAATACAGTACAGACAAATGTATTTATTGCTATTTATTTGTTGTATTTTATGTCAGGGAGAATACATTGAGCTAGTCAAAAAGATTGATGCTAATTGGTGGGAGGGGCGTATCGGAAATAGAAAAGGAATCTTCCCTTCTGCCTACGTGGAAGTACTGCGAGAACCTACAGGTAAGCTATTATTTACTTACATTCAGACCTTTTCATTTTAGTAAGGGGGTGCGTTTTAGACTATTTACTCGGCAAATTTGCAACAAACGCTCAAACACATAAGAGATTGAAAACAGCTTCAACAATTCAGCACCTCATTATAACTATAGTTCATGACTTTGTTAGTATGAGTCAATTCAATGGTGGCTTGCTTTTTGGTATATTGTTGGTAAACCAACATGTGTCTTTGTGAGTCTTATATTCAGTGTTAGTCTGCCAATAGGTTAGGGTAGAAAAGCCAAGGTTTCACCCAATCCTAAGTATTGCCCTTCTGACTTAATAATAATGGGGGTTTTTTGTCTTATGGTGCAAAACGATTTTGACTTAATTAAGTTAACTGTTCGTTCAAAAATTTTGTTTAGCCCAAACTTAACCAATGCAGACAAGGACACTCAAACCAGTTTGAAATTCTGGCTACCAACTCACAAGTTTATGCCGACTCTTTTTATCTCTGCCAAGCCAGTCTTGGAACAACCTCCAGCTGTCAACAATTACTCAATCCTGTTCAACTACACTTAAAGCTGCTGTTATTAACGAAAAGTCTATTCTTCATTTGTCCACCCTTTGCAACCTCATTCAAAACTCTTTCATGGAGTATTCTGGAGGAAAACCAACCAAGAACCAAAGAAAGGCTTATAAGTGTTGCCTGAGTAATAATATTTACACGGGGAACTAACCTGGTACATTTTGTAATACGATTTTGGGTTGAGCAAAGACAAGTTGAGTAGGACAAGATTTGAACTGGCAATCAACAGTTTAACATACCAGCGCTCTACCAACTGAGCTATCTGGCCCTTTTCAGTAATTTTATTTCTTAAAGATAATTCAAGGTTTTTGACAAGTTTGGTTTTGCCTTTGTTTGTACTTATAAATAGCTCTTATCTCAAGAGAAATGCCAAAATGTGTCATCACTCCTTTTCCCTAAACTTGACACTTCCTGCAAAAAAATCTAAACTAGGTTCATTCGATCATCAAATACTTGTGAATATGAGCTTTCAAATAACACCTTATTTGGGCATAGAGGGTAGTGAGTTTTGCCAATTTTGAAAGGGCTGTACATCATCTTGATTCATAGAGAGTAAGCATACCCTTTATTGCCAGGACATGCCCAATAAGCTCAGTATAAGTTTTACATATTAAGTGCATTTACATGTATGGCTTTTTTATACCTGAAATTCCACAACATTTATACTGAGTTGTCCGTGAAAGATAAGTTAACGTAGAAAAGTAAGTGACCATAATGGTGGCTGGACTGGCAGACACAAGTGTTCTTCACTTGTAATGTTTGCAAAGTACCGTAGCGTTTGTCTACATGTATAAGGTTAAATTTTAAACATATGGTATGGAAAGGTTTGCAATAACACCATGTAATGACTATCTCTAATGAGTTGGGGTGGTTCCGAAAATAACCATTGGTTTCAACTCGACGTTTCGATCAGTACACTCTGATCGTCTTCTTCTTACTTAAATTTTAAACAGTTAACATCCTTTTAACAGGTTTTTTGGATAATGTTCGACACTACATGATGTACATGTATGTGCCACATGTGCTGTTTCACGGACTTGATAATGAATTAACAATATTTATAAAAGTGGTAATTTTTTCCTCTCAAATCCATCACGCATTAACGCTCATGGCGTTCCATCATTATTACCCTGGTCACTGGGCCATTTATTTCATTATATAAACCATATCAGCTCCCTGGGAGTACACAGCCTGCGGTATTACTAGTACACTAAGCTAAATCAATCACAAGAACCATCACTGCCCTCACACCTACTTACTGCTGGGTGAGAGAAGCAAATTAAAGTCAAGGGTCTCGCTCAATGACTCAAATGTCATGAAGAGGATGCAAACTCACACCCTGATGACTTAGCCACAAGAAATGAGACAGGCAACCTGAATGCCAGGCAACCTCTAAGAAGAAAAGGCAATCACAGTTGAATTTTTCTTGGGGAGTGGAAGACACCGTTTGAAAAATTAGTCTGGTGCTACCAAAGTGTTCCATTTTCATGTACTGCAGTTGGTTGCCTCTAAGTTGCCAGTAAAAGTTGCCTCATATGACAACTTGACAAGGCGCTGATGTACGAGACTGCTCTGCCACAACCACAACTTTGCTCTTATCTTTGCAAAGTACAATGCATCACCAAAGGAAAGTTTTGACCTGGCCATCTTGCACAAGTCTTGTCTGACTCACCATCCACATAAAAGTTAATAGTTTACACCTTTCAGACTAACATTTCTGGGTCTTCAAAACCATTGTTTCGATAAATTCTTTTTAATCCTGTCACCACATCGTGGAAATTGTGTCAGTTCCTCCCCAAAATAAAAGCCATGATTTGATTTCCTTTTACCGAGGATGTGTTTTGTTAAGTTCTGTTGCAGAAATTCCTGTGACAATACCCTCAACTCTTTTGTTCTCTGTGGAGTTGTGCCATCAAAGATTCCCAGGAGGTGCTCTCGTTCTCCCAGAGTGGATTGTTTTTAGATTCCGTTGGATTCCCTCCATTTCCCACTCCGTGCCGACTCATTTCCCCTCCATGATTGATCTGTAAATCGTTGCTTTGAGGTTTTCTTTGTTGACAGTTCTTTGAGTGATGACTTCTCTGTATTAAAGGGTCTGGGTACTTTTTGTAACACAAAATGCAATGTCTGCAGATTTACATTAAACTTACACCGTTTGAAGATAATGATAGTAGAAAGCATACCTTAAAATGTTAGTTGCTGAGGTGCTGTTGTTTTTGAGAATAGAGTAAAACAATGTAATGAAAAAAAGTTTACCTTTATCTGAATTCTAACTTCTTGAAGTCTGCCCGGACAAATAAATTATGCAGGAATTTCTCCATGATTAAAGTTAACCTTATACTTTGATCTACTTATCTAGCGCTGAGGTTATTGTTCCTAGAAGCTCCTTTGTATCTATAATTCCAGGGGTTACCAACAAGTGGAAATGCCATTATTTAAACAATACCTCCTAATAGATAACGTGTGTTATTGTGCATGGCCTTTGTGAGACGATGCACACACAGTTAGATGTGCGATATACATGTACCATTACGAGCAATTTGAACTCCGAAATGGCAGACCATGGGGAGACAGTAGACGTTAGCAATTGCTGAAATAAATCTCAAAGTACGTGTGTTCGTACAACTACTTAATTCCACTTGACATAATTCACTTATAAATGGCTGTTAAACAATTAGACTTTCCAACTCAATTGTTTCAGAATACATTGTTACTCATTCAATTGCTTTCAACCTTCTGCCAGGTTGAGCTGTACAGTGTATATAACTTCTGCCATAGCAGCTTCACTACCCCCTTGTGCTAGGCACTGTAGGAGCCTGGCATACGTCCAAATGTTTGACGACTTTCTTAAACCACTGTAAGAGCAGGGGGTTTCCTCATGGGTCTATCATGTTCACTTCTCGTTGATTCGTCCCCACGCCTGTCCGAGGGCACTCACTTCCTTTACAATTATCCATCGTTTCACCAGGGATGTATTCAGTTAGAGATTTATTTGACAAGTTCTCGCATTAAAACTACGATTCATTTTAAAGTTGCGCTTAATGTTAACAGTCTCAAGAGACTTTGGTTTCTTGAGACATTCATGCGGATGTTTTTTCTTAATTTCCACTTTTATTAGGGCCAGGGATTTTATTTTTTTTTACACAGTGATTTGTCTCCTGGTGGTTTATTCGCTGAGTGGGCTTCCTTTCCACCTGTTGGAAAGCTAGTTGCTAAGAAACTGTCTGTTTTATCACACTGGACACTTTATAAACCAGTGGGTCCCTAGCTTCATAACCAAGTCCGTCTCTTCAACCAGTTACATGTCCATTCAAATAGACCATCCACAACAAAAATAACCTTGTTTATTCCAGGGCCTTTCTGTTGGGCAAGATACTACACTAGTTACATGGTAAATTTTTACATTTGAAAAACATTTTCCATATTGATTCAAGAGTTGTAAAAGTAAATATTACCAGTCGTGACACTTGTGTCCTTAAGCAAGACTCTTAAAGGGAAGGTACATGTTTGGTAATTACTCAAAACAAATATTAACTAAAAAACTGACTTGGTAACGAGCATTTGAGAGCTGTTGATAGTATGAAACATTGTGGGAAACGACTCCCTCTGAAGTAACATAGTTTTTGAGAAAAAGGTGATTTCTCACTTAAATAATAAAAGACTTCTAGCTATAGAAGTCTTTTATTCTTGTATGAAAGAAAACAAATTCGTCCAACAAGGGTGTTTTTTCTATCATCATTTTCTCGCAAGTTCGATGACCAATTGAGCCCAAATTTTCACAGGCTTGTTATTTTATGCTTATGATGGGATACACCAAGTGAGAACACTGGTCTTTGACAACTATCAAACATGTACCTTACCTTTAAAGCCATTATACACTTTCGGATCATTAAAAAAAAAAAAATCACAGATTTACAAATAACTTACAGGGTTTACAGAAGGTAATGGTGAAAGACTTCTCTTGAAATAATATTCCATGAAATGCTGTTCTTTTTGAGAAAACATTAAAACAATGATCAATTCTCGATATCGAGAATTACGGTTTTATTTTAAACACATGTCATGACACGGTGAAACGGGCGGAAACAAGGGTGGTTTTCTCGTTATTTTCTCCCGACCTGATGACCGATTGAGCCTAAATTTTCAAAGGTTTGTTATTTTATATGTAAGTTAAGATACACGAAGTGTGGGCCTTTGGACAATACTGTTTACCAAAAGTGTCCAATGGCTTTAACCATTGCTTCATCCTTCGGATGGGACTTAAAGCCGTTGGTCCCATGTGTTGCGTAACGCATGTAAAAGATCCTGGGTCACTTATCGAAAAGAAAAGGGGTTCGCCCCTGTGTTCCTGGCTGTGGCTGCTAAATGTACGTAGCACCTTGTAAACCATAAGGTGCTACATAATTGGGTCTCAGAATTCATAACTTTCAATAACCTCTCGTTCTGTATAAAGATATATACTACGTGCCTTGAGTACCTTGTTGGTAGATACGTGCGCTATATAAGACTTCCATATTAAATGCTGAACATGTTTTGAGCTGTGCCCCCCTTCTTTAAATATCAAAATTTGATACAAATTAATTTTTCTCTCCTTGAGCTTTGTACAAAATCATACATGTGTACCTCAGGAAGTTGGGGCTCCATTTGTAAACAAGGTGTTACATGTATATGATATAGCATAACAAGTTGTACATGTAGCTAGATTCATTAAGACATTTGTTGATCTGTAATCGGTACAGATTACCCGCTGCCAAAACATAGGATTCGAACTGCCTCTAGCTACCGGGCAACCTCGGCAGTCTAGCTGGTAAGACACTACTCTAGAATTGCAAGGGTCGTGGGTTCGAATCCCACCCAAGTAACATGCCTGTGATATTTTTTCATAGGACTGGGGAAAGTACTGAGTATACAGTGCTAACACACAGCGGTGTATGGGTAAAAACCAAAACTGATATTCTTTATCCCCGATGCAAATTTAACATCTCTTAGATCTGTAATCAGTCAAGCCATTTTGCAAATAACAAGAAGGTGTCAGTCTTGCAAAAATATAACAAGTTTTTGGTCAAGAAAATGAAGGAAAATTTAGGTTTTAAGCCATTTTGAATTTAGCAGGTTTTGTAAAGGTTTAATACACATCAGAGATGAATGACGAAAAGTTTGTTTCATTTTTCTTTTGACACCGTCCACAATTGAAGAAAAGATTGAACGGCCATCTTGGGTGTACACTACTTTACTATTATCCAAGTGCACAAGGTTGTCGCTTAGGTAGTAAATTGGAAAGGAATATTGAAGCTCATTGATAAAGGTCTTCTGAAACCGGCTGGCGGGTTGAAGTCCCTAGAGTATTGCACCAGATGTAGCCTTTGTAATTTACAGGTTGTCGGTCTAGACTAGGGTTTTAAAGTCAAATGAAAAACAGTGAGCCCTCGTGTGATAACAACTCCCCAATGTCCTGACCCTCATGAAATTAGAACACTGCCCTCACATGCTCAGTGAGAGCCAGCTCTTTGCATACTCGGCAATCTTGGGGTGTTTGGCATTCCGGAGGTAGAGGGAATGTACAGGGATGGATGCTGGCTGTTATGTGGCCATAAACAGATGTTGCAGCCTTGGAGATGGTCTGATAGCTTGATTTACTTACAAGGGATACCTACATGGGGGCTTGGTTCTCCACCAAGGCCAAATCTTTCATTAACTGGTTATTTTATTCATTTTGTAGTATTGGAATAACGACCAAGGCAAAACGCTGCAGGATGTAGATTTTTGTTTTGGCTTCATTCACCGTCGTCTGAGATACGTAATAAGATTGAACCGACCAGTACATATAGTTAATAATGTCTTCCTACGTGAGCTTTGTCAATTTCATTGCCATGTATTAATTTGTTTCGACTGATTTTGTTTAATTACTTCAAGTCATGCGTTGCGACACACCATGGGCTCATGGTAATGAACAAAACTGTTCATATCAATTTGGACAGAAATTATCACTTCTATTTTTGAAAGGTTGTTTTGCATATGAGGTAGTATGTTTTTTCAAGAGAAAAATGAGGCCAAGGTTTTTTCAGAAAGCAAACATAAATTCTTGAACAATCTACTCCCAGTAACGGTGATAAAACAAAGTTATTGAATAAAAAATATTTGAGGACACTAGGGGCAGTAGACTTACCAGGTAAATCAATCGTTCTCAGAAGTGTGTGCATATTCAGAATAGACCAAAAGCTCTGCCCCATTGCATATTGACCAATCACAATGCAACGAAGGTCCGACAAATAAAGTCTGACATGTGTGCGCGTATGCTTGGCGCGTGCGACAGAGTTTTGCAGAAAGGCATTGGAGAGGCTCACGTGTTCTTGCTCACACGTGCGTCGTGGAAGGAGCCTAATGGATCGGTATATTTAATAGCCAACTGGAAATAACAAAAAGTCTCCCATTGGTCTCTGAATTCATACTTTTAATTCATTTGGGAAAAATAACAGATAGCGTACTGCAGCCAAAAATCTCAACAAAATAGAGACATGTAAGTATCTTTAAGGTGTTGACATTGTGTGGAATGGTAGACAGTGAATGGCGTTAACATGAAGAACTTAGGGTAATTGCAGCAGTGATGGATGAAGCAATGATGTAGGGAGAGTTCATAGAGTGCTGATTGAGCAAAGAAGCAACTGGCCATGGGAGATAATCAATATAGAATGCTTTAAATTTAATACCCTTGATGACAAAAATACCCCACTTATAATACACACATTTATAAAAGGCACTGGACACTATTGGTAATGACTCAAAGTGATTGTTAGCATACTAACTTACTTGTTAACAAGCGAGGAGAGCTGTTGATAGTATACAACATTGTGAGAATAGGCTCCCTCTGAAGTAATGTAGTTTTTGAGAAAGAAGTAATTTCTCACAAAAATATTTGAATTGAAATCGAGACCTCGGCTGAGGTCTCGAATTCAAGGCATCTGAATGCATACAATTTGTGCAACAAGGGTGTTTTTCATCCACTATTCTCTTACAACTTCAATGACTAAATGAGTTCAAATTTTCACAGCATGGTTTGTTATTTTATGCATGATGAGGTACACCAAGTGAGAGGACTGGGTCTTTGACAATTATCAACGGGTGTCCAGTGGGCTTTAAAACATGAAACTTAGGAAATTACGTCATTGATGGTTGCTGGTTTTGTCAAGAAAATGTGGATTTGTCCAAAGACTTTTTTTTTTTTACACATTTGTCAGTTCATGATGGCTAAGAAAAATGTGAACAAATTGTGATGTTTTTAAACGGTCTGACAGAACTTGTTGTAAAAAAAAACTCTTGAGTCAATTTGTGTTTGTAATTAATTTTTGTTTGTAGTTATTCTTAAAAATGAAATGACCCATGACAAAATAATTGCACCAGATTCTTATTTAAAACAATATCCAATGGTCATCCACTACTGTAATGACTTGTTGAGCTGTGCCCATCTGTCTCTATCAAGCAAGAAAGAGATGGATCGCTTAGACCAGTGTCAGACGGGATGGAAAGACTTTAAGGTCAAGTTGGGATGACCTCTATGATGAGAGGCCTCAGGATTCCAGAGAAGGGCACAATTAAAGGCTCATTATTGCAGAAAACATGACTAAGCAAAGGCGACACTGTCTTAGTCTGATCATGGAGGAAGATCCTCCACGGTCTGATGGTGGTGGAAATAAGGGGAACGGCACCATGAATAGCGGAGTTAAGGAGATGTTGTTGCCAACAGATATTGTGCACAGCATGCAACATTTTTGTGATGGTGCCATTGATGGATTTAGTGATCTGATCTGCTTGATAATTGGTGCTTTCTCAATGAAACTGAAATTATCGTGTAGGTCTTATGGGTTGTTTGTTTAGTGTAGTCGTTAAACATTGCATACAAGTATAGCAGATGCTCATTAAAACAAATATGTTAGAAGGAGATCCCCAGGATAAAGGTCATTGGATTGACTTCCTTTTGATGGATTGAACATCTTATGTCAAAAGCATGTAGCATTGTTCAGTGCTAAGCAAAATAACAGGGTACAGGGCAATGGCCACACATGATAATATGGTAAACCATGATTCATTTTTACTTGGTACATGTACTTCACCGAGACAATGGAGGTAAATACCTTAATGCCCCTGGTCATTGCTTACATGCCCCTGGCCATTGCCTCTATGCCCTGGTCATTGCTTACATGCCCCCGGTCAATGCTTCCATGCCAAATTGGTCATTGCTTACATGCCCCTGGGTCAATGCCTCCATGCCACTGGTCATTGCTTACATGCCCCTGGCCATTGCCTTCATGCCCCCGGGTCATTGCTTACATGCCCCTGGTCATTACCTAAGTGCCCAAAGTAATTTTTCTTTTTGTTCCTGGTCATTGCCACATGCCACGGGGTCATTACCTCCATGCCACTGGTCATTGCTTATGTACATGTACATACCCCTGGTCAATGTCTACATGCCACTGGTCATTGCTTACATGCCCCTGGCCATTGCCTCCATGCCCTTGGTCATTGCTTACATGCCCCCGGTCATTACCTAAGTGCCAATGGTCATTGCCTCCATGTCCCTGGTCATTGCTTACATGTCCCCGGTCATTACCTAGGTGCCAATGGCCATTGCCTCCATGCCCTTGGTCATTGCTTACATGCCCCCGGTCATTACCTAAGTGCCAATGGTCATTGCCTCCATGTCCCTGGTCATTGCTTACATGTCCCCGGTCATTACCTAGGTGCCAATGGTCCGAACTGAAGTCTCCTGGTTCAATGATGATATTCGTACAGCGAGAAAGATCTGTCGTCAACTGGAGCGGAAGTGGCGGAAAAATGGCAAATTGGCAATACAACGACAAGAATATCGCAACCAATGTAAAGTAGTTAGGAATTTGATCAACCAGGCAAAGATCATCCATTATTCATCTCAAGTACAAGAATCCTCAGGAGATCAAAAGAAGCTCTTCAAGATAATTGGTAAGTTGCTGCTCAAACCCAAAACCCCTGTCCTTCCATCCACCTACAATGACCAGGACTTGGCAAATGAGTTCCAGAAATTCTTTGTCACCAAGATTTCAGACATCCGCTCATCATTTTCATCAGTCCCTTACAACGTGCCGCAGACATTGCCACAACTTCAACCAGAGTGTAGACTATCTGTGTTTGAGCCTGCCACTGTTGATGAGATTCAAAGGGTTATTATGAAATCTCCTTCAAAATCCTGTGAGCTGGATCCAGTATCAACATCCATGATAAAGCAAAACATTGATATATTTGTACCCTTCATCACTAAGCTTGTAAATGAATCTCTCAGTTCCGGTTGTTTCCCCGATAGCCTCAAAGTTTCCTACATCAGGCCGCTCATCAAGAAACCAAACCTGGACAAGGAGATATTAAAAAACTACAGACCGGTTGCAAACTTAAAATATCTCGGAAAAGTCATCGAACGAGTAGTGTCATCACGTATTTCTGATCACATTCATACTTTCAACCTGTCCGACGTGTTCCAGTCAGCATACAAACCTTTCCATGGGACCGAGGCTGCACTAGTCCGTGTGAGCAACGATATTCTCTCTTCTATGGACAATGGTAACCTTACAGCACTAGTCCTGCTAGACTTGAGTGCTGCTTTTGACACTGTTGATCATAACATCCTTCTCTCTCGGCTCCAGAATCACCTTGGCATAGAGGACACAGCCCTAGCATGGTGCAAATCGTATCTCCACAACAGAACTCAGCATGTATGTATTGGCACTGTGATATCCAACCCTGTTGTTTTGAAGTACTCTGTGCCACAGGGGTCGGTACTCGGCCCGCAGTGGTTTACGCTGTACACTTTACCGATTCGCGACATCATCCTCAAATTTAATCTGAATTACCATGTGTACGCAGACGACACTCAGCTATACATCACGTTTAAATCTTCTCAAGAAAACGCCAATGCATCTATTGCAAGACTTGAGAAATGCATCCAAGAGATTCGACGTTGGACACAACAAAACTTCCTGAAGTTAAATGATGATAAGACAGAGTTCCTTTTATTTGGGTCACGTCAACAGTTAACTAAGGTTTCAGTGCCATACATCTCCATCGGTGATGCTCGGATAGCTCCCTCGCTGAAAGCTCGGAACTTAGGGGTTATTTTTGATTCATCGATGACACTTCAGCCACACATCAACAACATTGTTCGTTTATCATCATATCACATCAGGAATATAGGTAAGATTCGCAAGTACTTGGACAAAAGTGCCACTGAAAAGGTCATTCACGCATTTGTTACTTCTCGTCTTGACAACGGCAATGCTCTTCTCTACAGTCTTCCTAACAACCAGATTTCCCGACTTCAACGGCTCCAAAATACTGCTGCCCGCATTGTGACACTGTCTAGAAAATCCTGTTCTATCACCTCCATTCTGAAACAACTACACTGGCTCCCTATCTCTCAACGAATCATCTTCAAGCTGATGCTCATTGTCCACAAAGCTCTAAATGGCAAGGCTCCCCACTATATTTCTGAACTGCTTCAAGTTTACACTCCATCAAGGAATCTTCGATCAAGTTCCATGCTTCTCCTCATTGAACCCAAGTCTCGACACTCATGGGGTGACAGGTCTTTTTCTGTAGCCGCGCCACGCATCTGGAACTCTCTACCACTTAATCTTCGATCTTGTCTTTGTACCGCAAAATTCAAGTCTCTTCTCAAAACTTATCTTATGTCACAGGTTTTCAATGACTAATTTTGTTGTGTCTGTTTTTCTTTGTGTTGTGTTTTTGTTTTGTTTTGTTTTGGTTTACTGCGCCTTGAACACCCAGCAGGGTGGATATGTGCGCATTACAAGTCTTATTATTATTATTATTATTATTATTATTATTATTATTATTATTATTATTATTATTATTATTATTATTATTATTATTATTATTATTATTATTATTATTATTATTGCCTCCATGTCCCTGGTCATTGCTTATGTACATGTACATACCCCTGGTCAATGTCTACATGCCACTGGTCATTGCTTACATGCCCCTGGTCAATGCCTTCATGCCCTTGGTCATTGCTTACATGCCCCCGGTCATTACCTAAGTGCCAATTGTCATTGCCTCCGTGCCCCTGGTCATTGCTTACATACCCCTGGTCAATGTCGCCATGCCCCTGGTCACTGCTTACATGCCCCTGGTCATTGCCTCCGTGCCCCTGGTCATTGCCTCCAGGATCTTCAGAGCAGTTTCTCACTGTTTACGGTGGTGCATCCCTGTGTTTGGTGTGAATGCCCAAAATGAATGTTAAGTATTTTTTTTAACAGTTACAAATTTGAATGCAATTTTCTTGATCGATCTTTGCTTTTATCTAGAGCTCCGTTTTCAAGAAAATATTGTTCTTGAGATCCCTGAACCTAGAGTTATTTTATCTGGATATCTTTTTAGAGTCCCAGCTTGAAGGTTGAATCAATGAAATGTCCAATGCACAGTATGTGACAGCCATGACGTGTGCTATGGGTTTTTTTCATCTGGGTAAGAGTATAGTATGCAACCAAACTGCAGTGACATTTTCCCTCCATGATCTATCCATGAGATACTCCTCACTTTCTAGAAAATTTGATCGTCTGACATTTTGGTTTTGCTCCAGTTGGCTGAAGCAGAAAGCCAAGATTCCATCTGAAATTAATTGTTGGGATATTATGTTATGGAGGCAATCAAGTGCACTGAGGTAAATCCCTTTTTAAGGAAGTGGAAATGAAGTTTGTTTTGGTTTGATTAGGGGACTATTTAATTTGCCTATGGGGAGAAAAAAATGTGATATGATTGCCAGTTACAGACATAACACACCAACAAAAAGCAGCACGGGGTTTACAAGGTGCTTGGGGGCATACAGCAGTCACAGCCAGGAACACCGGGGCGAACCCCTTCTCTTTTCGATAAGTGCATTGGGGTCTTTTACATGCGTTACACAACAGCTTTATGTCCCATCCAAAGGACGAAGCAATGATTAAGTGTCTTGCTTAAGGACACAAGTGTCACGTCTGGGGATTCGAACCCACACTCTGCTGATCAGAAACACCAGAGTTTGAATTTGGTGCTCTTAAACCACTCTGCCACGACACTTCCAGTTGAAACCGTAGCTGTAGTCTCAAACTATCCCCAAAGCTTTATTCACCACACCTCTCATTGTCATGCAGCTGCAGCTCAACTTGCCGTTCTGCAGAGCTACTCAAGTTCAACTACGTAGGCGAGACTCGCGGGCTACCTTTGCGCAAACTTTTCATCTGCTATTGGCTAAGTAGCGCTCTGTACTGCTGGCACTAATGCGCTGGAAGTTGCGTTATAGACCTTTATCACGCTGTCACCATCTTGGTCATGTTCCCTGTTTCCAATAACAGTAATGAATGCTAACATTCAATGCGCATGGCACCAGACTATTATTTCGTCAACCCAGTTTGGTTATAGTGAGTTGGAATGGAGTAAAATCAAGATGGCCACACAGTGATAAAGGTCTATAGTATAATGGGGTTGAGGTAATACATCATGTGATGATGTCTAATCTGCTGTGCAGAAGTGTTCTTACAAGAAGTTGTTTTTCTAAAAACCGGGAGACAAGGTAGTTCAGATAAGAACTTATCCTACTGTTCGTCTACTGTCAAGGAGTAGATTGGAAAAACTGGGAGACACTCAGTTCTGATAAGAACTTGACTGCTGTTTACATATCTACTCCAACCTTGGAGCAGATAGGAATGGGGGGCTTTCACTTCCACTTAGTGGATCAGGGGACTTCTGGTAATTATGTTCACTGTGGCAGAGTGCGGTATAACCATGTCTAAGCGATCCTGTTCTAATCATCATAGTCTTCAAGGAAGCTGTATATAGTTAACGCTACTCGAGCCAAACTCGGCTCGAGACGTTGTGACCCCAGGTTTTTTCATATAAATTCGTTTGTGGCATCCAGGCTGATCCTTGGCAGCATGAACAGCCTGGTCATATTGTAGGCCAAGAGCGTTGAGGTTGCTTTAACCTGTGATATTTAGATGCAGTGCAGGCTTCCACCACCCTGTGACGAGTTCAGATGGTTGGTTTTGTTTATTGAAGAAGGCAGTGATGGAAACTATCATCCTAAGATTGTTGGCGTTGTACAGGCTGTTGTATTTGACCTTGTAGTAGTACATGTAATGGAATGACTCATAAGTGAAAAGTTTTTGTGAAAAGTGTTGCGTGTCAGACAGAGAAATATCTCTACAGGAAATTTAGATAAGCTTTAAATAACGATTTGTAAGCAACATTTACTGTGACTACACAAAATTTACTCAAACTTTCAGTAGAGACTAAGTGACTGAAGTTGTAATGCCAAGGTCAACTTCCTGTAGGGTATTTGTTAGAAGTTGTTTTGTGTAGACTTTTATTCAGTCTAGGTCTTATGAACGTTATTTTTAAAACCTAGTCTCACTTAGAATGTAATTGAGACAAGATATGAGCTTGATTTCAATAAGATTCATCTTAAAGACACTGGACACTATTGGTAATTGTCAATGGTCAAAGACCAGTCTTATCACTTGGTGTATCTCAACATATTCATAAAATAACAAACCAGTAAAAATTTTAACTTGATTGGTCGTCGAAGTTGCGAGATAATAATGAAAGAAAGACCACCCTTGTCACACGGAGGGAGCTGTTCACACAATGTTTTATACTATCAACCTCTTCCCATTACTCGTTACTAAGAGAGGTTTTATGCTAACAATTATTTTGAGTAATTACCAATAGTGTCCATTGCCTTTAAGATGAGTTGTCAGTATCGCCATAGTGATTTGTATTGCGACATCACACTTAGTCCAGCAAAGTAAGATTGGAACACATTTTAAAGCACACATGTCACATTATTAAAAATAATAAAGACCAGTATCCACACTTGTTGTGACCTAACATATTCAATGGAGTAACAAACCTGTGAAAGTTTTTGTTGTGGACTTAACTATTTTGAAGTACATAAAACTCCAGTGCAAAATCAGTACTTTGGGGATCAAAAACATGGTTTAATTTTTTGGGGGGAGAGTTTCTCTTATGCTTTTGCAAACCTCCTCTGAAAATGGTTGTTGCAAATATCATGCCTTATAGTTGTTGGAAACAGGGAACATGACCAAGATGGTGACAGCGTGATTAAGTTCTATAGAGCAAGTCTTAAAGTAAGCCACTCTTCTAAATTTTCATTTAATTTTAGATCAACTCTTATTTACATTGTATGGTCATAAAGAAACTATCACAGATTGACCTTGCTGGATTTTCTTACATTTTCACACCTGCTCCAGCTGACCGCTTCATCCATTGACTTTTTGTTCGTAGTAATCAGGTGTCATTTCTGTAGTAATCGGGTGTCATTTCTCTCATAATATTTGTTCTTCTAGGTGCTATAAGTCCACCAGCTGTAAAGAGCCCCCCTCCCACTGGCCACGCCCCGATCCAGCCCTTCAGCCAACAACCGCTTAAATCCAGTCCACCCATCCAGAAGATGTCCCAGACTCTCCCTAGTAAAGGAAGTGGGAGGTCATCGTTGGGGTCAGCAGGAAGTCAAGGGTCATACGGGAGCAGCCAGAGACAACCTGACCGATACTTTGAACAGCGATCTCAAAAGGTAAGATTGCTAAAGAATTAAGATTGATCTTAAGTTCAACTCAATCTTAAAAGGTTTGGGTACTTTTTGTTCAACGGAAATTGTTTTTGTATGTACAACAGATTTACGCGACTCTCCTGAAAGTATTGCTCTGTGTTTTTCACATTTTTCCCCTCAAAATTCCAGGAGGAAACTGCTAGCATTGATTAGGTATCCACTTTGTTTGACTACTTTCCATTCCCTGTGGCAAGTTTGATTGTAAATAGGGAAGTGTGTTGTGACATATTCATTCCGATGGCGTCAGTACAACCATACCTAGTCAGGTCTCTCTGTTAGTGTCCTTAACTCTTACTCATGTTGACTGTATGCTAGACTCATAGGATATCATCAATTTGGGCAATGAGACACCTTTTTGGTAGGTCTCGCAAAAAAAAAATTGGGGGGGGGGGGAGGTATGCTAAACGAATATATTTATATGATTTGTGTGACTTTCTGAATAAGAACAGGCTGAATCGGCATTCTGACTCAGTAATTCGTAGTTTTATTGGAATCTGTGAATCTGTTGGGTGAAGACGAACAAAGACGTCAGTACCGGTCTACGGCCTAAAACAGAACGATCATAAGCGGGAAGCAGCCTGCTGAGGGCGCTAGCCATGCGATTCAAAGCAAATGATTACATAATCCAATAACAAAAGTGGGGGTTCGCATCGCACCAAGAACATAAGATCACTGATGAAAATATTGTGGTTTGGCTTGCAGCTTTATGGCACAATGGTGGTTAAATCTTCACATGTGTTGTCATTAGTATGTGTTTTGTAGTTGTGAAGAAAAGACAAGTGTTAGTGTTTGGGGCTGTTAGGTATGGGAGGGGAGCTGGAGGCGAGTGTAGGGAAAGAACGAGTGATTCAGTAAGGGAGCAGACATTATATTCTTCCTACCTTAGTCTGGTTTCCAGCTTGTAATGCCCTTGGGAAAATCTGGAAAATTGTCATGAAATAGCTTGAAGAATCTTTTAAAGCCCACACCTTGTGTAAATGTAGGCAAGCCCTTGTGCTCAATCAAATTTTCCTTCCTGCCCCATGGACTAAATATCACACCTGATAGGAGGTTAGTTAATTTAAATGTGTACATTTGCAGAGCACACGTATTTCTGAAGAATATTAAAGGTGAACTGTCATCTCGATCATAGCAGGCCCGATGTCTTACTTAGATTAATGAACTCTAACCAAACCCAGTTGCCCGCGCCTGCTGACCGTCATGTCACAGTATAATAATGACAGCGCTGTTTGTGATGTGACTGCCAGGCAGTAACTGGGTCAGAGTTCATCCATGTACAACCACAGGCCTGCTGTAAATCTGACGATACTCCCCCTTTGACTTATCTTTGGGCTGGAATAAGTTTCTATCTTTGTCTGTGACTTCTAACACACTTGGTCTGACTGTTTTTTTGTATCTTTTTTATCTTACAGCCAAGTAAGACCCTCGCAGCCGGCCAAGATTTGTAAGTGTTTTATTTATTTATTTATTTATTTATTTATTTACTAATTTGGATCAGACTTTGAACAGCACCATTTGTGCCAAAAAAAGGATGAATAGGAAATGAGAAGAAATGCTCAGTGTCGAATGTGGGAGGAAAACCCGGATGGGGGAAAAATGCATTCATGTAGAGACTGATGAAACATAATTCACTTGCAAGGCTTCAGTCTCAGGTGCGATTCGAACAGGGGTCCACAGAGTTGAAAAGGCAGGGGAAAAAACCACAGAGCCAACCTGATCTCTTGGGAACTCAGTACACTAAGTTCTGGCTTGGAGAGGATAACAATATATATTATATTCAAAGCGAGAAATTACATGCTTCTCCTAGTTCTTGTGGAACTCATCATTATTATATTATTATATATTACTTGTATTTTTTAAGCAGCTTATTCAGGGTCAAATGTGCATTTTTCAGTCGTAATCAATAACTGTTTCAGTCAATGACCAGTGATCAACCAATGGCAAGTTCAACCTACAGTTATTGGTTGTGATCATGAAAATGCTCCCCAGGTGCAAATAGAATTTGACAAATTCCACGTAGATGGTGGTGTCAAACGTCTATTTAAATATCTTTGTGCTATAATTCTGTACATTTTATAGGGAAAAGCTTGTTTCCCCTGAGACACCAGTAAATGTCTGATCTTTACAAAAGTGGATCTGGACAATTTGTCGGACTTGGAAAGGAAATGAAAAGGCTACACTATTGAGTGTTGCAGACAGTCCTCACAGGAGCTATTATTTGACCTACTTCAGTATAATCGGCCATTTGACATCTCCCTGTGTTCAATCTCAATCTCAGGCCGTAGTATTTAGGTCATCTCTAGGCAGGTGGTATTCTTTAGTCCCTTGGTGTGGAGGGGAAGTGTGCTTAGAGTAATGTAAAGTGACGGGAGACAAAGTCAGCTGTCATTGGTCATCTGGTGACCTCATAGTTTCACCTCGTTCTGCCAACCAATCACTAAGCAGCTCAGCCAAAATAGTAGATGGATTTTCTTTTGCATTGTGGATAAAGAAAAAAATAAAAATGTTTTTTTCACAGTTGCATGTACACCAAGCTGTATTAAGCACTGTATACTCGATACTTTCCTGATTTTTGTGAAAAAAAGAACACAGGCAAATCACAGAACTTGGAAAAGTACCGAGTAAACAGTGTGTAGTCGCTGCCATTAGCTTGTGCCAAAATCTCCAAAGCGGCCACAACTGGCTGCTTAATATTAACTACTTCTCCTGCTCAACCAAAGTAAAGGTCATGACCTGAAGTGACATTATTGTTCACATAGTATCTATGCTTTTTAAGTCAAAACAACATTTTCTCATTTATATTATCTTTTCCTACACATTAACAAGAAAAGAATTGGTCAACAAAAATCGACAACAAAACCATATATGGGCACTTGGTGATGATTATACAGAATATACAGAAATGAATGGCCCATCACACTGAAGCTCTGGTGTTCTAATCAGCAGAGTGTGGGTTCGAGTCCTGGTTGTGACACTTGTGTCTGTGAGGGAGACATTTGATCTTTATTGCTTTGTCCTGCAGATTGGATGTAAAGCCAGAGGTCCGATGTGTTGTGTAAAAGAACCTAGTACTGCAGTCTGTTTTTCTAGCATGTAGGCTGCAGGATGCCACACAATACCTTGTACTACACAATAAAAATCTTGTTATAAATTCTGCTTTTGCATCACAATATCTTTTCCAGAATGTCTAATATAATAATAATGGCTTCTTGCAATGTAAATAGCGCGCATGTTGGTCACTCAGTGACACTCCTAGTCTGTAACATACAGTTTTCCCTGCAAGGTATGTGGGACTACATTTGAATTCCTTTATAGCATCATGTAATGTTTTACAAGGTTTAGCTTTCTGCCCATACAGTCAACAACCATATTTGAGTATTTGCGTTTCTTGTTTTTCCCCCTTGTAGCTTTGTTGCTTCCTTTGCCTACGCACCCCAGAATGAGGATGAAATTGAACTGCAGGAGGGGGACTTGGTGAACGTTCTGGAGAAATGTGACGACGGTTGGTTCGTCGGGATGTCGGAACGCACCGGAATGTTCGGTACATTCCCCGGCAACTATGTGTACAAATATGTAAGTTGACTATCAAGATCTCTGCATGCTTATTGATACATTTATAGACTTGTGTAATGGGGGTATTTGATCCAATTTGGGTTAGGTCATGGAAATAGAGCTAGGAGGACGCTGTGCTTGTTTTTTATCGTGTCTGCTGTGTACACCCTCAATGTTACAGGCGTGCAACCTTTCAGCTGATTTTTTTGTGCTTCAGGTTCTCAGCTATGCCATTGAAATTTTTTTTAAACACAGTACAAAGTGTTGCTTTGACTGTTTCTTGCTGTAACTTTCCTGTTCCTTTGACAATCTGCACTGGGGTAAGAAACTCGCACAAAATAACAGTACTTGTGTGACAAAAGGCATTACTTGTATATGGAAAACTACCAGATTGACTAGGGAAAGCTGTGATATGCCAGACGGCCAAAATGGCTGCGCATAAGAATTTTCGCAATGAGGACTTCAGTCACTGCCAGAAACATTGGGGAAACAATTCTCTCAGTGATTAAAGACATTGGACACTATTGGTAATTGCCAAAGACCAGTCTTGTCACTTGGTGTATCTCAACATATGCATCCAATAACAAACCTGTGAAAATTTGAGCTCAATCTGTCGTCGAAGTTGCGAGATAATAATGAAAGAAAAAAACACCCTTGTCACACTAAGGTTTGTGCTTTCAGATGCTTGATTTCGAGACCTCAAGTTCTAAATGAGGTCTTGAAATCAAATTCGTGGAAAATTACTTCTTTCTCGAAAAGTGCTCCACTTCACAGGGAGCCGTTTCTCACAATGTTTTAAACTACCATTCTCTCCCCATTACTTGTCACCAAGTAAGGTTTTATTCTAATAATTATTTTGAGTAATTACCAAAAGTGTCCAATGCCTTTAATGTAACTGGGTTCTTTTACATGCATTACACAATGCATGAGATCTACAGCTTTAGACCCTATCTGAAGGATGAAACAATAATGGTCAAGTGTCTTGCTTAGGACACAAGTATCAAGACCAGGAATGGAACTCACACTCTACTGATCAGAACTCCAAAGCTTAATAATAATAAGCTTGAGTCTAGTCTTTCCCTGCCAACCCTCCTTCTAGAATGGCATTGACAATATCTGTACAAAGTGCTGATGTAACCCTGATTTTGAAAGTAGCCCTTTTTGAAAATTCACATCTCTATCACCGTTGGTGAATAAAGTGCCCCTAGCCACCTTGCGTCTGAACCTCTGACAGTGATCCTTTATGAATCTGGTCATAATCAAAATTTACAACTGACAAATAAGCCCATAATACTTGGCCCAAACTCCCCAAAGAGTCTGCTATAAGTATTTTCTCATAGTCATCTTACCTCCTGGGTGGCAGTGAGCTTGTCTGATAACCAGACATAATACATGTAGCTGGATTTGTCCCTTTGGTGTGTGCTGTTTCTATCGGTGCTAAAGTCCCCTGACCTCCCTTCTTCCTGACCACTGGCAGTTATGGCCACGTGATCTATGTCCACAATTTTGATTGACCACAATGTCTGAGTTACTCTCCGATACTGCCTTTACACTTAATCCAAAAAAGTGATTTGAGATCCTGCATTTTAATTACGACCACAGATCAGGGCGGTCTGGTTGGTGTAGTGGTGTCTTGCCTCGCCTTCCACCTCTGGACTTGGTTCAAATCCTACTACGGGCACTATGTGGACTTGGTTTTTAGCCCCTAGTTTACTGCGATGGTTTTCCCTTGAATAATTATCTGGGGTTTTCCACCCACATCTAAAACATTTGTCCTATTCTGGCTTTTGCTTGGCTTTAAAAAGAATGTCGAAAGAAAAATAGCACAAGAACATGTAAAACTCGATATGGTTGGGGCCATTATTGTCCTGAAAGCTCAAAACACATAAGACTTGCACAGTCTTTACTAATAACCTGAGATACTATTGGATTACTGAAAGCTTTGGAAAGTTTCTGTAAATGGTGTCACTCTGTTTCCATTTTTACTCTCAGGAATCATGAGGAGATTGTCATCCCTAATGGTAGACTAGAGAGAACAGCGTCTGAATGTTGCACAAACCATAGAGTAAGAACAGACAAACCCACTTACTCATCCTGAAATGAAATCAGCAGTACAACATGGGAGTTCAAAATTCAAGGGTCACATAGAAGGAAATCATCCCCACCTTTTAGAATGTCTGCAAAGGTTAACTGGTATTCTGGGTAATAATGTGTATGATATGTGTTTTGAGACTTGAGTACCAGTGCATCGCCCCCATGTGGACATCCAGTGACCTGCCGGTCCCAGTCAAGTTGCAAGTCTACAGATAGAAATCAATCGCTGTTTGACATTCAGCATCACCTTCGACGTGTTAATCATTTAGTGATACAATCATCCTAGGTGTCCCATGGGTGTTGGCTACAAAAGATGTTTGCAGGCAGAGACTTGGGTTTCAGCCTTAAAGTAGACTTATAGGAAATACTGATGATTCAAATATTTGCAACTTATGGAAACTAATCTCTGTATGGGACACTGACTTGGCCAAAAATTGCTAAGCACAATATGAAATTAAGCTGAAATACCTGAAAAGCATTCAATGAATGACAACCAGTCCCAAATTTCATAGAGCTGCGTAAGCATACAAAGTTTCTAAGCGAAACAAAATTATGCTTTCCAGAATAAGGTTACCAGCCAAACTGCCATGCCACAAGTACAAATTGTAACTGGTATCCTACTTATTTTTACTTAGCAGTATTTTCTGATTAAGCAGCTCTCTGAAGTTGGGCCCTGATGTAGTCATCCAATTTTTGAAAGACACCAAATCAAAATTATCTGTTGGACAGTTTTGTATCTTTGACATTAAGTTTTGATATGAAAAAGATGCAAAACTGATTTCTGGTGGAAACTTTCTCAACAGGAATTGTCTGTTAAAATGACTGCTGAGAATTCAATGTGGTCATTCCATCAATTAATTTATAAGATTCAGGTTGTCCCATGACCTGGGTTCAATTTCATCTTGCTGCCTACCACAGCATTCTACGCTTTGATTCTCTGGCCATGAGGTCAACACTGAAGACCATAGAAAGGTCTTGTATGAAAGTAGAGGTTGACAGTAGAGCTGACAGTCTGCTCGGGGTAATTATTCAGATGTGTTGTACATTTGTAATTTTAACAACCTTCTGTTTTTGTCATTTGGATTAGCTGTTGTCAAGTCCAAGCTGCGTTTTTCACAGGTTACTTATGATGAAGTGCCTTACTGCGTGTGTGTGCTACAGTTTAAAAAAGAAAAATGAAGAAGAAAAAAAAGGCAATGCCAAAAATATTTTAAAATTAACAGTACAGATGAAGGAATTTGTTTTGGTCAAATGGGAAGGAGGTAGAGTTTATCAGCAGTATGTATATAGCATGACATTTGTAGCCGGATTTCTGCTAAAAAAAATAGACTTAATCTGTTTTTAGGACTTTTCTTCTGTTACAGAAGCATAAGGGTTCACTCTCAAATTGAGTGTTAATTAGTAACTTTATCAGAGTTCGGCATCTTTATGCTTCCAAGTGTGGTTCGGCGGTCAATATTTTGTTGTGCAGCATTATGTCATGGGCACTTTTGTGAAAACATTAAAGAAGTAAACATTTAAGAAGTCTATGCGAATTAACACAATTAATTTAAAATAAGTTTAATGCTTTCAAATGAAGAACACTGCACAAAATATAGAAGAATTTAATGAAACATATATTTAATATAAATTAATGGCTAGATAATTTTCGTTTTTAAACCAGTTAGTGTATTCACAGATATGAAATATAAATTTGTTATTTACTAACTGAGATTTAATGTTGTATATTGTAAACAGGAGGGGAGGACAGATAGTTTAACCTTTTTAAAGTGGAAAGAAGTTTGTGTTACAGATATGAAACAGATTATGCTATAGATATGAGACTAATTTTAACACTAGATGGCAGCAGACTTACCAACCAAATGCATTGTTCTCGGAGTGCATTCGTGTGTGTACAGAATGACATGAACAATGAAAGTTACCTGGGATGTACTCTGCCACATGAGCAATGTTTATGTAACTGAATGGGAGACAGTGGAAATGTGAGATGACAAGAATTTCACCATGTTTTGCAATGAAGATTGCACCATGTTGAGCAATGAAGTGTGTAGACAATGTGAAAACCAGGTATATCTTCTTGGCATTAAAGACACTACAGTATCCAGAACGTCTGTAGATGTTAAATTCACTTACCATAGTGCAGGAAATCAACTTGAGACAAACAATTGCAAACTTTTAACAAGTGAACTTTTAGAAAAATGAAAAATTCATGGCGACCTTTAAACAAAGTATCTTCAGAAAAATTACAAATTCGTGGAGACCTTTTACCAAATTACTTCAGAAAAAAGGACAAATTCGTTGAAAAATTAACCCACCCCTAATAAGGGCTTATGCTCCTCATCACTTGTACTAACCATTTCAAGGTGAATGGAACAGATTTGAAGGAAGTACATATATAAACACCACCATGTAAAACTTTCAAGACGTTCCTAAAGCAATCAGTCTGCAATTCTGATTTCCCGTGATCAACACAGCTGGTGAAATTGTTTCAGACGTTATCAGCCATATGTGTTTATTTGTGTGAGATGATTCAGTGAGAGCTGTAACCGCAAGCAGAACGCTATCACTTGGATCTTACGCGGGGATCGCTTCGGAGTTTGATGATAGTAGGTTCGGACAGTTCTTATTAGCATCACTTGTTATGCTTTATTACTTTAGCTGGTTTCGACTTGGAAGAAAGGGTTGAAGTTCAGCATTTATGGGGTAAACCAAGATTTCAGAACTGAATGGGATTTGGCAGTTGATTAGGTGAAAAATTGCAAGGAATACAAAGCTTCAAGTGATTTGGATTATTTGAGGACTGGAAATTAAATGCTTCAGTACAGATTTATTGTTAAAATGATATTTCAAATTTACTTCTCTCATTTCATTCAGTTTTTCCGGCATTATACCACTCCTAAGTGAATGGACATAAATTAATTTCAAGATACTTCTCAAGTCTTGTTTTCACAAGCTGTTGTTTTTCTATAGCCACAGTGACACATTTGTGACGCGTCCAACAAATGGTTCCTTCTTAAACTAGATGTCTGGTGCCCTGCTAAAAGATACATAGAATGCTTATTGATTTTGGCAGGTCATCAGTCTTATAAAGCAAGATGTCCTCTAGTTAGAAGGAAATGGCTTCTGGCTTAGCATATCATGTGAATGAAGAGATACAAGGAGATGGCAAATTGCATCAAGCAGTCAAAGACCTAAAATTCATCTTCACTTGCGTCACGTTATGAATGTACTTCTTACCAGGATCACTACATATCCTTAAATCTACAAATGGCTGTTAACCTACAAAACCTACACAGCTGGTAAAATGTTAAAAGTTTAATCGTGCTAAGCATGTTTCCTGGTAACCTGGAAAACATCATACAACTTGCGCACTATTGCTGGTTTTCTAATTAAAATTGCCCAAGAGAGCAGAGTTATTTTCGTCTTTAATATTTTTTCTCCTTTTAGCCCCTAACCAAGAGTGGCATTTAGCCTGAATTGGGGCAATATTGCATGTTAAAAATTGAAGGAAAAAATTAAGGTATTTGCTTAGCACAGTAATGTGGTCCGACTTCTTTGAAATTGGCACCTGGTGTTATCCATGGGTTTGACATTCAGTTGTAACACTTTGACATTAAGATAGACGGTATGTCTTGAGTTGAAGCACTGCTGGACCTCGCTAGGGATCAGCCCTGCATACCCCGTTTATCATCTGTGTTGTACAGATAGAAAACTGGCAGATGTTATACCGTGTCAGGAATGGATATGTGATAAGCCTACACACGACATGAGAGATGGATTTCCGCTATCTTTTACCCAAATGTTTCCAGCGTACAACATACTCCAACTCAAGACTCGTTGAGTGGATTTGTTCTTGTCCAAAAAACATATTCGTTCTGCTCAACTGCAGTACAGTCTTGTGCTTCCTTTAAAGGCACTGGACACATTTGGTAATTTTTAAAGAATAGTATTGCTTTATTCAAACACATGCATAAAATAACAAACCTGTGAATTCGGCCATCAAAGTTGCAAGAAAATAATGAAAGAAAAAAACACCATTGTTGCTCAAGTCTGTGTTCTTTCACATGCCTAATGAAAGGCTTCAGGCCTGAAGTCTCAATATTTCAGTGAGAATTTGCCCCTTTCTCAAATACTACATCACTTCAGCTCACAAAGTTTTATACTACATGTATCAACAGCTCTCAATTGCAAATTACCAAGGAATTTGTTATGCTAACAATTATTTTGAGTAGTTACCAATAGTGTCCAGTGCCTTAAAGTCATGATCATGAATGTATAATCTGGATAAGATACAAACACATTGTTTGTAATCTAGGACACTGATATGGTCAGACAGCTTTTTCTTTTGTAGTAGTATATTTGCATTAGTCTAAGATATTTTTTAGATCTATGTGACCTGGATGAGAAATCAAACAAATATTTATTCTGGTTCATATCTGTTAACATGAAATTTAAATAGTTTGAATTTTGTTGATGTTGTTTTTGTCTGTTTTTTTTCCAAAAGAGAGGATGCTGTGTTGCTGCTTTGTAAATATTAATAACAGAGTATGTTTATCGCAAGAATATGTTTATGGGTTGTTATAGATAGCAGTTGTGTTTAGTCACAAGTAGATTGTATTTCAAAATGTAAAGTACTAATTATATACTATTACAGCATGGTCATGTTATATGACATCTGTATAAAACCAAATTAGATGATTAATTTAGAGAGAAAAAAAGGTGCAGTAGGCTAATAACACGGGTTATTATTGTTGAAGATTTTTGGTGTTGTTTTTCTAACTTTATTTGGATGCTTTTTAAATAATTTGAATATATAGTGTGGCTGGTACTCCTAATATTACAAGGAAAGTGAGCAGGAGTTTAATAATGTGGCTTCCGGAGTCAGACATTTGAATAAGTCATTTTGTAAGTCAGTTCTGGTTTGCAGATGTTTGTGTTGAAGCAATGGTAAGTTCTGTGGAAACTTTGCATAACCTATAAAGGGGCTCTGTGGTTGCCCAATCCATATGTCTTGTGAAGAAATAGTCAATTAAGTTTGTTTTCTAATAACTGTCAAAGCATGGAGCAATTTCTCCATGGTCAAAGGCATTGGAAGATTTTGGAACGCTTGGTGGCAGCAGACTTACCTGGTAAATTTCCATTGTTAACGCAGTTCTGCGCTTATTACCAAAAACAAAGGATCTACCTGGAAGTCTGCTGCCAAATACATGTAGCACCCCCAAACGTCCCCCATTAATTTGGTTAAGTCAAACTGAGGGTCTGTCCAACTTTACCTGTTTTGGCTTTGGCTACGTTACAACATTGCATATAATACTCACCCCTAGGTGCAGTAGCCGGCAGCTTCATCAGACGTAGCCAGGGAGGTTCTGTTTAATAACAGTCTTTGAGTGGCTCTGGCTATAAGGCGGTTGGCTAAGTGAGAGACCTTTTTTATGGTGCAGCCGTCTTGAATTTTTCCCATTGATGTCAATGTTACCAAACCAAGGCTGGAATAAGAAAATAGTCTGGTTCCTATATGCAAAATGAGTATAAGCCTTCATTATTGTTATCCGATACAAGGAACATGACCAAGATGGATGCAGCGAGATAAAGATCTATATCACAGATGCAGTGACCAACAACCTTAATCACAGCTTGAAGTCAATGTATGGTCATGTAACAAAATTGTATATAAGTTTCTGCTTGATATCCATTTATTGTTGTTCAGTTCATTATTGATAGGAGAGGATTGAGTTGTATTCAGCTTGGCTCATAAAATTATAATATTGCTTTTCGTTAAATATTGTGCTAGCACTGTGCTTGCAATTAGTTGAACACCTTATTTGAATATAATTTAGTACTACTATTGTGGTAATCTTCTAATGAAAGTTAATTTTTAGTTTTCATACTGAATCTAATTCTGACAATTTTGTATTCGGTGAAATAGATTTAATTTTCAGAACCATTGTAGTTAACCAAGTTACCCATTTCAGTATGTCTTTATATTGGAAGAACAACCAAGACGTCTACACTGTGGGGCACATACATGTTGCAGTGAATACATGCCCAAGTACAAATGGGGCTCATAGTCACAAGTCAGCTAATGATGTGATATAAAACAAAACTTGTATCTGCCCCAAATATTGGTATCCTAACAAGTGAATACTTATGGTAAATTTTGGCCCAGAAACACTAAATTTACAAATTCAGTATAAGATGAACTCTTTTATGTTGATGTCTAAGTACTATTTTGATATGATATGAATTTTAGAGATGATGGAGAATGTTGTGGCTTCTGAAACATGCCGTAGATTTACTAAACTTACGGAGCATTTTATTGTTTTTCAAGTGCTATTCATTAAAATGCGTGAACTTTTATACAAATATTGACTGCTTCGAGTGCTATGGTTAAAACTATGACTCCCGAGGTGATCCCCGGAGCGTTCTATTTTCCCGAGGCGAAGCCGAGGGAAAATAGAACGCTCCGGGGATCACCGAGGGAGTCATAGTTTTTAACCATTGCACGAGTAAAAGCAGTCAATATTTGTTTTATAACACCCCAAACCTTTCTAAATACTGTACTATTATTATTAAGTTACAGACCTGAATGCTACAATCCACGGACGATGCGAATACAGATTGCAAACACTTTTACTTACTGTGTTGCATGTAGTGTCGTGCAATCCGAAATGGTTACAGACTATTAATTTATGATCCTCGTACACGCAACGGACGTCTGGGTACTGCACGCCGTGTGCTAGTCTGTCGGACTAGCGCACGGCGCCGTGTGCTAGTCTTCGGACTAGCGCATGGCAAACCGACGCACTATCACACGGCCGTCGTCTAGCAAAACTAAGACATGTCATGTGACGCGCTCTAAACCAATGAGCAGGCAGAATACTTGCAAGGGGTGTTATAAAGTTGACTATACATGTAATTTTTGCACTGAACTTTTTTGATTTTTTTAAAACCTGTACATGTATTCAAAATGCCCTCCTATTGGTTTAAAGTCATCTGACTAGATTGATTTGCATGTTTTTGAATATTTAATACGACTTGAGCATTTTGTACATTATGTATGTTTTGTGTACTAATTATAAATTACAGGATGTACTACTAGCAAAGTATCCTTTTTTAAATGTTAACTATTGTGCAGCACGCGTTTTTTCTTCAAATATTGCAGCTTTTGATTTCATTCAAGAAATAATGTGCTATTTTAATCAACCTTTATACTTATGGCTTGTTGGAACATTGAAATGAGAAAGTGTTGTTTGGAGTCCAAGAAAAGGGTTATACATTTCTCATTGTCCTGTTTTGGCCCTATTTGTGAACCCTTTTATGACTATATAAGCAGTCTTTTGAATATTCAAATACGACTTGAATATTAAACTAAGAGAGTTTTACATGAATATTTATAGCACTTTAAAATGAAATGAGACTTGTCTCATGATTTTGCACAAAACAGATATAGGCTCTAATAATGGGAGAAGCTGAATTATGGATAAGCAGGGGATGCATTAGTTTATGTATCCCATTAATGAGATGTTTAAACATGAATATGTAAAGCTCATTTTGATGAGTTTAGTACCCAGAATTCTAGAGAGAGCTTGTGAAGAATGTTTTTTGTTATTGATTTGTAATAAATAACCTTGTCACATGCACTTCTTGTATGGAATTGGGTACAAAGTGGAGGGAAAGCACTTTCACTGCCACTGTCCAAATTGAGAATAAGTAATGTATCCTCTCTTAATAAAGGAAGTAGATTCTCATTGGGACACTTTACCCCAATTGGGACAGTTTGGCAATGGGTTACAATTTTAGATAGATTGTTATCCCATTGGGTTAGTACTGTTGTTTCGAGGCGACCCCTTTGACAAAAATGATGTGACCCTGATTTCTAAAGGTGGATCAATTCATTTGGACATTCAATAGTTCCAAATTTAAACTAACAATCCACTAGTTTGGGATAGTGAGAGCCGACAACTAGATTCTTGAAATTAGGAAATACTGTTTTTAATTTGGTAATGTTTAACCGGAATGTCGTGTTAATAAATACTAATTAATTTGATAGCATGCTTTGAATTCTGCTGGCGTTGTTAAGTTGTAGACCACGCTAGACTACTCTTAGGTTGCTTGGCCACCGATTAGCAATTTAGCTTCATTCAGTTTTTAATATTAAAACTTTAAGTTTATTCGGAATGTTTGGAGTCTTTAACTTCAGTAAGTTTGATATTGGCAGAATGTAAACTACAGATTTAGCAAATTGCAATAAAGATTGAAATATATACTGAACTTTCGAAGAGTGGTCTGGATCTGTTATTTCAATATTTGTGTTTTTCTTTTAGTACTTTTTCTCCGATTGACTTGTAAACAATTTGTTTGTTTATGTTTATTTGATCATTCATTTATTTGTTTATGTATTTAAAGACACTGGACACTATTGGTTGTCAAAGACCAGTCAACTCACTTGGTGTATCTCAACATATGCATAAAATAACAAACCTTGAAAATTTGAGCTCGATTAGTCATCGAAATTGCGAGATAAAAATGAAAGAAAAAACACCCTTGTCACACTATGTCACAGTATTTTATACTATCAACATCCCTCCATTGCTTGTTGCCAAGTAATGTTTTATGCTAATAATTATTTTGAGCAATTACCAATAGTTTCCACTGCCTTTAATTATTGTATTATTATTAATAAAGTTTTTTACGCCCAATCGAGCTGCTCTAAGAATATCATTTTTTTTCGCATTTTACGTTGACTGGCATACACAAGGAAGACGAATAATTTGTTGTAAGGCGCCTTCAGTTATATTGCGCATGTCACTTCTTATAAGTTCTTATAAAATTGTCTAAATTTTCTGTGGATGGGTGTTGAATCCATTTCTTAATTGGTCAAGTAATAGTTTGCACAATATTTGCCATGTGATTTGCATATGCTGCCATGTATAAGGAACAATACAAGAAAGATCCCAATCTAAATTTTAAACTTTTTATACCACTTTCAAATGGCATTCACCACAGATGCAATCGTTCTTAACGAGATAATCAAAGTCAAAAATCGCCATTATATAGATTTAATCTGTAGCAGGCGTTTTTTGTTTTTTTTATCTCTGCGCTGATTGGCTGCTCAGACAACTTGCAGGCGGTAAAATAAAACAATATTTCACATATTGCATTGTGGGATACTAATGCAGTATTCGGTAATTTTTCCATGCAATGGGAAGGCATGAAGTTTTCTCCACGTATTTTAAAATCTTTTTATAATGCTTGGAAGACAACGTTTCAAGATTTTGGTATTGAGTGGTTGACCGGAAGAAGGATGCGCGACACACCTGTAAAAACATCAATAGCTGACAAGAAGATGCACGAATGAGTATTCAGTGATCAAAGTTCTTCCTTGGACACAGACACTGAGCAGCCATGCTGCAATGATAACACATACGTTCGTGATATATTTTCTTAGGCCTATAATGGACGGGACCAAATTATTGCTGTATTTCGAGGTAATTCCTTGTGGAAAAATTATCTCTCTATACACGGAAGTTATACAAAGGCCTGGATAGTATCTGAGGAAAACGCAATAGGAATATTATGTGACGGGAAAACAAGTTTTCTTTACAACACAAGTCGGACGTGTCAGGGATGCTCTACAGGTTGTTCGACGGACATGACGGAAGATGGGGTTGATGCACCGGCCGAGGTTCTACCCCTGTGTTTACGGAAGGCAAGCTAATTTGTAAACTATTCTGCACACAATGTTCACATGCTTCCAAAATAGCATAATAAGGACAGAGTTGTAAAGAAGTTTCACAGACTGGAATTGGTCAAGTCATTCGGGTATAAACAAAATAATATGGCAGCAGGAAACAGCGTGTCAATGTTGAACTTGAAGTTTTTAATGTTCTGTTCCAGTAAATGACGAGTGTCATATTATAATGTATATTTGCAGTCGGTTTATAGAGGGTTAATTACACTACTTTACTGCTCTCCTAGCTTGGAGGTAATTTTTTTCTCAGCCTAAACTCTAAAAATGCCGGGTCATAACAGTATCACCCGTATCCACGGACCTGACCCATTCCCGGGCATTATAAACTAGAAACTGTGTCACAATGACCCATAAATGAGTCAAACTGACACAGAATCCGAGTTTAAATTATACTTAAACAACTCTCTGGGTCAGCTTGACACAGAAATGCCGGGGCCTGGAATCCAGGTCAATTCTGACCAGGGTCAAAACGCTCGGATAATTCTCACGCCGGGGTTTTCTTTTCTGGGCTCTCCACATGGTTGTCGGAAATACACGGAGCTAAGCATGCATACTCTATTAATAATGTGATTTGATATCATGTTGCATTAATTATGCTGTATAGACGTTATAACCACCGGTATTGCATTTACCAGTAAGAAAAGGAAGACAAAAAATGTTTTGATGATTTAGGCCTGCTTTAAGCATTTGTTGTAATGGCATAAGTTCATTGTAACCTTTAAATTTCGCTAACATGCCCTTGAAGTGGTTGTGAGTTAAAGGCAGTGGACACTAATGGTAATTGTCAAAGACTAGCCTTTACAGTTGGTGTATCTCAACATATGTGTAAAATAACAAACCTGTGAAAGTTTGAGCTCAATCGGTAGATAATAATGAAAGAAGAAAACACCCTTGTCACACAAAGTTCTGTGCGTTTAGATGGTTGATTTCGAGACCTCAAGTTCTAAACTTGAGGTCTCGAAATCAAATTCGTGGAAAATTACTTCTTTCTCCAGAACTATGGCACTTCAGAGGGAGCTGTTTCTCACAAAGTTTTACACCACCAACCTCTCCCCATTACTTGTCACCAAGAAAGGTTTTTTGCTAATAATTATTTTGAGTAATTACCAATAGTGTCCACTGCCTTTAATGCGGTTGGCGGGGCTTAATACAGTTTTTACAAATTTAAGTGCAAATGTGCGTACACAAAACCACTTTCTCACAAGACTTTGTGTTTACACCATGTAGGTTTTTGTTTATTTCACTTAAGAACTATTTGTTGATCAACAGGATAATAAAACATTGGAGGAAATTGTTAATTTCAAATCTTTGTACAAATTGTTTGTAATAGGCTAATGGACTTTTGGTACAAAATATATAAAACTGATTTCGTTGAGGGCTCGATCGTGTGATTTTTCACAGTTGCTCTGCTACAAGTTGAATCTGTATTTTTTTGTTTAAACAGTACTATCAGGTATTTCCGTGTATATCTATGTTAAGACATTTATAGTTGCGCAAAATATACTATCTATACTTTGCAGCCCTAAATTTTACAGTTGAGTGGTGGGCCATCGTCAAAAGGTATTTCTGATATCACGAAGTATTCTTCTGATACACGACTACAGAAATATGAAATAGCAGAAAATTGAACTTTAATATTGTAATATCAATGACGAGCCCATGTTGGCCAGCATGCTAATATCAGAAGTGTACATGTAAACATCTAAACTTGTATAACTTCAAGTGTGTCTATACAAAAATACCTTTGCTGTATGACAAAAGGCGAGTCTTGTCCAACAAAGACAAATTGTCCGAACAATTTTGATGTTTTTGTGTGTGGTCTATCAAAGTTTGACAAATGTAGGTTTGATGAAGACTGAACTATTTAAGTTATATTTGGCATGTTGCATAAAATGCTCTTCGCTTTCAAAATAACGATAAAGTTAGAGTCAGTTCTGAATTGATTTTATTTTGGTAATTGTATTGAATCTTGAGTTTTGTTCTTAATTTGGAATGAGTGACAGAGACATTCTGCGACCATTTGATCTGAACTCAACAAATTGTTGCAATTTCTTTCAAAAAGGGACACAGATACATGTACATGTATAAGGATTTGTCAATCCTGCAGTTGTTTTAAAAAATAAACACTCCCTTATCTGTTTATATCACTATACTATCCTTCATACAATCTATAAACTCAACCGAGAAGTTCGAAGCAGTCCTTTCTTTGGGCGGTTCACCTCTCACCCATTGTATGCAACGGGGACGTTTTTAGATCATAATGGTATGCGACAATAATGCCCGTACCAGCTTGGCCCGTTGTGACACTATGGTAACTCTACGGCCATGTACGTGCAATCTCCCTTTAATTTCAAATCCTTTCTTTCCATTTTCTTCTTATTTAATATTTACTATAATGACAGTTAGTAACCATTACCATCCTGCACTCTTGTACTATTTCTAACAATTATTACCTAATTTTACACTTAGGTAGTTTAAGTTTATACTTAATATTCAATATTATAAACAAGAAGAGGTGAAACATGTGTTTTTTCACTTCGATTATACACTGGAAATTAAAACACTAATTTGCAACCATGTCCTCCGAATTTAAAGTCTGCACCCATCATGAACAAAAACCACCGTGAAGCCAATTTGATTATTTAGAAACATTTCTGTGAATTTGATTATATATTGACTTCTCTAAAGACATTTATAAATATATATAATTATGTAATACATAGAAGTGTATACTTCGTGCCCGGTTCATACTTCGTGCGAATGCGAATGCGATGAGAATTTAGACGTCACAGCTCACAGCCAACATGGCAACTCTTCCGCACTAATTATTCGTTAAGAATTTTTGACGCCAAAATTTGTAGAGCATTCGCAGGAAGTGTGAACCAAAGCTAAACCATTACTTTAGATGAAATATTTGTACATGCAGGATTCGAACCAGCGACCCCTGTCTAAATAGTTTGTCTCTACAGGAGTCTCAAGGAGGCTTCGATTCGTACATGTTTTTCGAAATGATTTTTTTTTTAATTTCTGTTTCTTGAGAACATGTATCACAGGCCCTACTTGTAAAGAAATATAGATCCAATACAAGTGAAGCTACAGAGCAACTTGTATTGCAAACACTGTCGTTGAATACATCATATTCCAAGCAAAAGACGAATATGAACACAGCAAGATAGTCTGGCATAAGTATTTCCCAGCTAAGTAGGATTTGAAACTTTGCATGGTGGAAATACGATATAGAAAGGGTTTGCGGTAACACCATGTAATGACTATCTCTAATGAGTTGGGGTGGTTCAGAGCATACTGATCGAAACGTCGAGTTGAAACCAACGGTTCTTTTCGGAACCACCCCAACTATTTCCCAGTTGGCTTCTCGAGAGGTCACTTTTTTTTTACCGCGGGTGAACTTTTAAATATCAAGAAAAAAAGTACTGGATGAAATAGTTCAAAGTCAAAAGACCATTCAAAGTCAACTCCAAAATAGCTAAATACAAGAGTGTCATAAGTCATCGCTTTCATCTCTCCGAGTCTTAGGTCCGACCACGTTCCGTACCATTTGCCTTGAACGAGCAACATCATTAGCTCTAGGACGACCCTGATGGTGGTTGCCCTGTCTCTCTTGCAATGGGGTTCTATAGTCATCTTCATGTTGTTGCCAAGATTTCGGACGAGTGTTGAAATCACTGAAACCACCCTGAGGGCCGATCTTCTTAGGGCTTCTTGGGTCGCCTCTGCCTCCACTCCAGGAATCGGCCTCGTCGTACTCGTTACTCTGATCGGAGTAAGATGCCTCGGCGTCGGACTGGAATTGATTTGGGTTCCATCCCTTTGCCGCCCGGTTGTAATTCATGTAGGGTTGAACCCCGCCATGGAAACGTGTGTTGTCGCTGCCCCTTTTCCAAGTGCAACCGATTTTGACGGGCTTGGTGTTGGTTTGTCTTGGACCCTGCTGACGTTGGCGGATCGAGTCGACCTCGTTGTACCCGGGCGGCCCTCTTTGTTTGACTGCAACTGGATTCTGCAGCTTGGGCTTTGGTTTTGCTTTTGGTATCGGTGGATGGAAGGCGTCATCAGGGAGACCGAGAGGGTGTTCAGCAGCTGCCTCCCACGGACTCCTCTGCCACGGGCGCCCTCTCTCTGCATAACCTTGGTCATAGGGGTCATGATGAGGAGCGGGCACGGTGCTCTCATCAACTACATACTGATCAGATCTATCCTTCATCCTCTGGAAGAGGGTTGCCGCTCGACCATCCCTTCTTCCCGTCATCAGCTCACGGCTTGACATGGCTCGACCGGGATGATATCCTTTATTGAGTTGACGTTGTGACGGTCCTATAACCTCTTTCGCTCTCAGACGTAAATTTCTCCCAAAAGGTGGCTGAACCTCTGGATGTCTTGTGACTGGACCAGTGTAGAAATCGTGCTCAATGGCCCTGACGAGGTTCTTCAGGGGTCCTCTATGCGGCCCGATTTCTGCGAAGTGAATTGAGTCAGCTGGTATACCCCGCTGTTTCAAGTACATCAACGTGCCCCTATGAGATGGGCGTGTGCCTGTCAGTTCTTCCAAGCTAAGCTCGTGAAGTTGTATCGGGTGAATCTCTTGTGCGTGCTGGGGCCACATGCAGCTAGATGGCCGGTGTCTTGTTGTGAAGGAACAGGTGCACCTGTTACACTATCTGCATACAAAGAAAGAAAAAGACAAGATACAAATGAATATCTTTTGTATATAATTAGAGAGATTGTACAGGCTGCATTTAAGTTTCACAAGGGGAGAACGTTTTAATTTATATTAAATTTACATCGGAGAACGTTTTAACTGTTTATTCTTGAGGCAAGAATAATTTTCCCGACAACGAGATTGAAGTCTACCCATGTGTACATAAAGACATTATTTAAAGGGCATTGCAAAGATATGAGCCATAGTGCCATTTTTTAGTGTTTATCTTTATTGCATTCTTTTTGTTATGTTAAATCGCTACTACTTCACTTCCTAAACTTTCAAAAGAAGACGCCGCAACTTTCCCTTTTTGTTTTAAAACATTTCAAAAATACAAGGTCATCAGAATTTGTCAAACTTTCTACATCAGTCTTGCATTTACAAAAATTCAGTAATAACAACATTGAACATGGGAAGAGAATTTTGCGGAGTTCACGACCTTAGTTAGCGGTCATTGAAAATTAACTGAGGTATGCTATGCAATGATGCTGACGATTGCAGAGTACTATATTCTGTTTGTAAAATGTTTGGTTTGAAATTATGTCCTGCAGTGCGACGCCGTTTTATAATTTTTTGATGACAGAACTTAATTCAAACAAATGAGGATAAGTTATTTTCGTGGAATGGCTCAATTTATTATTGAACACGTACACTAATTGGGAGGAATTTGGAATGGTAGGGTACTTAATAGTGGGGAGACAAATTTACAAGTCTCTGAGAAAATAAATGCAGTGCATGTATACTTTAACGAACATAACTCCGTACATGTACATTAAGCACGCACTACGATCTGTACAAAATTGCCCATGCAATTTTAGCCATTTATTTTGTATTTTTTGGGGGGCGGGGAAGTGGGTGCCAGTGCAAAAGAGAGGGGCTATTTCATGTACAAAACCAATCATTTTTAATCTAATTAGGAGGCTGCCCCGCGCCCCTCCCTACGGCATTTTGGACACACTTATTCGAGTTGTGCAGTGTTTGCGGATCTAAGTAAATAGTTGGCAGACGTCTGTCGCGGACGACAATGTCAAGTTTAGATGCATCCATCAATGACATCTTCCTCTCCTTATCTGGTTGTCAGTTTGTTGGTGATCGTGTCTCATCCCATTAGTAAAGTAACCATAATATAATGTATCAAATGTTTAGTATTTTGGTTCTTGGTTTAGTCATGTAAACAATATTTCTGAAGCCATGGTCAATATCGTTGCATGATGGATGCTTCACGGTCTGAATTGTTGTTATATTATATGCCTATTGTTTATTCAAAGCATTCGAACAACATCGGTAAACAGTATTGTCCAAAGGTCAACACTTCGTGTATCACTACTTATGTATAAAATAACAAACCTGTGAAAATTTAGGCTCAATCGGTCATCGGAGTCGGGAGATAATGGGAAAATCCATCCTTGTTTCCGCACGTTTCGCCGTGTCATGACATGTGTTTAAAGTAAATCTCGATATCGAGAATTGATAATTGTTTTAATGTTTTCTCAAAAAGTAAAGCATTTCATGGAATAATATTTCAAGGGAAGTCTTTCACCATTACCTTCTGTTAACCCTTTGAGTTATTTGTAAATCTGTGATTTTTTTAATTTTTGTTCTGTTCAGAAAGTGTCCATGGCTTTAATAAGAAAAATTTCATGAAGTAAAGTTGAGGATCTTTTCCAATAGAGATACACAGAACATGTTTTGTTTTTCATCTTTTGATTCGGTTCTTTAAAGACACTGGACACTATTGGTAATTGTCAAAGACTAGCCTTCACAGTTGGTGTACCTCAAAATGTATAAAATAACAAACCTGTGAAAATTTGAGCTCAATCGGTCGTCGAAGTTGCGAGATAATAATGAAAGAAAAAACGCCTTTGTCACACGAAGTTGTGTGCTTTCAGATGCTTGATTTCGAGATCTCAAATTCTAAATCTGAGGTTTCGAAATCAAATTCGTTGAAAATTACTTCTTTCTCGAAAACTACATTACTTCAGAGGGAGCCGTTTCTCACAATGTTTTATACCATCAACCTCTCCCAAATACTCGTTACCAAGAAAGGTTTTATGCTAATGATTATTTTGAGTATTTACCAATAGTGTCCACTGCCTTAATCAATGGACAATCCATCATGTTTGATTGTCAAACCGCTTCCCCACCACAGTGTTTAAAATAACTACATATGAGGAGTGTTCAGAGGAAGTCCTTGGACGGAAGTTTACGAATAACACCGACATGCAATCTTAGGAAGTGGCTATGATTTACAGGCTCCCGTGAGACTGGTCAATGACACTAGCAATTACTGATTTTTTTAATCAAATTAATCCAAATTGGGGAAAGTCCTTAATAAGAAGACGGTTCCTACGGATGGGACATTTTCATCCAATGCAATGGTGTGAAATAATCAGCACACTTCAACGTTTTATAAGCAACACCCACTTTTTTAGTGTGCGATTTGACCTAAGACCTTTTATAACAATTCGTACTATTTATTATAAGCAGTATTAAGACCAACATTTTCATTCGAAAATACCCACTTGTTTAGCGGCGATGTGACCTAAGACCTATTTTAACAATTCGTAACTATTTGTTATAAGCAGCATTGTTAAGATCAACCTTTAAATGAGAAAAAAAATCGCCATGTAAACTTGCACAAGAGGAAACAAAAACCACAAAAGCAATGCCGAAATGAATAAAGAAAACGTGGTGGAAAATCTACCTTGAAGAAAAACATCTGTGGGGGAAGGCTTATAGACCTATTTGTTGTTTTTCTTATTCATTTGCCGAATCTAAAGCTTCACTCATTCCCATGATTTCAAGGCGGTCTCTAGGCGCACATACCAAGATTATTACCAACAAATCCCCCAACGCTCTCATGACATTCACAAAGCTCCCCAGGCGCTCCTTAGAATCCCACCCTTGATCTTTCTAAACCACGATTCAATTACCCCTTGAAATGGGGGCACATTTTTCTTCCATGACCAACTCCGAACTAAAAAATCCGAAGTGAAAGGCCTCTTTGTTGTCCAGCAGAAACAAGCCAGCCGTTTATACCTTGGATACGAAATGCATTTCTTAGAAATATAAATCTGGAGTTATGATGGTTCTAATTACTGTGTTCGTGCTTGATCGGAAACTGGCGGCTACTTCGTCCTTGCCTCTTATTAGTTTTATTCTTAAATATTTTGACTTGAGTCTGAGGTTTCACCATGAGACCACGAACTTTCTTCTCCAGTTTAGAAGTTGAATTGTAAGGCAGCAACCCTGTAACATTTAACCTGGCTCGTGATTGTGACCGGAGGGCGGAGACTCCCTCAAATATCCCATCCATGTGACATAATTGGATAAATGTTATTCAAATTTTAATAATCGATTAATCAAATCATGATGGACTACTTATAAGTAAGTCTATGTAGCTTCATTTTCGACTCGATTTTGAAAGACTTCACATTAAGTGTTTGTGTGACCCAGTAACCTTTTCAATATTGAAGAACGAATTTCCGCTCCATTTGTGTAGTTTTTTAACGCAAAGTTCTGCCTGCAGGGCTGATTTAATTAAGAATGCGTCTGACAACAAATTGATAATAATATTAGGCCTATCCGTGTTAGCTGAAATGGGATTGGCATGGCGTCTGAAAACACATTATTTGTGTTTATATAAGGACTAATTGAGCTAACGTGACAGCGTTAACTTTCAGCTCACCCTTTTAAACTTTGTAAGTAAATGAAGTTAAAACAAATCATTAGTTCAAATCGTCAAGTCGAAATTACGTCAAAAGGATTTTATACGTCTGTTTGAGTCATATCTCTCCTGTCTTGCATGCTAAAATCAAAATGTACGGTAACAAAGTATGAACAACATTATTTTCCCCTGAAACATTTTGAACTGTTAGAAAACTGAAAAATTTAGCGATGCATGTGGGACTGCACGTCAACAACCACATCTGAGGCTATTTGTGCAGTAAAGTATCAATTAATTTGTTCACGAGTTATAGCAGTTTGTCCTGAACCTTGTTCTTTTAATTGCCAGGTGTAATTGGTACTTATATATTATTGTACATGGCAGCTAAGTTAAAAACAGACATCTCATGTTCACAATACCAATGCTACCAAAACTACACCAAGACTAATAATATGTCGATGTAGTTCAAACAAAAAAAATGCAAAAGAAGATTTAGGTAACTAACTTGACGTCATGCAATTTACGGTCACAATGTTTATTATCGCCGTCATCGCTTACATCAATCGAAACTACAAAGCAAGTATGACGGTAGTTGTCACTTGATACACCCAGTCGGTAATTATATGCCCTTCTAGGGTGAAGCCCCGGGTGTTCTGTAAATTAATATTCAATTGAAATTAACAGTAAAGGTGATGAATGTACTTTGTGTAACTCCCGGTTGAACTGTCTGAAGTTCAGAGGGAAGATGATCGTTGCAGCTGCGTCGTTTGAAGCACGCAATGTTTATGTAACGGAGATGTTAATGTTGAGATATCAGCTTTTAAAGGCACTGTACACGTTTGGTAATTGTAAAAGACCAGTGTTCTCACTTGGTGTATCCCATTATGAGCACAAAATAACAAACCTGTAAAAAGTTGGGCTCAATCGGTCATCGAACTTGCAAGAAAATAATGAAAGAAAAAAACACCCTTGTTGGACGAATTCATGTGCTTTCAGATAGGAATAAAAGACTTCTAGCTAGAAGTAATTATTATTTTAGTGAGAAATTACCTCTTTCTCAAAAACTACGTTACTTCAGAGGGAGTCGTTTCCCACAATGTTTTATACTATCACCAGCTCTCCAATGCTCGCTCCATGTCAGTTTTTAAGTTAATATTTGTTTTGAGTAATTACCAAACGTGTACCTTCCCTTTAAAGGAGTTTGATACCTTTTGTAGAAGACGTTTTGGGGCATGACTCCATCTACTCACTGAGAATGAAGATATGTAATGTAACTTTAATGTTTCATTAGTCGTAAAACTTTAAGAAAAAGGTGAAAAATTACAGAGCAATGTTTTCAGGAGAGTCGCGTAAATCCGTTAATCCGTTAATTAATTTTCGTCTCACTGAGAAAGACAACAAATATTTTTGTGAAACTGTTTTACTCATTTCTGAAACACTATAGCATTAAACCGTGTAAGTTTAATGGAAATCTATCGTGTTTTGTGTCGCACATACAAACCTAAACCCTTTAATAAGAATTGTTCGTTTCGTTTACTTTCTTATGGATGCGGTTCCATTTTCTCAATATGGTTTTGGAGTTATAATGATGTGGGTTCATTAAATATACGTAGTGGAGCACATCGAGAAGTACCATCTGGGAGTGCAATTAAATCTCCTAACAGATAATATAGATAACTTTTCTGTTTGAGGCAGACTAGTGTTCAGTAAAAATGAAGTCAGAGTCTTTGTGTTTGCTCTGCCGCATTTAAACGTCACATTGATTTACACCAAAGATCTGATGTAGAAGGTGTGAATGTCTAGATGGCTGTCTTGTGAGTTTCATTATAATTATCCCCATATACATGTACAACCCTTGGTATTCTTCTTATTACCATCTTTATCAATGTTGGTATTTAAATTATAAGCAACATTGTGCACTTTCTGCTGGATCGTATTGCCTATACCCCGAATCGTACATTAGGCCTACTTCACTAATTAGTGAAATACCTTGTGTGTTGTGACGAGTCAATTATTGGATTATGTGATAACTAGATAAACATGCACATTACCACATGGCCAATCGGTGATATATGCCCCATATCTTCAACAAAAATGTGCGTTTTCGTATTATAACACTTTGTATTTGTTTCAAAGAATTATGTACATCGATTGTGTTTTTAACAGTCAATAAAACAGTTAAACCTTTCTTCCTCCAAATTCCTCTGAGGCAAACACTCCCATACGGCCGATAAGCAAACTTGATGTTGAAACAACTATGATATTACCTTTCGCACTTCGGGCTAAAATTTGGTAAATAATTTCCCCGCGAGAATAAAACCCTTGTTTCAACGTCGGCTACTTGTAACTTTAGAGAATCGTAGTGTCTTTAAATTCTATACGAGTCATTAAAACAAATTGTTTCGTATAGTGAGCTGTTTCGACATCCGTTCTAATGCTATTGTTTTGAGGAAGGAAACACGTTAGACAGTATATAACATGGCAAATGCAAGGTTTTAAAATACATCATTTGTCATGAGGTTCCATAACTGTGGCAGACAAAGTATTGTATTTAATTATACAAATTCAACCTACCTTTACGGGTAAATTATGATCCAAGATTTCCCCCCAAACTGTCGTCCTTCCTTTCCCTTAAATTGAGGGAAGCCAACACAATTAAGATGGACCCCCAAGGTCCGAACGGTCAGAAAGACAGATCAACAGACGGACTGACCGACAGTGGACCTTGAGGATCGTATGTTTGATGGGGGGTTATCCGTCTGCTCTTTGGCTCCACACCGATCTGTACCAAAGTTTCGTCGCAGTACACTCTCTTCACCAACCATGCAGCGATGCGATCTTGCAGAATGCTGGGTATTTTTCAGGCATCAGGATGATGGTAGTGGTACCTGGTAATATATGCATGGTGTGGAATCCAAATAAGGGCATGGGCTGGTTCGCTCTGATGCGGTCGCACTATGTTATCACTGCCGTGGTGGATGTATCAGTTGTGGTGTACCGCTTTATCTGTCTGAGGTATATCACTGTTTGGTGTCGAGTTTCTTTTTTCTTCGCAAAGATGATCTAACTACACTTAAAGTTGGTGTTTACGGTTTCCTTACTCATATATTCTCGTACTTTGCGGTCAGGTTTGTTGAGAACACAAAACCAAACACTATCAGTGACTTTAAAGTTACACCATCAGCATTGTATTATTTTTTTAATTCGTAGCCAAAATAAAAAACAACAACTTCAAAATTTGTTGATTGACCCCAATTAATCCCCCATATCCTTGCACTGTTTTTGCTTTTGTTCACGTTAAAAAATGTCACTCAATTTCAAAATCTGCCGATAAGTTGTCTCAGCTATTTCAGACTTCCACCGTTCATCTCCTTTTCCGTGAATACCGTTACTTGTTTAGGCTCATCCTTGTAAATTATTCTAGGTTAAATCAAGCCCATGCAATTAAACACTTTACCAATCTTTGTATCTTTTTCGATGTGAAAAGGGGGACGTGTACTTGCTATCTCGTGTGTCCCGCGGGAGTTCATTATCCGACCAGCCGACTGTTCGATCGGAAGTATTCGGGACGTAGAGGGTTAACTGATCTGTTTACTTCGTTAGTTTCCGGCAGCCCACACGTTTGTGTTTACAAACCACGCGACCTTAACATTCCGCGAAATATTTGGGGCAATCACGTGTCACTGTATATCACATAGCATCCATTATTGCTACCTTCAAAACTTAAAGCTCAGTGCAGTTGAAGCATAACAACAAAATAAAAAGTGAATTTTAAAGTTAGGCGTGAATAACTCGACGCGATATTACTTTTTAATGTGCCATTTATTACTGATGGACCTCACACGTCTCTATTAGTCGAGACACATTAAATATAGCAAACTCGTAACAGTGGTCCGCTGGCCAAAGGTAACAAACCGATGACCAGTCGAAATTCACCTCGGGTGGTCAGCTGGTCCGACATGTCAGTGTTAAAAAGCCTCCTCTATTTCATTTCATGCTGACTGACTATAGTGACATGACAAGCTAGCTGCCCTGCTGGCTAGTCACTGAAAAACACGTTTGTGGAGCATCTCGAAAAGCTCAAACATCAAGACCAAGATAAACACCCATCTGTGTTCATAACGCGTGTAAAGAATATAATGTGGATTGATAACTGCCCCCCCCCCTACATTTTGAACTGTAAGGGGATTGAACTTGCCATAGACTGTATACAGCAGTGAAATTGATGTGAATTAAGACACGACGCAAATACATGTAGCCCCCCCCCCCCTCCTGTCCGCTTAGAACCCTTGCAGCCTTCTTGCCCACCCCAGCCCCCCAAAAGTACAAATTAAAGGCTTAAAATAATATTAATAGTCCCACAAGTATGTCTTTGGCCCAGCCTGTCCCCCTCCTCCAAATAAAAATTAGTTACGCCACTATATCCCATCCCATAAAGACTAATACTCTATAGTACTATTCTTATTGTGTACTCATAACCATGCATGCACAATAATATGAATTTATCAATTTGGTGTTCTGTATCAACTTGTTTGTGGGTTTGAAGTTAAATGATGCCAAAATCATCCCAAATAAGTTCCTAGAAACATTTACGTCACTGGTATTACGAAAAACATGGCCAGATCATATCTTGCCACCAGAACACCAGCGACGTTCAAGCGTCATTCACTGACTGTATATATACCTTTTATGATTGTTATTAACATTTTATACGATAGTGATTTTCTGGTATGCGGTAAATATCAAGGGATTTCAACCACCACTGGTGAGTGGATTGCATACCTCCAAAATGATTCACAGGACGGGACGTCAAAACAGGTAATAGGATTTTGCACATTCGTGTAAGCTGAAGAGAGTGTGTTCATTTAATGAATGTACTAATTTTAGATGAACTTAGTTGCCAGCTGTAAGATACCCCTCGCAGATGTTATGATTAAAGTGGTGACGCCGACCAACGAGGGTGACAATGAGGGCGTTTGCGCGGCTGATAGGCCATCGGAATGAGCTCACAGTCATTACATTACTTACAAGGTTCGTTTTAATGATATTGAAAAGGTCAACTTGAAATTGCTAATTTTGCACACACAGCCTCCCCACTGCCGAACGAAAAAATATTATTATATATTGCCTTATTTCGCTGGGAAAGGTCCCCCATTTGACAACCAATGTCATAGACCTTTATCACGCTGTGGCTATCTTGATTTTACTCCATTCCAACTCATTGTAATTAAACTGAGGCTGGACGAAATAATAGTCTGGTACCATGTTTGCACAATGTTAGCATTCATTACTGTTATGGAAACAGGGAACATGAACAAGATAAGTGACAGTGTAGTAATATTACAGGCCATTTCAGAGATGGTACTATATATGATAAAAAATCATAAGTATACCATGTTTTATGTTTTTTCTACAAAGTGCACGAAACTTCCAAATGATTGCTGGACTTTATAGTTTCGTGACACAAAACACCGAACAAAAACCAAACTTTGAACCCACTGCCTTCGAAATCCTTACTTGCAGTACGAAAAATCACCACTTCATGCATTGTCAGTTGTGCTTTATGCGTGTTTTGTTTTTACCTTTTACCTCTGTAGAATGATGTCCTTGCCCCTTTTCTCAAGGGACGCAACTACGGTTATGGGTGCATATAAAACCTATTAACTAGTCTTCGGAAATCAAGTTACACCAAACACAGTTTTGATTCAAAGCAAACTGACTTCGATTTTATTTCCTCATTGGGTTTTTTTTGGTTGTTAATTTCCTATCATAATCATTAATCACACAATTCTGCAAGCAGAATATAACTCGAATATCTAAACACCCAGTAAATTAAATTCTCAATAATTACACACAACAGTTTACTCAGCGATATACATGTCTATTATATATTAGAATTTTCATCATAACTTGTAAACTTTACAGTCACTCTTCATTGTAAAATATCATGCAGTTAATGTTCGACAGAAAACCATTCTACTGCACTCTAAAACCTCCTGGGTCAGTAATAAGTTGACCCTCTTGGGGTCGATATTTACCCTTTTGGGATCAGTGTTGATCCTTTTGGGGTCAGTATTGACTCAGATCCATCCGAGTCCCGTAAGGGTCCGACTCTTGTATGAGTCAGTATGACCCGAAAACTGTGTTAAAAGTACCCGGAACTCGGCCATAGTTTTTGACCAGTTTCTGGGTTAAGCCCGACCTAGAAATGGATCAGGCTCCACTGGAACCGGCTGGAATCCAGGTCAACTCTGATCCGGGAGTGTTCTAGAGTGTATTGTTACCAGAAATACGTGCCAATCAATGGCACGTTTCAAACAATCACATCTTTTGGCGGATGCTTAATTTATTATTTTAATTAATACAAATTCAACCCGTCCAATAATTATGTGTATCTTTTTTACCATTAAAGTATCCAGTGTTTTCTTTCTGCATCCAAAGAACAGTTACATCATTTTGTTCTTTTTGACAAATTTGTATGGGTTTGCAAAGTTCCCAAGTAAAGGCACCATAACTTAGTGTTAATGTTTCTTCCCGAATATGAATACGCAAATTAGTACGGGGGTTTCATATTCTAAACTTTTCAACATAAAGTGACTAAATAGATCTCTACAAAGGCACACGTGTTCATATTATAATGATCAATAAGAGAAATCGTTTGCATTAACTTTTGTTAGAAATCACAGTTCAATAAAGAACGATTAAAATCTTTCATTAATTCACAATTAACATATATAGTTAAGAAAGTAATTTTTAAATAAAATTTCACAAGTCACTGATCACATCAGTCTGTCACTTGTTACTGAAGAGTGTCTCTATTTGGTGGCTTCGGGCACAAACATGCCTTATTTACACACTTCAGTACAAGTTCAAAACTTGTTTAAATACTTTTCATACAGTTGCAATACAACGTAAATGCAATGTACAAGAATATAGTAGCATGTCAATGACATATTATGTGCACACTTCAAGTACTTCCGGGGCAAAAATTGTGACCTTCCCCTCTGAGGGAACCAAATAAATTAATACAGTTTTTTTTAATGGCGTCTCCGGCTGGGATGGATGAAAACGAAATGCAGCAATAAAGGTACATCTGGCCTCTATAGCAAATTCATTACTGCAGCTACATTCACAGATGTCAATTCGGACAGGTATACCGAGTCACGCTAAACTGCTGCATGGTCTCAACTTAAACACAGCTGGTAAATTTAAATAAAAACTCGAAAATGACATTCAAACAATTTCGTTGATATCATACGTTTCTCCGTAGAAGTCTATCATAGTGATGTACGCTTTGAGTATACACTGCAAAACTGAGGTGTCAAAATTTACACACTAGTTGTTGCTACATGTAGAAACCGAACAGAGAATCAAAATTAACACCATAGGTTGTTAAAACAGGGAAGTTTTGCACGCGAACGGATACGCATACGTTTAGCTATCCGTAACCTACTTACGTGTAGCGAGCAGGATACCAGTGTCGTCTGCACGTATAGCAGCGGATAGCGAGTAGCGTATGACGTTATAATGATGACGTATCCGTCGCACTAACCGTATCCGTTCGCACGCGAAACCTCCAGATTAACACCCATGAAACTGTCTTTAAAGAATATTGTGTTATTTCATCACCATTCTTGTTGATTCTTTTGTTGGTATCTATATATGACAACACCCATGGTGTTAATTTAACACCTCAGTTTTTTTGCAGTGTAGCTGGTTCACATCTAATTTTTCTGAGTGACCTTTTTTTTAGCAATCTTTGTCTCATAATTACATGACAGCTCATATAAATGTGGCCATGGTTTAACAACCCGAGTTTTCTCTTGGTGCTTTTCAAATGGGTCATGCACAAGGCTGGCAGTTCCATACACATTCGGGTGTCCATCAAGACTCATTATGAACTCAATTTGACCCAGATTATGTGCCATTTTTAGATGATCATCAATCTGTATACATTTTTGTCTCAAAATTTCACAGGTCGGTTATATTATGCTTATGTTAAGATACGGCCAAGTGTGAAGACTGGATTTTGACAACTACCAATAGTGTCCAACGTCTGTAATCATTAATGAGCTATGAGACTTGTCTGTGAACTTCATCAGCGAGCCGTATTCCTAATCACCATACTACAGAATCACGTTTAGGACTATGTAATCCTTATACGCCCGATAGCTGCTCGCGCTTCTTCTTCCGTTCCTTCAAACAATCCTCTGTCACCTTCTGTAGAAAACTGTCCAATCAGGGATGAGTTGTCATGGTTGGTTTCAGGAAATAACAAGGATTTCACCTTTTTTCATTGATAAAACACCTTTCCTATAAAAAAGCACACTTTTACCGTGCAGCGAAACAGCTATCCAAGCCTACGATCTCTACATGTATATGCAAAAATCAGGGTTGAACATTTAACAGCACAGGCTGTTTTGGTGACTTCAACTGATCTGTCTGGGCTCATAAACAAACCTTTTTTATTGTTATTGTCCAAACACAAAGCCGAAGTCACTTGTTCATTCACAGTCCGACTTTTTTTCATACCACGGCTGAGTCATTTTTATCTCGATCGTAGTTCATGATCATCTCTTATCACGCTACGCCATATTGGTTTATCATAGTCCATGAGGCTCGATCAGAACGAAACATCTGTGACGTGTTTGTCTGTTTATGGTCTGGTACCTGTGACGTATGACCCACTTCATAATGACTTATGCACGACCTTCATGGAACGTGACAATATGTCTCCCAATTGCATCCTGCCTGCAGCGTAGTGTTTTTTTGTTTTTTTTTACAGAGACGGCTTAGCAGGTTTCATGCATTTTCTCTTCGTCTTCTGTCATCATTATGCAAAGAAATATCTCCATTCTGTGAAGTTTCGTTGGCTTCTAACACCCCCTTCCAATAGCCGGACTTTCTCGTATCTCATCCCACGAAAAGTCATTCTGTACACAGGTTATGTAACTGGTTTTCCTCAACGCAGCATGCTTCACTACAAACTACTATAAGGGCATCAGTGCAGCTATTTGTAAAAATACAAAGTCAATTCGGTGGCAACATTCGGCAAGACACTATGTTTTATGTCACAATCATTACTTATCTTGGCTTATTAGAGACAATGAGCCAATATTAAGCAGATGAACAAAAATATTCCTATAAAGCGAGTTGAACATTCCATTGCAAAGATCTCAAAATATTTCTGATGAACGGGGAAAGACTTCGCGATTTGATAAGTAAAGGGAGTTTAAAAAAATGTTGTACACTTACAAACGAAATCTCGTTTTAAAATTATCATGCATTGAAGACCGGCAATTTACAAGCAATTTTAATTTAGACTCTATTCAAAACAAGGTTTGTGGTGAATTACGTTGAATGGATCTTTATGGCAGTCAGGATGGGGAATTGTTGAAAACCTTTGAACAAACTGAGGCATCAGAAGTACTCATTCTATCATAGAAGCGAAACATTAAACCAACAGATTTGGTTTTAACCATTTTGATTGACGATTCGAGGTTTCGTTGCTATGCTTCGTCAATTATTACAAGGTAAAAGCTTGTCGGATACCTGAAAATTTTTGTGTGATAGACACACATACACACACACTGAACTCAATCAATCATTTCAAGCTATTATAATGTACAAAACTTGTAAAATCTACTTAGAGGTCACACGAAAATTTACTATTAACAGAAGGAACAACTGTACAGCTATTATTCATACACACCAACCGAGCATTTTCCAAACTAATTTGATTTGATATGACACAAAGCTCAACAAATAAGTTCGATGTTTAAAACATTTGTAAAGTTCACTGAAGATGACGTTAAATTGTGAAAATGTGTTTTTGAACATAGTTTTATGGACTCATAATTTGTCATGGTAACCAAAAAGGAAAAAGTATGGCCCTCCAATGGGAAGCAGTCTAGAATCTTAATCACTGACGTCACCACAGACACTAAATAATAAGGGTTTGTGCTCTTTGTATAGTGGTCTAAAACACACGAAGACCTGATGCACATGACGTCATTTTGGTGGGGCGCCCTCGCCTAGAGGTCAAAAAATGGTACTTTATTTACCAATCTCTGTGCGCCGCACGTACAAATCAGTGCATTTACATTGGTGCCTTTAACCCTCTAAGATGGCGGCTGTATGACGTCATTTCATAAGATTCATTACATGCGTAAGTTCTTAAGGCGAGTGGATCAAAGGTTACCCGAGACACGCCCCGAATGAACGCTCATTGGAGAAGGCTTTGAACCATAAGAATAGCTGGCCGGCCTGCCATTGGTGGCAGCATTGGGTTGTGGCTCATCGGAGTTGCCCCATCCGCGCGGTTTTCGGTTATAGTCACTGAAGCCTGTGCTGTACTTAGCTGGCTTAGTCGGGAAGATTGAGCCCAGGCCTACATGGGTATCTTCTGCCGAGTTCATTGACGTTTGGGAGGTAGGGGTCGTCTCACCAGAATTTATTGGAGAATTCCATCCCCGTGGTTTGGGGTTAAAGTCTTGAGATTTTGAATCGATTGAGTGCTTCTTGGCATTAAACGCAGGTTTGGAGATTGGCGAACCAGTCTGCTGCATGGACTTGGGATCGTTGGCGTTGAACTTGGGTTTGATTTTGGGTGGTTCAGACAAAGCTTTTGATTGTACATCAGGTACGATTTTTGAAGTGGTCATCCAAGCTGCTGGTGGTTTAGGTTTAGGTTGTGGAGCTCCGTGTCCCTTCGTTGTCAAACCATCTACCTGCGTCAGGGATGGTCTCTTCGGTTTGATATGATGAAAAGCTTCGTCACAGTTACCCACGGGTGATTCCATTGCTGCTTCCCAGGGTGATTTCTTAGGGACAATCATTGGATTATCTTGCTTCATCTTGATCTGCGCGGAGGAATATCCCTTGGGCTTGTCTGGCTTTTTCAATACTGGTGGCGGCTTTGCGTTGGTTTCGTCGATGACAAACTGATCTGAACGTTGGCGGCGCCTCTCAAACATGTTAGCTCCACGACCGGTGGCCGATTTCAAGTCCACAACCAGACGGCCCATCTCCTCCGGGCTCACGATGTCATGGGCGCACTTATCTTTACTCTTCAAGTTCACCTTGAAGTTTGTGGGCTCCACTTTCAGCCTGTACTTGGTGCCTGGAGGAGGAGGTGGAGGTGCTACGGGTATATTACTCTTTCCAGGTTCCGGAGGAGGGGGTGGCGGGGGCAGGGGCATCCCAATTGGCACAGCACCAGGAGGCAATGGCTTCCTCCCTGATGACACTAAGGTGATCTCCACGGGTGGGGCTTTCGGCTCGTCGTCTTCATCATCCTCATCGTCTGGCTTTTGACCCTGGCCCTCTACTGACCAACGGTCGCTACGCTTGCGTCGTTTGGCAAACATCCTGGCACCTTTGGCGTGCTTGTCAGCCGGGAACATGAGGAGGTCTGCAATGGTCTTGCAGGCTTTCATTCTCATTTCTGTTGAGATTTCCGGGTCATCCTCGGAGTGCTTTCCAGGGTATGAGTAAGGACGCTTATCTGCAAAGAAACAAAGTATTGAGAGAAATTAGTATCAGATTATCTGGAAAATGTTGATAGCTTTAACTGGTGTCTACAGTTCGTCATTTCGTCATTATGAGTCACCAAATGCCATTCACACTCTGAAAGCTTTCGGTTCAGAGCCGGATCTGGTAGGGCCTGATCCATTTCTAGGTCAATATGACTCCGAATCTGGGTTAAACTTACCAGTAAATGGTTCAGTCTAAGCAGCATCTTGGGTTAAAACTAATTTTTTAACCAGTTTCCGGGTCAGCCTGACCCTAAAATGTGTCAGGATACCTGTAACTCGGGAATGTGTCAGGATACCTGTAACTCGGGAATGTGTCAGGATATCTGTAACTCGGGAATGTGTCAGGATATCTGTAACTCGGGAATGTGTCAGGATACCTGTAACTCGGGAATCCGGGTAAATTCTGACCAGAAACCTTTGCCATGCATTCTTTCCGAACAATAAAGTTTCTTTTGGGAGCAATGTATGTTTTTTTTCTCTTGCGTTTGTATTGCCAGGTACCAAAAAGGTTAGGGGATGATCTAGCTGTAAGAAAATGAGCACCACCCAACCACCAGTCAAAATAGCTCAGATGGCTCAATTAAATGCGGGTCGTCAAAATGGGGTCTGCCATTTTGAAGTGATTTGCATTCAAATTGTCAGAGCCGGCGGTTTAAAGATAGTGCTGTTTTATTTTCAAATTGTATTATAAATGTTTTTTACTGTTTTGTTAAGAATTTAATGGACGGGTTGGGGGTAAACTTACATTCAGTTTCTGGTTTGAGTCTTCTTTTGCCGTCAGTTGAGTCTGTTGATGGTGCTGCACGTCTCAAGATTACAGTCGGTTCTTCCTTGATCTGTACTGGTATTTGCGGCTTGTTTTGAATCTGTGCTCTGGAAGTAATCTGGATCGGCTCTTCCTTTATCGGTGACGGTGGCACACCGCTGTCTGTTGAGAGCCTCTTCGATTGGGAGGGTAACTGAGGTGCGAAGGTGATGGTGACCTCCTTCCCGACAGATGTCCTCCTCGGGCCGGAGACGTTGCCAGACCAAGTTGTCGTTGAGGATGATTCCACCTCCTTCCTTGGCTTATTCGAGACTTGAATCTGTGGCTCCCATCGAACTGGCTTAGGAGATGCATTCTGTTGGCTCTCCTGGAAAGGGGTCTTCGTCTTCGGCAATGGAGCTGACATCAGTGGGACTACCTTCCGAAACGTGGGCTGGTTTTCCTGGTCCCCTTCCACACCGTACTGCACATGCGCTGAAGTGGTGTGCGCCGGCGCACTGGTTGAATATGCTAATGGTGCTTTCTTGGCGGGCTGTGTTTGGCCACCTGGGGACCAAACGGCTGGTTTGGCAACTACGTTGATCTTTGGAGGGTTGAAGGAGACCGTGTTGCCTCTCCGCATCCCTGAAAAGTGTGAAAATACTTAATCATAAAATCTCGGCTCAGGTGTCTTCTCTTATAATCATTAATAGTTAATATGTTTTTGTCTTCAAATCGCAGACTTGGTAAAATGTGCAACAATGAAAAACCTTTGATAAAACTATTAAGTCACTTCAAAGGCAACAGGTTGACCAGGGCGGAAAGTGCAACTTTCAACTTGGATTCGAATCGAAAACAATTAAGACATTTTTGTAAAGGTGAGCTTGAAGCTTGACAATTGTTAATTGGAGCCAGGGAAGTTGTTGTCTTATTTGCATACAAGAAGACACACATGTAGTGAGGTGGTGTTTTGGGATGACATTTTCTAGGTAAATCCCATTCGTTTTAAGAAACAATGTCTAAAATATTAATTAATGTACTAGTGTCTGGGGATTTTTTTTTTTAAACGGTTTTGTCACTTTGTGAAGTTATGTAGCCCTTCATAGACTATGCCGTTCGGGCCAGATGGGACTCTACTTGGGGCGTTTTGTCACCTGCTCATTTAAAGGAACACGTTGCCTTGGATCGGTCGAGTTGGTCTTTAAAAAGCGTTCTGTAACCGTTTGTTATAAAATGGATATGGGTAGAAAGATGTTGTAAAAGTAGAATACAATGATCTACACAAATATGCCTCTAAATTGCATGGTTTTCTTTTAACTTCGTCGACTAACACGGTCGGCCATTTATGGGAGTCAAATTTTTGACTCCCATAAATGGCCGACCGTGTTAGTTCATAAAGCAAAAGGAAAACCATGCAATCTTGAGTGACACTTGTGTGGATCATTATATTCTACTTTTAAAACATCTTTCTAATTATATGCATTTCATAACAAAAGGTTTCAAACGCTTTTTATAGACCAACTCGTCCGATCCAAGGCAACGTGTTCCTTTAATGCTTTTAAAAGGTTAAAGCAGCAATGCTTCTCTGTAGATTAAAATTGTAAAGTGTTTCCTTCAAATAACTCATTTTTAACAGGCAGTGTACACTATATTGATAATTACTCTATATAATTATTAGCTTAAAACCTTACTTGATATTATGAGTAATGGGGAGAGGTTGATAGTATAAAATATTGTGAGAAACGGCTCCCTCTGCATGAAGTAACGCAGTTTTCGAGAAAGAAGTAATTTTCCACGAATTTGATTTCGAGACCTTAGATTTAGAATTTGAGGTCTCGAAATCAAGCGTCTGAAAGCACACAACTTCGTGGACAAGAGTGTTTCTTCTTTCATTATTAATATTTCGCAACTCCGACGACCAACTGAGCTCAAATTTTCACAGGTTTGTTATTTCATGCATATGATGAGAGACAGCAAGTGAGAAGACTGGTCTTTGACATTTACCAATAGTGTCCACTGTCTTTAAACCCTTTCGTACACACATTGTATTTGTTGCATCCTTTTGACGGCATATTTTATTTCTTTTTTCTTTTCTCCCTAACATTCAAGAGTCTCCCACTCTTTAGAATTCTCCTATGGAGACATTTTGTGTTCCCTTTTCTGTTTTGTTGTCGGTCTCCGTATATGGCAGTGAATATGAAATCAGTGCTATCTTGTTGTGTGTAAGTATAAAATACACACATAGTTGACTCACCTTCATTTTCTGCCGGTTCATCTCTAGTCTGCACGTGTGTAATGCTTGGTACAAGCTTCTTTTGTGGAGTCCCTGTAAAATTGTAAATGTATTGAGTATTAGTAAAATTGTCCTTTGTGATAGGACTGTTTTAGTCCGTACCGGTATGGTACATATAGACAACTTTTAAGCGTCGGCTAGGGAAGGTTTGTTACTTTGTGGATCATCAGTAGAATTTGAAACTTGAGTGGTGGAAATACGATGTAGTAAGGTTTGCGGTAACACCATGTAATGATAATCTCTAAATGAGTTGGGGGTGGTTCTGAAAAGAAAAGTTGGTTTCAACTTGACGTTTCGATCAGATACAGCTTGACTCTGATGCAGCATGCTGTTTAAGTACGTATACTGTACATGTAGCATCAAAGTCCAGCTTTCTCCAGAAGACGATCAGAGCATCTGATCGAAACGTCGAGTTGTTTAATACAGCTTCATTAAGTTAAGGTAGTTGTGTTGGGGAATAACACTCAATTGTAATCAAAACATTTTAGTAAACTCCTAGCTCATCAATGTCTACACCACTCCGTACTGGCAAAATGGTTTCAGAAAACACTGCAAATTAAAAAAAAAGTATACCTTGTTGCCTCTGCGGCTGCGCAGCAGGTGATATCTGATAGGTTGGTACCCGACGTGTCTCTGCACTGCCGTTCACGTGTTGTGTAGATGAGGCGTTGATAGGTATGGACTGCCCACCGTTACTCCGTCTATAACAGTCAAAATTACTCTGATATTAAAACTTCCTTCACTTTATTTGTCAGAAAACATACTCATTATACAACAGCAAAAACCTACCGCAACAGTGGATCTTTATTTAAATAATTATTAAAGTTACGAGTCGTTTGTTATTCGAATGAATTTGTGAGATAAGGAACAAAATAAAAATACTGGGTCGAGTTGACCAGGGTTTCGAGTCACGCTGTGCTTAACCTGTTTCTCTGTCATAATGACCCTGAACACGGAGGGGTGGGGGGCACGCAGGAGCTGAACAAGTAAAAACAGTTTCCGGGTCAGATTGGCTTTTAGAAACGGCGGAATTCGGGTGAAAATATGAATCACGAAGGGTTGAATAAGAAGACGCTGTCAAGACATTTATCATTAAGAATACACAAAAATGGAATAGGGACAACGGTTGTTACAAAATTGGAGTCAATTTGGAACATGTCAGCACAAAAGATCTTTCATAATCACAATTCCTGAATGGTATGAAAAAACGAAGTAACGTAATTTGAGACAATTTCACAAATGACTTGCAACTCATTGCACCATCTTTGTCCATAATATTGTAATGTAAACTTACTTTCGGGGCCTTCGTGGAGAAGCAATAACAGTTACATTTGTAAACTTTTTGGAGGAATTTGTTTTATTGTTTAGCTTCTCTTTGTCAGAAGAGAAGATTGAAACTTGAAGATGAAGTGTATAATTATTATTAATCGTGTGATTTTTGTCACCGCCGTAATGGCCGTTTGAGGCTACCGTACCTAACAATTTCCAAGTCCAGTGTATCCACGGTGGCGTCCACGTAACCCATGGCAACATCCCTTCCCACGTTGCGGACGTTGTGGCCGTTTACACTGATTACTTCATCTCCTTCCTGCAGCTTGGCGTTGAAGGCCTTACTTTTCCTACGGATCTGAAAATAAAAGAAAATGAACGGATAACAATTAGGGTCGTATGGACGAATAACTCAGGTTCATCTAAAGAAGAATTGTCATTAATTGTCCCATCGTGGTTTGTATATTGACAACACATTGCCAAATAATTAATCAGATTGATACACATCTTATATACGACACATATCATCTCTTTGTAGATTCGAACCCAAAACCTGTCAAACAATCCCAACACGCAAGGTTTCCATCAGAAAAGTGATGTTTATAAACAGTGCAGTAAAAGTTTCGAAGCTTTCAGTTTGTTGGAGTATTGAGCTTTTATTTATTGTTTTCTTTTCCATTGTCGGCTGTCCATAGGGCAGAAAAACCGTGATTTGAAGTCAGGTTACCGATTATCTCCTTTGAATCAACAAGTTTATGGATACAATTTATACACTTTTAAAAATGCAAAACAAAAAGATAGTTAATGGCCTGACGTTTCGACCATTATGTCATTTTAGTTGCTAAGCAGTTTGGAACTTCTAATGTTTCTCACTTTCGAAAATAATTTTAACAGCATATTGCATCACGTCCGGGACTGCTTTGTCACAGACTAATGTCTCTAAAAACCTCCTTAGTGTACGACGGAGGAAACATATGTTTCCATGTGTTGCAATTCAAGTGACTCTCTTGGCACGAAACATGGCGCCGCCCCAAGCTAATAAATATAGGAATTGTGGAGCGCCTCTCCGACTCAAATCTCATGGCGAGTTGATTCTACTAAGGCAGATGAAATGCTTATCCACCAAAGAGGTGTACCCTATGGTGTAGAGGGGAAAGAAAAGGAAGTGAGTTTTTCGACAGAAATGTCGAAGTAAATGCCAGCTCCCTTGACACTACAGCATCTATTAAATCGTTTGCAGTACCCGCTGCTAAAACATAGGATTCGGACTGCGTCTAGCTACCGGGCAATCTCGGTGGTCTAGTTGGTATGACACTCCTCTAGAATTGCAAAGGTCGTGGGTTCGAATCCCACCCGAGTAAAATGCCTGTGATTTTTTTTCACAGGACTCGGGAAAGTACTGAGTATACAGTGCTACACACATCGGTGTATATGGGTAAAAACCAAAAATTAATATTCTTTATCCCCGATGCAAATTTAACATCTATTACAGCACTATTGTTGAGGGTTTTTTTTTAAACAAACACCAATATCTCACGACGCAGTCAAATGTTCAGCACTATAAGCGTCCCTGGTTCGACTACCACAAAATAAAGATTTAAGAGGTGCCTGGTAATAATGCAAGCCGTAACCCTTGGTGCTGATGTGCCAAGTTTATCAAAATAACTTCTGGAAAAGGGGGTTGGGGAATATGCCACATGAGTCACAACAAAGCCCAGGTTGGTGTTTGATTAATAGTTGGTAAAATGCACGTAACGTACGAGAAAACTGAACACAAACTTATTAAAGCTGTGGACACTATTGGTAATTTTCCAAGAACAGTCTTCTCACTTAGTCTCTCAACATATGCATACAATAGCAACCCTGTGAAAATTTGAGCTCAATCGGTCATCCAAGTTGCGAGATGATAATGAAAGAAAAAACACCCTTGTCACACGAAGTTGTGTGCTTTCAGATGCTTGATTTCTAAACCTCGAAATCTTATTCTGAGGTCTTGAAATCAAGTTCAAATAGTTTAGTGGAAAATTACTTCTTTGTCAAAAACTACGTTATTCAGAGGGAGCCGTTTCTCACAATGTTTTATACTATCAACAGCTCTCCATTACTCGTTATACCAAGTAAGTTTTTATGCTAATAATTATTTTGAGTAACTACCAATAGTGTCCACTGCCTTTAGGATAGCTATGTGTTCTTCTGGGCTTGATCTTTAAGATGACGCCACACGCATCGGGCCCATACTGCAACTTCATGTTTTCTTACACAATTTCCACCTCCGTCAATAACGATAATTTCTAACAAGTGTAAAGAGGAAATGACCATCAACAAGGTTTCTTGGTCATACCTAAAACCAGAAACAATTGAGGCTTCCCTTATAGTATGAACGCAAACTCTCATTCTGACAAGTTTTCCGTTTTTGCTGAGTTTTTTTTTCATCTCCTCGGGACACCTGCGACCGGTACAGTCATTGCCAAAACCGAGGCCTCGATGGGCACGTTTTAGGGCATGAACATGCACCTTTATAGCAGCAGACACGAGCGGTGAATTGGGTATACTGTGTCAACAGCTGAAAAGGAATGTTAATCGTGATTCACACCAACACTCTGACAATGATTCGGCAAATAAGTTTGAAACCTTAACTTAGCAAATGTTTGTATTTCTGTATTCCTTCTTTGAATCCAAAATAGAGAATAACCCTGAAATAACACAGACCAGTCCAAGTTTCCCTGACTACCCGCAAAATATGTTGCCTTTCTTTTACAGTTACTCGCGATATAAACCAGGGGGCTCAAAGTATTGCCAAGAAATTTCAACTTCCTCCATCAAAGTGAGATTGTTTGATGAGTAAACACTCAGGGATTCCCACATGAGTTGAAACTGAGTCAAACTGTCACTGGGAGTGAAAATATTGAGAATATAATCAATTTATTTATGACTTGTGCGTGATGGCGTGGTGTGGTTCTAATTGATTGTTTCCTTGCTAGAACTGGATCGAGAAAATTTTCCCAAATCCACGGGGGACGTTGAAAATGAATGGAACATTGTCCGTCTAAACTATGTTAAAAAAGCACTACAAAAGCAATTTATTTGCTACCAGTTAAACATTTCCCGCTCCTTTAAAGTAAATCGTGTGTGTGCACGGGAATAGCTTAATATATGAATATAAAACCGACTGTTGTTTATGGTTTTTGCCTATGAAAAACAACAGAAGATCACTCAGTGGGATTCGAATATTATACGACCTTTGTCTGGCTAGGGCAGATGTCTAATCACCAGATCACCGAGCTAGCCTCTGAGGCGGTTCGATTCCTATATTTTATATTTTTAAAAAACTGTGCTTAATACAAACCAGTGAAAGGCAAAACCAAATAGTTTCATTCACCCCTTTTATGCAACCAACAGCAGCAGCAACACTAAACAAAACCAAAACATTCAGAGTAAACATATTTTTTACACACTAAATATTAACCACTCAATAAAGAAAAACAACCAGCATTCTAAAAGTAAGGGGGAAAAAATCCCTTTCTGACAAATTTCGCTTGAAAGGTTTTATTGTAGACACCTAACCGGATATTTGTAAGTTTGACGCATACATTTCCAGAGGGCGTTTCTCAACCTATGGGACAATACATGTCCCCTCTGGAAATCAACTGTTTTTATCTGTTGACACATACCTTGGAAAATATATGCATTGACAGCGATGACATAAGGGAAAACACAATGTGCCTACAAATAAACTGGTACATAAATGATATTTCTTTTAACCCCTCCAATTTGCTTTCGACCATCAAATTAAAAGTAAAACATTTAGCGCTTGGATTGGTAACTGCAGGGCCGCCTGCTGTAGTCGACCTCCACCCACTTTGAAAAGGATTGGCCTAACTTATCCAAGACAAGGTGAAGCGACAATAACTCTTTACACGCCTTGTGTTATAATATGAAGATTCGGATACTGCTTAAAGCTTTCCGTCCATGCGTGTTAATGTGTCAGATCACTGTTTCTCGGCTCAAGCAGTTAGGTCTATCAATGACCGCTGGGATGGCCAATCAGCTTGCACAGATTCTAATTGTTCATAAAGTACTTCATGTGTGCAGTGTAAATGATGTGAGTGTGGCGTGAGTGTGATGCATGATGGGACTGAGCATTAACCAATGAGCGTGCTTAATACGTTTGCCCATCCCAGCGCTTTTGGTTAAAGGCAAGGCGCTGGGGACGAGCGAAAAATCACTGTTGCCCACTCAGGAAATGGCAGCTTACGCGGTAAAGTTCGCACGCCCTCTAGAGTAAAAGGACGGGTTCAGGATAGGATAGGTCACCGGACGGGTGGGTAACCAGGAGGACCTCCTTAAGGTGACACTTTGAGTGGCCAGACGGTGTCAACACAGACCCCGGGGTTATAAATATCTTTTTAAGATGTTACCTGGGGATTGTTGGAGCAGTCAGTAGGGAGGTATAACATGACCGTCAACACGTGTACCAACTAATTTGTTTTAAGACTAAATTACAATGACCAATAGCCGGGGACAGGGTCTAGGGGCAAAGACTTGCAGCTTGAACGAGGAGACGGGGCGAAAGGGTTGACATTGTGTCAATGGTCAATGTAATGACCGGTTTGAACTGCTGTACATATCATCAAAGAACAGTAAAAGTTTGTTTCAAACTTAATAGAAATCGTAGAAAGTGGTTTAAGGGATCAACACGTAAGTATTTTGCCTCCCCGATTCCTATATCTGAGTGTAATGATTGAGCTGTATACGTGTTTTTAGTATACGGTTCGTGTCCCGTTCGTGGCACTTAAGTCCCTGAACAAGACACTTGGGTTAATGTTCATAGGCGTATGACCTAGTTCGGGCAAAATAGTGTGGGAAAATCTGGGCACAGAAAGAAGAAAAAATTGGACAGAGAAAGCAAACAGACTTTTGACCCGGTATCTAAGTTGGTATTATACTTGTGTTTTTATATGTGTAACGTTTCAGACGTATACGCCAACTGCTGTGAATTAACCATAGTTCAACTAACTTATACCTATAACTTTAAATATATATCTAAAAATATCTAGCTACAAAGCATGGATGTTTAGTCCCACATGTTTTGGATAGAAACGTTGAACCACTTACTTCTTTACAAGAGGAGAATTATTGCAGCTGCAAGCCATCAATGCTACAAGGAGTAACTAACGATGAAAGATCCAATAGATGTTTCAATAGGCTTGACAATTAGCTAAATATACATGTATACCCTTGCGAGTTTATATCGGCACTTAGTAATACATTGTAAAGCGCGGAAGTGGGAGCTACAGTCTTTTCCGTTAACTGATGGCCAGTCATTCTGCGACTGTCTAAAACCTTCTAGATCAAACTAATGGGACGGGGGCTATTCCACCCAAAATACTGGTGAGATAAAAAAGTTTGATTTTGATTTTTTTTTATAAGGGTTATTTTGTTTTTAAGCCATTGGACACTTTTGGCAAACAGATTGTCCAAAGGCCCACACTTCGTGTATCACAACTTATATAATATAATAAAACAAACTTGTGAAAATCGGGGTCATCGGAGTCGGGAGAAAATAACGGGAAAACCCACCTTTGTTTCCGCACGTTCTGCCGTGTCATGACATGCGTTTAAAATAAACCCGTCGAGAATTGATAATTGTTTTAATGTTTTCTCAAAAAGTGAACCATTTCATGGAATAATATTTCAAGAGAAGTCTTTCACTATGACCTTCTGTAAACCCTGTAAGTTATTTGTAAATCTGTGAACTTTTATTTGTTTTCTGTTCCGAAAGTGTACAATGGCTTTAAAGGAAGATAGGCCTACTTTTGAGAACTAAGTGAAACAATGTCACAAAGAAATTGTTGTCCGGGTGAGAATAACTATAATCAGCTCTTACAACGGATTTACGCGACTCTCCTGAAAATATTGCTCTGTAAATTTCAATTTTTTTCTAACAAAAACTTGACATCTAATGAAGCTGAAACGTCCACAGATAAATCGTATTATATACATCTCATTCACAGTGAGTAGGGGTTCACGCCATTGCTAAAAACTTGATTGATCTACTTAAGCTGAGTGTTCAATCAATAAGTCAATAAGGAAAATTAGTTCACGGGGGATTAAACAGATTTTGATTGTGTGAAACTCAATCATTGTTAATACCCTTTGCCTGAGCTTTTCAGAAAGATTCGCGAAAAGTCCTGTTAAGTTATCATTCATGTTGCGTAATATGAGCTCCATTTTGTATAGCCGCTTTGTTGAAGCATGGATGTACAACATAGCAACATCCAACACATAGACGTCAAAGTATTGTCATTTTAATGCAACGGTAGAAGTGTTTTTTAGTTTTTCGAAACCTTCATACAGGTTTGTTTTATTGATAAATACGACAAAATCACAAGTGTACGAATATAAACAGGATTTCAAATGATGAACAAACACATTACAAATAGGTTTAAATAGCGTCCCCGTTAAAAAATATTCGCCCATGAAGCTGTATCAGCTACGTCACTGGCTACTTTCCAAACTAAGCTTATACTTCCAAGCTCAAAAACATGCAAAAGGTGTATGTTCACTGTACACTTTTGCAATGATTTTCTTTTTTCTGGTAATCTAACATTCAACCCATTGACCGTCGATTGATGCGAGAAAGAGTTAATTGAAAAAGTTAGTACATTTTCCGATTCGGATTATTGATTTTAAATTAGTTGTCATCATCTGAGATCGATACAATAAGTTGGTTGATCAGCTATTAATGACGTTGAGTTTCTTGACATATAGGCCTAGGCCTTTTCGAAAATTAATATGAATAGTCACTTCAAAAGCTTGTTTGTTCGATGGCAATATTATAATATCCTTTAGTTTTTAAGAGTTCCTGTGGCAACGTGACGGAGCGTTGCATGAGTGACCCACAGTGCCAGTAATTGCGCGGATTAACCAGGCTTCAAAATCCTGTCAGATCATAATTGACTAAATCATATCTTTCCTGAAGCTGTCTACCCGAAAGTCATCTGTGTTATGTGTGAAATACTGCCCTTTTGCCTTAGGAAGTTCTTATTGTTTTTGTTCATTAATTTAATAAGGATAACATTTCTAACAAAGCCATTGGATCGTATTGGCTCGGGTGGGGCTTGTTAGTGAGATTAACCAGAAGTTAGAAGGCGACCACAGGAACATACATTGATGTTGCGGTTGGAAACTTTTAACTTCCGTCAGGAGATGATTATGTCATCAATGAAACTCGACTGTTACCCTAATTCCTTGAACTTGAAGGAAGTTCCTCGGATTGTAATTTGTTTAAGATGCCACTGCACCTGGTGGGTGTGCCCCGCCTGCAAATACACAAATGCTGGCGCCTTTGAATTAAAAATGGTGGGTCAGTTTGTCCTACTATATTCCAGTTTAACGCAGTGAATATTTACTGTATAAGAAAACAATGATATAACTCATTGGCGTCAGTTGATTTTGGCCTTCTATGTCTGATAAGTGACGAAAAGTATTAAGTTTGGCTTTGACTTTAACATTCGGTTAAAGTTTGCAAGTGCCACACATCCCTTTAACTTTCTTTAGGGTTTATGGGCACCCTTGAATAAAATCACGTTAAAACTTAGGACACCATAAAATGATAATTTGATAATTGTTTCAACCCTAAAATCTGGAGCGGTTTACCAGGCAGGAAGAATACATAATCTGAGAAACGTTTATCCAGTTACGTTTTTCTGATTCAAACATGTGTGGATAACATTTCTCTTTCCATAATCACAGTACTTCGGAGTGAAACAATTCTCAAAATGCATTTCACTTCTTGTCAAGTAAATTTTATTGCCATTATTTCGAATGTCATGCCAATTGTATACAGACCCTTTAAAAAAAGCACAAGGTTATCACAGCAGCAACAGCACGATCTGTTCTTATAACAACTATGTTTAATACCATCTTTCGAGTCATTTTTTCGGATATTTATAGACGCATTAGCAAAATATGAATATAGGCCTAGATCAAGTGGGCTTAGTGGTATTAACTTATCGAGGACCTTGTGTACAACGTCATGTGATGAAAAAGCACGAGTGACAGAGTGAGCACCAACGGCAAACGCGGTATTCCGTTTCATTTTTTTTTTTTTTTTTTACAGCCAAGGACTCTCAGAATAAATGGAGAGAAGACAAAGGAACAAGGTTAGGTGTGGAAGCCAGGAAAACCGCAGATAATTATTCCAGGGAAAACCCACGCAGTAAGGTATGGGCTGAAATCCCCATTCACATAGTGCCCCTGGCTTGATTGGAACGAGGGTCTAGAGGTTGAAGGCGAGGAAAGATACCACCATGCCAACCTGAATACACAGCATCTTGCCAGCAACTTTACGCAAATCATCAACAAACAAATAAATTAATACAAAGAGCAGCGTCAATAAAATTATAAAAGAACAAGCAGCAAGCATACTTGTCTTTTAAATGGCAACATAAGAGGCAGTCAAAAGTTTTACTTTAAATATCTTACGGGTGACGAGTTGCCTCCATGTCGGACCTCAGTATCTGTACTCGGAAGCCGCACAATTAAAGTTGTTACAGCCCTGCACGGTGGGACAGTTATAACAGCCCCACTCCGGCCAGTCTCATCCCCCGGTAACACGGCGATCTCGACCCCCTCCTGGTCCGTCAACACAGACGGCACACCGGTCGTCGCAGTCTTCGGTATACGGGTCCCGTGGAATAGCTTTGCATTGTTGTCAACCTGTTTGACAAACTGCAGAGGGTGGCTGTATTTGGAGTACACTGCAGCCCGGGGTTGGCCGAGTACTGGTTTAGTTGCAAATATTGGCATTTTCGGTTCGAGGCTTCGGTTATCCTGAGGTGTCTAACTGTGACTGAAATTTCGGAGTAAACTCACTTCTGGAAACTTCTTGGAAGCAGTCAGTAACCCATGCAACTGGTAGTAATTTCCAAACACACTGACGGTGATCTATTGGGTAACAATGTGTCTCAAAGTTGAAGCAGTCACAAAGAACCTATTTTACACTTGATGTAACTCGAGGACATCCAGTACAATGAGCTTGATGGAGACCATAAATCAACTATAATCCTTGTGAAATGATGCCAAGTCACATTTTTCCACTGCTCTGACAATGTTCAGTGAACGACGTTGGTGAAATCCTACGATTGCCAATCCACTTCTCATAAAGGTGAGAAAACTTCAAGGGCACCAGAGCTTCATCAACGTGGCTCTTAAATTCTCCGTCGCCCCGTCGTCCCTCATAAAATATTCACTTCCCAAGGATGTACAATGGTGCTTCAATTGTCCTCATCCCGGACTAACAGAATGTAATTTAAAGATTTGCTTGTTCTTAAAACGTTCGTTTTGGGACGCACTCTAGTGCTGACAGAATTAGGAAGTGAGAGCAAACTGGCCCTCGGCTGGCCGCTCCTGAGGTACCACCGCGCAAACCCCATTCCCGGTGCACTACCGGACATGACATCATTGGCCCAACGGGCTGCGGCTAGCTTGACTCACTTGTAAACACACAGCACGTGTTTCGGTGCCCCCTGGAAAATGGTCTCGGAAGTAAATAGTTCTGGCACTCGAAATCTGCACTTAATGAATTTGAACATATTCAGGCGACAAGCTGTAAATGCTATAATGATGTAATGCGACAAAAGTGTGCTGTATTCTACTTGGTGATGGAATGCCCTACTTAAAGGGCAGGTACGAAATCAACTTTGAAGTGCTGCTTTTCCTCTCTCTCTCTCTCGAAAAGATGAACCGATCCTTGATTGATTACAATGTTTTGCTACCATTTAAGCATAACCTTCAACTATGTATCAACTAACGTTCAGATGTCTTCATTAACTTGATATAAAAACGTACAGGGGTCACCGACTTCGGTCCTCATCTTGATTAGTTGATGGTTAGTAATCAATCTTTACGTTACTCGGATAAACATTAATAATATGTATCCAAGCATGACAAATATAATGACCATAGTGGAGAAAAGGTTTACCGAACAAGGTTCCAATGTTGCTATATTAAAAAAGTCGCCACAATCGCTGTCATTTTTAATAGTGTGCTTATGTTCACGCATATTTCGACGCCCTTGGGCAAATTTGCTCTTTTTGTAAAAAATGTTTGATTATCTATTTTTTGGAAATGTAATGTTTTCAAAATTCGGAAGGTAATTCGGTCGTTGGACCGCAAGTTTGTGAATGCTGACCAAATCATAAACACATAACATTTACCTCTACAGATGCTTTACCGAATGTGTAATCCACATTGGTGTCCGACGGAGCTACAAATAGACAAACACCGAAGGCTTACATAAGCTCATCATCCTCTAAAACATATAGTTCGCTTGGCCTTTCTAAAGAAAAGTTAACTGAAAGTCTTCTATCCATTTGAGTGAGAAATTACCCCTTCTCCAAAACTACGCAACTTCAGAGGGAGCTGTTCCTCAAAATGTTCTATACTATCAACAGCTCTCTAATGTTCGTTGCCAAGTAAGTTTGTATGATAACAACTGTTGGAGATAATTACCAATAGTGTCCAGTGCCTTTAAAGCGTCGATGAAGTTCTTTCAAGATACAGTTTTAGGAAATGCAAACCACACTATGTGGCGTCAAAGGTCGCGTCAGAGGTTCAGGTTCCTTTTATAACATTATTGTCTGAAACATTAGTCATGTTGTAGAAAACAATTTAATCTCTGAAAACAGCTGTTTCAGAGTTGGTCTATAATTATATCATTTTTCACATCGGCTGAGCATTCACAGACGTACACAATCGATGCTATTCAAGAAATTCCCCATAAAACGCTGTTATTTAATTATGATAGTGACTGTTAAGTCCAAATATAGCCAAAAGAAGTCCGAGTTTTTAATTCACATCATTCAAAACTGAGCACGATCAACCAGCAGAATGGCTATTGCTCGGTGGGTCAAAGAGAGTACTTGTTAAGGTCAAAGAGAGTACTCGATCAGGACAATGGGACAAAATAACCCATCGTGATATAGGGAGGGGCGGTTACCATAGTAACATTCATACACGCCCACCGCGGTAATAGGCGTGGCAGTCACCGTAGTAACTATTCACTATACGGTGACAATCATACAGTCCATCATGGTATCTGCCTAAACTCCCCAAGCGTATGACATCAGTCACCACTTTATCGCCCTTGGTAATTCAAGTTACAAAGAAGCAACTAGGCCTAGAGTTAAAGCTGTCTGAAGTTCCCTGATACACAGCTCTCTGTGATACCATGGGAATTTAAATATCGAAAAGGCTTGAGACCCTCGGTCCATTGCTTCGGACGAATAGGTGCAACAATTAAGTTTCAGGGATAGTCCGGCGGAAGGAAAGCTGTGTCTGTCTGGGCATGCACGTCGACGGGGAATATTTCTCATTCCCAGACCCATCAGGGACACTGAAGGCAAACAGTCGCGGTTAGACCTGATTGTCTGTGATTGACGACTATACACTCATTCGTCAACGTGTTCCTTACTTCCCTAGACAAATACACGATAAAATACCAACTTGTTCAAAGTGAATGACCAGTCAAACATTATTCATACAATTATTTTCCGGTAGTTACTTTGTAAAAAAAATTGGGAGGTCCGCGGAACTTGATTGGATATAATGTGGTATTCCCTTTAATAACTTAATGTGCGCAGATTTAACCAAGATGTGGATCTTTTATTGGGAGAGTTGAATGAAAGCGTTTGCTGTTAATGTCCAAGTCACAGTATTATCCGGTGGGAAATACGGTAACTGACTGCACAAAATCGTAGGCCAACCATCTAAGCCCCGAAGCAGTGATAGATAGCTGCAACATATCTCGGCAGTCTTGATCTATAGATATGTTCACCAGTTAATAATACGAAGAAGATGACACAAATTTACAGTCAGTCGTACCCTTTCATGTCCCGACAAGAAAACTCAATTTCTGAGCATGAAGTATCGTTGTTCTGGTCAACCTGCGAGTTTAATGAGCTAAACAGCAATGGTATACTTGCAGAACTGAGGGCGCTATATACGTTTGTCAATCCCCCTTTTAGTATTCTTGCTCTGCCAATTACTGGCGGTTTTGCTTTTAAAGGGAAGTACACGTTTGGTAATTACTAAAAACAAACAAATATTAACTTAAAAACTGACTTGGTAACAAGCATTGGAGAGCTGTTAATATTATTAAACCTTGTGGGAAACGACTCCCTCTGAAGTAACGTAGTATTTGAGAAAGAGGTAATTTCTCACTAAAATAATAAAAGACTTCTAGCCATAAGTCTTTTATTCCTATCTGAAAGCACACAAATTCGTCCAACTGGGGTGTTTTTTCTCTCATGATTTTCTCGCAACTTCGATAACCAATTTAGCTCAAACTTTCACAGGTTTGTGACTTCATGCTTATGATGGGATACACCAAGTGAGAAGACTGGTCTTTGACAATACCCAAACGTGTATTCCCTTTAAATATAATCTTACGTGAGTGTAAAAACGAATATATTGTTCGCGTGTAAAATTTAAAAGTAATCATATTTTAAAACTCATAAATGTAACATTTTACTTTGGGAATGTTTATTCTAAAAAGTCAAGATATCAAATGAAAGGGGGGTCTGATTTCGGGGCGTCATGAGCATCACAGAGAGGGAGAGGAGCACACGTAAGCAATTTTTTATAATTTAATTAGCAAATAAAAATAAAACCAAAACCTGTGAAAATTTCAGCATCCAAGTTAGATTTTATTTATTTTTTATTTGTTAATTAATTTTTTATCTTTTTATATTTTGTAATTTTTTTATTATTATTCTTTAGTATGCTCTCTTGTTGCTATTACTTATAATAAACTTGAGGACTACAGCTTGAATAATTTAACTGTATAAGTACGGCTGATTTGGTGTGGACAATTTCAATGATGATAAAACAAGTCTTTAGACATTGGATTTTGATTTCGCTTATACTCGAACAAGATGTAAATGTCGGTATTTGCAGTCCCCTACATAATAGGTTTTCTTTATCAGTCACAGTAACCTCGATGTATAAAATTATGTTATTGTTAGTATATGTAGAGTAAACATGTGATATAAAACTCAGAGCTGCCGATGTGAAATCGAAAAAAAAGAAAAAAAACCGGTACAATGTGTGCCAGAGGGAAACTATATCAAACAAGTACAAAAGGGTCCACGGTTCGGGATAGGTTTACAGTCGGATACCGTATACAAAACCAATAGGAGCTGTTGCGTATACTAGCTTGTGTATGTGGAAAGGGAGAGGGGTTTTCGGGCAGCTATTTCCACGCAGCTATTTCCACGAAGTTCCCCCGAAACTGGTCTCATTCTTACCCCTCTTAACGGCAAAAGACCGCCCCTTGTGAGGAAGCAGAGTTTCTTGACTGAAATACCAACACACTGTTGACCTACACAGTGACTTGTCCATTATCCTTATATGGACCGACGCCCTTTCACAGCTCGGCAGTTGGTCCTCGGGTTAGGCGATCAAACGGTACCGGTAAAGCGATAGACTTAGCCTTGATTTCAAGTGTGAGATCGTGGTTATTCCTCTGCATCAGCCACGAAAAAAATGCCCCTGCGTTATTAGGTATCACACGCGCTCTAATAACTCGCAATCTCACGACGGAGGTTTATTACAAGGGGGCGCTGTTACAGCCAATAATGTAGCGGCTATCAGGACGACTAAAGACTTGGAACCAAGTCTACAACAGACCAAGCATGAGTCTCCCGCGTTTCAAAAACAAGAAAACAACTTGCGCATAAATTAAACGGTATGAAGATGGGTCATGGTTGAAAACTTGCTCTTCAAATGTTGTTGCTTGAAATGCTTTAGGTTTCTCGCAGAGGTCCCGGGTTCAATTCTCGGACAAGCCCATGAGTTAACAATTGTTTTGTACTCACTTTGCACCCCAATCAGGTTAGAAAAATGAGAACAGTCAAGGTAAAAGTACATAGGCTTGTTGGTCTAGTGGCATGATTCTCGCTTTGGGTGCGAGAGGTCCCGGGTTCAATTCCCGGACAAGCCCTTTGAGTGCAATTGTTTTGTACTCACTTTGCACTACCATCAGGTAAGAGAAAAAAGAACAGTCAAGGTCAAACCACATCGGCTTGTTGGTCTAGTGGCATGATTCTCGCTTTGGGTGCGAGAGGTCCCGGGTTCAATTCCCGGACAAGCCCTTTGAGTGTACAATTGTTTTGTACTCACTTTGCACTCCCATCAGGTACGAGAAAAGAGAACAGTCAAGGTCAATATACATCGGCTTGTTGGCCTAGTGGTATGATTCTCGCTTAGGGTGCGAGAGGTCCCGGGTTCAATTCCCGGACAAGCCCTTTGAGTGTACAATTGTTTTTGTACTCACTTTGCACTCCCATCAGGTAAGAGAAAAGAGAACAGGCAAGGTCAATATGCATCGGCTTGTTGGTCTAGTGGCATGATTCTCGCTTCGGGTGCGAGAGGTCCCGGGTTCAATTCCCGGACAAGCCCTTTGAGTGTACAATTGTTTTTGTACTCACTTTGCACTCCCATCAGGTAAGAGAAAAGAGAACAGTCAAGGTCAAACCACAAGGTCTACAACAGACCGAGCATGAGTCTCCCGCGTTTCAAAAACAAGAAAACAACTTGCGCATAAATTAAACGGTATGAAGATGGGTCATGGTTGAAAACTTGCTCTTCAAATGTTGTTGCTTGAAATGCTTTAGGTTTCTCGCAGAGGTCCCGGGTTCAATTCTCGGACAAGCCCATGAGTTAACAATTGTTTTGTACTCACTTTGCACCCCAATCTGGTTAGAGAAATGAGAACAGTCAAGGTAAAAATACATCGGCTTGTTGGTCTAGTGCCATGATTCTCGCTATGGGTGCGAGAGGTCCCGGGTTCAATTCCCGGCGTGCCCTTTGAGTGCAATTGTTTTGTACTCACTTTGCAACCCCATCAGGTAAGAAAAATGAGACCAGTCAAGGTCAATATACTTCAGCTTGTTGGTCTAGTGGCATGATTCTCGCTTTGGGTGCGAGAAGTCTCAGGTTCAATTCCCGGACAAGCCATTTGAGTACAATTAATTTGTACTCACTTTATTACCCCCATCACGTTAGAAAAAAAGAGAACAGTCAAGATCAATGTACATCGGCTTGTCTAGTGGCATGATTCTCGCTTTGGGTGCGAGAGGTCCCGGGTTCAATTCCCGGACAAGCCCTTTGAGTGCAATTGTTTTGTACTCACTTTGCACTACCATCAAGTAAGAGAAAAAAGAACAGTCAAGGTCAAACCACATCGGCTTGTTGGTCTAGTGGCATGATTCTCGCTTTGGGTGCGAGAGGTCCCGGGTTCAATTCCCGGACAAGCCCTTTGAGTGCAATTGTTTTGTACTCACTTTGCACTACCATCAAGTAAGAGAAAAAAGAACAGTCAAGGTCAAACCACATCGGCTTGTTGGTCTAGTGGCATGATTCTCGCTTTGGGTGCGAGAGGTCCCGGGTTCAATTCCCGGACAAGCCCTTTGAGTGTACAATTGTTTTTGTACTCACTTTGCACTCCCATCAGGTAAGAGAAAAGGGACAGTCAAGGTCAAACCACATCGGCTTGTTGGTCTAGTGGCATGATTCTCGCTTCGGGTGCGAGAGGTCCCGGGTTCAATTCCCGGACAAGCCCTTTGAGTGTACAATTGTTTTGTACTCAATTTGCACCCCCATTAGGTAAGAGAAATGAGAACAGTCAAGGTCAATATACATCGGCTTGTTGGTCTAGTGGCATGATTCTCGCTTCGGGTGCGAGAGGTCCCGGGTTCAATTCCCGGACAAGCCCTTTGAGTGTACAATTGTTTTTGTACTCACTTTGCACTCCCATCAGGTAAGAGAAAAGAGAACAGTCAAGGTCAAACCACATCGGCTTGTTGGTCTAGTGGCATGATTCTCGCTTAGGGTGCGAGAGGTCCCGGGTTCAATTCCCGGACAAGCCCTTTGAGTGTACAATTGTTTTTGTACTCACTTTGCACTCCCATCAGGTAAGAGAAAAGAGAACAGTCAGGGTCAAACCACATCGGCTTGTTGGTCTAGTGGCATGATTCTCGCTTAGGGTGCGAGAGGTCCCGGGTTCAATTCCCGGACAAGCCCTTTGAGTGTACAATTGTTTTTGTACTCACTTTGCACTCCCATCAGGTACGAAAAAAAAGAACAGTCAAGGTCAAAATACATCGGCTTGTTGGTCTAGTGGCATGATTCTCGCTTTGGGTGCGAGAGGTCCCGGGTTCAATTCCAGCACAAGCGCTTTGAGTGTACAATTGTTTTTGTACTCACTTTGCACTCCCATCAGGTAAGAGAAAAGAGAACAGTCAAGGTCAAACCACATCGGCTTGTTGGTCTAGTGGCATGATTCTCGCTTTGGGTGCGAGAGGTCCCGGGTTCAATTCCCGGACAAGCCCTTTGAGTGCAATTGTTTTGTACTCACTTTGCACCCCCATCAGGTAAGAGAAATGAGAACAGTCAAGTTCAATATATATCGGCTTGTTGGTCTAGTGGCATGATTCTCGCTTTGGGTGCGAGAGATCCCGGGTTCAATTCCCGGACAAGCCCTTTGAGTGCACAATAGTTTTGTACTCACTTTGCACTCCAATCAGGTAAGAGAAAAAGGAACAGTCAAGGTCAGTATACATTGGCTTGTTGGTCTAGTGCCATGATTCTCGCTATGGGTGCGAGAGGTCCCGGGTTCAATTCCCGGACAAGCCCTTCGAGTGCAATTGTTTTGTACTCACTTTGCACCCCCATCAGGTAAGAGAAATGAAAACAGTCAAGGTCAATATACATCGGCTTGTTGATCTAGTGGCATGATTCTCGCTTAGGGTGCGAGAGGTCCCGGGTTCAATTCCTTTACAAGCCCTTTGAGTGTACAATTTTTTTTGTACTCACTTTGCACCCCCATCACGTAAGAGAAATAAGAACAGTCAAGATCAATGTACATCGGCTTGTTGGTCTAGTGGCATGATTTTCGCTTTGGGTGCGAGAGGTCCCGGGTTCAATTCCCGGACAAGCCCTTTGAGTGCAATTGTTTTGTACTCACTTTGCACCCCCATCAGGTAAGAGAAATGAGAACAGTCAAGGTCAATATACATCGGCTTGTTGGTCTAGTGGCATGATTCTCGCTTTGGGTGCGAGAGGTCCCGGGTTCAATTCCCGGACAAGCCCGTTGAGTGTACAATTGTTTTTGTACTCACTTTGCACTCCCATCAGGTAAGAGAAAAGAGAACAGTCAATGTCAAAATATATCGGCTTGTTGGTCTAGTGGCATGATTCTCGCTTAGGGTGCGAGAGGTCCCGGGTTCAATTCCCGGACAAGCCCTTTGAGTGTACAATTGTTTTGTACTCATTTTGCACTCCCATCAGGTAAGAGAAAAGAGAACAGTCAATGTCAAAATACATCGGCTTGTTTGTCTAGTGGCATGATTCTCGCTTAGGGTGCGAGAGGTCCCGGGTTCAATTCCCGGACAAGCCCTTTGAGTGTACAATTGTTTTGTACTCACTTTCAACCCAATCAGGTAAGAGAAATGAGAACAGTCAAGGTCAATATACATCGGCTTGTTGGCCTAGTGGCATGATTCTCGCTTTGGGTGCGGAGATCCCGGGTTCAATTCCCGGACAAGCCCTTTGAGTGTACAATTGTTTTTGTACTCACTTTGCACCCCCATCAGGTAAGAGAAATGAAAACAGTCAAGGTCAATATACATCGGCTTGTTGGTCTAGTGGCATGATTCTCGCTTAGGGTGCGAGAGGTCCCGGGTTCAATTCCCTTACAAGCCCTTTGAGTGTACAATTTTCTTTGTACTCACTTTGCACCCCCATCAGGTAAGAGAAATGAGACAGTCAAGATCAATGTACATCGGCTTGTTGGTCTAGTGGCATGATTTTCGCTTTGGGTGCGAGAGGTCCCGGGTTCAATTCCCGGACAAGCCCTTTGAGTACAATTGTTTTGTACTCACTTTGCACCCCCATCAGGTAAAAGAAATGAGAACAGTCAAGGTCAATATACATCGGCTTGTTGGTCTAGTGGCATGATTCTCGCTTTGGGTGCGAGAGGTCCAGGGTTCAATTCCCGGACAAGCCCGTTGAGTGTACAATTGTTTTTGTACTCACTTTGCACTCCCATCAGGTAAGAGAAAAGAGAACAGTCAATGTCAAAATATATCGGCTTGTTGGTCTAGTGGCATGATTCTCGCTTAGGGTGCGAGAGGTCCCGGGTTCAATTCCCGGACAAGCCCTTTGAGTGTACAATTGTTTTGTACTCATTTTGCACTCTCATCAGGTAAGAGAAAAGAGAACAGTCATTGTCAAAATACATCGGCTTGTTTGTCTAGTGGCATGATTCTCGCTTAGGGTGCGAGAGGTCCCGGGTTCAATTCCCGGACAAGCCCTTTGAGTGTACAATTGTTTTGTACTCACTTTCAACCCAATCAGGTAAGAGAAATGAGAACAGTCAAGGTCAATATACATCGGCTTGTTGGCCTAGTGGCATGATTCTCGCTTTGGGTGCGAGAGATCCCGGGTTCAATTCCCGGACAAGCCCTTTGAGTGTACAATTTTTTTTGTACTCACTTTGCACCCCCATCAGGTAAGAGAAATAAGAACAGTCAAGATCAATGTACATCGGCTTGTTGGTCTAGTGGCATGATTTTCGCTTTGGGTGCGAGAGGTCCCTGGTTCAATTCCCGGACAAGCCCTTTGAGTGCAATTGTTTTGTACTCACTTTGCACCCCCATCAGGTAAGAGAAATGATAACAGTCAAGGTCAATATACATCGGCTTGTTGGTCTAGTGGCATGATTCTCGCTTTGGGTGCGAGAGGTCCCGGGTTCAATTCCCGGACAAGCCCGTTGAGTGTACAATTGTTTTTGTACTCACTTTGCACTCCCATCAGGTAAGAGAAAAGAGAACAGTCAATGTCAAAATATATCGGCTTGTTGGTCTAGTGGCATGATTCTCGCTTAGGGTGCGAGAGGTCCCGGGTTCAATTCCCGGACAAGCCCTTTGAGTGTACAATTGTTTTGTACTCATTTTGCACTCCCATCAGGTAAGAGAAAAGAGAACAGTCAATGTCAAAATACATCGGCTTGTTTGTCTAGTGGCATGATTCTCGCTTAGGGTGCGAGAGGTCCCGGGTTCAATTCCCGGACAAGCCCTTTGAGTGTACAATTGTTTTGTACTCACTTTCAACCCAATCAGGTAAGAGAAATGAGAACAGTCAAGGTCAATATACATCGGCTTGTTGGCCTAGTGGCATGATTCTCGCTTTGGGTGCGGAGATCCCGGGTTCAATTCCCGGACAAGCCCTTTGAGTGTACAATTGTTTTTGTACTCACTTTGCACCCCCATCAGGTAAGAGAAATGAAAACAGTCAAGGTCAATATACATCGGCTTGTTGGTCTAGTGGCATGATTCTCGCTTAGGGTGCGAGAGGTCCCGGGTTCAATTCCCTTACAAGCCCTTTGAGTGTACAATTTTTTTTGTACTCACTTTGCACCCCCATCAGGTAAGAGAAATGAGACAGTCAAGATCAATGTACATCGGCTTGTTGGTCTAGTGGCATGATTTTCGCTTTGGGTGCGAGAGGTCCCGGGTTCAATTCCCGGACAAGCCCTTTGAGTACAATTGTTTTGTACTCACTTTGCACCCCCATCAGGTAAAAGAAATGAGAACATGAGAACAGTCCAGGTCAATATACATCGGCTTGTTGGTCTAGTGGCATGATTTTCGCTTTGGGTGCGAGAGGTCCAGGGTTCAATTCCCGGACAAGCCCGTTGAGTGTACAATTGTTTTTGTACTCACTTTGCACTCCCATCAGGTAAGAGAAAAGAGAACAGTCAATGTCAAAATATATCGGCTTGTTGGTCTAGTGGCATGATTCTCGCTTAGGGTGCGAGAGGTCCCGGGTTCAATTCCCGGACAAGCCCTTTGAGTGTACAATTGTTTTGTACTCATTTTGCACTCTCATCAGGTAAGAGAAAAGAGAACAGTCATTGTCAAAATACATCGGCTTGTTTGTCTAGTGGCATGATTCTCGCTTAGGGTGCGAGAGGTCCCGGGTTCAATTCCCGGACAAGCCCTTTGAGTGTACAATTGTTTTGTACTCACTTTCAACCCAATCAGGTAAGAGAAATGAGAACAGTCAAGGTCAATATACATCGGCTTGTTGGCCTAGTGGCATGATTCTCGCTTTGGGTGCGAGAGATCCCGGGTTCAATTCCCGGACAAGCCCTTTGAGTGTACAATTGTTTTTGTACTCACTTTGCACTCCTATCAGGTACGAGAAAAGAGAACAGTCAAGGTCAATATACATCGGCTTGTTGGCCTAGTGGCATGATTCTCGCTTTGGGTGCGAGAGATCCCGGGTTCAATTCCCGGACAAGCCCTTTGAGTGTACAATTGTTTGTGTACTCACTTTGCACTCCCATCAGGTAAGAGAAATGAGAACAGTCAAGGTCAAAATACATCGGCTTGTTGGTCTAGTGGCATGATTCTCGCTTAGGGTGCGAGAGGTCCCGGGTTCAATTCCCGGACAAGCCCTTTCAGTGTGCAATTGTTTTGTACTCACTTTCAACCCAATCAGGTAAGAGAAAAGAGAACAGACAAGGTCAAAATACATCGGCTTGTTGGTCTAGTGGCATGATTCTCGCTTTGGGTGCGAGAGGTCCCGGGTTCAATTCCCGGACAAGCCCTTTGAGTGTACATTTTTTTTGGTACTCACTTTGCACCCCCATCAGGTAAGAGAAATGAGAACAGTCAAGATCAATGTACATCGGCTTGTTGGTGTAGTGGAATGATTTTCGCTTTGGGTGCGAGAGGTCCCGGGTTCAATTCCCGGACAAGCCCATTGAGTGCAATTGTTTTGTACTCACTTTGCACCCCCATCAGGTAAGAGAAATGAGAACAGTCAAGGTCAATATACATCGGCTTGTTGGTCTAGTGGCATGATTCTCGCTTTGGGTGCGAGAGGTCCCGGGTTCAATTCCCGGACAAGCCCGTTGAGTGTACAATTGTTTTTGTACTCACTTTGCACTCCCATCAGGTAAGAGAAAAGAGAACAGTCAATGTCAAAATATATCGGCTTGTTGGTCTAGTGGCATGATTCTCGCTTAGGGTGCGAGAGGTCCCGGGTTCAATTCCCGGACAAGCCCTTTGAGTGTACAATTGTTTTGTACTCATTTTGCACTCCCATCAGGTAAGAGAAAAGAGAACAGTCAATGTCAAAATACATTGGCTTGTTGGTCTAGTGGCATGATTCTCGCTTAGGGTGCGAGAGGTCCCGGGTTCAAATCCCGGACAAGCCCTTTGAGTGTACAATTGTTTTTGTACTCACTTTCAACCCAATCAGGTAAGAGAAATGAGAACAGTCAAGGTCAATACACATCGGCTTGTTGGCCTAGTGGCATGATTCTCGCTTTGGGTGCGAGAGATCCCGGGTTCAATTCCCGGACAAGCCTTTTGAGTGTACAATTGTTTTTGTACTCACTTTGCACTCCCATCAGGTACGAGAAAAGAGAACAGACAAGGTCAAAATACATCGGCTTGTTGGTCTAGTGGCATGATTCTCGCTTTGGGTGCGAGAGGTCCCGGGTTCAATTCCCGGACAAGCCCTTTGAGTGTACAATTGTTTTGTACTCACTTTCAACCCAATCAGGTAAGAGAAATAAGAACAGTCAAGGTCAATATACATCGGCTTGTTGGCCTAGTGGCATGATTCTCGCTTTGGGTGCGAGAGATCCCGGGTTCAATTCCCGGACAAGCCCTTTGAGTGTACAATTGTTTTGTACTCACTTTGCACTCCCATCAGGTACGAGAAAAGAGAACAGACAAGGTCAAAATACATCGGCTTGTTGGTCTAGTGGCATTATTCTCGCTTTGGGTGCGAGAGGTCCCGGGTTCAATTCCCGGACAAGCCCTTTGAGTGTACAATTGTTTTGTACTCACTTTGCACTCCAATCAGGTAAGAGAAAAGAGAACAGTCAAGGTCAGTATATATCGGCTTGTTGGTCTAGTGGCATGATTCTCGCTTTGGGTGCGAGAGGTCCCGGGTTCAATTCCCGGACAAGCCCTTCGAGTGCAATTGTTTTGTACTCACTTTGCACCCCCATCAGGTAAGAGAAATGAAAACAGTCAAGGTCAATATACATCGGCTTGTTGGTCTAGTGGCATGATTCTCGCTTTGGGTGCGAGAGGTTCCGGGTTCAATTCCCGGACAAGCCCTTCGAGTGCAATTGTTTTGTACTCACTTTGCACCCCCATAAGGTAAGAGAAATGAAAACAGTCAAGGTCAATATACATCGGCTTGTTGGTCTAGTGGCATGATTCTCGCTTAGGGTGCGAGAGGTCCCGGGTTCAATTCCCGGACAAGCCCTTTGAGTGTACAATTTTTTTTGTACTCACTTTGCACCCCCATCAGGTAAGAGAAATGAGAACAGTCAAGGTCAATATACATCGGCTTGTTGGTCTAGTGGCATGATTCTCGCTTTGGGTGCGAGAGGTCCCGGGTTTAATTCCCGGACAAGCCCGTTGAGTGTACAATTGTTTTTGTACTCACTTTGCACCCCCATCAGGTAAGAGAAAAGAGAACAGTCAATGTCAAAATATATCGGCTTGTTGGTCTAGTGGCATGATTCTCGCTTAGGGTGCGAGAGGTCCCGGGTTCAATTCCCGGACAAGCCCTTTGAGTGTACAATTGTTTTGTACTCACTTTGCACTCCCATCAGGTAAGAGAAAAGAGAACAGTCAATGTCAAAATACATCGGCTTGTTGGTCTAGTGGCATGATTCTCGCTTAGGGTGCGAGAGGTCCCGGGTTCAATTCCCGGACAAGCCCTTTGAGTGTACAATTGTTTTTGTACTCACTTTCAACCCAATCAGGTAAGAGAAATGAGAACAGTCAAGGTCAATATACATCGGCTTGTTGGCCTAGTGGCATGATTCTCGCTTTGGGTGCGAGAGATCCTGGGTTCAATTCCCGGACAAGCCCTTTGAGTGTACAATTGTTTTTGTACTCACTTTGCACTCCCATCAGGTACGAGAAAAGAGAACAGACAAGGTCAAAATACATCGGCTTGTTGGTCTAGTGGCATGATTCTCGCTTTGGGTGCGAGATGTCCCGGGTTCAATTCCCGGTCAAGCCCTTTGAGTGTACAATTGTTTTTGTACTCACTTTGCACCCGATCAGGTTAGATAAATGAGAACAGTCAATGTCAATAAACATCGGCTTGTTGGTCTAGAGGCAGGATTCTCGCTTTGGGTGCGAGAGGTCCCAAATATTTGTGTTTTTACCAAGTTTGCTCTTTTCTTTCATTTTGACGTTGAACATTTTCCTTGGTTTGTTTGTTCAGTTTACTATTCACGATTGGTCCTTTATTTGACTTTCATACAAACAAACAAAACGAGAAATCGGGGGGGGGGGATACTTTATATTTTATGTCCTGGCCCTTCAATCTCATTTTAAGTCCTGTTTATAAATGTTCATTATAATGGTATCTGCACCTTTATATTGTGCCCAAGCATTATATGTGTGACTGTTTCTTTACCGTAACAAAATGTTCTCTTAAAGACATTGGACACTGTTGGTAATTGTCAAAGACCAGTCTATTTTACTGATGTATCTCAACATATGCATCTGAGTGCAAAGTGAGTACAAAAACAATTGTACTCTCAAAGGGCTTGTCCGGGAATTGAACCCGGGATCTCTCGCACCCAAAGCGAGAATCATGCCACTAGACCAACAAGCCGATGTATTTTTACCTTGACTGTTCTCATTTCTCTAACCTGATCGGGTGCAAATTGAGTACAAAAACAATTGTACACTCAGAGGGCTTGTCCGGGAATTGAACCCGGGACCTCTCGCACCCGAAGCGAGAATCATGCCACTAGACCAACAAGCCCATGTATACTGACCTTGACTGTTCTCTTTTCTCTTACCTGATGGGGGTGCAAAGTGAGTACAAAACAATTGTACTCAAAGGGCTTGTCCGGGAATTGAACCCGGGACCTCTCGCACCCTAAGCGAGAATCATGCCACTAGACCAACAAGCCGATGTATTATTACCTTGACTGTTCTCATTTCTCTAACCTGATCGGGTGCAAATTGAGTACAAAACAATTGTACACCAAAAGGGCTTGTCCGGGAGTTGAACCCGGGACATCTCGCACCCTAAGCGAGAATCATGCCACTAGACCAACAAGCCTATATATTTTGACCTTGACTGCTCTCATTTCTCTTACCTGATGGGGATGCAAAGTGAGTACAAAACAATTGTACACTCAAAGGGCTTGTCCGGGAATTGAACCCGGGACCTCTCGCACCCTAAGCGAGAATCATGCCACTAGACCAACAAGCCGATGTATTATGACCTTGACTGTTCTCTATTCTCTTACCTGATGGGAGTGCAAAGTGAGTACAAAAACAATTGTACACTCAAAGGGCTTGTCCGGGAATTGAACCCGGGACCTCTCGCACCCAAAGCGAGAATCATGCCACTAGACCAACAAGCCGATGTATTTTGACCTTGACTGTTCTCTTTTCTCTTACCTGATGGGAGTGCAAAGTGAGTACAAAAACAATTGTACACTCAGAGGGCTTGTCCGGGAATTGAACCCGGGACCTCTCGCACCCTAAGCGATAATCGTGCCACTAGACCAACAAGCCGATGTTTTTTGACCTTGACTGTTCTCTTTTTTCTTACCTGATGGGAGTGCAAAGTGAGTACAAAAACAATTGTACACTCAGAGGGCTTGTCCGGGAATTGAACCCGGGACCTCTCGCAGCCGAAGCGAGAATCATGCCACTAGACCAACAAGCCGATGTATACTGACCTTGACTGTTCTCTTTTCTCTTACCTGATGGGGGTGCAAAGTGAGTACAAAAACAGTAGACACTGAAAGGGCTTGTCCGGGAATTGAACCCGGGACCTCTCGCACCCTAAGCGAGAATCATGCCACTAGACCAACAAGCCGATGTATTTTGACCTTCACTGTTCTCCTTTCTCTTATCTGATGGGGGTGCAAAGTGAGTACAAAAACAATTGTACACTCAAAGGGCTTGTCCGGGAATTGAACCCGGGACCTCTCGCACCCTAAGCGAGAATCGTGCCACTAGACCAACAAGCCGATGTGGTTTGACATTGACTGTTCTCTTTTCTCTTACCTGATGGGGTGCAAAGTGAGTACAAAAACAATTGTACACTCAAAGGGCTTGTAAGGGAATTGAACCCGGGACCTCTCGCACCCTAAGCGAGAATCATGCCACTAGACCAACAAGCCGATGTGGTTTGACATTGACTGTTCTCTTTTCTCTTACCTGATGGGGTGCAAAGTGAGTACAAAAACAATTGTACACTCAAAGGGCTTGTCCGGGAATTGAACCCGGGACCTCTCGCACCCAAAGCGAGAATCATGCCACTAGACCAACAAGCCGATGTGTGTTGACCTTGACTGTTCTCTTTTCTCTTACCTGATGGGAGTGCAAAGTGAGTACAAAAACAATTGTACACTCAAAGGGCTTGTCCGGGAATTGATTCCGGGACCTGTCGCACCCTAAGCGAAAATCATGCCACTAGACCACCAAGCCGATGTATTTTGACCTTGACTGTTCTCTTTTCTCTTACCTGAAGGGAGTGCAAAGTGAGTACAAAAACAATTGTACACTCAAAGGGCTTGTCCGGGAATTGAACCCGGGACCTCTCGCACCCAAAGCGAGAATCATGCCACTAGACCAACAAGCCGATGTATATTGACCTTGACTGTTCTCATTTCTCTTACCTGATGGGGGTGCAAAGTGAGTACAAAACAATTGCACTCAAAGGGCTTGTCCGGGAATTGAACCCGGGACCTCTCGCACCCAAAGCGAGAATCATGCCACTAGACCAACAAGCCGATGTACATCGGTCTTGGCTGTTCTCATTTCTCTTACCTGATGGGGGTGCAAAGTGAGTACAAAAAAAATTGTACACTCAAAGGGCTTGTAAGGGAATTGAACCCGGGACCTCTCGCACCCTAAGCGAGAATCATACCACTAGACCAACAAGCCGATGTATTTTGACCTTGACTGTTCTCTTTTCGCTGACCTGATGGGGGTGCAAAGTGAGTACAAAAACAATTGTACACTCAAAGGGCTTGTCCGGGAATTGAACCCGGGATCTCTCGCACCCAAAGCGAGAATCATGCCACTAGGCCAACAAGCCGATGTATACTGACCTTGACTGTTCTCTTTTCTCTTACCTGATGGGAGTGCAAAGTGAGTACAAAAACAATTGTACACTCAAAGGGATTGTCCGGGAATTGAACCCGAGACCTGTCGCACCCTAAGCGAAAATCATGCCACTAGACCAACAAGCCGATGTACATTGTTCTTGACTGTTCTCATTTTTCTTACCTGATGGGGGTGCAAAGTGAATACAAAAACAATTGTACACTCAGAGGGCTTGTCCGGGAATTGAACCCGGGACCTCTCGCACCCTAAGCGATAATCGTGCCACTTGACCAACAAGCCGATGTATACTGACCTTGACTGTTCTTATTTCTCTTACCTGATGGGGGTCAAAGTGAGTACAAAAAAAATTGTACACTCAAAGGGCTTGTCCGGGAATTGAACCCGGGACCTCTCGCACCCTAAGCGAGAATCATGCCACTAGACCAACAAGCCGATGTGTGTTGACCTTGACTGTTCTCTTTTCTCTTACCTGATGGGAGTGCAAAGTGAGTACAAAAACAATTGTACACTCAAAGGGCTGGTCCGGTAATTGAACCCGGGACCTGTCGCACCCTAAGCGAAAATCATGCCACTAGACCAACAAGCCGATGTATTTTGACCTTGACTGTTCTCTTTTCTCTTACCTGAAGGGAGTGCAAAGTGAGTACAAAAACAATTGTACACTCAAAGGGCTTGTCCGGGAATTGAACCCCGAACCTCTCGCACCCTAAGCGAGAATCATACCACTAGACCAACAAGCCGATGTATTTTGACCTTGACTGTTCTCTTTTCTCTTACTTGATGGGGGTGCAAAGTGAGTACAACAATAATTGTACACTCAAAGGGCTTGTCCGGGAATTGCACCCGGGACCTCTCGCACCCGAAGCGAGAATCATGCCACTATACAAACAAGCCGATGTACATTGTTCTTGACGGTTCTCATTTCGCTAACCTGACTGACGGGGTGCAAAGAAAGTAAAACAAAATTGTACACTCAAAGGGCTTGTCCGGGAATTGAACCCGGGACCTCTCGCACCCAAAGCGAGAATCATGCCACTAGACCAACAAGCCGATGTATTTTGACCTTGACTGTTCTCTTTTCTCTAAACTGATGGGAGTGCAAAGTGAGTACAAAAAACAATTGTACACTCAAAGGGCTTGTCCGGGAATTGAACCCGGGACCTCTCGCACCCAAAGCGAGAATCATGCCACTAGACCAACAAGCCGATGTATTTTGACCTTGACTGTTCTCTTTTCTCTAACCTGATGGGAGTGCAAAGTGAGTACAAAAAACAATTGTACACTCAAAGGGCTTGTCCGGGAATTGAACCCGGGACCTCTCGCACCCTAAGCGAGAATCATGCCACTAGACCAACAAGCCGAAGTATATTGACCTTGACTGGTCTCATTTTTCTTACCTGATGGGGTTGCAAAGTGAGTACAAAACAATTGCACTCAAAGGGCTTGTCCGGGAATTGAACCCGGGACTTCTCGCACCCAAAGCGAGAATCATGCCACTAGACCAACAAGCCGATGTATTTTGACCTTGACTGTTCTCTTTACTCTTACCTGATGGGAATGCAAAGTGAGTACAAAAACAATTGTACACTCAGAGGGCTTGTCCGGGAATTGAACCAGTGACTTCTTGCACCCAAAGCGAGAATCATGCCACTAGACCAACAAGCCGATGTATTTTGACCTTGACTGTTCTCTTTTCTCTTACCTGATGGGAGTGCAAAGTGAGTACAAAAACAATTGTACTCTCAGAGGGCTTGTCCCGGAACTGAACCAGGGACCTCTCGCACCCTAAGCGAGAATCATGCCACTAGACCAACAAGCCGATGTATATTGACCTTGACTGTTTTTCATTTCTTTAAAAAAAAACAAATCTGTAAAAATTTGAGCTTGATTGGTCGTCGGAGTTGCGAGATACCTATGAAAGAAAAGAAAAATCCGTCTCACACGAAGTTGTGTGCTTTCAGATGCTTGATTTCGAGACCTCAAATTCTAAATCTGAGGTCTCTAAATCAAAATCAGAGAAAATTACTCTTTTTCTTCTTCTCGGAAACTACGTTACTTCAGAGGGAGCCGTTTCTCACAATGTTTTATACTATCAACCTCTCCCCATTACTCATTACCAAGTAAGGTTTTATGCTAATAATTATTTTGAGTATTAGTGTCCACCGCCTTTAAAATATTATCATAAATGTGTTTTAATCTTTTGAAGAGATATATTTCGATCTGGTTAAGAATTCTGTCACCTAGCGATTTTCTTATGTCTCAAGTTGAATGTCAAACATAATCCATCATAAAGGTCATGGCACCGTCTCAACTATCTGCTATTTTTACCGGGCGAGTTTTTATATTAACCATTCGTATAAAGGGACTTACTCGGGTATCACACAGGCTATCTAAACAAATATTTTATCGCCCAAGGACTCAAAATGAATGGTATGGCTCGACTCTTTGATAGGATTCGGGTTCTATTTACTCGTAAGAAACATTCTGTTGGTTACACGTGAGGGTTACTTAGTGGGATGAAAAATGTTGAACTTTGGATTAACACTTTAACCTATTAATTTTTGGGATTAATATCTTAACCTTTTCTGTTTTATTTGAGCTTTTTCTTGTTTGTTTACATTTTAAACTATTGTCAGTTCATGTGTTTACACTTGCTGTATACATGTATTTCATTGCAGTGTTTTGTGAATATTTGACGGTAAACGGAAGGTTATGTGTCACAATCGCTCCTTTTGAAAATTCATTCATATCCGCAAGTTGCTGCGTTTGTCAATAACTTATTACCATCCGTAAAATGCAGAAAAGTCAACGATGTTATCCTATCCTCACAAAAAGAAGTAAATAAGAGCAAATAAAAAGTTCTAAGAAAACAGTTGTCATTATTTTATAAAAGTTTAAATATGGAATTAAAAAGGTGTCATGTCGGACGGATTACAATTAAACATACCAAAGGAAAAGTAAAAATTGTTTGTGTTGGAGGGGCTAGCTGTAGCTGTTGCAACCTCGCTAATCCAGTAGTCTAAGTCTTTGCCTCATGGACATGATGGCAGGTTCCATTTTTAAATTGTCTATTTTTATACCCATCTACCACACACCATCTCTCTCAAATTTACCAGTGAGCAGTCATTCACTTAAGGCAAATATCCAGAATTCCAAAACTTTTAGATAAGGGGGTGATACAGTATACGATCTTAAAACACACGACGTCAAAGATAAGGTAGCCGACGTTGGAATATGAAAGAATTGACGTAAATCTTACTCCATAAACTTGTATAATTGAAGCAGTTGGAAATATTTGTAGATAAGACGCTGTGTAAGACTCGCCCGTAGCAAGAGAAAATTAAACGGAGACTATTATTTATACATGTTTATATGACTTCAAGTCTATATACTGTGAAGGGCCTACATGTTTATGATTTTATCCATAGATCGATCGATGGATGCAAGAACTTTATACTCAGTACACTCTGATGAAAACTTAACTTCATATGTTGAATCAAATCTTCTTTTAAAATTATATGATTCATTACCCATAGCAAATTTTTATAAAAAGAAAAGTCGTTTGTTGTGTATTACAAATGATTTGTTTAAAATTATCATTGCATTGGTGCGACTATGTATACACATGAATGTCAGTCTGCTGTGTACTGATTTAAAATTTGTTTGTCTTTCATATAATATTTCAGAGGAGTTATTTGTAAACTGTTTTCCTAAGTTTTTTCTTCTATTTCACATGGCAAAACGTTCACAAACAATTTGGTATCCCTGCAGTCTCTATACGATGAAGAAACAAAAATCAAAAATAAAACAAACACATTAAAATATATACCAATATACCAATATAACCCATTGTTTGATTAATAGCTTTGATTGCCCACAATTCCCCCGCCCCTTTTCAGGATGACTTCCCATAATTCTTTGCTCCTCTTTTTGTTAGAAACGAATATGATTTTTGTTTGTACTTTTTCATGCCTCTGACGGTGGTCCGGTTTGACCATCTCCCTTCTTCGTTTGATTTATTAACTTGTGTATACATGTAATCTAAACAAGTATATATTTATTTGTACATTTTATATCAACAGTTAACCCGAAAGATACAAAATGGAAGGTAGTCTAAAGATGCTATGTCAGATTTTTGGCCGACTTGACCCAAAGATTTTGATTTAAAATTAAATAGGTATTTTGATGGGAGTCGAGAAAATTACAAGTTTTCATTTGAGCCATTACTCGAAAAAGTCCGTCAATTATTAGTAGCAAGTGAAATAAAGTGCTTAAAATTAGTTTTTGTCGGAATCCCGACAATATATCACGTGACCAATTCTTATGTGTTTGATAAGAAACGTTTTAATTTGTTGTCATGGTTCCTGACCATTAAAAGTAAAAGTCAAACTTTTTTTGTTAGAGCGGGTGATACTCTTTGAAATACCATTCACTTAAAAAATCTATTTTTTAATGTTTGGGGCAGAAAATCTGACAAAGCATCTTTAAAGGCAGTGGACACTATTTGTAACTACTCAAAATAATTATCAGCATAAAACTTCACTTGGTAACGAGTAATGGGGAGAGGTTGATATTATAAAACATTGTGAGAAACGGCTCCCTCTGAGTGACGTAGTTTTTGACAAATTTGATTTCGAGACCTCAAGTTTAGAATTTTGAGGTCTCGAAATCAAGCATCTGAAAGCACACAACTTCGTGTGACAAGGGTGTTTTTATTTCAATCATATCTCGCAACTTCGACGACCAATTGAGCTCAAATTTTCACAGGTTTTTTATTTTATGCATATGTTTGGATACACCAAGTGACTTTGACAATTACCAATAGTGTCCACTGTCTTAATAAAAGCCTTTCAACCGAATCTTATTATTTTCTTTGTTGGATGATGACCCCGCAACCATCTCAAACTTTGACATATATTAAAAACTGCAACTCCCAGGCAGTCAAGGGATCCCGACTGCATCTAAGCCTCCATCAACTTCTTAAAGGCACTACATACACCTTTGGTGACTGTCAAAGACAAGTAGACTCACTTGGTGTATCAACATGCACAAAATAGCATATCTTAAAGAGACTGGACACTATTGGTAATTGTCAAAATCCAGTTTTCTCACTTGGTGTATCTCAACATTTGCATAAAATAACAAACCTGTGAAAATTTGAGCTCGATTGGTGGTCGGAGTTGCGAGATAACTATGAAAGAAAAGAAAAACCATTCTCACACGAAGTTGTGTGCTTTCAGATGCTTGATTTCGAGACCTCAAATTCTGGTAAGCTTGATGTCTCGAAATCAAATTCGTGGAGATTACTTCTTTTTTGAAAACTACGTTACTTCAGAGGGAGCCGTTTCTCACAATGTTTTATACTACCAACCTCTCCCCATTACTCGTTACCAAGTAAGGTGTTATGCTGATAATAATTTTTAGTAATTACCAATAGTGTTCACTGGCTTTAAGTTGCCTCGTGTGGCAAGAAAGAATCCCCTTTAAAGGCAGTGGACACTATTGGTAATTACTCAAAATAATTATCATCATAAAACCTTTCTTGATTACGAGTAATGGGGAGAGGTTGATAGTATAAAAAATTGTGAGAAACAGCTCCCTCTGAAGTGACGTAGTTTTCGAGAAAGAAGTCATTTTCCACGAATTTGATTTCGAGACCTCAAGTTTAGAACTTGAGGTCTCGAAATCAACCATCTTAACGCACGCAACTTCGTGTGACAATGGTGTTTTTTTCTTTCATTATTATCTCGCAACTTCTACGACCGATTGAGCTCAAATTTTCACAGGTTTGTTGTTTCATGCATATGTTGAGATACACCAAGTGAGAAGACTGGTGTATGACAATTACCAATAGTGTCTACTGTCTTTATAGCGAACGCATAGGCCAAGCCAGACGCATTATTTATGATACATTTATCATATTTTGAACTCGACAGTTTGACGAGGATGACAGGTTTAAATGCCAGGTACAAAATGAAAGCTGAAATGTGTTTCTTAGTTCCCTAGGAATCTCAAACTCATTGCCAAGTTTAACCTCTTATCGTACTTAATTAACGGGCGGGACACCATTGTTAATTACGTAAAATAATTCTTGGCATAAAAACTTACTTCGTAACAAGCAACTGAGCACTGTGGATAGTATAAACCATGGTGAGAAACGGCTCCCTCTGGAGTAAAGTAGTTTTCGAGTGGTCTTTGACAATACAAAAGGTGTCCAGTGTCTTTAAAGTACCAGGCACAAAATGAAAGCTAAGACGTGTTTCTTATTTCCCTAAGAATCTTAAACTCGTTGCTAAGTTTAACCTCTTACTTTGTACGTAGACTCCTAACTTTTATACACGGAAGGATCATCTGCGTTGTTTTGTTGCAACGTTATGTTAACGTAAACAAAACAAGCATGTTTTGCAACGCCAGAGGATATGCATTAAACAAAACCTTAATCTTCGACCTACTGCATCGTTCAATCTGACTCACAGGCCCTTTTGCTTTCTTTGGAACTGACTGGGGAAGACATTTCTCTATTTTCGTCGCAAGTTATGAATATTTTTCATAAAGTATGTCCCCCTTAAGAAACAATCTTCGAGAGAGGTGTCATTTGAAACCTATAACAGCTGGGAAATGGGCCGTGGTATTTCAAAACAAACATTTCCAATATTTATTGCCCTTAAACATTTTGTTGACGTTATGAAAATGGCCCATAGTATGTCAGATGTTCGATTGCAGTGACTCAGTTGGGCCGGCACTAAAACCGGACCACAAAAACATAGGAAAGGATCCGAAATAGATGTAAAATTAGTTGTTCTGATTTATGACTAAAATATCCTTCTAAGTTATGCTGAGCAAAATACTCAACGCCGATCGCCCCGATCTAAAATTAATTGCGATGATTTTTCGGAATTTTTGTACATAACATTTGATTAATCAAAACCTGTGTCCGAAAAAAAGACTTTTGAGAAAGCTAGGTTTATCACCAAACTTACAAACTTAGAAAGCTCGGAAGTGTGCGCATGCTCAGTGAAAAATAACTATTCGTTGTATCGAATGCTTCCCATTATCATAAACTCTCCAATTCTCGTAAATGTTCACACCACTTTGCAGTATAAGAATAACCCTGTGCAATAAGGAACTGTTTAAAAACATCTGCAATAACATTTCATGTAAACTTTACTCAAATTGATTCACTATGTGTCTCCATTCGAGCATATGCAGCATCCGCCAAAATGTTTTAGTCTGGAGTCATCGGAATGTCGGCCGTAACATTTAAAGGCACTGGACACGTTTCGTAAGTGTCAAAGACCAGTATTCTCGTTTGGTCGATACCATCACACGCATAAAATAACAAACCTCTGAACATTTTTGAGCTCAATTGGTCGTCGAATTTGAAAGAGAATAATGAAAGAGAAAACACGCTTGTTGCATTTCTTTGTGCGTGTTCAGATGCATATATTATAAAAAGTCTTCAGCTGAGTCGTTTATTATTTGAGTGAGAAATTACCCCTTTCTCCTCCTACTACGTTACTTGAGAGGGAGCCGTTTCTCGCAATGTTTTATACTATCAACAGCTCTCCGATGCTCAATATCAAGTAAGTTGTTATGCTATAACAAAAATATTTTGACTAAAAACCAATAGTGTCCCGTTTCGAATAAAATTAAACTATTCTGTATAATAAAATATGGACACAGCGTAACAAGTCAACCTGCCATAAATTCGTGGATTCAATTCAAGGACTCAGTTGAGCTGGGGAGGCTTATGGAAGACGTCAGCCTACATCTTCATGATAGGTGAGGATTTTAGTCTTGAACTCGAAAGTGATGATCTCAATATCCATCATCGGATACTAGTTAATTCTTACGTAAAGACTTGTAATCAAACAAAGTTGTTTTGTTTCATCAGATGATAAAAAGGTAAATTGCACTTCAGGTCACCTCAAAACTATTCGAACACATTCATAAAGAATAGTTAAATTTGAGGGGAAAATTTGCATAATCAATTGTGAAATGGTTTAAATTTGAGTTTGTGCATTTTAGGTGTTTTTTAACAATAGTCATATTACGTTTGTACGAATTGGAGTCGATTCAAATGTATTTCTCTCATAAAATACAGTTAGTGGGAACCTTGGTTTCAAGATTAGTGGTACAGGTCCAATTTAAGCGAAACTTTTAACAAATACGAACATTTTTCCAACTGAAAATATTTTGTCTAATGTCTTGGTGATGCGGGTCTGATAAATGAAGGGACCATCTTGTGAGTAAATATCAACTGTGATATTTCTAACGTGCTTGGCAAACTCATTTCGCATGTCGACTACGCGCAGGTGAAAGCTTTGCATTGGACACGCCACATGAAGCCCTTGATGCGTGTCATCGCAGAAACATCCACGTTGGTATCTCTGGTATGTGGTCTCTTATGTCTAGGGCTGGCATACACGGAGAACTTGATCATGTTCCCGGCTTGGTATCATCATCTTCAAGCCTGGTTCTTAGCTGTGTCATATCAACACCCGTGTAATTTATTATCGTCTATAAAGGCGTACAAAATGTTTGATGGAATGCGGTATGCATGCCAGGCTAGTGTTTGTTGCGTTTTTGTCAGTATTTGGATTAAAGCATTAAAGCAAGTGTAAGTAGAATTGCGTTCACAATTACTCCGTTACACAATATTGCTAAAATTCAGCACCTGCGGGACCTACAAATAGGGTATTCGTAATATTGTATGTTACACGTCATATTTCGATCATGTCATCGACAAGGGTATAAAATGAGTGATCTGTCGACACAATCGTACACCTTATAACAGGATGTACAAATAATAATTTGATAGTTCCGAACATACCGTTGTTTGGTACATTAACATAGTGAACGATTTGGCGCCATGAATGTAGTATCATAAAAGGTATAGTATTTTGTTGAATATCAGAACAACGAACTAATAACCGTACTAAGAACTGTCCAAAATACTGCCGTCTTTCAGATGATATGATTTTGTTTATTTCCCGTGGCTATAAAGAAGAAAAAAAAAATTCTGGGGTAACACCAAAGAACATGAAGCACATACAATTTTTTTTTTCGCGCTTAAGTTATTCTCCATCTTGCGTTTAAACGGTATTATGTTCAGATCATAAAAGAAAAGCAAAGTCTGCTATAAACCCAGGTGTGTTTAACCATTCCCCAATAAAAGATTACTCAAAACCATGTTTTTCATAGTCTACTTTTGTGATTTATGTACAGCGTTCTCGATAACTTATGTCTGGGCATGATGTGGACATTGCTGGACGTCGCCTCCAGGTTCATGTAAACTTCAAGTTACAGCACCAGCAACCATCCATCGACAGCTTACAGTTGTAAACATTAATACAGCAAACAGCGAGGAACATTATTTCAATAATCAACTAGGTAGTATCGTTAAAAGGTTTAGATACAAGAGAACTGTATAGGTTTGGTACTATGTTGCTTAAAAATAATAACAGTCTGCAATTTTTGTTTGGTAATTGATGTACAAACGCTTGAAGGTAGACCCGTGTGTCTGCAGTATTTGACCCGTAAAGAGTTTTCCTCCTTTGTTGACCTATGATTCTTTAACCCCAGTACGTGATGCAGATTAAAAAGGACTTAATTTGGTCCGCCCGCTGTGTGTGGGGTTTGATAATAACACTTAATATCACAGTATTATGAAAAGAAGTTGTCCTTAATTGTCTATTGTGTGTTTATTGATGCTAAAGTGACTTTATGAAGCTGTGTTGTAGTCTTAGTGTGGTTAATAATCTTCGCAACCTTTATGAAGGCGCAACGCACTTCTCCAAGAGGAGATTGACAATCTTAATTTTGTTTTTCTGGGAAACTTCCAAAAATACTTCTTCATACTTCAACTTGTTGTTGTAGCTCTTTTAACGTTGCTCTCTTTAAAGAAAACAGCTAGTCTTAATATAAAGATTTATGAATAGGGGCAGGCATCATTAAATGACAAATTCTGTTTAGAAAGTAATAATAGGTAAATAATAATAGTCATTAGAATGTCATGCTATTCTGAAACGCCACCAATTTACTGCATGCTTCAACCAGCAAGAATTTTGAACATGGTCATTCAAAACCTTGCATTTGGTATGATACATTTTGAAGAAAACAAGAGCTTAACCAAAGAATGAGTTTCCAGAATCGGTGTTTCAGACTTCACTTGATGATGACATCCCCAAGTTGTGATTTTTTATATATATATAGATTTTGTAAAGGTGATAAGTGGAACACCATTACACCATGATAATAACACCAAATCATATATATGGCGCAACTTATAACAAGATATGTTAAATTTGCATTGGGGATAAAGAATATAAATTTTGGTTTTTACCCATATACCACATACCGATGTGTGTTAGCACAGTATATAAATATACTTAGTACTTTCCCGAGTCCTGTGAAAAAAACCATCACAGGCATGTTAATCGGTGGGATTCGAACCCATGGCGCATCTTGTTGTAGTCGTCTGTTAATTTTGTTTGGTAGAATGTCTGAACGCGCCGTCTTCACTTAAAAGAATCGCAGATCCCATAATGTTAAGAAAATACAAACAATACTCAAAAAATCTCATAAACTATTTGGTATAAATATTTTGTCACATCAGTGATCATTGAATTTGTAACACCTTTTTCAATGACATGTCCGGCCGAGATCCGATAAAACTAGTGACATGAGTAATTTTTAGAAATCAAGTAAATGTAGAGCAATTAGATTTTAAATTTTATGGAATCAAACGAGACGGTGGGAACGCCCTCATTTCTAGCACCACGGAAATATACCGAGATGCTAACTGTACGCATTGGTGTCACAGAAAATAATGTACATAAAAAAGATAATATAACGTGTTTTACCTTTGATATGCATACAGGAGAACCGCCACCTCCCAAGAACCGAAGTCCAAAGGGAGGGCCTCCTGTCATCCTCACCCTCAGCAACACACCTTGTGTCGTCATGATGACGTCAAATAGCTTTCTTGCAAATTAATATACCGTCCAAAGCATGCCCAGTATTCGTTCCACTTCAAGATGCGGGAGAAATCTTCCAAGAAGGATTGCGAATGGATGTCGTGAGATGGTCGGTAAGCTGGGCTTTCCTTGTGATTTTATTCTGTATTTTCAAACAAATCAAATTCCAAACTCCAATTCTCAAAGCCCTGTCGCAAAATCCTGTCCACTCGGTCAGAATTTACCGAGGTAGGGGCTCAAAGTTGGGGCTTGCATGGCGCCGATAGGATCGTTTCGCAGAGCGGTCGCCATTCGGAACGACCGATCCGACAGATGCATGAGCCCAATGGGTTCGACCTCTCTGGAATGCCAAACTCGCTGCCCGTGACCCGACGCACGCGGCGTAGTCTGTCTTCGTCATTTGCTGACTTATAATAGCCATGTAGTCATCACGTTACAATCATATTATACCTATCTCATCATCTTGCAGTTGCCATCTTTGTTTGGAACCCTGTACGATCTCCGTGTGTGTGGTCAATTTGATAAATGATGAGCCAGACTACGAAATCAATTTTTATTCAAATGCACTGAAAATATTTCCTTCTTATCTAAATTATTAAATGGATAGGAAATGTGTATAAAAACGTCACACTTCGTAACTTAGACTTGTAAAAATTTAGCATGGCATAAAACAACAATTGATCCACAAAACAATTCAAAGTGAAACAAAATTAAGTTGTTAAATATTCACATAATTGCGTATCGAATACTCAGAAATTGCATCTGACGGGAAAGCATGTTTATATGAAAAGCAGCGTTCTTGAGTACAACCTTGGATATCACTATGTTATTGTTTAGGTATGAGCAATATGTAAGGGGAGACTTTGAAACGCTGGGTGGCAGCAGACATTAATAGGTATGTTTCTATTGTTTAAGTAGTTCTAAGAATGTGCATAATAACGAAAAACAATGGCTTGACCTGGTAAAGTCTGCTGCCACCAGCGTTACAAAAGTTCCCAGTATTACGAATAGGACCATAACTTGTATTTGCAAAGTAATGAGTAATGGGGAAAAAATCACTGGGCAGGCTCGAACTGCTACATGGCGCTCGACTTGATGATGATGATGAATGAGTTTTGCAAAAGCGTGACATTTATCAATAACATTCGAGACAAATCTAATAATAAGGCAATAGGAAGAGTATGCAGTTTACATGTTTGCTTAAATAACACCTTGCGAACAATTTAACTTAATTGATAATCAGACACATTTAAAATAAAAGATGATTTTTAAATGTTAAAAAAAGTTCAAGCCGGGTGGAGGCCGGTGTCACATGCAATTATGTCCTCTATGCAGTACTGTCCGGAGGTAAGTATTGCATATTCAATATTATAACACCCCTTGCAAGTATTCTGCCTGCTCATTGGTTTAGAGCGCGTCACATGACATGTCTTAGTTTTGCTAGACGACGGCCGTGTGATAGTGCGTCGGTTTGCCATGCGCTAGTCCGAAGACTAGCACACGGCGCCGTGCGCTAGTCCGACAGACTAGCACACGGCGTGCAGTCCCCAGCCGTCCGTTGCGTGTACGAGGATGATAAATTAATAGTCTGTAACCATTTCGGATTTCACTACACTACATGCAACACAGTAAGTAAAAGTGTTTGCAATCTGTATTCGCGTCGTCCGTGGATTGTAGCATTCAGGTTTGTAACTTAATAATAATAGTACAGTATTTAGAAATGTTTGGGGTGTTATAAAAAATAGTACAGTATTTAGAAATGTTTGGGGTGTTATAAAACAAATATTGACTGCTTTTACTCGTGCTATTTTCCCTCGGCTTCGCCTCGGGACAACAGAACGCTCCGGGGATCACCTCGGGAGTCATAGTTTTAACCATAGCACTCGAAGCAGTCAATATTTGTATACTGTCCGCCGGACGGTTTTGCATATGCAATCGTGTCCGCCCGAACGCTGCTGCATACTGCAATTGTTTCCGCCCGGACACATTTGCATATGCAGTGGTATCCGCCCCCGTGCAAAACCGTCCTTACAGTAAATTAAACGCCCTTGGTCGGCGGAACACGTTCAACATTTTATTACAAGCTAAGAGCATGTAATGAATGACATGGGAAATGTTGGGCCGTTGGGTAATCACTGCAATCATAAAATACGTTAATATCATGCTGCATATAATATACATGTAGGTTCAGTGCATGCACACTCACTTATCGCGCGCACATACATGTACAGTCATGTACATGTCCGCCGGACGGTTTTTGCATGGCCCCGGACACGATTACATATGCAAAAGTGTCTGGAGCGGACACGGTATTGCATGGCGGACACAATTGCATCTGGCACCGGTCTCTGGCGTTATTGTCGTGCCTCGAAGTGTGACGTCATATGTTCAGGCTAGGCGTACAGCTACTGTTCAGCAGTACACTAGCATGGCGATATGAACCAGCGGTGTAGGTTATAGTTTGGATCAAACTCCGATTCCATAAAGCAAGTTTGATGAGTTCTAAAAATACACCTAAAATATTTTTATTTTAAAGGCCTAAATAACAAATATTATAATATTACTCGAGTAATAGCATCTGTCATTCATAAATACATAGGACAGTTTATCCATTGTGACTGGTCGAGAGGGCATCACGAGGGGTTTTTTGAACGGATGATATTACACCAGCAAAAAGTGTTGAAACATGGGTGTGACACGCGAGCTTGCACCTGTGCCTGTAAGACAGTTTCTTCATTCCTATTGGTCGAGCGCAACGGCTGGAACAATATTGTGCCACATACGTGATACGCGCGACGCGCACAGCATTCCCTTACCCGAGGGCTATAACATCATAGCTGGAGGGGTGTTGTGTTGAAAGAAATCATTGAACAATTATAATTTTTGCATTTATTTTACTTTTTTTACCAAAAAGTGTTGATGTTTTTTGACCGAGCGGTGTATTTATGAATGGGAATCAAAGTGTGTTGAATCGGTTTTCAACTAGCATAGTTTAAACCCGCCGAGGCCTGATTCTTGATAATTTACATCGACTTCGTCTCGGTAAAATTATCAAGAACCAGGCCTCGGCGGGTTTAAACCACTAGTGGAAAACCTCTTCACCACACATTGATTCCCTTGTTGCAACGAGGGTTGATCTTCGAACGCAGTATCACACGAAAAGTCACCTGCTTATTTTGAACTTGTCTTGTTATGTAAATAAGACACGATTGGGCGGCCCCTTGAAGACATACTGTTCCAGATACCTTTACAATAGGGATGGGGTACTTCCATATACCTAAAGACACTGGACACCTTTGGTCATTGTCATAGATCAGTCTTCCCACTTGATGTATCTCAGATAATGCATAAAATAACAAACCTGTGAAATGTTAACTCAGCGAAGTTGTGTGCTTTCAGACGCTTGATTTAGGACCTCAAAATCCAACTCTGAGGTCTCGAAATAAAATTCAAATATATTAGTGGACAATTACTTCTTTTGTCGAAAACTACGTGATACTTCAGAGGGAGCCGTTTCTTACAATGTGTTATACTATCAACAGCTCTCAATCGCTTGTTTAATACAAAGTAAGTTTTTATGATAACAATTATTTTTAGTAATTACCAATAGTGTCCAGTGCCTTTAACGTATAGGCCCTATTATGCGAGATAGACATGATGCAATATCTGCGAACGTCATATTATTATACCATCTCTAGCATAAAGACTCGCGTCTGCTCAGACTAGTCTTACGAACGGTCGCTGCACTATTATACCATAATAGACACCAATCAAGCGAGTTTTTCAAACCAACTTTCATTTCCAGCCGGCATTGTTCCCCCTGTCACTGGTTTAAAAGTAATCAAACAATGATCAGTAATTATTGTGAAGTAAATTTGGGTGAAGAAATAAGCCGAAGCAACAGGTGATAGTACTATGAATGATTGTTATACACCGATCCAATATGTAGACATTATTTTGTAGTTGATCTCACACAATACCCAAAAGGGGTACAGAAGTTATCATTTATACAGGGCGAAATTCCCTCTTCTTTGGTTTTAGCGGCGGTAGTATTGTCTTGTTTCGCGTCGCATTTGAGCCAACTTGCCATTGAATATTAAGTGAAGTTGGGTGTTGACCATCAAACTCTGACGTGTTTTAACAAGGGAATGAAGCGACGAGATCTCAAACTAATCTTTTATTCCCATTCATAATGCCTTTTTTGTTAAAACGCGTAATAAAGTGATCCTCTTTAAATCTTATCCGTTTTCTTACGTCCTTGACCTCTGTACGTGTGTTGCATTTTTATGACTGAGGCAGTCTGTTTTCTACGGTGGCTGATCTCCGCCAACAAATAAACACCTTTTCAGTAGGGCGTAATAACGCCCTATACGGCGTTATAACTACCTAAATTAGGGCGTTATAATGCCGTAATTTAGGGCTTTATAACGCTCTAATTAGGGCGTAATAACGCCCTATACGGCATTATAACGCCCTAAATTACGGCGTTAAAACGCCCTATTAGGCGTAATATAACGCCCTAAATTACGGCGTTTTAACGCCCTATTTCTCAATTAGGGCGTTATAACGCAGTAATTTAGGGCGTTATAACGCCCTATCAGGGCGTAATAACGCCCTAAATTACGGCGTTACAACGCCCTAATAGGGCGTTATAACGCCGTAAATTAGGGCGTTATAATAGGGCGTTGTAACGCCGTAACTTAGGGCGTTATTACGCCCTAATTTAGGGCGTTATAACGCCGTATAGGGCGTTATAACTCCCTACTGAAACAGTGTTTATTTGTTGGCGGAGATCAGCCACCGTAGTTTTCGGATATGCATTCGCGCGTAGGTAATCTTGGTGCTAGACGCTTCTCGTTTTCCTCCAGCTGGTCTTTATACACCCGCACGTGACGCGCTCTCAACAAACAGGAGTAGCGAAACTGTCTGAGGTATTTATGAATACGACATAAACTGTAGCTATACGCTCACAAAGCACAACATATCTGTCCCAAAACGAAATTTAAATGTTCTGACTGATAGGTGACCACTGGCCCAAATGCGTCTACACTCCTGACGGGATTCAAACCACTGAACATTGTTATGTTGCAATCAATTAGGGGAGAAGAAGCATTTTGTAAAATATCTATAAAATGACAAATGATTACCAATAAGTGATCACTGGCCCAAATGCACGTGCACTCAAAATGACCACTACTGACTAACACCAAATGACATATGGCAAAATTGTATGACATCTCGTAGGGCAGATGGCACTGTTATTCTGACCAACCTAGTAAGGATAGCGTGACCTCCGTCCAACATCCTGGTCGCGTCCACGGTCCCTCCACAAGTTGGGGGGGGGGGGGGGTATGTGGCCACCGAGCGCTGATAACGCAGCCTGGTGTTGGACGCCGAGCAGTTCGTTGCACGTTTCCGTGCCAACCTCCCCCTACCAAAAAAAAAAAAAAAAAAAAAAAAAAACGGCATTTAAGCGCAATTGCTGCTATTCTTGACACGACTGATAATTTGCCTTATGATTTTACGTTTATTGCATATACGTATATATAGCATTTCCGCTATGGTATTGAGCACAATTTGTTGCTGCTCTGTTTTTGTTTTATCTGTTTCAGATAGATGGTTGGCACTCTCACTATCAACAACCGACCCGAAACTAAAGGAACAGATAGATGGTTGGCACTCTCTCAATCAACAACCGACCCGAAACTAAAGGAACAGATAGATGGTTGGCTCTCTCTCAATCAACAACCGACCCGAAACTAAAGGAACAGATAGATGGTTGGCACTCTCTCAATCAACAACCGACCCGAAACTAAAGGAACAGATAGATGGTTGGCACTTTCTCAATCAACAACCGACCCGAAACTAAAGGAACAGATAGATGGTTGGCACTCTCTCAATCAACAACCGACCCGAAACTAAAGGAACAGATAGATGGTTGGCACTCTCTCAATCAACAACCGACCCGAAACTAAAGGAACAGATAGATGGTTGGCACTCTCTCAATCAACAACTGACCCGAAACTAAAGGAACAGATAGATGGTTGGCACTCTCTCAATCAACAACTGACCCGAAACTAAAGGAACAGATAGATGGTTGGCACTCTCTCAATCAACAACCGACCCGAAACTAAAGGAACAGATAGATGGTTGGCACTCTCTCAATCAACAACCGACCCGAAACTAAAGGAACAGATAGATGGTTGGCACTCTCTCAATCAACAACCGACCCGAAACTAAAGGAACAGATAGATGGTTGGCACTCTCTCAATCAACAACCGACCCGAAACTAAAGGAACAGATAGATGGTTGGCACTCTCTCAATCAACAACCGACCCGAAACTAAAGGAACAGATAGATGGTTGGCACTCTCTCAATCAACAACCGACCCGAAACTAAAGGAACAGATAGATGGTTGGCACTCTCTCAATCAACAACCGACCCGAAACTAAAGGAACAGATAGATGGTTGGCACTCTCTCAATCAACAACCGACCCGAAACTAAAGGAACAGATAGATGGTTGGCTCTCTCTCAATCAACAACCGACCCGAAACTAAAGGAACAGATAGATGGTTGGCACTCTCTCAATCAACAACCGACCCGAAACTAAAGGAACAGATAGATGGTTGGCACTCTCTCAATCAACAACCGACCCGAAACTAAAGGAACAGATAGATGGTTGGCACTCTCTCAATCAACAACCGACCCGAAACTAAAGGAACAGATAGATGGTTGGCACTCTCTCAATCAACAACCGACCCGAAACTAAAGGAACAGATAGATGGTTGGCTCTCTCTCAATCAACAACCGACCCGAAACTAAAGGAACAGATAGATGGTTGGCACTCTCTCAATCAACAACCGACCCGAAACTAAAGGAACAGATAGATGGTTGGCACTCTCTCAATCAACAACCGACCCGAAACTAAAGGAACAGATAGATGGTTGGCACTCTCTCAATCAACAACCGACCCGAAACTAAAGGAACAGATAGATGGTTGGCACTCTCTCAATCAACAACCGACCCGAAACTAAAGGAACAGATAGATGGTTGGCACTCTCTCAATCAACAACCGACCCGAAACTAAAGGAACAGATAGATGGTTGGCACTCTCTCAATCAACAACTGACCCGAAACTAAAGGAACAGGTAGATGGTTGGCACTCTCTCAATCAACAACTGACCCGAAACTAAAGGAACAGGTAGATGGTTGGCACTCTCTCAATCAACAACCGACCCGAAACTAAAGTAACAGATAGATGGTTGGCACTCTCTCAATCAACAACCGACCCGAAACTAAAGGAACAGATAGATGGTTGGCACTCTCTCAATCAACAACCGACCCGAAACTAAAGGAACAGATAGATGGTTGGCACTCTCTCAATCAACAACCGACCCGAAACTAAAGGAACAGATAGATGGTTGGCACTCTCTCAATCAACAACTGACCCGAAACTAAAGGAACAGGTAGATGGTTGGCACTCTCTCAATCAACAACCGACCCGAAACTAAAGGAACAGATAGATGGTTGGCACTCTCTCAATCAACAACCGACCCGAAACTAAAGGAACAGATAGATGGTTGGCACTCTCTCAATCAACAACTGACCCGAAACTAAAGGAACAGGTAGATGGTTGGCACTCTCTCAATCAACAACTGACCCGAAACTAAAGGAACAGATAGATGGTTGGCTCTCTCTCAATCAACAACCGACCCGAAACTAAAGGAACAGATAGATGGTTGGCACTCTCTCAATCAACAACTGACCCGAAACTAAAGGAACAGATAGATGGTTGGCACTCTCTCAATCAACAACCGACCAGAAACTAAAGGAACAGATAGATGGTTGGCTCTCTCTCAATCAACAACCGACCCGAAACTAAAGGAACAGATAGATGGTTGGCACTCTCTCAATCAACAACTGACCCGAAACTAAAGGAACAGATAGATGGTTGGCACTCTCTCAATCAACAACTGACCCGAAACTAAAGGAACAGATAGATGGTTGGCTCTCTCTCAATCAACAACTGACCCGAAACTAAAGGAACAGATAGATGGTTGGCACTCTCTCAATCAACAACCGACCCGAAACTAAAGGAACAGGTAGATGGTTGGCACTCTCTCAATCAACAACCGACCCGAAACTAAAGGAACAGATAGATGGTTGGCACTCTCTCAATCAACAACTGACCCGAAACTAAAGGAACAGATAGATGGTTGGCACTCTCTCAATCAACAACTGACCCGAAACTAAAGGAACTTGCCCTTGGTGCCCTACCAAAACTACTGATGTCATCAAGAGCAAACTCAACAACAAAGAAATACAGCAATACTTGGAAACTATGGGAATCGTGGGCTTACTCCAAGACCAACGTCAAGTCGTTTCCCGTCAACCCTACTGATATCGCCCTATATTTGTTTTCATTTTATTCATCTGGTCACAAAACGGCAGCAGACTCCGCAGCAGCCGCCGCTCACATCGTCGACCCCAAATCGGAAGGAACCGGTAACACCCGAAATCATGGCAAAACTTTACAATGCTCACGGGCAACCCAGTGCAGCATTAGACGATTTACGCATCCTATTCGTATGCTTTGTTTGTTACGCAGGTTTCCTTCGTTTTAATGACATCAGCAATGTAAGACGCATGGATTGTAGCATACTTAGTGACAGACTCGTCATACACTTATGCAAGTCAAAAACCGACCAATACCGTCAGGGCAACGATATAACCATTTCAAGAACCTTTGAACCAACCTGCCCGGTTGCAATCACAGAACGATATTTCCAAGCAATGGCCGACCCCAACATTTCCCCTTTACCGGTACTTCGCAGAATCACACGGTCCAAAAACGGTTTCGATCCCACACCTCACGGGCTTAGCTACACCAGAACCAGAGAGATCATACTACAAGCCCTCCGACCATTCGTTCCAGACATTCACAAGTTCGGCCTCCATAGCCTGAGGGAGGCCAGGAGGGGCAACCGCAGCTTCAAAGGCCCTATTCCCATCTCACTTAAAGCCATTGGACCCTTTCGGGTTTAGACTCAATCGGTCATCGGAGTCGGGAGAAAACAACGGAAAAACCCACCCTTGTATCCGCGCGTTTCGCCGTGTCATGACATGTGTTTAAAATAAATCTGTAATTCTCGTTAACGAGAATTTATATTGTTTTGCTGTTTTCTCAAAAAGTAAAGCATTTCATGGAATAATATTTCAAGAGAAGTCTTTCACCATTGCCTTCTGTAAACCCTGTAAGTTATTTGTAAATCTGTGAACTTTTTTTTTTTTTCTGAACCGAAAGGGTCCAATGGCTTTAATATCCATGCATGGGAGATGGAAGACCGAAAAGGCCAGAAACGCATACATAAAAACTGACCCACAAACACGTCTCCTCCCTTCCTCGGTACTCTTCCTTTAATTTTGAATTTATTGAAATGAGATTATGTGTACAATTGGCCAGTTTAAACGATTTATAATGAGTTGAATTGACGTTTATAGTGTTTTTTTCTTGTAATTCTTGTATATTTTACATGAAGAAAAATTTAGAAAAGAAAATGATTTTCTAACGAAAGAATGGAGTGAGAAAGTGCAAAATGCTAAATACACGAAAAATACTTAAAAGTCTAACAGCTTTTAACTTGAAATGGAAAATTATTGACTGACTCTTGAACTTTGATTCTCTGCTCAATTTTATAAGGGGAGTCCCTGGGCCCGTCGAGTTATTCTTCCCTCCAAGTAAAAACACCCCTTTACAGGTCTAATTTTCAAAACATCCGAGCATCAATCTTGAAAAATGTCCCTACACCTCTAAGCAAATAGGACCATTAATTTTAGGGCCTATGTCATCCAAAATACCTCAAGCTGGAAGTCAACATCCCCCAGGTGACAATTTGGCAACATTTTTACACTGAAACACTTTCTGGGGGCTCTCAAATCTGTCTAATATTATAGAATATTTTTAGGGCCTACAAAATATTAATGAGCTCGACGCTCTGTTTTCTCCGAATTGGTGGGGTGCACCCATATTGCTTGATTTTTGTCCTAATGCAGCATTTTGTATTACTTGCAGGTGTTCGATGGTAACATTGATGATGTTACAACCCCAGTCACCAATATGTTTGATCAGAGCATCGTGGCTACCATAGTGCGTGTTTGTGTATACCTTAGAGTGGATAGACGGCATTGCCTTACGATTGGAGTTGCTGGGATGTTACACTGAAGTTGAACAATGATAACAGCTAAATACTGTTCTGTTGCTAATCCATGCATGGTGGACTCATCAGGTGTCACTTTGGAGCTTTGATTGATATTAAGTACACAGCTTATATTGTTGTACTACTTGTTCCTAGTATAATGGTGGAGTCTTTAGATAGCATGTAATCTTGGTGCAAGACGTTTGCAGTGAGTGGGCCAAACAGCTGAGTCGATGCGGGCGCTGTTGGTGAGTTGGCCGCGCTGTGTGTGAAAGGGAAACGAGAAACGTCTTGCACCAAGACTAGATAACAACATATTTGTTTGACAGCAAAATGTACATTACAGTTTAAATGTACCCGATAAAACACTGTTGATAAAACATTGTGAGGAACTTTTCCACGAATTTGATTCCGAGACCTCAGAATTAGGTTTTGGCGTCTCGTCGAAATCAAGCATCTGAAATCACACAACTTCGTGTGGCAAGGGTTTTTTTTCTTTCATTATTATCTCGCAACTTTGACGGCTGATTGAGTTATTAAAAAATTTCACAGGTTTGCTATTTTATGCATATGCTGAGATACACCAACTGTGAAGGCTAGTCTTTGACAATTACCAATAGTGTGCAGTGTCTTGAAGCAGAATCAAAACAAGTTTTTTTTCCGTGTATTATTTACTGAGTGTTGCTGGAAAATTAAAAGCTTGATGTGAATATTATATTATAATAAAGAGAGCTTAAAAAGTGTGTTTGTTCTGTTTGTAGGCATATTAAGAATGCTTGATTTAACCCCAAAACGGTTGGTGCTTCGCTAGACCCCACAAGGGAAAGAAGGCCGGAAATTATGTCCCCCCCCCCCCCCCAATAGGGCGAGCGACTTTTTTTTTCTTGCACATCAGAATTGCCGTCCACAAAAAACGTCTGTTTTTGTTTAAGGATTCCTTTTTTTAAATCGATTTTGGGAGCAAAAATCCTCATTGAAAAGCACTATGACATTGGCAATTCTACTGTGCAGAAACAAAATGCTTTGAAAAAAATGATTGGTCCGAGGTGACGACTGGCAGCTGCACCTAAATCTAGGTGGAAGGTGAAGATGGACGAGGATTGACCTAAGCAAGAGGCTACTCTCTGGCGTTATTCACGAGCCTCGAAGTGACGTCAGATGGACGAGGCTAGCCCCCCCCCCCCCCCCCCCATTTGCCCTCGTGATTCATAACCTCGTGGTGGCGCAATTCTTCAAACTCGAACCAACTACTACCATTGTCCACTACAGTTAATATTGAGTTTGGTTTTGAAGTCAAGATGTTTATAGTGGGAAGAGCGAAGTAATACATGCAGCCGTGTGCAAGCAAGTTTTTTGATGAAACAATGTGGCCTCGACAAATATTTCGGTGGATACAAGATATAAGCTTCGTATTGTTAAACTATAACTATGAGATGTCATAATATGCAGTCATCGGTGGCTGAGGAAAGGAGGGAGGGATGGTCTATGAAGGGGGGGGGGGGAAGTGCACAGTCCCATCCAACGAGCTTGCAGCGAGAAAATGATGTGTTACTTAATGATTGTGCGGGACATTTGAAACTTTTTCCGGCAGGTGCGCAACCAGATTTCTGTTGTGTTTGTGGGTGAGGTGTGTCACAAGGCCAATTCTAACCTGATTTGTACTACTCGTGTGGTGAATTAATGGGGGGGGGGGGGGGTTCTAGCTTGAGGGACCTGCCAGTTAGCGAAGTCTTAGTCAGTGTTTGATTGATAGCGCCCTCCCTGGTTTGTTGCTATTTTGTATGGCGCGAGGAATTTCTTTTCAGTTTGCAAATTTGTCTGACAAAAATCATTATGCAATTGCCAACCAATTCTTTGCATTCCAGTGGTTCCTTTTGTTGATGAAGTGCTATGCTTTTGCTTGTCAATTGCAGAGTCGGTGTTACAAGTGACACTATATCATCTCTTAGCTTTTGCTCAAGTCAAATTTGTCTCGTAAAGTCTCAACGTTGCACATCGTGTTAACGAATTATAGCCTGCTATCGTCAACTGCCGTCATGTTAGTCACGTTTAGTATAGCAAGGAGATGCATGAGTTGCTTTAAGGCAGTGAACACTATTGGTAATTACTCAAAATAATTATTAGCATAAAACCATCCTTCTTTAGTATTCAAAACAGAACTCAAAAATTATTATGCCATGGAAAAATGTATTTCCACCTGTAACAATAAGTTGGCCAGTTTCTATCATAAATGGGATCACTATTCTGTTCTTTTCCAAGATTAATGCTCTAAGGGTTATCTCTCTTTAAATACGCTTTGTCTTGCTTTCACTAATAGTATACCGTATGTTTGTTTTGACGATCTGATGTACTTTTTGTGAAATGTTGTGAATAAACCATTATCCCCCGGGATATACAAAAAAATAAAAAATAAATAAATAAATAAATAAATAAAAAACCTAACTTAGTAATGAGTAATCGTGATAGGTTGGTAGTATAAAACATTGTGAGAAACGGCTCCCTCTGAAGTGCCATAGTTTTCGAAAAGGAAGTAATTTTCCACGAATTTGATTTCGAGACGTCAGATTAAGAATTTGCGGTCTCGAAATCGACCATCTAAATGCACACAACTTCGTGTGACAATGGTGTTTTTTTTCTTTCATTATTATCACACAACTTCGACGACCAATTGAGCTCAAATTTTCACAGGTTTGTTATTTTATGCATATGTTGAGATACACCAACTGTGAAGACTAGTCTTTAACAATTACCAATAGTGTCCAGCCGTCGATTTCACAAAACTCTTCATAACTTAAGATTAATCTTAGGACTTAGGAATAGTCACAACCTTGCACTGTAGCATGCAGACCTTAAGATTAATCCTAAGTTAGGAAGAGTTACTCGTCCTAACCCGAGATAAAACGAGTCCTAACTCTTTGTGAAATCGACGGCAGTGTCTTTAAGCTACAGTAATCGGTGAGTGTTCTTCGGTATTCTTATTCTTTATTTAATCAAAATCGGCAACCGGCATTTTGTACGATAACAATCTATGCCCTCTTTCACATACATTCTTTCTTGGGAAAATGTCACTACGAAATTAGTTGATAACAATTCCTGCATAAAAAAAATATATAAAAATGTGCAAACATCCTGAATTTTTTCTTTCACAATATTTAGAATGACTATCTTTATTGCCTTGTGGTCGGCCATCAGATAATTTAGTTAACTATTTCTGGTCCTTACTTTATTCAGCTTAGTGTGAGAATCCTCTGAAAACTGAAACTGCATAACAACTTGGGTTTATGATATTAATGCCTCCTACCATTGCTATTCAAATAAGTAGTTGTATTATAGTCTTACACGTGCAGTCATTTATTTTTACAAACTCTGTCCAGCTCCAAGTAGCCAGCATGGCTGTCCGTCCAGCAGTCTATGACCACTTTAGGTATATGTGTGAGCCACAAATAAAGCTTTGGTATTCTATACAAAGATAGTAATTTCATTTGCAAATAATGAGTTGTATGTAATGAATTGAATGTGTGTATATTAAAAGTTAAAAGTAATAAACAATTATTTATTTATTTAGTATATATACAGCGAGACACTTCTAATAATGTTCGAAATACTCGTTGTAGGTATACAATGTTAAAGGCACTGGACACGTTCGGTAACTACTCAAAATAATTGTTAGCATAAAAACTTAGTTGGGAAACGAACATGGAGAGCTGACGGTAATGGGAGCATTTGGGACGCTTAGTGGGCAGCAGACTTACCAGGTTAATTTCCATTGTTTACGTAGTTCTGAGCGTGCGCACATGACCGAAAACAAGTGGATTTTACCAATTGAGTTCAAATTTCGCAGGTTTTTTATGTTATGCATTTGTTGAGATACAGCAAGAGAGTAGACTGATCTTTGACAAACGAAAGTGTCCAGTGTCTTTAATAAACTGCAAGGCCCTAACGTTTACTTGAAACCGGGGGGGGGGGGAATGTTTATGTCAAAGATAAAAAACATGCGAAAGCCCAGCGAAAGTAAAAGCACTGTACCTCAATGTACTATACATTACAGCGATATTGTTAAGTGGTAGATTAAACCTAACTCATAGTACAAAGTGCACGTCAATGACTTTAAAGGCAGTGGACACTATTGGTAATTACTCAAAATAAATATTAGCATAAAACATTACTTGGTAACAAGTAATGGGGAGAGGTTGATAGTTTAAAACATTGTGAGAAACGGCTCCCTCTGAAGTAGAGTAGTTTTCGACAAATTTGATTTCGAGACCTCAAGTTTAGAATTTTGAGGTCTCGAAATCAAGCATTCGAAAACACACAATTTCGTGTGACGAGGGTGTTTTTCTTTCAATAATATCTCGCAACTTCGATGACCGATTGAGCTCAAATTTTCACAGGTTTGTTATTTTTTTGCATATGTTGAGATACAGCAAGTGGGAAGTCTGGTCTTTGACAATTACCAATAGTGTCTAGTGTCTTTAAGTTATATTTTGTGGATAACGGGTCATCTCTATCATGTAATGTAATGACTGTCGCTTGGGATTTTTTTATAAATTGTGAGTGACATCGAGTATCATAATAAATTAACTTTTACACATCAATAATTTGTTTTGTCTTTGAATTATAAAGTTGTCCCTGGCCTTCCTGCAATATAGCTTTTATAGATTGGTTACATTTTGCCTGTTTGTCTTTAATAGTAACAGTCACGAAAGCGCGGCACTATGTCTTTAGTACACCCAAACAACACGAATCAAATCTCAAAAGAATTTCACTTATAAATTAAATCGAATATCAATAATATGGACATTAAAGTATACCCACCTAGTAGTAGGGTAGATGGCCAAAACCAAGCACATTTTCCCGCCTGCGTGACACCATCCGAAATATTTCACGCGCGTGAAACGTGAACGTCAGAAATTGTGTCGTAAAAAACTCACGTTTTTAGCATACATGAAGTTATCTTTTTCACGTAACGTACAGATAAAATTCGCTACTGTTTACATGGTACCTTTTTATTAGCACAATAAACAAAACAAAAAAATAACTTCATAAGTTATCGCACAACAATATCATGTACATTTTCATGAGACGAATACTAATGTAATACCAGTACCATGTGTGTAGATAATTTGTGACCCGCTATACGTGAAAATGAGTCAGATGTTGACAGTTTCAAGAATTGAGTTGTATGCATGGCTGGAAAGAACACACCAGCAGCAGTAATTTGGTATAAGTCTAAGCTTCTGGGTGTGCCGCGTTGCTGAGTTACTCCCGTTTGAAATTAGCATATACATAATTTTTTTCTGCAAAACGAATTACAAGTAAAGTGATGTTTTAAACTACCATTGCGCGCGAAAGGATACAAATAAGACATTAGTATGATAACAAAATTGTTGTTTTCATTTTTTTTTTTTTTTTTTTACCACATTAAACTGTCCATAACTAAATATGCATTGGGCGACATCTGACTCATTTTCACGTAGCGGGTCACATTTAATCTTCCTGTTCAATGTGATCCCGGATATGTAGGTCAAGTGGGGTCTGATCCATTTCTAGGTCAAAATTATGACCAGTACTCTGTGTCAAAGTGACCTTCAAATTGGTCAAAATTCCTTCGGGACACCATCTAAGAACATGATTAGAAAATTGTACTTTTTTCCAACATTACCAGTTTTAATTTGCAGGATGAAGGCAACAAATCGGTAGTATACAATTAATTTGTTACTCTAAAATTAAATTACTTATTTGATTTCCTCCCATAAACACATTAGGCTCAATACGCACTATGGTAGCTAGCCACGATGCTCTGGTTAAACATATTTGTGACTTGGATCGTGGGATCTTCACTGTTATCTTTGAATACCTGCAAGTATATAATGAATGTGTACCTTTTAGTGATACCTAATATAAACGGGATTTCTGTAAAGTGTTTATTTACACGCGTGGTATGTTTAAAATGTTTTTTTTTTTTTTTTTTCTTTAATTAATGTGTTTTGACATTAATAAATGTTGTAAACTTTCGATGCAAAACTATTTAAAATCTACTTCTATTCAGACCAATAACATAGCATCCATTTCCTTGTTTTTCAAACAATTTCTTTTACAAAAAGCCTTTTAAAAACCAACAACATCAACAGTTGTCTAAAGTGCAAAAAAAACAAAATCAAGTGTATTTTCAAGTGTATTTCCGCTGGATTCGAATACTTGTCTTTTAAAAGGAGTCCAACCAAACCATTGTTTGATTTGCTAGATTTAATGTGTTTATTTCAAGTTGAACTTCAATAGTGAAACAAAAAACAGTAGCCCAATCCAGTTATTTTCCAGGCTGTAATAAAGGCATTTTTATGCTGTGCATTTTATACTGTTGTGGACTCAGTGAACAAGGATTTGAAACTTTGCATGGTGAACTCTGTGAAATTTTGCAACGCAAATTAACGCTTATTGAAAATAAAACAATGTAAATAAACAAATACAAATTAGAGGGCCATAAATCTGTGCAATTATTAATACCGACGCACATCTTAAGATCAATCTAATCTCTTTGTGAAATCGAGCTCAGAAACCACTTTAAAGCCATTGGACACTATCGGTAAACAGTATTGAACACTTCGTGTATCACAACTTATATTGCCTTCCCCCCCCCCCCCCCATACCAATGCTAACTTGCCGCTGAGTCTTCCAGGAAGGACACGTGACGCATTGTTCAAAACCATAATAGACGGACAAAATGTCTAACCCATTTGTTTGCTATTAAGCCATTTCTTTTACATCTTTGTTTTCGGTGGCGTAAAGCAGAAAATCGTTTTCTATAAGGTACAGAAATATACTCGCCATGCAATCATTTTTGGTATTTTCAAGAACATTTTTCCTATTTGAACGTTATATAATAATAATATTAAGAACACTTATAGTGCGCCGGTATCCACCACAAGTGGGTTTCAAAATTTCAGATATTTGTGTCTTAATGTAAATGTTTCTTGCCTACCAGTTACTTATTTCCTGACGTATAAACACATCCACGCCTATATCCTCACAAAAGACACTGGACACTATTGGTAATTACCAAAGACTAGTCTTCTCACTTGGTGTTTCTCAAACATTATGCATAAAATAACAAACCTGTGAAAATGTCGAAGTTGCAAGATAACCGTGAAAGAAAACTCATCCTTGTCACTTAAAGTTGTGTGCTTTCAGATGCTTGTTTCGTTTAGTATGAGAAATTCATTTCCAACCATTTTTTCCCCAAAACAAATATCAATGCATTCTTCCTAAACAAATATCGACGCATTCTTATTTCGACTTATCCATATGAAATAGTTTGAATACATTACCTGGCAATGCAGACAACATCAGAAAAGCAAGCGCAGTTTCATCCATTCTCGAACACTCAACACCAGCTCAGCTTGTGGGCTTGCGGGTAGATGTACACTGCATGCACCCACTTGCTCAGAAGAGCGCATTGTCAGAGTAACTAATCAGGAAGTGACAGCTTCGGGAGTCAGACGCAGTGGATTTTCATTGGTCAAGATCTTTCTAGCCGTAGTATACTACCTTTTACGAGAGGTGTTTTAACAAAAAGTTTCCGGAAAGACGCAGTCAGCTAAAATAGACCGACGACATTGTATTCGCAACGAACCGTTTCTTCTGAAGGATCAGAACCAACAAGGTCAATAAAAGAAAACACTGATTTAAAACGTTGTCTACATGTTAGCCTTGCTCACCAGCCACCATCATACATTATATCTGACATGCTACTTCCATAAGCCTCACCTCAGAGAGCCTCTTGCGGCCGAACATCGCACCGTCTCAGAGCTGGTTCACGTGCTTTTTGTACTGCTGCTCCAAATCTATGGAACTCGTTACCATCACATCTTCGCCATGCAACTTCACATTAACAATTCAAGAAACTATAAATACTCACGTACACAGAAATAACTGACTGGTTTTTTTTTCACTTTACATTGAAACATCTTGAGTTTGGACTTCTTTGTTACATCTTCTGTAGGCGCTTTGTAATCTTGGGAAAAAGCTCTCGAAATCAAATTCGTGGTACTTCTTTCTCGAAAACTACGATAATAGAGGGAGCCGTAAGTTTCCCTATCAACAGCTCTCCATTGCTCATACGTTTTTACACCAACAATTATTTTGAGTAATTACCAATCGTGTCCATCAGTGCCTTTAAGGAGCGTTCATGTACTGAAAACTAAAAACAATTTGTACTGAAAACTGAAAACAATTCTGCCGTTGACGGCGCGCGTCAAAATGACCGCTTTGACGTCATGTCTGGGAGTTTGCTTGTTTGTTATACCTCCATGCTGCAATAAAGCGGCTATACAATTGGAGCTCCACACTATAACGTAACACGAGTGATTACAATATTAACGTTTTTTTTTTTTACCCATACACCGATGTGTGTTAGCACTGTATACTCAGTAATTTCCCGAGTCCTGTGAAAAAAATATCACAGGCATGTTACTCGGGTGGGATTCGAACCCACGACCCTTGCAATTCTAGAGCAGTGTCTTACCAACTAGACTACCGAGGTTGCCCGGTACCTAGAGGCAGTTCGAATCTTATGTTTTGGCAGCGGGTACCGCAACGATATAAGAGATGTTAAATTTGCATCGGGTATAAGGAACATTATTATTATTATTTTTTTTTTACCCATACACCGATGTGTGTTAGCACTGTATGCTCAGTACTTTCCCGAGTCCTGTGAAAAAATATCACAGGCAAATCACGAGTGGTTACGTAATGGAGCTTTTCGCGAATCTTTCAGCACAAGCACTCACTGGATAATGGATTCAAAATAATTTGTGTTTTTTCACAATTAAATTCTATTTCTATAGTCATTAGACTCGATTTCTTTTGAAATGTATTTTTATGGATCAGAACTTCAGAAGTACTTTACCAAGAAGAAGAACTTTGAAGTGGATGCGTTGGTGAAGACGCCAATGAAGAGAGCGAATGATGGGTGTGTGATGATTGTTTGCATATTATGTTCCTGCTTTAAAGGGTATATGTACCTTTTCCTAACAAAAAACACAATGTCCACAGATTTACATTAAAGGAACACGTTGCCTTGGATCGGACGAGTTGGTCAAAACAAAAGCGTTTGTAACCGTTTTTTATAAAATGCATATGGTTGGAAAGATGTTTCAAAAGTAGAATACAATGATCCACACAAGTTTGCCTCGAAATTGCGTGGTTTTCCTACTACTGTGCGAACTAACACGGTCGGCCATTTATGGGAGTCAAAATTTTGACCCCCATAAATGGCCGACGTGTTAGTCGACGAGGTAAAAGGAAAACCACGCAATTTCAAGGCATGTTTGTGTGGATCAATGTATTCTACTTTTGCAACATCTTTCTACCCATATGCATTTTATAAAAAACGGTTACAAACGCTTTTCAAAGACCAACTCGACCGATCCAAGGCAATGTGTTCCTTTAAACTTACACAGTTTGACGATTATGGTAGTAGAAAGCTTCCCTTGAAATTTTACTTACTGAGGTGCTGTAGTTTTTGAGAAATGAGTAAAAGTAATAATTTTCGTCTCAGTTTTAGCATGTAACAACGTATTAACCAGTTATGCTATGGTTTTGGTATAATATCATAACTGGTTAAGGGGGTTTTACATGCTAAAATAATTTTGGTCTCATGAGACCAAAATTATTTCGTGACTTGTTTTACTCATTTCTCAAAAACTACACAACCTTAGTTAGTAATATTTGAAGGGAATTTTTATCTTCAAACCCTGTAAGTTTAATGCAAATCTGTGGACATTTTGAAAAAGTACCCGAATCCTTTACAACAAAATTACAAAAAAGTAAGCATTTGCATAGGCTGGCCTAGTTATATCGGGGAAAAATCATATAATACGAGTTTATTTTATAAGCATATACGAGAAATTATAAATAAATGATTCAAGTCAAGGTCTGATGCGATGATGTAGAGCTGATCAATACCGAGTGTTCTAGTGGTCATTATTCACTGTCAAGTTATAGAAGATCTCACCATGGAGGTATGATCTCACTTACCGAGCTGTTAGGGTTACCGGTGAAAAGTAATAATATAAGGCATTGAGTAATGACATCCTTATGGCCCTTTTCGAAACCCTTTTCTCCTGCGGTCTCCACATTCAGGGCTTGAGCGTATGGGGCGCCGTCTGTCTATTAATTGTTTGGCACTTTTAAGGCATGTTTTTACCATGGTTTATAGCAATTAGGTGTAAACCATAGAAAGTGTTGCCAAATCCTTTTTATGGTTTACATACCAGTAGTATTTGATGTGTGTAAGTTCATGAACATGCAACAAACATTTGTAAATCATGGTTCATAAACCATGGAAACTTTACGCATCTTTAAAACATGGTTTATAGACCAGAAAAATTAAGCATCAAATTCATGGTTTACAAATCATGGTTTATAAACCATGGAAATTGGGTCATCTTAAAAACATGGTTTATAAACCATAAAAATTGAAGCATGAAAATCATGGTTTATAAACCATAAAAATGGGAGCACGAAAATCATGGTTTAAAAATTATGGTTTATAAACCATAAAAATTGAGGCATTTAAAAAACATGGTTTATAAACCATGAAAATTGAAACATGAAAATCATGGTTTACAAATCATGGTTTATAAACCATAAAAATCGTAGCATGAAAAACGTGGTTTACAAATCATGGTTTATAAACCATGAAAGTTGGACATCTTGAAAACATGGTTTATAAACCATGAAAATTGAAAATTGAAACTCATGGTTTATAAACCATGAAATCGGTAGCCTTGATCAAGGCGCTACAGCCCGCCGCGATCTGCAAAATCCCAATCCCCATCACTGAATTCCGCCAGCGCATAACACAGTGCATAATGTGTACAGCGTATGTACACATACGTACTGTACATGTACATGTACCATCTGTATACGGTACACTTACGGTACATGGGTACTTCCTAAGTAGCGCCTTGATGGTTTTGTAACTGCCAAAATTTAGGGCGGAGCTCATTATGCTAATGTATACTAACGACCCGTTCTCATTGGTTGTTGGTTGACCTATAAACTCTCGCTGCGATGTCAATCACAACGTTCTGCAAGCACTCGCACACATGTGCTCGTGGCTGTAGTTGCAATGGCGGCGGGCGAGGGAGAAATCCCTACTATACTAGTAAAACAAAACTGGAAGTCGCTGGAAATCAGTGGTGTATAATTTGCAAAACCACTAAAGAAACTTTCAACAAAATATAACAACCGCGGTTAATGCATCAATTATGGGTTGAGAAATAGAAGGAAGACAATTAGACCATGTGAAATGTGTTTGAGAAAGGTTTAAAAAGTATCCAGGTGTCATGGGTTTCCGGCAAGATGGCTACTTGGTAACAATTCTTAGGTGCTGGGCATATGACAGTACAACACACCCCCATCCCCTTGAAGCACAAACACAGACCAGATGAGATAAGAAACCCAGCTGTTTATTTTGTCTTACTGTATACATATATTATTTATTACGTTTCTCGCGGTAAATTAAAGTTGGGGATCGGAAATATGTGTTGTCGAACATACCAGACGGTAGCAGATGGCGTGTGGCTGAACAACAACTACAAGTAAAGTTCAATTTCATAAACTAACTCTTGCCATACTAGTACTACACTACAACGTTACACTTATAGTACAGCAGCTTTCAATTCAGGGACAAATCTACCAGCTACGTTGTAATATAATTATGATGCTAGTCCTCGTGTTATAATGAAACGCAAGACAACGGAAGTTGTTCGAAGTTGTTCAACACCATTACCGACCGGGCGAGTCTTGTCCGGCTCACCCGTCCGGCAGCGCATTCAGACCCCTTTACAATCATAGCTAATAATACACCACGCTCACGACACTGCATGCTATAAAAGCACGTAGTATGTCCATACAGCTAGCGTACGCACACACACATGGACGTGGCATGATTGCTAGCAGTAATACGTCATTCTCAATCGCGCCTGTGATTGGCCAATGTTTAGAATGACACGCCCACATCATGAATACCCTTTTATCGGAATTCCGATAAAGCTTTACAAACCCATCAAGGCTGTTGTTTGAGCCACGTGTGCGAGGTTGAACGTAGAAAGACACGACCGTACTCACGACTACGCTATACTGTTCTCGCTGTACAATGTATGGTAATGTACATTTGTGTGTGCACTGCATGCGTGTGCAGCGAACCGGGCCACAGTACGTCAACAGCCTTTATCAAGGCTATGAAATCGGAGGCATTGTAAAAACATGGTTTGTAAACCATGAAAACTGAAGCATCAAATTCATGGTTTATAAACCATGAAAATTGAGGCATCAATATAGTTTACAAATCATGGTTTATAAACCATAAGAAAATGTGCACCCACAAATCATGGTTTATAAACCATAAAAAAATGTGCACAAATCATGGTTTATAAACCATAAAAACTGAACGTGGGTTAATTGTGTTCAACCTCCTACACCAAGCATTCTTGCTGATCACTCTTGCTGCAATCTAGACTGGGCCCCTGTCTTTATCCGTCGCTGCCGCTAGATCCAGTGATTCCCATTGGATACAATGCACGTGCAGTGACGTGCATAGACGCCCAAATAGTCACTGCTCTCAAGTCCGCAATGGAATTTGACTGCATATCTATACTGGAAATGACAGAGGTCAGAGGTCAAACTACACGCATGTTTTACAATATTTTTGGAGCCCGGTCTCTGGCGTTATTCACGAGCCTCATGCAACAGTCAGCAGTGGGCAACCGTACACACACACACCCACGTACCGGGCGAGACATGTACACGGCGGGCGATTGCGCGACTATCGCTCAATGGGGATGGGAAGGAGGTTGAATTAATTGACAAACGGCACGTTTACGTGCCGTTTGTCAATTTATTGTTTAGCGGTTTTTTATGGTTTGTAAACCATGATTTGTGAGTGCACATATTGTTATGGTTTATAAACCATGATTTGTAAACCATATTTGATGCCTCAATTTTCATGGTTTATAAACCATGAATTTGATGCTTCAGTTTTCATGGTTTACATACCATGTTTTTACAATGCCTCCGATCTCATGGTTTATAAACCATGAGTTTCACGTTTCAATTTTCATGGTTTATAATCCATGTTTCAAGATGCTTCAACTTTCATGGTGTATAAACCATGATTTGTAAACCACGTTTTTCATGCTACGATTTTCATGGTTTATAAACCATGATTTGTAAACCATGATTTTCATGTTTCAATTTTCATGGTTTATAAACCATGTTTTTTAAATGCCTCAATTTTTATGGTTTATAAACCATAATTTTTAAACCATGATTTTCGTGCTCCTATTTTTATGGTTTATAAACCATGTTTTTAAGATGACCCACCTTTCATGGTTTATAAACCATGATTTGTAAACCATGAATTTGATGCTTCATTTTTCTGGTTTATAAACCATGTTTTAAAGATGCGTAAAGTTTCCATGGTTATGAACCATGATTTACAAATGTTTGTTGCATGTTCATGGTTTGTAAACCATAAACTTACACCAAAAAAAATACTACTGGTATGTAAACCATAAAAAGGATTTCGCAACACTTTCTATGGTTTACATCTAATTGCTATAAACCATGGTAAAAACATGCCTTAAAAGTGCCAAACAATTAATTGACAGACGGCGCCCCATATGAGCGGTGAGAAAGCACTTTTGACAGCGCCCTCTTTAAAATCAAATTCCTTGTTGCACGTATGGGTGGGGTTACCTTCTAATAACGACACTTACATTGAAATGGTGTGCAGGGGGGGGGGGTAACCACTAGCCAACCTACTTACCTTTTTTATATTTGAGGTAACGCTTATTCAAAAACGAAATGATAAAAACACGCGGTCCTACTAAAAGCCGGCAACAAGCCGACAACGCCGACAACAAGACCAGAGCGCCGCCAACACGCCGCCAACAATTTTTGAATACCTCCAAAATGGCCAATAAACCATAGATATATAAGAACTATATGTGTTCTGTAATATAAACATAAATTTAATGGAAAAACTTCACGAAAAGTGTGTATTTTTAAAACACGTTGCTCGCGAAGACCTTACGGCTCATTTCAAGACTACTGGTCAAACGGGTATTACGTGTACTACGTCATGCCTAATTTGCATAAATGAAACCTAAATCACAATCATGGCTGCCATGGTTGAAAGTGGAATTCAGTGATTAAATGTTACCCATTTCTTCTGAAGACAAAAATCGGTTGTGTCAAACTAGATTATTCTGTTCTATTTATTGGGTCCTCCTTACCAAATTGTGGAGATAAACGGGTGAGTATTCAGTTAATATTGAGAAGCACGGACTAAAAAGGGGTCTTTTTTCTCTCTGGCTAAAAAACAAAATGACGAGCTCGTGGCTGCCCGAATTCCGGACAATTGAATGCATTGTTATCATTCGCCTTGTTTTTGTCGGGAAAAACTCTTTTTCCAGACCTGTTTTGAGGGGGTTTGGGTTAAGTTCAAAGTAATCTTAATTTAATTAAGTGTACCGTCTTTGGGAAATGTTTGCAGGTGTCCATAGGAATAGGATTTATTAATATTAATTAATTTAAAGTTTAATTTTAAACAAACCCCAACCCTGCCCAAAAATGAATATAAACATGATAAATATTAAATCAAAATCATAAATTTTCAAAAGGATAACTTTCTATATGACGCAACCGAAAAGTTTCCGTATGGCGCCACCACTTTTTCATTCGATATGAAATAATATAGTATCTAATTTACCTCAATGAGATATCCCTTTTTGTAAAAATGAGTGAAAAAGTGGTGGCGCCATACGGAAAGTTATCCGACGCAACCACTTTTTCACTAATTTTTTACAAAAAGGGGTATCTCATTGGGTTGAATTAGATTAGGCTATTAGAATGAAATTTTTAGATTTGCGTCCGGGCTTTTTTTCATTTTTCATTATTCATTATTTTGCACACGAAGATGCGCAATCTTCATTTTAAGCAAACTGTAGCTCAATACATTAATTTGCCTATTAGTATTGTGCATGGCGCAAATTAAAAATTGCGCAGAATATCTTTGCGCAAATTTGTTGATTGCGCTCGAAAGCAGATGCGTGTTTTACTGCAAATAAATCACGATCGCGGCGGAATGTCTGCCTTGTATAGTACTACTACTAAAATGCGTAATAACCTTTTACCCTTGTTCGATGATTTGAACTTGAACATTTCTGATGCAGAGTCTTTTATGTGAAAATAATGAAATTTTGTGAAAATAATGAAAATTTTGGCGGTAGCTTTCAGAGCATGCGGGCGATGGACACAAATCTATCATTTTCATTCTCATGGCCTTACTATATTGTTTCATATCGAACGAAAAAAAGGTGGCGCCAATACGGAAACTTTTCCCATAAAAAATTAGGAACGGTCCCAACCGCTAGAGGGCGCTGTGCGCGCTGCACCAATTTCCATGAAAGATAAATTGCGCTGCGATCTCACTTTAGTGTGCTAGCCCTGTAGTAGAACGTCAGTCAGTGCCGCCACTGCACTGACGTCCTGGGAATAAAGCTTTGTGAACTAGAATTTGAATACAATTTTCTTTATTTTTTACCTGATTTGAGAAGTTGAAATTCCGTTCATATATTCTTACTCCTTAGTGTCCTTTAATACACTTTCAATGAGTTCACAGCTAACAAATAATATATCCATGGAAGAAATTATTTTCGAATTTAAGTCCTGCATTGGCGATGTGATCATCATGAATAGACCTTATGCATTGACATCATCCAGCGGCCATCTTAGTGGAAAAACGGTGACGAAACAATCAAAACGCACAGATTTGTACGTGCGGCGTACAGGATTGGCCAATGAACAACCTCCTTTTGACCTCTAGGTGAGGGCGCCCTACTGAAATGACGTCATGTGCACAAGGTCTATTGATAATGTGAGCCCAAATGCGCATGGCTTTGAGCACAGTGCTGCAATTGGCATTATCTTGCAGTTAATCGCCGTCAATTAGTTAGGTGCCGCCAACTCGCCTTCAACTCCTCCAATAATATACATTTAAAATCTAGGAGGCATAAAACTGCAACGTAGTTCAGCTCAAATATAAATTTTTTAAGTTTTAGGTAAAATTTTTGGCTTTATGCAGAAATTATTTCTAAGCAGCAAAGCAGACTGCCGCCATCTTGCTTTTACAGGGCTTGTACATAATATGGACAACAGAGGGTGCTTTCCTGCATATGGAATAGTCTTGTGAAAATGTCAATGCTCGCTACCGCATAGTATACTATGTTCTGCGCTTCGTGTAAATTGCTCGCTGATGTCTTAGGTTAAGACTAACTCATCTGCTTAGTGGATGGTTGACGCGAGTTGACAGCGATTTGGTTGCAAATAGTAGACCGCCATTGATCAATGCAAGAAAGTGTTAACACGTAAGTTAGTGCATGATGTGCGTATGTGAAACATGTATGCTAATAATTAGTTTGAGTAATTACCAACAGGCCAAGTGTCCAGTGTCCACTGCCTTTAACATGTTTTAACCCATAATTACATTTCAAACCTTGGTTGCAGACAACCATGGCACATTACGGACAAGCAGCAAGGAAAGATCCTCCCTGGTCACAGCTAGGGGCAGCAGGATTAGGTGAGTGAGATCTCTATTGTATAAAGGCCCAGTCACACAGGCCTCGATAACGTCAGCGAGAATATGTTAACAATGCGGGCCCACGATTGGTTGAATGAGCATCCATGGGCGTATCTGCGTGGAGCAATTCATCCAATGGAATGCGTTCTCTTTGCGTCGTTATTGTTATCGCTGCAGTGTGATTTGGCCTTAAAGGATTCGGGTACTTAGTCAAAAATGTCCACAGATTTACATTAAACTTACAGGGTTTGAAGATAATGATAGTGGAAAGCTTCCCATCAAATATTACTAACTGAGGTTGTGTAGTGTTTGAGAAATGAGTGAAACAAGTAACAAATAATTTTCGTCTCAGGAAGACGAAAATTATTTTAGCTCGTTAAATGCCATTAACCAGTTATGATATTATACCAAAACCATAGCATAACTGGTTAATACGTTTTAACATGCTAAAACTGAGACGAAAATTATTTGTTTTACTCATTTCTCAAAAACTACAGCACCTCAGTAGTAGGCCTGGGCGAATTATTCGAATATCCGGTTAATGGCAAATAGGTTTTCCTATCCGTAACCGCGAATGCCTTTTTTTTTCTAACCGGATATCCGCATAGGGCGCAAATAGCTATTTATAAACCGGATAGTTCTGTAATTACAACCAAGTAACCGGATATTCTTTAATATCCGAATATCCGCGGACGTCGGGCGACAACTGATATGAATGTTTTGTCTGAATCCTTATGAAACTTCTATTAAGACAGCATAAAACAGCATAAATTAAGTATTTAACTATGCTCACCTCCGTGAAGAGTTAAAACAATGACATTTCTGACGTAATTTGTTCAAAGATTACAAAAGTTTTCCTTCACGTAGAGTCAATCACGATCAAAAGAAAAAGCAAATCGCCATCTTTAAATTAGACCCGGTCATTTTTATGAATGAACCGAGTGACACTGTCTAAAACTAATATCAATCCGCCCATAAGATCTCATTCACAAACGAACAGAGCCCTCTAGCGGCAAAAAAAACCTCTTCGAATATCCGGTTAATTTCGGATAGTTGGTCAGCGGTATCCGAATAACAAAATTTCACTATTTGCCCAGCACTACTCGGTAGGTAAATTTCAAGGGAAGCTTTCTACTATCATAATCTTCAAACTGTGTAAGTTTAATGTAAATCTGTGGACATTGTGTTTTGTGTTTAAGGAAAAAGTACCCTTTAATGCAGGGTTCTGCCCAGAATTTCTTTAGTGGTGGAAAAATGTTTCCCTGGAAACTATTGCGAAATGGGTCAGTTACATGGTAGACGAATAGGCCTAAATAGACTTGAATCAAAGAAGTGCTCAAAATTCATGGCTTTGGATAAATACCCAATTTTACATTTTGTTGAAATCCTTTTTGCAAGTCTGATGTGCTTGAATCTAGGCTTGGACGACAAGTAAATTTTACTGCGTGACCACAAATAGTTACGACTTTGACACTAGTCGCGACTAATTTTTAATTCCCAAGATCCATTACTGCATAATATTTTCTGACAAACCTGTAGAAGTTTGAGATTGATCGGCCACCTGGGTCACAAGAAAAAAGTGAAAACCGATTACACATTTTGTATGACATTGCTTTAAAAAAAAAATGAATAAAATGCCTGTTGAGCGATAAACTCAAAATGGGAAATTAGTTTTATTTATTTATCATCAAATATGACCTTTCAGACAGAAATATTTCAAGGGATGTTTTCTACTATCGTCATCATTTTTTTCTTACTAATTCTGCATTGTTCCTTTAATGTTTTATTTGTGCATTTGTTTGTAGGGCAAGCAGTAATGTCCGCTCAGGGGCCCACTCTAATTGGAAATCCACAAGCTGGTGGTCCGGCTGGTGTCTACGCCCAGATGGGAGCGCCAGGGGTAGCACAGGGTATTCCCCAGGCTAGCGCTTATCAAATACAACAACAACAACAACAACAGCAGCAGCAACAACAACAACAACAGCAACAACAACAGCAACAACAGCAGCAACAACAACAGCAGCAACAGCAGCAACAGCAGCAGCAACAGCAACAGCAACAACTACTGGTTCAACAGCAACAAATGCAGGTCAACCAGGTAATGGCAAAGTCAAATGGGAACTTAAAAAAAAAAAACGCACCCATTTCAGACAGGCGTGCCAGAGTCGCGCCAAAGCAAATAGATTAGGAGCGACTTAAGGTCGACCCAAATAAATTTTGGTTTCAGTCAGGCAAACTAAACGTAACATTTACGTTAGGTTCGACTCATAACAAGACCAACATCTGAAACCAAGACGCTCCACAGTTGTACCGGAAGACTGCAACAGTCTATCTTTCAACTTTTAGCGTGTCCTGTTGCTTTTAACTGTTTAAGACGTCAAACTTTTCATGTACTTAATGTACTCATGCGGTTTGGTGCCTGTCTAATTAGTACATGATGTTTCAAACAGAGAAGGTTGGTGGGGAGCATTTTGTTTGGTAAAGTACATTGTCTAAATTAAAAGTAACTGTTACATTTCAGATGAATGCCCTGCAGTCCAACATGGCAGCACCGGCAATCGCCCAGAATAACCCAGCCGGAGTAGGAGGAAATGCAGCCCAGCTGACTGTAAGCTACCCAGCACCTCGCTCCACCCAGGCCCCTCAGCCCAAGCAGAGGGTGTTCACTGGCACTGTCACCAAAATGCATGATACATTCGGCTTTGTGGATGAAGATGTGTTCTTTCAAATGACGTACGTACTTAATTGTCACAACAGTTATCAGGCCTGGAATTTCATCTTTGAGAGGGCATGGTTATTTTGGATAGAGCGCTTCCATTGGAAACCAAGTCGTTGAAGGGGCACCAAGGTCAAGATCAAAGGCTACAGAAGGCATGGCATTTGTTTCCTTAAAGATGCTATGTCAGATTTTTGGCCGATTTGACCCAAGGTATTTCGATGGGGGTCGAGAAAGTTACAAGCTTTCATTTGAGCCATTGCTCGAAAAAGTCCGCCAATTATTAGTAGCAGTGAAATAAAGTGCTCAAAATTAGTTTTTGTCGGGATCCCGACAATATATCACGTGACCAATTCTTATGTGTTTTAAAGAAATGTTTTGAATTTTTAAATAAAGGTATTTTCTCTTAGGTAAAGGGCACCCTATTTGGAAATTGTTAATTTCTACTTTGGCATTGCAAGGGCACCAAGGCAGTGACCAGGGGGCATGGAGGCAATTGCCTCTGCTGCCTCCAAGAAAGATCAGGCCTGCTGATTTCTATATGCTAATTACATTCAAGCATGCGTACAGACAAGGGTCACAACCGGGATTCGAACCCTCATTTTGCCAACCAAAATGTTAGTACACATGCGCAATTTATCGTTCCTTGGAAGGGTCTATTGTAGGGGACAATATCAATAATTTATTTCTCTTTTCAATTTCTTGATAGCTCTGTCAAAGGACCTCTGCCCAAAGTCATGGAGAGAGTTTTAGTGGAAGCTACATACAATCCAAATATGCCCTTCAAATGGAATGCAACTAGAATTCAAGTTCTACCCAGTCAGGTAAGACAAAAATCACCTATCCCCTTTCTTACCCTAAACCCTTATGGACAATGCCAGCGTTACGGACATTACATTTCAGACAGTTTTCAGAAGTCCAAGAGCTCAATTTGCCAAATGATTATCTAAAATCTTTCATCACCACAACATAGTAGTCCGTATGGAGAGCATACACTGTGAATTTCAGTCTGTATCTCTTATTTATTTATTGATATAATAATAATAATAGTAATATGTGTATTATACAACAAGGCATAAAAATGATTTATATAAACAGCAAAATCCTTTCTTTTTTGAACTTTTAGCAGCAGCAGAGCATACCGTTATTGAAAGCTCCTCCCGGCCAAGGTCTAATGGGCCAAGCTCCCCCCTCTATGATGGGTATGCAACCTCAGGTTGGAATGGGACAAGGGGTAGCTCCACCTATAGTACCAACAGGACCTGGTAAGTTCATCTCTTAACATTTTACATTTAACTTAAAATGCACTGGACACTATTGGTATTTACTCAAAATATTCGTTAGCATAAAAATCTTACTTGGTAACGAGCAATGGAGAGCTGTTGTTAGTATAAAACATTGTGAGAAACGGCTCCCTCTGAAGTAACTTGGACAATGGAGAGTCTGGTCGGATAAAAATGTCAGCTACTTGGCTGCCCGCACAAGAAAATCATCATAACACAATCTTCCTTAAAGCTTTTGAAAAATAAATTTTGGGTAAACTTTGTAATAGTAAATCACTCACTCTTTTCAAACTAAAAGCTAAAGTATGCTTTAATCCACCAGCTGTTTCAGATAACTCTTTTAACCTATTTTACTGTTGCTGGAAACACCCCCCCCCCCCCATTTTGATATCGACGTACACGTTAACTGTTACTTGTTGTTGTACGTGTTCTTGTTTTGTGTTTGTTTTGTCCATTGTAAAGCTTTTGATTTGTAGGCTGTTCTTTGACAAGCTACGCTTTTTGGAACATGCCTCCACATTCACATATATTATTGCCTGTACTTTTTGATGATGACATTGAATTGAACTGAATATCATGTGAAGTGTTGTGCAGTGCATGTTGTTGTTCCTTCCTCCTATTGCTACGGTGTTTTGTTGTGGGTGCTGTTGTTTTTTTGTTTTGGGGGGAATAATTTCTTTTGTGTGCAGGGGTCTGGGTTTACACAGCTTTTGGTGACAGGTTTTATACTTTTGTTTTAACCTTGACAGCCCCTGTACAACTTGTAACTATTGTGTATGTCTAAAGATTTTAAATAAAATTAAAATAAAATAAAAGAACCCAGTGCACTTATCAAAAAGAAAGTGTTCCTGGCTGTAGCTGCTGATTGCGTCGTAGCATCTTGTAAACCCTTTTAAGGTGCTACCTAAATGGGTCTTAATAATAATAATAATAATGTTTTCATTTATATTGCGCCCAATCCATAAAATGTACACAAGCGCATAACAAAATAATTATAAAAAATGTAACATTTTACAACAGGAAAATATACAGCAATCCAAACAAACTGAAAATACAAGAACCTTACAGGACAATCCGAAGAGTTAAAATTGCAAAACATAAGACAGACCAAAACAAACAAGTAAAGGAACAATATATTTATATGCACAATCAGTAAAAAGCTTCTTTAAAAAGATAAGTCTTAAGGACAGATTTAAAAATATTGAGAAGGATTTTAGTATTCCTAACTTTAGTAACCTATCTTTCTGTAGAATACTAACATGACTAAGCGCCTTGAGTAACTTGTTGGTAGATACGTGCGCTATTTAATACTTTAATATTATTATTAATGAAGATTTAACTGACCAGTCTTTAATTCTCTTCACGTACAGGTGGACCAGGCTTACTTGCCCACCCTCATGGCCCAATGCAGGTTCAGCGCCGACCTGAGCCTGTCCGCACTGACCCACTGCGTACTTCTTACGACCAGCGAGACCGCGACAGGGAATCGCGAAGACGTGAACGGGAACTGGAGCGAGAACGAGACAGGGAACGGGAACGAGAACGCGACCGAGAGAGAGACCGCGAGAGAGAGCGAGAAAGAGAACGTGAGCGCGATCGACGACGTATAGAGCGAGAGAAGACGCCCCCTGCACATCACCGTTCCTATTCTCCTCGACGCTCACCAAAAAGGACTCGCAGACCTGCACCTCGCTATGTTGTACAGATTGCAAAACATTCCTTAGACATGTAAGTATATATTATGTAGGATTAGCATTCACCTTGCCACCTAGTACCGGGAGTTTCAACATTTTTGCTTAAAACAGTTTTATTTTTCAAACCTTTCGTAATAATTTGTTATGACAGTTGTCACACAAAAAAAATGACTTAACCAAGTAGCAAAAATGAACAATCTCATGAAATCCTTCTCATAGAAATGCTTTCTGCCTGTTTGATACAAACTTTCAAGTCACAAATTTGGAAAGAATGATTCGTAACAGTTGTGCTTTGCTCAACTCCTGCGAAACATTTGCTTGCGAAAACAGCTCTGTGAGGTCAAAATTCACTTCTCATTCGCAGGGAGTATAAATTGGGCTTTAGAACACGAGAAACACTAATAATACTTGCGTTATTAGTAATAACATCAGCAGTCGTTACACCACAATGTCATAGGTTTAATATCATTATACTTCTGATTTGTATCTTTTGCCAATATTCAGCTCCAAAACAAATGTCATCGAACTCCGTAAGCGTTACAGTAACATGTATATCCCAAGTGATTTCTTTGCGTCTAACTTCACCTGGCAAGAGGCTTTCCCCTTGCATCGTACTCTTGGGTTAGGCAACAGTTGTAGCTTCCATGTCATGAGTAAGGACGTTGAACCCCTGGAGAAGAACTCTGCGGTATTGGAACCGTCTGATGCAAGCTACAAATACAGTGCAAAGGTATGCTGTTTTGATATCTTTTTGTAGATCAAGATTTGGAATCATGAAATGAACCCTTACTCACGGTGAATGAAGATGTATGTAATAAAATTAACATGTAGAAGTTTCAGATTTCGTTAGTCGTCAAGTTTTGGTGAACAAAAAGTGAAAATCACAAAGCAATGTTAAGTTTTAACTCTCTGCGCGGAATTCTCCCGCATAGTCATGGAAGGAGGGCAGTTTATCATGCTGTTTGACCTTAGCAGAGGTTTCCAATTCAATTCAAATATTTTAGTAAGAAATTAGTTCTTTCTCAAAAACTATGTCACTTCAGAGGGAGCCGTTTCTCACAGTGTTTTATACTATCAACAGCTCTTTATTGCTCGTTACCAAGTAAGTTTTTATGCTAGCAATTAGCTGAGTAATTACCAAAAGTGTCCAGTGCCTTAAAGGCAGTGGACACTATTGGTAATTATTCAACATAATTATTAGCATAAAACCCTACTTGGTAACAAGTAATAGGGGAGGTTGATAGTATAAAACATCGTGAGAAACGGCTTCCTCTGAAGTAACATAATTTTCAACGAATTTGATTTTGAGACCTCAGATTTACAACTTCGTGTGACAAGAGTTCCTTTTTTTTCATTATTATCTCGCTATTTCGACGACCAATTGAGCTCAAATTTTCACAGGTTTGTTATTTTATGAATATGTTGAGATACACCAAGTGAGAACACTGGTCTTTGACAATTAGCAATAGTGTCCAGTGTCTTTAACATCTACCCTTATTTCTGCCCACCCAGGTCATGATGATGGCATCAAGCAACCTGGAAGACTTCTACGAGCAGTGTTGCTCAAGGCCACAGGACTCCAGCGATGTCCGCGAGAACTTCCAACATCCGACCCGTCTCATCAACTTCCTTGTCGGTCAGAAGGGTAAAAATGAAGCCATGGCCATTGGGGGTCCCTGGTCCCCGTCGTTGGATGGTCAGGATCCTCTGAACGACACCACTGTGTTGATCAAAACTGCTATCCGAACAACCAAAGCGCTGACCGGGATCGATCTGAGTGATTGTCTTCACTGGTATGTATTTATTTTTATTTTTTCCGCCAACAATTTATCTAATAAGACATTCACTTTAGTTCTTTCTTATGCAACATTCCTGCATGCATGTGTTACGATAACTATGGTGTATCTGAAAATAGTGATGTGTTCTTATCGAGGTATTGTAGATGTTTAGAGGTCAGGTCATTGCATCTTAGTGTGGTTCTCCAGAGATATGCGGTCTGCAAGACGCTTCATCCACGGTTTGTTTTGATGTTTATTTGAGGGTAACATTAATTCATGGAGGAATGATTGATTACACCTTTAGAGCTAAGGGGCCATTCAGAATAGTAAATGTTAAACAAACATTGATTCATCCAGGAAAAGGCCACTGAATGTGACTGATGCTCAGGAAATAGAAATAAAGTTCATTAGAGGCATTACTTTGTTCTTTAGTGTATAGATGATAGGACCTGTGACATTACATGTTTACAAAAGAGCCACCAAGCCTGGACTTCCTGCAGGCATGATTTGTACACAGCCTTATGGAAGAAAACATAAAATCTTATATTTTATGAAGATTTCACTGTCCAATTTTTATCAACTTTTGATATGATAAAAGGGGGCGCATCTCAAAACTTGTTCAACTTTTACTTTCATAACTCTTGGGTTTATGTGGAGATTGTGACACAAAATGTAAACTTTCCCATATGACCAGTGCAGTATCTTGCCTGCCAGAGTAGCCAAACAATGTGCAAGGTCACACTTATTTTAAACAAAGTTCACATGGTCTATAGATTATAATTTGGGGTGGATGGGTCAGTCATACCCATTTAAACAAAATGTTAGAAATAACTATTGACCCTTCTTAATGGCCCCTAACATCTTTCATTGTAAGACCTCAACAGCAACCATGATTCGTGGTATGAAAGGTGACTGCTTAAATGAGAAAACTCTTAATGTTTACTAATGCCTCTGTTGACCTCGATGCGCAATTCCTCAATTTGTGAACTACAGTAGGCACAAAAATATTCTAAGAGAAGAAACAAGTGCAATAAAAAATCATTTTCCATAGAGATTAAGTAAGAGAATGTTACTATGCGGAACTTTTATTACGGCCGACATTCTGTAGCAAAGCAAACATTTAAAAAGGTAAGTTTGAGTTGGATTGCAACAGCAAGTTGGAGTCGGCATGTAAGCATTGGTAGTTAGTGAAGTGAAGACCATGCTGTACTTGTTGTGAAGTTTGTTTATGGTAAGGATTCACCCGGAAGTAAAGATACCATCAAGTCAATCTGCGTTTTGCTTGCACTTAAAAAAAAAATATATATTATGCAAGTATGCCTCAAACAAGGCTAAAAGCCACTCTAGTGATACAAGAAGAAAATGATTAAACATGAAAATAAATCAGGAGAGCTGGAGGCAGGAATTGATATTCCTTTTAGTACAATCTAGATTGTAGGATGGAGGGAAACATGCACCAGGCAAGGAGTTCCAAAGAGATGCAGTACAGTACGTAGAATAAAGCTGTTGGAATGACCCTCTGTTCTTTGCGCTATGGCGGAACCATCGTGATCAGGAAGACAATTAACGCTCAGGTCAATCACAATTGAGAAATGGTTTGAATGTCGTGGAACAAGAGTAACCCTCAGTAAAACCATGCTCGGGTCACCTACGATCAAAGACTGGTTGCTAAAGTGCGTTCGGAGGAAATGCATGTTGCGCGCAAGCTTAACACAAAAACAATCAATGCATATGGTACTCAATGTTAAATCTCTAGACTGGGTTATTTGAAATGCATGTTGCGCGCAAGCTTAACACAAAACACAATCAATGCATATGGTACTCAATGCCAAATCTCTAGACTGGGTTATTTGAAATGCATGTTGCGCGCAAGCTTAACACAAAACACAATCAATGCATATGGTACTCAATGTTAAATCTCTAGACTGGGTTATTTGAAATGCATGTTGCGCGCAAGCTTCTGCGGACAGCAAAAAGGTACGCACTTATTACATTTTTTTTTTATACAGGTTGATGTTTGAGCAATTAACATGCTTTCTCATTGTGTCCACGATTGATTTACTTAACATTTCGTATAACTTTAAATATTGCTGGCTCATTAATGAATGTGTATGGATGACTGGAAAATTTAGTTCAGCGGAACTAATGTAAGTTTTTGTAAGTGTTTGTAATTGTGTAAGTGTTTTTATGACATTATTGAGTTGTGTAAAGTGACCTATACCATCTCGTTCTTTATTGAACAAGTATCATCAATTAAAGGGAAGGTACATGTTTGGTAGTTACTCAAAACAAATATTAACTTAAAAACTGACTTGGTAACAAGCATTGGAGAGCTGTTGATAGTATAACACATTGTGGGAAATGACTCTCTCTGAAGTAACTTAGTTTTTGAGAAAGAGGTAATTTCTCACTAAAATTATAAAAGACTTCTAGCTAGAAGTCTTTTATTCCTATCTGAAAGCACACAAATTCCTCCAACAAGGGTGTTTTTTCTTTCATCATTTCCTCGCAACTTCGATGACCAATTGAGCCCAAATTTTCACAGGCTTGTTGTTTTAAGGTTACGATGAGATACACCAAGTGAGAAGACTGGTCTTTGACAATTACCAAACGTGTACCTTCCCTTTAAGAATGACTAACGAATGGGGAACAAGTCGATTAAAAAGTTATTTTGTCATTTCTTTGGCTAAAATTCTTCAAACTCACAGTGACATTAAAAAAAAGAATAATTTAATTAACCAAGTTATAAAACATTCATGGTGTACACTGGAGTTTAATTTAACCTCAGTATAAGGAAATGTTCATCACTTTAATTACCTCTGCAGATCAAGCAATAGTCAATACATTGCATACTTCATGAAGTCAGTAAAGGCAATCACCTCTATGCCCCCTCAATGATGCCGTGATGCCTCTTAAAATGTCCCAGTAGATTTGTAACGTGCCCTTAATATAGGAGTGCTCTTTTGCCAGAGGCCTTGCCCCCACAACAACAAAGTATCACTGAGGCCTGTTAATCACAAAGATTGGCTTTATTTCAAAATATAAATTTTTGATTTTTGTTGAGTATTTGTTTTGGAGACTCCTTGGTAACAGCACTGCTAGGTAATCATGTGTATTGCGCATAGATGCTCCCGCATTATGCATTTATAAATGTTTGTCATTTCATGTAATGTGTATATGGTTGATAACACAAAACTTACTGTCTGTGACTATTTTGTCAGATCTACCAATCCTGTATTCTACCATTAACATTGAAACAGTTGGGTTCGTTCGGTTTAAAGTATAACTTTGGGGGTATAAAGAGGAACAGAGATGGAAATTTAAATTGTCCTCCTCACTTGTAACAAAAAAACAATGCCCTGTATTCTAAAATGTCACCAGCTGTCATATTTAAAATTCATTTCGACTCCAATCCTAGTCTTACCATTTTTAACCTCACTCATACTTTTTTCAAATGTACATCTAGACTATAAAAAAGACCCGCAGCTATCCCTTAAAAGGGGCTCGGGTTTCGTTAATGCACTGTCATTCAAACCCCCACCAGGTTCCGGTTTCTTGAGCTGCATTACCATCGCCCAGAGAGGATCTCCAAGGGCCAGCTTGTCCCCGCCTGTGTTGAAACTGTGGTTATTTTCCTTCCGGATGTATGGCATCTTTTACCCACCAGGGCGGAGTTCGAGGGGCTCGGAGCCCGTTACAAGCAGAAACTCCAGGAGCTGCAACAACAGCCTCCAGGGAAGACACCGAGCAGCGACTTGCAGGCACAGAAACTAGTATTTCTACACACTCACTTTTAACCCACAAAAAAATCATTTTCAACACATAACTTCTTTAAAAAAAAAAACATTTTTAATCTTTCCCCAATGTATTTCTATTTTATTGAAAACCAAAAATACCTTAACAAGTTTATTACCTAACTGTTTGCTTGTCCGAGCAGCATTAATACACCAATATTTTTTTAACTTATATTAATTAAAGTCGGATTACTATTTGAGGGGTCTTGTCAAAATTAATCTAGGACAGGTAGTCCGAGAACAATTCTCTGATGTCAAATTTTCGTTGGATTTTTGTCTGACTGTATTTCTGTTTGAGACACGTTTGTTTTTCACTGAGCGGCATACAGTTCTCCCATGCACTAAAGACATGCCACTTAGCGCTCTCTGCTTACTGGCGAATTCTGCCCAGACAATCACCATTCTCTGCGTGACGTCATGCACCCAATTTCTGCACAGAATTCCCTTCATTTGGCCTGCGCCGATGTATGGCTTACATTAAGTAGAGCTATGAAGATTGGTTGTAGTAGAAACAAACTTGCGGTTTTTGAGCGATCTGGATAGTTTGGATGTCATTCTATTTCAAAACTAAGATCTTAGTGTCAAGAAGTTGATTAAAGTGAGCCATCCTGCTTGTTTTCCTACAATACAATTGGTGGCCGAGTGGTTAAGAGCACCGAATTCAAACTCTGGTGTTTCTGATCAGCAGAGTGTGTTTTCTTATCCCAAGCCATGACACTTGTGTCCTTAAGCAAGGCACTTAACCATTGCTTTGTCCTTCGGATGGGACGTAAAGTCGTTGGCCCCATGTGTTGTGTAAATGCATGTAAAAGAACCCAGTTCACTTACCGTATTAAGAGAAGAGGTTCGCCCCAATGAACTTTCGCCGACACCCAATTTCAAACAAGGGGAATTTACAGCAGGTAAAAAACCTTGCCCTGGATGGTACTGGATCACTTGGTTGTCCTAGACTAATTTTGACATAGTCCCTTATTCATCTCAATATACAACCGTTGTCAACACCGCAAAACGGGTTTGTCACCACACATCAATTTTAATGGAGCAAAACTATGCATTCGGAAAGATTTTACTCCTGAAAATTTTGACTGCTTTTTTTGTTCAGCGACTTTCTAAAACAACATGTTCTTCAAGCTGAATCAATTTGTTGCTTAGCTGAATGATAAAGTGCAACTAGATCAAAGGGGGCAAAGCCGGGCATTAACCATTCAAACTCATCTTTTCTTATACAAAGTAGGCATATACAGTATTTTTTTACAGCTATTCTACAGTCGGAGTGAGTACAAAGCTTAAGGCTTTCCGTGGTTCTTTCAGTGAGCCAATTTGAGCAACTCGTCAAAAATCTTCCAGGCATCATAACTTTTTTCCCTTTTTTTGGAGCACACCTTCAATTTAGATGGGTCGGGTTTCAACAAAAGTGTTGTTTAACTTGGTTGATCTTTTACCATTTCATTGGGGACAATTTTGTCAATTTTTTTTATTTTTATTTTTTTTTTATTTTTTAATTCTAATTCTCAGCTTTGCTGGTAGCATGGGGAATAACACTTTTAAAATAAAAACACAATTGGACATTTGTTTGTGTTTTTAATACGAAGGGATGCCACTTTATTCATCGCAGAACTGAGGATCTATCTGGAAAGCATCCCATTGTCCACTCAGGACATGATCTTTAACTTCACTATTATATCCATCTCACTGACAGATAAGACACGACCGATTCCATGGCCTCTCGGAAATATGGAGACCAGCTTCTCACGAGAATATTAATATCTATAAACTCTAATAAGCCTTCAGAAAGAAACTCCTCAAATTATTAATCTACCAAAAAGAGTCCTTGGACTCAAACATCACAATTCGCTTATTTTGTGAACCAAAAAAACAACAAAAATAAGCTTTTTTCCAACCAAGTATAAAAATATTGATCAACAACTATTTGTAATTTTGTTTAGTTATATAATTAGCTTCTCCGAAGCTTCCTTGTCAAGAGAACATCTTATCCTTCTTTAGACATGTTTCGTTCATTTAAAAAAATAGAGTGAATTGATGTCTCATTTTAACAATGGACCAAGTTTTGACATTTTGCCTTTTCTTTCCTCTTTTTAGGAGGAGGAGGAAGAGTCCGAGGCATCGGTTACCATGACGCCAGTACACTTCAGTCTTCTCGATCCCAAGACTATGAAGGTGAGTTCGAAGTCAGGAAATGAACCGGTTTTGCTTTGTGCCAATTTGTGTATACATGCTGCTCTCACACTACGGAGAATAGGAATATTTGGCAACAACGGTTTTCTTCATTCGTCCTTTCTAAAGGTAAATGACCTCCGACAGGAGTTGGAGTGCCGAGGTCTGAACTCCAAGGGGCTGAAGTCACAACTTATCGCCCGCCTCACTAAGACGCTGAAGATGGAGGCCGAAAGGGAAGAAGAAGGAGAGGCTGCAGTGAGACCTCCAGGGACTGAAGATGATGTCACGTTCAAAGATAACACTAAGGACGAGGAGGAGATGGAGACGGACTTACAGAAAGAGGTAAGCATTTAATTAGCCTGTTGACCCCTTTCATGGCACGCTTACCATTTTGGTGGGCAATAGGTTTACGTGTTAAGTCGCCGCATCGCCTAACGCACAGTGACATTGCCCACCAAATGGCGCTTCCAAGATTATTCTGATGATGACGTCAGGTGAATTGGGTCAACACAGTACCCTTGATATTATAATAACAATGTTGAAGTCTTATATAGCGCACATAATAATAATAATAATAAATAAATTGTTGGAGTTACGAATTCTGAGACCCAATTATGTATCACTTTATAAGGGTTTCCAAGGTGCTACTGCGCATACAGCCAGGAACACTGGGGTGAACCCCTTCTCTTTTCGATAAAGTGTACTGGGTTCTTTTACGCCTGTTACACAACACACGGGACCAATGGCTTTAGGTCCCATCCGAAGGACGTTCTGCGCCTCCGAATAGGGTTTTTGTACACTAGATAGATGGCTCATTGTAAATGCATCTCTACTATTTTTATTATTAGGACAAGAAGAAACTTGATGAGAAACAGAAGAAGGATCTTGAGCGTAAATACAGCTTACCAGAGAGTCCCTCTCTAATAGTCCATCCCTCCAGCACGGCAAAGAGTGGAAAGTTTGAATGCAACGTTGTGTGTCTGAGTGTTCTCCTAGATTACAGGATTGAAGACAATAAAGAACATTCATTTGAGGTAAGCACTTTTTTTTTAAGATTAAGCTTAGCAGTTTTCAGTTGGGTAAAGGCCAAGTCGCACTGAAGCGATAACGAAAACGATAACTATCACGATGCGAAGAGACCGCATTCTATTGGTTAAATGAGTGGGCGTGTTCTGCTTGGAGCACTTCAACCAATAGAATTTGTTCTCTTTGCGTCAGGTAGTCTGATAACAATTCTCATGTGTTAAACTGTTGATGGATTACCAACATCGAACAACGAGAACCATTAAAACGCAACCTTACCATGTTAAAGCAATGAACGTAGAACCAAAGTGGTCCCAAAATTACAACAACAAATTTGAATTCACATTACAAACAGTTTTTAATTGAGCAAGTGTTATTAATTTGCCTATTCCAAGAGAGATTGATCAATATACAATCCTAAAAATTGTTTACAATGGGTGTTTTCGATTTGCGTGTTATCAATAAAGATGCTTCTTGGAGACCTCCATCCTCACACAAAATCCTACTTATATTTTCCTTAATCATTATAAGTTAATGTAAATTATATCACTTTTCTTTGTGTGTGGTGAAAATAAAAGAAATGAATGAATGAATAAATGAATATCTTTGTCTGGCTTTTTTCAGGTATCTTTGTTTGCAGAGTTATTCAATGAGATGTTACAACGAGATTTTGCATTCAATATCTACAAGGCATTATACCAAGCACCAGAAAAGAAGGAAAAGGTACATTGTTAATCATCCTATAGACCTTTACATGCTTGCTGCCTCTTGTTCTTGTCCTCATATCCAATAACAATAATGAATGATAATAATCATTTTGCATTTAGGAACCAGACTTTTTTGTTCTTCCAGCTTCGGTGTGGTAACATTGATATCAATGGGAGAAATTCAAGATGGCTGCACCGTGATAAGGGTCTATTGATTGACGTGCAAAGGCCAAGCCGTCAAGCGCACTGGAATCAATCTTGGGTATTTCTGATCAGCAGTGTGTTGGTTCTAATCCTGGTCATGACACTGGTGTCGTTTAGCAAGGCTCTAAACCTCAACAATTGCTTCGTAAAAAGTTAAGAAGGTAGTGCATTCTGCTCTACCAGCCAGGCTCTAACGGGATGATGCCCATTCCTATCCTAACGGACTGTGAAGGGGATAACCCTGTATCAGCCGCAGGAATAGGTGGCACCTAGTGGATGATACCCATTCCTATCCTAACGGACTGTGAAGGGGATAACCCTGTATCAGCCGCAGGAATAGGTGGCACCTAGTGGATGATACCCATTCCTATCCTAACGGACTGTGAAGGGGATAACCCTGTATCAGCCGCAGGAATAGGTGGCACCTAGTGGATGATGCCCATTCCTATCCTAACGGACTGTGAAGGGGATAACTCTGTATCAGCCGCAGGAATAGGTGGCACCTAGTGGATGATACCCATTCCTATCCTAACGGACTGTGAAGGGGATAACCCTGTATCAGCCGCAGGAATAGGTGGCACCTAGTGGATGATACCCATTCCTATCCTAACGGACTGTGAAGGGGATAACCCTGTATCAGCCGCAGGAATAGGTGGCACCTAGTGGATGATACCCATTCCTATCCTAACGGACTGTGAAGGGGATAACCCTGTATCAGCCGCAGGAATAGGTGGCTCCTAGTGGATGATACCCATTCCTATCCTAACGGACTGTGAAGGGGATAACCCTGTATCAGCCGCAGGAATAGGTGGCACCTAGTGGATGATACCCATTTCTATCCTAACGGACTGTGAAGGGGATAACCCTGTATCAGCCGCAGGAATAGGTGGCAATGTGCCCCCTGGTGGCAGTTGATTTGAGTCTATAGCCCAAATTAGTTAAGTTTAGCCCGAACATTGGAGCGGCCGTTCGGCCTTGTAATAATAGGTGAACTTTTATAACGGCAAACTAAAGTAACACATTGTGTTATTGGGTTTTTTTTTAGGACAAAGACAGAAAAGACAAGGATGAGCCAAAAGCTAAGAGACGGAAAACGTCTAGTGATGATAAAAAAGATGAGAAAGCAGACAAAGAAGACAAAAAGGAAACAGAGAAGGTAAAACTGGTTCCACTTTATTTGAATTGAGATTATCCTAGGCCTGGTAATGCAAAGACTTGTGACTTGTGCGCAAGGTGGATCCAAATACGAAAGTCACGCACATGCAGTTTTTTTCATGCAGGATTTATTTGAATGTGTTTACTTGAGATTTTTGAATTATTAATTTAATATATTACCCCACTTTTAAAGGCACTGTACACGTTTGGTAATTGTCAAAGACCAGTCTTCTCATTTGGTGTATCCCATTATAAGGATAAAATAACAAGCCTGTGAAAATTTGGGCTCAATTGGTCTTTGAAGTTGCGAAAAAAATGATGAAAGAAAAAACACCCTTGTTGGACAAATTTTTGTGCTTTCAGATAGGAATAAAAGACTTCTGGCTAGAAGTCTTTTAATATTTTAGTGAGAAATAACCCTCTTTCTCAAAAACTATGTTACTTCAGAGGGATTTTATTTTCCACAATATTTTATACTGTCAACAGCTCTCCATTGCTCGTTACCAAGTCAGTTTTTTTTTTTTTTTTTATTTGTTTTGAGTAATTACCAAACGTGTACCTTCCCTTTAAGATTGTCAATGATTTGTTTATATGTCGCTGGTTTTCATGATGGGTCTTTTTTCCAGGACCTTTAAATTTCATTGATTTGAATCTTTCAGGGATTTTATTGGTCATGTTTTCTTGAGTTTGTTGAATTATTCAGCTATCGGGTTGGTCCTCGCTGTCCACCTCTAGGACCCCTCTCAGAATCATGGATGTGGTTTTCCCTTGAATAATTCTCTGGGGTTTTCCTCCCACATGTCAAACTGAAACTTCTTCTCTCCATGGGTTTCTTGGCTAGTACAGTGATTAAAGACACTGGACACTATTGGTAATTGTCAAAGACCAGTCTTCTCACTTGGTGTGTCTCAACATATGCATAAAATTAAAAACCTGTGAAAATTTGAGCTCAATTGGTCGTCGAAGTTGTGAGATAACTATGAAAGAAAAAACACCTGTGTCACGCGAAGTTGTGTGCTTCCAGATGCTTGATTTCGAGACCTTAAAATCTAATTCAGAGGTCTCGAAGTCAAAATCATCGAAAATTACTTCTTTCTCGAAAACTACGTCACTTTAGAGGGAGCTGTTTCTCACAATGTTTTATACTATCAACCTCTCCCAATTACTGGTTACCACTTAAGGTTTTCTGATAGTAATTATTTTGAGTAATTACTAATAGTGTCAACTGCCTTTAAGTACTTTTTTTACTGAGAATCCTGTGGCTTCACAACCAGAATAAATGAAATAAAAATGCAATTATTGTATCAGGATGAAGACAGAATGGAGGATGATGAAGATCAGGGAGATGATGAAGAAGAAGATGGAAAAAGTGACGCAGAAGAAGAGGAAGAATGTAAGTTTGGAATCACTGTCAATGTTTCTTGCCCTGCCATGTTGCTGAGTTTTAAAACGTTCAGCCCAATGGCGTTAACTGTGCAACGGCAACTTTAGTGGACTGTGGGCTATACTCTACTTGACCCCCAATGGTGACTTGGTTATCAAAACATGTTGGAGCAAGTTTTAGTTTTGGCAGGAATGCCATTGGTCCTCTATTTAGTCCTTTAAAGACACTGAACACTGTTGGTAATTGTCAACGACCAGTCTTTTTACTTGCTGTATCTCACCATATGCATAAAATATCAAACCTGTGAAAATTTGAGCTCAATCGATCGTCGAAGTTGCGAGATAATAATGAAAGAAAAAACACCCTTGTCACACAAAGTTGTGTGCCTTCGAAATCAAATTTGTGGAAAATTATTTCTTTCTCAAAAACTACATTACCTCAGAGGGAGCCGTTTCTCACAATGTTTTATACTATCAACCTCTCCCTATTACTCGTTACCAAGTAAGGTTTTATGCTCATAAATATTTTGAGTCGTTACCAATAGTGTCCACTACCTTTAATAGAATGTACCCCTGCTTCTTATTGTTTGCATTGATGTGGAAAGTAAATGAAGAAATGGAAGTAGTTACCAAAGCATACCGGCTCTCAAAGTATAGATACGATTAAATAAAAATACTCAAATTTCCAACATTTTCACAAATCCCCAGCTGATGATAAAAAGAAATCTGACGACAAGAAGAAAGATCCCAAGAAGAAATCCAGACGTCCAAAGCTCGAGACGACAGACCCCAATCTTCTCCTGTCCTGTGTTTACTTTGATCAGAATCACACCAACTACTTAGTGGACAGAGACACCGAGGAAATCATACATAGTATTGGTCTACATCTGTCTAGATCACAGGTAACCTCCTTTTTGGAACCATTCAATTGTTTTAAAGCCACTGGACACCTTTGGTAGTTGTCAAAGACCAGTATTCTCACTTGGTGTTTCCAACATATGCATGAAATAACAAACCTGTGAAAATTTGGACTAGATTGGGCGCCAAAGTTGTGAGATAATAGTGGAAGAAAAAAACACCCTTGTCACACGAAGTTGTGTACTTTCAGATGCCTTGAATTTAAGACCTTAGCTGAGGTCTGGAATTCAATGCAAATATGTTATTGAAAAATAAGTTCTTTCTTCAAAAACTACCATACTTCAGAGGGAGCCGTTTCTCACAATTTCGTATACTACTAACAGCTCTCCATTGCTCTTAGCCAAGTAAGTTGTTATGCTAACTATTTCAAGTTATATTCAAATATAACATGGTTTGAGGGTGACTAGTCGATTTTAGCTCCCCGAGGTATTGGAAGTTGATAAACTAGTTCCCGAGGGGAAGCCTCGGGAACTAAATTGTCAATTTCCAATACCGAGGGGAGCTCATCGACTAGTCACCCGAAATAAACCATGTTATAATTGTTTTACTATACTTCATACATATTCAGTTACCAGAACGTGAGTTTTGAGCAAGAGAAAATGATGAGTGTGAAACAAAATGCACATGATAAGTTTGTTCATGTGTTGGATGTCGCTAAGAGAGCGCTGCCGTGCGTGTATACAAAACAGTACCACGACCGTAAAGCACATGACAAGTAGAATGACGAGTAAAACAATGGAAAATAATTTTGGAAAATAATTTTTGTCTCGGAGATCATGAGACAAATATTATTTTAGCATGTAAAATCGTATTTTCGTGCGATTGTTTTACTCATTTCTCAAAAGCTACCTACCTCAGCAACTAATATTTTAATATATGCTTTCTGGTATCATTATCTTCAAACGGTGTAAGTTTAATGTAAATCTGTGGACATTGTGTTTTGTGTTACAAAAAGTACCCAAATCCGTTAAGTGCCTTACGATGTTTGTCCTCAAGGAACCCAAGTCTCGACACTCATGGGTCGACAGCTCCTTTTCTACCACTTCATCTTAGATCCCGCTTTAAACGACAAAATTTAAAACTTTTCTCAAAACTTAGCTTATGCCACAGGTTTCAAGGACTAATTTGGTTGTGTCCGTTTTCTTAGGTGTGTTTTGTTGTGCCTTGAACACCCAACAAGTCTTCATTATTATAACGTTATAATATTTTTTATTATTAGGTAGCCATTATGTTACCACGTAAATTTTTAATTCGTTAGGTTCGGAAGATTGTTCAGAAAGTTGTCTCTCGAGACTCCATGTCCAGGGAGATCTTCAACTATCGCAAGCTGACGGATAAATCCACAGAAGAATCTGAAAGCAGTAAAGCCGAACAGCAAATAAACGGCAGTGTTTCTGACTCACTGCTGGCCAAAGGTAGGTGTACAACCCAACATCAGACATCTCTTTGTCTTTAGTTCATTAAAGGGTTTGGGTACTTTTTGTACGACACAAACATCCACAGTATCGAACTTACATGGTTTAAAGATAATGGGTGTAGAAAGCTTCCCTTAAAATATTACTCTCTGAGGTGCTGTAGCATTTGAGAAATTGAAAGAAAAATTCACTACCTTAAATTTTGTCTTGGTGAGACAAAAATTATTTTTGCATGTAAAACAGATTTCCGCGACTGTCCTGAGAACTATGCTAAGTGATTTTCACTTTTTTCTTTTAAAACTTGACGACTAATGAAGTTGAAACTTCTACAGGTAAATTAAATTACATACATTTCCATTCCCAGTTAGTAGGGATTCATGTAATAGCCACAACATTGATCTGCAAAAGGTACCAAAACCCTTTGAAGGAACACGTTGCCTTGGACCGGACGAGTTGGTCTATTAAAAGTGTTTGAAACCGTTTGTTATGAAATACATATGGTTAGAAAGATGTTTTAAAAGTAGAATATAATGATCCACACAAGTATCACTCAAAATTGCATGGTTTTCCTTTAACGTCGCGAACTATCACGGTCGGCCATTTATGGGAGTCAAACTTTTGACTCTCATAAATGGCCGACCATTTTAGTCGACGAGGTAAAAAGAAAACCACGCAACTTCGAGGCATATTTGTGTATATCATTGTTTTCTACTTTTACAATATCTTTAAAAATGATACACACAAACTTGCCTCAAAATTGCTAGGTTTTCCTTTTACTTTGAGAACTAACACTGTCGGCCATTGGCCATTTATGGGAGTCATAAATGGCTGACCGTGTTAGTTGACGAGATAAAAGGAAAACCTTGCAATTTCAAGGTGTGTTTGTGTGGATCATTGTATTCTACGTTTACAACATTTTTCTACCCACATGCATTTTATAACAAACGGTTACAAACGCTTTCCAAAGACCAACTTGACCGATCCAAGGCAACGTGTTCCTTTAAGTTTCATTCCCTTCTGGCAGGCATCCTGAACAAAGATATTGACAAAGTAGGTAGGCCACCAACATTGGGCTGTATACTAGCTCAGTTGGTAGAGCACTGGCACGTTAATGCGGAGGTCGTGGTTTGAAGTCCAGCTCTAGTATTCATTTTTCTTTGTTCAACAAAAAATTATGTTGTCTTGCGGTTCGTTACTTTTAACCTGAATTCATGTAACTGCAATTAGCTTAAAGACCAATGCATTTGCTGCACCTCGCACCGCCATTGCTGGGGTGATGGCAGCACAAGGGTTTTGTACACTTTTTATGCAAATTAAATGACACTGGGTGGAAACTGCTGCGATGTACTTTAAATGATTATTTTATATTTGGTTTGCGGTAACACTATGTGTGTGTCTACATGTCAGGTAGATTATGTTCTTTTGAAAACACGTCTTGCTTTTATATACTTAGTAGATATTCAGAATTTGGGAGACTTCTCAGTTCTTAAAAGAACTGTCCTGCTTTTTAATTACTACCTTGGTGGAAAGTAGAAAATCGAACAGGACTACTACTTTAAATGATCATCAAATGAATTTTATGTTTTATTTTGGCAATCTCTTTGATAAAAACAGGTAATTATGAACTGTCGAACACCTGTGAAAGGCGAGGTGGAAATTGCTAAGATGTACGTAAAATGAATTGTGTATTTTATTTTGTCAATCTCTTTTATAAAAAAAGGTAATTATGAACTGTTGAAGGCGAGCACTAAGACCTCACCAGTCAAGACTAAGCAGGATGAAGACGATTCAGCATACTTGGTAACTTACCAAGGTAGCGTCATTGACATCCAAAACCTACTCCTGAAGGTTGAGAAGAGTGAACAGGACCGTCTTATGGCCGAGCGCAAAATTGATGAAATGGAATTCATTGTTGGTATGTCGTTACTTGGTTTATCATGTCGGTTTTAAGGCCGTTGTCCAGTATGTTTTGGGTTGGCCTTTTGGCTCTCCTCCACTTGGCCCTGTCCATCGCGCCTCCAAGCAGATCCATGTCGTTTGTCATGTAGCTCTGCCTTGTATTGCGCAGTCGGCCAACAGGTGCTGGTTGAAGTTGATTAAAGGAACTGCCTTGGATCGGATGAGTTGGTCTATAAAAAAGCGTTTGTAACCGTTTGTTATAAAATGCATATGGGTAGAAACATGTTGTAAAAGTAAAATACAATGATCCTCACAAACATGCCTTGAAATTGCACGGTTTTCTTTTTACTCCGTCGACTAACATGGACGGCCATTTATGACCGACCGTGTTAGTTCGCAAAGTAAATGAAAACCAAGCAATTTCGAGGCAATTATGTGTGGATCATTATATTCTACTTTTAAAACATCTTTCCAACCATATGCATTTTATAACAAATGGTTACAAACGCTTTTTTATAGACCAACGATCCAAGGCAACATGTTCCTTTAAAGGCGTTGGACACCTTTTATAATTGGTTTTAACAGGCATGATATTTCTCCTACTTTTGTTTGACTTCAGATTTTTTGCGCTATTTTATTTAACAGCCTGAAATGCCTATTGTCTAGGGTTCTTTCCTTTTTTCCTTTTTTTTTTGTATGCAAGTTGCCAGACACACCAGGCCTGACAGCCACTTCTAGGTGTGGGCTACAACAACAATTTCCAGGGGGTCGTTGCCACATACTCCTAGGGCTGAAACAGGTTTGCCTGTTAACAGTCTATAGGGATGGGTAGGCTTGGGTATTATCAATCAGAAGACTGGCAGGTAGTGCAGAAAGTTCTTTACTTATACCTCCCCTTGCACTCGGTAAAGGGTTCCTACTGTTTTCCAAGGATTAAATATCATCCCTGTTCATAAGAATTACAGTGTATACTTGTTATCAAAGCGTAAGGGAATAAAAGGGTAGCGACTAGCTCTAAAACAGGCAGGGGCGAATTGCTGTGTGATAAAGGCCCGAGCCGAAGACGAGGGTTTATCACACGTCAATTCGACCCTGCAAGGTCTCAAACGGCCGTGAAAGAAATAGTAGCTACCCTTTCATTCCCATTCATAAATGCCTTTTTGGTTAAAAGGCGTAATAAAGTAAGAAACTCTGTAAAACTTATCCGTTTCCAACGTGCTTGAGCTCTGCTCTGTACATGTATGTTTCTACCTCCATGGTATGTATATGTACGACGTCTGTGTGTTGCATTGTGATGACTGAGACACCTATTTCCGTTCGTGCGCATGCGCATAATATAGTCTTGGTGCAGCACGTTCTGGTTTTCCTTTCACACGCAGTACGGCCAACTCACCGACAGCGCCTGCATCGCCCGTAACAAGAAGCGTCTTGCACCAAGACTAGCGCGGAGTATCCGCTCACAACCGGTTATAAACACTGGTCATTATCAAAGGTTTTAAAAAAAAAACGTGACGCGCTCTTCACCAATTGAAATAGCGAAACTGTCTGAGGTATTTATGAATAATAGTTTTTCTCTAAATGGTTGTGATATCTACAGATAGTCTGAGAACCAATGTGTCGTCGTCCGAGGCCAATGCTCAAGGTATGGTGGCGAACTTGGACGATATGCGGAAACGTCTCTACACCACGGAAAAACAGTTGAAGTCTGCCGAGAAACAAGCGCAGATGTACAAGGACGTCCTTCACTCCTCTAAGAAATCCCTGGGATCGGTCATGGGTAAGCTGGAAGAAGCTCTCGCCGACAAGAAAGCCGACGGAGACAAAGACGGCAAAGATAAAGGGAAAACTGAGATCAAGAAAGAGTTTGAAAGTACAAAAGATAAGGATTCAAAATCTACCAAAGATGATAAGTAAATGTTTTTCATGGTTGTTTTTTTTTTTTATGGGGAGCCTCAGTTAGGTGAAAAAATTACATTAAATTTTGTTATATTTTAATGTGTTAAAGGTGTTATACAGGATTGGGAGAGCTGACAAAATTGTTGCAGACAGCGTTCATGTTTTATGTGACTATCAAAATACATACAATAACAAAACTGAAAATTTAGGTGTAATCCATTGTGTGAGTCTAGAGAAAAAAGTTTAAAACATATTGGAAACACATTGTCCTTAATTTTGGTCGTAACAACCAAAATCAACTGTTGCGTTTTTTTGTATTTTTAGGTTTTCAGGTACATTTTCTGTGAATACCACTTCCTTTCAGAGGGGAACATTTCACTGAACAAATGTTTTCTAGAATGAACCTCATTATCAGTCAGCTTTCGGACAAACATTTAAAAATGATGTTCGCTATCCTTTCACAATCCTCTATGATACCTTTAATAAAGAATGTTGTTTTGAAATATTTCAAAATATTGAGTTTACTATAATTATTCAGTGAAATATCTCTTGTTCTGTGGTGCATATTGGTCTTAAAGAGATATTTTTGCAGTTGAACAGTTTTTTTTCCCTTTTATCAGCTCAACAAACCATCCGTTGATCGATAGCCAAAATTTGTAAGGCATATTTAAGAGTTTACGTCTTTCTTTTTTTAAACATGTAGGAATGATGCAGTGGTGGATCAAAACTTGAAAGTATCTTTTGATTATGAGTATTAATTGTTACCTTACCAAGTATGTAAAGTTGTTTCTTAAGAAATTCACCAAAAAACATCCACCTGTATCCTTCAAGTGTCCTGCTGTTTCAATGTGATTTCATATTTCCAAACATTTGATATGACTGAAATATAAAGGTTTTTAAGACTGCGGTTAATATTTAGCATAATTATTCTGTTTCAAAGACGTTTCAATTTAGAAATGTGAGGGTGGTCATAGTATGATGTCGGAGCCAAAGAGATATTTTAATTATAAACAGATAGTGCTAAATCAAGTTTTTATAAGAGGGGTTTCAAGTTTAAGTAGAATGCCATTTTTTTTTTTTCACTAAAAACATCTCGACAAATCATTAATAGATTTTTCTTATGAAAGATAAAACATCTGATTTTTACCCAGGGCAAACAAAACAAAAACAGGAAAGCAGACTAAAGTAGGCAGAGTAACATGCTAGTTTGATTGCCATGTATTGTTGCTTCTGTTTGTGTACATGTACTGCATTTAGTTGAGAGGTAATTTGACAGTTATTGTGTGGGCTTGTGAACTATAACCATACGTGTATACTGAAAAATGTCAGCAAAGTTCAAACAAGGAGTTAGGTAGTTGAGTCAATCAGTTCATGCTGTAGTTACAAGGTGCAAAGGAAATAATATATGCAAATTAGCTCCAATCCTTCCCCCATTCGGTGGAATTGTAGCATTCTTGGCCTCTTCATCTAGGGGTTAAAGGCAGTGGACGCTATTGGTAGTTACTCAAAATAATTATTAGCATAAAACCTTACTTGGTAGTATAAAACATTACGAGAAATTTCTACCTCTGAAGTGACATAGTTTTCGAGAAAGAAGTATTTTTCCACGAATTTGATTTCAAGACCTCAGAATTAGATTTTTAGGTCTCGAAATCAAGCATCTGAAAGCACACAACTTCACAGGACAAAGGTGTTTTTTCTTTCACTATTATTTCGCAATTTGACGACCAATTGAGCTCAAAGTTTCACAAGTTTGTTATTTTATGCATATGTTGAGATACACCAAGTGAGAAGACTGGTCTTTGATAATTACCAATAGTGTCCAGTGTCTTTAATGGAGCTTTGCCGTAATGGTAACGACTTGAGATGCTCCCTAGGCGAATAAGTGAAGAATTGCTACACAAACTTGTTTCCAGTTATACACAAGATAATTTCCCAAACTTAATGTTTCATTTGCTAAGTTGATTGTAATATTCTACTTAATCAATAGAATCGAAGTAGTTTCTAAATATTTTACAGTCAATAAAGTGTGCAAAGTTAATCTCGATCTTTCTGTTGTTGTTTCTATAGAAGTGAGCATTTCAAGAGAAACTGTTGCACAGTGGGCCAGAATTGAATGAAAGTGCGCCAAAGTATATCTCAACATATTTTTGATGAAAATTATATTTAAACATATTTATGATGGAAAGTTGGTTGTACGGGTTTTCTGATACATAGAATTTGATGGTCATGGTTTTAAAGGTCTATGACGTCATCTTAGTCCTGTATCGTGATTGGTCAGCAAGAGTTTAATAACTACTAATATGCGTTTTGTTCATTTTTTTTAGGGTTTAATGCGTAACGCAGTAAACCGATTTAACACCAGGAAATATGCATAATTATAGTCAGGTTGCACAGTCGGGGCTATAAGCGATTGGGATTGTCAGGGCGCATTCAGACGTGGTTCCATTGTTCTTTTCAACCAACCAAAGCAATGCATTTGGGGAAAGGGTGCATGTCTTTCTGGGAACCGTCATTGAATATTCTGCCACCGAGGAGTTAAGATAGATTGTATAGTTTCGCAAAATTCGGTACCTTCTTGGCAACTCGCTGGAAGTGGGAACCGCATTGAAGAAATCCAAGTGATACCTGATGAGGAGGGCGAAGATGGGCGGCTACAGAGAGTGGTGAAGCCGATGGCTTACTAGCCGGGCAAATCGGGTGAGTCGCTACATTTTCAGACCTAATGCTGGGGCAAGTACAGCCCCAACAGTAACGCTAGTAGGTAACACGAGTACCGTGAATACGGAAAGGTTTCAAACATCTAGTATGTATAAAGGGCCAATAATTGCGAACATCCCACAGATTAATAGTCAGGATATTTCATGGCCTTTACACGTAACTCGGGGTATAACGGACCAACATTCTCAAAGCATGAGTACAGGTACACAAGGACAAGAAAGGGCGGACAATCATAATTTTTCTGGCAGCTTGCCGTTTAATATGAAAGTTAGTCAGAGCTTGTGTCAGTCAGGCCAATCAGGAATAAGTAAGCCTAGTAGTTTAGTGTACAACTTGGCAAACTCTAGTCAATATTCAGGGTATTCCATACATAACAGGGATGGGGCATTGAGTAGGTTAGGAGGGACATCATCTTCAATTGAACTGGGTGGTGCCCAACTTTCAAATGCAGGGTGCAAAATAAGTACAGTAGGGAGCAGTTGCATGTGGGGGTCCATTGATTGCACAGCGGGCTCTTGAAGCATACCGATGGCGGATAACATGCAGCATATGAATTAACCATCAATTCCCTTTAATCCATTGATATCGGTTTGTAGCGAATTGGGCGAGGGCCTACCGCTAACCTTAAAATTTTTAAGATTATTCATAGCGAGTTTGTGGATTTTGCTGTGATCTTACAAAGAAGAGTGACCCTATAGTAGTACAAATAGCCTACCGCTAACCTTAAAATTTTTAAGATTATTCATAGCGAGTTTGTGGATTTCGCTGTGATCTTATAAAGCAGAGTGACCCTATATTAGTACAAATAGCGGTCAAGACACAATAATTCTTGCTGGCTGTAAACGAGGGGGGTTTTATAATATGGAAAGATAATAAACACAGGCGTCCAATTACTTCTATACATTACATGGACCTCTGCATTTTTGACTTATGTAGCAGTGTATTTGCGAGCTCATCTCCATAGAACACATAGAATTATTGAAATAGTGTCAGATCGTACGCACAGAGAGCAGCAGCTCGTCCAATAAGGGGGGATGGCGCACTTTTAGAATGAGGCAGCAATTAACACCAGTTAGATCATGGGCATAATTGACGATGAATTATGGGCATTGCACGTCACAGCACCATGTGTTAATCAAGCTCTAGAACAAAGTGTACATAAAGAATAGAAGGGCAATACCAAGTTTCATTATGACCTTTCGGAATGATTGATCATTATTAGGCACTAAATGGCCAGCTTCCATAAATCAAGGGGTAGCCTATTGCATAATATTAAAATTAAAGACCTTTGCATCTTCTTCCATTTGTACATACGTATCTGGTATTTCATATGTTTAATGAATAGGGTGGTATAGATGGCCTTAGCTTTCGATCCAAACCGGACCTAGTTCAGAGGCATAAAACAAGTACAAACAAATACATACCCATTCATAGAAAAAGAGAGGGGAAATGGATTAAAGGAAGAAAGAAGCGGGAAAGAAAGAAGCGGGAAAATAACAGCCAATCGAAGTTTCTATCTCAGAAACAATTGGTGGCTATGAACCAATACGAGTAGAGTGGCGAGGACAAAGGAGGTTTCATATGAAAGGATGGATTACTGGACCATAAAAGTGGTAAATGCATCGTTCGTTAACAATGCAGGGAAACATGAAAGGGTAGAATTAGAGAACAAGTTGCATCATGATGCAATTAACAATGGTCAATTGATAGAGAAAAGCAAGATCAAAAGTACGATGGTATTAAAAATAGGTATGAGGGACCTGTGAAAAAAAGGGGGTTACTTACATGAGATTGTTATAGTAACAAATATATAGGAACAACTTTAAAAAATTAATTTATACTTGAGTTACAGAATATAAACAACATTATAGTTCTCAAGCAGAAGTGAAGTGGGGGTAACGGGAATTTATTTAACACCAGTGTTTATGTTTAGTCCAAAGGACTTGACTGTCTTGAGTTGGTGAATCCAGTGTGATTCTCTATGCTTGCAGTTATATTTCATATGTTCATAAATTGCACAAATGGGAGGATCCCAAGGGTAGTTACATTGTTTCTAAGATGAAAGAGGATTGTAGACGCTTGGACCCTCGGCAAGATTCAAGATGTTCCATTACATTTCCAGTGCTGAGCAGTCTGGCTAGTTTTTACCGCCAGTCTGCAAAATATTGAATTATTCGGTTGGGTCCTGAGGCGAATTAGAATAAATCTGCTTTATACTTGTTAAGTATAAAGAGTTACACGGTTCAATGGTTTGGCGGGAACATTGAATAGGACTGGGTGCGGTACCCAGGGTAAGGCTTATCTGGCTATGCTTTCAATATACACATTAAAGCTTTGTTAATTTAGTCTTTTTTTTAGTCGTTATATAGTTAAGTATCATCGGTAACAGTAGCAGCTACCATAGCTTAGCAGTGAGGTCAGTACTAGCTTGAACCTGAAAGCGTTGATTTGCATAGATCAGGTGTACGTTTCCAATATCGGTTGGTTTTTCGTATCTGGCGGTCAACACAGCACTGATGTTCCATGGCAATGACACGTTGTGTCGTAAAAATGACGGTACAAAATGTAACGAACAATGGAGGCGGGCTAAACCGTAAAGCTTACGTATTTGAACAACAAAGGCGCATGATTAAAAATTATCAGTTGATCCGGTTATTCAAGTTACAGGGTGTAATTATTGTCAGTGAAGACGAAAATTCGGTCGTTACAAAAAGTAACAAACATTATAATGTGGGACTAAACGTACAGAGTATGTACATGAGATGAGAAGACGCATGATTAAAAATGATCGAGTGATCCGGTTATTCAAGTTACAGGGTGTAATTATTGGCAGTGAAGATAACAATTCGTAAAGTGGTTACAAAAAGTAACCCATTATAATGTTGGATTAAAATGTAACAGAGCATACACATGAAATGACAAGATGCATGATTAAAAATAGGTTCAATTACAGGGTGTAATTTTTACAGTGAAGACAAAAATGTTCGATGCAAACGTAGAAGAGTGTGAAGATGAAAAGAGAAGATGAATGATTAAAAAGGAATCAGTTGCTCCGGTTGCAGCATAGCTTGCAGACATCTTCATCCGGTTGCAGCATAGCTTGCAGACATACCATATTTGACTTATATGACCTTTATTAAAGTAGCATAGTTAATGTTTAAAGTATAATCAGCATATGAAGCTCTGCTGTTAAAAGCAGCATTCTTGGTTGCCCTTTTCGGTTATTCTGAGGGTGAGTGAGTTTACAACTCACGATGGCAAATTCCCGGGCGTTGCGTATTGGTGATATTTCCTTTAATCAGGAAGGGAATTTGCAAGTAGTTCTAAGATATTCAAAAACGGATCAAGTGGGTAAAGTTCAATCATTTCTATTGACAGGAATGCCAATACTTCACCGTTTGTACATTGAGGGGGGACCCTATGTCAGCCAGACAAGTTAATCACATCTTAAAGTAGGGATTAAGGCCTTCAGGTAAACCCCACACCCTTTTCATTTCATAGTTGCAGGATATGTTTGGGGTTTGGGAGGAACAAATCAAAAGTATGGGGAGATGGAAGTCTGGAGCACTTGAATCCTACATTAGGCCAGACTTAATGTTTTCAATTGTCTAAAAAGGGGTAGCTTGTAGCAAGGTCATAAATAAGCAGTGTAGACAACCGCTTCTTTAATTAGCATATTGCCGTTTAAGATAAATAATCATTTACAAGATTGGTGAATGTTGAGTTGGTGGTTAACAAATTGTGTACAACATTTTCAACTACATACAAGACTTTGACAAGATAAAATATTGGTCAGAACAGATTACCCAGGCTGTTTTTCTTTGAATTTGTTTTTATACAGATGTTTATCGGGGACAGTATCATTCGCCACAGCAGCGGCACAGTGGTGGTACAGTGAAATGGAAAGGCGTGTCTGGGGCACGCCTGGACGGCTGGGACTAGGCTCAGGAGATACGGCAAAAGGCGAGGTCCCGACGGCAATAGTGTTACATCTAAGGACCAAAGATATCTTGAAGGAAAATTCGGGACAGATAAGACATACGGTAAAAGGGAGCCTAAAGATGTTCATCAATCCGATGCAAGAACGTGGGTACCGGGACAGTATCATTCGCCACAGCAGCGGCACGGTGGAGGTACAGTGACATGGAAAGGCGTGTCTGGGGCACGCCTGGACGGCTGGGACTAGGCTCAGGAGACTCCTGGCAAAAGGCGAGGTCCCGACGACAATAGTGTTACATATAAGGACCAAAGATATCGTGAAGGAAAATTCGGGACAGATAAGACATAGGGTAAAGAGAGCCTAAAGATGTTCATCAATCCGAAGCAAGAACGTGGATACCGGGACAGTATAATTTGCCACAGCAGCGACACAGTGGTGGTACAAGTGACATGGAAAGACGTGTCTGGGGCACGCCTGGACGGCTGGTACTAGGCTCAGTAGATACCTGGCAAAAGGCGAGGTCCCGACGACAATAGTGTTATATCTAAGGACCAAAGATATCTTGAAGGAAAGTTCGGGACAGAGTAGACATAGGGTAAAGAGAGCCTAAAGGTAATTAGGAACATCCTACCCAACACACGGTTAATTTGGTCAGACATTTTGTTAAGGGTGAAGTATCAAGGTAAAGTTAAAGGAGGGCAGAAAAACGCTGCACTTGGGATTTAAATATGTATGCAAAGAAGATACTTCGGGAGATGCAAAACGCACCTGTTATAAAACACCCCCATCTCATTAACCCTTCCCGGAAGGTGCGTACTGGCAAGACATGATTCATTTGGTTCCATCAAAATTTATCAGACGGGTTGACACTCGGAGAAAGTTTTGTAAAAAAAAAAAAAAAATAAAAAATAAAAGAAAATAAAAAAAAAAAAAAAATAAAAAATAAAAAAAGGGGGGGGGGGTGTTTGGGCAAATTTTTATATCAAAATTTGCTTTGGCGGTAAGTTTAGGTTGTTCCTATCAACAAGAAGCTAATAGGCATTGTAGCCTGTGAGGAAGTGGTAAATTCATTTATGTGAATTGATATGGATAAATATGGTGGTAATAAAATGATGTGATTGTATATAAAGAAGTAGATTAATTTGGTACCTTCTTGGCAACTCGCTGGAAGTGGGAACCTCATTGACCCGGAGTTTTCTCCAGTCAATGAGTGCATTTATAATTATAATAATTGTAATTAGTCTGGTACCTTCTTTGGCAAATCGCCGAGAAGTGGGAACCTTTGCGGATTGGAAATTTACCGTTCGCAAAGTGAGGGATTGGGACCCTTTGCGAATTGGTCGCAAAGTGTATTATAATGGGAACTGGTATACTTCTTTATGAGTGTGGATATCACTGGATGGAATTAAATAAAGGGAAATCCCTTATATTATTATGAATGGGCGTTTTACCACCGAATTCAGAGTACGGAATAAATTAACTCTTGGCAGAGTTCACTACAACAACAAATCCTTGTGTCTGTGTATATTTATCAGGTGGTAATAGGGTTTAATGCGTAACGCAGTAAACCGATTTAACACCAGGAAATATGCATAATTATAGTCAGGTTGCACAGTCGGGGCTATAAGCGATTGGGATTGTCAGGGCGCATTCAGACGTGGTTCCATTGTTCTTTTCAACCAACCAAAGCAATGCATTTGGGGAAAGGGTGCATGTCTTTCTGGGAACCGTCATTGAATATTCTGCCACCGAGGAGTTAAGATAGATTGTATAGTTTCGCAAAATTCCCTCCCTCCCTCCCTGGGGTTAATGGAAGGGTCAGGGTATTACGGAATACGTGGTACAGATTGATATGACTGATAATCTTACAACTTACACTTAAAGCGGTAAGTTTAGGTTGTTCCTATCAACAAGAAGCTAATAGGCATTGTAGCCTGTGAGGAAGTGGTAAATTCATTTATGTGAATTGATATGGATAAATGTGGTGGTAATAAAATGATGTGATTGTATATAAAGAAGTAGATTAATTTGGTACCTTCTTGGCAACTCGCTGGAAGTGGGAACCTCATTGACCCGGAGTTTTCTCCAGTCAATGAGTGCATTTATAATTATAATAATTGTAATTAGTCTGGTACCTTCTTTGGCAAATCGCCGAGAAGTGGGAACCTTTGCGGATTGGAAATTTACCGTTCGCAAAGTGAGGGATTGGGACCCTTTGCGAATTGGTCGCAAAGTGTATTATAATGGGAACTGGTATACTTCTTTATGAGTGTGGATATCACTGGATGGAATTAAATAAAGGGAAATCCCTTATATTATTATGAATGGGCGTTTTACCACCGAATTCAGAGTACGGAATAAATTAACTCTTGGCAGAGTTCACTACAACAACAAATCCTTGTGTCTGTGTATATTTATCAGGTGGTAATCTTCAATTAAACCTAGGCATATCAAAGAAACAGTTTGTGAACAATTTTTTGCGATGCAAAGTGTGTTTTCATAAGGGTTTCTAAAAGCGGTACTCATAAATGGTGGTCTTTCTTTGATGCTGAACAGAGAAATTCGACCGCTGACACACGCACGAGTTGTTACAGGTGGTTGAGTCAAAACAGGCGTTTCTCATAGGGGTATACAACTTCAAAATTGAATAATTTCCAAAGTCGCAAAAAGTCGCAACCAAATTTGGTTTTAGACTGTTCCTGAAGGTTCAGGCTACTGAAAAAAGTTAGAATTAGAGGGGGAATCGACAGCACTTTATATTTCCTATGTCTCTGATTGAAATGAATGAAAATAACGAGGCATTTTATGGGATTTATCAGACCTTTTCAAACAGTAAACAGAAATTAAACTAATTATTAATTTAATTTTCATGAAATGTAGACTATAAACAACCATCGACACGGTTTTCATGGCATTATCTTTTATGAGTCGTTCAGGGCAGCAAGTTAAAATACCCATTAAGTTCAACGGTTTTGCCGCACTTTTTTACCATTTTGAAGAGATTTTGTTCATTAATTCTTTCTTTTTACATACCCCTGGACTATTAAGAGCAATAACAAAATGGAAGTACTGATTTTTGAAATAATCGCCAAAAGCCTATTTTGGCGCAGTTTGACCTTGACCTGGCCCACTGTGTGTATCGCATGTAAAAGAACCCAGTGCACTTATCGGAAAAAGAAGGGGTTCTCCCCGGTGTTCCTGGCTGCGGCTGCTGTATGCGCTGTAGCACCTTGTAAACCCTTATACGGTGCTAACTAATTTGGTCTCAGAATTCATCACTGCAATAACCTATCTTTCTGAAAGTTTGTATATACTCAGCACCTTGAGTAACTTGTTTGGTAGATACGTGCGCTACATAAGACTTCAATATTATTATTGTTATTATTACACTGCCGAAAACATTACAACCCCAAGTAACAATTCATCTTTATTCATTTTTTCTCAGTTATAGCTCTGTGAGCGACAGTAGGAACACATGAGTTTAACAAACAACTTTGACATGTACGTGTTTATGTTTGTGAATTCTGTTTTGTCGACTTGAGATCCCGGTACTTAGCTTCTATGTTTAGCATTAGAGCGGACAGCTATTCTTTTGGTTAGTTGACCTTTCCTATTTGTCATGACATTACAGTCAAGTACAATTACAGTGGATATTTAAGAATAGTTAATAATTACAAAATGAGTCTTGAATGCTGTTGAAATTAATATTTTGGATATTATTAATTCCTTTATTTGTTCTTAGAAACACTCGCACCAATAAAACAAAAAAAATGTCGCAGAAACCATAAATTAGAGAAAGTAGATTACAAAGATGTGGGCCAAACTCTTAGAATAAACAACACAAGGCAGATTTTATGTCAAGAAGCAGGTTTGAAAAATTTTAATTGGTTTGTACAAAGACAATTTACTGACAACAAAATCGCTGTGTCACTTCAGAGGAAAAAACAAAATAGATAGTGGCCCGATATTTCTACCCTAGCAGAACCTTTCCAGAAGGCTCCAAGAACGAAGATTGATTTATAAATGCAATTCATAGGCAGTGGACACCATTGGTAATTACTCAAAATAATTATTAGCATAAAACCTTGCTTGGTAACGAGTATGGGGAGCTTGTGATAGTAAGTATATAACATTGTGAGGACAGGCTCTCTCTGAAGTAACGTAGTTTTTGAGAAAGAAGTATATTTACACGAATTTGATTTCAAGACCTCGGATTTAGATTTTGAGGTCTCGAAATCAAGCGTCTGAAAGCACACAACTTCATGTGACCAGGGTGTTTTTTCCTTCATTATTATCTCGCAACTTCGACGACCGATAGAGCTCAAATTTTCACAGGTTTGTTTGATACATATCTTCAAGTGAGAAGACTGGTCTTTGACAGTTACCAATAGTGTCCAGTGTCTATTAAACAATGTTTGTATGAGGAAGATTGGCTGTAGCCAGCTCGGCATTAATATCCTCTTTTGGGAGTTTGCCAAGTTCCCTTGATTGGAAAATCAACAAACAAACCGGCAAACTTTTAGTAAAAGTTTTCCACAATGTCTACCTCAAAATAAATACAACAGTCCATACCCCAGTCTATCAAATTGTACATTTATATAGTATAAAACCCTGTACAATGAATACAGCGTTATACATTTTTAATATAAAAAATATTAAAATACATGCCTTGCTCTACTTCTCCCAATTGAACTCATGATTTGAGCTTTGCACCTTTTATTACAATCTAGTATATATCTGAAACAAAAAGTCACATCCCCTTGAGGTGATCCCCTGGCTGCCGCTTCCCAGGTTGTATCGTTATCTGGGTGTGATCCCTGGCTACACGGCTGTTTGCGGTTGAATGGCTTCTGACTGGCACCCCCGAACAAAGATATTGACTAAATAGGGACACTGCCAATCAAGGGCTAGATAGCTCAGTTAGTAGAGTGCCGGCACGTTAATCCGGAGGTTCGAATCCCACTCTAGTCAATTCTTTGTTCAACCCCCAAAATCTAGTATAATGTCTGATTGATGTTTTTTATTAAAAAGTTTGAGTACTTTTAAGGTTCCTTGGACAAGTTGTCTTATCATAAACCACAAAGGAAACTGACTGCGTAAATGTGTGCATCCCATGAGGGTTGTTATCGCTAAACCTCTAACGTAATGCGAACACTACAGAGACGCTGAGGTCACACGCATGTTTTTGCGCACAAAGAATAGATATCATCCAACGATTTGTCTCCTTTAGCCTCATGTGAGGGCGCTTTTTAAGAGTGAGACTTCATATTCAAGGGGTCTATAGATCTACTACTGTTAAATCGGGTAAGGGGGAGGGGTGGAGGTTGGCTGGCTTGACAGACCAAACATGGATGTCGAGCTCAATAAAGTTCTTTTCAATAACTCATCTGCTGATTAGTTGGTTGGTGGAGGGGGTGAGATGTAGAGGTTGGCTGGCTTGACAGATCATCAGTCCAAGCTGTTGTAATCATCGTCTGGTTCACTTATTTTGATATTGACATCCGAAACATTTTGAAGGATGATTCTCGTTTCAGTAGATAAAGGGTTCATCTCCAGATTAATGTCAACGAGGGAGTTCCCAGAAGCTGAGACTAAGGACTGGCTGTCCAAATCTGTCAATAAATTGGAATCAAACTACTTTGATTATGTACAATAGAAATTGCAAGTATAGTTTATAGTTTATAGGGTAATATAGCCGAGTGTTTAAGAGCATCAAATTAAAGTTCAGGGCCCAATTTAATAGAGCTGCTTAAGCAAAAAAAAATTGCTTAAGCAGAAACATCCTTGCTAAGTAAAATCAGAGTACCGGCCAAGAATCAACTCATTTGTTAAATGCTCAGTAAACAACAGCTAAATACCAGTCAAAGCAATATATATGGCATGACATTTGGCCAGTAACATGTGTAAAATAAGCAAGCTATTTTTGTGCTTGAGCAAATTTTTGCTTTTAAAAGCAGCTCTATTAAATTGGCCCCTATACGAGTGCGGGTTCGAATCTCAGTTAGGACACTGGTAGAGCGAGATGCTATCCTAGAATTGCTTCTCTTCACTAAGGGGTTTAAATGGGGTACCTGTGAGGGTAGAGGTTGAAATTGGCTTTGTGACAAATGCCTCAACTGTTTTATGTAAACCCTACTTAATTGTTTCAGAGTACTTTCAGCTATCTGTTTTTTGCTTTTAGTACAAGTTTGCATCTTTAATTTAGCTCCTTTAAGTTAGCTAGAAGTTTTGTGCAGACTAGAGGAGGGTCTCAAGAGGGCGCCAAATTATATTTAAAATGTAAGACTCCAGAGAGGGCAGTATTTAGGGTGGTGCTATGAAGGAGTGTTGGCATCTACTTTTATTGTTGTTAGGAAAGGGTTATTTAAGTATTGCATATTGTTCTGGTGGGGTGTACACCCACTGCACAGTGGAATTCAAGATGTACCAGCCAGTCTTAGGTTGAAGTTGGAGGAGAGCAGTCTGTCCTAATATTCTAAATCAACGCTTGCCAAAATCCAAGGTCCTGTGTTGGCTTAAAATGTGTGGGTTGAGAAGGAAAACTTCCCAGCGCTTTTCCTGTGTGGATTTTGTCGTTTCTGGATTCTTCAGAACTGTTTTGTGTGGACCCTCGTTAGCCCTTGAAGGACATCAGTCAGTTGCATGCAACGGAGGAATCCAACCTGGGCTAGACCCTCGCCACACGCCAAATACTGAGTGGATTTAGGCGAGGATACTGTAGACGAGACAAGGTAGACTAGACCAACCATCCCCAACTCAAAGTCGCCAAAGACTTTAACTACATGTAGGACTTCATGCTGGAGTACAACACACCAAACATTCGTCTCCAGGAGGCTGGCATAAAGAGTTGCATAAATGCTAGAAAGAGATTTGACCAAAATGAAGGGAGAGAAGAGGGAAGCAGCCAAGGAGTCTACACCCAAAGCTACACAAAAAGGAGACTGGCAAGTAACACAATTTTGCGCATTCATATCTAACGCTTTTTTTACTGTAACCTTATGTACTGTCCTTCCGACACAAGAAGAGGCCCAGGAAGAAATAGGAAAATTTCGGTAGCGCCATATAGAAATTATCCCTATTTTCTTTCATAGCCAAGGAAAAAGTGGTGGCAGGATACGGAAACTTTTCTGAATGAAATAATTTTATCTACCTGAAATTCTGTTATTTTGTAGATTTAGTTCCTCTATCTTTGGTAGATTTGAAACAACTGATACAGGAAAAACTCTCAAGCAGTTATTAGATGCATCAAGTTTGAGGAGAGAAGTCAGTTGGTCCAGGTTCTCTGGAAGACTTTCTAGTTTGTTGGCAGACAGGTCAAGAACTACAAATTAGAGGAAAATTTTTAGCATTAAAAACTTCAACAGCATACATTTTCTTAGTTTAAAGGAACACGTTGCCTTGGATCGGACGAGTTGGTCTATGAAAAGCGTTTGAAACCGTTTGTTATGAAATGCATATGGTTAGAAAGATGTTTTAAAAGTAGAATATAATGATCCACACAAGTATCACTAAAAATTGCACGTTTTTCAATTTACGTCGCGAACTAACACGGTCGGCCATTTATGGGAGTCAAAGTTTTGACTCCCATAAATGGCCGACCGTGTGTTGACGAGGCAAAACGAAAACCACGCAATTTCGAGGCATATTTGTGTAGATCATTGTATTCTACTTTTACAACATCTTTCTAACCATATCAATTTTACAACAAACGGTAACAGGATGCTTTTCAAAGACCAACTCGACTGATCCAAGGCAACGTGTTCCTTTAAGTTTTGTTGTGAAGCTAAAAAAAATGCTATATAAATAAACCTTGAGGGAAACTGACCAGGGAAATTGTATCAAACTGTATCAAGTGTTAGCCCTGGAATTAAACCCCTGGTTTTGGCCTTAGTGCCCCTAGAAAAGTTGCCCATGGGCATAGACTTAAAGATTTCATGAAGAAGTGCCCTTTGAAAATGAAAATTGTCTTGTTGCCCCCTTAAAGGTGAAACCTCATGCCTGCAGTTTTTGAAAAGGGTACTGTTCAATTCAATTCAATTTAATTCAATTTTGTCATCACAGTTTACAAATAAATAGTGAAATTTGTTTTCCCGCTTTGCACTAAAAACATTAAACGATTACAAAGTTGAAGAAAAAATTACAAATTACAAACACAATACAATAGTCAATACTGGTACAACAATAACTTTAGCAATGTGCATTGTATTTGATTGTCCTACCTGTTAGAAGAGTAAATTTCTTGGCAAATTTAAGGGTCAGTTTCTTCAGCTCGTTATGTGATAAGTCACAAGACTTGACAGTTGCTTGCCTTGTCAGATGGAAAACGGCATCAGGGAAAGATGTCAGCAGACAGCGCGACAGGTCTGAAAAAATGTGTTGAAAATAAAAAATATTGTTTTTTTGAGCAGCCTAGATTGATAATATTAGTCCAAAATATAATTATTACCATAAAAACTTCTTGGTGAGAAGCACAGCTGTTGATAGAACGTATTAGATTGAGAAAGGATTCTCTTTGAAGTATGGTTTGAATGATTATTCACCCCAAAATACGCTCGCATGAATCGCTTCTCAGATTTGACGTTCTTGTGACTTTTGTCACTGTTTTCTCAACAAGTAGGCACACTGTGCTGTATTCAACAGAAAGTTTTAATTGTGACTTTTGATATATTTTTTTTACAGCTTTAAATAAAAATACATTGACAAAAACCAATCGTTGCCCGTAACTTTGAGTGCAACTCTGAAATATAAAGTAAATAAACAATGCTTGTCTCTCACCTAGTTTTCCATCTTCATTTGCCTGCTCACATCGGTGAACAACTCTTGTAACCTCTTCAGCTGCCATTTTAAAACCCCAATTGACGATGTGTTGTTTGATTATATTTTGCTTCTGTACAATGTAAAACAGATAATGGGGCTTTATCGGTAGGCATTTAGGCACACCTTTACAGTATACACCATCTTGATCAAGGGTAGTTGCGATAATCGTAACCCTCCATCCTCCTGATGGTCGGAGGCCATGGTCATGTTTACTTTGAAAATGGGTTGCCATCAGCGCCTGCCCTTGGCGTGTACGTCTGAGCGCAAGCCACAAAGAGTGTTCGAAAATAAACAATGCCCGTCAATACTTGAACTATGGTGCATAGCTTACTCACTGATTCGTTGCGATAATCACAGTCTTCTTTTTTCTTATACCATGGAGGGTTCTTACCCATTCTTACTTACCTTTCCTAGAATCCCAGTCTTTGCTTGTTTTATAAATATAGATTCAATCAATAGTATTAGCAGATTCATAATTCAATTCAATTCAATTCAAAAAACTTTATTTATCCTTTACAGGCAATTACAACAGTAGACCAGCTCCATATAAAAATGTTAAGAGAAATTTATACAATATACAAAAATATAAAAATATAACAATTACTTGACAAAATGACAAGGCAGATATGTACAAATTATATACAAGTGAATACATATAAAAACATTAAAATTTGAACAATATTAAGAACCACAAAACAATAAAACATAAACAGGTAAACAGTGGCGAACCAGACCTCCAAATAGTTGACATCCCGCACACGAAAACAGTTGAAAACAAGTGCAAAACATCAACCATTCAGCAGAAAGAGAACTTCCTTCTATTTGTTTTGCAAAGGGGGAGTTTAAAACGACGTCCTGAAGGAAGGAATTGAAACAGTTGTTTGAGTACATGACTATCACTGGTTAAAATTGATTGTGCTTTCCTAAGTACCTGTTGCTCACAGAACTGGGTCAGATCTCTCTGTGGCTCTCCGATAATTTTAGACCCAAGTCTGACAATTCTTCTCAAACTGTTTTTGTTCTTTACACTTAAGTTAAAATACCAGGAAATGAATGAAAAACACAACACACTCTCAATGAACGACTGATAAAAAAGACTAAGGATAGTTGTGTCAACAGAGAAGGACTTTAACTTACGGAGAAAATATAACCGTTGATGACATTTTTTAACAACTAAATCGGTGTTCTCGTCCCATCTGAGTTTGTCATCAAAAATAGTGCCCAGGTATTTGTATTTAGCAACAATTTCTACTGCTTGATCGTGAACAATGGTCGTAGGGACAACTACACTCTTTTTTCTGAAATCCACAATAAGTTCTTTGGTTTTCTGAACATTCAATTCCAAGTACGAGTCGTCACACCACTCAACGAATTCTTTGAGAGCATCACCATGACTATTTTCTGGCCCCGTAAGGAGTGAAATCAGAGCACTATCATCAGCATATTTAACTAACAATCTATCGTCATGGCTACTTCTACAGTTGTCTGTGTACAAAATGTACAAAAGTGGTGACAACACACAACCTTGCGGTGAACCTGTGTAGTGAATATTACATTAGAAAGTTTACCATTAACACAAACGGTTTGGGAACGACAAGAGAGAAAATCAATTATCCAAGCAGTAAGTTGGTCACTAAGATGAAAGTCAGTTATAAGCTTTTTGGCTAAAATGTAAGGTTGCATTAAATTGAAAGCTGATGAAAAATCTGCAAAAAGAATCCTAGCATGAGAATATGGCTTCCCAAGATGAGTGTACAGTTTATTTAACATGAATAGCTTGGCATCATCAACACTACGATTAGCCCTGTAAGCAAACTGTAGAGGATCTAACTGATTTTCTTATCAATTCAAATCAAATCGTCATGTCAACAATGATGGCTGTAAACTGCATGGTGACATCCACAACCAATATTAATCATTGACCGAGTGTTTAGTAAATGGTGTTAATGACATGATCATCATGCATTAATTTGTATTGTTGTCATACGACATAAATTAACAGTTAACACCGGAAAATTCGGTTTATTAGGTGTTCGGGCCAACAGCCCGGAACACCTCTTATTTTTGTTCGTTTTTTTTTTTTTTTTGATACTTCTTCTTCTTCTGTACGTCCCTTGTCCCCCTACAAAAACATCTTTCCAAACATTGTATGAACTTGAAACTTCACACATAGTTAGATATTTATTAGGAGAAGAAACCGTGTGAGTTACGTCATGATGACGTCATCAATTGTTGAGTTATGAATATTAAAAGTTTATTAATTCAAAAAATCATAACTTTTGATCTACATGAGGGATTCTTACAATCGAAACACCATCAGAATTGTTATTGAAAACTCCGTAAACGCCTCACAGACATGACCCCATTTCGATGTTGTCTTTTGGCTCAAAAAAGAGGTTGGAAATTTCAAAATTCACGTCTAAAGAACAGAACGTAAATCCCCATTGGTATGTGCATAAACATTGCACGTAGGCATACACACAACGTGTAGTGTATTTGTGGTGCAACAGAGTCACGCTCCATTGATCATCCATAGAGCGCGAAAAAGGTTCATGAAGAATAGTCTTCCTTCAAGGCGGTTAAAACATACATGCCCATTACAATCTTTTCTACAGTCGTCAATATTTCCTAAGTTCATATTTCCAAAGCTACATAAGCTATTTTGACAATCTATACATCATATGAAAGGGCTGTACGTACTTTACAGTAATGGATATGTTGGTGAACTTTCGTTGACCTTTTGACCTGTTTAAACCGGAAGTGACTGTGAAATGATTTGAAAGGGCGTTGTTTAATGCCTTTTAGGTTGAAATCATGGAGGAGTAAAGAAATATACATCCTTTGATGCTTTACCATCACAGCATACAAGTCTGGCAAAGGTCTGGTTTAAAACAAATATTACCGATGACATCACCAAACATCTTTTACTAGAGTAATCAGGTTGTTTTGACAGTTTTTGCAATTTGAATCATTTATTACAAATCTTGAGAACAAAGCAAGGTGTAACTACTTGTTTTTTAATCCAGGCTTTTACTCCCGGTAACCGAACACCTTGAGTTGTCCACAAACTCTCAATGCCCTCTCAATCTCTAGTTTTAAATTAAAATTTTATTTTTTTAGTTGTTTTAGTTCTAACTTCTAAATCTAGTTTAAATAAACTCAACTGCACTCAACAAGTATTTTTTTAATTTTTTCTCTTTTATCAACATAATCCATCATCAATTCACTTACTTCATTGGTTCATTCAGAAAAGAGTGTAATCCAATCCCTTTTATTAACTGCAGAAACTTGTTTACCACATTCGTGACATTCCACGTTTTCAGTTTGTTTTTGTAAATGTCGCCCTCTGTTGTCCTAATTTTTTCCAAAACTAAAAAATTAAACAGCGCCCTCTTGTGCCTAGAAATCTATACTATTAAAAGCGTAACCTGCGCCATCTTGGATTGAAAATTAGAAGGTCCAGTGGTATGGCATCCTTGTGGAATCCAACACGGTTGTTTGTGTGGAATTCAATACGTTTGTGTGGTTTCAGACGTCGGGTTGCAAGTTTGCAAAACCCGGATCCAAACTCGCACTTACAAGTCATGTGATTGGAGGAAGTTTGGGCGGCGACCGTGCGTCAACCACTGGTCGATGTTGTTACCAGACTTCCTAGAAATCTTTCTGACAGGCGACTCATTGGACAGTGTTTCGCAGATGGTGCTCCGGATTGGTTCATTCATTGCCCCTTGAACGCCCACCCGCCATTCGATCCGCCCTTTTTGGTCAGGTTACTTTCGTGTTGTACTAAGCATGCTTCTCCGGACTGGTCCATTCATTGCCGCGCAGGGTCGAAAGGGTCGAAGAGGCTGGGTGCCAGGACAAATCCGAAACCAATCTCACGAATTTGACCGAATTTGCATTGAATGGATTAAGTACCGTAGATTGATGTTTCGCAGGTGACCATGTGTCAACCACTGGTCGACGTTGTTATCAGACTTCCTAGAAATCCTTCTGCGAGTGACTCATTTGTTGAAAAGATTAAATGGAGAATATTTATAAAAAAGCATTCACTTCCAAACGGCATGAGAATTATCATGATGAACAAGGATGGGATCAAACGGAAGCTTAATAATTTGGAAACATTGGGTAGGGCCGGCTATAGGTTGGAAGGTGTCTAAGGGAACTTTACAATTAATAACATTTTTTTTGGGGGGGGGGGCCTTACACAAAGAGCCATTCTGGTCAGTGTATTGTGAGTGGTGTGTTGTCTGGTTTGAGACAGGCCACCTGTTGCTTGGTGAAGAAGGTCGCCGTGGGACCACTTTAGGTTGACAGTGGGTGGCGACCTTGGACCTTTTGCCAGTAAACTCAAATGGGTACATGAATACCGTTTTAGAATACGGTCTGTTCATGGAGGTATAATGTTGCAGTTTCAGAGTTTAACCATGGCGGTAGAATTGTGAAACCATTCCTTACTCATGGTGAAACTTATACACACACGTCAAAGGCTGTTTTGAAGCTGTAAAAAAAAAGAACTTTGCTTTGCATTTGGTCAAAGTTGTTAAGCAAAACGACATTAAGTTTCCTTTTGAATAAGTCCATTCACAAAATTGGTTAGAGCAGTGTGTCGGTCAGGTCTCAGAATGTAAATTTTGCCAAATCCATTTTGAAGCCTAATTTAGCCATCGGCCCGTCGGGTTGGTTACTCATGGAGATAATATTAACAAAAGAGACCTCGTGCGGCTGAATGGGGTACATTTTAAGGAGTTTGTCTATTGACCCAAACTGGACATAACAAACCCTAAACATGACTTGACATGCTTTCTTCTGAAAGTGAAATAAGTTAGAGAAAATTAAGGAGTGGGGACGAGTTTATCGTTTTTATTTAGTTTGTACGATATAGGGTTCCAGAGATATGGGATGTATGGAGGTTTGTTCCTAGAGCAGCGTGAACATGAACGCGGTCAGAAATTGTGTCGTTTGTCGTTCAAATTTCGCGAGATGCAATAAGCCCAAAGTGACAATAAAACAAAACCAGACCTGCCAAGTCTCACGCATTAGGCGTGAGACTCACGCATTTGGGCTCTGTCTCACGCTCACACGCACATCAACCATTATTGGGGCGAGATCGGGAAAAAAATTAACGACATTTTTTGTACAAAATTTGTACAAACAGAGCGCAAATTTGCAGATTGCGCACTCTTTTGCTCATCCAGTAGGTTCAGCTCAAATTCGGCAGAGCGCAAAACGCTTATTGCGCACAAGTTTGTTCCGATTCTTTTAGCAAATTCGTTGAAATGCGCTCCACTAGCGAAGACACAACAGGCAGAAGAAGTGAGCGATTGATTTTGGACATCACTTTTAGTCTATTTTTTTTCAAGTTTGGAAGGATATAATCTGACACAATCGAACCTCCACATTAACCATCAACATCTCCTGTGTACCTCAAGTGAGTTTTAATTATTCTGAGGAGGCTTTTGATGCATTTTGAAACACTTTTTGTCCACAATTAAATTTCACATTGTTTTATTTATTTATAAAAAAAAAAAAAAAAGGTTGAGCGGCGATTTAAAAAGGCCTTCTTAAACTGGCAATTTTTTTTCCGGGGGGATGGGGGTTGAGCTTTGAAAAATCTCACACATAGCTAGCCTCTGGACTTGGCACTCTGCCTGCAAAACACTTTTTTGACGTTCACGTTAAGTGCTCCCGTTATACATGCAGCCTATTGACCAGAAAGTTTACAAGACCAATTCAGATGAGAGTAAACTAAAAAGAGGCCTACGCTCTTACCACCCCCGCCCCCGCCCCCCGAAAACAAAAACAGTAGATAAATTAGATTTGTGGCACACAGCATGTTCCAAAAACTCGCTTTACTTATAGTGCTGTAGCAACGCTATGTATCGTGGGACGTAAAAATGTCATTTTTGACGATGTTTTTTAAAAAGGAAATGCAAGCATTATGAATGTATATTGAGTGTGTGGAGAAAGTTTTGGTAGTGTAGTACAAAAGAAACTTTAGTTATTGCTGGCTAACGGTCAGTTTCACCTATCAACGCTGATTTGAAAAACGTGTAACGTTAGGGAGGCCCAACATATTAGACCCCCTAAAAGGCTCACGGGGGAGCCTTATAGTTTCTAGAAGTATGCATAAGGTACGTCGTCTAACCCAAAACGAGGTGGGTACAGCCACTGCAAGTAGTGGTTGACGTGCGAAATAGCTTCATTTTGGGTTAGAATTATGACGCCATGCATAAATATTGAGAGAGGCGTATAACACCCTCACCCACATTTCGAAATATTTGTGTAAAGGATTTTTATATCCTAGCGGGGTGCCGCGCGAAGCGCGGCATCCCGCTAGTAATATATTATATATATTGTAAATGTCGCCCTCTGTTGACATATCTTTTTCCCAAACTACAAAATTTGAACAGCGCCCTCTAGTACCTAGAAATATAGCTGGTACCCATTACAGTGGTAAGCGTGCTTTGATTTCGGACACCATTGACAGTGTTGCCATGCGACAATGGTAAAGATTTAGATGTGTTTACTATTTACAAAGACCTCGTCGCCGGCGCCCTAGATCTCGCGCGGCCATATACACACCACACACTGCACCGGTCGTTAATGCATTCTTTACGTGTACATTTTGATGGAGTGATGTAAAACAAATTTCTGAACACGATTTATAGAAGCAAGACCACAATATATCTACGATTTGTTTAACTAGATCTTCTCGCAGCACTGTATTATAAGATATACATTGAAAAAGAAGTCGCACCGTCGATTAGAACTGGTTTGGTTTTCTGGATTTGTCAACGGCGGTAAGTAAAGAATTTAGATGTTTAGCTGGTGTTGGGGGGAAGTGATTTTAGTGAGTCAGTGTGCGAACAATAGCCAGCGCAGTATGACTTGAGCGGCCAGTGCATAGTCCACGGGCACAACTTCCTACCCTGGCCTACCCACTAACACTAACCACTTATTTATTCTCTTAAAAACTTAAGTTTATAATAGACTGTCAGTGTCAGACTGTGTCAGGCTGTAGATGGGGAGGTGTCAGGACACTTCGTACCTTTGCCACTTCGTACCTTTGCCACTTCGTACCCTGGACACTTCGTACCTTTTCAAGGTGCGAAGTGACTTTGGACATTTCGTACCTTGGACACTTCGTACCTTCTTACAAGACACTTCGTACCTTCTCACGAGTCACTTCGTACCTTCTCACGAGACACTTCCTACCTTCCTACTAATTTGGGATTTCTGCATCGTTTATGATTTTTTTTGTGCTTTGTGATCGGATGATTATGAAATAAAAGCAAAACAAACCAACTGTTACTATTTTGTTGGGACACCAAGGAGCCATTTTGACGATTGCATGATTGTTTGACTTTAAAATATTTGTAAAAAATATTGGTGGAAGATGTTGTCCTTGGCGGTAATTAAGTTAAACAAAATATTAGTTTCACATTAAAAATGACATTCACATACTCAAACAAAAATTATAATTCATTAAGTAGCCTATTATTAATTTTTTATCTCAACGAACATTAAATTATTGAGGAATACACATTTTAATGGAGGTACGAAGTGACTCGGCTGAAGGTACGAAGTGACTCAGCTGATGGTCACTTCGTACCCCGCCCACGGTACGAAGTGACCAATTTTGTTACGGTACGAAGTGTCCCGAAGGTACGAAGTGTCCAGGGTACGAAGTGGCAAAGGTACGAACGTCCGACATCCGATGGGGAAGATGTTTAACATGTTTAATACACTTGACTTGACTTGCATCGGATCGGGGTTTTAGCCCTAACTATATGATATGACGGGCCCGTCTGTGTAATTTGTAAAGCATGTAAAGTATTGTATGTGTTTGTAAACTTTGTTGTAATTATATGATTGATATTGTGTTAATCTGTTACACTTACTACAGTAACAGTGTTAGTGTTATTACAGAAATTAGTGATAGTGAGGCTATGACCGTTCGTCATAATCTGGTATTGGTAACAATAACAAGTGCTTTTTAATTCCGCTTTTTTGTTAGACACGCGTTAATAATGGTTAATTATGAATATGATTAATGCCTAAGTAATGACCTCTTACTTTAAATTAGATCCTGCAACCACTGACATGTCTGACTTTTTGAGGAGCAACATAATTATTGTGGATGCTCTCTCAATCAAACTTCCAGTCTACTGTGAATTCTTAATAACTCTGTTTAAATATATTATTTAGAAAACCTGATTATGATTGTTGATGTTTTACTCTTTTTCTTGATACCCAGGTAGAAAACCCCAAAGGGAAGAAACTTCTGGTGATCGGGTGTAAACAAACAGCTTCAAGATGGCCCCGGGGGAGAAAACCACAGGAGGAAAGACGGATATGGAGCGCATTGGGTTATTCCAAGAGATGGAATATGTTACCATTGGCGACAAGTACAAAATGGCTGGAAAAAGTGAGTTTTTTGTTTTTATGGAGATTTCAGTTTTTATTCTCATCCTTTATGAGGTAACCTACGAGTTAGTCCTAACTAAGAACTAGTCCTGTGAGTTATAAAAAAACTTAAGGGTAGTCCTCTGAGTAGGCGGAGTTACTCATCCTAACTCAAGATAAGACAATTCTTAACTCTTTGTGAAATCCATCAAAGGGCCCAGTTTCATGGCTGATTTCTGCAGAATTCTGCACTTGCTATCACCATACTTTGCCAATGGGGCAAGGGCCCTATTTCTGCTCTACCTTTGAGAGCAAAGAATAGCTATTAATGTGAAGTGTGCACATGCTCAGGCAAAAAATTGCTGCTAACTTGTGAAACTCGCTAGAGATAAGTGCAGAATACCCTGTAAATTATGGAAACCATTCACAATTTTCAGCATGTTAACCATAGAGTTATATATTAAAGAACTAGAGGGCGCACTGGTGATGCTTCTTGCACAAGTGTGACAGGACGGCAAGGAGACACGCGTGCCATTCTGTACGGGCGTTGAATATGAAGTACATGTTGGAATTTGGGTTTATTGAACGCTGACGCGATGCCTGTTTTGTCAACTTAGAAAATGGCCGCCTGCGCATGCCGGGTCGCCTATATAGGCCAGTGCGCCCTCTAGTTCTTATATATAACTCTATGATATTAACACATTGTCCATCCTTTGTTTTGTAACACTAAAAATCAGCTGTTAGCTTTTGTTAGGTTTACAGATACAGTTTTCTCGAATATGACTTCATTTCAGAGGGCAATATTTCACTGAATAAAATGATCCTCGTACGAACTTCATGTTCAGTAAGCTAACAAACTTAAATTAAACAATGATTTTGTTTTTATTCTTACCAATGCTGTACAAAAACCTTTAAAACAAATGTTTGATCACTTTTTGCATTTTGTAGAAGAGTTCAACACCGCCGCATACAAGGGCAAACAGATGTTACCTGGAGGAAGTAAGACCCGGACGGCAGGGCAGGGAGGCTACTTCAGTGAGAAATTCACAAGGGTCATGGAATCAGAAGCTTACAGTGACCCGGTTAAAATGAGGAGACAGTACAAACTTAAGGAGAGCAAAAAGAACTTGGGAAAGGCGTTCTTGCCAAGCAGTGGAACAAAGATGCAGTAAGTTTTTCTGACGTGTATCAAAAAGGAAGGTTTTATTATTAGTCCAAATGTGTATTTGGTACTCTATATTTGGTATACTAGAAGGTCAGGGAACGATTTCATCTGGTAATTTTGCAAAGCGAAATATTTTGACTGAACAGATTTTGTGCACAGTGATTGCTAATGCTGAGTAGCAATTGGTGATTTTTGAGTAGCGACTGACACATTTTGCATAGCATTTTGCTCTGCTATACAAAGGAAATCGTTCACTGAATGTACTCCCTTGTTGCTCTTTATAAAAACGAGAGTTGACTGTATTAGGAAATAAACCGATACCTACTCTGTGTTGTGTCGTGGCCTAGCAGTTAAGAGCACTGGACACAAGCTCTGGTGTTTCTGATCAGCAGTAGTGCTGGGCGAATAGTGAAATTTTGTTATTCGGATACCGCTGGCCAACTATCCGAAATTAACCGGATATTCGAATATTTTTTTGCCGCTAGAGGGCACTATTATAAAAAATAACAAATAAAAAAATATAAAAAAATTATTTTCTTTTGCCGCTAGAGGGCGCTGTTCGTTTGTGAATGAGATCTTATGGGCGGATTGATAGTTTTAGACAGTGTCACTCGGTTCATTTATAAAAATGACCGGATCTAATTTAAAGATGGCGATTTGCTTTTTCTTTTGATGGTGATTGACTCTACGTGAAGGAAAACTTTTGTAATCTTTGAACAAAATACGTCGGAAATGTCATTGTTTTAACTCATCACGAAGGTGAGCATAGTTAAATACTTAATTTATGCTGTTTTATGCTGTCTTAATAGAACTTTCATAAGGATTCAGACAAAACGTTCATATCAGTTTGTCGCCCGACGTCCGCGGATATTCATAAAAGAACCCAGTGCACTTATTGAAACGAAAACGAGTTTGCCCGGGCGTTCCTCAGTTGATTGCACCACAGCACCTTGTAAACCTTTGCAAGGTGTAGCCTTTCATACCTTGCAGGAATATACTGAATGGTAAAGCGCCTTGAGCGACACTGAGTGACGGATATGAGCGCTATATAAGAAGCCACTATTATTACTCAGTTTGATGCAACATTTCTTAATTACACACAAATTTCTTTTTTTATTACAGGAGTGGTCTTGGGAACCATTATGGAACCTTAGGGGGTGCTGTAGGAGCCTTCAGCCCAGTCAAGAAAGCAGGAAAACCCTACAAAACAGACGGCAGAAACTTCACAACCAATCCAGGAAAGATTGGAACAGGCTACGGGTAAGTTCATTTACAAATTTTGTTTCAAGTTAAATGCCAAAGATGCCAATTTGTCCAATGCATAGGCCTGATGCTTCGCGGGGGGCAACAAAGGCGATTGCCTCCATGCCTCCTGGTCATTGCCTTGGTGCCCTGGAAATACCAAAGTAGAAATTTACTATTTCCTCATTTATAGGGTGCCCTGAAAAACTGAAGCATACAGGAATGGATGCAGTCATTACAAGAATTCACTAAGTCTTTCATCATTATCACTCTGAATTCAAGAGATTATTTTAATTTAAACAGCTTTTCTTTAATTTTTTTTACACAGATACCCAACATTAACCATTGGTAAAGGCTACACATATTCCTCAAATCCATACAACAAAGGAAAGGAGTTGAGAAGGGTGAGTGAATATCACACGAATATTCGATACAATGTCGCAGAATATATTCGCGAGGTGTAATCTGGGCTTTTCTATATCACGAGGCAAAGCTTTAGTGAAATGGATAAGCCAGATTACACACAGTGAAGAGCAGGCTCGTTGAAATGTTAATACAGTGAAGTTAATAGCAAGAAGTTTTCTCGATCCACTCAGGGAAAGTAGTAGTCCTGGCTGATTTCCAAACTCCCCAAGCAGTATTGATCAATGGGCAGTTCTTTTCAGAAGGAGGTAGTCACCTAAATTCAGAAATCTACTCCACAATAGATTATATAGCAAGACAAGTTCTCAAGAAAAAATATCAAAGCAAAGTAGATATATACACACATAGTGTTACCACAAAGCTAAAACATTGATACCTCACCATGCAATGCCACAAACCCACTACATTCCCAATGATCCATTTCAGACCTTATCACACCATGTTTTTTTTTTATATACCCAACACATTTCTCTTTCTGTTTGTGTGTAAACAGTTTGATATAATATCTGTATTTCTTTTCACTTTTCTACCAACAGAAAGAGCTGGAAGCGCATAAAAGCCAAACAAAAGGTGGCGCCTTCAAGCTGGGGATGCACCCAAAGTCCATGTTCGATCATAACCCGTATGCTACCGACAAACCCTTGCCTCCTATCAAGAAGACTGGCACACCAAAGAGGGATGTCAAGCCGTTCAGACCTAGCCATCCTGCAAAAGCAGTAAGTAGACTTTTTCTGAGTTCAGTATTTGACCCTCTGGGGAAAAATAGGGAGTTTATTATTGAGTGCAAGGGGCTGACATTGATGTGCGTATGATGTAGGCTTTTGTTAGACAAAACTATTTATTAACAATTTTGCTTTTTTGGGGGGCTGAACAAATTAGAAATCAAATAAGAATTGGAAAAATATCATACTTGCAAGTTGAACACTCATCAGACCTAATGCTTGTGTAGTGCTTAACTTTTGGAAAAGGCGGGGATAAAGGCTCTTTCTATGAGAAAATCGTAATAAAAATCAGAGTGTTTCCCCCATTGTGGGTTTCCTCTCACATCTAAAACTCGGCATTTCTTCTTGTTTTCTATTCATGCTTTTATTGGTGCTAATTGTGCTATTGATTGTGTACTAAAATTCAATTTTGAAAAGTGCATTTTAAAAAGTTGAATGTACTGAATGTAAGTTGATTGTATATAAATGAATGAATGTACACAGTTTGGCATTATAATAGTGTTATTTCTAATGTTACAAATACAAACTGTTAAAGTGTCACAAATAAAATAAAATAAAAATTGTAGCATTATCTTAACAACATCTACCCCTTTTTGTATTGCAGATCGGTGGTTCTAAAGCTGGCACATTTGACCCGTATCCATCACATTCTAATGACCCTTATAAACCAAAGAGGAAGAAGGGACCACCTCCAATGAACAGCACTGGCAAGATATTCATGCCATCACCAGGTCCAAAAACTGCCACCACAACGTCAATTATTGGCCAGAATGTTGTCAAGTAAGTTAAAAATTCTCTATTGTTTTTCAGGGAGTTTGGGGTTTGTTTTTGAGCTTATAACAACATCTGATCAATATATCACAATAAAGCCTGGTTCATGCGAATTTCGACATCACAAATTTGCAACAAACAATTCACATTAGTATACTTTTGCTCAACTCCTGCGCACCATTTGCTGTGAAAACAGCCAGGTGACGTCAAAATTCATACTGTAAATATGAACTGTAGCGATAGTATGACTATGAGTTAGATTTGAACAATGACTTGCTTAGTTACAAGAATACATTTGAATACCACAGACTATAGAGACAATTTATAAGTCAAATGTTTCTGGGCAATATTTCGATCTACTTATTGTAGTCAAAAACATTGTGAGCTCCAGGAGAAGAAAATAACAAGTTATTAACTTGCTTTTCTTTTTTTCCTTTCTTTTTTCAGGAGCATTAATAGTACAAATTACAGGCAAGTCGTTACATCGATGTAATTCCAGAGCTGATGTAGGTTGCCATCTTGAAACTCAACTTCCCTACGACAGAATATCATGTGGATTCCGCATCCTGTCTTCTAGTCTCCTAACTGAAGATGAAGGAATGCCTTCCATTCGACTTGTACTAGTCCATCCGCTGTTTGTTGATCAGCTGTGTAACATCTTCCAGTAGAGATATGTGTTTCAGTTCTGAGATTAGAAGTATCTGTACCCCCTTCCACTCAGATAAAGCTTCCTAAACGGCACTGGACACGTTTGGTAATTACTCAAAAAATACATTAGCATAAAAACTGAATTGGTAACGAGCAACGAAAAGCTGTTGATAGCAACTGGTTGATAGTATTAAAGACAGTGGACACTATTGGTAATTACTCAAAATAATTATCAGCATAAAACCTTACTTGGTAACGAGTTATGGGGCGAGGTTGATAGTTTAAAACATTGTGAGAAACGGCTCCCTTTGAAGTGACGTAGTTTTCAAGAAAGAATTAATTTTCCATGAATTTAATTTCGAGACTTTCACAGGTTTGTTATTTTATGCATATTGTTGAGATACACCAAGTGAGAAGAATGGTCTTTGACAATTACCAATAGTGTCCAGTGTCTTTAAACATTGATTGAGAAATGACTCCCTCTGAATTAACGTAGTTTTTGAGAAAGATTTCAGGCTTCAAGCCTTTCTCTGGCATCTAAAAGCACACAAATTTGTGCAACAAGGATGTATTTCTCTAATTATTTATTAGCAACATCGATGACCAATTGAGTCAAAATTTGTTATTTGATGCTATTGTTTGAATACACCAAGTGAGACTACTGGTCTTTGAAATTTACCAACGGTCCAGTGCCATTAACCGCTAAGCGTCAGTATGTTTTTTACTTATTGAGTAACTATTACTTTCCTTTCAAAGTATTATTTGCGGAAAAAACACATCATTCGATGACCGACATAAAGTGGTTAAATTATGAACAGTTAAAAATTCTTTTCCATGTGTTATTTACACATGTACAGCCATACTTCAAACAAATTTAATAACTGTTTTAAAACTATTATTTGAGCTGCATTGAATCAAATGAAGCTTGTGGATTGCATACTTTATATTGCGTTCCTTAATTAAGTCCAAAATAGTTTCCTTAATTAAGTCCAAAATAGTTTCTGTCCTTTTTTACTTGCGCGTTCTTTGAAACAATAAGGACTAATATGTAAATAGTAAATATAAATTGTACATATTTATTTTAAGTACCTATGATACGGTTCCGTCCTTTTTAATAGTTTTTTTTTGTACAATTCATAAGTCTGTTTGTATAAAGAGTGTTCAATCATTTCATGTTTTACATAACTAGCATGCACAATTTTTGATTTGAAAAAAAATTAAATAGTCCATTTGATTTTTCATTCATCCCATAATTTCGGTTATGCCTAGCAGTACTTACAGTTGTAGAAAAGGGCTTCATTTACAAAACTTTCTAAGCTAAGACTTGTGGCTTAAATCACGTGTGTGTAAAAGCCATTGGACACTTTCTGAACAGAACAAAAATTAAAAGTTCACAGATTTACAAATAACTTACAGGGGTTACAGAATGGTGAAAGACTTCCCTTGAAATTTTATTCCATGAAATGCTTTTTGAGAAAACATTAAACAATTATCAATTCTCGATATCAAGAATAACGGATTTATTTTAAACACATGTCCTGACATGGCGAAACGTGCAGAACAAGGGTGGGTTTTCCCGTTACTTTCTCCCGACTCCGATGACCGATTGAGCTTAAATTTTCAGTTTGTTATTTTATGTTGTGATACACAAAGTGTGGGCCTTTGGACAATACTGTTTACCGATGTTGTGCGATTGCTTTAAGCATTTTTGGCAAAGTTTTGTGTCTTGAGATGCAGAGGTGAATAGGCAGTTCGAGAGATATTGACCTTGTTGGAATTGGTGGCTGTGGCTTACGGCTGGATCAAGGCATTGAAGCACGAGGCAACTTTTGCAGGCAACCAACTACAGTTCATACTAGTCCTAAGTTAAGACGAGAGGACGAGTAACTCGTCCTAACTCAGATATGACTAGTCTTTGTAAAATTCACCCTGGGACTCCTTTGGTAGCACATTAGTAATCTTACCATCAGTGTCTTCAGATTCCCAAGAAAAATATATGAACATTGAAATAAGAATGGATTTGCTTCTTTGAGATTGTCTGGAACTGGTTGCCTGTAAACTGCCTCATGTGACATGGCTCTTAGACATCCTCTTAGAAGTTTAGTACAGGTCTACAACCTGGGAACCAGCAGAGGAAATGCGACTTTTCAAATTGTTCACAAACGGAAAGCCCAGTCCTAATGCGATCAACTTCTACAATTTGTTATATAATTACTGGTAACGAGCCTTAAGTTTTCATCTAACAAGGATATATATTTCAACATGTAACATTTAAATCCAACAACCTATCATGTTAGATAAGATTTGTGTGTAAAGAACAAAAACTGTTCCTTTTGGAAGAAAGAAAAGTACTATTAAAAACTGTGTACTGTATTGAAGTACAATTTTAATTGTCAGTCTCATTTTTTCTTCTTATAAGTTTAACTTCAACGTCTACTTTGACCTTATTTTGCACTTAAAACAAACCATTTTTTGCGATTGTTTGCTGAATCAACCTTCAGTAAGGCATGTGTATGCTTGTTATGTGTGTAACTTGTCTGTGAACATTTGTCAGTGACACTTGTCCCTTGTAAATGAATTGCTACTTAACAAAACTTTTTAGTAAATTTGCTCTTCAAGGTCGTAAACACAGCCATTTCTCGCTTTAACAAGATCCATGGTACTGTTACTTATATTAAAGGAACACATTGCCTTGGATTGGTCGAGTTGGTCTTTGAAAAGCGTTTGTAACCGTTTTTTTATAAAATGCATATGGGTAGAGAGATGTTGTACAAATAAAATACAATGATCCACACAAACAAGCTTTGAAATTGCACGGTTTAGCTTTTACCTCGTCGACTAACACGGTCGGCCATTTATGGGAGTCAAATTTTTGACTCCCATAAATGGCCGACCGTGTTAGTTCGCACAGTATTTGGAAAACCACGCAATTTCGAGGCAAACTTGTGTGGATCATTGTATTCTACTTTTAAAACATCTTTCCAACCATATGCATTTTACAAAAACGGTTACAAACGCTTTTTATAGACCAACTCGTCCGATCCAAGGCAACGTGTTCCTTTAATGATTACACCCCTACGTTTGCACACTATTTTCCTACTCCTAGCGCGTAAATCATGAGAGATTTTCGGAACACCTCGACAAAATTGCTAAGCTTGCTCTATGTGATTTTATCTCCGAAAAAGAACTGCATTACAAGGGTCATTATCCTCATGATTTTATCTCAAAGCAGTCAACAATCAACAACATTGCAACCCTTGTGATTTTATCCCACAAAAAATGTCAAAAGCAACACTTTAAATTTTTAAAGCAGTTGAAAGAACAAAATCACTAAGGCTTACCCCTTGTGATATTAATTTTTAAAAACATTGAAATCTTGTGAATTTATCACCCCCTTAAAAAATTACAATTGTTGTGCTTTTGTAAAAAAAACATTTGAAAATGTCATTTTATAATTGAAAAATATACACATACAAACAGTTTTCGGAATGTAGGGGGTATGAGAGCAGCCTCCCTTTATACTAGGAACAATGTGGACAGCAAAACAAAGGAAACACAAAGCAGAAATGAGATTCTTACTTCATAATGTTACCTCTTTATATTTATAGTAAGCTCTTTTTAACAAGACCTGACTGTACATACATGAAAGAACGGTAGAATTACAAATTAATTTACTCTACATTTTTCTTTTATTTTTAGCAACCCATGGAAGCAATTAAGTAAACATTTGATAATTTAACTAAAGCAAGAATTTCCTTGTAATAACGTTTGGTACCGATACTACATATTTTGACAAGCAACATCATGAACATTGAGTGGCATTGTCAACAAAATCACTTGGGCAGTCAGGCCTAGAATTTCATCGTTGAGAGGGCAAGGCCATTTTATTTTTTGTAAAGGGCACTTCCATTTGAAAATCTTCAACTCTCATGGGAAACTTTTTAATGGCCACCAAGGCCAAGACCAGGGCAACAGAGGTCATGACCTCTGTGATGGCCTCCGTTAAATTCCAGGCCTGGGCATTAATCAATTTAAAGGAACATTACAGAATTGGTAAGAAACAAAAATTATGAAGATCACAGATCTACAAAAAACTTACACGGTCTAATGATGATGATAGTAGAAAACATCCTTTGAAATATTTCTGTATGAAATTTAATATTTGATGAGAAACAAATAGTCTAATTTCGCATTTGGAGTTTATCGCTCAGGGAGCGTTTTATTCATTTTTCGTTTTGGCAGCGATGCAATGCAAAAATTTTATCGGTTTTTCACTATTCTCTCATGACCCAGATGGCTAATCGATCTCAAACTTCGACAGGTTTGTCAGTTTATGATGGATTACATAAAGTGCTTATCCTGCCAGCAACCTTTTTGTAAGCAAAACCAATTCTGTAATGTTCCTTTAAATAAAAAAACAAGTTGTTTCTGTACAGTATAAAATATGTGAAGGAATCTGCATTTACATGTAGGCCATCCACCATTGGACAAAATCACTAGCTGTTTGTCTTTATATCGTGGTGTACCAAACATCTATTTGTGTTGGGAAAATTTATGCGAATAACTGTGGCAGGTTTTTCATCTTTGATTTATAATCGTGACCCAGATAAAAAAATACATAAAGGTATAACGCAGCAATAGCTGTTCAACCATTTAGAAACCATTATAATAACCACAAGCGTCTGTACCAAAATGCCCATTAACTGCCACAAAATGGCCGCCAGGTTTGACCTATTTCCATTCATATAAAGGGTGCGTTCATTTAGCTTCCCTAGGTAGGTCGACCCCGGTGTGTGGCGGTTTTTTCTTCCAGGACGAACGTGGGTAATTACTCAAAATAATTATTAGCATAAAACCTAACTTGCGGGTAACGAGCAATGGGGAGCTGTTGTTTGTATAAAACATTGTGAGAAACGGCTCCCTCTGAAGTAACATTGTTTTCGAGAAAGAGGTAATTTTCCTTGAATTAGATTTCAAGACCTCAGATTTAGAATTTGAGGTATCAAAATCAAGCATCTAAAAGCACACAACTTGTGCGACAAAGGCGTTTTTCTTTCATTATTATCTCGCAACTTCGACAACTGATTGAGCTCAAATTTTCACAGGTTTGTTATATTATGCATATGTTGAGATACACCAAGTGAGAAGACTGATCTTTGACAATTACTAATAGTGTCCAGTGTCTCTAACATAGCACCCCAATTTATAAAGACAAAACTAAATTTGCTGATTCGTGTACATTTGCTGTCGACATTTTTACTGAAAATAATGATTTCTAAAGGGAAAACGCATTTAATAACTTCCATCACGTCCATGCTCCAATAAAACAGTGCGTGTTATTGTGCTGAATTTTTAATTCCACCAGATACTAAAATTAAGAAAGAAATCTGATCAAATAAAGATAACATTTCATGTTAATTTGTGGAAACAGTTTTTATGAAAAAATCGCATTTCATACTTTTAAAACTGTGCAGGGAATATGCAAATATGTGATTTAAATATATTATTTAAACTGAGATAATAATAATAAATAAAATTTTGATCATTTGAACTGAAACAAATTGTACAATCTTTAACTTTAGAAATATTAAATAGCTATAAAAAGTTATCTTACTGCTTACAATTTAACCATGCACTATTTGCTGGCAAAATATGATACATGGTGCTGTATCACTAGAACAGAAACTACTGTGATACCTTGATCCCAAACAAAAGCTACATATTAAACGTGGATGGATTTGACGTTCATGTGATAATACCACAAGAGTTTTACTGTTTTCTCAGCGAGTAGACACTGTATTCATCTGAAACTTTCACATGTGACTTTATTGTACCTTTCTATATAATTTTGACTAAAAAATATTACTATGCTGACAAAAACCAACCTATGACCCTCCACCTTTAAGTGGCACTTCTTATGATATGTCCTATAACATGAAAGCGCAAGGTAGGTATAAAGAGGTACACTGTATGCATCATGATTTAGGATGGAATGTCAAACACTAAGTAACACCCGGTTCAGACAGGCGCGCCGAACCAAATAGATTACGAGCGACTATAGGTCAAGACCCAAATAACTTTTCGTTTCAGACAGGCGAACTAAACATAACATTTACATTTGCTCGGCTCATGACAAGATCAATATCTGAAACCAAGGCGCTCCAGAGTCGTTCCGAACAACTGCAACAGTCGATCTTTCGACTTCTAATGCGTCCAGTCACTCCTAACTGTTTCATGTACTTAATTCAGAATTCGGCTCAGGGCTACTCTGGAGCGCCTGTCTGAAACAGGTGTAAGCAGCACATTAAATTGAGATCAAGAATGGTTCAATCACACCTTGTGTAGTTTCACTTGATACTAACACATGCCTGATGCTTTGTTCTTGAAACGGCAAGGGCACCAAGGCAATTTTTCTCTCTTGACATTGTAAATTTATATTTTAAGCGTTTCAAGGGGCACCAAGGCAATGACCAAGCACCAAGATTTAACTTATGACGAATTGTCAGTATTACCACAGTGGTGTGTACTGTGACATCACACTTTACTTATCAATTTAGATTGATGCACAGTTAAGAACAATCTTATACACAGTAAATTTTGCGAGTACAGCCGTTTGTTAATCGCTTATTTTTTTACCAATCCTGTTTAATACCTTTTTAAATAACGTGTTTATTGCCTGAGCACCAAGCAAGAAATGTTCACCATAAATATACCTCACAATGGCATATCTGTTAAGCAATGGTTTTCTGTGTGCAGCAAAACTTGGTTAAAGACAGTTGACACTATTGGTAGTTGTCAAAGATTAGTCTTCACAGTTGGTGTATCTCAACATATGCATAAAATAACAAACCTGTGAAAATTTGAGCTCAATCGGTCGTCGAAGTTGCGAGATAATAATGAAAGAAAAAACACCCTAAAACACCCTAGTCACATGAAGTTGTGTGCTTTCTGATGCTTGATTTCGAGACCTCAAATTCTAAATTTGAGGTCTCGAAATCAAATTTGTGGAAAATTACTTCTTTCTCGAAAACTACGTCACTTCAGAGGGAGCTGTTTCTCACAATGTTTTATACTATCAACCTCTCCCCATTACTTGTAATCAAGAAAGGTTTTATGATGGTAATTATTTTGAGTAATTACCAATAGTGTCCACTGCCTTTAAACATCATCAATCCAGCGATATAAATATACAATAGAATAATAGTTTTCATGTTGTCAAGGTTACTCTTCCAATATATTATGTACATTTGCATTTAAAAATTGGACAACAATGGAGTTATTATATATTTGGTTTGTGGGTGTGTCTACTTGCCAGTAGAGTTTGTTCTTTAGAGAACTGCCTTTCTTTATTCTACTCCCGCGGAGTAGATTTATCGGATGTTCGGGAGATTTTGCAGTCGAAAATTGGCTAGGACTATTACTTTAGCTTTACAAAGGATCGTTATTAACTGCGCTACGGCGGAGTCGGTTCTTGAATTTGTATCAAAGTATATAGGATTTGAGGAATTGCATGGTGAGGTATCAATATTGGTTTGCGACAACGGAGTTGTATGGATTCTCAGTTCTCGTTAAAGGGAGGGTATATCTTTGGTAGTTACTCCAAAATTTAATGACCAGAAAATCGTACTTATTAAAGGAACATTACAGAATTGATTGTTGCTGACAAAACAGTTGCTGGCAGTGTAAGCACTTTATGTAATCCACCATATACATAAACTGACAAAACCTGTAGAAGTTTGGGAGCGATCGGTCATCTGGGTCACAAGATAATAGTGAAAAACCGATTACAAATTTTGCATTGCATCGATGCAAAAAAAAAAATATGAATAAAACGCTCACTGAGCGATAAACTCAAAACGCGAAGTTAGATTGTTTATTTCTCATCAGATGTGACATTTCAGATAGAAATATTTCAAGAGATGTTTTCAACTATCATCATCATTAGACCGTGTAAGTTTTATGTATCTGTGATCTTCAGGTTTTTTGTTTCTTACCAATTCTGTAACATACCTTTAAGAAGCACTGCAGCTGTTGATCATGTATACATTTTTGAGAAACAATTCTCTTCTAAGGAATGTGATTTTGAAGAGAAGGATAAAACAACTGTTCAGAACATTTCTTAGATTGTGTATCTAAGATTCTTCCTGCTTAAACAAAACCGCCTAAGATTTTCTGTGATATCTCAAAAACCCTACCACCTTTTGATATGAAATTTTCAGTTTAGTTTTATTGTACAAATGTAATATATCTACACATTCACATCGGCTTAAATCAATTGAACAGCTCAAAAAACCAAAGGTACACTTTGCCTTTAAAATAAAATAATCTCATCATTCCAGATCCAAATCTTCCAAGAACTTGTCAAAGTCAAAAGGATCTTCATCTTCAATTTCAGCAGCAGCTGATTTGTTCGTTTCTGTTGATTCCTCTGTTCTGTTTTCCGATGACTTTGCAACTGATATGTTGTTGTTGACAGCATGTGAAGGAATTTGCTTATCATCTTGGGTTTTTGTAGATGCAACGCCATTTAATTCTGACGACTTTGTCACGGATATGTTGTTGACAGGCTGTGAAGGAAGTTGCTTGTCAACTTCGTTGTTTGTCAGTACGATGCCATTTAACTTATTAGGTTCATTAACAGATTGCACATTGATCAGTTGTGTCATGTGACTTTTTGTCTCCTCGATCTCGCCAATAGTCTCTGTAGTTTCATGAGTTACAGTTTCCCCATAATGCATCTGAGCCTCAACGTCGGTCAGATTCGTTAACGGGGACGGCTGAGAAAAATTCAGTGCTTGAGACGCTTCCGTCACATGACTAGTCTGTAAGTCTGGCGTCGATGATACGCCTTCCAATGATGCACCGACAAAGTCTGGGACCCAGTCTGAGTCTGATTCCACCTGCTCACTAGGTGCGTCCTGAACACTGACTAATCCTTCGGAGTTACTGTTTGGAGTCTTTTTGGTTGGAAGAGGAAGGCGATCGTCAACACTGGAGCTCTGCGTAGTTGGGCATGAAATGGCTGCCAAACCAGCTGTGAAGAAAATATAAATAAAATGAAAATAAAATCATCATAGAGGTTTGGTTGAGATTTGATGTTAAGGGCTTTGAAAATATGTTTGTGGAGTGAAGGAACACCTACCGTACGTATGTTTAGATAAGACTTATGACAATGCATGGTGGAAAATACTAAGAAAGATTTGCAGTGACACCATGTAAAATCTCTTGTGAGTAGTGGTGGCTCTGAGAAGAGCCAGTTTGTACCGACATGTTGGTCAGTGTAACTGTTCTCTGATTGTCTTCTGGAAAATGCTGCTAATATTTACTTCCAAATCCTTTTAATGATCATTTTTCTGTAGGAGTTCATTTTCTCTCCAACACGCTCAATATTAGAAAAAAATAGTTAAACTTGCGTGTGCAACTTAGTATAAAAGTTCATTTTCTCTCCAACACGCTCAATATTAGAAAAAAACTAGTTAAACTTGCGTGTGCAACTTAGTATAAAACTCATTCAAAAAAGTTCTGGGAAGAACCGATGTTGTCTCGACATTTCAAACAATATAATACTCTGCTCGTTTTAAAGAGAATGCTAGACTGCTGATGATGCTAAGGTTTTAAGTAGGGATGCAAATTTGGTGGGAAGGGTCCAAGCGGTTTTTGACTGGAGATGCATGGGAGTTGACTGCTGGGCTGGATGTACTGCGTTGGAGTGTGACATTGCTGGATGTACTGCGTTGGAGTGTGACATTGTCGTAGTGAGCTGCTTCTAGAAGGATTAGCTTGTTGAGTAGTGGTGACCTGATGTTGTTGACTTACAAGCCAATGGTTTTGTGGAACTGTGTTGTGTAACTTGAATTTGATGGCTTCACTCGGTGTTGTCAAAGCCAATAATTCTCCCAAAATAGTTTATACATGGATTCAGGCCTCATTTTTCACATGGATTCAGGCCTCATTTTTCACAGAGGCAATGAAGGCAATTGCCTCCAAGGCCCCTGGTCAATGCCTTTGTGCCTTTGAAATGTTCCTGTAGAAATTTACAGGCCTGTTCTATACATATTTGGTTATAGTTGCACCTGCAGTTTGCCCATTTCTCTTATGATTTACACCATGCAAGCTTCAAACATCGCTCAATACTAATAATAAAAACTTCCATCTGGATTCAACTTGCTTCAACAACATAATTATGCCGACAGATCATAAAGACTAAACATGCAAAATAATACAACATTCAACATGCTTTACAAGTGCATTTTTTTGATGAACATTGTAATTTAGTTGTCTCATAAATCTTTATGCATCTTGCTTTGAATTTTAAGTACTTACGTGACATGGAATCAGATTTGATGTGTCAGTGTAATTATTATGTCGTACGATAGAGTGAAACTTTTTTTTTCCATATACATGTATGCATATAAGCAAAGCAAAAGAGTATGAAGTTTCAAATGTTTTGCAAGATTCTTGAAATGTTTCAACAGAAATTTACAATTTCCTCATAGACTTTACCAGGGAGAAAACGCTTTAGTGCCCTTGCTCTTTCAACAACGAAGCATTAGGCCTGGTCATGTCAGGGCAAACAATCACAATTGTCAATGATTTCATGTTGGATGGGAAGGGTGGTACATAGTCGATGTGTTTATAATGGTCTTGTTGCTTGTTGGTGATATGAAAAAAGGTGTTGTGAACATTTTTTAACTAATTGCATAAATCATAAAGGAAAGCTTTACAGACAGTGGACACTATTGGTAATTGTCAAAGACCAGTCTTCTTACTTGGTGTATCTCAACATATGCACAAAATAACAAACCTGTGACTATGAAAGTAAAAAAAACTTGTCACACGAAGTTGTGTGCTTTCAGATGCTTGATTTTGAGACCTCAAATTCTAAACTTGAGGTCTCAAAATCAAATTCATGTAAAATTACTTCACGAAAACTACGTCACTTCAGAGGGAGTCGTTTCTCATAATGTGTTATACTATCAACCTCTCCCCATTACTCATTACCAAGTGAGGTTTTATGCCAATAATTAGCTTGAGTATTAATTACCAATAGTGTCCACTGCCTTTAAGTGTCAAGTAACGTAAATTTTTGTAACTTAAAACATCACAGTTCAGCCCACATTCTTAAAAACTCAAACAGCACTGATCATGTGCAACATTATACATCCATAAACAAACATTTGATTGGCAAGCACAAGGGTGAAATGAATCATTCAAATTTGCAACAAATACTTCAAAAATAGACAATGTAGATGAAAGTCAATGACAAACATCCTGCTGAATGTAAAAGGATCCATTCTAGTCAGTTGGTGTGACTCAAAAAAGTAAAAGATCTTCAACCTTTTAGAGACCACCTCGTTCCAAAATGCCCGTAGCGGTCACAAACAGCGGCAAGATTTGACCAAATTCCACTCAAACAAAAGGGTCAAAGAGAAGTTATTGGACTGAATTGACATTTTCAAATGTTTTGCATGTTATCATTGAATCTAACACAAAACCATGTATTTCTGGGAGTTGTTTTTGTTTTTGTTCCGAAGAAATCTTTCGTGAAAATAAACCAACAAGGTCAGCAATGTGTACAGAAATGAACAGACCCTTTTATAAAGGGTTAAACTTGTTGGATCTTAATTTTGGTTTTACCCTTACACAGATGTGTGTTAGCACTGCTTACTTATGTAGTACTTTCCCAAGTTCTGTGAAAAAAAATCACCTGTAGGCATATTATTACTTGGGTGGGATTCGAACCAACAACCTTTGCAATTCTAGACTCGCAGTGTTCAATTCAATTCAATTCAATGGACATTTATTTTTCATGTCGACAATGTGATGAATGTATCTTTCAAACTAGACCACCGAGATTGCCCGGTAGCTAGAGGCAGTTTGAATCCTACATTTTAGATTTGTTGAATCTTGTTGCATTCAGCATTGAGGTTGACAACATAAATCAAGAAACAATGTCATTCTCCAGAACATGAAGCAACGTTTCCCATCTACCTTGATACAAAATTCATGGCCATTCTACATCAGAATCATCCTCTGAAAGCATTAAAAGTCATTGAGGATAAGAAAGAAAGAGGAAATTATAGAAAAAGAGAAGAAACTCTGGAGAAGAAAAACAGCATGCAGTCATGATGAATATGATAAGATAACCCTGCCACAACAGAACATTAAAGATAGAATCCAAGGTCCAATTTACTTTTGTGATTCACTCATTTTCCAATGAGTCCTTAAAGGCAGTGGACACTATTGGTAATTACTCAAAATAATAATAATAATTGTTAAATAATAATTAGCATAAAACCTTACTTGGTATCGAGTAATGGAGAGCTGTCGATAGTAAAAAACATTGTGAGAAACAGTTCCCTCTGAAGTGATGTAGTTTTCAAGACCTCAGAATTAGAATTTGAGGTCTCGAAATCAAGCATCTGAAAGCATACAACTTTGTGTGACAAGGTTTTGTTTTGGGTGTTTTCATTATTATCTCGCAACTTCGACGACCAATTGAGCTCAAATTTTTACAGGTTTGTTAATTTAATGCATATGTTGAGATACAACAAAAGAGAAGACTGGTCTTTGACAATTACCAGTAGTGTCCAGTGCCTTTAAGAAAATGACTTGGTTACCCTGAAAGTGAATGTCTGCCAGGCAAAGAGAAAGAAATTTCCTTCACCAATGTGATGCATGTAGACCGATCCATACGCGCAAGTGTTGCGCGCCGCGCACTGCCATTGCTTGGATGGTAGCAGCACAAGGTTTTATTACAGTGGGGTGTAGCACTTATGTGTATTAATCATTCTACACTCAAGTAAATGAATGGTATGAGCAGAGGTTTCCCATTTGCAGAACTACTATAAGTGATCTGGACCTCAAATTTACACCGTACATTTCAATTTTATTTTCATTTTCAAATTGAAATACACAACCTGTGATTGTCGTGGGACAATCTTTCTGTTGTTATTATTTTGTGCAAAATTTTTGTGATAAAGTTGCCAGATACACTCTGATAGTTTCTACATTTGGGGGGAACCCGGTGATCCGGTGAAGTGGATTATCTGTGTTTAAGATTACCTTCCTCCTCATAATCCCATTCCAAACCAGTTGTGGAATCTTTATGTGATAGTTTGTTAGTATGGCCCTCTTGTTGATGTGACAACATGGCCACTAAGGGTGTACAAAAATATATAGCAATAGATTAAATACTAACAAATTCAACCAGAATCCTAGATGTATTATGCAAAGCCTACCAGTATTTTGGGAGAGCTCGCCCTTAACAAAAGCCCAGAATTACATTGTCTAGTAAAAACTGCTGTGTGCTAGATAAACACTTCTGAGCTTGCCCTGTGGGCAACTAAAAAACTGTGCAACATACAACTTGTTTAAACTGTTCATATTTGCAGCATCTTGTAAACCATTACATTTTGCTGTGTGTAAAAGGAATAGGTCTCATAATTCAAACCCACATACCTTGCAAGAAAATATTGTATGTAAAATCACCTTGAGCGTCACTGAGTGACAGATGTGCGCGCTATATAAGAAGCAACTGATATTATTTCTTCCTTAATGTGAATATTCAACTAATTAATTTATTGTGTGTGAATGTAACTTTACTTTACCATGAAACTGGTTGTGATTGCTACCATTAACACATCAGAATATGACAAGTTTTAAATACGGGCACTAATGCAAAGTGCATTGATAAGTCATATTCATAAATACCTCAGACAGTTTCGCTATTCCTATTGGTGGAGAGCGTGTCACGTGGATGTGTATAAACCTTTGTTTATGGCCAGTAAAAAGTGTTGAAACATGGGCGTGACACGCGAGCTTGCACCTGTTCTTACAAGACAGTTTCTTCATTCCTATTGGTCGAGAGCAACGACTGAAACAGTTGTGCCACATCACGTGATCACGCGACACGCACAGCATTCCCTTATAAGGAGTTGTTTACCCGAGGGCGTCGGAGGGCTTTACCATTTCATAGCTGGAGGGGTGTTGTGTTGTAAGAAATCATTGAACAATTATAATTTTTGCATTTATTTTACTTTTTGACCAAAAATTGTTAATGTTTTTGACCGAAAAGGAATCGAAGTGTGTTGAATCGGTTTTCAACTAGTGGTTTAAACCCGCCGTGGCCTGGTTCTTGATAATTTACCTCAACTTAGTCTAGGTAAAATTATCAAGAACCAGGCCTCGTTGGGATTAAACCACTAGTTGAAAACCTCTTCACCACACATTGATTCCCTTAGTAAAATGCGCTATTTATAAGAACTAGTTAATAAGAACTAGTTATTACATTTAAGTTGATTTGATAACTCACCATTAGCCCTGACTGTCTGAGACCGTGCCTTCACCGACTCAAGGAACATTTCAAAATCATCCTCACCTCCTGCTCTGTTTATGTTAAAACAAACATATAGAAAGACATTAATCAATTGAATCACATTGGGATGCATGCAAATTTGTGCAATAAGGGTGATTTTCTTTCAATTTTTTCTTGCACCTCCGATGACCAACTGAGTCAAAATAATCACAGGTTTGTTATTCAATGCATATGTTGGGATACCCCAAGTAAGGAGACTGGTCTTTGTCAATAACTAAAGGTGTCCAGTGCCTTTAAGATCCTTCTTGTATACATGCAAACTTATATGCATACTCCAGAAGAAAAAAACATTCTAAAGCCTGGTTCATACTTCCTGCGAATGCGAAGCGAATGTTGACAAACTCGCAATGAATAATTTCGCAGTGGGTCAATTCACTTACGAATATCACTGCGAGGAGGGTCGTGACGTCAAATTAGCATCGCATTCGCATTCCCATTCGCAGGAAGTATGAACCGGGCTTTAATCATACTGGCAAGGAAAATGCATATTGCTTTCAATACAAGGCATATCATTTATGCATGCATAGAACTCACACTTTCATGTTTTGCGAACCTTTGGATGGAACATTATATGTGAGTCTTTCCCATAACCTAGAGAACACAAACATGTTTTTTATTTTGCAAAAAAAAACAGCTGGCAAAAACATGATTCAACCTGTTTAGGTTTTGAGATTTGGAAAACAAAGGTTAGATAATGACAGTCAAAATCTACAACTGTTAATGAAAAACGGTCAGGGGTGGGGTGAGAGGGGTTGCTTTAGACAAGAATGGATTAAGTCTACTTGCAGCGGCATTATTTTCCCCCATCAATGAAATCACTGCATGCATGGTGTTTTTCAGGGAGCTACACATTTTCTTAATAAAGATTTACTTGAACGAAAATGGTGCTCTTTGCAGAAATTCATTTAAACATATTTGAGATTAAAAACGGTTTTGTTCCCACTATTTTTTTCGTGACTCCAATGACCGATTGATCTGAAACTTTCACAAGTGTGCTATTCATTATACAATTGTTGCATGCTGTGACGGGATCCATGGCGTTTTGTACACCCGAGGGGGAAAATGGCACCCGAGGCGAAGCTACCGAGGGTGTACAAAACCCATGGACCCCAGTCACAGCGTAAAACAATTGTTTTGTTATACCTTGGTAACATTGTTATTCCTCTTCTCGAAGTTCTGTTGTCATCTTCAAACATTATTACATGTAAGACGGAGCAATGTATAGTTTAATCATGGTTTAATAAGCAGATGAACAGCTCAAATAAGAAACAATTCTTCACCTGTTCCCTCGAACCGGCGTGTGTTTCGTACAGCGCTGGAAATAGACCAACGTTGGGAACGATCAAGGTGATGGACACGAGTGTACATCACTTTTCTTGTTACCCGGCGCGCTGTGCATTACGCGTAGCGCACATCTTTAGACACGACACATGCGCATTTGTTGCACGGCACGTGATTGGTTCTCGACCAATCAAACTTCACAATCAGTACAGAGGTATAACAAGTATTAACGTTTGGTCACACCAAGGGCCTTTCTAATTCTCGTTTTGGGCTCCAGCTCAGGCTTAGGATGCCTTTAACTTGCAGTTTGGAGCAGCACGTATTGCACGAACATCAGAACACGGAGCCTGGAGCCAGACCCTAAGCCAAGGTTTGAGAAAGGCCCAATGTCTGGGTACTAATCTTTGACAACTACCAATGTGACAAATGCCCAAGCCGTGACACTTGTGTCCTTAAGCAAGACATTTAACGTAGAGTGTCGCGGCCGAGTGGTAAATAGCGTCGAATTCAAGTTCTGGTGCTATTTCACCGGAGTGTGGGTTCGAATCCCGGTCGTGACACTTGTGTCCTTGAGCAAGATACTTTACTATAATTGCTTCTCTTCACCCAGGGGTATGAATGGGTACCTGCAAGGGTAGAGGTTGATATTGTGAATGAAAAGCTTTCGGAGCGCCACGGCAGCTTGGGGCTGTATACTCCCTAATGGGAGATTAAAGATTAAAGATTAAAGGGATGTTTATTGGCCCATATGACCAGGGGACTAATGCAAAGCGCATTGATACGGTTTATTGTGAAATGCGCTATATAAGAATTTGTTATTATTATTATTTTTATTAACCATTGCTTTGTCCTTCGGATGGGACGTAAAATCGTTGGTCCCATATGTTGTGTAACGCGTAAAAGAACCCACTGCACTTATCGTAAAATGAGAAGGGGTTCGCTCGGTGTTCCTGGCTGTGGCTGCTGTATGCGCCATTATACAATTGCTGCACGTTGTGACGGGGTCCATTTTCCCTCGAGGGTGTACAAAACCCATGGACCCCAGTCACAACGTGCAACAATTGTTTTGTTATACCTTTGTATAATTGTAATTCCTCTTCTCGAAGTTCTGTTATCATCTTCAAACATTATTACGTCGGACTATTCATTGTTTAATAAGCAGACGAACAAGAAACAATTCCCTTGAACCCGCAGTTGTTTCGTACACAGCGCGAAATCGACCAACGCTGGGAACGATCAAGGTGATGTACACCGGTGTACATCACTTTTCATGTAACCCGGCCCGCTGAGCCATGTAACATGCGTTTGTTGCGCATTACATGATTGGTTCTCGACCAATCAAACTTCACAGTTTGTTACCGAGGTATAACAAAGCACCTTGTAAACCCTTTTAAGGTGCTAAATAATTGGGTCTCAGAACTCATCACTGCAATAACCTTCATTTCTGAAAGTTTGTATATACTCAGCACCCTGAGTACCTTGTTTGGTAGATACGTGCGCTATATAAGACTTCAATATTATTCTTATTATTAAATGCCTGCACTTACACATTCCATTCAGTCTCATTGTCCCCAAGCCAAGATGATTTGGCCGTGCCATTGGCTATGGGTTTACTTCTCTGCTGCTCTAGAGCCCTCGTTTGGCGGGCGGCTCTCGCAGATTCTCGTTTCGCTATATTGTAGGCTTCTTCTTCTAACCGAACATTATCTTCCTGCCTTTTAAGCTGATAAAAAGATTGATAAAACAATTTGTAACATCTATTAAATTTTTAACAAGTTAACGCTAACTGGTTAGGGAAAAAAAAACGTACACAATTTTCTTTAGACAAAACACATTATAATGTTTAAAACTTACCGTTGGTTAATACCATCTTGCACTGTATAAAACTCCCCTATGAGTAATTACTTCTACTAGTTTAATTTCTATCTTCCAAATTTTGAGATTAAGGGATGCGAGTCTTGGCTGAGAGGTCTTAGATCACCATAATCAAGCTCTGGTGTTTCTGATCAGCAGAATGTGGGTTCTAGAGTCATGACACTTGTGTCCTTAAGCAAGACACTTAACCTTTATTGCTTCGTCCTTCGGATGGGACGTTTACCTGTTGGTCCCATGCGTTGTGTAGTCCATGTAATAGATCCAAGTAACACTTTGTGTTAAGAGAAGGGGTTGGCCCCGGTGTTCCTGGCAGAGGCTGCTGAATGCACTGAAGCACCTTGTAAACCATTATAAGGTGCTACATAATTGGATCTCAGAATTCATAACTTGAACAACCTATCTTTCTTTAAAAAAATTTAAAAAATTAAAAATACCTCAGCTTCAATTTCAGCATCCCTTCTCTTCTGGTCTTTGATGAGATCGCTGTATCTCTTATTCAGGAGATGATCTCTTTCACGATCTGTTACCATGTTGGTCTCAGCTTGCTGGGCCAAGTCCTGAGTAGTTAAAAATAAGGTAAATTAGAAAAATATCTTATTAATTTCTTTGGAATAGATCCAGGTTTAGGGCTGGTTTTTCCTTTTATTAGCATCAGATTGCATTCCATTACAAAATAAGAAAAGCGATATGATAATAAATTAATAAATCAATTCTCAGTTCTCACATATGATAACTGTCTACTTTCTGAGAAAGATTCAAATGTTTTCGGGTGAAAGTTATCCTAACCATCAAAGGGAATCCTTTCTCAAAATAAGTTTTACTTACGTAACCTCAACAGCTGCAGTGCTTCTCACCAAGCTTGTTTTTGTCGGTCATTAATTTTTGGAGTAAATTACTAATCTTTGACCCTACCTTAATACAAATCCAGTAATACAAGGTTAGGTTTTCCTTTCATATATCATAGTCATAACAAATATGAAAACAATTTTGAACATAAATAAACAAACCAATTCTCAGAACGAAAGGCATTTTTAATCAGTGTTGTGCAGGGAGGAACCTTGCTATTATGCAACAGTAACAAATGAACAGTGTCAGTCTCTTGATTTTTACTTACATCTTCGATTAAACTTTCAAACTCAATCCCAACATTGTATTCTTTATATCTTCCCGTGAAGTAACTCGTCTTGCTGTGAAACAAAAAAAAGATTAAATTGATCTCTTCATTGAAAAAAAAAAAGGGCAGAGAAATAAATGAAAAACAGAGTATGTGTTTGAGCATTATTTTATGCAAGTAATATGGACTAGACTCTTATAAGTCCCCTAAAACAGTCACTGTGCGGGCGCATGTTCATTGCTAGTTGCGATAACGTAACCCTCCATGCCGACGGCGAAGGTGGATTTGTTCATAAGATATCATATAACCGGCATCTTGCAATTAATATTGCAGAATCTCCTTCAAAACCAAATTCCAAACAAACTGACTTTTTTGTAGCTTATAAAATGTAAATAGGCCTAATATAAGTGTTATCTTTACTAAAAACTCCTTATTAATAATATAGTGTAGTGCTGGGCGAATAGTGAAATTTTGATATTCGGATACCGCTGGCCAACTATCCGAAATTAACCGGATATTCGAATATTTGTTTTCGCCGCTAGAGGGCGCTATATAAAAAAATAAAAATAAAATATAAAAAAAAAAATTTGCCGCTAGAGGGCGCTGTTTGTTTGTGAATGAGATCGTATGGGCGGATTGATATTAGTTTTAGACAGTGTCACTCGGTTCATTCATAAAATTAACCGGATCTAATTTAAAGATGGCGATTTGCTTTTTCTTTTGATCGTGATTGACTCTACATGAAGGAAAACTTTCGTAATCTTTGAACAAATTACGTCAGAAATGTCATTGTTTTAACTCTTCACGGAGGTGAGCATAGTTAAATACTTAATTTATGCTGTTTTATGCTGTCTTAATAGAAGTTTCATAAGGATTCAGACAAAACATTCCTATCAGCTGTCGCCCAACGTCCGCGGATATTCGGATATTAAAAGAATATCCGGTTACTTGGTTGTAATTACAAAACTATCCGGTTTACAAATAGGTATTCGCGCCCTATGCGGATATCCTGTTAAGAAAAAAAAGGCATTCGCGGTTACGGATAGGAAAGCCTATTCACCATTAACCGGATATTCGAATAATTCGCCCAGGCCTATCCTAATATAGTGTTTAAATATTTTATATAACGATTAACGTAACCCTCCTTGGCTGTTGGGAGGAGGGTTACGTTACCGCAACTGTATATGAAATTGAAAATGATTTCATCAAATTTACGATTTAATATATTATAAAATAATTGTATAGTTTCATTATTTTTGTTTTCAACTTTAAAGTTAAAGTTAAATTAGTCAGTAAAATTGCAATTAACTTTTTAAAAATGGCCATGTAATTGTAAATGTGGATGCATTCAATCTGACGCAGGCTTCAAAGTTCCCTTTGATTAGGTAGAATCACAAAATTTTAGATAACATGTGATGGAGCTGTGACTAGTCTAGTTGGAAAGGTCTCTTTGAATCATTCATTTTGACACCAAGTTTGTGGGGATAGGTCAATGGGATGACGAGTTACGCCAGGTCAAAGGTCATTGTTTTAGGCCCATATTTACATACAAAAAACTGTGACCTTGTGTATTAAAATGCCCTATACAATGTGAACAGGTGTATTTTGAGTACATGTTTAAGGGACATCAAATTGGAACTTTGAATAGACAATGAGAAAAGTTCCAACCTACACCAAGATTAAGACAAGAGCAAGCACTTGACCCTTCTCAGACTCAAGGTCAATGATATGGGGTCAAACACTTGACCTTTTGATGTCCAAAGGTCACATAATCAAAGGTCAAAGGTAACGTTTACCAAAAAGATTGGAAAAATCTGAGAAAATTTGCATTTATCATCACTACTGTGTACACATATTAACATTCTGAAGTTCTTTCTTCTTCCAGGTAAAGTGTAGGCTTCAATGTATGAAGATATTATGGCTACGCGCTGTTAGGTTGTGCGCGTATTAACCAAATATGTGTGCAGACTACAGTGAAGTCGCAGTTTATTAAGTAGGGTGCCTGCGAGCTAGAGGGTATCTTCCTTCGTAATGCTGCAATCATGCATTTAGTGTACTTCTGTAAAGGATTTCCATTTATTGCTGGGTACTAGGGATGTGGTCAGTAGATAGTCAAGAAGAAGCGAGAGCCATGACCTCTGGTGAAGCTTCAGTGAGATTGAGCTCTAGAGAGATTGCTATTTGATTTTACTTTTTTAGTTCAATTTTAGTTTGCACTCTGCTTATTTAAAAATATGAAACAGTGAACTCCCTCCGCACAAACAATTTTCATGAAGCAGTATGAATGAATTAAGCTTTGATAACAGAATAAATATTAAACAGGTGTGTCTTTGAATGATGTATTTATTTATTTGTGTACCCCCCCCCCCCTCCCAAGCCGAATACCATCATCAACCATACCATGCTTGTTTCAGCATATATAAATCATGGAGGTAGGTTTCATTTCATCATCATGTCACTGTCAGGTTACCTTAGTTTTTTAAATAATTTATCTCCTTGGGCAATCTGTAAGACCAAACAGTCTTATCTTTAACAAAACTAGTAATTTATCTCACTAAAAATAATAAATTATTCCCCTTTTCCTTCCTCCATTCAATAATCTATCCAAAGTTTGTTGACATATCAACCATACCGAGTACCATCTATGCTTATATATTACCGCGCAAACATAGCAGGGACCAGCGTAAGCCGCGTAGCGTCCAAACCAACAATTTGCCATGGGACCTAAAATTGCGTGTTTCCCGTGGTCGTATGACCATTTTCAATTGCCGATCGCTAAAATGCGCTACAATGAACAGTTTTCAAACCAAAAGTAACATATGAAAAAAGACTCAATTTTAACAAATATATAGTTCTGATCAACTCCTAACGTCTGTAAGTACCTTTTATTTGAATAAAAGTGCATCAAACTATCAACATTTTGACGTTCCGTTGACTTTCCAAACCAAAAATCCACCGAAAGAATAGTTAAAATGCTCACTTTTACACTTCAGAAAATCGCCATCTTTAATGTAGTTCCGGTTAGTTTTACGAATGAACTGTTTCACATAAGTAGAAGTACCATATAACCCTCCGCAAAAAACGATGCAGAATGCGACGGCTGGCGCACTACTTGAGATCGCGGCACAGTTTCTCATTAACGGAAATTGGTCCAGCGCGCGCAGCGCCCTCTAGCGGTTGTGAATGTACCTACTTTGATTTGAATTATTGTCTTTACTAATTAATATTATAACACACCTCTTGCTTGTTCTGTATTCTGGTTGGCTGAAACACGGTCACGTGGGATGACCAATAAGTTAGTGATCACGCGCGCATGTTTTGCGGGAATAGTACCAGAGCGGGCAATAGTCTTTGAATATAGTGCCCGCGGTAACAGCGCCCTCTCTTGACTTGAACCGTGAACAACAACTACAAAATTCCTTTTTCTGTTCTAATTTGACATTTATTTTTAAGACCGAGCTGTGTTATAAAACACATATTGACTGGCATAATTCGGTAACTAGGTAGTAGGGGACCAGAAGAGTGACCAGAAGAGGGGCCTACCATTTTCTTCTATATATATTTCCCTCGGCTTTCGGCCTCGGGAAATAGGTCACTCTTCTGTTTTTCTGGTTACTGAAAGCATAAAGTCCCTCGTGGGAATAGACGTATCCATTGTCAGTCAGTCAATATGTGTATAATAATCATGATAATAGGCCCTACTATCGATTTTGATTTATTTTTTTATATTTGCTTATTCTTTTAGAAGTTAGCCTCATCCTAGACCCAGTAACTGGGGCGCTGTACTCCTTTTCAACAATTTTTTACTTTATCTGTCGTACTAGCGCCCCAGGGAATGGCACAGAATTTTAACGAATACCCAGTTTTTCGCGACACCCAGCCACAAAAAATGCCTCAAAATGACAAAAAGACCAAACAAACTAGCTCAAAAATCGCCTACTCTATTCTCGATACGTCTAGGATGTAACATCAGGCATTTAATTGTACTCACGATCATTTTTTAAACTCCAAATCGATGATTTTTAACTCCGCATCGTGGAGCGATTGACAAGTCTGCGATTTTCGGATGTGTATGGTAACTAGAAACATGGCGTCGCATTGTGGGTGGATGTCCATCAACGGCTGTTTAATGCTACACTTGTTAGAGGCGTTGCAGCGAATGCTATACATTGTACACGGGGATGGGTACAGGCGCTGCAGCTAGCGAGTGCCCACGTGCGTTCAATCCTGGGCAACGTAACTTACACGGTGCCGGGTTGTTGGAAAATTATCAGAAAGGGGGTGAAAGGTTCTCAGAAAGGGAATATTGTCTGAAAGAGGGGATTTTTCTGGTCTGAAGTCTGCTGGATGAAGCTGGATGGTTCTGGATGAAGTCTGCTGGTCTGGATTTTTCTGGTCATCGCCCCCCCCCCCCCAAAAAAAGAAGGAAAAAAACGAAAAAAAGGGGAAAAAAGATGATAAATAAATAAAAAAAAATTCTACAGTGACACTGGCAGCACTAAACATTATAAGAAGCAATTTAACCATGCACAAAAATCGTAGGCCTAGATGAAGTACAGCGGTTTTTATTTATTTATCATATTTTTTCCCCTTTTTTTTTTTTTTTCTTTTTTTTTGGGGGGCGATGACCAGAAAAATCCCCTCTTTTGGCTGGGTGTCGCGAAAAACTGGGTATTCGTTAAAATTCTGTGCCATTCCCTGGGGCGCTAGTACGACAGATAAAGTCAAAAATTGTTGAAAAGGAGTACAGCGCCCCAGTTACTGGGTCTAGCCTCATCCCATAATTCCATAAACCACGTCCGGGATTTGGGCAAACACAGTAAATTTTAGGAAACAATAATTTACTCACTTTTTTCGAACTGAACCGAAGCAAGACTCCAGGCAGTTCCCCATTATTGTGATTTTCTTCCTACAAAATTATCGATATAACACGATATTCTCATTCAAAATCATTGTTGATTTCCGGATACACAGCACCCGGTGTCAGCATTAAAAATACATAATTTTAAAAAGAAGTTGCTTTTTATAGCCCAAACACATGACTTTACTTATTTTTCACTGTAATGATGGAGATAGAAGTTTCCACATAGAGCAAGTTTGGGCGATTAAAACAGCAGAGATGTATCTGCGCGAGGGGCCACGTAATGTCACCTTTGACCTATTTCTTTGTCAACACGGTTCAACTATTTTTTGAAGGGGTAAAGTTTTCAAAAGCTATCAAATTCTCATCAGTTATTACATCGGAATATTATAATCCTTGTTTTTTTAGACCATAAAATGTCAATTTTAAATAAAATCCAATGACTATGGTTTCAAATTTTTGACAAATGACCTGGCAGCCAGTGTGTTAAACTTAAAAGGCTCTCTTGAAAATAAAAATTACCTTTTTAAGAATGGTAAATTCCGAAAATAACTTTATCTAGTTTTGTAGGTCAAATAGTCACAAACAAATCGCCGGGGGGGGGGGCAGAATCTTCTGTGTCACACATCACAGTGTGTGTGTACACGGCTAGCTACACAACACATTAATGTCGGGGTCAATGTCCTCCAAGTTTACCTCCTCCATAAAAAAACCAACAGCTAAATGATGCCGAGAGTTCTTATAGCTGGTGCAGGGGCAACGGGGGCCCTTTGCGCCAATATTTTGAGGCAGAATTTGAAAAATAAAGTTGAGCTGGTGGTGTGGGACAAGGCGAGAGGAGCAGGTTTGGCAATTTTATTTTTTGATTTATTTATAAAAATAAGTAGATTTTGAAAATACTTTTGTAAATGAAAATGCGCCCTCAATAGGCCACATTAGAGTTGTCATTTTTTGTGTTTACCCAAGCACTGTAAATACATGCAAATAGACCTTATGCATAGACGTTATCCAGCCGCCATCTTTGAGGTCAAACGGTGACGAAACAATCGAAACGCACATAGTTTGGCCAATGAACAACCTCCTTTTGACCTCAATCTCAAGGCGAGGGCGCCGTACTGAAATGACGTCATGTGCATAAGGTCTATACCTCAAGTGGGATTCGAACCCAGCCCACAACCTTTTCATTGTCTTCCAACTCGCTGTACTACCACCTGTGACCTAGGGTATATATAGTTGTGATAACGTAACCCTCCTGCCGACAGTAGGAGGGTTACAGTCGTTTGACCAGTTCTGGATCACTTTTTGAATTCACATTGTTTTTTGTTGCAATCTCTTTGATATTTTAAACAAAAAAGTTTATCAGTTTACCTAAACATGACATCAAACTCACCAAGTATTCACTGACACAAAAAGATTAGTTCTTTTGAAGAGGCTTTAAGAAAAGTATTGTCACCTGTTTGACCAGTTCAGGATCAGTTGAATCTATTCTGAATCAGTAGAGTGCCCTTTGTTGCAAACCCATACTCCCATTCATAAAACTGTCTCTCAAGGACACGAAACTTCAGAGGTGTGTTGGCATGGACTTGGACTTTATTTGTTTAGTGAATGTCATGCAAGTGTCTTCAATAGCAGCGCAAAAAACCCAGTGACAAAACCACAAAACAACAGCAAAGGCAAATGAAAAAGTGAAGCGAACCTAAAAAGCATTATCGACCCCTCCAAGTTTAAATTTCTCAAAAAAAAAAAGAATCTAAAATAATTTGTTGAAGTAATGTTTCTCAAAATCATCTGAATAAACTTTCTACTGCAGTAGTATGATTTTACCATACTTAGTAAGTTAGTGCGGCACCATTTGACGCAATGAGATGTTGAGTGATCCCGAACTGGTCAAGGGTAAGTTGCCCCCCTAAAGAAGATTTTGGTAACTTCGTCTCCTCAAAAAAACAAGATGTCTGCACAGTATTTACAGGAATGTTTTTTTACACATTTTTATCATTTTACATAAATACTTTTTGCCCCGGCACTCCAATTCTAAAGGTAAGAAGTTTTAACAGTGTTTTTCAACCAACATTTTTAAACAAAAAAATGATAAATTTCGCAGACAACCTTCAGGAAAACAGCCATAATTTATTTGCTGATGATGTTTGGCACCTTATTTTGGGTTTGTTGGTTTAATGGGTGTTAATCTTCACATTTATCAACAGAAATTGGTAATAATGAGAAGTGATATAACTATTTGGTTATTGCAAAGTTGAAGTGATCCCGAACTGGTCAATGATCCCGAACTGGTCAAATGACTGTACCTTATATCGCAAACACCGAGCAAGCCAAAGCTAGATAGAGGCAGTTTGACATGAGTCCTTTATTAGCTGAGGGAACCGCAACTAGAACTAATACTTTTTATAAAAACATGTTAATTTTGCATCAGGGATAAAAAATACAATTTGTTTTTACCCCTACACCGATTTGTAAGCACTTTACATGTTTACTCAGTTTTCCCGAGTTCTGTGAAAACAAATCCACTGGAAAAACAATTGTATGTGATTCGAACCCAAGTCCCTGACCTTTTGCATTGGTTGCTAGAACAGTGTATTACCGCCACTGCTAAACCACCGAGCTAGTCTGATTGCTAGAGCCAGTTTTAAACCTTACCTCAAAAGGGCTAGTATAGACGATGTGACCTCTGACGTCACTCGAAAACCATAACATGATTCGCGTGCATACCGCCGGGCAAAACCTTTGTGTTTTGGCAGCCAGCTAGAAAGTGTATGCAATCTTACCATGACTACGAGTCTTTTTGCCCGGCGAAACATGACGTATACAGTGTTTTGTCAACAGAAGGCAGGGCAGTTTGAATAATAATAATAATAATAATAAACAACGCTTATAAAGCGCCTTACATCCATGACTGGACCCCAAGGCGCTGTACACATTAAAAATAGCTGCAAACAAGAGCAAAAAAAACCAAAGAGCATAAAAGATTTCTAAAAATATAAACCACAAAATGGACCAGCCAATAGTTAAAACCACAAACCGCGAAATTTAAAAAATTATGGAAAAGCACTACTATAAAAAGATTAGTTAAACTTCAATACTTTAAAAAGGTGTCCATATAGGAAATACACTTACAATTATATCATATCAGGGGTCGATCCCGCAAAGAGTCAGGACCAGTCCCTTTAAGACTAGTCCCAAGAGATATTAAAATGTCGTAGAATTATAGCCAGTCTTAAAATTAAGACGAGTAACTTAATGTAACAAGTAACTGAATGTAAACATAGGTCACATCGTCTACAGAGCTGGATTTAGAACAATAGCACTCATCTACACCATCACAGACTAACCATGCCTGACCCTAATTTGTCGCTGCCTACATTACAGTTTACAGTATTTAATTTGCCACTTGATGTCTTCTCATTTAGGTGGTCGTATGAGTACAAGTCGAAGTCCTGATAACCCACAGTGCACCGCTGATCTTGGAGCCCAGTACATCACTGTAACACCGGACTATGCAAAGAAACATGAGAGGTACAGCTCCCATCAGTGTAACACACATAATGATAGTAACTAGTGACTTCTTATGTAGTGCTCACACCGTCATACTCTCAGTCAGTGACGCTCAAAGTCTTCAACATTCAGTATTTTCATTTAAGGTTTTGCGGAGCCACACTTTTTAGACCAATTTATTGACAAAGCACTTTGTTATTCTTTACAAGGTGCTGTGGTGTGATATGCAGCCAAAACCAGGGGTGGATTTCCAAAGACTAGTCTGATCTCGAGTAACTTTGACGACCAATTGAGCTCAAATTTTAACAGTTGTGTTATTTTATGCATGTTGAGATACACCAAGTGAGAAGACTGGTCTTTGACTATTACCAATATTGTCAAGTGTCTTTAATGAAGACAAGTATGCCTGTACTGTTGTACTGTAAAATAAACAGGTTTTTTAATCAAGTTACCTTGCTTCTTTTGTGAAGATCTCTAAACTTTAGAATGACATCAATTTTTTTAAATTTACTTTTTCTTTTACTTGCTTCTTCTCCTTCTCATAAGCTACCACCAGGAACTTCTGACCAATGGCTTATTGCAACCATTGACAGCGACCATTGATGGTGCAAGAGATAGTCATTATGAGCAAGGTACTGTGCACTACGTCACACCGCAAGGAGTAAGCTCAATCGTCAAACACTTCTTAAAGAATTCAGGTACAAATCTTTATCTTTAGTATTTAAAGGAACATTACAGAATTGGTAAGAAAAAAAATTGTCTAAGATCACAGATTTCAGAAAAACTTACAGGGTCTAATGATGATAAAAGTAGAAAATATCCCTCGAAATATTTCTGTCTGAAATGTCACATTTGATGGGAATCAAAGAAAACTTATTTCACAGTTTATCGCTCAGTGAGCGTTTTATTCATTTTCTTTTGTAATCGATGTCATGCAAAAAGTGTAATCGGTTTTTACACTTTCTTTCTTGTGACCCAGATGGCAGAGCGATCTCAAACTTTTACAGGTTTGTCAGTTTATGTATATAAAGTACTTACAATTCTGTAAAGTTTCTTAACTTGGATTGTTTTGTTGCTGTTTTAAAGTATGTTTTTTGTTTTAAGTTCAGGCATAATCTTTTGTTTATGTCTCAACACCCCTAATGAGGGGTCTGTCTCTGTACTGTGGCTGTGGTAACAGCTTCTTGACTTTTATATGTCTTTGCACAATTATGCCCTAGCGCCCACAGCAATTGCAGTGGTGCCCTGTGCTTTTGTTGCGGTGCCCTTGCAAAGTTTCATTACAAATTTACATTTTCATCATGGAGGTACCCCCTACCAGAGGGAAATTGCTGTGCCCCTTCAGGGGTCAGAGAGTTAATCATAGCACTATTCATTGGGTCTCAGAATTCATCACTGCAATTTCCTATCTTCCTGAAAGTCTGTATATATCAGCGCCTTGAGTACCTTGTTTGGTAGATTTGTGTGTACTATAAGACTTAAATATTATATTATTATTATATTATAATAATGTTTACTGCAAACCTCACCTAATTATACTCCCACCATGCACATTTCAAACCTTATTGGATGACACAAGTTAAAACCTTGAGATTTTTATTTTATTTTGATAATCCATTTTATATAACAGAATCCGCAGTGCAATATGAACGCCCTCTTGTCAAACTAGAAGCAGTAAACATGAATGATTCCACCCAACCACCGATTCCATCCGTCAAACTCTACATGGACTCTCAGCCCAATGTCATGGAGGGTGATTCAGTGACAGGAGAAACGCAGACGACCATCAAGATCATTGCTAACCCACAGGAAGATCAGTTGGAGGTATTCGATGCTGTCATCTTGACGATGCCAGCACCTCAAATTCTTCAACTGAAGGGTTTGGTTCAAGAAGCACTTGGTAAGAATAATTTGCCGAAAATTTATTATCAAGTAATAAATCATAGCTGCTCAGTCACCTGCATGTGTACATCCCAATATTTGGAGATTGTGCAGTAATTCACCAGAACCAGAACCAGATACTGATGGGGTAAATTTTATAGAATCTTTGGTTAAACAAAGAAAAAAATTGAGGTTTGTGACCTCCAGATTAATGTGCCAGCGATCAACCTTGAGTTTAATTCGAGAGTAAATTTTTTAATAATTTTTTTTTAAATGATTTGGGATTGAACAAAGAAGAGTTGACTAAAGCAGAATTCGAACCAAAGACCTCCGGTGTAAAGTGCCAGCGCTGTACCAGCTGGGCTATCTAGGACCTATATTGGCGGTCTCCCTATTTTGTCAATATCTTTGTAAGGATTGCCAGTCATAAGCCACACAATCATTAGCTGTCGTGTAGTAAAGGATAACACCCAAGTTTATAATACAACCTGGGAAGCTGCAGCCAGGGGATCACCTTAACGGAATGCAACTATTAACCACAAGGGAAACTGACTGGGTAAAGTATTTTGGGGTTCTAGTCGCTTTTCTTTGTTCAACCCCAAATCAATCAACGATATTCAAACAAGTTGATAAACTTTGTATTTAGCTCTCTTTTTTTTTATTTGTGTTCCTTTGGCTGAAACAGTTTTTTTGTTTAATAGGATTTGAGGCATTGCATGGTGAGGTATCTATGATCAATGTATATTTGCTTTGCGGTAACACCATGTGTGTATCTACTTGCCAGGTAGAGTTTGTTCTTAGAGAACTGTCTTTTTATTATTATTTCATTTTACCACAGCTAAAAACAGTGGAGTGAAATCAAAACTACAGTCTGTGTCATATTCATCCCGCTACGCCTTGGGGCTGTTCTTTGATCAGGGAACATCTCTGGATACTTCACCGTGTGCTCGTTATGTTCAGAAAGATCCTTGCATCCGATGGATCTCGGTAGACACAGAGAAAAGAGGAGTTGGTAAGATTCAACAATCTTATATTTACAAAAGTTCTCCATCTTAAAGACACTGGACACTATTAGTAATTGTCAAAGACCAGTCTTCTCACTTGGTGTATCTCAACATATGAATGAAACAACAAACCTGTGAAAAATTGAGTTCAATTGGTCGTCGAAGTTGCGAGATAATAATGTAAGAATAAAAAGCAGCATTGTCACACAAAGTTGTGTGCTTTCAGATGCTTGATTTCAGGACCTCAAAATCTAATTCTGAGGTCTCAAAATCAAATTTGTGGAAATTTCTTCTTTCTCAAAAACTTCGAGAATTACAGATTTATAGTAAACACATGTCATGACGCGGCGAAACGTGCGGAAACAAGGGTGGGTTTTCCCGTTATTTTCTCCCGACTCCGATGACCGATTGAGCCTAAATTTCCACAGGTTTGTTATTTTATATATAAGTTGTGATACACGAAGTGCGGGTCTTTGGACAATACTGTTTACCAAAAGTGTCCAATGGCTTTAAAAACATTTGAATATGCGAACTGATTCATGCAGGGTGTCGTTGCCGAGTGGATAAGAACACCGAACTCAAGTTCAGCAGAGTGTGGGTTCAAACCCCGGTCGTGACAATTGTGTCCCTGAGCAAGACACTTAACTATAATTGCTTCTCTCCACCCAGGGGTAAATGGGTACCTGTGAGGGCAGAGATGGTTCTTGTGATTGATTTAGCATAGGCTGCATACAAGGGAGCTGAGATGGTTTAAGGAGTGAATTAAGGCCCAGTGATAAGGGGTAATAATGTGAAGCGCGTTTGGAAGCCCTCCGGATGTGAAAAGCGCAATATAAAAACTGGCTATTATTATAATTATTATTTTGAATCGTCTCTCAGATTTCAGAGGGTTGGTGTCCATTAGTGAATGCTGCTGCCATATGTGGTTGGTACCCTGTGTCACCTCGCTAAATGTGGATGGATTCTACATTTGTGTAAAAATACAGTGACTGTTTTGTTGCTGTTTTCTGAACAAGTAGACTCTGTATTCAGCTGAATTTTTACGTCCATTGTATCATTCTTGATCATTTTGCTAGTAAATCACCATTACATTGACAGAAAGCAAAAACTTAACAATGACCCCACCTTTAAAGCCATTGGACACTTTCTGAACAGAACAAAAATTAAAAGTTCACAGATTTACAAATAACTTACAGGGTTTACAGAAGGTAATGATGAAAGACTTCACGTGGAATATTATTCCATGAAATGCTTTACGTTTTGAGAAAACATTAAAATAATTATCAATTCTCGATATCAAGAATAACATATTTATTTTAAACACATGTCATGACACGGCGAAACGTGCGGAAACAAGGGTGGGTTTTCCTGTTATTTTCTCCCGACTCCGATGACCAGTTGAGCCTATATTTTCACAGGCTTGTTATTTTATATTTAAGTTATGATACACAAAGTGTGGGTCTTTGGACAATACTGTTCACCTATGTTGTGCGATTGCTTTAAGACAATTGTTTTTTTTCTACCCTACAGATTCCAGCAAACAAGGACCATCTCTTGTTGTTCACACAAGTGTCCCATTTGGTATAAAATACCTTGAGACGGACAAGGATGAGGTACAATCAATCATCATGCAACATTTACGTCAGCTGATGCCTGACCTCCCAGAACCAGCAAAGGTCAAATGTCAACGATGGCGATATTCACAGGTAAATATATATATTATATTTATAAGTACTGAGTATACAGTGCTAACACACATTGGTGTATGGATAAAAACCAAAATTAATATTCTTTATCCCGATGCAAATTTAACATCGCTTATATTGTTGCGGTGCCCGCTACCAAAATATAGGATTCGAACTGCCTCTAGCTACCGGGCAACCTCGGTAGTCTAGTTGGTAAGACACTGCTCTAGAATTGCAAGTGTCGTGGGTTCGAATCCCACCCGAGTAACATGCGTGTGATATTTTTTCACAGGACTCGGGTCAGTTCTGAGTATACAATGCTAACACACATTGGTGTGTGGGTAAAAACCAAAATTAATATTCTTTATCCCCGATGCAAATTTAACATCTCTTATACTATATATACTGTTGACGCTACTCAGGGCTTATTTGGCCCAAGATGTTTTGGCCACAGGTGTTTTCAATGTTAGAAATTTGTTTGTGCCATCCAGGCTGATCCTGGGCAGCAGGAACATGTGTTGTAGGCCAATGGCATTGAGGTTGTCTATAACCTGTGATATGTTGGTGCAGCGCAGGCTGCTTCCACCCTGTAGAAAGGGTTCAGATGTTTGATTCCGTGGATTTAAGAAGGCACTGAGAGGCACCTCAGATATACCTACAGGTACTAGGCACAATAAGCCTTTTTGAGATATAGCGGACACAATGCTACAACACTATTACGCTTGGGTAAATTTGTGTGTATACCAAAAACGTTTGGTTACAAGGCTAGATGTACATCAACGTTCCATAGTATCAACAATTTTTACAAACATTTCATTTCAAAGTAATGTTGTAATGTAAAAATGTATCAGTTTTTACTATTTGAATCTGAGAAGCATTACTGTCAGTAACATTTCTCAGATTGTGTTTTTCCAATAAGCCTTTTTAAAATATGGCGGACACAATGCTACAACACTATAAGGTTTGGGTAAATTTGTGTACATACACCCAAACCACTTAGTACATTCCTATCAAGTCCGCCATACCTCAAAAAGGCCTATTAGCTTCCTACCCGGACATATTCGCTCCTGATTTTCATCAATATCTTTAAAAAACAAATACCTTTTAGTTAGTTTTATTGTGTACATCTACATTATTGGATTGAAACAATCAATCAGATCACAAAACAAATACTTTGCCTTTAAACTGCAACAATGATATCTTTTCTTCACCATTGACGTGCAATATTTTGGTGTGCTTGCTAGGTGTCTACTCCATATGAAGGCGCCCCTGGAGGTGTGTTCCTGGCCCAGCAACCTACCTATGCAATAGTCGCAGCTGGTGATGCTTTTACGCATTCTAACTTTGATGGATGTATCTCGTCTGCAGAGACGGCGTGTGAAGCCTTGATCAAGTATTTCGAAGAAACAAATCAAGTATAGACGTTATACACTATTGATTTTGATGTGTCATTTGGATGGCATGGCGTTAAAGGCAGTGGATACAGTTGGTAATTGTGAAAGACTAGCCTTCACAGTGGGTGGATCTCAACATATGCATAAAATAACTAATCTGTGAAAATTTATGCTCAATTGGTCATCGAAGTTGCGAGATAATAATGAAAGAAAAAAACACCCCTGTCCCAAAAGGTTGTGTGCGTTTAGGTGGTTGATTTCTAAATCTGAGGTCTCGAAATCAAATTCGTGGAAAATTACTTCTTTCTCAAAAACTATGGCACTTCAGAGGGAGCCGTTTCTCACAATGTTTTATACAATCAACCTCTCCCCATTACCCGTCACCAAGTAAGGTTTTATGCTAATAATTATTTTGAGTAATTACCAATGGTTTCCACTGCCTTTAAACCCACGCCTCTCACCACTGTGGCCATGGTTTGATTCCCGGCTATGGCCATATGGGAGTAGAGTAATGTGCTGATTCTCTCCTATGCCTCAAGGGATTTTCTCCTGTGGCTTCTGGTTTTTCTTTCTCCAGAAAAATCAAACACTTTTGATCTCAAGCAATGTGTCTGGCTGCCGAAGTCGCCCTGAACTGATTGGCCTCTTAAATTATAAATTTTTACGGAGTAAATCAGAAAGGTCAAAAAACCCCCGAGTCCAATTGGCTTGTGGAAGAATAAACTAAGATAAATGCCAGCCTGGTAATTTGTTTTAAGGGCAAGGAAGTTTTTTCCCTTTGCAGGGGCACCTCTATTTGTGCTAAACATTGCAAGGGGCACTAAGGCACTGGCCAGGAACATGGTGGCACCAAGGCAATGCCATTGCATGCTCTTGCCCTTACAAGGGCAATCACATCCATTGCCTCTGTTACTGAGGTACTGTATCAACCCTACTAATGCTACCACCTTCATTCGGGCAGGGAAGTTGTTTTCCTTCGCAGGGGCACCTCTACTTGTGCTAAACATTGCAAGGGGCACCAAGGCAATGGCCAGGAACATGGTGGCAATCACTTCCATTGACTCTGGACTGAGATACTGTATCAATCATTGTAATGCAATCACCTTTATTAGGCCAGGGCAGTTGTTTTCCTTCATAAGGCACCTGTTCTTGTAGTAAACATTTCAAGGGGTACCAAGGCTCTTGCCCTTACAAGAACAAAGTAGCTGTGACTGAGGTACTGGGTTAGGCCTATAATATGTCATCCCCTTCATCAAATACTGCTGATCATTCCAATAATGCAAATCTTGTCAGGTTTTGTTATTGATATTTTGAATGTGCCTTACCTCTAACTACCAAAAAGAATATAATCTTCAGACAAAGCATTACATTGTAGTCTATTAGTAGATTATTTTGTAATTTTCGTCGTCTTCTTTATTTCAATCATTTGGAGTCAAAAACATATTGCTTTAAAACTTACACTTTTAAATAAATTACTTATCAACTATTTTATGAATATTTGGAATGAAATGATGTCTTACTAGAAAAATTTAAAAAGTATTACTACTCTCCCACTACATTGTAAAGATTGTTTGTGTTTTTATGTACAAATGTGCACCTCACACTACACTATTAAAGTGAAGTACTTTTATTATAAGTAAAATCAAGAATAACAAAACAAAACAAAGCTAAATAAAAAGTAACTATGACAATGTGACCCATATCCACCTGACTGTTTTGTACGTCTTGCCCTTAAATGTGTACGCTTTTCCAGAAAACATGTGGCTGTGTGTAGTTTTGCCTGAAAATGTGTACAAGTTATAAGCCTTGTGTACTTTTTGTGTGAAAATGTGTACTTTTTGCGGGAAAATGTGTACAAGGCTACAGCCTTGTGTACTTTTTGCTCGAAAAATGTATACAAAGTATAGCCTTGTGTACTTTTGTTGTGAAAATGTATATAAGGCTATATGCCTTGTGTACTTTTGTTGTGAAAGTGTGTACAAGACTAATTATAGCCTTGTGTACTTTTTGCACGAAAATGTGTACTAGTTTGCGTGAAAAAGTGTATAAGGCCTTGTGTACTTTTTGCGCGAAAATGTGTACTTTCTGGTGAAAATGTAAACTTTTTGCTTGAAAAAGTGTATATAAGGCTATATTTAGCCTTGTGTACTTTTTGCTTGAAAATGTGTATAAGGCTAGCCTTATGTACTTTTTGCGTGAAAATGTGTACTTTTTGCTTGAAAATGTGTACAAGGTTTTTATTAGCCTTGTGTACTTTTTGTGCGAAAATGTGTATAAGGCCTTGTGTAATTGTGTGTTTTTTATAATTTAGGATAGGCAAGCCACACCCAGCTAAAACCACACCCAGCTAAAGCCACACCCAGTGAGACACATCCACATAACATGTTGGCTGTCAACATGTTAATGAAGTAACATGCTATAAATTCATAAAATTCGTTAAATATTTAATTATCACACCCTCTCCTCTGGAAAATAGAATGCAGCAAGAATCATCTCGAGATTTAGTTTTAACACTGAGAGGAGTCAATATTTGTATACAATGGACTTTCACAAAAGTCGTTCTGTATAAATAAACAATCCCAAAACAGTTTGTTATGAGAAACATACAAAATACAAAGAGTTAACAAAAGATGATGCATTAAAGGGAAGGTACACATTTGGTAATTAATCAAAGCAAATATTAACTTAAAAACTGACTTGGTAACGAGCATTGGAGAGCTGTTGATAGTATAAAACATTGTGGGAAACGACTCCCTCTAAAGTAGCGTAGTTTTTGAGAAAGAGATAATTTCTCACTAAAATATTAAAAGACTTCTAGCTAGAAGTATTTTATTCCTACCTGAAAGAACACAAATTCGTCAACAAGTGTGTTTTTTCTTTTTCTTTTTCTCGCAACTTCGATGATCAATTGAGCTTGTTATTTTATTTAAGAGAAGTGAGAAGACTGGTCTTTGACAATTACCAAACATGAACCTTCCCTTTAAGGCAATGAAAGTAGTAGTACCACAACAGAGTAAAGTAGCCTCAAAGATTTTGAAGATTTGGTCTTCGAAATGTTTGATTGACCAGATATAAAGCTCTTTGGCAATCCTACAAATAAGAATTAAATATTGATGTAAATTTAAAAGGTAGGGTCAAAACACACAAAAGGAGATGGTAAGAGTTTACCCTGTGACGAAAATAAATGCCCATGAAAACTTTCATGGTGAGAGGCAGTGTACCTGTTTTTTAAAGGATTCCCTTCAAAGTAAAAAAGTTTGGATAATTTTTCACCCTGAGAAAGAGTTCATAAATCATTTCTCAGATTTATGCACGTTGGTGTCCATTCGCAAATGCTATAAGAGATGTGGTTGGTACACAAATCACCTTGCTATACAACATGGTTGGATTCAATGTTCTTGTGAATATTCTGTGACAGTTTTTCATCGTTTCTCAGCCACACTTCACATGTGGCTGTTCATGTACCTGTCTTAATACTGTGTCTATAGGCCTATATGTGAATCTACATAACAGTACAAAAACCAATCTATGACTCTATACATGTACCTTAAATATTTACAAGGAGACGCATCAAATCCTTCAAGGCAGTGAATTATGCAGCTCCTGCAGTGGTAACTATCCAGTAATATGAACAACACTTGAACTTTGATTTAATTTTGGACAACTTAAAAAGAAAATGCAAAAACATACTACACTTTTAGTGAATTCATTTCATCTGCATTTGAATCTGTAAAAGAATTGCCACAGTAAACAAGTTGTCCGGACAAAACAATATCACACATAATTTTATGTTGGTGAGTCCCAACAGTATTATTTGAATTTGTTTTAAAATAAATTTAATATGATTTTTACCATTTACTTGTCAACCTAAACCCTTTATGAAAGACCTTTGTGTCAACAAGTAGACACACAGTTTAACAATAAATACACATATCCATCTACCATTTCTGAAGGTATTATACCGGATTGGTAAGAGCTGAAAAAATAGTCGCAGACAGTGTTATTGTTTTGTGTGATCAACCATATCAGTGGGTATTCCAATATCGTCTCCCTATTGTACAAGCTGACTGCGGAGATCCAAGACAGGAAAAGAAACATAGACACAATGGAACTTCCCAACCCTTCATCTGGACAGTTGACTATCAGCTGCATTTCATACATGAAATAACAAACTTCTGAAAAATTGGGCTTCAACTTTGATCGAGTCAGCAGCAAATAGTGGAAAACAATACACAAATTTCAGCATGTAAACACAATGTCCTTCAATTTGGGTTTTCACAACCCAAATCAGCTGTTGCATTTTTAAGGGTTTAAGTCACAGTTTTCTTGAAGTTTACCTCATTTCAGAGCGAAATATTACACAGAGGAAAACTGGTTCCAATAAGAACTTCATAACCTGACTAAAACTAAACAATGATGTTTCCACCCTTACCAATCCTGTATTAATACCTTTTAGTTTGAAATACCTTACAACAAAAGTAAAATAAAAAAAATGTACTATAATTCCACTTTTTTAGCAGCTTTCTTGGTAGTTTTCTTCTGCTTCTTCTTATCTTTCTTCGCACAGTGGCGTCCCTCCTTGAAGCACAAAAACTCTTTCATCGTATTTTTCTTATAAGTGTCATAGATGGTCTCCTCCTCAAAATCTCCAACATACTGGTTGCATACTTGTTGCATCCTGGGGGGACAATTAACAGAAAAACATTTATAAAACTAGACTTAAGTTTTTGTCATAACAAAAACAAGGTGTTCGGCTTCCGGGAGTCGAAAATACAAGCCTGGGGGACAATAAACAAAGCGACAAATCCAAGAAGTAATGAATTTTCAAAGCAGTTTACATGCACATCGGTTTAGACAGGTCAAAAGGTCAAGAGGAGGTCACCAACATACCCATTTTTGTGAAATACATAAAGCCCTTTCATATAATGTATATTGTCAAAATAGCTTTTGTGGTTAAGGAAACAGGAACTAATGAATAATGACGACTTGAGAAGAGACTAACTACTGGAAGGGAATTTTTTCTTAAAAACGCCTTGAAAACAGACTACGTACGTAAAGCCCTTTCATATGATGTATAGATTGTCAAAACAGCTTTTGTGGTTGAGGACATAGGAACTTTTATATAACTGACATACAGATCCCTGTCATTTGATTGGTGGAACTTACTTCACGTGACATTCACTATTACTCCCATCCGCACCGGCGATCAAAAAGACCTATTCGCCCATGGGGAATAGTATTTCCCATTCAACAGTTAGGATCATCCTTGTTCCCAAGGTTTCCGAGCAGTACAGCACCGCCGCGCCGCTGCGTAAACAAAGGAGCACCTGTGCAAAAGGTTGTGATCCGATTGCTATTAAATTTGTTCATAGTTGCCACTACGCGCCGCTCAATGATTTTTGGTTGTCAAACACAAGGATCTAGTCAGTTATATAAAACAAATATTGAGTGGCTTTAATTCGTGGAATGGAAGGAATATTATCGCCCAGTAAAATTTTGACTGTTCCATTTCACGAGGCGCTCGGCTTCGCCTCGTGAAATGGAACAGTCCAAATTTTACCTTGCGATAATATTCCTCCCATTCCACTCTAAGCCACTCAATATTTGTATAATGAACAATGACGACTGGAGGAGAGACTTACTAACCGAAAGGGAAATATTTGTTGAAAACGCCTTGAAAACCAGACTAAAAACTAAGCTATTTATATATAAAGAAAATATTTTTAACAATTAAAAAAAATATAGGGTGGCCAAGTGGTCTCCCATTCAAGTACTGACCAGGCCCAATATTGCTTAACTTCAGTGATCGGACAAATATCATATTAATCAATGTAGTATGGTCGTATAGTCAAAATCAAAAATGGATTTTTTTTAAACGAAAATATACAAAAATGTTAACCAGAAGACAAGGTCAAAATGGGGTCTTGTCTGCAAGGTGTTCACTTAGTTTTTAACGACCTTTCCGATGGGGTATGGATTGTATAAATCCATGGTGTGGATCAAAAGTTGTGATTTTTTGAAATAATTAACTTTAAATATTCACAACTCAAAAATGGATGACGTCATCATGACGTAACTTACACAGTTTTCCTCTCCTAGTGAATATCTAACTATGTACGAAGTTTCAAGTTTATACGAATTTGGGAAGTGTGCTTTTGTTCGAGGAGAAGGGACTGAGAGAAGAAGAAGATGAAGAAGCAACAACAACAAAAACGAACAATAACAATGAATCATTCGGGCAACGCCTAATTATAATAATAATACATGTATAGTGCGCCAGCATCCACCACAAGTGGTGCTCATGGCACGAGGAAAGAAACACAAAAACCTAATGAAAATCAGCAGTGAAAAAGTTAGTTTTGAGGGCCTCCTTGAACTTATGAACAAAAGACATGTTACGGATTATAAGGGGCAGATTATTCCAAAGTAGAGGCATGAGAAAAGCGCTATCTTCCAATTTCTTGTGGGTTTTGGGAACAACCAGTAACGAAGACGTGGATGATCTAAGACACCTAGAAGGATTGTAACGGGTAATTAATTGACAATTATACTGAGGAGCAGAACCATGTAAAGAATGAAAAACAAGCAGAAGTTATTTGTATTGAATGCGATATTGAACAGGGAGCCAGTGAAGAGCATTCAAAACCAGAGTGATATGGGTTCTCCTGGGGGACAAAGTGAACACCCAAGCTGCATTGTTTTGCAGTTATGCAGACATGAGATTTTATCTGTTGTAAAAACAGATATTTGCAAGCATTGTCCTTAAAGGGAAGGTATACATTTAGTAATCACTCTTCAAATTAATAGCAATAAAAACTATTGGTTAAAGGGAAGGTACCTGTTTGGTAATTACTCAAAACAAATATTAACTTAAAAACTGACTTGGTAACAAGCATTGGGGAGCTGTTGGTAGTAAAAGAAAAGATCAACAGTAGCACAGATCCTTGCCCTAAGGAGGATAATCGAAGGGATAAAATCCAACAACCTACCAGCCGTGATGACCTTCATTGATTTTAAGAAGGCTTTTGATTCAGTGCATCGTGGCAAGATGATTAATATCCTGAGGGCATATGGTATACCCGCTAAGCTTGTGGATGCAATCAGCGATAGTTACAACAACACCAGAGCTAAGGTAATATCACCAGATGGAGAAACAGATGAGTTCCTAATATCAGCAGGGGTGTTACAGGGTGATACTCTGGCACCATATCTCTTCATTGTCGTGCTAGACTATGCACTCAGACAGGCAACTGATGGCTCCAGTCATGGTCACAGACCTTGATTTTGCAGATGACATCATTCTGATATCTGATGAGATTGAGCAGGCTCAACTGATTCTGCAAAGAACAGAGACCGAATGTGCCAGAGTGGGGCTATTTCTCAACACCAGGAAGACAAAGTACATGATATTTAACAGCAACACTACCACCCCCTTAAAGACAACCGTCAGTTCCGAGCTGAACCGGGTAGCAGATTTCAAATACTTGGGCTCATGGGTTAATAACACTGAGAAAGATGTGAAATGTCGTATCGCTCTTGCCTGGAAGGCACTCAACTCCATGAAGAACATATGGTCAAGTCAGATGTCCCAGTCCCTGAAGGTGAAGTTCTTTACTGCCACTGTGGAATCAGTACTGCTTTATGGATGTGAGTCCTGGACACTAGCCAGTCGTCTAGAGAAGAGACTGGACGGCTGCTATACGAGAATGCTTCGCTGTGTTAAACAGATTCATTGGGAGAGGCATGTCACAAACCTGGAGCTCTACGGTGGGCTACCGAGAGTTAGCACCAAGATTAGGGCAAGAAGGCTGAGACTAGCAGGTCACTGTCTCAGACATGCTGAGCTGGCAGCGAGCAAGCTTGTGCTTTGGGCCCCTACTCAAGGTCACTGTTCCCGAGTTAGACCACAAACCACCTATGTGGACACCTTGTGTCGGGACTTTGGACTGCGTCGGGAAGAGCTGCGAACAGCAATGGAGGACCAACGTGTTTGGAGGGCCATCATCCGATACTCCGCATCGACTGAATGAATGATGAATGAAAATGGTAGTATAAAACATTGCGGGAAAAGACTCCCTCTGAAATAACATAATTTTTGAGAAAGAGGTAATTTCTCACTAATTCCTATCTGAAAGCACACAAATTCGTCCAACAATGGTGTTTTTTCTTTCATCATTTTCTCGCAACTCTGATGACCAATTGAGCTCAAAATTTCACAGGCTTGTTATTTTATGCTTATGATAAAACTTATGCTCTTTGACAATTACCAAACGTGTATCTTCCCTTTAAAAGCCTACAGCAGCTTTTGGTAGTATGAAGCATTTTGACAATTAGTATTGGGTTATGTAAAAGTATTATGCGGAAAATGTTTAATGCCCCAAAATCTGCGAAGCATTACTGCGACTCTGGAGCGCGTGTCTCAACCGGTTTTAACATACCTTCCAGGCCACTTGCCACCTCCTTGCATTATTCCAGGTACATCTTTGGTGTCAAGTCCAGGTCCAGATAATCTCTTCACTCCTTTGATTTCTTTTATTCCAATTCTGTCAAGAAAATAAACCAATAATGAATTTAGTTGAAATAAGACTTTGATGTTTTCTTGTTAATAATAATAAAGACTTGTGATGAGCACATATCCACCCTGCTGGGTGTTCAATGAGCGGTAAAACAAAAAAAAACAGACACAATTAAATTAGTCCATGAAAACCGTTGACATAAGATAAGTTTTGAGAAGAGATTTGAATTTTGCGGCACAAAGACAACATCTAAAATTATGTGGTAGAGAGTTCCAGATGAATGGTGTAGCTGAAGAAATTGAAGTCATTCACATACATAAATAATATGGTGGCTTTATGTCAGTTACCAAAACCAACCTAAATTCAAATTTATTTCCCCTTTGAGTCACAAGGATGTTTCTTGTCTGGTCAGTTCTTTTTGGGTTTTTTTTTTTTTTTTTTTGGGGGGGGGGGATTTTATAAAAACAGGATTATCGACTAAATTTCCATTTGTTGCATATTGCTTAATACTCAGTCAGCTGTTGTTTGCTTATCCTGAAAAGCACATGGAAATTTGGCTGGTTATCCTGTTTTTATCAAGGAAGAAATTTCATGCTTAGCAAATTTTTGTGTTTAGCAGCTCTATGAAATTGGGCCCTCGTCTTGGCGTTGGTGCCTCTTCAGAAATCCCATAGACTTAAAGATTTTTCAATGGAAGTGCCCTTTGAAAAATGAAAATGGCCTTGTCCTCTCCAACCAGGCCTGATTATGCAGGCGCAATACCTGGCCCTTAAAAGAAGGTGGAAAATAAAACTTTGACCTGTTGAGCACATAGACACTTACGAATTAAAATCATTTGTGCAAACATCCTCAAACCCATCAAGAATGTCCGACTCTGGGAGATTTTTCTTTAGCGATGGTCTCTTTGCATTCATCTTGTCAAACTTTTCTTGAAACTGCAGGGAGAAATGTTTTGGGATTGAAACAAAAAGAGAGCTCAGAGAGATTAATGGCAAGGTTAATTTGACAGCTACTTTAACAGTTCATGCATTTCTGTATGTTTTTTTCCCAAAAGTAAAGCAACTGATATTATACAAATAGGCCTATTAGATTCATGTGAATGCATCGCTGCAGAATATAATCAAGAAGTGAAACCTGGAGTTATTTCTATATTATTTATGAGAGATTGGGGAGATTTATATTATTTATGAGAGATTGGGGAGATTTATATTATTTATGAGAGATCGCTTAACGGCTATTTCAGATTGAGGGCTATACTTAAAGGAACACGTTGCCTTGGATCGGTCGACTTGATCTTTGAAAAGCGTTTGTAACCGTTTGTTGTAAAATGCATATGGGTAGAAAGATGTTAAAAAGTAGAATACAATGATCCACACACACTTGCCTCGAAATTGCGTGGTTTTCCTTTTATTTTCAAGTTATCATGGTCGGCCATTTATGGGAGTCAAAAATTTGACTCCCATAAATGGTCGACCATGTTTGTTGACGAGGTAAAAGGAAAACCATGCATATTCTAGTGATACTTGTGTGGATCATTGTATTCTACCTCTAAAATATCTTTCTAATCTAAATGCATTCTATAACAAATGGTTACAAACACTTTTCAAAGACCAACTCGACCGATCCAAGGCAACGTGTTCCATTAAACTATTTGGGCTGTCGGCCCAAACCAACTGCAACCACACGCAGGTTGCCACCTACTCCTGGGGTTCCAACAGGGTTACCCCCTTCACAGTCCATTGGGATGAAGGCATGGGTATCATCCACTAGGAGCCTGGCTGGTAGAGCAGAATGCACTACCTTCCCAACTTATAACAAAGCAATTATGGGCACAAGTGTCATTACTGGGGTTAAAAACCAAACTCTGCTGCTGACAACACCAGGGCTTAGGTTTGGTAAAATAAACTGTTCAGCCTTGACACACCACTAGATGAAGCTGATTGAAAAGAAAAAACAGATTTCACAAGCCAATAATGCATGTAAATTCAGTAGACAGTATCAAATCTAGACAAGAACACTCCTAGGAAGAAACTATCGATTAAATAGTCAACTTGTGGGTGCAACCAAGTGAAAATATTTTTTGGGGGAGTGTTAGGCCGTGTCCGAATTGGCGACTTCGGCTACAGCTACGGCTAGGGCGCGCGCGTCTGCTATTCTTCAACACTGACAGACGCGCTGATCTAGACGTAGCTGTAGCCGAAGTCGCCAGTTCGGACACGGCCTTAACTCTAAAAAGAGCCAGAGTACGTGCATGGTCTCGACGCATTGAACAGTGCACTCTGCCCATCTTCAAGAAAATGCTGGTGGTGGTTGAGCTTAACTATCGCTGGAGGGATGTTCATTTTGGTGGGAAGGTTTCAAGCTATTCTTGACCGGTATGGTTGTACCCACACATTTACTGTTTATTCATAGTTATTCCTAATTATCCACACCATGTAAAGCTTTTGAACAATATAAGAACTCTTCTAGCTCCATACTGCTAATACACTGACTCTCTCGTCTGACGTATTAGCAATATTTAAAGGGGCTAAAACTCACCATATGAGCCAGTACTAGGCAAGCATCACACAGTAGCTGGTCAGGCATGTGCATAGAGTGCTGGTCTTCATCGTCAAGATCCGGTGTAGTGTAGGACAATTTACCGGATGATGCAAAACCAGAATCATAAACCTATCAAAGCAAAATTAGTAGGGCCAGGATTAAGCATAATTTCAGGGTTGAACTGATACTGTAGTATCACTTCTGAAGTCAAAATTTATTGGGTCTAGTAAGAGTGTCCCAGTTACTGGGTCATAGTTATAGTAGAGCGCCCCAGTTCAGTTTCTTTGTCTAGTGCGTAAATTAGGTAACCTTCAATTACTTCTAGAAACTACAGGGGAGCCAACCTTAGATTTTTTTTACAAGATTAACTTTTTGATGGCGCCACCACTTATTTCACTAATTTTTAGAAAAAGGGATATCTCCATGAGGTTAATTAGATACTTATTGAATGAAAAAGTGGTGGCCGCTAAACGGAAACTTTTCCTACAAGTTTGTTGTTCTTATTTAATTTACAGCCAAAATTTGAGATCAATTGTCACTTGATTTCATAATTTTGGTAATGTATTATGCCTGGTTTCAAAATTGAATGAAAAATTCATGAAGATGTTTTTCAACTAGACTATTGTAAAATAAAAGTAAGTTGTTAAATAAAAGTTGATTTCTTTCAATATTTCAATGGTTTTGTATGTGATGTATCCTCCTCTTACCAGTTTTCACAGTATTATGCCTTTTTCTTTGATTTGGGGAAAAAAATAATGATGCCATACATAAACCGATGCCCTAATTATCTTCATTTGTTAATATGAAGTATGCAAACATATATTAAAACTTGATGGACATTGAAATGTTCACACTACACACCGATCTTCGATGACTTCAAATAGCCTCATTTGTTTTGAGTTTTTCCTGTTTTCACGGCAAACAAGAAAGTAGCCTATGGTTTCCCAGTGAAGCCATACATGGAAGAAATATCTGCAGCTACTACAAGTGTTCTTTGAGACTCTGTGTATAGCCAGCAGTTGTCTTTGTTTTATTCAAAATATTTTTTAATTAAATCTTTCAAATTACCATGGTAATTTGCAAAAAAATAACACACCAAAAATAATTTACTAAAAAGTGTGAATAATTATTGGCTTTCAAATCTGACTTTTAGTTAGTTTTTTCCCCTTTCTTTTCTTAAAAATTTACAATAAAGCGTATAAATAAACAGTGATAAATGAATCAACAAGCTAATTTTAAATTTTAATATTAATAATAACATTGATACCAGGGTTAAAAAATAAAAATCTCCAAAGATATTAGAAAATGATACAAGGCACATGGCTTCTTTAAGCCTCTGTATTTTTTTTTTCAGAATGCTCAGCAAAATATTCAGTCACATGATTTGATCATCATGAATTGTGAATTGAAAAAGTGTTTGATGAAACTTTTTGGGTGGGCAAATATTTTTATATGGCCTCAACATTATGACATATTTATGTACCTTGTAGAAATGCCTAAAATACCAACAATTTTGCATTTACAAGTGCAAATAACCAGTGGAGCCTTACAGGTTTCTAAGTTTTGGTCAAGGGAGAGGAGACTCTTTGCTTGGCAAACAAAACCAAACAATTTATATCTAGGGACTGTTTACATCGCGCACAGAGAGGTAAAAGATTTGCCACGATTTTAGGGACAACTCGAAAACAGTACCTCCTACAATATAAATAACAGTGATAATTGAATCAACAAGCTGATGTTTAAATTTTAAAATTAATAACAATACTGGTATGAGGGTTAAAAAATAAAAATCTCCAAAAATATTAGAAAATGATTAAGGCACATGGCTTCTTTAAAGGAACACGTTGCCTTGGATCGGTCGAGTTGGTCTTTGAAAAGCGTTTGTAACCGTTTTTTATAAAATGCATATGGGTAGAAAGATGTTGTAAAAGTAGAATACAATGATCCACACAAACATGCCTCGAAATTGCGTGGTTTTCCTTTTACCTTGTCGACTAACACGTCGGCCATTTATGGGGGTCAAAATTTTGACTCCCATAAATGGCCGACCATGTTAGTTCGCACAGAAGAAGGAAAACCACGCAATTTCGAGGCAAACTTGTGTGGATCATTGTATTCTACTTTTAAAACATCTTTCCAACCATATGCATTTTATAAAAAACGGTTACAAACGCTTTTGTTTTGACCAACTCGTCCGATCCAAGGCAACGTGTTCCTTAAAGCCTCTGTATTTTTTTTCCAGAATGCTCAGCAAAATATTCAGTCACATGATTTGATCATCATGAATTGTGAATTGAAATAGTGTTTGATGAAACTTTTTCGGTTGGCAAATATTTTATATGGCCTCAACATTATGACATATTTTTGTACCTTGTAGAATTGCCTGAAAATAACAAACTTTTTGCATTTACAAGTGCAAGTAACCAGTGGAGCCTTACGTGTTTCTAAGTTTTGGTCAAGGGAGAGGAGATTCGTTGCTTGGCAAAAAAACACACATTTTTTATCTAGGGACTGTTTACATCGCGCAAAGAGAGGTAAAAGGTGCCACGATTTTAGGGACACCTCAAAAACAGGACCTCCTACGATACTGTTTTTTGTTTTTTTTAATGCTAGCGTACCACTTGTTGTAGGATTTATCTGTATCTGTACCTGTGAAAATCTGAAACAATCTCCACAGTGACCGTCACCAGGTCACTGGTTCTGGGGTGTCATGAGCTAGTTGCTGGATGCAACAGTTGCTATAAACTGCTAAACCACACTCCCACAGGTAGCAATAGCATTTAAATACTTTATAAATAGGCTTGCAATTTGCATTCATAGGTCAATACACCAACAATAATATCTGTTGTATCCTCGCAGCTAAATAATTGACTAATAAATACACAGTAGACATTTTATTATTTTTCACCGTAAAAACGTAACCGTGCTTACCTCGGCATTTTCATCGGGCTCAAACTCCATACCTCCCCCGGCAGCCACACGTTCAATAACACCAAGACTTATCATCGCAAACATTAACACCACGACACAGTTTTGTTTCGCCATTTTTCAGAATGACTTTTGGCAAGGTTCAGATATTTATTGTAACTGAAATTTTGACATTAACAGCGAAAATCAAGTGTCAGTGTCCCATGCAGTGCCGTAGCAGTCGACGGATAAACTACGCGTGGACGAATTACATTGGGACACGTACGCTCACACTGTTTATGCAGCAGGTGGATCGAGGCTATAAAAACAAAAACCAATTACCAGAAGTGCGCCCTCTGTTGTCACTCTTACTACAAAGTGGATTGTTTCACCACGCCGGCCTTCGGGGTCACCACTTTGAATTTGCATGGTACCTGTAGGATGTATTCAATGCATAGGTAACCATGGAACAATGACCAAAATGGTCGCCACCCGAACTTGCCCAGTTAAACACCATAAAACAAAATACATCTTGAACACTTAAAAGGCAGTGGACACTATTGGTAATTGTCAAAGACTAGCCTTCACAGTTGGTGTATCTCAACATATGCATAAAATAACAAACCTGTGAAAATTTGAGCTCAATCGGTCACCGAACTTGCGAGATAATAATGAAAGAAAAAAACACCTTTGTCACACGAAGTTGTGTGCGTTTAGATGGTTGATTTCGAGACCTCAAGTTCTAAATCTGAGGTCTCGAAATCAAATTCGTTGAAAACTACTTCTTTCTCGAAAACTATGGCACTTCAGAGGGAACCGTTTCTCACAATGTTTTATACCATCAACCTCTCCCCATTACTCATCAGTAAGAAAGGTTTTATGCTAATAATTATTTTGAGTATTTACGAATAGTGTCCACTACATTGCCTTTAAAATCGAATACGAGTATCCCGTTCAAATTAACCGTGCCGACGCGTGGTTTCGGCAAAGTTGTTTTCAACAATGCCCGTGACCCCCATCCGGGCATAGCCTTGCTCAAGGCAGTCGAATTATTCACTCAGAAAAAAGACCGCCGTTGTATAAAACCCACCCGTAATCACTCTGCGTAATATCGCACGACACGGTGCCCTCGTACACTATCCGCATGCGGAGGCCGTCAGGCCGACAGCCTTGTAGGGTCTGTGTTGAAGCCACTGACCTCATTACTATAATAAGCGAAGAGTTCCCACGGTCAGCTCATTACCATAATGCCCGCGAAAGACGAGACATGTTTACACCACACACGAGCATGATAGGGTCCAAAGGTCGTGATAAGGGAAGTGCGTGATTGGACGTCAAAATGAATAATTCATTTGCCTCACATCCTGTGTTGTCTGATAGGTCTGACGAACGATATACATATTCATGAGCTGCATATTAGCATATCCGAGAGCCCCCCCCCCCCCCCCAATTTCGTCCACTAGTGGAATTTTTTCAATACAACACATTAAACCCGAAAGATACAGACCCGACAAGGCTGTCGGCCTCACGGCCTCCGCATGCGGTTAGTGGTACGAGTGCGATGACTTGTGTGAACAGTATTCGTACGATCTGACAGTGTGTATACGGTTGGGTCATGCGGTGTGATCGCACGCACCATGAACAGGGTATACGGGTGGGTTTACAGCGGCGTCTTTTCGGAGCGAATAATGCGACTGCCTTGAGCAAGACTAATCCGGGCATTGCATGCACTATATACTTCACACTACACACCACACACACTAAAAACAAACCACACACCCACCAACCTCCAACGAACACCGACCAAACCACTAAGAGATACTTTACATAAATTAGCAAACAAGAGCAGTGTCATTCAAAACAAAATAATACCAAAAATAACAACAGTTACAATTATTTCTTGTTCAATTCTCCTCTCGCTCCTTCCATCAAACTTTCCCCTTTTCCCTTCACATCCTGTCCATTTCTTTTAAGTTTGTGAAAACGTCTGCAATACCGCCAACATTTCGGTTTTCAAATCGGCGTCCTGTATCCCCGCAAGTGGTGTTTTTGGCTCGACTCCCAATTCTTCAGCGTTCGTGTTTTTACAGAAACCCGTCTTGGGATCGTCACACAGAAAGATGCCCACTTTGTCTTCCCTGTAAGCCTTGTAGATTTCTTCGTATTTCAACGAGCCCAGCACATATATGATTTCCATTCTACAATTAAACATTGGAACCACAAATCACATTGGTTATGGAACAAAGAGTGATCTCTGAAATTGGCAGAAACATCAATGAACTCAGAGATGCCAGTTAGAGTTCGACATTCACTGTCAGAATTGAGTCTTAATTTTTATGTATCACATTTTTAGGGTTCAAGAAAACAAAGCATACCACACGTGGCCAAAGGGTATGGGGGATCTCCTGCTACACTGGCCCTGAGTCTCCGGCTTCGTTTGATCATAGAGCAAGGAAGGTTTGATGTTGTTGGAAACACCATTACAAAACCACGGACAACTCTCACCCAACTTGATATGTCTTCCTTTGATCTCATTGAGGGCGCTGTTTCGAGCTTGTGACGTCATTAATGGCAAGGGGGTCAATGTTAATAATGAAATGTATAATCAAAAGTAACCTCATTTGCCACAAGCCTCCACCCTCCAGCATACCACCGGCATAATGAGCGCTCGAGCCCGGCCTTGATAATCGTTTTACATACACCATCTACTTTTTGAGATAATGATAAGTTAACTTCTCAGTAAAATATTTGAACTGATTTCGAGACTTCACGCATAAATAACACATTTATAATTGTATTGAGAGAGAGAGATTTTTAAGACGGGGCTAGACGCGACGGAGTGAGCAGGCACCCCTTAAAAATCGACGTACACTGTGCGTGTATACAATGTATACAAACACACGGCGCAGTCAGGAACCCAACCAAAAATAATATTCATTCAAAAATTGGCCCGGAGAAATAAAATATTTCAGCAATGCTCTGGAATAACTCTTGAACTAAAAACGCTAGAGAGATGCAGTTTGTACCTTAGTCCATTCTGACATGTCCCTGCATCCAATTTAAAGGTTTAGGGCGACTTGCACACTTCTTGATGGCAACAAGCTCAAGTAAGCCGGGTTGCTCAGAAACGATTTTAACAACCTCCCCTAAGGGAGTTTTGTGCACAGAGCTGTCGGAGAGAAAAAAAACAAAATTTACAACGGTTAATTTCGATCCCAGTATCATGCTCAATCTTAAAAATCTTTCCACCACTGGATTACCATTTTCAAGGGCTTTCCTCTCGTACGAAACTTAACGCTGTGACGACTTTTAAGGCGGGGCTAGACGCAACGGAGTGAGCAGGCACCCCTTAAAGGTTGACGTACACTGTGCGTGTATACAATGTACACAAACACACGGCGCAGTCAGGAACCCAACCAAAAATAATACTCATTCAAAAATTAGCCAGGAGAAATAAAAACTTTCAGCAATGCACTGGAATAACTCTGGAACTAAAAATGCTAGAGAGATGCAGTTTGTAATTTAGTCATCCTGGCATGTCCCTTAATCCTATTTTTTAAAGTTTAGGGCGACTTGCACACTTCTTGGTAGCAAAAAGCTCAAGTAAGCGGGGTTACTCAGAAACGCGATTCAGAAAAACAAGATGGCCGCTCTTCCCTTTTCCCTGCCCGTGATTACATCTTGCGGATACCCAACCCGAGTGTGCGCGTGCAAATTTGAACTCCGTCACTGTTATATTTTGGCGGTAATCGACGATTTTTGGTAAAATTATGACGTCACTTTTGCACCAAAAAAATGTAATTCCCTAGATTTTGCGAATTCTGCATGCCTCCACACAGGAAAGTTGTTCAGGATGCTCAACTTGGTCGATTCGCACCGTCAAAACGCGATTTCCAGAGTTGATTATTAGAAAAAACAAAATGGCCGCTCTTCCCTTTCCTTGCCCGGGGAATAAACTTTTTAATTTTCGAGCCACCCCGAAAAGCCGAATTAGCGTGTCGACTTCTTACCCACTCGAATGTGCCGGTGCAAATTTGAACTCCGTCACTGTTATATTTTGGCGGTAATCGACGATTTCTGGTCAAATTATGAAGTCACTATTGCACCAACAAGTTGTAATTCCCAAAATTTTCGAATTCTGCATGCCTCCACACAGGGAAGTTGTTCGGGATGCTCAATTTGGTCGATTTGCACCGTCAAAACGCGATTTCCAGAGTTGACTATATTGGAAAAAACAAGATGGCCGCTCTTCACTTTTCCCTGCCCAGGGAATAAATTGTTTAATTTTCGAGCCACCCGAAAAGACGAATTAGCTTGGTTATACTTCTTGCGGATACCCCACTCGAGTGTGCCGGTGCAAATTTGAACTCCGTCACTGTTATATTTTGGCGGTAATAGACGATTTTTTGTCAAATTATGACGTCACTTTTGCACCAAAAAGTTGTAATTCCCAAGGCTTTGGGAATTTTGCATGCCATTACACAAGAAACTTGTTCAGGATGCTCAACTTGGTCGATTTGCACCGTCAAAAAGCGATTTCCAATTGACTACTAGAAAAAACAAGATGGCCGCTCTTTACTTTTCCCTGCCCGGGGAATAAACTTTTTAATTTTCGAGCCACCCCGAAAAACCGAATTAGCGTGATTACTTATTACGGATACCCCACCCGACTGTGCCGGTGCAAATTTGAACTCCGTCAGTATTATATTTTGGCGGAAATAGACGATCATTGTTGGTCAAATTATGACGTCACTTTTGCACCTAAAAGGTGTAATTCCCAAGGTTTTGCGAACTTTGCATGACTCAACACAGGAAAGTTGTTCAGGATGCTCAACTTGGTCGATATCCAGAGTTGACTATTAGAAAAACAACATGGCCGCTCTTCCCTTTTTCCTGCCCGGGGAATACCCTTTTTAAATATTTGAGCCCCCCCGAAAAGCAGAATTAGCGTGATTACTTGTTGCGGATACCCCACCCGAATGTGCCGGTGCAAATTTGAACTCCGTCACTGTGATATTATGGCGGTAATCAACGATTTTTGGTCAAATTATGACGTCACTTTTGCACAAAAAAAGTTGTAATTCACAAGGTTTTGAGAATTTTGCATGCCTCCACACACAGGAAAGTTGTTCAGGCTGCTCAACTTGGTCGATTTGCACCGTAAAAACGCGATTTCCAGAGTTAATTGACTATTAGAAAAACAAGATGGCCGCTCTTCCCTTTTCACTGCCCGGGGAATAAACTTTTTAGAGCCACCCCGAAAAGCCGAATTAGCGTGATTACTTCTTGCGGATACCTAATAAAACTTCGGTTTATAGTTCGTTCCAAACCATTTATATGGTGGCTTCTTATAAGCCTCATGTATCGTATTGTTTAACTTTATTTAATAATAATAATTATAATAATAATATTAATAATGATTAAATAAAGTTTTCTATATCATGTGTAAAGTGTTCTTTTATATACCTTTGACAACTGTCTTGATCCATCTAGATCATGGCTCACTGAATCATGGGTTTCTTCCGGGATCTCTCTCAAATTAAACTCGCACTATTTAGTTCATTCCAAACAATTCATATGATGGTTCCTTATAAGCCTCCTGTATCGGATTGTTTAACTTTTGATAATTATATATACCGATTATTCTATGTAGTAAATCATTGCATTGGGTACATAGCTGATGCATTTTAATTTCACTCTATAATCAAAAACTGTATGACATATCGTTCTTGAAGATAAAACTAGTTAAAGTGTAATGTTATACGATTATTTTCAAGTTATAGTAACTCCAATACTTATTCTTAATGGTTCATGCGAATACAAGCATCCGAGTTTAGTGTTACTATTTTTCTGATCTGAGGTACACAAGCTTGCTGTTTTGCACGGTGAGGGAGTGCCGTAGACACAAATACATCTTCTCCCATTTGTATTGCGTTTGAAAGGTATAACTTTGGGATGAAAACCGGGGAGTAGTATTATCAGCAAGTCAGAAATGACTGTTAATGAACCATCTCTGTAAGATGTCCGTTTTTGATATGAGAATAAAGAATGGATAGCCCATTTCTTTTTAACAAATCAGAAATGTGGGTTGTGTCATCTCATGTCTAAAAAGTTATGACAATTCCAATGAAACAAACACGCTGTTCTAAGATCCAAAAGGCTAATCGGACCCCCAAATTTGTCAACTACTTTGTTTATACTGGTGTCAAGAGAAATTGGTTCTTTTTGCATTGGGAGATTGTGGAGTTGACTAGTGTTGTGTATAATACTTTATACCGATGGTGAATACAGAATTATGTACCTATTTTATGGCAGAGGCTGAGAGAGTAGTTTGGCACTGTTTTTCTTGTGAACAAGATAAGTTGCGACGATTTAGCTTTAAATTGAAAGTTTTATATCAATTTTTAATTCTTTCAAATACTTGAAAACGATTTCTACGGTTATACAAGTGCTATTTAATGTGCCAGTGGTCTTGGCCAATACAGCTTGGTTAAAAATTTGTTTCTTCACTTTAGTAAGACATTTTGGGAAGTTTTACCAAAAGGGTTGAGAGTAACTTATCTTGGTTATGTGACAAGTTTGCTTCTGAAAATGGTTATGTTTCATTGGTTATGTGACAAGTTTGCTTCTGAAAATGGTTATGTTTCATTGGTTATGTGACAAGTTTGCTTCTGAAAATGGTAACGTTTAATTGGTTATGTGACAAGTTTGCTTACTGAAAATGGTAACGTTTAATAGGTTATGTGACAAGTTTGCTAACTGAAAATGGTAACTAACGTTTAATTGGTTATGTGAAAAGTTTGCTTACGCTAACGTTTAATTGGAGAACAAACCTCTTACCTATAAGTATTCACTTAACACTTGATTGCTTCAAAATAATAACCTTTTATTTTTCAAGTTGATTGTAATATACATTTGTATAACTCAATGTGGCCCATAATTGGTGTAGTAAAGTGACCTTACAGTTACATGTTGTAACTAAAACACCTTCAAATCAAACGTGGAATATAAAGCTTTGATTCACACTTGCGATGAGGTTCTATCAATTATAATTAGTTGTGAAAGTGAACCACAAATCATGAAAAAGTCACGTGTGAATAAATTAAATTCCATGTTCTTATTGATAACAGTGCATAGCAATACAGTTATCACTTGTAAAAACAAAGACATTGACGAGCATATTTCCAGTAAAAAAATTATTGTTGGCTCAAAATGTCCAACCACACTATTTCATTCTCAATTCAAAATAAATGTTGGGAAAATTTACGTGTGTGAGGATTTAAACAAAAATACAAACTAAACTTATACTGGAGTAAACAAACAATATATGTTTAAAAAATTAAAAAACTATAATCTGCATTGTAATGTAAATTTGTTTTGATTAACAAAAACCAACACGTATGCACACAACTTGATGATGTCTTTTACAAAACCACATCTTGTGCATTTTTTATATAATTATTTTAAAAATATTTAAAATATCATCTGTTATTGCTTTTTAATAACTTGCTCATCTGGGTGGTAGTTCTTTATACAACATATTTCTTACACAATTGACAAACATTTAACATTCTTTTCTCATATAATTACAGTTTTAGAGAGAATGGAGAGCGATACCTACTCTGCTGGTAAGACTGCTTGACAGTCTCATTAATCATGTACACATGTTAGGATGTTACACTCTATAAATGTAATAGTTAGGCTGTTCCAGCTACAAAGCTAGTGTAATGTCACACAAAAATTTTTTTTTGTATTTATTCATTCAATACAATTTCTTAGAGGAGCCTGAATGATAATTCCAGAAACAAAGCATTCCAGAAATAAATCCTTCATACATACCTCAAGACATTTTCTTTTCCGGTCTGGCAAGTGTGATTGTGTCAGTGAAATAGTCACACATAGGAACAGGATAACAATATAGATTGGAGAACATCTGTATTGCATGTGTGAGGTAGGGTCTGCCAGGATGTGGTCTTACCACTATATTATACTAACGAGATATGGAATGCATGAAAGGAATTTAGTTATCCCTAATCTATTAATATATATGTTTACACTGATAAAAAGATACAAAATATCATGTAGTGTAATTCCATAGTCTTTACAAATGCTTGCATATGTTACAACAACATTACAATTTCATAAATTTACTCTTAAAAATATAAAACAATCTAACCTTAAAACTTTATATATTTATTGAAAATATATGTTTTAAATATTTTCTGGTTTATCAAAAGTATTCAGATATTATATCTAGTCATGTATACATGTACAGTATGTACATCTACGAGTGTGCAACTTTCATTCCAAAAAACTAGAAGACTATTTGTTATTCCATCGCAACAAGGTGTCAGTGTCATGTTCCAAGACTTTAGATACAATGTACAAGAATTCATAACAGACATTTGATGTCATTAGGTGGTGCGGTTACCTCTATATGGTGTCCTTAAAGACAGTGGACATTATTGGTAATTACTCAAAATAATTATTAGCACAAAACCTTACTTGGTAACGAGTAATGGGGAGAGGTTGATAGTATTCAAATATTGACTGCTTTGAGTGCTATTGTTAAAACTACGACACCCGAGGTGTTCCCCGCAGCGTTCTATTTTCCCGAGGTGCAGCCAAGGGAAAATGGAACGGTCCCGGGATCACCGAAATAGAGTTGTACTTGTAATTTTCACCATAGCACAAGTTAAAGCAGTCAATATTTTTTTATAAAACCCCAACAGACTATTTATCATCTTCGTACACGACTTTCGTACTCGCGTTTCAGATACATATATGCACAACTGATTGGGTTCGAGGTGGGTAAAAAGACGTCTGGGTACCGCACGCTGTGTGATAGTCGTCGGACTATCACACGGCAAACGACGCACTATCACACAGCTGCCGTTTAGTAAAACTAAGACATATCATGTGACGCACTCTAAACCAATGAAAAGGCAGAATAATTTTAAGGGGTGTTGTAATATAAAACATTGTGAGAAACGGCTCCCTCTGAAGGGACGTAGTTTTCAAGAAAGAAGTAATTCCATCAAATTTGATTTTGAGACCTCAGATTTAGAATTTGAGGTCTTGAAATCAAGCATCTGAAAGCACACAACTTTGTGTGACAAGGGTGTTTTTTCTCTTCCTATTATCTCCCAACTTTGATGACCAATTGAGCTAAAATGTTCACAGGTTTGTTATGTAGGTCCCAAGTGCCCCTTTACTTATTAGCCTCTGTGTGCTGACCTTTTTGTAAACTTTGTGCACTGTGTAATGTAGGTTACATGTAGTGTATGTGTACTGTAGTGTTGTAACTTTTTGTATGTTTGCTATGGGTTGGAAGTATTAAAACCTGTACAGAAGAGATTTTCATACAAGCGTAATTGGCTTATGGCATTTATTATTATTGATGGTATTTTGGCGAATGTTCGTCCTTTTTTAAGTAAAGGACCGGCTCTCTCCTTCCAGTCTCTCTCTCTTATTTCATGCATATATGTTAAGATACAGCAAGTGAGAAGACTGCTCTTTGACAATTACCAATAGTGTCCAGTGTCTTTTAATAATATTGTAATGAATTGAATACTGAATGCTGAATGCTGCGTCCCATCACCTGGAGCTGTTCATTTTCAGATATTCGTTACTTATATTATCTATTCATAAATACCCCAGACAGTTTCGCTATTCCTATTGGTGGAGAGCGCGTCACGTGGGGGTGTATAAAAGTATGATAATGACCAGCTGGAGCTATGTTTATAACCGGTTGTTTTCGGATACTGCACACTAGTCTTGGTGCAAGACGTTTCTATTGGCGATGCGGGCGCTGTCGGTGAGTTGGCCACGCTGTGTGTGACTGTCGTTTCGGTCATAACAATGCAACATATGGACGTACAGTAAAGAGCTCAAGCATGTCGGAAACAGATAAGTTTTACAGAGTTTCCTACTCGATTACACCTTTTAACCAAAAATGCATTTATGAATGGGAACAAAAGAGTAGTGAATCGTCCTTAAACGGCCATTTAAAACCTTGCAGGGTCAGCGCCATGCAATGGGCCTCGCCTTTGGCTCGGCCTTTATCACACAGCAACGACCCTGCCGGTTTTAAATGGCCTTTTAAGAACTCGTCGCTACCCTTTTATTGCCTTATTCATAAATACCCCAGACAGTTTCTCTACTTCTATTGGTGAAGAGCGCGTCACGTGGGTGTGCATAAACCTTTTGTTACTGACCGGTAAAAAGTGTTAATTCATAAGCGTGACACCCACGCGACCTTGCACCTGTTCTTATAAGACAGTTTCTTCATTCCTATTGGTCGAGAGCAACGGCTGAAAAGTTGTGCCACATCACGCGATACGCGCGACGCCCACAGCATTCCCTTATAAGGAGTTGTTTACGCGAGGGCAGAGGAGGGCTCTACCATTTCATAGCTGGAGGGGTGTTGTGTTTAAAGAAATCATTTTTAATAACAATTCTAATTTTTGCATTTATTTTACTTTTTGACCAAAAAGTGATGATGTTTTTGACCGAAAAGGTATTTATGAATGGGAATCAAAGTGTGTTGAATCGGTTTTCAACTAGTGGTTTAAACCCGCCGAGGCCTGGTCCTTTATAATTTACCTCGACTTCGTTTCGGTAAATTATCAAGAACCAGGCCTCGTTGGGATTAAACCACTAGTTGAAAACCTCTTCACCACACATTGATTCCCTTATTATAACACACCACTTGCCTGTTCTGTACTCTGGTTGGCTGACACATGGTCACTAAGGGTGAACTAAGATAATATAGTGATTGCCCACACATGTTTTGGGGGAATAGTGTTCGCTGGGCACAAGTCTTTTAAAATAGAGCGTGGTTACAGCGCCCTCTCTTGATTTGAACCCTGAACTTTCTTTTCTTATTTCACATTTAAGACCGAGGTGTGTTATAAAACACATATTGACTTCGGCCACCTGAAATAAGTCCCTCTTCTGGTCACTCAAAGGCCCGAGTGAGAATAGACGACATTATAACACACCTCTTTCTTGTTCTGTATTCTGGTTGTCTGAAACACGGTCACGTGGGATGGACTAATATAGTCTAGTGATCGCGCGCGTGTGTTTTGCGGGAACTAGTACCCGAGCGGGCACTAGTCTTTGAAAATAGTGCCCGGTTACAGTGCCCTCTCTTGACCGTGAACTGTAACTACAAAACTTCCTTTCTTTTCCAGATTTCTGTTCTTATTTGACATTTAAGACCGAGCTGTGTTATAAAACACATATTGACTGGCATAATTCAGTATCAGGGGGTCCCCTGCTTCTTCATGCATGCTTTCTAACCCCATTCATGTATTTCCACTTCACTGCTTTTGTTTCACTTAGTTACCTGTTCATGTTTGTTGTGTTGTCATTTAGCCTTCGAGAAAGACTCTGCTAGGGTCGAAACGTCAGGCCATTAACTATTTTTTGCAATAATGCAATTTTAAAACACGCCGAAATCTACCCAAAAGGCTTTCAAGGCCAAATTGTGGAGATGCACATAGTAAAATAAGGGAATCATTGTGTGGTGAAGAGGTTTTCAACAAGTGGTTTAAACCCAACGAGGCCTGGTTCTTGAAAATTTTACCGAGACGAAGTCGAGGTAAATATCAAGAACCAGGCCTTGGCGGGTTTAAACCACTAGTTGAAAACCTCTTCACCACACATTGATTCCCTTATTTTACTATGTGCATCAACACTTTTTGGTCAAAAAGTAAAATAAATGCAAAAATTATAATTGTTAAATCTTTCTTTCAACCCAACACCCCTCCAGCTATGAAATGGTAAGGCCCTCGGGTAAAAAACTCCTTATAAGGGAATGCTGTGCGCGTCGCGCATATCACGTGATGTGGAACAACTGTCCTGGCAGCTGCTCTCTACCAGTAGGAATGAAGAAACTGTCTTATAAGCACAGGTGCAAGCTCGCGTGTCACGCTCATGTTTTGACACTTTTTACTGGTCATAAACAAAGGTTTATACACACCCACGTAACGCGCTCTCCACCAATAGGAATAGCGAAACTGTCTAAGGTATTTATGAATGGTCATTTCATACACATTTACTATGTTCAAACTCCCATCCATTTTGGCTACAGAGTTAAAAATAGGTTTTTTATTCAATTTAACTTCTAGTCTAGACCAGACGTTAAGGTTAGACTTGGGTCTGTTTGATTTTATTTAGTTTTCAAAGACCTTTCCAAAGATGTATAGATTGTCAAAAACCCTTGTGTGGTTTAGGAGTCGGGGTTTTCAAATATAAAACGTAGAATTTCAAATATTACTTTGACACTGATGACGTCACTGTTGAGGTGGCGTGTTGTCCGTTTGATGAGTTTCAAACAATGCAGTGTGAATATGCGGACAGCTTGACAAGAGACTACAAGGCTCATTAGGCTATGTAAACTGCTACCAACATGTACATGTACAATCTTGAAATGAACCATGGCTTGACATGTACGAAATGTAGGGTGTAGCAAATAGAAATGACACCGGCTTGTTTATATTTTGTAATAATTTTTGTTTTACAAATAAAGGATGCATTTGAGTGCAGCGTGACAAACCATAATCACCAGGTGAATTCTAAACTATTCCATTTCCAATCAATTTCATTGATTATATTCTGCGTCACAATGGACAAATAAAATGCATTCAATTTGTATTTTATATAACTCGCACATAGATGCTTGTCTTTTGAAACTTGTTCATAATAAACAATAAATATATTTTTAAAATGCCATTCTTTAAAAAACTTCCAAACAACTATGTACAGTGTAAATGACGGCATTGCATGAAGAGGTATCAATATATACTTGCTGTAGATAAAGACATGGTGTTACCGCAAACCCAATATATATAAACATAGATGACTCCATGACCCTACCTTTTCTGCCTTTTCAGAATCTTGACTCATTTGGAGCAGGAAATGTTTACTTTGGGAATGTCACTGCAAAGTGTCCTTTAATTATCAGTATTGGACCTGTATGGAATGTCACAGCAGTAAGTACATGTACATGGCAGACTAATGGATGGCACATGTTATACAAATCAATTGACAAGGATCTTTGTGTGTGGTACACAAAAGGATACTACCTCACAATGCTAATTAATTAATCATTATATGTTTAAGATTAAGTATTTGTCTCACTTCTTCTTCTTATCTTTGCCTTTGTCTTTGCCTTTCTTCTTGATTTTTCCCTTGTGTTTGGTTTGAGACTTTGATTCTTTAACCCTGCAGGAGAATATCAAAACATAGGAAAAAAATTAACAAATTAAAAAGAGAAATAGGTAATAGGTGTTGGTACTATACGTTTTAAGCAACTAATTAAGGGTTTTATTTTTTAACTAAAAATTTCATTCAAATACCAGTGCTCCTCAAGTTTGTGTGTTCTCCTAAGTTCTTTTTTTCATTTCATTCTATTAACTACAGAATCAGTGAAAAGTCATGTTTCATCAACAAATCTGCTGATCACATGTCACGGACTGGTTTGATTTCTATGTAAGACAAATCTTCCTACATAATTCAGCACTGAATGCGTCAAAAAACAAGAAATTGTGTTTGACTACCTTAAAGCCAAGACTGATATTGAATCTATTTGTATGGCAGTAGAGCTGAAATGGTGAATAAATTAAAATAACTTGGCACTTCTGTTGCAAGCAATTCGATATGGAAAATCAATACTACATGTATGAGAAACTTTTTGCTAAGGTCACTTAAGCCCTTTTCACACAGCCAAAATGTAGCCAGGGTCCCTTGCTACAAATTTACAAGCGTGGATTGTTTATTTGTTATCACCATGTGTGACTGATTTTGTGAGCTTTCCCACTGCAAAGTTAAAAAAACCTAACAACCCTTGTGCGACATGAGAGTGGTATGAAGAATTGGTAATCCTGATCAACTTGATTGGACAAGATACTGTAGCACCAACAATAGCACGCACTGTATGGGCAACAATAGCACGCGCTGTATGGGCATTTTCACCTAGAACGTCGTTCAATAAACAAGGGTTCCTTTCACACGATGATGTAGCCCACGTCCTTGGTCAAAACTTCCGCTAGTGTAAGATTTTGTCGTAGGTCCGACCTCCGACAAAATGTAGCAATGTTGGACAAGATTTGACAAGGGACCCTGGACACTCCAAAAATTATTGTCCTTTCACACGAGGTACATTTTGTAAAATCTTACAACCATGCTACAATTTAGCAAGGGACCCTTGCTAAATTGCTCTCGTGTGAAAGGGGCTATAGACACTCGACGTATTTTGTCCGTATCTTAAATCATTTAATGTTCGCAACAACATTTTATTTTATGTTTACCAAAGTGTTTAATACCTCATCTATTATGACCTTCTGCATCAATGTCTTGTGGTAGTCTTAAAACCATTCCAGTCATGGAGTGGAACAGGTCATCAAAATGGCTTGCAAAACGATTGGCATAATGTTAAATATTTACATTGCACGTTTGAATCTGCCATTATCTCTACAGCCTCGCGTCATTATGCAAAATCCTACCCGTTCACTTTACTCTTCTCCCCCCATGAATCCACACTAATCGCTTCAGAATGTCATTCCTGCCTATTACTTGCCACATAGTCAACTCCAAATATAAAAGATAATCCCCTGCTTTTTGTCCCTGTATTCTTTTTCTTTGTTTGCTTCCTATTTTTGTAGACCTCCTTTTGTAGTTTAAATTGCTCCTTTACTTTCGGAGGTTTCAGTTTGTTGGGTGACACCCTTGTATTTTAGATGGTTGTAAAATACTCTTGTCACAGTGTTATTTGTCACTGTGTAATTTCTTTTAATCTCTTTCATCCTCTATTGCAACAAGTATTCAAATATAGAGCATTGGCCAATGACATCATGTATGCATTAGGCAGAATGGATTCAGGATAGAGTAGTTGGTGTGTGTGGCCAAACCCAATCAAAGTATGTACACCACATGGCTCACATTGAGTGGTTGCATGTACATTAAGGATTCAGGAGGGATATTGAATGATACCTACACTTCTACTGGCAAGAGTGAGATCTTCTTCTGCAGATTAGCTTTATACTGAGAGTATCTGAAAAGGAAATAATATCAAATAAAAGTCACATTTGTTAATGATCATACAGTATGTGTGTAACTAATAATGACACTGTATGCATGATGGTCGATGCATAGGTTGTAGATTAAAGAATTCACTCTGTGGCAGTGAAGTCCACTCAATCCACTAAGCAAAAGTAGTAGTCCCGGCAGATTTCTTAATTTAGGACAGTTCTTTTCAGAACTACAAAATGTAAGTTTTTTGAAACTTTACATGTACATGCCAAAACATTTAAATGCTTGTTCCAAGATAGGTTTTTGTCAACTGATGTATTCCTAGGATATTGGTATGCTTTACTTGGTCAAGATAGTCATGACATGGTGTTGCCGCAAACCTTTCCATATTGTATTTCCACCATGCCAAGTTTCAAATCCTACTTAACTTACACATGATGTTACCACAAACTGTATACATTGATACCTCACCATGCAATGCCTCAAAAGTCCCCAAAACATGTGTCATGCAGCAATGTCAGCTGCAACATGTCAATACATGTCAATCACTATACAATGTACTCAATTATATCCTTGATCATGATTGGTAAAGGCTGCATTTTATATTTCTATGTAATCCTTTTAAAGATTGATGTACAGTGTATTGCCTATTACATGTAGCTGTTAATTCAATAATGTCAACATTAATGTATTTTACAAAGTACATACATATACGTACAAGTAAAGTGCTCCAGTACTATGTTCAGAGAATTTCATACAAAATTGCTTTTTATGACATTGACAGAGTCGAACAAAGTCAGAGCTGTATCTTAATTCATGAGCTCAAGGTTGCTGGACCTTCGCTGCATATTGGAGCAAGAAGAACTACAAACAGAGTTGGCTGCAATTAATGACACTTTCTCCTTAAAGAACTTGTAAAGGATTTTCGTTTATTTCGTTTCAAGTTATTGTCTCTTATAAAGCCACAAGTTCTAGCCCTCGGGTCGGACTTATTTTCAAATTTGTAAATAACATGGAAACTAATTTTTTTAAACCGCTATCTTTGTGATTTGAGGCTCATGATTTTGTGATCCACAACGTGATCCATATCGACAACGCATTGCATACGGCGCTTGTGTGTACAAAAAGCGCATTCTACAAAATGTGCACAATCCGCAGATTGCACGCAATTATTCCAAATCATCAGCTACATGTACAATGTACTATACAAACAGAGTGTGAATGCAGTTTGCGCACGCTTTTCGGCACAATGCTGCAGAGCGCAAAATGTAGATTGCCCACAAGGTTGTCCCTATTGGTTTTATTAAATACGCTCCTCAAGCATAGACTCGACAGGCAGATGTCATGATTGGAGGATTTTGGACATCATTTTAGCCGGAGAAGGGGGAATATATCTTGCTGGTCTCTGACCTTGGTATATCTGCAAGTGGCAACTCCCCTAATTATGAGCTCGCATATTACGAATTACGGTTAATGCAAAGTTTTCTGCTGGTCCCGAACTGCCCCGTGCGTGTTTCAATAAATTAAAATATGGATTATAAGAGCACTGTGGTAGCGAGAACACGTTTACAAAGAGATAATTTCGTCGGCCCTTAAGAGCAAATAGTTGCTTTCAACCCTTTTGTAACGAAAACAATAAACAAAAAAATATTTAAAATTTACCTTCCAGCAACAAAAATGTTATTATTTATGGCTGGTAAGACTATCAATAGAGGTGCTAACTGGATGTTAAAGCTAGCAATACTCATCAGAAACTGGAGTAACGAGTCAGTGAGCAGGGTTGTTCTATCAATACTCTGCACAATGGTAGGATTAGGAGGCATTCCTACCTCAAACAACGGTTTCAAACAAGCAGATTCCATATGAGTCAGTATTTATTAATTCATGTGGAATCTTCAGAGAAAAAAAATATTATCCATTGAGTTTTAAAAGTGCACTTTCACAGAAAATGAAAAGCTAAATTATTTGCGCAATTAATACTTAATGCATCAGTAAGATTTCCCTGATAGCCCGCGTTAGCAATGAACCATCAACATGTAGCATTACACTGGTGGTTACTGATGAAAACAAGATATTTGTTAACTGCAGCTAGCTGCAACCAAAGTTTTTCACCGTAACTTGGCTACTAAACCAGAATAGCAAGTTAAAATCTCAAACATTTGTTCAATGATGTAAATTTTATGAATCTTTATGTTTAACTTTCAAACTAAACGAACTCAGTTAAAACAGTTTTATTAGTCTGATTTTGGCAGTACATTCACCCTATGCTCATAATGTAGTTATCCATTGCAGCAGCCTTATCTATGTGTTCACGTGCGGCTATTTTGTCATGCACTTTGTGCATAGTGCATTGAAATTAGCTTGATCGGAAATATTTTGAGCTGCTGGAAACGGACCTCGTATTAACGAGAGTCGACTGTTTACTGATGATCCACACACTTTAATCACTATAAAGAGCAAGAATTTACCGTTGTTTAATCTTCAAAACTTCCTTCTCCTCCTCCTCTTGGAATTTCCTCAGAATGGCTTGCAACTCAGAGAACTGAAGATTGACATACTGTGCTACCTGTTAATAGACGTAGATATAAATTATACATCTATGTAACAATTAAAATCTACCTTACTGGAACAATGGAATCATTATTTTTTATAATTTCAGACCCAAATAAGTGCATGTATTTTTTTGCATTTTTTGTAGAAGGTAGACTACTTTACATTCAGTTCTTTATGAGCACTGTACTTCACACAGTTTGCGTTTAATAATAATAACTAGACAGCGAAGCTGCCACGGAAAGCTGTCAATCGCCAGATTGAACCAATGACTGACAGAAAAACCAATTATTTGATCAACTGATGGGCAAAAGGATGGAGACATTGACAAGTATGAAGTAATGACCATTTAAGGTTTTCATTGCTTAAGCTCATTCAACTGGAACCAGTGATAAACTCTTTGAGTTTCATCTTTTTATATTATCTACGCAATATTTGATTTAAGTTGGTCCCATGTGTTGTGTAAACGTATGTAAAAGAACCCAGTGCACTTATCGAAAAGAGAAGGGGTTTGCCTGTTCCTGGCTGGATTGGCAGCATATTGCGCCATAGCACCTTGTAAACCATTACATGGTGCTTAAGGATTAGGTCTTATATCTCAAAATTTCGCCCACTCCTTGCAGTAATAATACCTGGCGCTTTGTATCCTTTGGCAAAAGGCGCGTTATAAATACGGTTATTGTTATTATTGTTATTGCTATTGCTATTGCTATTGCTATTGCTATTGCTATTGCTATTGCTATTGCTATTGCTATTGCTATTGTTATTGTTATTGTTATTGTTATTATTATTATTATTATTATTAAAGCTCATTCAACTGGAACCAGTGATAAACTCTTTAAATTTTATTTTTTATGTATGAAACTACATGCAAGAAGTTATAATTGATTTAAGTTCAAGTCAATATACATCATTGCAATAAGGAGTTATGACCATTTAGGACTTCATTGTTTCAGCACATTCAACTGGAACCAGTGATGCACTCTTTGAGGTTTTTTTTTCTTCATATGCATCTATATGTAAGAAGCAATATTTGATTTAAGTTTCAATTCAGTACATCATTGCAATAAGGAGTTATGACCATTTCGGTTTTTCATTGTTTCAGCTCATTTAACTGAAACCAGTGATGCACTCTTTGAGTTTTATCGTTTCATATGCATCTGTATGTAAGAAGCAATATTTGATTTAAGTTTCAAGTCAGTACATGTGTACATCATTACAATAAAAGTTAAGACCATAAGGTTTTTCATTGTTTCAGCTCATTCAACTGGATCCAGTGATGCACTCTTTGAGTTTTAGGTGGTATGTGAGTTGAGTTGTGCCTTGATTCTCTGCTGTGCCACAAGGGTTTTGTCAGACCATCCGGTTTTCCTCCCTCGGGAAAAAAATCAAACACTTTCGATCTTTGGCTGTGCTCCGTGGTCATAATGGGTTGATGTGGCTGGCAGCCAAAGGCGCCCTTGCATGCCAGCTTCTTGACACGTTGTAGCCGCGTTCTTCGCAATCCAGCTCTTAGCTGCGAGTAAGGATGATTAGCCCCCCAAATTATTATAATTATTATAATATTTATCTTTCCATATGTATCTGTATGTAAAAAGCAATATTTGATTTAAGTTTCCGGTCAGAACATCATTGCAATAAGGATTTACATGCCAAAAACGCGGACGGCCAAACGGACAGACGGACGGACGCCGATCAGAAATTGGTATTACATAGGTTTGCAATGCTCTACAGCTTGCCAATAATAAAAAAGATTCCAAAAACACATCTCTTTTACTTAAAAATAAGTATTTCTACACCAGAACAATGTTTTGAATTTGTACATCTTTGCTATTATTTTGCAGCACACTGTTGGATTTGCATAGCAGTCTGATGCCAGATGACATGTCAATAAGCCAAGTTTCCCCCATACCAAGAGACATGACTTGCGTTGGTGCTGGGTCCAATGATACAAAAAGAAAACGGAACATTTTGATGTTATGTTAAATTTTTGTAACTCAGCCTCAAGCGTATATATGTACATTGTACATGTAATGACAATTTTGACAAATACCTGCTGTTGTTGAGCTAAACAAACATGTGACCCAGAAAAGGAAAAACAACTGTACCTCAGGAGATACTTCACCAGCTTTCTTCTCCTTGATGAATATCTTGGCCACATTCTCATCAGGTCCAAGCTGTACTCTCTTTAACAATGGAAAGTCATTGGGCTGGAATGCATGGGTTTCTGAAACAAGAAACATGACAACCATTGCAAAACAAAGGTTCAATAGAATAAGATCTTGCTAAGATATACACAAAATAAATACAATGGAGAAATAGCAATATTGGTTGCAACAAAGAGAGAAAGAATGGCTGCTGCAATGCTCTAGCAGGTGATCTGTCAAATACTATACAAGTGCACTACAACATGTACAACCTGAGGAACCAACCCTTTTGTTATGTACTATGCTGTAGGACAGTCCACTTATGCCAACCATCTTTGACTAATTTGGGAAAGGTCAGAGCCTATAATATTCATATTTTGAAGTAGAATCAAGAAAAACAAGATAAGGAAAAAATGAACATTGAGCAAGGTTAAGTGCATCTCGATTGTACCTTGCCATGTATAAATGAATGTATCAAATTAATTTTGATAAAATCTATTATGCGTAACATCCAATGTAGGTTGTCAGTGGTTTTTTTTACCACATTATACCTTGTTCGTGTTGATTAAACTTCAATATCAAATGATACAAACCTCCATGCTGCAAAACCCAGAAAAGACTAAACTCCTCAGGAACATTTTCCACTGCAAACTTTTTCAGTAGCATACTGATAACTTCCGATGTTGTCTGTCTGCTTGAAACCCTGACATTAGAGATTGTTCCATACTTTGGTCTGAATACTGCTGTCTGGAAAGAATCAGGTGTAACTACGCTATTGAGAATAGATTCACAATTTCAATACTAACATCTTTAACGTGAGGGTTAGTTGGATTAAATCTGTTTAATGCACATAAACAGTTGAATGCATTTAAGTTATAACAGAAGGCTTTAAAGCTTTATTTGTTACAACGTTGTATTATTCAAGATACAAGTAGTGTTTTTTTGTAATGAACATAACAACGGCCTCCAGGTTAATATGCTAGCACTCTACCAACTGAGCTATCTAGCCCCGTGTTGGCATTCTCCCCTTTTTTTACCGTATCTTTGTTTGGGTGCCATTCAAAAAAGCCATACCACTATTACTGTCGTTTAGCTAGGGATCACACCCAAGTTTACAATACAATCTAGGAAGCGGCAGCCAGGGATCACCTTCAGGGGATGCAACTTTTATTTCAAATTTATTTTGTATTAAAGAAAATGAACTACATGGTACATATGTTAATCATGCAAGTTAGTCCCTTACTTTGCTATTGTAGAGATGACCACTAAATGACATAGTTCTTCTCTGTAGGTTACACTTGCGAGGCATTGTTACAGAAAGTCCCATTCTTCCAAAGGATTCGTCCACTGTGTTTTCTTCATCCTCTTCCCCAGTGTCACCTTTCTCACTCCTTTTGTCATCATTTCTTTTCACTGCCTGTTTATTCCAATAATCTAAACCAGCATCTGAGTTACGATCTCTTCGTGCAGTAGTGTCTGAACTATTCTGGGTTCTTTCTTGGTCATCCTGGCTATCATGATCATTGCCATCATTAGCAGAGAACTCAGGCAGACTTTCATGCTGTCTTGTCAGCGAGCGTCTGTTTTTAGCACCACTTCCCATAGCACTCATCAGCTTTTCATCAAGCCCACTGTCATACCCGAGGCGTGTAGTCTTCCTTTTCCAACTCAATTCTTCTTTCTTCAGTCGTATCACCTTCTGAGTTCCCCAGTAAATCTTTAGCATTCCAAACAGAATGTAAACCCCATTCTCCTACAAAGAGCACACATTGCCAGTCAAAATGGATCTCAAATAAAGAATCACAAACAGTCGGTCACCAGCATGTATACCAATCATAAGTACACATCAAACTCACAAGTTTCTTTCAAAATGAGCATATATGCTAACTCAGGAGCCATCTTAGAAAAACAATTTATATATACATCAGACAGTTTCTCTACTCCTATTGGTGGAAAGCGCGTCACGTGGGTGTGCATAAACCTTTTGTTAATGTACACTTGAGCTCTGTTTATGCACGCTGAGCTGGCTTCCGCGTGTCGGGCGTGCAAGATTATCACGCGTAACGCGCAAATCAAAGCTATCAGCGCGTGATCTAAGCACGCACGCGTACACACAACCCACGCGCCTCGTACAGATGCTTCACAAAGTTATGGAAAATAATATTTCAAACCTCAAATTTTCAATTGTTAAAGTGTCTATAACTGTATTTGTTTACGCTTTTTTAACAAAAGGGCAATTATGAATGGGAATAAAAGAGTAGTGACTCGTTCTTCAATGTCTGTTTAAAACCTTGCAGGGTCGCTGTCGTGCGATAAAGGCCCGTGCCGACGGCCGCCGACCATGCCGACTTTAAACGTACGTTGAAAAACTCGTCGCCACCCTTTTATTCCCTTATTTAAATGAGTAAATTAATGTGTGGTGAAGAGGTTTTCAACAAGTGGTTTAATCCCAACGAGGCCTGGTTCTTGATAATTTTACCGAGACACAGTCGAGGTAAATTATCAAGAACCAGGCCACAGCAGGTTTAAACCACTTGTTGAAAACCGATTCAAAACACTTTGATTCCCATTCATAAATACCTTTTTGGTCAAAAAAAGTCAACACTTTTTGGTCATAAAGTAAAATAAATGCAAAAATTATAATTTTTCAATGATATCTTTTAACGCATTACCCCTCCAGCTATGAAATGGCCGGTTAACAACTCCGTATAAGGGAATGCTGTGCCCGTCGCGTGTATTGCGTGATGTGGCACAACTGTTTCAGCCGTTGCAACAGGTGCAAGCTCGCGTGTCACGCCCATGTTTCAACACTTTTTACTGGTCATAAACAAAGGTTAATATGCACCCATGTGACGTGCTCTCCACCAATAGGAATAGCGAAACTGTCCGAGGTATTTATCAATAAACAATATGGGCACACATACATGTAGTAGTCTTGTAATAATGTCTGCACTAAAATATCTGTCTCATGTTTGTAATTGAATGTACCAAAAAGCAATCATCTTCAGGAAAACATTTCAAGTTAAAATCATGTACACATGTGATTTTAATAAAGCACTCACAGAATGCATTTTTAATGGCAGTGGGCATTAAACCTCGTACATGTACATACCTGTACTATTTGAAGCTGTTGATTCAGTTTGCTGTCACTGAAGTATATATTGAACGTTTTCAAATTCAGTGCAAATGATGAACTGTAAAATACAAATAATAAACAAATAAAACAAACAAAACAAGTACAAGGTTGGGACTACTTTGTGTACTTTAGCATCTAGGATCGTAATAAACTGCACTACCGACATGGTAGAATAAGAAAGACAGTTCTCTAAGAACTGGCAAGTAGATACAAACATGTTGTTACCACAAACCAAGTTTCTATTGATACCCCACTATGAATTCCCTCATATCCTATATTCTCGTTAGCATAAACAAAATTAACACTTTGAAAGAAAAAAACAGCTGTCATTATGACGCAAAGGCAGTGGACACTATTGGTAATTACTCAAAATAATTATTAGCATAAAATCTTACTTGGTAACGAGTAATGAGAAGAGGATGATAGTATAAAACATATTGTGAGAACTGGCTCTCTCTGAAGTGACGTAGTTTTCGAGAAAGAAGTATTTCTCCACAAATTTAATTTCGAGACCTCAAGTTTAGAATTTGAGGTCTCGAAATCAAGCATCTGAAAGCACACAAGTTCGTGTGACAAGGGTGTCTTTTTCTTTTGTTAATATCTTGCAACTCCGACGACCAATCAAGCTCCAATTTTCACAAGTTTGTTCCTGCTGGTTTAAGCCAGGGGGTTGTACATTGTAAATGTTGTACATGTTGTACATTGGGTTTTTTAAAATTCGTTTTTGGAATAACAATAATAATAAAGTAGATAAGAAATTCATATCCAAAGAACTACACAAAAATTGTACATCAACACGTGTAGTATAGTGTCACACTCCAGTGCTCATCAATAGAGCGCCCTACTTTCGTGTATAGTCTACGTTCAAGGCGTTTTAAAAATACATTTCCCCTTTCAATTAGTTAGTCTCTTCTTTAGTCGTCAGTATTTCATAAGTTCATATTTCCTCAACCACACAAGCTATTTGACAATCTTAACATCATATGAAAGAGCTTCACGTACTTCATAAAAATGGATATGTTGGTGACCTTCTCTTGACCTTTTGACTTGTCTAAACGGAAGTGCCTGTAAAATGCTTTGAAGTAAAATGTCTATCAAAAACCCAACAACAGAGGGCGCCAAACAAAATAAATACAGGCTCTCAAACACAGGGCCTTTCGTTTTTTGTCAAGTAAACTCAACAATGGTACAGAGACACAACACAGTGCATTGTCGAGAAAACTCGCTCGACAATGGTAAGGAAGTGCTTGCATTGCGTGGTCGAGTAAACTCGACAATGGTATTGAAATGGTGAATGATACACTGGGTAATTACCTTTGTACTATGGTCTTATACATTCTATCTCTATGCTCCTCTACGTCCTGAGAATCCATGCTGTAAAAGTCTCGTATGTGTAAATCAAGAATCAACACATCTCATCCAACTGCCATTCAACTGTACAAAAAGAAATGTTGTATAAATGTTTCATTAAACACGTACTATCATTAAGATTAGTAGGCAGAGAGCCAGGGTTATTTCATCCTCAGAAACTAAGACTGAATTCCCTTTTATTATTGCCTACGATAAGAAAATTCAAATAATTTGTTTACTTCCAGTTTGGACAGCCATGGGAAGTCAAGGTAAATAATTATGTTATTTGAGTTTTAAAATGAAAAGCATGGTGGACAGTAGTCATAAGTGACATGGTACAGGTGTCCCCATGGGTTGTGTGAATTAAGCTAGGAGCAGTCTAAGCTAAAATGGCCAAACATAGTTTCATGTAAAATGCGAATTGTTGTGTGCTGTTGATTGTCAGATCATGCCTAGGTACAGGTGTACAAGTCCGCCTTAAATAGCAATTCCATGGACACACAGCAACAAGGATGGATGCATCAAATACTGTGTACTTACATAATGTTTAAAAAATGAGAAATATGAAAGAACTTGTATAGACATGACAGAAAACTAATAAGTTAGGGCCATGTGAAAACCAAGCAGCACACAATCAACAATGCAGACTGTGTGGATTTTCTTCCTCCATGGTGATACATACCAGGGTAGGCCTACATGCAGGGAAGTGTATGAATGGCTGGGCAGGCATAGGGGAAGAGACTATGGCACTTTTTGAAATGACTGGATTTTGCTTTGGATTCGACAATTTGCAGTTGTTTTTGCGCATGCATGTAATTCAGCGCCAAGGGTTTCAGACGAGAGAACGGAGCCTCAAGCTAAATTCAAAGCCGAGGCTTCGAGATGAGAAGGTTTAGCTCTTATTGTGATGTAAGATGTACAATAGGTCATAGACATGTGAGTACAGTATGCTTCTAAAGCATACTGTACTCAACCCTCTCATTAAGAAGCGGTCACTGAATCCAGACGAACTCAAGAACTATCGTCCTGTCGCTAACATCAAGTTCTTATCTAAGCTGATAGAGAAACATGTGGTCAACAACATCAATGATCACATTGTTAAAAACGGTTTGGGTGAGGAATTTCAGTCAGCTTATTGTGTGTCTCATAGTACTGAAACCGCACTACTGAAAGTCAAAAGTGATATCATGGGCATGATCCACAATCAGAAGGGCGTGTTCCTGGTGCTTTTAGACCTAAGTGCCGCATTCGACACTGTTAATCACAATGTCCTTTTCAACAGATTAGAATGTGAGATTGGCATTACAGGGACAGCTCTTGAGTGGTTTAAGTCTTACTTCAGTGGTAGAACAACACAGGTTTTGATAGACAATACTTATTCAGCCTCACACGATATGCTTTATGGATTGCCGCAAGGATCAATTGTTGGACCGAAATCCTTTACCATTTACACCATTCCCATTGGTAGAATCATCAAGGGGAACAATCTACTCTATCACATCTATGCTGATGATATTCAGATTTATACCAGTTTCACACCTTCGGATTCATCATCTATTCAGTCTGCCTTACAGGCGCTCACAAAGTGCATTGTAGAATTAAAATCCTGGATGACTGAAAATATGTTGAAACTAAACAACAATAAAACCGAGTTCTTTGTTGCAACCTCACCTCATTTCAATCGCCTCATGCCCAGTGTTCAACTGCATATTGGAGATGAAATTATCACACCCACTAAAACTGTTCGGAACCTTGGCATTGTCTTTGACAATCTTATGTCTATGTCTTCACAAATAACATCATTGTCTAGGTCTGTGTCATACCATCTGCGTAACATTATACGTATAAGAAGGTTTCTAGACGTTGACACATGTAGCAGTGTTACAAGGTCTCTTGTTCTTTCACGATTGGACTATGGCAACGCACTTTTACTTGGAGCGAACACAACTCAAATTAATAGACTTCAACATCTTCAGAATTGGGCTGCCAAACTAATATTTTGTGCGTCTAAACATGATCATGCAACTCCTTTTCTCAAAAAGCTACATTGGCTCCCGGTGAAAGAGCGCATTCAATTCAAAATATTGGTGCATGTGTATAAATGCTTAAATGGACTTGCACCAGCATATCTTTCATCTTGTTTTTCTTTTCACATTCAAACTAGGGCTGGGCTTCGCTCAGCATCAGACAAAACCCGTATTGCTGAAAATAAACCGAGCAGCAAATCTCTTCAATCCGCTGCATCTAAATCATTTTCCTTAGCCGCTCCAGGACTGTGGAACCATCTTCCCATCACAATACGCACCTCAATTTCACTGCCTATTTTCAAGAAAGCACTTAAAAAACATCTTTTTCCTTAGTGTCTGTTTATTGCTTTATTATTCATTTGTTGTATTATCTGCATTGCTATTGTTCGTTTAAAGCGCTGTGGTCTAAATGAAATGGCGCTATATAAAAACCCATTGTATTGTATTGTATATACAATGTATAATTTATACACTAACAGCATTCTCATGTTGTTACAATGTTTTTCTAAACAATGTGTGCATACTCTGAATGACAAAGGCATGAACATGTACGTAGGCTTGTGGTATTTTCAATGAGGAAGGAAGGTCTAACACACAGGACAATGGGTCAAGGAAGTCCTGATTTTACTTATACTCACCTACAGCACAGTCAGATCAGTACAATCATAACTAAGAGGTCGTTCAGACACAGTACTAAAAGTGGTTTAACTCATGGTTCAACCCGACCGAGTTCAACTCTGTGTGTCTGAACGGTTCTAAAGTTAGTCCGAATCGAGTTTAACCCACAAAAGATAAACCGTCCAGGGAGGGGGTTTATCTTTAGACCGCTTCGGGTTTATCCTTTAACACTGTGTGTGGACAGAATAAAAAGACAACATCCGGTTTAACTCACAACAGTCGACCCATTGACCTCCATAATCATTATGTAAAAACACAGTGACCAATGAACAGGCCAATAAACAGGATGTTAAGAGTAATGGGGTCGCGTTTGCTTTGACCTCTTAAAACCAAAGATAAACCGTATCGGGTTTAACTCAGTGCTGTCTGAACCCAAGGGATTTTATTTTTACGACCACCCCCTGCTGCTCTTCGGGTCTATAGTACGCTGTCTGAACATACCCTATAACTCAACTTGTCTCTGTAATCAAACAAACGCAATAAGCAATTTAATGGGCAAAGACAAGATAATTATAAAAATCCGATCTGAAAAGAAAAGAAACAACTTTAAAAATATTATCATTTTAAATGGTTATAAAGGCCTATTTGTTGAGGAATTTATAAACTTTTCTTAGTCAGTTGTTATTGAAGAAAAGAAATTATGTAAATAATTAGTGAAACTATATTTGGTTATTGTGTTGTGTAAATTACAGTTTCTATGTAACGTGTACAATCAATTCTTACAACTCTTACATTTATTTCAATACAGAAAGGTAAATTCTCTTTTTGTGTTGCCAATACTAGATTGTTTAACTAAGTAAATGAATATTTTAGTAACCTGAAATGTAGCATCTTCCCAAAAATTTCTTTAAAAAAACAACTTCAAAACTGAACCTCAAAAGAGGTTGCACAATGTAAAAGGGAATGACAGGAAGCGACGAGTTCTTTCACAGCCATTTAAAACAGGCAGGGTCATGTTACTCACGAATTGACCAAATCTAAGCCATTGCTGAAAACCGACCCAGAGTGTTGAAATCTCAGATTTACCTCCCAATGCCAGAACTTCCTGAGGTTAAATTTCAGCAGTTTACCACAATTTAGGTTTAGCTGGAGAGTGGTAAACTACTGGTAGGCAATGAGTTACTCAGGGAATAAGTTCACAGGGCCATTCTGTAGACACATCTATAGGCCTACATATAGGCAACCAGTCCAAAACGGCAGATTTCCTTGTTTTTTGCTCTAAATGTTACGAATCATAATTCCTATTGCCTGGGACTAAGTATCTTCGTCAGTCAGTCTTTTTGAACAGTCTGAACATGAACTTGAAGCTATCTGTCTCACTGCATACATACACTGTACATTTAAAATAAAGCTAAAACATCATCGATCTGTCTAATTTGTATAAATGTAGGCCTAACGAATTTCTCATCAATCTTCAATTGTTTCTGCTGCCATCTTGTACTGTTTAATGGCGAGTTGACTTTTGAGTGGCACCCTATGGGTCATTTTATGCCATGACAGTCCATGTCGAGGTTGGCACCCAAACTTCATTAGCATGTGCAAATTTGCTCGAGTTTGCGTGGCCCATCTTGAATTTAGAAACTAAAATAAAGGCGATAGTTTGTAAAAAAATAATTATCCATAAATCTCTAAGACAATTTCGCTGTTCCCATTGGTGGAGAGCGCGTCATGTGGGGGTGTTTACATGCTTGATAAAGACAAGCTGGAGCTGTTTATAACCGATTGCTTTCGGAAACGTTTAGATGCATAATACTAAGCGTCATAAAAATGCAACATATATAAAAAAATGCGAGGACGTCGAAAAGTTTTACAGAGTTTCATTCTTTACTTATTATACTTTCATTACTTTTTACCCGAAAAGGCATATTATGATTACATGAATGGGAATAAAAGAGTAGTTTGACTCGTTCTAAAGGTTTTAAAATTACCTTGCAGGGTTGAAGACAAAGTTACGCTGAGATGGCCACCTACTTCAGTGGTTCGTAAGACTTCTAATTACGTGAGAAAATACAAGCAGAAAAAGACGGCATTGGTCGTGTTTTGATCAAACACAGAGAAGCAGAGACGTAACATTGATCAACCAGTCCCCAAAAGTGAAGGGTGCTTTGGACCGAATTAACAGCAGTCTACACGGTGATAATGGTAAGCTTTGTTTGAAAATCAATGCTTTCAAAACAAGTGTTATAAATACTATCCTTTATTATTAATTGGTGAATGTGGTAATGCTTTTGAACTAGGGAACGTTTGGTATTCATGACCATTGGCTGTCGAACGGTGAGGTAAAACTGTGTGACTTGTAAGAAATAATGGGCAGCCTGTTTTAAGTTTTATGTCAGTCATGTTTTATGACAAGCGTGTTTAAAAAAGCCTGCGGTGACATTTTCCTTTTGTTTCGTTGATAAGTTGTTCATTTCAAAAACAGTATAATTGCATTTTCCACTAACTTTTCCTTGTGTCAACTCCTAACTTTGATTTTTTTCTACTAGTACCAGCTGATCCTAGAGAACACAATATAATTCAATAACTGATTAATCTATCATAATAAATTTCAAGACTTTATTTTAACAGTTTCAGCTTGAATTGATTTTCCTTGAGATACTTTGTTTAACTTTCTTGTTATTTTTGCCTCTTCAGAATACGACAAATTATGAAAAATTCAGCGGAATGGTTTTTGATCCAGTGACAGATTTCCACTCGCTGTGTTGCATTCCTCATTTCCATGATACAACCTACAGCCACAGGTAGAAATATTGCTTAACTCATTTTATGTTTTAAAGGGAAGGTACACGTTTGGTCATTACTCAAAACAAATATTACTTTAAAAACTGACTTGGTAACATAGCATTGGAGAGCTTTTGATAGTATAAAACATTGTGGGAAACGACTCCCTCTAAAGTAACATAGTTTTTGAGAAAGAGTTAATGTCTCACTAAAATAATAAAAGACTTCTAGCTAGAAGTCTCTTATTCCTATCTGAAAGCACACGGGTTCGTCCAACAAGGGTGTTTTTTCTTTCATCATTTTCTCCCAACTCCAATTACCAATTAAGCTCAAATTTTCACAGGTTTGTTATTTTATACATATGTTGAGAATACTGGTCTGTGACAATTACCAATAGTGTACCTTCCCTTTAAGTCAAAATACACGAGGGGCTTAGGTTTGCCATTTCCTTGATTTGTCTTCGTTTTACATTATTTTGATTTAAAACAAGTGCCTCTTTCAATAGTCTAAAGTTAACAATGGCATGGCTTATTTTGCTGTTTAACGAAAGTTTATTGTTTTGAAATATCCTATCATTTTTCATGAGCAAAAAGATTTTCAGCTTGGCTTTTTCTTGTGAATATTTGTTGTATGCATGTTGTTTATAGATCCCGTTGAATATAGTGGTAGAAATAAAAAAATTAAATGTATGAAAGTAATCCGTTTTCATTTTGATTTCTTTGCATTTTTACGAGCTATTAACAATTATTCTTTTCATCGATTCACTATACATTATATGAAAGGGCTTTACGTACGTAGACTGTTTTCAAGGCGTTTTCAACAAACATTTCCCTTCCGGTTAGTTAGTCTCTTCTCCAGTCGTCATTATGCATAAGGTCCTCAACCACAAAAGCTATTTTGACAATCTATACATCATATGAAAGGGCTTAACATACGTAGTCTGTTTTCAAGGCGTTTTCAAACAAACATTTCCCTTCCGGTTAGTTAGTCTCTTCTCCAGTCGTCATTATGCATAAGTTCCTATGCCCTCAACCACAAAAGCTATTTCGACAATCTACATCATATGAAAGGGCTTTACGTACGTAGTCTGTTTTCAAGGTGTTTAAAAAAAAATCCCTTCCGGTTAGTTAGTCTCTTCTCCAGCCGTCATTATTCATCAGTTCACATTTCCTCTACCACAAAAGTAGGCCTGGGCGAATTATTCGAATATCCGGTTAATGGCGAAAAGGTTTTCCTATCCGTAACCGCGAATGCCTTTTTTTTCTTAACCGGATATCCGCATAGGGCGCGAATAGCTATTTATAAACCGGATAGTTCTGTAATTACAACTAAGTAACCGGATATTCTTTTAATATCCGAATATCCACAGACGTCGGGCGACAACTGACATTTTTATGAATGACCGAGTGACACTGTCTAAAACTAACATCAATCCGCCCATACGATCTCATTCACAAACGAACAGCGCCCTCTAGCGACGAAAAAACTATTTGAATATCCGGTTAATTTCGGATAGTTGGCCAGCGGTATCCGAATATCAAAATTTCACTATTCGCCCAGCACTACACAAAAGCTATTTTGACAATCTAAACATCGTACTTCACACAAAAATGGGTATGTTGGTGACCTTCCCTTGACCTTTTGACCTTTTTAAACCGGAAGTGTCTGTAAAATGCTTTGAAAAGGCATTATTTAAAGGCTTTTAGGTTGAAATGTACACTTTTTGATGCTTTAAAATTATTACACATCGAGAAAACTGTTTGGCTTTGATTTCTTTGCAATTTGACGAGCTTTTAACAACACTTTTTTTCATAACACTGACCCAACAATAGCTGAACACCTAGTGTTTGTTTCTACAAACACTATATCTAGTTATTGTTTGCTTTCCTGTTTTCCAACATACAGTATTTTTTTTCTCTTTGTTTTTTCCTTCTTATTTATTATAATAAGCTCGGCCTAACTATAATCTTATTTGCAAATACATAACATAGTACCGGTAATAATACCTCTTGTTAAAGACACTGGACACTATTGGTATTCAGCATGTTCAGGCTAGTCTTCACAGTTGGTGTATCCCAACAATATGCTCAATCGGTCGTTGAAGTTGCGAGAAGAAAGATAGAACACCCTTGTCACACAAAGTTGTGACCTTTTGTGTGTTTTCAGATGCTTGATTTCGAGACCTCAAACTCTAAACTTAAGTTGACTTGAGGTCTCGAAATCAAATTCGTGGCAAATTACTTCTTTCTCGAAAACTACATTCCTCTTCTCCTTTTAAGGGAAGGTACACGTTTGGTAATTACTCAAAACAAATATTAACTTAAAATCTGACTTTGTAACGAGCATTGGAGAGCTGTTGATAGTAGAAAACATTGTGGGAAACGACCGATCCCTCTGAAGTACTGTAGTTTTTGAGAAAGAGGTAATTTCCCACTAAAATATTAAGAGTCCCTGCCTGTAAGAGTGTACCAAGTGGTGATTCATGGGTTCTCAGATCTTCTTCTAAAAAATTAGAGTGATACATCATCATACCAAACGAATAAATCCAAAATTTTAGTTTGCTGACGCTTTCGGTTTTGGAGTTACCAGTTATCAAAGTTTCGGCCTAAAAGCCCTCGAGAAACGAATAGTACAATCCCTGTAAACACAAAAATGTGCGCCAAGGTCATCCCAACAAAAGTAAAACATTTTTTGAAACCTCCAGTTGGGCTCATAACAAAAGTAAAAAAAAAAATTGGGATCTCGTTGGCGCATCATGTTACGCGCACCTGAACCTTTGACGAACAGTGCCCTCGTGCCATTTTCAATGCCTCATAACTCATCGCGCCTATAAGATCCCATGAATTAAACAAGTTCAAATGAAAGAGCTTGCATCCCTCAAACAAATTTAAGTGCAAAGTGAGTGGGATCTCGTTGGCGCAGAGAGATAATAGAGGTCAAAGTTCAAATTTTACCAATATATTGCGTTTTCGCACCTCCGTAACTTCGCGCGCCAACAACAATTTTTTTTTTTTATGGCAACTGGGTATTGGAACAGTTTTCATCTAATGACAAATGAAAAAAGAATCTTGGGATCTCTGCAACTTGCATGTCAAAAGATTTTTTGAAAATTTTCTAAAGTATTGTCATTCCACACATTTTGGCCTAAATTGGCACAACATTCACTTTTTTCATCACTGTAAGTATCTATGCCAACAAGATCCCATCAATGTTTCCTTGTATTTGGTTAAGTTGAGTGTTCCTAAACAGATTTCAATTGAAAAAAAATTGGGATCATGTTGGCCCACCAATATAACAAAGGTCAAAGGTCATATGAAACTACACTACTGCCTATTTCGGGCGATTTTGCGTCATCTAGAAATCCACGCGCCAATATGATCCCATTAAGTTGTCTGTGTTTTATGATTATATAGATTCTCAGCAAAACATAAAAAGCAAAAACCAAATGGGATTTGAGTAAATGGGATTTGAGGAAAATTACCGGAAATTACCGGAAAACACCGGAAAACTACCAGAAAACACCGGAAAACTACCGGAAAACACCGGAAAACATCTGAAAACTACCGGAAAACTACCAGAAAATACCGGAAAGCTACCGGAAAACACCAGCAAATAATAATTCTCAAAACGCGGTCCTACTAAAAGCCGACAACAAGCCGATAACGCCGACAACAAGACCACAGCGCCGCCAACAAGTTTTAAATACCTCCAAAATGGCCAATAAACCATAGATATATTAGAACTATATGTATACATAAATTTAATGGAAAAACTTCACGAAAAGTGTGTATTTTTTAACCAGAAAAAAACTTCACTTGCACGGAAAGCGGTCGGACGCCATCTTGGCTTAAAAACCGTGTTTGGACCAAACCATTATGATACGGGTAGATTTAGTACTTGTCAACAACAGAGGGCGGGCTTCATGTGAAGACCTTCACCGCAGTGTGCACTGTGCATGACGCCCGCCCTCTATTGCTAAATCTGACTTACCCGCATCATAATGGACTGGTCCAAACACTAGTTATTTTCTTGTAACTTCATGGGGTTTTCCGGTATTTTCTGGTATTTTCTGGTACTTTCCAGTGTTTTCTGTTTTTTTTCCCGGTATTTTTCGGTAGTTTTCCGGTAGTTTTCCGGTAGTTTTCCGGTGTTTTCCGGTATTTTTCTGGTATTTTCCGGTAATTTCCGGTGTTTTCCAGTATATAGCAGTCCGCGCAAAGTGCAGATAAGGCAACGTTGCCTTATTGTGCAACCAGTAGCGCAATAATGCAACTTCCGGTGTAAAAGTGGAAAAATGTAAGCTACGTTGAAAACAAGGTGAAATACTGTCAATGCTAATCAGCTTATGTGGTCTGAGGGTAAAATAAAACATCTTTACTGTTGTTTTAGGACAGTTGGGCTGGTTGGGGATGGGGTGGGGTGGAGCATGGAGGAGGGGTGGGGTATGGGGGCGGAGCTAATACTACACGTGAGAATAGCATCATGATTAAAGGAACACGTTGCCTTGGATCGGACGAGTTGGTCAAAACAAAAGCGTTTGTAACCGTTTTTTATATAATGCATATGGTTGGAAAGATGTTTTAAAAGTAGAATACAATGATCCACACAAGTTTGCTTCGAAATTGCGTGGTTTTCCTTCTACTGTGCGAACTAACACGGTCGGCCATTTATGGGAGTCAAAATTTTGACCCCCATAAATGGCCGACGTGCTAGTCGACGAGGTAAATGGAAAACCACGCAATTTCGAGTCATGTTTGTGTGGATCTTTGTATTTATACTTTTACAACATCTTTCTACCCATATGCATTTTATAAAAAACGGTTACAAACGCTTTTCAAAGACCAACTCGACCGATCCAAGGCAACGTGTTCCTTTAAAGGTTTATTTATTCATTTTTTAAGCTTCATAATTATATTCTGTATTTACATTGAGTTTTTAATTGTAACACATTTCTTTAATAAAATTATTTCTGAACGTTGATTAGTTCTTTTTTGTATTTATATTTATAATGACGATTTAATTCCTTCTCTGTGAGCATAGGCTTTCCCGATCTGCCGGCTCCAAGTCTTTTTCTCTGGATGGGCCGAAGGAATGGAACAAGTTACCTAAAACTCGTCAGGGAATCATCTTCTACTGCCATTTTCAAGAAAAACCTCAAAACCTACTTTTTCAGTCAGCCTCGACATTAATATTTTGTTGTTTTGTTTTTCTTGTTGCTTTGCTTGGTTCTTGTTTAGTTCAGGCGCTATAAATACCTATATTATTATTAATATTATCAATTCTCAAACTTTTTACTTTTTTCTAAGTCTAATATTTCAAAAGTGTACATTTTCTAGGTTTTATTTTTAACATTGAAAGAGCAATAAATATTAAATATAAACTATAACTTGTGTTTAAAGTAAAGTTATTTCTAGAAAAATTTACTGACAGTGATTGAATAATTTAAAATAAAAAATGGCAAATTGCAAACTGTATGGTCACTAAAAAAAATGTAAATAAAAATAATTAAAAATTTGTCTCATACAAAAACACAAAAGTTTCATTTATGGTAATGATTAATCAAGATTGCACAATTTTAGTAAACATCAAAGTGAAAAACACTTCTTAAATAAACATTTTATAAATCTTCAAAAATTAACAAAAAATGTGATTTTCAAATCAAATGGAAGTCAGCAATTACAACAATGTTACACTTTTACCAAGTTAACAAAATGTTGCCACCATGTGTGTTCAGAATGTTGAATAGGACATCTAATTAGTACATAACTTCCTGCTGATTGGCGTGCCCAATAGTTTTTGTTGAACAGTGGATATACCAAGTTTAGTTCTGCCCTAATTAATAAAGATTGCACAAACCAAAATTAATTATTTTATATCACTGATGTTTAATTCCTTTTTACTTGTTTACATTTGGTTGCAATCTACTGTTTTAAATCAATTATGTCAATGGGACGGGCCGGGATGGCTAAGTTAGAGACCCGCCTGCACATCTCCCCCTCTCTCAACCTCCAAAATATTTTGGGTCCACCACAACGAACTTGTCTGGCGTAAATGAAAAATTCCGGCATCAGGCCGATCTCAAGTTTCAAACCACGGTCCCATGGACATAGACAGGTCTACTCTTGCCAAAGTTGTCACTATATTTACTTAGGTTCCCTGCTTTAATATGAAATTCTCGTCTACATACAAAATTTGTTATCCAAACTACTCAGCCAAGGCAAGGAGCAAAGTTACTAAAATAGTTATTACTTTTCCAAGTTTCCCGCCATCTGTTTATGTTTCGCGCAATTCATGAATGGTCAGGCACGTCAATACATTTAAAAACTTAACATCAATAAAGTTTTTTATTTTATTTAATTTTAACAATAAAAAATATTAAGTTTAATCTAAAACTGTAATATTATTTTTTTGATTGACTATAAACAATATTATTTTTAAAAAAAGAGTGGGTTTTAAACTTGCATAAATTAACACCGCTGGACGAGGATACAATCTGACACAGTAAAATGGCGTCGCAGTTTTCCTGAACGGCAAGTGTGGAGTGATGATTTTCAAAAGCCATTTGCGCGAAAATGCACAGATAACTTTTTGATTTGCACAGATAGAAAGTTGGGTAAGGAACTGTACAATACTATTATATGATTTTAACTATTCCAACAAAGCCTTTTTCGATTCCCTTTTTGTGTTTGAATGCAAGAGTTGCTGAATAGTGCAACTTTGAAGTAGTGCAATTCGTCAACGTTTCCGAATTCTGCTACTCAATGTTGCACAATAAGGCAACGTTGCCTTATCTGCACTTTGCGCGGACTGATAGTGACACCCCTTTTTTTATGCTAATAACTAATTTGAGTAATTAGTGGGTGCGTTCGTTTACCTTCCCTTTTTTTCCAGGACGAACGTGAGTAATTATCTGCACACGTTCGTCCTGGAAAACAAAACCGCCACACACCGGGGCTGACCAGGGAAGCTAAACGAACGCACCCACAATAGTGTCCACTGCATTTTAAAGAATAACAGGCAATCCGATCGATGTTCAAATTGAAATTGCATTCCGATAAAAAATTTATTAAAATAAACATTAGATTAAGCAAATCTTAACAATTTAGTAGGAATCCCCCTACTTACCTAAGAATAGGACTACTAGAAACACTTTCTCTGTTGAAAAGACATGATAGAAATAGAGTATGAGGAGATTCTGGAGCTGTGTTTGCAGCTAGCTGAGCTTTGGAGAGAATTATGGGGGGAGGAGTAGAACGACTTGTTCTGTATTCTGTTATAAGGGGAAGTTATTCTGCTGGTGGTTTGTTAGTTTCACCCGGCCCCTGTTATCTCATAACAGGGAGTGTGCTGGGACCGAGCGAATATTTGTGTGTTTGAGATAGAGGTCGGAACCAGGAAGACAGCGGTGTAGTAGTACATGTATCGTGTACATTACATTACTACGGAAGCCCATTAGTGCCACGTTGCGTTTCTCTTAAACGTTGTAGTGTCTCTCTTTCACCTGGTTGCCGTCACCCGCCACTTATTTAACTGGCCGCTGCCACTTAATAACCGGCGGCACTTAATAACCGGCGGCCGCCACTTAATTAACTGGCGGCTGCCACTTATTAACTGGCGGTCGCCGATTATTAGGTGGCGGCCGCCACTTATTTAACTGGCGGCCGCCACTTATTAACTAGCGCTGCGACTTAATAACTGCCTTTTTTTGTAGTGCCAGAAGTTGGACATCTTTCTTTTTTAACCTTTTTGAAATGCTAGTTTTTTCCGAAGACGTTCGCCTTTGCTGGGGAATTTTGTTATGAAATTTAATCTGACGACAACTACAGCGTGTATAAACCAGCTACGTGTGAACTGTGCTGTGATTGGACAATAATGACGTGCATTGACTGTTGTATAACAATTGTATAACAATTGTATAACATGTGTATAGGATTAGAGATATCCAGGTGTGCTGAGCGGATGCGGTTTGTTGTTTTGGCGCCCTTTTGCTAGCGTGTATTGATTATTGCTGAGGTGTTCTGAAGCTGATGTTGTCCCGAGTGGACGTGTTTTTGAGAAGTTGAATAAAAGTTGGGAGTTAAGATTATCTGATTGTCGTTTTGTGACAGGTTTAAACAAGAACCCAATTTAGTTCACGCTACTTAATTAACTGGCGGCCGCCGGTTATTAAGTGGCGGCTGCCAGTTAGTTGAGTGGTGGCCGCCACTTGATAACCAGCGGCCGCCAGTTAATTAATTGGCGGCCGCCAGTTAATTAAGTGGCGGCCGTGTAGCGTAGTCAGTAAGGAATTCACAAGGACGCAGAGAAGTTAGTTAACAGTATGCTATCATGTTCAATTCATGTCATGTAATACAACTCTACCATCCAAGATGGCGTAACCACAAAACCCCTTAACACTAGAGGGCGCAATTGTATTTTAACCAAGGACACAACAGGCCGCCGGTTATTAAGTGGCGGCAACCAGGTGAAAAGGAAACACTACCACATGAAAGAGAAACCCTACAACGCTAAAGAGAAACGCAACGTGGCACTAATGGGCTTCCGTACATTACATTGTACATAAGTGGACACTACACATTTCATACACACTGCATGCACCCGTCCCGTACACACACAAGACAAACGTACACACACAAGACAAACGTACATACGTGTACGACGTCTTTTTTTATGTGTCAGTTTGATCGTGAATACTCAGTTCAGTACTACAATTTTTATATGAAAACATTTCGCTCTGCTCTCTGATGAAAGGAAGCAACTCCGAAAAGTACGAAATAATGAACACATCTTTGGCGATTTCGTTAGATTCCTCAGTTTGCACACCAGTAATACTGCACGGCTGCCGTACTTCTTGGTGTTTGGTAAGTTTTATTAAAGTTTTATATTTTAGTAATAATAGTAATAAATAAAGTACGTTATCATGGTTATCGACCTTCATATGGTTTCAGTCCCCAACTTTGATTCCCGTTTACCGCGAAATTGTGCAAGCTGCACCGGTGACAGAAGCTATGCAGTTTACTCACGGTCTGTATTTTCATCAGGCTTAATCATGCTGAGAATAAAGATTCCTGTCGTTGGTTATGCTCAAACATTTATAAAGTGATTGATTTTTGGTACTAATCACTAGTGCATTATTATGCCAACATTCAAATGAGTCAAAGAAACATCATCAAACCTCGAAAGTAAAAAAAAAAATTACTATCTGCTAGACTGAGTTTCATTCTGCTTTAGTCATGAGATGGATCACGTGAGGTGGTTACTTTTTGGGATTCTGTGGTGTGCAAATGTGGGGAAAATTAACGTCCGTCGATATATCGAAAATACTCAAAAACTCGATATTTTTTTGACATCGAAATCGCCGATGTCACTTTTATAATCATATCGTAATATCGGATTTTCGATATATCGAAAATTTTGATGTTTTGAAAATTTTGATGTTCTTAAATGATATCGAAAATACCAAAAGAGTGTCCGATTATTTAAGAGAAATCTATGTTTGAGTATTAGAAAAGCCGTCGTCGTTATGTAGTTTCATCATTTTGAGTTGCCGTATTAAATAAAATACGTTTTACAACCAAGTATGTCTGCTTGTTCTTTGGGATTTCGCCATCAGCCGCTGGCCCGCCGCAGAAGTTCACGACCCCGCGGCGAGCGTACGGTAAAACCTCAAAAGAAACCACCGCTACTTTGCAAAAATACCCCGCAAAAAAAAATCCCCGAATCAATAAGACATAACAAAATAAGGAAGAAAACAATCTTACGTTACACAGAAAAATAATCTTTCTATCAATCTAAGGTATCGTAATGGCGTCATTTTGGTCAAACAAAGCCTACACATTGTGTTCGTAAACAAGCTAACATTTCCGAGGAACTATGCTTCGCAGACCACGTTGTCGGCGGCTATTGCGTGCGTACCAGCGAAGACTATGGTGTTGTACGGTTTAAGCGTGCACACCAGCGTGTGTGGTTATTGCAATTCGGGGGGAAAACCCGTTTGCCCAAGCATGCACAGACACGTGCAGTCTTTTGTCAACGCGGTATCGCGTGATGCACTGCGTTATTTTGACAATAGAGGGCGTTCTAGCATTCAATGTTTCATGCCTTTATAGAATGCTAAGTGCTACGAGCCTTTATTGGAGACTATGTGACTGCATGCTGTTTGCGTTGTATATTGTGAGCGCGGAATGGTAGGTCTGTGCTTTGCGGGACTTTCTAGTGATTTTTTTTTCGATGATTATCTCAACCATTTTCAACCGTAAAGGTAGTGTAACATACCAGCGGACATTTATAATGTATCTAACAATATTGCCGTGAATTGTCGTTATTTTTGAGGGCATTAGACTCTGAAAAAGTTTAGTAACTAATTCATTTAGTGTTGAAGTTTGAAGCGCCACGCTCCCCTAACACACTTCACTCTCCACAATTTTGTTTTCCACATCGTACCAAAGATCTCAACCCAAAGCCGCCCGCCCGCGCGCCCGTCGGACAACTTGATTGACACTTTTACGTCAGTGCATCGGCAACTGACACCTTAATGTCGGCGAGTCACGCAACTCACAAAGGCTCTGTGTCATTTTGAGACGGTCAATCATGGCCAATCACGAATCGAGAATTGTGGTGAGCGTTCACCAATATTGGCCAAGCCAGCGGTAGCGGCGATCATTCTTTGTTGTAAAACCAGAAATAATCGGGGCGCGGGACTACGCAATTTGAAATTTTTTAACTACAAACAAGGTCGGGGCCCCCCAAAACAGGTTTAAATGTAACCCTATTAAACTGTCAGTCTACGGTATATATATTTCTACTCGCCATGAGTATACCAAGTGCTGTTTTTAGGCTTCATCTTGCGCGCGGGAAATACTCGATATATCGAGTATACTCGATATTAAATTTTCGATATATCGGTAATGAGAAAAAACCGATATCGACGGACGTTAGGGAAAATATTAAAATATTTTAAGTGAAAATGACAACAATTTTTTAAATTTATTTACTGCATAACTGTTATAAATTCCGATAAGCGTAATAAATATTAAGTCATGGATAACTTTCCGCATGGCGCCACCACTTTTTCACTAATTTTTACAAAAAGGGATATATCAATCAGGTAAATTAGATACTATATTATTTTATTTCGAATGAAAAAGTGGTGGCGCCAAACGGAAACTTTTCCTAAGTCTACATTAAAGAGAAAATATCATAGATTGGTTTCTTATCTCCTGAAACCAGACATTACTGGTCTGAAATGGGGGAAAACGGATTGTTATGAAGTGTGAGTGCATCAAGGGGGGGGGGGGTGGGGTGTTTTACTTTCATGCCATATGATATCTCTGGATTCTAATATAGTAGCCATAATGCCATAGGACAAAAATGTAATTAAATTTGCGATTTATTTTGCACGCCATACTAGCTTCTGAATATTCAATAAAACACCAACCAATGAAAGGTGTGAAAACATATGACGTTGCTCCAATGTCGTGCATGCATAAGCACTGTTAATGGCGGACTGTCTCTCGCAACGTAAAACCAAAACTTTAAAAATTTCAACACACCATGAAGTGAAAGTTTTGTTGTTAAAAAATTGGATAGATGATTTGAAAAAAAAATATTTAGTTTTTGATAGCCACACATCAACAACATTGTTCGTTTATCATCATATCACATCAGGAATATAGGTAAGATTCGCAAGTACTTGGACAAAAGTGCCACTGAAAAGGTCATTCACGCATTTGTTACTTCTCGTCTTGACAACGGCAATGCTCTTCTCTACAGTCTTCCTAACAACCAGATTTCCTGACTTCAACAGCTCCAAAATACTGCTGCCCGCATTGTGACACTGTCTAGTAAATCCTGTTCTATCACCCCCTTCTGAAACAACTACACTGGCTCCCTATCTCTCAACGAATCATCTTCAAGCTGATGCTCATTGTCCACAAAGCTCTAAATGGCAAGGCTCCCCACTATATTTCTGAACTGCTTCAAGTTTACACTCCATCAAGGAATCTTCGATCAAGTTCCATGCTTCTCCTCATTGAACCCAAGTCTCGACACTCATGGGGTGACAGGTCTTTTTCTCTAGCCGCGCCACACATCTGGAACTCTCTACCACTTAATCTTCAATCTTGTCTTTGTACCGCAAAATTCAAGTCTCTTCTCAAAACTTATCTTATGTCACAGGTTTTCAATGACTAATTTTGTTGTGTCTGTTTTTCTTTGTGTTGTGTTTTGTTTTTTGTTTTGTTTTGGTTTTACTGCGCCTTGAACACCCAGCAGGGTGGATATGTGCGCATTACAAGTCTGATTATTATTATTATTATTATTTCATTTTATCACAGCATGCAAAAGAAAGATGTTATTTTCCTTTGTGCCGGTAACTCCTCGAGTCGGGCTACGTCCCGTAGCCTTAGATCTCAAGAGTCTTTCTCAGGATCCTCGCTGTTCCCAAAAGCGCTGCCTTCTGCAACAGATCTACCCTCACATTTGTCCCTATTTCATCTAGATGTTTCCCCAGTGCTTTGGGAATGGTGCCAAGTGCTCCAACCACCACGGGGACTACTTTTACCTTTACCTGCCAAATCTTACGAAGTTCCCTAGCCAGGTCCTGGTACTTCTCGATCTTTTCCATCTCTTTCGAAGCTACCCTTATATCACCTGGCACAGCTATGTCAATGAGATGACACATCTTCTTCGTCTTATCTAATAGCACAACATCCGGACGCCTATGTGGTATAACATGATCGGTCTGAATGTTAAAGTCCCAAAGGATCTTGACCTGGTCGGTCTCTACAACTTTTTCCGGAACATGTTCGTACCATTTCGCAAGCACTTTGACACCATACTTCTTACACAGATCCCAGTGAATCACCTTGGCCAGCTTGTCATGTCTTCCTTTGTACTCCGTTTGGGCCATCTTACTGCATTCGCTAACAATATGAAATACAGTCTCCTCTGCTTTATTGCACATTCTACACATAGGAGAGACGTTTGCTTTCTCTATCCTTGCCTTCATTACATTTGTCCTTAGAGACTGGTCTTGCGCCGCAGTAATCAAGCCCTCTGTTTCCTTCTTTAGTTCTCCACTCTTTAACCAATTCCATGACTTGCTGCTGGCCACTTCCTCAGTACACCTCAAGAACCGGCAGTTATTATTATTATTATTATTATTATTATTATTATTATTATTATTATTATTATTAATTTTCCTGTTATCCTACTGAAAACACATGACACCAGGATCTCCAGAGGAGGTTTCTGCACAGTATAGGAAGATGATGATGATGATGATGATAGTATTAAGTAGAATCAGATACTTTTAAAGTTTTACTGACTCTGTCTCAGTGGTCAGTGTCAGTCGTTTACGTTTACGTTAACGGTTTACGTTGGTTTACTCGGCAGGATCCACAAGTTTGGACATAAACCTAAGCATGCTAAAAAGGGTTGATTGATGCTCCCAACAAAACAAGCAGTATGAATTTCCTCCTCTTTACCAGTTTTCACGCTATTATGCCTTGTTCTTTGAATTGGGAAAGCGATATTGCAACGGATGCCCTAATTATCTTCATTTGTTTATATTAAGTATGTAAACATAAATTAAAACTTGATGAACATTGAAATTTTCACACCACACATGATCTTCAATGACTTCAACTGGTCCAATTTGTTTTGAGTTTTTCCTGTTTTCAAGGCAAACAAGAAAGAATGGTTTCCCGGTGAAGCCATACGTGGAAGAAATATCTGCAGTGACTGCAAGTGTTCTGTGAGACTCTGTGTATGACTCTATAGCCAGCAGTTATCTTAATTTTATTCCAGTATTTTTTATGACATTTTAAAAATTACCATGGTAATTTGCTTCCCCAAAAAAGTGTGAATAATTATTGGCTTTTAAAGCCATTACACACACTTTCGCTAAACAGTACTGTCCAAGTCCCACACTTGTATCACAACTTATATATAAAATAACAAACCTGTGAAAATTTAGGCTCAATCGGTCATCGGAGTCAGGAGAAAATAACAGAAAAACCCAACTCTTGTTTCCGTGCGTTTCGCAATGTCAATGTTCCGTCCCAACTTGGTAGTTGGGACTGGTCCCAACTTGAGTGTTAAAGTTGGGGCGTCCCAACTGTAGTTGGGATTTCACATAGAGCTCAACAGTACCGTGCGTGGACTACTGTACTGTCGGGACCAGACTGTGTAGACTTGATTTCAAGTCTGATACTGCGGTTATTTCTCTGCATCAGCCACACAGAATTGACTGCCGTTCCAAACTGTACCAATGGGTTGACTCGGTGTAGTGGGATATAGGCCTGGGTTGATAATATTTTAGCTGAGTGGTAGGGATGGTCTTACCATAGAAGATGGGACAGTCGTTACTCTAGTTGGGACCCCCAGTCCCAACTGTAGTAATAACTGTCCCAACTGTAGTGGGGATACCAAATTTATTTTATAATATTTTATCTGGATAGAGATGGACTCAACATTCCGACATATTTTTGTACCTTGTAGAAATGCCTAAAATACCAAACTTTTTGCATTCACAAGTGCAAATAACCAGTGGAGCCATACGTGTTTCTAAGTTTTGGTCAAGGGAGAGGAGACTCTTTGCTTGGCAAATACAACCAACATTTTTGTATCTAGGGACTGTTTACATCGCGCACAGAGAGGTAAAAGATTTGCCACGATTTTAAGAACACCTTGAAAACAGGACCTCCTACGATACAACATATCTGGAGGCAAACTGGTGATGCTTCTTGCACAAACGGGACGGGACCGCAAGGAAACATGCATGCGCCATTCTCTACGTGCATCTTGCACAAACGGGACGGGACTGCACTAGGGGACACGCATGCGCCATTCTCTACGCGCATTGAATAAGAAACACACGTTGGAGTTTGTGTTTTATATGGAACGCTACGCGATCAGGGTTCGAAATTAGCGGTCGCCAAATGCGAGGGAAAATAGCAGCTGACGAGTGAAAACCCTTTCTCGCCAGCCCGCTGGGCGAGTCAAATAATTATTCTTTTTCACATATACATTTTGTTTTTTTGTAAATGAGGGTTCAGTAGTGGCAAAATCCCACAGAAAACTTTTACTAAAGCTTTTAAACTGGTAAGTTTGACAATTCTAGATACTTGCTAGATTTAATTTTGCCGTGGACGGAACCGGAATGATGCTGTTTTTCAACTAACAAAATGGCCGCTAAAACACACACTAGTAAAGCAATGCCTGTAGTGTTTGTTCAACTTAGAACAGGTCGCATCATAGGCCAGTGCGCCCTCTAGTTCATAATAATAACTCTTATGGCTAGCCCCATAAATCGGTCCAATCCACTCTGTATCCAGCATGCCAAGTTCAGAGGCCAGCTACATGTATGTGTGAATGAAACTTGTATCGATAAAAGCATGTTTATTTTTTGAAATTATTTCCCGTAAAGGTATTAAAAAATGTTAATTTCAAGGCTTTTAAAAACATTTTTAAATTTTAACTTTTTAGACACTTTACACTTTGCAGACCACTAAATAGGTAAATGAAGTTAAATATCTGTCAATTCCACATCTCAAACATGCTCTGTTGCTTTAAAATGATTAAAAGTCACTACAGTAGTCATGTATTGAATATTAAAAATTTTACCTTGGACGGTTTCAAGTCTCCGATTGGTCAAAACCTGGTCACGTGGGGGAGTGTTAACGGTCGGTATAAAGGCCGGCTTTGGTAAATAGCGAATAAGTGGCCCCTAAATCAGCATACATTGTGTAAACCTTGCGCGTTGCACTGTATCGCTATATTTATATCCATTAGTTTCATTGCAACTTCGTGCACTTGCGCGTACGCGCTGAAAATGTATCAATTTTGAGTGAGCGCGTGTAAACTCATTTGTCCATATGGTCTTCTTTACAGCGACATGCTACATGGACGCTAAGCTCATGCGCGCGTTTAAATGCACAAAGAACAGTTATCGTCCAATCATTTGCCTCCTTTGACCCCAGTGAAGGCGCTGAACAGACGATTATTTAAAAGAGTCACTCAGGGTCTCCAAGATCAGTAATGTGAATAACGCACGAAAGAGATGGGAACCATCAAAAGCTCAAAGATGGCCCCTGAACATTCTGGAAGTATCGCCGAGAGAAAAGTCACGAAATTTGGACAATTTTAGCGGTTTAATTCGCTAAAAAAGGTATTTAATGGGAATAACAGTGTTCGGACCCAGTCTTCACTGTGTGGTAATGACCTTGGTTGGTGGCTAGTAATGACCTTGGTTGGTGGCTGGCTCGGTCCGTTAACAGCGCCAGCCAACAACCCGGTCATTACCACGCAGTGAAGACCAGGTCCTCGTCACTGTTATTCCCTAATTAATGCACTCTCTAGGCTACAAAAACAATGTTTACTCTTTTTTTCCTTGAAACACAAACTTTCATTTCTGTTTTACATAAAACCACACACCCTACTGATTATCAGCACTTTTGTTCAAGGGTTATAATCATGGTTCAAGGGTTATAATCATGGTATAGCAATTGGCAACGAAATTGCATTCATAGTGTACTACGTTTTCAAGGTAACATGGTCTTTATCATTGCTATGAAAAGGTCTCATTTTGTTCAGGAAAGGACACAAATTTAACAATTCACTTCATTTGGTCAAGTTTGATCTTTTGAAAAAGGCATTTCAAAGAACAAAACAATCAAACCAATTAAAAGTGGTAATAGAGTACCATATTATCACATGAACATATTTTATTTATTTTTGTTATGCACTGAAGATGGTAAATTGTGCGTGATACTAACCTGCACTTATAATGCATTAATGCAATGTAGCATAATTGTACATGGTAATCATCCGCGAGGCATTTTAGAGTAAATTGTTTATTCAGGGTAAACACAAGTTTTTTAAGTTGAGAAGTTATACGTCTTTGTGAGGCAAATCAGTTTGTACCTTAAATGCTGTGTCCAACTGTTGTTTTTTTTATGTTCAGGAAAGGACATAATATTGAATAAGGTTTAGTGCTCATAGAACCTCGTGCATTTCCTATGCTTAGACAGTAAATGGTAGTAATGGCAAATGTTTTTGTTATAAATCACTGCAAGTGAAAACATTAGTTTAATTTGAGACAAGGCTACACGTGTATGATGCCCCATTAAGAAATACCTAGAAACTTTTCAACCAGTGAAAATTGTTCATTCATAAATACCCACAGTGTTCAGGATAGGACATTTTTAACAGACTTTTGTGTAGCGTACGCAACAGCAGCTATATCAAATTTACTTCTGATTTCCAAATTCCAATCTTTTTACATTTGATTACTGGAGTATGTAGGGTCATTTTGACAGGCAATACGTTTTGTTTCCTTTCTTTTAATTTTGGAATAAAATACCATGTTCAGGAAAGGACATTTTGAAAAAACATTTAACAGCTACATCAACATCTTACTCAAAATGGTTTAACGAAAAAATGAGTACATGTTTGTCGATCCTAATAAAATTTGGTATACAGAGTTTGGGGAAATACTCCAATATCCTTGCAAGTCTGGGTGGTTGCAATGGCATTTATTTTTTATTTCTCACTAAATGCAGTTTCTAAAAAATGTGAGTGAGACTCAAAATCTTGTACTTTAGCACCTATATGAGCTTATCATTTGAGAACCGTTATAGGTAGAGCTATGAAATTTGTTCTGGAGATTGCTACCACATAAAGGTTCTAACACGACAAAAATCAGCAAATTCCAACAAAGTCTTTTTTTAAAAAAAAGCACCCATTACCCATTTTTCATTTTGCAACCTTTCCCGCGAAGTTGCCCTTGTACATTTATGTACTTGTATAGTACTGTGGCATGTCTAGTGCTACAAATGTACACTAGCCCTATATCCTAGGACTCTTCCTGTACACAAATACAGAATCCTAACTATTAAGGCCCGTTTCTGGGGCAGAAATTTTTCAAAGCTTCATAACTCAAATCTTACCTGCAACAAGCCACTAATTTCAACAGATTCACATTCCATGGTGGCATACATTTTTCATATATTCTTCACAAATCTGTAATTTTTATGAAATAATGCAGCTCCGAACATTAAACAAATTCCCGTTTTGATCGTTTCTCACAGTGTTGTCTGCTGCCGTGTGTATACGTATACATTCGCGTGCAAGACGCATGATGCAAGCTTAGACGCATGAATTATTGGTCACCGTATCTTGACTGCACAGCGTTAACACGCAAACGCAACGCAAGATTTTTGCGTCTTGCGTCTTGCGTACACACGGCAGACTGTGAGAGTACGAACAAAAATGGGAATTCTTTAACGTGAGAAGCTGCATTATTTCATGAAAATGACGGATTTGTGAAGAATTATGACAATCAAAACCCACCGCAGAAAAATTTATGCTGCCATGGAATGTGAATCTGTTGAAATTATTGGCTTCTTGTAGGTAAAGATTTAAGTTACGAAGCTTTGAAAATTTTCCGCCCCAGAAATGTACCCTGATATCCAGGAAGTCACGGTAGTATAATACGAAAGGCTGCCAGGGCTAATGCCACACCACAAGCTGTTGAATGCAGGGTCTGGACAATGGGCTTGAGGTTGAACACAATGGGCTGGAGGAGGAACACAATGGCTGGCATCATCATGCTGATTCGGTCAAGTGTGTAGCATTCTTGAAGAGTTGTTTGCAGAGAAAGCTGGAAATCAGACTCAAAAATGTCCTGAAATTCACACAGATACAATGTAGCATGAACTCACAGTATAAGATTCAGAGTGTTTATGTATCTGAAACTAGGTAAAATGAGTAGAAATACATGTATCAGAGCAAGTCGTGGAGTGTGCACACTAAGCGACATCTTACAACACACTGGGCGCCATCTTTCACATTGAAAAAAACAAAACAGGCAATAAACAGTGGGGATACCATTTTGAGAACAGATGGGCAAAGAGCAACCATCGATGTTATCTTCTGTCGATTGGTACTGCACCAACGCCCCTTCTCAGTCATCCATGTCAGGGGACACAGGCAGGGTCAGTTGGTCGGATGAAATTGATGTTGTGTTGTTTAGTTACAGTTTAGGGATTTTTTTCAATGCCCTCCAGAAACATGGAGCATCTTGGAATTATGTTCCTGTGTGTTGAATATATGTGTGAAATATGGAAAATAAAGATGAGAGACCATGACTCCCCCAAACAAAATTTAAAATTAGCCCTGCTCTTGATAAAAAAAATTACTTAAAATTTAGTGTGTATGTATTTTTTTTTTTGGCAGGTAATATTTTGAAATGGCCACCTGGTATCAAAGTCTTGCCAGTCAAAGCCGACAGACAGCAGCACATGTCTGGCAACCAAGAAACACTAGTTCAGTCATATTTTCAAAAGGATTACTGAATGCACCAGGAGAAAACAACTGCTTTCTAAACAGTGCAGTACAGGTATGTGCAAGTATACAAACCACGTGTGAAACATAATGAGATCATCACATCGATGGTGGAGATGTCATTCATACAACTTTATAACCATCCATTAACTTCAAAATGTGGTTTTGGTTTTTATTTATTATTTTGCAAAATCATTGATTTCAAAAGAAACCCCCTTGGATTTGAGTTATAGTCTTTGTAGGGTCAGATCCAAAACTACCCCTACATGAAGGACGGAAAAGGAAGTACATTTGGTTGCAGCTGAAAGAAAAAAATTAGCTGCTTATATGCACAAGTCAGTTGTGCTCTATTATTGGAAAAATGTTTTATCTCCAACAAAAGACGTTGCCATGGTAGCGACCAAATATAAAAAAGTGACGGGACTGAATGAAGAAATAATGAAGGTTTTTTTACTCGATGTACAATATTAATTTTCATCAAATTTAATAAGAGGTAAACAACAATTTCCATGCCAATACAAAGTAAAACTATTGCCCTTCTTACTACACTTAACAGCTTGATCCTTTCTGTAAATAATAAAATACTTAATTAAAAACAAAATGGTGGTGTGACGGGAAGGAAGAGTGACGGGGCGGAAGTTTATCAGTTTAAAAAAGTTGATCAAATGTTAAACTTGCAAAATACTTGGACTCGAAACATGTTTTTCTGCTTCAATGGTGTTTGCCATCTAGAGAGGTACACAAATTTTGACAATTTTTGTTTTGCCATTGACAATGCATGTCGGGAAAAAAAACTTGAGGGACCAGAAATGATGGATAGGAGTATACTTCAGTTAAAACTGCCCAAAAGACGCATCACAAGAATAATTTCATATAATGTAAGAGTCGGAATATACTCAAGATGATAGGAAACTACAATAAATTGTTGTACCGTGCACCATTTTCCATCCTGTCGCACTAAAATTCTGTCCTGTTATGGGAATTTTAAATTGTCCTGTATTTGGGGTCCAAAAATATGAAAACACATAAGTTGTTGATCACTTACGAAAATGATACAATGCAAAGTTTCATTCATAGAACAATTTGCTTTATCATAATACCAATTTTAACAAATGATGTCAAAACAGGACGGGACTGAATGCAGACTTGTTTGAAATGAAAAAATTTAATACTTTTATCACTTCCTAGAGACAAGCGAAACTGCCAGAAGCGCAAAGGTAAACTCCTCCTCTAGCGATAATTAAAGGAATCAATGTGTGGTGAAGAGCTTTTCAACTAGTGGTTTAATCCCAACGAGGCCTGGTTCTTGATAATTTTACCTCGGTAAAATTTGGACTGTTCCATTTGCCTCGTGAAATGGAACAGTCCAAATTTTCACGAGGTAAATTATCAAGAACCAGGCCTCGGCGGGTTTAAACCACTAGTTGAAACCGATTCAACATACTTTGATTCCCATTCATAAATACCTTTTTGGTTAAAAGGCTTAATAAAGTAAGAAACTCTGTAAAACTAATCCGTTTCCGAGTGCTTGAGCTCTGTTTGTTTCCACCACCATGGTATGTTCAGTATACATGTTGAATGATGTACGATGTCCGTACGCGTTTGTATGGGATGTGCGTATAGTCTTGGTGCATATTCGCTGGTTTTCCTTTCACACACAGCGCGGCCAAATCACCGACAGCGCCTGCATGCCCGTAACAAGAAATGCTTGCATCAAGACTAGCGCAGACAACCGGTTATAAACGCTGGTCATTATCAACGGTTTAAACACCCCAACGTGACGCGCTCTCCACCAATAGGAATAGCGAAACTGTCTGAGGTATTTATGAATACATGTTTAACTGGGTTAATTTTTTACAATAACGCTTTGGACCTTTGGACACTTTACATGTATATTACCCAATATGAAGCAATGAACAATACTCATCATTTGCATTTATATAATATGTACATAGGTTCTGTGGCATTTAGATGTATTCAGAAGAAGTTTCCGGGAGATGGGAGGTCATGCTTGCATGGGCAATGCCTGTATCTTCTGTGCACTAAAGGTGAGTTTATGTCAAATGTACAGTACGTATGGGGGAACATCATGTACATTGTAGGCAACCTTCTCCAACAGTGCAGTTAAAGGGTATTGTACCTTTTCCTAACAAAAAACACAATGTCCACAGATTTACATTGATAGTAGAAAGCTTCCCTTGAAATTTTACTTACTGAGGTGCTGTAGTTTTTGAGAAATGAGTAAAAGTAATAATTTTCGTTTCAGATTTAGCATGTAAAAATGCATTAACCAGTTATGCTATGGTTTTGGTATAATATCATAACTGGTTAAGGTGATCGTGATTGACTCTACGTGAAGGAAAACTTTCGAAATCTTTGTACTAACTACGTCAGAAATGTCATTGTTTTAGCTCTTCACGGAGGTGAGCATAATTAAATACTCAATTTATGCTGTTTTAGGCTGTCTTAATAGAAGTTTCATTAGGATTCAGACAAAACATTCCTATCAGTTGTCGCCCGACATCCGGGGATATTCGGATATTAAAGAATATCCGGTTACTTGGTTGTAATTACAGAACTATCCGGTTTATAAATAGGTATTCGCGCCCTATGTGGATATTCGGTTAAGGAAAAAAAGGCATTCGCGGTTACGGATAGGAAAACCTATTCGCCATTAACCGGATATTCGAATAATTCGCCCAGGCCTAGTTTCACGTCAGTGTAAAGCGAACTCCCAGCAGTGCTTGTCGCGATCAATCATCAACAACACTGTAGAGATAAGTTTTTGTTTTATTTTAAAACTAAGTTTAATTTAAAGGCAGTAGACACTTTTGGTAATTGTCAAAGACTAGCCTTTACAGTTGGTGTATCTCAACATATGCATAAAATAACTAACCTGTGAAAATTTGAGCTCAATCGGTCATCAAAGTTGCGAGATAATAATGAAAGAAAAAAACACCCTTGTTACACGAAGTTGTGTGCGTTTAGATGGTCAATTTCGAGACCTCAAGTTCTAAATCTGAAGTCTCGAAATCAAATTCGTGGAAAATTACTTCTTTCTCGAAAACTATGGCACTTCAGAGGGAGCCGTTTCTCACAATGTTTTATACCATCAACCTCTCCCTATTACTCGTCACCAAGAAAAGTTTTATGCTAATAATTATTTTGAGTAATTACCAATAGTGTTCACTGCCTTTAACATCGATGTACCATGGCAACACGATTAAAGCTGAACTAGGCGTAAATAAACCTAAATACTTTTTGCAATATCATTGGTGGACAATCTAGGACCTCTAATGCATGCAAGATATTATTGTTCAAATACAAATCAACATTACACACAATGGGGATATACTGAATCAGAGAATCGGAAGGACCAAATTTGTAAATTAACACATAGCCTAATAGTTTAACACTTTTGAAAATAAAAACGTAATGAAAGTACAAATTAATAGAATGCTATTTTCAATCTCATTCTGTGTAATTGATAAATTAATAGGCTTTAATAACCGATAGGAATTATCACTCGTGCCAATTCATGATTGGGTTACTGGCTGCGTGCTTGATGAAACGATTCACAGGAACGTTCTTACAGCAGAGTATGCCCGCGTATTCCCAGCGGAACGTTCCGCTGAGCATACTGCATAGTTCCAGCGGATCCTTTGCGTGTTCCCATAGGATCGTTGCCGTATGCCCACTGGATCGCTGTCGTATTCCCTGTGGAACGTTCCAATCGTTCCGACTTTTGAGACGCTACCTTAAGTGTGCTTGTTAAATTTATTGTCTTTGTTTTATCTAATTTTAGTTCTCATAGCGTCTCTTTTGACTTTCGCTTTTAAATTTGTAATGTTTCTTGTGTATAAATATTCTCCTGTGCTTTTTAAAATTTTTATATAAAAATGTAAATCTGTATTTTAATTCAGTCTCTGGACTGCAACAAACAGATGTTTTTACAATAAACCAGTCTTAATGATAATAATACTACACATTGTCACATGTACATACGTTCAGATACCCCTATGTTCTGCTCAATCTATGTTCTGCCACCCGGGAGTGTTTTAAGTGTCATTTTTTGAAAAATGCTAGTTATCCTTAATTTTCAAAAACTGTTTATATTGAGTTCTGTTTAGTTATATTTGTGCTGTTAGTTTTAATGTAAAATTACTGGACAAGTTTTTCTTGATTTTGTATTGTAGTAATGATACCTTTAATTGTGATTCATTTCCTCATTCTGGACTAAAATTAATCTATTTTATTAGAAACTCATGAATTATAGTCAAAATGTCATTTATGAATAATCCAACATTTTTTTAAACTTAGGTATTGTTTACACAGCTGAGATATAGTGACAGACAGTCCCTACCTCCTGATGCATTGCGGAGGGCACTTGCAGTAGCCTTCAAAGATGAACTGCGCTTTCAGCTTGGATGTATGGATGATGCTGCAGAATGTTTTGTAAGATAAACTTAAAATTATTCAATCATTACATCAGGCTTGAGAATTCTCTGCCATTCAGCACTTTTCTGTGAATATTGGAGGCAAAAAAATTACCTCTCTGAGTTCAATGTGAATCAATTTTTTTTCTTCAATTAAGGGCGGAGAGGGGGGTAGGGGTTATATGATTACATGTGGAACCGACCGATCATCCGAACGTACGCTTACATTTTTATTGTTCCGATAAATGTAAACAAAATTACTCAAAAGTATCGTAAAAGGCTGACCAATGATGATCAACAATGTAAATGATGTGCCCCAAATCATCTGCTTATGTCTTTTGTTGAGTCCCCTTTCTTTTGTGGTCTGGTCGTTTGCGCAGTGCTTTGCAATGTGGGTATTTGCTGTTGATTACTTCATGAAACATAACTCCAACTCGAGTAACATGCCTGTAATATTTTTTTCACAGGACTCTGGGAAAGTACTGAGTATAAAGTGTTAACACACATTGGTGTATTGGTAAAAAAAACAAAGTTAATATTCTTTATCCCGATGCAAATTTAACATCTCTTATATCGCTGCGGAACCCGCTGCCAAAACATAGGATTCGAACTGCCTCTAGCTACCGGGCAACCTCGGTAGTCTAGTTGGTAAGACACTGCTCTAGAATTGCAAGGGTCGAGGGTTCAAATACCACCTGAGTAACATGCCTGTGATATTTTTTCGCAGGACTTGGGAAAGTACTGAGTATACAGTGCTTACACACATCGTTGTATGGGTAAAAACCAAAATTAATATTCTTTATCCCCGATGCAAATTTAACATCTCATGAAACATAAACCGGTCCCAGGGATGAGTTTAATGGAATTTACACATTGCGCTTGTGGAATTACGCTAAGGAAAGCTACAAAATATCTTTAAAATGAGGATGCACAACACATTGTTACCATGTAAGAATTGTGGCCAATGTTTCTGTGAATGTTTTGTCTACGCTGCCGTTTATTTTTGAAAGCCTTTTAACATTCGTTGTGCTTGCCCAAAATCCGGACAACGGTTTTCTGTCTTTTCCCCCCATTTTTTTTAGGGTGCACATTCAGTGTGCATACTTTTTGTAAGAATCACATGATTTTGCTCGATTTTGCTTGATTACTCTTTTTCATTCCTCAAGGTTGGCAGGTATGACAACATGAATGTCATTCTGACTCCAGACCCAGCATGCTATCACATGCATCACCAGTGTATCAACTTGTCTAATATGCTAAATCTGTTTCTTTACTTTTAGGAAAACATCTTGTCACGTATCCATTTCCATCTTGCACATGAGACAAAAGAAGAATTGTGTGATGCTAAACATTGCATCCCCCATCGCAAGTTTGCCATGACTCTCATTGAACATGTAAGTAAATAGAAGTTTCTTTCCATATTTCTCATTAAATATAGCATGAATGATTGACATGAAAAATGATGTGAGGACCCCACAGCCATAACAATAGCTAAGGTAATTGTACATTGATTCAAACACAGCTTAAAGGATTGGGGTACTTTTTTGTAACACAAAACACAATGTCCACAGATTTACATTAAACTTACACCGTTTGAGGATAAAGATAGTAGTAAGCGTACCTTAAAATATTAGTTGCCGAGGTGCTGTACATGTAGTTTTTGAGAAATGAGTAAAACAATGTCATGAAAATAAATTTCGTCTCATGATCACTGAGACAAAAATTATTTTTGTGAAATTGTTTTACTCATTTCTCAAAAACTACAGCACCTCAGCAAGTAATATTTTCAGGGAAGCTTTCTACTATCATTATCTTCAAACTGTAAGTTAAGTGTTGATCTGTAGACATTGTGTTTTTTGTCCTACAAAAAGTACATGCCCTTTAAGCTGATGATTGTATAACAGTTGTCCAAGCTGATGGTTGTACAACAATCATCTTAACTGATGGTTGTACAACAATCATCTTAGATTAAGGTTGTACAACAATCATCTTAGCTGATGGTGGTTCAACAATCATCTTAGATTAAGGTTGTACAACAATCATCCTAGATTAAGGTTGTACAACAATCATCCTAGATTAAGGTTGTACAGTATAACAATCATCTTAGCTGATGGTGGTACAACAATCATCTTAGATTAAGGTTGTACAACAATCATCCTAGATTAAGGTTGTACAGTATAACAATCATCTTAGCTGATGGTGGTACAACAATCATCTTAGATTAAGGTTGTACAACAATCATCCTAGATTAAGGTTGTATAACAATGGGTATGTTCAGACAGCGTACTAACTTAGACCCGAACCGGTCTAACTTTTACGAGCAGCGGGGGGTGGTCGTAAAAATAAAACCCCATTGCGTTCAGACAGCACAGAGTTAAACCCGATCCGGTTTATCTTCGGTTTTAAGAGGTCAAAGTAGACGCGACCCCGTTGCTCTAACATCCGGTTTTATTCATCAGATTCACGCACAGAGTATGCCGAGATACCGAGTGCCCATGCCCTGGATGATCATCAGAGCATAATTTGATACAAATGGCTCAATCGAACGCGGTAACAGTTTTACCGTTGGGAGGATATGGGCACTTAAAACAAACATGAACACGACTCGAAATTATTTTTTAACCAAACAAAATATTGATACAAACCGCCGAGAAAACTCACCAAAATATTGTCCATATTCCATGAAACAGAACACGTTTCATTTTTGTGTTTTGTTTTATACCACTGTTTCCGATTTAATAAATACTTTTAGTTTGTACTTCAATCGATTGGAAGTTGCGATCTCTCAAAATAGCTGGTGCCGCGATTTTTATTCCGATTCGTTCATAAACACAACTACACACGTGCAAGTTGCGTCAATACATGTACTTTGCAGTATTTTCCCAACAACGTGGTGATATTGCTGGCGTAGGGAATTTCCCCTACACACAGCCTCGCGCCCACTGCAGTTCATTCTCCTAGATTGAAAGTACAGCACGCTAGTAACGGTGACGGCAATAGAAAGGCACATCCACGGGATCGGTCATGGATAACTATGGGATATCAGAGAGTGATCACTATGGGATGGCAGCGCTGTACATGTGAGAAGCATTACAAAATATGCTTCTTCGCTCACTCGTAGTATACGCATGAAAAAACAGTTTCAATTTATTGTAGGACACTCAACAAAAAAAGCTTGGAAAATATAATTTTGTTTCAGAATTTAATAAATCATGGGCGTGGGCCTGTGTTAAACTGCATACACCGATCGAGAGGGTTTCGCCAACTCGGTAAGCAGCAAGAAAGTAATATAAATACTCGGTGCTTTTCAGCAGCAGAGGCAACAGAAACCGTATACAAGCACTCCGGGTCCCGGGCGTGTGCATTGAACCACACAATGGGTCGTCGGTTGTGAGTTAAAACCGGATGTCATTCTGTCCACACGCAGTGTTAAAAGATAAACCCGAACCGGTTTAGACTTAGACCGCCTCGCTGGACGGTTTAAGTTTTGGGGTTTAAACCCGATCCGGTCTAACTTTATTTGCGTTCACACGCACAAAAGTTGAACCCGAACCGGTCTAAGTGGACTTAGACCAACTTTAGTACGGCGTGTGAACGACCTCAATCATCTTAGCTGATGGTGGTACAACAATCATCTTAGATTAAGGTTGTACAAAAATCATCTGAGATTAAGGTTGTACAACAATCATCCTAGATTAAGGTTGTACAACAATCATCTTAGATTAAGATTGTACAACAATCATCCTAGATTAAGGTTGTACAACAATCTTAAGTTTGGATGATGTTGTACAACCATCAAGTTATATTACGGTTATTTGAATTCAATGTATACCAATAATACATCGTTTTGCTAATCAGTATTCAAGATCTATACAACCAGCGATATATGAGATAATAAACACCTCTGGTAATCGTTCGACCTTAACGCTGGTCCGCTGGCCAAATGCCAGTAGAAATCGCGGCGGACCAGCTGAAACACCTTGCCAACTGGTCCGGCTGACCAGTCAAAAATATCGGCAGCGGTACTACAGAACTATGACTATTTTAAAAATATTTTTAGGCTCGAATAAAACGTAAAAACATTCACTCAAGGTTTGGATAAAACGTAAAAAAATCACGCATACACATGTACACACAGCGCAAAATCCCATCATGCAACGCAAAGGCTTGTAGTCTTCGTATTAGTTCACGTGTGGCAAAAAGTGTATGAAACATTGAACGCTAGAGGGCGTTTCAGAATAGTCGATAGCGTGAGAATAGACGCCCTCTATTGGTGAAAGTATGCAATAGCTTACAAAACTAGCTTCAATCGCCTTGACAAAAGACCACAAAACAAAACACATTCTGTCAGCAGCAGCATGGTCGTCAACGGAGCAGATTTCCGTGTGGGAATAAGAGTCTAGCGTGTTTACGAAAAACGAGCGAGACGGTGAGGCTTCATTCAACAAAAATTACCAAGTTAGGATACTCTGGATGAGCAAAAAGGAGTATTTAATTGTGTTTAGTATGGTTCTTCCGTCCTGATTTTGCTTATTTTTTTTTGTTATTTGGGGCTTGTTTTTTTGCGGGCGATTGGTGGGCCCATGGGCCATGTAGTTTTGCTCCATGGTTTTATTGGTCAAATATAATGCGCGGTTGTTTGGGGTTTTTTGCGGGTTCAAGAAAGACTTGGGTTCTAGAATGCAATACCTCCATGTTTTTTGTTCACAAAACAGACGCCGGCACCGTCCATTCCATACACATTATTGAAAAAAAATACTGTAAAACTCATATGCTTCTTCATGGATGTTGCAACTATTTTGATGTCTATACTTTTTGTTAGGGGTTTTTCTGGACGAAAGTGGGAAGATTTTGGGAACTTCGGTTATCGGTACGATGTATTAAATGTTTATGAATACTTACTAAAAGTACAAACAGGCAATGTTTATACATGATAAAATAACTTGAGCGATCGCACGTAACCCTCCCCACCGTAGATTTGAAGGCAATACATAAAAAGTTAATGATATTTTTAACAGTCGTTTTTAAAGTGTTTTTTTGTTTGTTTAGTAAAACACTAATTTTGTTTCATAAAAAAGTTCTTCGTACTTAGGAATACTTCGATGTCGAGTGCTTACAATAAACCGCGGACTAAAAAAACTACCTAAATAAAGATCATATTAAATTTTCCAATTTGCTCTGACAAATAATTTGACCTGTTTTTAAATGAATTTAAATAATACTATGGTTATTACATTTTTAAAGAAACAATACTCTCAAATTAGTGAGCCCCCTTATGAACACAATAACTTGGTACACATAAATAAAGTATGGCTTCCAGTGCATATAAGTTGACGTTGCAATTCATGTTGAATTTTGAAATAGCGACGATCGGAAATCGAGCAGTTGGTATAACAGTAAACTTTTAGTTAAAAAAAATATAAAAAATTTGACGGACCAGTCAAAAACCTGGCGGACCATTGAAAAATCAAGCCAACTGGTCCTGCTGGCCAGTTGAAAAAAAAGTTAAGGGCAACCCCTGAAAACACTTCATATTGTTTCTTAGCTGTTTCTTTATCAAGTTGTTCAGTTCGAAGAGGTATCAACTCTTCAATTCTGTACATGTTTCTTCATTCTTGGATAACTCATACAATGGTTGTCCATTACTATTAGTAACCATGGTTTATTCCCTGAGCCCATCATTGCCCTAGTATTAAAGGCTGTTTGTATCATGTTGTTTATTTGATTAGAGCTAATAAAGATCTGTACCACAATTTGTTTTTGTCCGAAACAGATTTTTGAAAATCATTGGGTGTTTGAAAGCTAACAATGTACATACAATGTTTATTGGTTGCAGAGTGTCTGTTCATGTGGAGCCACTTCAGAGCCATTTCCGTTTACACAGATGGTTCATTATGTATCATGTACTGCATTATGGTAAGCCTTTATCCGATGTTTTACTAAGGACAACATGCAACAAAAGTTCTCACTGTATAGGCTCATCAGCCTTATAAGGTCATAGTTGACACTTTTTTTATCATCTTTGTAGTCATTTGTTTATATCAATTACATGACGATATGATATTTAGACTTCTTAGCCATAAAAGAAAACAATCATGAAGAGTATCATAATTATTACTATATTAATTACTGACAATCGCCAGCGAGAAGAAGAAGAATTAAAAAATAAATAAAAAAAACACGAAAATAAAAGGTACAGTTGTGTAACACCTAAATAACACAAAAAACATATAGAAATTTACATAAATTTATAAAAACATATTATTAGGATATTCACATGGGCCAGTGACCACATTAAAACAAATAATTGCACAGTATAGCAAACAGTGTTGTAGTCGAGACCAAGACACGCCCTCCAACACCGAGATGTTTTGCAGTCCGCGACCGAGACCAAGGTATCGAGACCAAGACCGAGACCTACATGTACCTGGCGCATGCAAACAATTATGTAAAACATAAAAATTAAGGTGATATCAGCTTTAAAACATACTGTGTATGCATGCTAAGGAAAACTATAGTTCTGCTAACAAGATATTAGAAAACACATACTGTAATCACATCTTGTATCCCCTAAAACTTCACACCTGTTCATTTCAAGGCATCATTTCAAAAATCTTTATATTGGTGTACATGTACATATTTGGCAAATCTTGCTGGCAGGAAGTCCAGGCTGTGAAATCTCCCATCTTGACTTTTATGCTCTCCAGGGAATGCCACTGTTGTTTAACTTAAATTGTTAAAATATTTGTACTGTGTGTACTGTAATATTTGTGAATGTTTTGCCCGAATATTATCTGCCCACGTTTATTTTGGAGAAAAACAATCTGCAAAACCATCGCACTCAGGATTTGCCTACTGTGACGTCAGTGTGAGAAACTGAGTGACACGCGAAGCGTAGCTAGCAAGGCACCTTTTACCGCATACATACTACAGCTGCTTTGTAGAAATTGGTTGGCAGCTTTTCTAACGCTTCACGTTGAATGATGCAGCGGCATGTGATGACTTGTTTGAAACATCGTGATCGCGGACGGCAATGTGCATGAAAATCGTTATTTGCTGAAGTCTCGAGGGGTCTCGAGAGCAAGACATTTGCAGCTTGAGGCCGAGATGTAGACCAAGACCAAGACCAGTACTTCCGAGACCAGCCCTTCGAGACAGAGACATTTTGCAGTCCGAGACCGAGACCAAGACCAAGACCAGTACTTCCGAGACCGAGACCAAGACCAAGACCAAGACCAGTACTTCCGAGACCGAGACCAAGACCAAGACCAGTACTTCCGAGACCGAGACCGAGACCAAGACCAAGACCAGTACTTCCGAGACCGAGACCAAGACCAAGACCAAGACCAGTACTTCCGAGACTGAGACCAAGACCAAGACCAAGACCAGTACTTCCAAGACTGAGACCAAGACCAAGACCAAGACCAGTACTTCCGAGACTGAGACCAAGACCAAGACCAGTACTTTCGAGACCGAGACCGAGACCAAGACCAAGACCAGTACTTCCGAGACCGAGACCAAGACCAAGACCAAGACCAGTACTTCCGAGACCGAGACCGAGACCAAGACCAAGACCAAGACCAGTACTTCCGAGACCGAGACCGAGACCAAGACCAAGACCAGTACTTCCGAGACCGAGACCAAGACCAAGACCAAGACCAGTACTTCCGAGACCAAGACCAAGACCAAGACCAAGACCAAGACCAGTACTTCCGAGACCGAGACCAAGACCAAGACCAAGACCAGTACTTCCGAGACTGAGACCAAGACCAAGACCAAGACCAGTACTTCCGAGACCAGCCCTTCGAGACCGAGACATTTTGCAGTCCGAGACCGAGACCAAGACCAAGACCAGTACTTCCGAGACCGAGACCAAGACCAAGACCAAGACCAGTACTTCCGAGACCGAGACCAAGACCAAGACCAGTACTTCCGAGACCGAGACCGAGACCAAGACCAAGACCAGTACTTCCGAGACCGAGACCAAGACCAAGACCAAGACCAGTACTTCCGAGACTGAGACCAAGACCAAGACCAAGACCAGTACTTTCGAGACTGAGACCAAGACCAAGACCAGTACTTCCGAGACTGAGACCAAGACCAAGACCAGTACTTCCGAGACCGAGACCAAGACCAAGACCAAGACCAGTACTTCCGAGACCGAGACCGAGACCGAGACCAAGACCAAGACCAGTACTTCCGAGACCGAGACCAAGACCAAGACCAAGACCAGTACTTCCGAGACCGAGACCAAGACCAAGACCAAGACCAGTACTTCCGAGACTGAGACCAAGACCAAGACCAAGACCAGTACTTCCGAGACTGAGACCAAGACCAAGACCAAGACCAGTACTTCCGAGACCGAGACCAAGACCAAGACCAAGACCAGTACTTCCGAGACCGAGACCAAGACCAAGACCAAGACCAGTACTTCCGAGACTGAGACCAAGACCAAGACCAAGACCAGTACTTCTGAGACTGAGACCAAGACCAAGACCAGTACTTCCGAGACCAGCCCTTCGAGACCGAGACATTTTGCAGTCCGAGACCGGGACCAAGACACCAAAAAAGGTCTCGAGACCAAGACCAGGTCTCGAGACCTACAACACTGAACAAGCACATAAAAATAGAACAAGAATTAGGATGGGAACGAAAAGGCATACCAAATCAATTAACCAAATAATTAATTAATTTAAAGGGAAACAGTTGCAAGTGATTAAACAATTAATAAAATATTACTTGATGACAAATTGAGGAGTTAAGAACTGCAATAATTAAAGTAAGACAACTACTGAGAAATAATCAGATTTATTGAAAAAGGGACGGCACTATCTCTGAGTCTGCTAGACTTACATTTTGGGGTAAATATCAAAATTAGTTTGGCAAAGAACTCTGTGATTCTTGAGGGTGGGAGGAGGTGTGTCATAGTTTGTTAAGCAATTAACTCTGAGGCAAATTTTGAACACAGTGACCTTGGTGGTTTGCTTAGACTTGGTAAATTGAGAGACTCTAATGAACTACATGTAAGGTAGTCTTTGTAACCATCCCCTTAAATTAGCTTTAGGACACGTCTCTGGATTCTTTCCAATTGTTGCACATTATTGTTGAGTTAGTGCACCATTCCAAAGTGGTACTGCATATTCAAGGAGTGGTCTTCTGCTTTTATAACCAAGGACCAATTATGGTTACATGTCCACAAACCAAACTGCAGTATGTTGGAGTCTCGTAGAGGTCTGGTGATGCTTGTTACATTAGCACTCGTACAGCCAGTTTTTAAGGATGACCAAAATACATTACTGTGGTCACTCCTTCAGGGGGGGGGGGGGGGCAAACCTGTGGCACAGCATACAGTATCTTGTCTAACGTTTTGTCCTCTGTAGTTGGCTGGATGACAACTTGTCTAAATTGTGGGTTAACAAAAAGTTGTGTAAGACCCTGCTGATTGAAATCACCTATGATCACTATACCAGCATACTGATGGATGTTGAGAATTGTGTCAATAGTTCCATGGAGATGAGCAAGCAAACAATTAGCGCCAGGACTGTTTGGTGGCAATGTGTGATATAGTTCTTGGTAGGCGTGTGGGATGGATCTTTAGCCACAACACTTCCAAGATCATCAGGCCAGGGTATTAAAGGGAAGGTACACGATTGGTAATTACTCAAAACAAATATTAACTTAAAAACTGACTTGGTAACGAGCATTGTAGAGCTGTTGATAGTATAAAATATTGTGAGAAACGGGTCCCTCTGAAGAAGCATAGATTTTGAGAAAGAGGTAATTTCTCACTAAAATAATAAAAGACTTCTAGCCAGAAGTCTTTTATTCCTATCTGAAAGCACACAAATTCGTTAAACAAGGGTGTTTTTTCTATCATCATTTTCCAATTTAGCTCAAATTTTCACAGGTTTGTTATTTTATGCTTATGTAGGGATGCACCAAGTGAGAAGACTGGTCTTTAACAGTTACCAAACGTGTACCTTCCCTTTAACATTTAGTTGATCAGTATCATGATCACCCTGAACATATTATGCAACACCACCATTGCGTTGAGCAATACTTGACTTAGAGAACATGGTGCAAAACAAATTTTGGTAGCTGATAAGGTTGCCTGTAGTGAGGGGCTGCTCTTATTCCGACTGCGGCGATTCCGGTCTCCGAGAAAAAATAAAAAGGCCTTCCAAAATGATTTTTTTTTTAAGGGGGGGGGGGGTGTAGGCTTTGAAAAATCTTTCGCATAGCTGGCCTCTGAACTTGGCATCTCTGTATCAGTCCAATAGTAAAAAAGCAGACTCATCAAAAGAAAGATGAGATAAGACTTAAAAAACACAAGAAAAAAAGAGTGATGGCATTATTATGGTACTCCTGAGTTTGTAAAGGGCAACATTGTAACATTGAGAGAATGTGGTTCAAACTGGGGGCCAAATGCTGGGGCTGTTGTCACAATTGTATTACTCTTTGTTTGCATATTGTTATTTCATTTTAGTGCTGAAGCCAAGAAGATAAAGCAGAAATACAAATGGAGTAACTCAGTCTGTTTTGGACAAGTGTTAAGAAATGCTGGTGCAATAGGAGATATAAGAGCTTGTCCAGTAAGTCACATTACATTTTACTTGAGTTTGTCATTTCAAATCAAACTGAGACGCTGAATTTCTTTCATGGGGTTCTTGATGGGCTTTAGCCTGACAATAGATAAACTGTCTGAGCCACCATCTGTTACTCAGACTTTTGGGAATTTATTTCAACTTTAAACGAGTTTTAATTTGGTTCATTAGTGTAACTATTTGATACTTTTTTTGGGGGGGGGCTCATATACAATACATGTGTACTTGAAGTGGCCTCAGTTTTTAAAATGTGCCCATGATATGGGCCAAGTTGTTTTGGAAGGATGTTTTTATTTTAAAGTTTGGAAGAGTTTTCTTATCATCTTCGAGACATATTACCACGCCAATATGATCCCATTAAATTGTCTGCGTTTTATGATTATATAGAATCTCAGGAACACATAAAAAGCAAAAACATCAATATTTTCTGTGGAGAGCCAACTTCGAAGTCCTGTCAACATTTTATCAAATGAACAAGGGCTCTATAATTAATTTGGGACAATCACATGTGCCTAGATATTATAAGTGGTTTTCCAAAACATATAGGATAGAGCCCTTGTTCATTAAATAAAATCTTGAAACGGCTCTGAAGTTGGCTCTTGACAGAAAATATAAAAAACAGCCATATTATTTGTAACCTTTGACCTTGGCAACAGTTACCCACCAACATTAAACTAACACCATTTGTAAAAGCAAGTCCAATCTATATCTGGAACAAACATGTTTTGGAGACCCATCACGTTAATGGTTTGCCAACATTTTGAAATTGGGGGATATTTCTCACTTTCTGTTGCCACAGCAATGCACAAGTATGAACTTTTGATCTACATGTATAATATTTGTTAGCGCCACTCAAATCCCATTTGGTTTTTGCTTTTTATGTGTTGCTAAGTATATAATCATAAAACGCAGACAATTTAGCGGGATCATATTGGCGCGTGGATTTCTAGACGACGCAAAATCGCCCGAAATAGGCAGTAGTGTAGTTTCATATGACCTTTGACCTTTGTTATATTGGTGGGCCAACATGATCCCAACTATTTTTCAATTGAAATCTGTTTAGGAACACTCAACTTAACCAAATACAAGAACACATTGATGGGATCTTGTTGGCACAGACACTTACAGTGATGAGAAAAGCGAATGTTGTGCCAATTTAAGCCAAAATGTGTGGAATGGCAATACTCTAGAAAACTTTCAAAAAATCTTTTGACATGCAAGTTGCAGAGATCCAAAGATTCTTTTTTCATTTGAAATTAGATGAAAACTGTTCCAACACCCGGTTGTCATTAAAAAAAAATTGTTGATGTTGGCGCACGAGGTTACAGAGGTGCGAAAACGCAATATATTGGTAAAAGTTGAACTTTGACCTCTATTATCTCACTGCGCCAACGAGATCCCACGCACTTTTCACTTAAATTTGTTGAAGGGATGTAAGCTCTTTCATGTGAACTTGTTTAATTCATGGGATCTTACAGGCACGTTGAATTATGAGGCGTTGAAAATGGCACGAGGGCACTGTTCGTCAAAGGCTCAGGTGCGCGTAGTATGATGCGCCACCGAGATCCCAATTTTTAAAAAATACTTTTGTTATAAGCCCATCTGGAGGTTTCAAAAAAAGTTTTCTTTTGTTGGGACGAGCTTGGCGCACATTTTTGTGTTTACAGAGAATGTACTATTCGTTTCTCGAGTGTCTTTTGGCCCAAACTTTGATAACTGGTAACTCCAAAACCGAAAGCGTCAGCAAACTCAAATTTTGGATTTATTCGTTTGGTATGATGGTGTATCACTCTAATTTTTTAGAAGAAGATCTGTGAACCCATGAATCACACCCCCCTCCCCCCCCCCTAATTTGGTACATTCTTACAGGCCTAGTTTGAGAAACATTTTATTAGGCTAACATGCTCTAGAAATGTTTCTATCCAATTAGAGGAAACTTGTTCAAGCCATTTTTGACAAGGTGATTTAAAATTGGTTGTCTTTGTTTTTAACAGAGCGAATGTGGCAAGAAAATCAACATAAGAAGGGTTCTAATGAACAGTCCTGATGTTGGTGAGTTATAAACCTACAAACTTATCAATTAATGATCTATGACATTTGATAAGAAAACTTGTACAATTTGTGCTTAGGGTATATCTTACCTGTTAGTCTTTTGGAAAAAAGGAGTTTGTAATCTGATATTTGAATACAAGCTTCAATGCCTCTTTTACTTTCTTAAAGGCAGTGGACACTATTGGTAATTTATCAAAATAATTATTATCAAAACCTTTCTTGATCATGAGTAATGGGGAGAGGTTGATAGCATAAAACTTAGTAAGAAACGGCTCGCTCTGAAGTGTCATAGTTTTTGAGAAAGAAGCAATTTTCCACAAATTTGATTTTGAGACCTCAGATTTAGAATTTGAGGTCTCGAAATCAAGCATTTGAAAGCACACAACTACGTGTGACCATGGTGCGACAAGGGTGTTTTTTTCTTTCAATAATATCTCACAACTTTGACGACCGATTGAGCTCAAATTTTCACAGGTTTGTTATTTTATGCATTTGTTGTGATACACCAACTGTGAAAATTAGTCTTTGACAATTACCGACAATGTCCAGTGTCTTTAACAGAGTTGTAAGAATGACTTGCCTACAATGCTGCATCAACATAACTAATTTATGTCAATGTGGATTCTGTTTGTGGTGATCAACATGTTTTTGTTTCTTATTTAGTTGCCATTGGATTGGTTTGGGATAGTGACCGCCCTGAGAAGGATCATATAGTTGATGTAATTCAGTGCCTTGGTACATCACTTAGAATGCCTGATGTAAGTCAATTATATGTCAAACTCTGCTATAAAGTTTTTTACATTTCTGCATTACATTCTTTTGCAATGAAATTAAGTCTCTGTTTAAAGAAAATTGATTCAATGGTTTAAGCCAGAGATAGCTTAAAACGCACAACACAGCAGCCTATGCTGTAAGAGCAACACTTATGGCTTGCATGGTACTTTGACAAAAACCGGCTACTTAAACTTTTTCACCTGCTACTTAAAAAACTGTGGACAACCCTGCCTGAATTCTACTTTATTGTATGCACTGGAGGAGGCCAACCCCGAATAGAATTAACCTACATGTATACCTCAAGCACATATGCATGGTCTCACAATTATATTTGAGATATTTGTGTGGTTCGAAATATGTAGTCTTGTCTGTGATAAACCACTGGAAACCACTAGATCTGGAAACCACCTCATCTGTAACATCTGTGAGACTGTGGGATAGGGGGCAACCCAGGACAGCAAGCAGTTTGTCAGGAATTTTCACATTTTGTCAAATCTCTTCCCTGGATTTATTTATTGACTTTTATTTTGTGATTTTTCAGTTGTTTAATTCTGTTGTTGATGACAGTGCTAAGCAAGCTGCTCTGCATTTAGTAGGTGTTGTGACATACTATGGCAAGCACTACTCAACATTCTTTTACAACACAGCTCACAGACAATGGGTTTACTTTGATGATGCTACAGTCAAACGGGTAAGAACTATAGTTTACAAACAAACATTATTTCCATGCAATTTTATCTGACCTTGACCCTGATTTGTACATGTAGCTCAGTATACTAGAGCTGTATGATGTCCGCTGATTGGTTAATTGTTGTGGAAGCGTTGTGGCCGAACGGTTAAGACCACTGAACTCAAACTCTGGTGTTTCTGATCAGCAGAGTGTGGGTTCGAATCCCAAGCCATGACACTTGTGTCCTTAAGCATCGGGACACTTAACTATTGCTTCGTCCTTCGGATGGGACGTAAAGCTGTTGGTCCCATGTGTTGTGTGATCATGACAATACACCAAGACTGTCTCGTCCCCATAGACCACAGTGAATTCTGATATTGTGATCATGACAATCGTGGAATACACCATGACTGTCTCGTCTCTATAGACCACTGTGAATTCTGATGTTGTGATCATGACAATCGTGACAATACACCAAGACTGTCTCGTCCCTATGGACAATAGTGAATTCTGATATTGTGATCAGGACAATCATGACAATACACCAAGACTGTCTCGTCCCTAAAGACCATAGTGAATTCTGATATTGTGATCAGGACAATCATGACAATACACCAAGACTGTCTCGTCCCTATGGACAATAGTGAATTCTGATGTTGTGATCATGACAATCATGACAATACACCAAGACTGTCTCGTCCCTATGGACAATAGTGAGTTCTGATGTTGTGATCATGACAATCGTGACAATACACCAAGACTGTCTCGTCCCTATGGACAATAGTGAATTCTGATGCATAGTGTATGTACTGTTTGTCTTGTGTAAATAAATGGCTCATTCACTGGGAAGTAGAAATGCTGTTTTTGTTGGCCTCAACTGTAAATGTTATTTGAGAACTATCCTTTTGATTCCTTAGTTCTTTCTTTCTTTTTTCTTTTTCTTCTCCAAGGTTGGGCCAAATTGGCGAGACGTTGTTAACCGATGCAAAAGGGGACATTCTCAACCATTACTGCTGTTGTTTGCAAATCCCAATGGTACTCCAGTATCACCAGAAACAGCTCCTAGAGAATCCACATTATTACCTGGCTACACAGATACAAAGAGTCCAGCAGGTACGTATAAATAGGGACATGAAATACACTGTCGTTAAAGCTACAAAAAACTACAAAGAAACAGATCAACAGGGGGTGTCTTGGTTGAGTGGATAAATGCACCGAATTCAAGCTCTGGTGCTATTGTTCAGCAGAGTGTGGGTTCGAATCCAGGTTGTGACACTTGTGTTTCTGAGCAAGACACTTTTAAGTGTTAAAACTACGCGGGGGTAAATGGGTACCTTTTGGGGCAGAGATGGTTGTCGTGATTGATTTAGCTTAGTACATGTTGTGTTATACACATGTAGATTTGTTGCACAGGCTGTATACTCTAAGGGAGCTGAGACGGTTTAAGGAATGAATTGAGTGGCACTGTGACCAAGGGTTATAATGTTTTACATAAGCGCTTTGAGATGCCCTTCCAGTGTGAAAAGCACTTTATAAAACTGGTTATTATTATAACTATTAGTCAACATTTTACATTCTTTGAAGTCTGTTTAGATCTGTGGGGAGAGTTGTTGAATTTTGCAATTACCAAGCAAACAGAAATAAACTGTTTATCATTGTTTCCACTGTTGTTGAGCAGCTCATTTTGTTAAAGTGTTAGAGGCGCTTTGTAGAATGCATTCCTGACTAAGTCTCTATAACTGTTGTTGCATTGTTATCTTCAGCGCCATATTAATTCAAGGTATTATATTGATTGATAACTTTGGAGTGACCTAATTTTTCTGTCTGTAAACATTCACTTCTTTATTTTCTAAACAGCTGTACCTTCTTCTGGAAACCCATTGCAGTCAGTGTTTGAGTATGAACCAGATAAAGAACGTCCAGAAAAAAACCATGGGAGTAACCATGTTGTAGAGATAGGGCATGATGCCCTGAGAATAATGCAGTCAAAATATAGTGGTGGCAAAAGCATTAATCAGAGTAGCCAATCACAAGGGACCCAAACAGGACGTTTGAACATGCAAGAAACTAAAGAATTCCCAAGTCAGAGATATGAAGACATTAAGCCTGAATTCTCATACCCTGCTAAACCTGATAATAAACTGCCAGTAAAGTCTAAGTCCGCAACACCTTTCCTGTATAAAACTGTTGGCAATGGCACTAGTAGAGCCGATGAAACAGGGGGAAATATGCCTCTATCCAGATCAAGGGGTCAGCCAATATCTCACTTGGCATGCTTTGACTCGTCATATGCAAAGAACAAGCCAGCAAACACAGGAAAAAAACCTTATATTTCATCAGATCTTTGTCAAAGATACACTCCAACTAGTCATGTAACACATCCAAGAAAGTTAGAAAGACATGAATCTTGGAGCGGAAGATCAAGCCAACAAGCCTGTTATGATCCCAGATACTCCCAGTCAAGACATTCCATTTCCATTAATCGTCAAAACTCTTTCAATGATGCAGCAATGTCCAGCTCTCATAGATACAGTAGTGTTCCTGATTTACAGCAAGGCTATGATCAACTCCATCATAGAATGTTAAGATGTCAATCAGCAGTTGATTATTCAAAGAGTCATCTCATGTCACATGGCTGTCTGCAAGAGGGAAATAAGTCCCTTTCAGTCCAGAGCATTCCCATGGCAACTGAGGGAATATTAGCAAGTGCTATAAAAAACCAAGCCCAACAAAAGACGACACATTCCTTATCTAGCGATACATCCATGCGAGCCAACTCCAACATGCAGGATCCAGCAGTGTGTGGATCATTAGCTGGTATGTTTTATGACAGTACCCACTCAGTTGTATCAACGCAGTTGGATGAGCACCTGACTCAGAGTACCACTCAACAAACAAATGGCCAGAAGAGTGCATCAGCTTTAGAGTCTCCAGCATATGGTCAGCTTTCTAAAGTGTCACTTTACATGGAACAAGAACTGGAGAAAATGAACCAGACAAAAAAGATCCTTAATGAAAAAGAAATCCAACAAAACTCAACATTTCAGGAACATATTCCCAAATGTAGCCCAATGAAAAGCTTGCGCAACAGAGACTCTATTGCAAGCCGTGACTCTGGCTACCGGAGCAGAGATCGATCCAGTGCAAGCTCTATTGAGGCACCACATGTTAAAGATACAGAGGAGAAAATGGCAAGACATTCTGGTTTCCATAAAGCTCATGACCTAACTTTGCATCCAGCTTCAGATGAAAACATGACACCCAACATAAACAGTGTATGTGAAAAGCTGTTAGCTGAAGTCGTTGGTCTTCAAACTCAATCCAGAAAGATGGAGAATGACGGTGATCTGGCAACTGCTTTAGCTCTCTGTACCTCTGTAGTCAGTAAGTAAACTCTTTCATTTTTATTGGTATCAACATGTAACTGGTGATCAGTGTTCTGCAAAGATTTTTTGGGGTGAGGACGTCTTCTGATTATCAGCGCCGTTGGTATAATGCCATAATCAGCTGTCATTTTTGGAAAGAAAAAAACTGAGATAGAGAGATAAATTGACAAGACAATTTTTGAGTAAAACCCAAGTTAATTTAGTCTCAATTGATGCAAGTCATATGATACTTTTTACTGCAGCGGCCGTCAACGAGCTCTGTGTGTATGCCGGTCCGTCTTGGGTGATGCCAACGGTTTGGCAGTCGGGGAGCTCACCGAAGAATACTTGCATGTATGACAGCGTTCCGCACTGCAATGCGCCATATTTTTTAACTGCGTGAGGGCGTTCTCAAACATTTTTGTATCACTTCCGAGGGTTTCATACCCAAACGGTTGTTAAAGACTGGAGCACATTACCACCACAGACATCATATCCATCAAGGACATTAGGAGGAGCCTGTGACAGGTGCAGTTCCATGGTAGATCAAAATCATGAGCCTACATGTATGTCTTTGTCTAACTTAATAACAACAATAATAATATACTAGCGAAATTTATAAAGAAGTAAAGATCTAGCTTCATCTTACTCATCTATTTTTTAACGAAATCTGTTCAACCGAGTTATGGGCTTTTTAGCGCGCCATGTTCACTGTTGCTATGGGCAGCATGCGCGTACAGTGCAAGCAAAGAGTGGAAGGGGCACACAGTAGTGGGACAGGGGAATTGCACCTTTTGCCTTTACGAAGAGACAAGGGCATCCCCACCCCAACACCTAAATTTTGTTTTAATTCGGAGCCTGGAGACAAATATGACAACCTGAATAAAACACACCTTAAAAACAAGATTGGGCAGGGAGATTTGGACACAGTGGTACATGTATGTGGAACATGGGGACATTTATTTTATTTTTGAATACTGTAAACATTGATGGGACCGACAAAACTCAAGCTGGAACCACTCATACATGTAGCAGGTGACTCGTAACGCGTGTTTGCAAAAGAAATGCTTGATGATAACAATACTGCTGATAATTAGTCACTTCCTTCTTCCCCCTTTCTCTGTTTTCAGCAAAATTAAAAGGTGGGCGTAATCTTGAAGGGATATCTTCCCAGACTCATCAGGTTCTTCACAAAGAGTACAACAATGCTGTACTACAATCCAGAAACCTTGAACGACGTCTACATCTGTTACGAAGGCAAGAATACATTGCTGCTCAAATTTATCTCAAATAATTGTTGTCATTTGATAATACAGTATGATTAGGCCCCTATAGTGTCACCAAATATGTTAATATCAATTTTGAGTGATCATGATCTGTTTCAGAAATCAAGAAACAGGATTGATCATATTAAAAAAGAAACTTTGAAATGGAGCAAAGCAACAGTTGTGACGGGAAAAAATAAATGAACCTGTACATCTTGCTTGGTCACAGACATACACTTCAGTCTTAGGCATCACATAATTGTTATCCTTTGGCTAATAGATTGTGAATTGTATTGGTTGATATAACCTATCCTGTGATGTGATATGTTATAAAGACACATTTACATGGCTCAGGGGAACATGTGTAATGAACCCTGTCTTCGTGTTGATGTAACAATGAGGAGTCAGGAGACAAATTGCGCAATTAACTTGCTAATTTATGTTAAGACTAGGCGAGATAAACTAAATTAACACGTAATAAATAGATAAATAATATGAAAATACTTCAAATACTCATAGTCGAATCAAAATTCAAAAGAGGGATATTTAAAGAAAACAAGCAATCAAAGGTTTCCTGAAAGATAAAAAGGCAGTGGACACTATTGGTAATTACTCAAAATAATTATTAGCATAAAACCTCACTTGGTAAAGAGTAATGGGGAGAGGTTGATAGTATAAAACATTGTGAGAAACGGCTCCCTCTTAAGTAACGTAGTTTTCGAGAAGGAAGTAATTTTCCTCGAATTTGATTTCGAGAACTCAGATTTAGAATTTGCGATCTCGAAATCAAGCATCTAAAAGCACACAACTTTGTGTGACAAGGATGTTTTTTCTTTCATTATTATCTCTCAACTTCGACGACCAATTGAGTCCAAATTTTCACAGGTTTGTTAAGATACACCAAGTGAGAAGACTGGTCTTTGACAAATACAATAGTGTCCAGTGTCTTTAAAGATTGAAGAGATTATGTTCTTAGGAGTTTGGCAACAGAAACTAGCCTGGGTTGACTACAGAAAATAAGGTGTAAACTGAACCAAACGGAAGAACCAGAAACAGAAGTGACTTAAACATTCCTGCACCCAGGTACATGTACCTAAGGTGATGGTATGAATAGATGGTCTGCCACACCCTGTACAAGATTCCTTAGATGCCAGCAGGTGATTAGACGATTAACCAACAAAGCAAATGGCTTTGCCTCGGTTGCTAATGCCCTTTTCGGCTGTACACCATGGACCCCCATTACAGTGTGCAGTTGAATAAGGTATTCTAATTTGCTTTGTACTGCTGTTGACATGTGTTATATATGTTGCTTATAATAATACAGGCCAAGTCAAGCAGGTAGACATAGCAGAGATGAGAACTTGATTGACTTTCATGGCACTGTCCATCGAGTAGACAGACTCAAACAACAACTTCAAGAGCTGTACATCCACAAAGGTACAAGACAGGAAGACTTTGCAGCACCTCTTAGAACAGAAACCACAACATTGGCAGGAACCAACTATGTAAAAGCATGGGATGAGGACTCTTGCAAACGAACTGTCTTACCAAACAGTATGTCTGTAGGAAGTAATAGAAATCAGAATGCATGTAATGACTCCTGTATGTTTACTGACTGCCAATCAAAAGCCAAGGAGAAACTTTTGATGAAGCCTACATATCAAAGCAATGAAGTGATGAAAACCCAAGATCAGAATTGGACGGATCCTTGTCACCAAAGGACAACAAATGTACATCAAACACATGGTAAGCAAAATACACCACAACTTACAGCTTTAAATTATAAGTAAACTGCAGCTATATCAGGTGTAATGATGGAGAATACTAGTCTTAGATGATGCTTAGATTTGAGCTCTCTGTGTGGACACTACCTTTATGTAGACATTTTCCAATGTTTCCCATGTCTGCATACTATAGGTTGAGGCAAAAAGAAGTTGAACAATAAACTTATGATTTAAAAATCATTCATAAATACCTAAGACAGTTTATCCATTCTGATAGGTCAAGAGGGCATCACGTGAGGGTGTTTGAACAGATAATATAACACCAGTAAAAAGGGTTGAAACATGGGCGTGACACGCGAGCTTGCACCTGTGCTTATAAGACGGTTTCTTCATTCCCATTGGTCGAGAGCAATAGCTGGAACAGTTGTGCCACATCACACCATACGCGCACAGCAATCTCCTTATATGGAGTTGTTTACCAGAGGGCCTTATCATTTCATAACTGGAGGGGTGTTGTGTTGAAAGAAACCATTGAACAATTATTATTTTTATATTTTTTATATATTTTTGGACCAAAAAGTGTTGATGTTTTTTTACCGATAAGGTATTTATGAATGGGAATCAAAGTGTGTTGAATGGGTTTTCAACTAGTGGTTTAAACCCGCCGAGGCCTGGATCTTGATAATTTACTAGGCTTCGTCATTGGGTTGTAAGTAGCAAAGGGTAGAAAAAAAAGTCATTCATTTGTTTTGTCAAGTGTTCCGAGGACAGCTTGCAAAGTTTTAATACTACCTTTGTTAAAGTACTAACTCCTCTTAGAAATTTCTTTCATTTAGTTTTTCCCAATAAGCAGAAAAGAGTACTTGATAAAATGTTTGACTGTGTTTCATTTGTTTGTTTTGAAAACAAATTCACATATCCCGTTCAACTTCTCTTTGACTCGCCCAGTTATCACACTGTCAAACAACAGAATTTCAGTTGCATATTGGGTGTAAGACATTTTGTACTGAAAAAATTCGGCAATTAACGAAAGTAGACTTGTTTTGGCATATTCTGATGATTAAATCGAAATGAGTGGTCTTAAAAGAGTTTACTGTTTAAAGATCAGGGGATCTACATGATTTTGGTACACATGGGCCATATGAGATCATAGATGAATGGCAAAATGTGCATTATACTCAGACACAATTTGCTACAGACACCATTGGAACGCCCGAGGGGATAAACTAGCCCTAACGAAAACGAAATAAGCTATTTACTAATAAAATGCCAATTGATGAATTACCTACTGTATTATACCCATGGCATAATTCTAATTCCCCATGTTGGAAAGCCCAAGGGGAAATGTAAAGTACATGTAGCCTTTGGGAACTGAAAGGCACTATTAATAATGAATATTATAATATTTGGTTTATGATTAGAATGAAAAGTAACTTTCCTGACAGCCTATTTACCAGCAAAAATATTTCAGCAAAACAATACCAAATGCGCAAAGCGCGCCCCAAAGAAAGAGACAGGTGAACAACAACTGCAAATCCTAACGCCTACCACAAAATACCAAACCACTACTTGTGCCGAGGAAAAATCCCAGGCAACACATTAAAAACTTTAAACCGACCCACACCCCTTAAAACAATTGGTCAAATCCTGACAAAAGGCTCTGTTGCCCGCCACTGACAAATGAATCCCATCAAACCTAAACAGTGACAAATCTGTCCTTGTGAACTGGGGATGATGAAGAACCCCACACCCAATTATTTCGGCATGAGCCCGAGCAGCCCGATTGATAGCCTTCCGCTGACGTTCCATGCTTTTCTGCGACCGGGCCCCAAAATAAAAAACCCGAGGAAGTATATCCGCCCATATGACCCTGGCATAAGGAAAGTGTACACGCGCCTCCTCCATAAAAATAAAAATACTCTGCCGAATGGAGAAACATCATTTGTAACCAAATCATTGGTACCCAAGTGGATCAAGAAAATAGAAGGCGGGGGAGAAAACAAATTCACACATCCCGGCCAACTTCTCTTTGACTCGCCCAGTTATCACAATGTCAAACAACAGAATTTCAGTTTCATATTGGGTTTTAAGACATTTTGTACTGAAAAGAGTCGACAATTAACGAAAGTAGACTTGTTTTGGCATATTCTGATGATTAAATCGAAATGAGTGGTCTTAAAAGAGTTAACTGTTTAAAGATCAGAGGATCTACATGATTTTGGGCCATATGAGATCATAGATGAATGGCAAAATGTGCATTCTGTCAGTATGTGAGGTCTGCTCGTTACCATTTTAAAGACCAAACATGCGTGTCATACATGTAATATGGTATCATTTGACCAAAGATAATTACTGTGTGATATCATTTGACCAAAGATAATTATTGTGTTATATCATTTGACCAAAGATAATTATTGTGTTATATCATTTTACCAAAGATAGTTATTGTGTGATAGTATTTTACCAAAGCTAACTGTTGTGTGATATCATTTTACCAAAGCTAACTGTTGTGTGATATCATTTTACCAAAGCTAACTGTTGTGTGGTATCATTTTACCAAAGCTAACTGTTGTGTGATACCATTTTACCAAAGCTAACTGTTGTGTGATATCATTTTACCAAAGCTAACTGTTGTGTGATATCATTTTACCAAAGCTAACTGTTGTGTGGTATCGTTTTACCAAAGCTAACTGTTGTGTGGTATCATTTTACCAAAGCTAACTGTTGTGTGATACCATTTTACCAAAGCTAACTGTTGTGTGATATCATTTTACCAAAGCTAACTGTTGTGTGATATCATTTTACCAAAGCTAACTGTTGTGTGGTATCGTTTTACCAAAGCTAACTGTTGTGTGATATCATTTTACCAAAGCTAACTGTTTTGTGGTATTGTTTACCAAAGCTAACTGTTGTGTGATATCATTTTACCAAAGCTAACTGTTGTGTGGTATCGTTTTACCAAAGCTAACTGTTGTGTGATATCATTTTACCAAAGCTAACTGTTGTGTGATATCATTTTACCAAAGATAACTGTTTTGTGGTATTGTTTACCAAAGCTAACTGTTGTGTGATATCATTTTACCAAAGCTAACTGTTGTGTGGTATCGTTTTACCAAAGCTAACTGTTGTGTGATATCATTTTACCAAAGCTAACTGTTGTGTGATATCATTTTACCAAAGCTAACTGTTGTGTGATATCATTTTACCAAAGCTAACTGTTGTGTGATATCATTTTACCAAAGATAACTGTTGTGTGATATCATTTTACAAAAGCCAACTGTTGTGTAATATTATTTTACTATACACCGACATAATTGTCATGTGATACCACAGGCCTTGAACTTCACCCTCGAAAGGGGCACAGCAATTTCCTTCTGGTAAGGGCACTTCAATGAGGGAAATGTTACTTGGTAAAGGACACCCCAGCAAAAGCACTTGGCACCACATCAATTACTGTGGGTGCCGTGGGTTTTATTTTGAGGCCTAATATAATATTTGTCAATAGACCTACATAATTGTTGTGTGATCTCATTTGACCATATTATGGCTACATTGTGGTGCAATATCACTCTTACCATACACCTACATAATTGTTGGTTGACAATCAATACACACTTGTACATAATTATTGTGTGATATGATTTGTATTATGCATCTCAAGTGGTATCAATATACTGCAGTTACTGTGAACACAGAGCTAAGACCATGCTAAAGTAAAGTAAAAGCAATACTTTGTATATTTAGCATTCCATGCCTTTTCAACTATCATTACATAACTTTAAATCCAGCTGTCTTCCATTTTACTTTGTGCCTACATTGCTGACAGAATTGAAAAGGTAAAGTCAAATTGATCCAGTCAAGAGCTCCTTTTTATTAAAGCAGTACCAATTTCCTTGTGTTGAGTTTGTAACTCCCTTTTGTATTAGACTGTGAACTACAGTATAGGCCTCCCTTCTTTTCCAATTAAATTTGAAGTGCTATTTTTGCTGTATTTGTCCTGCATGTTTGGGTACTGATGTCTGTATATGATTTTTGGTTGTTTCACTGTGCATTAGCTTTTAAACTATCACATCATAAATAAACAAATGTTTCATGTGTTTAAAGGATTTGGGTACTTATCAAAATGTCCAGAGATTTACATTAAGTTCACAGGGTTTAAAGATAATAGTAGTATGAAGCTTCCCTTCAAATATTACTAACTGAGGTTCTGTAGTTTTTGAGAAATTAGTAAAACAAGTCACAAAATATTTTCTGTCTCAGTAACACAACAATTATTTTAGCATGTAAAACCTATTAACCAGTTATGTTGTGGTAAAATATCAAAACTGGTTCATGTACATGTACATGTATATCAAAACTGGTAAAATAACAAAATTGGTAAGATTAATATCAAAACTGGTTAATATATTTTAACATGCTAAAGCTGACACAAACATTATTTTTGTGACATAGTTTTTCTCATTTCTCAATAACTACAGCACCTCAGTAAGTAATACTTTAAGGTACATTTTTACACTTTCTACTATAATCATCTTCAAACTGTGTAAGTATAATGTACATCATATCTATGGACATTGTGTGTTTTGTGTTGGAAAAGCGTACATACATTTAAACAACATCTTGTTTAGTTGACCAACAAAATGTTACTATTGTAAGTAGCTGATGGTAAGCATTGACTGATTGTAATGAGCATGATTGAAAACCTTGAAAACAAAACAAAAACAGATTCATTCAAATTTGATGCTTCTTCCTAAATGTCCTTAGAGGGCCCATTAATTTGTTTATTGTTATTTCTCTATTTGTTCAGCGCCTTGATCTAGTGTATAGGATATGTGCGCTTTATAAGAACTTTGTATTATTATTATTATTATTATTATTATTATTATTATTATTATTATTATTACTATTACTATTACTGTTACTGTTACTGTTACTGTTACTGTTACTGTTACTGTTACTGTTACTGTTACTGTTACTGTTACTGTTACTGTTACTGTTACTGTTACTGTTACTGTTACTGTTACTGTTACTGTTACTGTTACTGTTACTGTTACTGTTACTGTTACTGTTACTGTTACTGTTACTGTTACTGTTACTGTTACTGTTACTGTTACTGTTACTGTTACTGTTACTGTTACTGTTACTGTTACTGTTACTGTTACTGTTACTGTTACTATTACTGTTACTGTTACTGTTACTGTTATTATTATTTCATTTTATCACAGCATGCAAAAGAAAGATGTCATATTCCTTTGTGCCGGTAACTCTTCGAGTCGGGCTACGTCCCGTAGCCTTAGATCTCAAGAGTCTTTCTCAGGATCCTAGCTGTTCCCAAAAGCGCTGCCTTCTGTAACAGATCTACCCTCACATTTGTCCCTATTTCATCTAGATGTTTCCCCAGTGCTTTGGGAATGGTGCCAAGTGCTCCAACCACCACGGGGACTACTTTTACCTTTACCTGCCAAATCTTACGAAGTTCCCTAGCCAGGTCCTGGTACTTCTCGATCTTTTCCATCTCCTTCGAAGCTACCCTTATATCACCTGGCACAGCTATGTCAATGAGATGACACATCTTCTTCGTCTTATCTAATAGCACAACATCCGGACGCCTATGTGGTATAACATGATCGGTCTGAATGTTAAAGTCCCAAAGGATCTTGACCTGGTCGGTCTCTACAACTGTTTCCGGAACATGTTCGTACCATTTCGCAAGCACTTTGACACCATACTTCTTACACAGATCCCAGTGAATCACCTTGGCCAGCTTGTCATGTCTTCCTTTGTACTCCGTTTGGGCCATCTTACTGCATTCGCTAACAATATGAAATACAGTCTCCTCTGCTTTATTGCACATTCTACACATAGGAGAGACGTTTGCTTTCTCTATCCTTGCCTTCATTACATTTGTCCTTAGAGACTAGTCTTGCGCCGCAGTAATCAAGCCCTCTGTTTCCTTCTTTAGTTCTCCACTCTTTAAACAATTCCATGACTTGCTGCTGGCCACTTCCTCAGTACACCTCAAGAACCGGCCATGAAGTGGTTTGTTCCTCCAATCTTTATGTCTTTCCTCCTTTCTTTCCCTCTTGTATTCCTTCGGCCCAACTTCGTCTGCCCTCGTGTACCTTTGTCCAACTTTCAACAGGCTCTCCTCGGTCCTCCTGACATGACAATGCAAGCTTCTGCGCTCGATGTTAACACTGTCCGCCACGCTAAACAACCCCCTTCCGCCCTCTGACCTTGCTGCTGCTGCTGCCGCTGCCGCTGCCGCCGCCGCCGCCGCCGCCGCCGCCGCCGCCGCTGCTGCTGCTGCTATACAAAGCCTCAAATCGTTACAATGTTGTTTCCTGTTGATGTTTTTACAGACACAGTGAAGAGTTGCAGTCAGCACTGTACAGCACATATGTCTGATGTAAGTTGCATGTGTTTGAATTTTCTCACTACATAGTTTAAATATTTGAGATGATTTGAAATGTCCAGACAAGACTGTTTTCACCTACATGATTGCAAACGTCTTCAATTGTTTATTTCAAACAATACCTACATGTAGAAGGATTACTGTATGTTCCTGCCGATAAGACGCGTCTTAGTTTTGGACTTTCAAAGGTCCCCAAAATCACTGCGTCCTATCTACCGATGCGCCTTATCTGATATCAATTGATTTCATTGTGGTGATGGCTGCATGAAATCTTACATTTTCAAAAATAATACATTGGTGTTTCTTTTTTAATAATTTTTTTTCAAATAAAAACTGCACTGTTCATGTTGAATAGTTTAAAAAAGTTTAGACAAACATATCAACCGGAGAACTAAGTCACTGCCATGCTGCTGCCCGCATTAATAATAATGTTGGGCGCAATTTATAAAGATGGAATTTTTTTAATTCCCAAAAGCTACCTTTTTTTAATGCTGCAATTGTTGCTTGAAATTTCAAAATGCTTGCGTGATCCTCAAAGGCCATCTTCAAAGATTTTGAACAACAATAATATGGGCACAAACCGATGACAGACGCAGTGTTCCAAGCACACAAGTGCAGCATATGGCTTTGGATTGATCGTGACATGGATTGGTCGTGACAGCGCTAATGTTTTGTACATGTCCTCGTCTTTGGAACTTTTCATGCGATTAATATTCTTTCTTACTGGTTTCCACACTTTCCCTGACAGGAGAGTATGAAAACAGTGGTTTCCCACTAGTTCACATAAAGAGTAAAAAAGACCAAGATTTTCCATGTATTTGCGCTGCTGTGACCTAGCATCGGCATCTCAGCCACAGAAAGCAAACAGCACTTGCGAGTGCGGGCTCAAATGGAATATGCGCACTAGATATTGTACAAGTTGTTCAGGTATGTTATCGTGAATGCGTTTTCAGACTCTGCCAACAGAGGGCGTATGTTTTGTAAAAACAATACTAAGAAAGCATTCACTGTCTCTTGCAAAAAAGTCATTAACAAAGACTTGCAGTCCATTCATTAGGAAAAGTTTGGAAAATGTGACTGCACGCTTGTTGTGTGACAATAAAATTATAAAGCTACTTTAAAAAAAAAACTAAAATGAAAAAAGATAAATAAATAGAAGGGGTGTTTTATTTATCAGCGTGATAAATAAATTAAAAAACCTTTACGTTATGACCCCAAGTGTTGATGTACCAGCAGTGAATGGGACTTGGCAAGCCAGCCTGCGTTCATGGCGTTTATTATCATGTTGCGCTATGTACAACATTGCCCCTTATTTGTTAGACCTAAAATATTTGTTCAAAGATTCATATCCAGAAATTAAGGTAAAGAAACTAAGTTGCATGTATTTCAAACAATTGGGGGAAAAATGGCTCAGCAGAGTTGAGGTGTGTGATTGTGTTTACTGCGTGTCCACTGGACTCAAAGAACTTGAACAAAAGGGACGAACATTTCAGACTAGAATATCACAAAATCCTCCACTTTTAATGAACTAAGGTTGAAAAACATTAAAGCAATGTGTCTATTGAATCAAGTTTAGTTATTTCTATAACACTTGACCATGCCACGGCAGTTAATTTCCAATAATTGATATTGTTATTGTTCCGTATATCTGACTTCCATTGCTGTTCATTTAATATTGAATGTTATTTTCTTTCATCAGTATTGATCCACTGCATCAGGGATGAATTGATGAGTATGGTAACCCAAGATCAACTGCATATCTACGATGTCCCCCGCTCTAACTCCATACGTCCATACTAAAGCTCTACATTAAATTAGGGGTTACAGATGTTTTTGGTTACATGTACAGTATGTCCTTAAACAACCAATCAAACAAACATTAGATAAAAGAAAAAATAGTACTTATAAAAATATACTGTTTTTACCCTTACAACGACATGTATTAGGCACTGTACACTAAGTACTTTCCAGACGTCTGTGAAACAAATCTATAGGCAAATGACTCGAGTGGCATTGGAACCAACAGAGTTGGTTATGTCCAAGTTTCATGAGCATAGTTTCATGTCCAACCCCTAGACCCTCAGGCTCTGTGTTTTGTAGACAGATCAGCCCGTAATGCACTAAATAATCACGTGGACCAATGCCAGATCTCTATTCACCTTTCTAGATCTAGTGTAACCTGTTGCATCCTATCTCAATGTGTGTTCAATTCATATGGGGCTTCTGGGGCTTCTAAGCTAAAGGTTTGTTTTAACCATATACACCGATGTCAGTACTATCCTGAGTTCTGTGAAGAAGAAAAAACCAGGCGTATTACTCGGATGGGATTTGAACCAACAACCTTTGCATCTAGAGCAGTGTCTGACCAACTTTGACCAACTTGACTCTATATTTCAAAGAATCACCCCTAGCTAATTCTGCTTGTACTAGTTTCTATCCGGGGGAATGAGTAAACACAGATTGTTTACAATTGTCATGATGATACAGTCATTGACTGTGCACTGCCTCTGTGAAGAGTTAATGACCGGATGGTTAAGTGCCCATCCTGTATATGGATGTATAATGCCAAATGCTGAATGGATACATTCATTATGAAATCAGTTAGTGATCTAGCCATAATGATTGCTTATTCAATTGTAAATAATATCCATTTGATGGCGATTTCTGGTAACATGGCAACCCTTGAATTTGTATTATTTTTATTTATAAAATAAAGAATTAGAGATAGAAGAACAAAACTTTATTTTCATGTTAATGTATGAATGTATTCTTGGTATTAAATTAAAGGTAATCCAGTTATGCACAAACACATTTAAAGACACTGGACACTATTGGTAATTACTAAAAGTAATGGAGAGCTGTTGATAGTATAAAACATAGTGAGAAATGGCTCCCTCTGAAGTAACGTAGAGAAAGAAGACTGCTTTTTGACAAAGGTGTCCAGTGTCTTGAAATCAAGTTAGTGCAAGATAAAGACTAACCCGTTCATTAAATAATCACACTGCTGTACAATGTATGTTAGCCCTGATCACACTGCTGTACAATGTATGTTAGCCCTGATCACACTGCTGTACAATGTATGTTAGCCCTGATCACACTGCTGTACAATGTATGTTAGCCCTGATCACACTGCTGTACAATGTATGTTAGCCCTGATCACACTGCTGTACAATGTATGTTAGCCCTGATCACACTGCTGTACAATGTATGTTAGCCCTGATCACACTGCTGTACAATGTATGTTAGCCCTGATCACACTGCTGTACAATGTATGTTAGCCCTGATCACACTGCTGTACAATGTATGTTAGCCCTGATCACACTGCTGTACAATGTATGTTAGCCCTGATCACACTGCTGTACAATGTATGTTAGCCCTGATCACACTGCTGTACAATGTATGTTAGCCCTGATCACACTGCTGTACAATGTATGTTAGCCCTGATCACACTGCTGTACAATGTATGTTAGCCCTGATCACACTGCTGTACAATGTATGTTAGCCCTGATCACACTGCTGTACAATGTATGTTAGCCCTGATCACACTGCTGTACAATGTATGTTAGCCCTGATCACACTGCTGTACAATGTATGTTAGCCCTGATCACACTGCTGTACAATGTATGTTAGCCCTGATCACACTGCTGTACAATGTATGTTAGCCCTGATCACACTGCTGTACAATGTATGTTAGCCCTGATCACACTGCTGTACAATGTATGTTAGCCCTGATCACACTGCTGTACAATGTATGTTAGCCCTGATCACACTGCTGTACAATGTATGTTAGCCCTGATCACACTGCTGTACAATGTATGTTAGCCCTGATCACACTGCTGTACAATGTATGTTAGCCCTGATCACACTGCTGTACAATGTATGTTAGCCCTGATCACACTGCTGTACAATGTATGTTAGCCCTGATCACACTGCTGTACAATGTATGTTAGCCCTGATCACACTGCTGTACAATGTATGTTAGCCCTGGCGGCCTTACACTTTTGTATTACACTACAGTGATGTCCTGGATATCAGGGTCCACTTCTGGGGCCGAAAATTTTCAAAGCTTCACAATTCAAATCTTACCTGCAATAAGCCACTAATTTCAACAGATTCACATTTCATAGGAGCATACATTTTTCTGCGGAGGGTTTTGGTCGTCATATATTCTACACAAATCCGTCATTTTCTTGAAATAATGCAGCTCCCAACATTAAAAAATTCCTGTTTATGATCGTATTCTCACAGTCTGCCGTACGTACGCAAAACGCACGCATTCTTGCATTTGTGCAGTCAAGGTGACCAATAATTAAATGTGTCTTGCATCCTGTGTCTTGCACTTGCACGTGAATCAATACGCCTCTGCACGGCAGCAGACAACACTGAGAGTACGAGCAAAGCGGGAATTTTTTAACGTTGGGAGCTGCATTATTTCACGATTTGTGAGGAATGTATGCCGACCAAAACCCACCACAGAAAAGGTAATAGTCTTTATTACGTAACACCCATGCAGATCCTTGTAATTTGATTGGAGGATTGTCACGTGTTAGCAAATAAAAGTACTATTGCACGCTACGTCACTCACTGTGCATTTTTCATTCCATTCCCCGTGCATTTTTCGTTCCATCCGAAAAGTACTATTGCACACTGAGTAAAAAACATCACTGCTTGCGCGTGTCTTTGGTAACGCACGTGTCTTCGGTAAAAATTGTAGGCGTACGCTTTGTTTGTTTTGAAAGTTGTATCCTCCAATCAAAATGACAAAGATCTACCTGGATGTTACAGTAGTATACATAAAACAAGTAATGAATGTTTGTGATTCGTGCAATAGTGCAAATATTTTCATTCGTTGAAAGCTGGATTGTTCCATTCAACTCGGCTCTGCCTCGTTGAATAGAACATTCCATCTTTCAATTCATGAACATATTCGCACCACTGCACTTAAAAACATTCATTATTTGTATACTATTGCATGGTAAATGACTACCACACGGTTGCTGGGTTTCTACTTAAACTAAGACATATCATGACGTCATGGGCTCACCAATGAACCAATGAAAAGGCAGAATTTTTGTAAGGGGTGTTGTAATATTGGTTTGCTCCCTACTGTTATTAGCCTCCTGGTATGGTTGAGCACAAAAAGACATTTGGCTACGAGTCCCAAACATGCATTAGCCAGGCTGTCTTTTACAACTCGTACTATAATTGGTGATTTAAAGGAACACTACAGAATTGGTTTTTGCTAACAAAACAGTTGCTGACAGCGTAAGCACTTTATGTAATCCACCATATACATAAACTGACAAACCTGTAGAAGTTTGAGATCGATTGGCAGTCTTGGTCTTGAGAGAATAGTGAGAAACCGATTACAAATTTTGCATTGCATCGATGCCAAAACAAAGATGAATAAAACGCTCACTGAGACATAAACTCCAAACGCGAAGTTAGATTCTTGATTTCTCATCAAATTATGACATTTCAGACAGAAATATTTCAAGGGATGTTTTCAACTATCATCATCATTAGACCGTGTAAGTTTTATGTAAATCTGTGATCTTCATGATTTTTGTTTCTTACCAATTCTGTAACGTTCCTTTATAACAACAGTGAAACAATCACATGACCATGTTTTGGACCAATCAGAAAGTATAAATTCTCCAAGGGACTTACATGTACGACTGACTAAGATTGCGTTCCCACTGGATCAACAGTTGTGAATCATAATCCCGCAAAAGAATTAGTCGCAGGCGTGAAATCGCGGTCGCATTCTCACTTGAGTATGATTGCACATTCATAAATACCTCGAGACAGTTTCGCTATTCCTATTGGTGGAGATCGTGTCACGTGGGTGTGTATAAACCTTTTTTTATGACCAGTAAAAAGTGTTGAAACATGGGCGTGACACGCGAACTTGCACCTGTGCTTTTAAGACAGCTTCTTCATTCCTATTGGTCGAGAGCAACGGCTGAAACAGTTGTGCCACATCACGCGATATACGCGCGACGGGCACAGCATTTCCTTATAAGGAGTTGTTTACCCGAGGGCCTTGACTGTGCCTTACCATTTCATAGCTGGAGGAGTGTTGTGTTGAAAGAAATCATTGAAAATTTATTTTACTTTTTGACCATAAGTGTTGATGTTTTTTACCGAAAAGTTATTTATGAATGGGAATCAAAGTGTGTTGAATCAGCTTTCAACTAGTGGTTTAAACCCGCCGAGGCCTGGTTCTTGATAATTTACCTTGACTTTGTCTCGGTAAAATTATCAAGAACCAGATCTCGTTGGGGTTAAACCAAAAGTTGAAAACCTCTTCACCACACATTGATTCCCTTATTGATCAACCTTTTGGGAATGGAAGTGGATTAAAAGTTCTCCAATGAAAGATCATTTAAGTGTGCAGCTGGCATAATTGTGCAATGTATGGCGACTTAACCGCAGCCTGATCAAGCTCTGCGTGGGACATTGACAGCCATACCCTAACCAAAAAATATAGAAAAATTCAATGTCGAGTATATTGCTGTATGCTTTATCTGTATTTCTTCACCAGTTTGGCATTTTCTCCAAGTAAGCGATTTTGGCTAAAAAGATGGCTGCCAGAGGTCTGTAGAGAGAGTCAACGATGCAGATAGGGCGAGACTGGTTGAAGCTTTTAAGAATAATTTTGTTTTAAAGTATAAACGACCCCTTATTCTAAGCTTTGTTTCATTTGAGACATTGGTTAACTTCTTATTTTAAGAACAAGCAAGACTTCATTGAGCTTACTGCCAACTTGATTATCAACAAGTCCACAGCACGATCAATCGTTGCAACATATTTGAAAACTGGAAGGCGAGAGACGCTGGCAAGATGAGGAGCAGCGCTCAGTATGATCATGGAGGTATGACATGCACAACCTTCTGCAAGGCATCCTAACATGACTAATCCTGTCTTGACACTTCAACAAATGAAGCCTAGTTTGAATGGGCATCTGCCAGAGAAGCCCCAGGTCTCTAGCTACTGCTAATAGCCAGGGGCCTTATTCATGAAGCCTTCTTGGGCCTTAGTAAGCACTTGCGTCTTACGTACTGCTCACAAAAAGTAAGGAAACTTTTTTCAATACAGTATATTTATTATTATTTAATACTCTCATTGTATATGGTATATATCAATGGAAAGCTGAACTGTTCCTCTTTAAAATGATACCACATTTGCAATGATTACTCGTTGCTGAACTTGGCTACACGAATAACAGTGAGGCAAAGTCACAAATCAAATGTGCAAAAATTACCGTTGTCTGTGAATGGTCATTAGGTAATGCTCAATAATCGAACCGATCAAGCTTTTCAGAACCATTAATGGTTTACACGATGATTTGCACCAGTGAGCTCATCGGACACAATTAACCCTCGTCTCATGAAAAACACCTTGTTTGATGGGTATTTGCAAGACGATATTCTACAGCCGAATGTAGTCCCATATTTGCAGACTCTTGGACCAAATGCCATATTTTAAGATGACAACGCTCGCCCCCCTCGATCCCTACTTGTGACTGACTATACCTGAAAAATGTTGGGGTGCACCGGATGGATTGGCCTACTAACAGTCCAGACCTGAATCCCATGGAACATCTGTGGGACCAGCTTGGCCTCACTGTCCGTGCCAGAACCACCAACACATCAACTGTGGCTGACCTAACCAGGTTCCTTAATAAAGAATGGAACACCATCCCTCATCATAAGCGCATCACAAGACTTGTGCGCAGCATGAGAAGAAGGTGCCAGGCTGTCATCAACGCCTTCGGATCATCCACTCGTTACTGCACTTTTTGTATCAATAAAGTGTGTTAAGATCAGTAAGTTGTCTTGCTTTATACCAAACTTCTTGTCTCAAATAAAGTGGATTAAGATCAGTAAGTTGTCTTGCTTGTTTGAATTACATTGTCAATTTGATTGTTCACACAGTAACACAAAATTGCTAATTTTGGCACATTTGATTTGTGACTTTGTCTCATTCTTATTAACGTGGTCAAGTCCAGCAACATGTAATCATTGCAACTGTGGTATCATTTTAAAGAGGAACAGTTCAGCTTTGCATTGATATATACCATATACAAAGAGAGTATTAAATAATAACCAATATACTGGATTGAAAAAGTTTCCTTACTTTTTGTGAGCAGTTTAGTTCGTTCTTAGCAAGTTGCGTCATATTCACGAAGCACTCGTAACTTCAATCGAGTGCGTAAGTCCTTACTAGTGCTACATGGGGTGTTTTCGGCTTCGTAGCGTTTTCTTAAGCCCTTTTTCAACATTCCTGGCCAACATTTTCGGGCGAATTGAGCTTTATGTGAAGGACAACAACTTTTAATATGTTCTACAATCCTTGCGAAGTTTTCTCAAACATTGCGACATTTTTGAGAAGGTGCAACCTATTTTTTATCTATTTTTAAATTGTTCTTGATTTATATATTTTTATTTCATAATTTTATACTTAGTTTTTATTTATTTGTTTACTTTTTTATTTGTTTATTTAATTTTGTATTTATTATGACTATTTGTTGTTATGGTTATTTGTTACTACTATTATTGTACTTTCTTATTTTAATTTAGTTGTGTATTGTGTATTACTGTTTTGTTTTTAATTTAGTTTTGTCTGGTTGGTGTTTCTGCTCTTGTTTGGTTATGCGGGGTTTTAAAGTTGCTTAGGGTGGTTTCTGTTTATTTATTTGTGTTTCAATAAAATTGTACTGGTAGTAGTGATTAGTAACAACAACAACTCGATAGTTCAGCGGTAACCAACTACATTTTGTACTCTCATTGCATGTTGGTGTCGTGTGAAAGCTTGCGAAATCTCTGAATGTCATCCCAATGCGGTGAACCGCTTTGGTAGTTCTGAGGACGTCCTCGTTTCCAACACAGTTTCTCAGCGGAATTTCTGCCTTGGTGTCGGCCTTGCTTTTTAGCGTTACGACATCCGAAAATTTGTTGTTAAGCACCGACCAATTAAATGCAACAATGTCAACTAAATTCACTATCTCAATAGGCGAGAAATTCGCCTTCCGGTCTTCGCCTCATCCTCGCGTTGCGGGACAACGGTCTTTCTCCTTACATTTAGTCCAGCGCTCCATGTTTGACGATACCATCCAGTCACTGTATAAATGCTCGTTTTGGACAATGAGGTCACGCTCCAGTGGAATACATAACAGTTCCATGACTGTTCAGCTCAAGCGCGTTCCCGCTTTAGAAGGCGTTACAAGAGGTTTAGTAAGTAATGCAGTAGTAAAGCGATAAGAATACTTCATGAATAACACTTAAGGGCTTACTAAAGTCTTACTAAGAGCCACGTAAGTGACCAATTTACGAGGGCTTCATGAATAAGGCCCCAGGGCCTTGGATGGGATGACAATTACACTGAAACTAGTGGAGGACGTATCCCTGATGCAAGGAATTCTCCTGAAGTTCTTGATCAAGCGTCCAGTATGGTGAATGGTTCCTGCAGCATGGTGTTCTGGTACATCTTATAGTCTTCATGGATGAGACAGGTTACAACGTCGCTCAGACTTGATGCTCCCCTGAGGGATCGCTGCAAGACGAGGGAGACACTGCACTGTCACCTTCTCAGTTTCTAGTGAAGTATGCATGGTGCACCATCGAATTGCATTCGGCACAGAGATGGCACACTCTGCATTCAAGGCTGCAGTTAAATGCATCCTTAGGTTGCCAGAGTGGCAACAACATGTAGGAGGCAGACAGGCTGCCCAGCAAGCAGGAATGAACATGCAGCAGTGGAGATGCGATCTCCTACAACAAGCAGCCATTCAGAGTGTGGATGTCATCACCCAAGTGATGTGCATGCAGTGGTACAACCATACCATAACATATCCCATAATGTTTAGCCTGCCAACAGATTGATGTTTAAAAAGAAACAACCAATCAAAAACAAAAACATTAAGAAACACCCCCATTCAAACACAAAACAAAATTAGGTCCCCCCAAGAAAAGGAAATAAATATACATAAAATGAATTGAACACGATTTAGAATTTGAGGTTTTGAAATAGTTTTTGAAATTAAATTACTGCATTGTCTTGCTCCAAAATCTGAGTGTCCGTCTGTATTTTCGTTTTGCTTGAGAAGTGTTGCTGCAAGCCTAGAATCATTTTGACATTTCAGGTTTTCATTGCATTTCATTTAAATTTAGTTATAGGCTATAGTATTAATTAAAATGACAAATTTCAGCATCTGGGGTTGCCTTTGTAACTTATAAAGAACAACCAAACATAACTTTGGACCTAGGCAATTAAAGCAAATGAAAACAATTTTTTCCAATTATGTGTTCAGCTGCCATTGGTATGGGGTAATTTTTACGCCCTGTGGGAAAGTCACTTATTGGGACAAAGCTATTTGTGTATTCTATTTTAACCCCATACATGTACATGTGAAGTGGTCTGGGTATTATATATTAAACACCATTGATAATTTACGCTTGCCAAATCATACCAAAACGATATTCTCTACAAAAGTGATATTCTCCATTTGTTTGTTTATCACTATGAAGTAATGGAGTGTGGGAGCCGGAAGTCTCGCCATTATTCGAACAACCACGCGAGACTTGCTTGGTATTTAGTTAAATTCATCTTTTGTTTCTCTTACAAAGATCACAGGCCATTACCATTATTCTACCAATAAAGATAAAACCAACCTAAACGATGCATTAGTTGTCCCCATCTGTATGAGCAGTGACACTTCGATCGTGATATAATTCACATTTGGTATGGTCTAGCCTAGTACAGTCTATACATTACTTCGCCCATTCGAGCCATATTTCCCCTTTATAGATCATTTACTCACGTTAAGGGGAAAAATGTAGCAGACATTGCTCATTCATTGGCTTTTACAACTTATCACTGTTTTTAATCTGAAACTGGATCAAATACTCCTCAACAAAGACAATAATTGACAAAGTAGGAAGACCGTCAACATTTGGGCTCGTTAGCTAAATAAGTTGGTAGAGGGCTGCCACGTTAATCCGGAGGTCGCAGGTTCGAATCATCTTCTAGTAGTGTCACCCTTCAGAAAGACCCGTGGCTTATTATTTTGCTGTTCAATTTTCTATTATTATTATTATTATTATTATTATAAAAAAACCAGACATTTTGACCTTTCCTTTGGTCCAAATAGAAAGTGCACTATTGAAAAAGTCTCATGATATAGGCCTGTAGGCCTATATAGGCTTGATATATATATATATATTTTTCTTGTTTCAAATGTTTTGTATTTTTATTAAAAGAATGTTCATATTATTTACCCTGGCGGAAACATGATATTTACTGATATTATGTATCGTAGCGTCATACGTTATCGACCCTCATATGTTTTCGGTCCCCAACTTTGATTCCCGTTTACCGCGAGATTGTGCAAGCTGCACCGGTGACAGAAGCTATGCAGTTTACTCACGATCTGTATTTTCATCAGGCTTCATCATGCTGAGAATAAAGTTTCCTATCGTTGGTTATGCTCAAACATTTATAAAATGATTGATTTTTGGTACTAATCACTAGTGCATTATTATGCCAACATTCAAATGAGTCAAAGAAACATCATCCAACCTCGAAAGTTCAAAACAAAATGACTATCTGCTAGATTGAGTTTCATTCTGTTTAGTCACTAGATGGATCACGTGAGGTGGTTACTATTTGGGTGTGCAAATGTGGGGAAAATATTAAAATATTTTAAGTGAAAATTACCCCAATTTTTTTTTTGATTTACTGCATACTGTAATAAATTCCGATAGGCGTAATATTATGTCTACATTCCAGAGAAAATGTCATAGATTGGTTTCTTATCTCCTGAAACCAAACATTACTGGTCTGAAATGGGGGAAAACGGATTGTTATGAAGTGTGTGTGCTTCAAGGGGGGGGGGGGGGTGGGGTGTTTTACTTTCATGCCTTATGATAATGGATATCTCAGGATTCTAATACAGTAGCCATAATGCCTTGGGACAAAAATGTAATTAAATTTGTTAAGTAGAAATTGAATAATATTTTTGATTTATTTTGCACGTCATACGAGCTTATACCAACCAATGAAAGGTGTGAAAACATATGACGTTGCTCCAATGTCGCGCATGCATAAGCACTGTTAATGGCAGACTGTCTCTCGCAATGTAAAACCAAAACTTTAAAAATTTCAACACACCATGAAGTGTAAGTGTTATTGTTAAAAAATTGGATAGATGATTTGAAAAAATTATTTTTAGTTTTTGATTGTGAACAGTTTCCCTGTTATCCTACTGAAAACACATGACACCAGGAAAGCATAATTTTTATATCTTTAATCGCGCATTATCTTAAAAAGTACTGATGAGTACCCCTCGTGCGAACAGTCTTTTGTGCATGTAGTTTGACATAAGTAACACGTGTGTGTGAATTTTCCCCCTATTGTGGAAACTAATGTAATATGTATATACAATATCTATACATGTATAAATGATTTTGGGTTGAACAAAGAAAAATTGACTAGAGCAGGATTTGAACCAACGACCTCCAGTTTAACGTGCCGGCGCTCTACCAACTGAGCTATCTAGCCCTATGTTGGTGGTCTCCCAATTTTGTCATTATCTTTGTTCGGGGGGTGCCTGTCAGAAGCCATTCAACCACAAACTGCCGTGTAGCCAGGGATCACACCCAGGTAACGATACAACCTGGGAAGCGGCAGACAGGGGATCACATTAAGGGGATGCAACTTTTTATATCAGATATCAAATAATAAACCACAAGGGAAACTGACTGGGTACATTTTTAAATGATTTTGGGTACATTTTTACATGTATATATAAAATAAATAAAGATGAAATTAAAGAAGAAGATAAACCTCATGGCGCCAATGTAAAATCTACTGAATTAGTTTATGCCAGTTTATCTGTTTATTCATATTTTTTTGGCCGTACTTATTTTAATCCTCATTTAGCGAAATCGATTGCCTCTTTACAAGATTGTCACAGATTGTCTTTGATTGTAATTTGTTTTGGCTTTTTGACAAAAGGACATTTATGATGAGAAAGAAATAGTAGCGTCTCATTCTAACGTCCGTTTAAAACCTTGCATGGCTGTGTGACCCTGCCGGCTGGAACAGCCCTAAGAACTCGTCACCACTCTTTCTTTCTCTTATTGCATGGAAGGACTCTTAGCTTTGGACCCATACACCCAGTGGAACAGAAAGTTTGACGACCTAGCACAGCATTTGGCATTTAGTTCAGTCAGCCAGTAGAAACCAGCCTTATGGGATTTTACAACCATCCATTAATTGCACCATGCAAGGCCAAAGAAATTCACCACACACAATATCAGAGCAGATAATTTAATAATTTGACAAAAGGGTTTTCTGTAAATACTCAAATAAATAAATATGTACAAAATATACTACAGTTTGACCTGAACCCAAAGTTATAACCTGTATATGTATGTACTTACTTTGTTGGACTTGCCCTTTTTTAATCTCACTTGTTTAGAAGAAGAAAAAACTAACTGCAACATCACCATCATCTTTCAATATTTCAGAGATGTGCTGTCCCCTACATTATTATATAGTGCTTTTTTAAATTATAGTACATTTATCATCAGGTCACAAGATAGAGTAGGACCTGTATACTGCAGATCAGGAAAAACCAAAAATACTGTACCACATTTTTGGCAGTAATGATTCGTGCACAGCTAAAAATTAAATGAATAATTTATCCAGTTAACAAGTTCTAAAACTGGTATTCAGATAGAAACCTTAAATACAGTAAATGTTTTGGAAACCAAACTAAGCTTAGCATGCAAAACAATGTTTCAACAACTAAAAAAAATATTACAAATTTGGTTTGCGGCAACACCATGTGTGTATCTACTTGCCAGGTAGAGTTTGTTCTTAGAGAACTACAAGTCTTGCTTAATTCTACTACCGCGGAGTAGATTGTTCGGGTGTTCGGAACACTTCTCAGTTCTGAAAAGAACTGTCCTGCTTATTAACTATTACCTGGGCGGATGGTATAGAAATAGACTGTGCCACAAGATATCGGTTATTTCATCAGCAGCATTTGGCATACTATCCTACCACCCTCCTCCTCTAACAACCCCCAACCTACTGACACGCCTCACTACACCCGAGAGGTTTCTCACACAATGGGCAACCCTAACAATAGCCCTGAGCCTGCCAACCACACAACCAATCAGAGCATTGATTGACTAACACACCGGATCCTCTGAACCCCTATAAATAAGCCCACTTATCACTTCAGTCTCCTGATGATTAGAGCAAGCTAGTCGAAACGTTGAGACCAACCCAAGAACTGACTCCGCGGTAGTGCAGTTAATTACGATCCATAAGCTAAAGTAGTAGTCCCTCGGCCTATTTCTATACCATCCGCCCGGGTAATAGTTAATAAGCAGGACAGTTCTTTTCAGAACTGAGAAGTCTCCCGAACACCCGAACAATCTACTCCACGGTAGTAGAATTAAGCAAGACAGTTCTCTACGAACAAACTCTACCTAGCAAGTAGATATACACATGGTATTTCTGCAAACCAAATATATATATTGACACCTCACCATACAATGCCTCAACTCCTATATAAAAAAATATTGAAAACAATATAAATAAGTGTTGTTTATTAGTAGGAGTTGAAACTTTGCATGGTGGAAATGCGATTTGGAAAGCTTTGCGGTAACACCATGTAATGGCAATCTCTAATGAATTGGGGTGGTTCTAAAAAGAACCGATGGTTTCAAGAACCGTTGGTTTCAACTCCAACGGTTGAAACCAACGATTCTATTCAGAACCACCCCAACTCATTAGAGATATATAGTCATTACATGATGTTACCGCAAACCTTTCCAAGAGTTGTTTATGTTTACTAACAAACTCCGAATGAATGAGGTAAAAGAAATTATTCACACTGGTCACATCCAAAACAGTTTGTACCTTCCATTGTTTGACCACTTGTTTTAACTGTTTGTAAATATATTTGAAACCCAATATTAACTAATATGCATTTATTCTGATACTTTGAATAAACCTTGGTGCTTCATTGGTTGGATCTTAAATACAAGCCAAGCAACCAATAATACAATAAAATGGTTCCAGTTTCAGAGAAATCCAAGATGAAGTAAATATATACCTTAGCAATGAACATTGTGCTTGCCATACAGTGCGCCAAGTTGGCGCAATATGCTGCCAACTTGGAGGTATTTTTAAGCATTGAAATTAACAGTAATTCATTGTTGTGAAAGTTTGAGCCCACAACGGACTCAAGTGTCTGAATAATGAATATTACGAATCAAGAAATTAGCAAAGGTTTGGGAACTTATGTGTTTGCTCTGTTACATTTTCTGTTGTTCTGAAATATTTGGTTTTCTATTTCTAAAAACTTTTTTTTTAAAAGCATTTTAAAGGCTCTTGATACCTTTGGTAATTGTCAAAGACCAGTATAATCGCTTGGTGTGTACCAACATATGCATAAAATAACCACTCTTTGAAAATTATGATTCAATGGGTCATTGTAGTTGCAAGAAAATAAAGAAAGAAAAAACACCCTTGTTGCATTACTTTGTGTGCTTTCAGATGCCTTTTATAAAAGGCTTCAGGCCTGAAGTCTTTTATAATTTTAGTAAGAAAATGCTCTTTTTCAAAACTAGTTACTTCAGAGGGAAACGTTTCTCACAATGTTTTATACTATCAACAACACCCATTGCTTGTTACCAAGTAAGTTTGTATGTATTACTATTTTGAATAATTACCAAGAGTGCCTTATAGAAATTGGTTGTGTGTAGACAAAATTTGGCCATGGGTATTTTCATAACTTTTTTGATTCCTCGACTTAATGTTGACTGAAACAGGTTTAATGTTAACAACACAACAATTTATACAAAAGAGTTTTTAGCAATTTTAAATGAGTCTAATTAACCATCTGTTTTAAGTTCTTTTGCAAATGTTAACGGATGTGGTGCATTTGGTCCACTTCAGTATGACAGTCACTACTGAATCATCCCTATTTGTGCTGTGTTATGTTAGAAATCAATGGTTGGTATTCTTCAGCTCCAAGACTGGATCTCCAGTCCACACTGTTCACTGTTTCCATAACAAACTCATTAATATAAACTTGATTAATTTACGTCATCACATTGCTAGAGGTGAAATGTGATGTAGCAATGTAAATTGACACAACTACACGAAGTATTGGCCAATGAGCTTTCTTCTAGCTGAGGGCACCCTACTCAAATGACATGATAACAAGGTCAACATCATATCAACACCATACATGTAGCCCCCAAAATGTAATGTGAAAAACACTAATTCATAGATCTTTAAGGGTTTTGTTGGGTTTCTTTTTTCAACGAAATTAAAATGTTTCATATATCATTTCACTCATGCATTACTCATGGGTACAGTACTTTATGCTGTCATTACTTCAATGACGACTCATGGGTACAGTACTTTATGCTGTCATTACTTCAATGACGACTCATGGGTACAGTACTTTATGCTGTCATTACTTCAATGACGACTCATGGGTACAGTACTTTATGCTGTCATTACTTCAATGACGACTCATGGGTACAGTACTTTACGTTGTCATTACTTCAATGACGACTCATGGGTACAGTACTTAATGCTGTCATTACTTCAATGACGACTCATGGGTACAGTACTTTATGTTATTATTACTTCAATGACGACTCATGGGTACAGTACTTTATGCTGTCATTACTTCAATGACGACTCATGGGTACAGTACTTTATGTTGTCATTACTTCAATGACGACTCATGGGTACAGTACTTTATGCTGTCATTACTTCAATGACAACTCATGGGTACAGTACTTTATGCTGTCATTACTTCAATGACGACTCATGGGTACAGTACTTTATGCTGTCATTACTTCAATGACGACTCATGGGTACAGTACTTTATGCTGTCATTACTTCAATGACAACTCATGGGTACAGTACTTTATGCTGTCATTACTTCAATGACGACTCATGGGTACAGTACGTTATGCTGTCATTACTTCAATGACGACTCATGGGTACAGTACGTTATGCTGTCATTACTTCAATGACGACTCATGGGTACAGTACTTTATGTTTTCATTACTTCAATGATGACTCATGGGTACAGTACTTTATGCTGTCATTACTTCAATGACGACTCATGGGTACAGTTCAATGAAACAATGCCTCAGCTTGCACCTCAAAACCCAGTGGTGCCCTTTTTAAAAGAAATAGATTATTGAAATCAACATTACTCGTCCAACTGGAAATATATCCACTTTTGACAAAAAGCTTCAATAAATATAATTTTTGAATGACAAATTGTTATAAAACAATTTCATAATGCAGATAAGAGATTTTGGCCAGTGGAAGGTACAATATGGGAAGCAACAGGATCGCAAAAATATAAATTGATCTTAAAAAAAAGTCATTTGGTGTCAAGGATGATTAAACAATACCAAATCATGTTCGCATAAACCTTTCACAGGGCAAGCTTTATGATCTTAAAACCACAGGAATTCAAACAGGGAAAAAAAACCCATTGAAATTGATCATGTGCACTTGTTTTTTGTGAACTCATTCAACAATAAACACTCAGCAAGTAAAAACAATGGTTGAACCACTCTATGGTTGAACCCACTTGTGTCATCAGGTACATGTACCTTAAAAGGCTGAACATTCTATATTTCTAATGAACTCATTCAACTTTCAAAGAATAAAATGCAACTGCACACTAGCTCAAATTGTCCTGAATGAAATATGTCAAATCTTGGGGCACAAAGAATATACACTGAAAGTCTCACCCATATAATGTAGACTATAATATACAAATTGCTGAATGTTACATATAAAGTTCACCTTACCATATCCAAACTGACTAATTGTCATATTATTTATCAAGTATTTCAAACCTAAGGAGCAATACTATTTCAAAGAGAAAAAGCCATCTCAACGACTAGTAGTAGAAATGTCAACGAGTACAGATGTATGGAGAAAAACACAAAGATAAAAGCATATAAATGTTTCAAGACACAAAACTGTTTTAACTATTCATCTATTTATGTACATTGTTATTTTGAGTTCTTTCAATTTGTAGTTTGGCAATTAAGGGATTCTTAAGTGGATCCAATTTACATCCCAGACAAATCCTATTGCTTGGTAATTAAGATGACAGCCTGTCATACCATTCCAGTCCAGTTTCTACACACATTGTGTAGGGCCATTCTCATACGATAAATTGTATCAATTTTTAAAGGAAGGTCTGTCGTTATCTTACATATTTAAACATTCATAGGCTTATCCTGACTTACAAATTGACTTTGGTCTTACAGTAACAAGGTTTGGCCATATGCCGGGCAAACTGAACAAAACTAAAGAGCAGTGCTTGATTTACAAAGTCAACAAGCATGTGTGAATTTGGGAGGCCCTCTGCACTGTGTCTAGTAGATAATCAGGGCCCAATTTCATAGAGCTGCTTAACAGTCGATTTTGTGCTTATCGGGCGCACCTAGCACATTTTTTCATTTCATAGCCTTGATTAAGCAATGTTGTATGCTTATAGCGGCAGGCAAGCAAGCAAAAAGGTTCCTTAAAGCTCCCATTTCTGCTTAAGCACCCTGTTTAAGCAGAGAGCCAAATTTCATAGAGCTGCCTTGCATCATTGCAAACGTTGTTATTGTGCCGGCGCAGCGGTGTGTATTGTATGTGTTTGAATGGTAATGTAGGTGTAGCGACCCAAACGAGTGACTAAAATGCTTCAGAAATGATCGTACAATGTATTATCTTCTTGTTTACTTTCAAGTTTGTGTGTAAACCTTTCGAGGGGCAATTTAAACCATTAAACAATAGTACTTAGACACAGAATGTGATGACTTGTTTTTATCGCCACTCCGCCATTTTGTCATCACCTTCCTTCTTTTTGCTGAAGCAAACATCTAAAATGTTGCGTGCGCAGTTTATGTGCTGAAGATAGCAATCGCTCTTGAAATAGGTTTACGCTTAAGCAATTTTTGTTGCTACGTTAAAATGTCCTTACCGTTAAGCAGCCCTATGCAAATCCTTCACAACATAATTGCAAGACGTTGTTTAGTGTGGCGTGCAGCGGTGTGTATTTTACGTGTGTTTGTATGGTAGGTGTAGCGAAGTAAACGAGTCTCTAAAATGCTTCAGAAATGTTGTACTATGTATTATCTTCTTATTTACTCTCAAGTTAGTGTGTAAACCTTTCAAGGGGTGCTTGTAAGACAGAGAAGGCAATGATTTTTTTTATCGCCACTCTGCATTTATATCGCCCGCCATTTTGTCAGTAGGGGGACTACCTTCTTCTTTTTTGATTAAGCAAACGATCTAAAATGTTGTGCGCGCTGTTTGTTTACGTGCTTAACCTCGTGAAATATGTGTACATTCCTCCATGGTTTCAGCAATTATTTTTGCTACGTTAAGCCAAAAAATTGCTAACCGTTAAGCAGCTCTATGAAATTGGGCCCAGACCTTTGACACAACTTGCCTCACTTGGCCACTTACATGTAGGCCTACCCTGAACAAACTCACAAGACTAAAACAATCAATTATGTGAGGATAACCCTTTGAAGATTAAATACTGTCATCAAACAGATTAAAAATTCCAACATTGATAAAATCAAAGTACGAGATGGAATATCTAGATTTCCCATTCCAGGCCACACACATAACTGGATTTACCTGAAAGTTAAATAACTTAATACTACCTAACAAACCTTGCCATATAATTATTTCGTTCAATTCACATCACTCACTAAGGCAAAGTTTTCAAACAACCTACCTCAGTTTATACAACATAATTATCACCCAATCAAACAATGCCAACTTGGATCAAAATGCCTTTTGCAATCGATCAATTAGTATTCATAATCACTCAATCAACATACCAGTATCACATCAACACAATCCACGCCAATCCACATCCACATTTTTCACAGTACACAATCTCTACTAGCCTATTAATGTAGTCATCAAATGCAATCCACAAGCACACATCAAAACCACAATCTATTTGTGACTAAGTACACAATGACCATTGAAGAAACTAATGCAGCAAAAGTGTGAAAGTCCCCCTGTCCTTAAAACAATATTAAATAAAATAAAAATGTATGTAATAAAAATATATAATAATATTAATAATAATAGTAATAATAACAATAATACGTGGACCCTCCCAAAGTTTTAGGCGGGAAAACATTTCTAGGGCAGCTCAAGGCGACATTGAGGTTTAAGCCGGTTCTCCATAGAAATGCGTTAACAAAGAATTAGGGAGACCTTGAAATGTCTTCCAAAGTAAAATGTCCCCTTAAGTAACTTCTGAAACAGCAAATTGTCGCCCAAAGACCCCATTTATAAAAAAAAAACAATAATAATAATGATCATGATCATAACAATGATACCCAAATTTTCTTGTGCCACAGCTAAGAACCTAAATAGCCTTCAAGTGAGTAAACATTGCTGTATGTTATACTAAAAATAACTACTGAAGAAAAAAAAGAGGTAAATCTATCAATAAAAATATACACCTACATGTAAGAACAGTCAGAATCAATCAGGTTGGATGCAAACTACTGGTCACATGTACATGTATGTCATTAGTTAACCAGTTAACCATGATTTCTTTTAAATAATAGAAATTATATTATAAATCACTACACACATTTGGCTTTCTGATTGATCTTATGAAGCAGCATTGCACATGAATATTCTGGAGAAGCAATCAGTCTGTTCAATGAGACGCAGCCATCATGGCAGTAGGTGTTTGGAACAATTGTTTAGCACTTGAATCTGTGTCATGTATTACCTGTAATAGCAGGGCATGGCAGATATGCTTAGTACTTGAATCTGTGTCATCTATTACCAAGGTATAGCTGGGCATGGCAGATGCTTAGTACTTGAATCTGTGTCATCTATTACCTAGGTATAGCTGGGCATGGCAGATGCTTAGTACTTGAATCTGTGTCATCTATTACCTGTGTATAGCTGGGCATGGCAGATGCTTAGTACTTGAATCTGTGTCATCTATTACCTAGGTATAGCTGGGCATGGCAGATGCTTAGTACTTGAATCTGTGTCATCTATTACCTGTGTATAGCTGGGCATGGCAGATGCTTAGTACTTGAATCTGTGTCATCTATTACCAAGGTATAGCTGGGCATGGCAGATGCTTAGTACTTGAATCTGTGTCATCTATTACCTAGGTATAGCTGGGCATGGCAGATGCTTAGTACTTGAATCTGTGTCATCTATTACCTGTGTATAGCTGGGCATGGCAGATGCTTAGTACTTGAATCTGTGTCATCTATTACCTAGGTATAGCTGGGCATGGCAGATGCTTAGTACTTGAATCTGTGTCATCTATTACCTGTGTATAGCTGGGCATGGCAGATGCTTAGTACTTGAATCTGTGTCATCTATTACCTAGGTATAGCTGGGCATGGCAGATGCTTAGTACTTGAATCTGTGTCATCTATTACCAAGGTATAGCTGGGCATGGCAGATGCTTAGTACTTGAATCTGTGTCATCTATTACCTGTGTATAGCTGGGCATGGCAGATGCTTAGTACTTGAATCTGTGTCATCTATTACCTGTGTATAGCTGGGCATGGCAGATGCTTAGTACTTGAATCTGTGTCATCTATTACCAAGGTATAGCTGGGCATGGCAGATGCTTAGTACTTGAATCTGTGTCATCTATTACCAAGGTATAGCTGGGCATGGCAGATGCTTAGTACTTGAATCTGTGTCATCTATTACCTGTGTATAGCTGGGCATGGCAGATGCTTAGTACAGAATCTGTGTCATCTATTACCTGTGTATAGCTGGGCATGGCAGATGCTTAGTACTTGAATCTGTGTCATCTATTACCTAGGTACAGCTGGGCATGGCAGATATGCTTGCGTCCTTGTGGCGCAAGCTGACAATTAAGGCTGTTGTACAAAGGATGCACATACAACTAAACTGTTTTGGCAAAAGGGGTTATTTTGCTTGGCAACTTGGAGGAAACCATGCAGCTGCACTCTGTGCTCAAGGGACACTTGTGTAGCACAAGGTATATTCTTTAGGCCGAAACTAACTATTTGAAAGAAAATAATGAGAAAACTGAAATGTGAATTAGTTTTCTGACTAGAATTTTCCTAGAGCTGGTTGCCTGTAAATTACACTGTGTGACATGGCAACCCAACAATGCAAATTAGTCTGGAGGGTGCTAACGATCGCCCCAGTTAAAAAAAACATTGTTCTTAGCATTTTTAGTCTACTGATGCACTTCTATTCATCTAATGTAGGTATCAATTCATTTTTCAGTTTGTAATACATTATTAACATGCATACAATTAAATTCTGAAATGTTTTAATGTTTGCACCGCCATTGCTGATTTTTGTGTAGTTTACATTGCTGTATGTAATGCCTAGGAATAACTTCAGTCACATTTATCTTTTTCAATGGGAGTTAAACCAATGACTACTACTATCTGTATAGTTATGCAAACTCTATCTGTTCATTACTACTCACCATATCATGCACATTAATCCCAACTAACATTACATGTATGTTATACCTAACAAGGTTAATACTTAAGTGTACAATATTCCATAAAGGAAACAACTCTGAAAACTGGTTTACAAAATTTCACATCAAAAACGCATCCTATAGCTGCCGACTACAAACCAAGCATACAAAATGCCTCATTATTAATACCACTAAATACTTCAGTTTGACTAAATTTAGTTACTCTGTATACAGAGTGAATGCCTTCAAGATGGTAATAAATGCAGTGCCTAGTGGCAACAAATGTTAGTTGGGCAATAGTTAAATATCAATATTTAAATGTCTGAAACTCATGATTTAATTGCTATTTCATGAAAACATACTTTAATTATCCTCTTTTTCTCTCAAGAAAGTTTATACTTAGCATATACATACTTAGCATATAATTATACGCTCAAACAAATTCCAAACAATACATTGAAAAAAACTTTACTCTTTAAAGCTTCCTTAACTATAGGTTTGTAATGCTGAGCAATGCAACTTGCTGATAATTCAGAATATACAGAGTGAACTGCTGGGTTTAGGTCAGATGGCAAAAACACTGCTCCTAGCCCTTTCCCAAGAGTACACAATTTCATGTCACAGAAGATGATTACTAATCAAGTATACATACCAATGCCATCATTATATTTTATTGCCATTTTTAATTCTTTCAGGTTTAAATAACAATTTTTTCTTTTGATGCAGCAACCCCTGCTATATGTTACTCAATTGTAATACCAATTTTGTTCACTCCTCGCCCAATTATTTTCCTCCATAATTCATATTGCATTCCACTGTGACTATGGTTCCACAATCAACCAATGTGTACTTGTTGGATCCATATACTATGCTCTTATTACAATCCACTGTGACAATGGTTCAGCAATAAGCCAATTTGTATTTGTTGGATCCACACACTACATGTATATGCTCTTATTGCAACCCACTATGACTATGGTTCCACAATCAACCAATGTGTACTTGTTTGATCCACACACTATGCTCTTATTACAATCCACTGTGACTATGGTTCCGCACACTATGCTCTTACTGCAATCCACTGTGACTATGGTTCCACAATCAACCAATGTGTACTTGTTTGATCCACACACTATGCTCTTATTACAATCCACTGTGACTATGGTTCCGCACACTATGCTTTTATTACAATCCACTATGACTATGGTTCCACAATCAACCAATGTGTACTTGTTTGATCCACACACTATGCTCTTATTACAATCTATGTGACTATGGTTCCGCACACTATGCTTTTATTACAATCCACTATGACTATGGTTCCACAATCAGCCAATGGAGTACATACTGGATTGCCACACTCATCCCTTACTACAGTCCACTGTGACTATGGCTTTACAAACTCCCCACACACAATGTTTGACGTTCATGGAAAGGTCAAAATAATGCATGGACATTCTTTCTCTACAACCTTGCTTACAACCACATTTGGTTTCAAGAACTATTACAGTTGAACATGCTCATGTTTGAAACAGGAAGACAAATAAACATGGTATCTAAGACCTATTTATACTAATATTCCGCTTATACATTTAAATCAAAAAGTGCTCCCTTAAAAACTGAATATCTAAAGAAAATTTAGTATAAAAACAAGTTTGCCTGCTGAAACACACGATGCAGTTTCAAGTAATACAAGCCAGTCTTCACATTATCACACTCTTAGTTGTTAAGTGATCTAAGTAAAACATGACAAGGTAAAGTGCATAGTTTGGATACAATCTGTGAAAATCTTAACTGTTAAACTCAAGTTTATTGCTATAAGCATTTACAATCAATATATATAGTTAAACATGCCTGATAAACATCACTGCTAAATATAGTACAGAAAACAAAACTTTAGTTCAGTTGAATAGCTGGATTTAAATGAATGCAATAATGGTTTACACAAAGTAGTTTAATACTGGAAAAGAAAACAATTCACGTTAATAATTTTTTAAGATCATAGATGTATGAACAAAAAATCAAAATTAGTAGTAATTGCTCGATCACATAATACAATAATAGTTATATCATTGCATTTCATTTACCTGGATGTGAAGCCAAGTACTCTCAGAAAAGCAAAGTTAATCACTGTACCCAATGACCCCATGGAGAGAAGACAAGGAATGTAGGAAAGCGAAGTTAATCAGTGTAGCCAAGAACCCAATGAAAGAAGATAAGGAAGGAGGTATCAGTTTTAGATGTGGGTGGAAAACCCACAAAGAATTATTCCTGGAAAAAACCCCACAAAGTCAGGTAGGGTGAAAACCATCTCCATGTAGTGACCCCTGCATGATTCGAACCGGGTCCCAGATATGGAAGGTGGGAAAGAAATCACTATGACAACCAACCGTCAATGAAATTTTAAACCCAAATCTTAGTCCCCAAATTAATTCAGTTGAAATGCATGCATTCATTGTGACCAAATTTTAGCAAAATTACAACTGTACTTCACACAAAGATTCACTTCTGCTTTACTCCATGAGATCTTATTACAACAACTTCTCAACAGGAAAAACTGGCTCCAATGAACATTTATAACAAGCAATTTACTTTCCTTGCATGGGTAAATTCAGCTGATGGATTACCAAATTGCCAAAACCAATCTGACACAAAGTCAAACACAATGTGGTTACTAAGACATCCTATAACCAATGTATATTTTCCAAGACGATCGGAGCTTAATGATCGAAATGTGGAGTTGAAACCAACGGTTCTTTTCAGAACCACCCCAACTCACATAGAGATTATCATAACACGGTGTTACTGCAAACCTCTTCTTTGTAACAATATATTTTGATTTTGAAGCTTTGGCTAATCCCTTACCATGCATGCAGAGTGTGATACATATTCCAAGAAAACATAAAGACTTCAGGTAACATTCTTATTGATTTATGGAGTTGAGTTCATTACATGTACCTAAAAAGCCAAGTATGGTTAAGGATATATAAGGAATCCCCCCCCCCCCACTCTTTGTCCCGACAAGTAAATGCCTTGTTTTCCTTTGTGATATCAATCGTTGTCCTATTGTCCTATAATATTCCTAGATTCAAATACCACTACAAGTACACATGCAAACACTAAGGCGCCTTGTCAAGACTACCCCAATTATTCCTCCGCAGACAAGCTGCGGACTGGATGGCAACCGCATTGCAATGGACCTCAGACAATCCACTAAAGAACAGCCACGTGCAGTGAAGTACAGATAAGTTAAATGAGCTATCCATGTCTTGAACTACCGTTGGTATAACAATAAGTCTGATGAATAATTAAGTTCCATTTTCAGGTCATGAATGTCAGTAAAGAGTTAAATATCAGCGGCTTGCTCTCCCCAAAATAAAACATTTTCAACTCATGAACACCATCATCTTGGAAGTGGACAGGCCGCACCAACAAGACTATTGCACCATGTACTGCTATACTCTGACACACACTTTTGCAACTTGGTGGGATAATGGTATAATTCATTAAAACTGTTGAACAAAAACTGGAGCTTGTGATTTAATGGCTGAACCACTCAGGCCAGTGCGTTTCTGCGTAAAATTTGTGTCAGTCGAAGCTGTGAATGAAGAATACCATTTCCAGAATACATGTGTTTTCGTCATGTACATGTAACAAATGGAAGTGGAATAAATTACGTTTAGCTACAATGGCATCCGCCCTTTTTGCTTTTTGCCCTGCAAAGGAAAAGCCTTTGTTTACCATTTGCATTCCTCAGTGGTTCCGCTGGTCAGCTGCAATCATGCTTATTGATATTTAAATAAACTGGACCTCCAAGCAGCCTACCAGTCTCTCCACCATGCTGCTGGAATATTCATGTTTATTGTTAATGAGTAGTCCTGGCCGAAGACCTGCCCACTTGATAAGGGTCCTTTTGTTATCGAAGTCAGCGTGATTCTGCGGTTATGACAAGGCGCCTAAATCTATGCATTGACAGAGATCGGCTGTGGGTTCTTTGGACAGAGTTGGCCCTTGACATCATAACCTTCTGTTGTTTTATGACAAACTTTGCTGACAAAACACTGGCCAATCTATCTTTATGTTTTTTGAACTAGTCTAGCAGTTGTAGTGTTTGATTAATTGGAAATCAGATATTCCATTACCCCTTTCTTTGACTCCCAATTGCAACCCCAGCCCCTATTTGAGATTTTGAGGTTTGCATCATCTGCTCATGGTGGAAGTAAGAATGAAGTTGTGGCTTCAGACTCAATGTTGTTTTTGATCTTCAGACTTCAGCTCATCTCTTGAAATTATAACATACTCCATTCAACTCCATTCATGAACAAATCCTCTCGTTTGCACGCATAAACATTCCTTGTTTGTATAGTATGTCTGAATACAAGTAAAACAATACCCAAAGAATAATACCATGAGGATCCACAAAACAACAATAGTATAACAAATTATAACAAATTGTAACAATTCAAAACAATACAATGTTCAATATTTTACTTACAAGGGTCCAAACAGTTTAACACAAAATTTCAACAGTCCAAATTGCATTAACTCAACTTATCTGGCCAAACAAAACACACTGACTCATAAATGAACTGATATACATGGCTTTGTGACGGACGTCATCTTAGCTGATGGGATATGCAGCAGTTTGGTGGCAAATTAAATATAGATTTTATGTTACATTATATTTTAACAAAAATGTAAACCTTTCCAACAAATTAACAATCCTGAAAGCAGAAAGTCATCCGGTAAAAAGTAAATACTTAAGATTAAACTGGACCAAAATGTTATATTTTAGCACACATGATAAACAAAACATTTATTAATCTTAAAACTGTACAACTGAATTTGCAGGTAAAAGACCAAATCTTTGGCAGTTTGAGCATCTGCCACCCTGAGAATCAATCCATTAACATAAAATACTGTAGAATGAAGTAGGTGGGATGAACAACCCAGACTTAACAATCTACATAATGAGTTGCACTTTCCCGATAAATTACTCAGAAACCTAGACAAGGTTTCAACTATATACAAACATAAAGAGATAATTGTATCATTTCAAACATGACACTGGAGGAGTAACACCACTGACACTACAGAATACAGCCCAACATCTGGCAATCTTCAACTTGCAAATATATGTGCTCTAATATTAACGTTAGTACCTCAGAGAATAATGCAAACGCATGCAGTCATTTCACTCAATGATCAAACTTTCTAAAAGTACATGGGAAATTTCTCTATACTTATATCACAATGTAAAATAGTAGGTATAAATCTTTGAAATGAGTGATTTAAACTATCAATGATTGTTAGTGTGTTAGACTTTACTCTTTATTGCTGGACTGGTTGGATGTTTGGAGAGCTTCCGATTCATCAATATCCTTCTCTTCAGATGAAGCTTGTTCCTTAACCTCTACCATGGGTTGCTTACATTGCTCTGCTATATCTTGCCAGTGATCCCGATTTGCTTTGCAGCCAAGGAGTAAAGGTGTCATCTTTTCAGAGGTTTTCGATAGTGCCTTTATAAAAGTGCAATCATTATTGATGGGCAATTAATAGGTTTCAGGTTATTAATCATCCATTAAGCAATTGTCAATTCAACAATTACATTTTTATGCAGTCGTCAAAGAAATACTTGAGCTTGTTTTATTCAATAAAATAAGTAAACTTGCAATTAAAGTAACAACTGAAGAGTATACTTGTTCAAAAGAACTTGTTTTAGCCAAACCCTATATGAAAACATATCTTTGTTGTGCCTTATTTGCTGAATAATGAAGAAAGCAAAAATTACAAAAATGTCTTTAAACTCTTTTTACTTCTTGTGACAACTACAAGTAAGTTGAGGGGCTGTAACGAATGTGACATTTAATATTCATTATCATCAAGAAATTAGGTATGAAGAGAATTTTTATGTTAACTTTAAGCACATTTCTGTAAACATTTGTTTTTATATTATATTCCTGTTTTTATTTCATCATTCATTGGAACATGTCCCCCTCACTTTATAGACTGGAGGGAACAGCATATCAGATGTCCCCCTCACTTTTTGATCGACCGCATTTGACATTTGACAAAAATTACACACCATTTTTCTTCGTTTTTGTTTTTTCCCCCTGATAGACCACATACAGAATGGTATTTTGGGCATTTTTGCGTTTCTATGATACAGACAATTAATGACAAGTTTCGTCCGAGACATGAACACAAATATTCCGCTTACATTAATTGTTGGCATTCAAGTTGTCAGAGTCGATTGGTGATAGTTTGTTTTTAATTGTTTTACTGTTACTTTTTCGCGTTCTGACTTAGTTTTAATTCCTCATCAAACCTGTGGTCTGCACATGTTTTGCGAAATGCTGCACGAGTCGAGTGCGCAAGAAACGCCCTGTGTTAAACTATGTTATGTAAGGGATTAAGATTAAGAACCCCCCCCCCATCTTTTTGACAAATGCCTTTGTATTTTTTTCATTGAAACAGTTGGATAAAAGAGAGTTAATGTGAAAAGTGAAAAATGTGTGTTGTAAAAGTTAAAAGCAATGTGAGCTTGAGAGAGAGAGAGAGAGAGAGAGAGAGAGAGAGGACGTGTTGCATGTGAGTGTTAGGTTTGCCGACCAAAGAGTGTGGTGAGGTGAGTGGATACAACCACCTTATCGGTATTGGGCCGGCCAACCAAAGTTATGGCCGAAAGCCACCTTCGGTACTCAGTCAAGTGATTTGACCAATCTCTACAGCAACGGCAGCTTGAAGCCAAAGACTCCTCTCCAAACTAAATATCGTAAGTTGTTTAGAACGCTTAGCGTGTTGCCGATGTGGCGGTTTCAGTCTTCCGCCGTGTTCAGTTTTCCGGGTGACGTAGCCGGATATTTCAGCAAGTAGTTCGAACAGTTTTAGCTTTCCGGCGTGTTCAGTTTTCCGGGTGACACAGTCAAACAAACTTACTGCCGCGAGTACCCTGGCGAGTACTGTAGTTCTCTCGGTGACCCCAAATTGTTTCTATTTATTATGTTTCTTTTCTGTTTAGTCACATTCGCTTGTCCCATCTTTACATGTATTAATGTGTACAACTTTAAGCAGGTCACACTGCCACAGGTTAAATACAGGATAATTTGCTTCGTCTTCACACCAAATTTTCTCATACGATCCACGCGTTCGCTGCTCGTTGGACTCGTGGACGCCGCCATGACAGCTACCGGAGAGTAACACGGATGACTCAATACGGCACTAAAAATTTACTACTTTCGCTTGCTTTGCGCAGGCATCGCATGACGTAATGTTACTGTATTTGGTCATTCGGAAAACTGAACACGGCGGAAAGTTGAAACCGCCACACCGGCATTCACAACTTATATCTCACAGTAGACTAACTACCGCATAGAGCACGGCAGCATATCACATGCAGAAGCCTAAAAAGAGGGTGCCTCACGATGATTGTATTAAAAACTGCACTTGACATCGTAGCAATCCTCCTGCGGACGCAAGTTTTATATACATGCGTACCGATTCCCATAAAGCCTGCCAATACACCATTATAATAAGTTACGGGTACGCTAACGATATTATCTCGACATAAGTCGACTTATGTATGATTAACTTACAAGTCGCGTGTGTGAACGTATGTCAACGATCGTATAATGTACAATTTTCGCGGAACATATGAGCCACACCCTGGCATACGCAGGCATGAGAATGGGTGATGATAAAAAAAAAGGAAAAAAATTCAGTTGATTGGAAATGTCAATATTCCATCATATTTGTGTGCGAAGCACACAACACGACCGCGCAGCGCGAAGTCCCTTACGGCCGGGGTCCAGGGCCCGCTTAAGGGCCCTAGGAGCTCTGGGTATTTTAGAAGCTCTGTGGTGGTCTCTGATGCATTTCTGACACCTATTTTTCCAGGTAGAAGTGAGCTACTTTTGTGTGATTTTTCCTCTTTTTTTTTTTAATAATAGGTTTAAGGGAAAAAAAGGAATGTAAAGCTCAAGTAATTCAAACAATTTTGGGTTCGCTAGCGATTTTGTTACAATTCCGAAAAAAGAAAGGGGGAAAAAAATAATAGTAATAATATTTTTTATTTTTTTGACGATCTTATCCCTTATTTCTGCCCTTGAAAATGCTTTTTTTTCTCACCAACAACCATTTTTATAGGTTCTTGATTTGAAATTCGGTTGTGTAAAAGAAATTCTTTTGCAATTAAATGTTTGTGATTTTAACGATCCGTCGGCGACGCACATTTTAAAATATATAAAGGCCTATATATTTGGCGAGAGCGATGTGTTTTAGACCCCAACATAGAAATAGAACCAATGAAGAAAGCACGTCGTCCGGACGTACAGTGTGTTCGCTGGTTCCCATTATATCTTTCGCTGGTTGTGAGGCAATAACAGGTACCAGTTTACCATGGCCTGCCGGCGATCTCAGATTCGTGCCGCGCCGCTCATTGGTTCGTGTGCAAACCTGCACGTAAACAGTACACAGTACACATGGTGCAAACACGTGCATTGTTTTTTCAGTAGTCTTTCAAAAGTCTCCACACGTGTTATCTTTGCTGCAGCAGCAAGCGCATTACACGCAAACATTATTGAACCGTACCACTATAAACGAAGCAGGGAATGAGGCAAGTTTATACATCTGTCGCTGCTGCTGCTGCATGCATGCGCGATGCCAGGAGACAACAAGCCGTAAATTGGGCCAGCTGCTGGACGGCAATTTATTGTTTAGGTGCCGGTATTTCTTGAACGACGTGTGGGGATCCGCGATAATAACAATTACAAAGGTAAACTTACATTGTCTGACTAGAGAAGAGGGATTAGAGAAATCCAAATGTATACCCCCAAAAACCTACCCCCCGAATTTTATAGCAAATTCACATCGAACTCGGAGACCACATATTTTGAAGTGAAAAATCCGGAATTCCGGAAAAATCCGGAAGATTCTCATGCCTGCATACGTTCAGAATTGTTGCGCATGCACAAAATATCTTGTAGACCTCGCCTTACAACGACGTATATCAGCTTTTTTCAGCGTGCTCTTAACTTACAAAACTTACCCATAACATTCAAGGTACGCCAGCGTATTTGGCAAAATTGCCATACGTCTGCATACGCTGACTAACACGTCAAGGTGTGACAGGGCCTTTAGATGGCCTAATTAGCCTAAACAAGCAGAGTTTGGGAAACTGCCTAGATGGACTTAGATTTATGAGGTTTCCTCCTCTTAAATATTTGATGTACTATACCTCACACATATTCATGACCAAGAGTCGAGTTCTCATTGGTCCATTCATCATCACGTGCCAGGTGTTAATTTTGCTAATTCCCAAGCACGCAAGTGAGTATTCACGCAAGTGGTAAATGCGCAAGACAAGTAATTCTACTTGTCATGCGCATTACCATTGTGCGACGTCATCCCCGGTGCTATTCTACTTGTTGCACTTTACGATCGTGGTACTGTTGTACACATGCGCGCACGAACATCGCTCTAGCATTATCCATCGCATGAACAAACTTATCATGGTTCATTTTATTTCACATGGCGTAATTTTTCCTTGCTCCAAACAACTGAATCATGTATGTGTAGTAAAACAAATATAACATGGTTTATTTCTGGTGACTAGTAGATAGGAGCTCCCCTCCCTATTGGAAGTAGACAAACTAGTTCCCTCGGCTTCGCCGTGGGAACTAGTTTGTCACCTTCCAATACATGTACCTTGGGAGCTAATATCACCTAGTATACATACCTCATATACTGGCATGCATATAGAATCCACAAAACCCACTTGCATCTTGGGTAAGAGATGTAGCTTTTCTCTGTTCATCATATCCTGAAATATAAACAATACAATTCCTCAACAGCTTATGAAATGCATGTATATAATATTTAGCAAAAAAACACAATAAAGATGACTTTATTACAAAATAAAGGATGAACTTTGTGGCATGTTGTTGGACAAGTGCACATTCCATTCAGTTGAATCTGCATGTCAAACCAAATAACGCAAATTCACATTTCACATTATGCTACTTCAGAGTAACTCTTGAAGCAAGAGTTTTAGAAGTTTGAGTTTAGTTGTTATTATTAGGATTGATGAGTGTCACATTCCAAAACAAGTTTTTTTTAAAGTACTAGGCTTTACTATGTCTATCACTTGCAACAGGCATCCATTATTTTGATGCAAATGGTTGCCATTTCACATAACAAGGGAAGTAAGAGATGTAACGTTTCAATTTTTGGTGCCTACAATCAGTTTAAAGGACCTCACTGCTCATTAAAACCATTATTGGGTGAATCTGTTTCCATATAAAATAAAGGATCCATATGTGATGAATGATATACCAAACACCCTTAAATAACCTCCATTTGTTTACATACCTCTGGGGTTTTGTTAAAATTCTGTCTTTCAAGATCGCCTTGCTCGAAGAACTCACCAAAAATAAGGTGGGCCACCTTTAAACAAAAAAATTAAGTCCTTTTAAAAAAAAGAATGTTATCACTTTGAATAATAATAATTTAAAAAATACTTTGAGACATTTATATAGCATAATGCAAGAGCCTCTATGCACAACATAAAACAATTAACAAATATAATAAAAGCAATTGTAACAAAAGAAAGATTCAAACAAATGAGTGTTTAAAAGTCCCTTGAAAACTTGAAGAGAGCCAGCTTGGCAAATATGAAGAGGTTAGTCGTTACCAAGGTGCAATGAAGTAGAAAGCTCTTTGACCAGAGAATTTATTAGAAAGAGTAGTTTGAGTCAGTAGGGATTGTCCAGCAGAACGAAAAGAAAGAACAGGAATGTATTTATGCAGAAGAGCAGATCTTTAGACAGGAGATAGGCCAAGAAGAGCTTTGAAGGGGGGGGAGATTTAATTTATACACCATAAGTAAATTGATCAGGAGCTGATAGTATTCTTGTAAGATGAGGTGAAATATGCTGAGAACAATAGAAAATTGTGCCATGGTGATTGAACTCATTGATCAGAAAGTCTTGTGAGAAGAGAATTACATGGTTGAATAATTGACTGTCCATGTGTTAATTTCAGTCAAGGCCAAGTCAGGAGTAGCCGGATTAAAAGTCAGATAAAACTGAGTATAATCTGCATAATAATCTGAATCCATCTACCGTCCGTTCATCCATATACAAATGTACATGTAAGTAACAGGTCTGTTTGTGTCTGAATAGATCAGGCTGCAAATTTCCATACATCCTTTTTTCCATCTGCTGATCATACTCAAGGGGGAATGATTTTTTTATTTTCTTAGTATTTCAAAATTTCCTTCAATTCACATACTTTTTTGAAGGTATGAAAACGCGGCTAATGGTTTACGATGGGTGTCTTCGTCATCAACAGACCTCCTCTGGCCGCACGGGATATGCTACATGGGATATGCTACTGCATGCAGTTATTAGATGGTACAACCAGTGTTGTAGCCACGGTGGGCGGTGCCTACCCAGAACTAACACATTTCACGCAAAATACACTGTGATGCCCAGCACAGATTTCCCCAGATTGCACACTTCAGCAATGATGGCCACATATCTAAACACGAACCGCTCCCCCTTGGTGGACTAAAAAGGATAACAATTGATCTAGCTACCAGACAATGTGGATCTCAAATCAGAAGAAAACACAACATTTCCATTATTATTTTTATTTTCTGAAGCCATCAAACATTTACCTCAACCAATCACCACATGAAAATAAAATAATGTTTTTTGCAAGAAATAATAACAAGAACTGCAACATAGACAAGAGACAAACATAAACAAATCACATCAATCACAAATGTGTACATGTGAAAACAATAACCATGTTGAAATACAATAAACTCAAAAAGATATGACACTGACCTTTTTTTGCACATCCCAGGGTTTAGTGATTGCAGATACATCTGATGCAGTCATCATCATTCCACGTAGTAAATCTTTATGATCGTCATCATTCCAGTCATAATGACCCTCTTCAACAAGACTGAAGAATTCACCTCGGTACCTTCAATCATTGCAAATACATTAAGCATATGTCAAAAGTCAATGAGCTGGACATTGTGACCAAAGGGGTTCAATAACGACAGGCTTCTGGGGGGAATCCAATGAAAAATCACACACCAAGTTTTACGCTGACATTTGAGTTCTTATTGAGTTATAATTTGCATGCAGGCACACACGCACATGGAATACAAGCCATATAGCAACAACGCAACCAACCACGGACACACACTATAGACCCTACATGCACACACGCACCCACACACACACACACTCAGAAGCACATGCCGGGACAGTATACCCCTACGGTGGCTAGTTCACCAACCGCGGCAACCAACCGGCAGCGGTAAAACAAATATTTCATCAGACTCACTTGAAATAAAGTGCCAAGTCAGTGGCCAGTATGGCATGTTCTAGGATTCTCATTGCATGACTGTACTCCTCTGCTGTCAGATTCAGAAATATCTCGTTCCCCTTTAGAAAATTGATAATAGTGAGCACAAGTTAGGCAACAATTGGAATCCTCTGTCTTACTGTATGTACAAGCCAACTCGCTAAAAGAATACATGGGAAATGGTTTGTTACAGCAACACATTAGGATTTTTAAGAAGTTGGGCCTTGCAGAGTTTTAAAATCATCCAACCACCACAATTTGCCATTCTGTTGAGCCTTACAATCTAATTTTTAATTTACCAACTTAATTTTTGAAGGAAGCTTCAGTTGTCTGATATGAAGACGTTTGGAATGGACTGTAAAAAGAACCTGCTAAGTAAGAAGATCCCGATAATGAGGAGAAATTTATCTTATGTGATTGTTATCTTATATAGGATTTGAGGCATTGCATGGTGAGGTTTCAATGTATATTTGTGTGTATCTACTTGCCAGGTTGAGTTTGTTCTTTTAAGAGAGCTGTCTTTCTGTATTAACTGCTCTAGTCATCGTCTCCTGATGATGACTAGAGCAAGCTAGTCAAAACGTTGAGACCAATTTAAGAAATGACCTTCGCGGTAGTGTAGCTAATTACGATCCTATAAGCTAAAGTAGTAGTCCCAGCCAATTTTCTATACCTCTGCCCGGGTAGTAGTTGAAAAGCAGGACAGTTCTGTCAGAACTGAGAAGTTTTCCGAACAGTCCGATAAATCTACTTTGTGGTAGTAGAATACAGAAAGACAGTTCTCTAAAGAACAACCTCTACTCAGCAAGTAGATACACACAATACCGCAAACCAAAATATTGATTGTTGTCTTACCACTACAAAAACTTGACCAGCTCAAAACATTTTAACAAACACAACTACATGTGTAATACATTATCAATTCGCCATTGCACTATGCTGAATTGCACCATGTGTTGCACTTACATTTTTTTTATAGCATTAATCACCTTTTATAATGGCAATGCCTTTCACATGGTGATTTGTGATTATTAAAAAACTTTCTAGCATTCCCATAAGGATACAGGTAAATAGTTCTGCAACTGCCAAGTGCACAAATCTGAGGCTTTTGCCAACCAGTAAAGTCTGTACGTATGCTAAATGTAGACCTTAATTTGGGGGTTTTAAGCTGCCAAGAATAAAACCAGTAGAAAATTCTTTTCTACGTGAAAGCCAAGATATTAAAGACCTGCTTGAACAAATATGCCAAGGCGTGAACTTTGCTGAATTTCATTTAAAATGTTTTCAATCAATAAGGAAATGGAGTCATATGACTATAGAGTCATACATGTAGGACTATAATAAGATGTTTGTGGTAAAAAAAATAATTTTGAATACCCTTATCCAGCACTTTTCTGAAAGATTCGCGAAAAGCTCCGTTACGTCATCACTCATATTTACGTCATCACTCATATTATGTCATAGTTGGGAGCTCCAATTTGTATAGCCACTTTGTTGCAGCGTGGAGGTATAACAAAGAAAACTTCCAGACATGATGCAAAGCATACGTGCACCATCAACGGCAGAAGTGTTTTTAGATTTTTTGAATCTTGAGGTTGAGGCCTAGTTTTTAAATCGATAGTTACGAAAAATTCAGAAGTGTACACATATCAAAAGTACATTTAAATGGTGAGCAAACGCATCATACACAAGTAAAAAATAACGCTTCTGTTAAAATAATTCCGCTCAAGTAGCTGTTTAAATGTTTTATTTTTTATGCTTGGTACAAAGGCCCGCTCGCATTATAAACAACACCCAGGCTTTAATGATAAAAGCCTTTCGCATTGAAAAAAATCTGAAAACGTACATTTAAAATAATTAGGCTAAAATATTTCACCTAAGAAGAGGATCTAGATTGATGGATAAATATTTATTTTTGCGAATTTCCCTTTTAATCACTTGTTGAATGCAACTTTTTGAAAATTAATAGTTTTCTTCTTGATCTCTCTTTGTGGATATCCAAATCGATGGATCCAGTTTAGATTTCATGGCAACATTGAAATTAGAGCTGGTTGATCTACCCATTGACTAGATCTCAAATGACAAAGGAGATTAATTTCAAACGAATTGAGATAATGTTACCTTGCTATGGATTATCATGATGCATTGATCAAAATGATGGTGCTCCATGGTTGAAGTTGAATATAGCTGGGCCAAAGGTGATTCAGACCTATTATAAACACATCATCATGGATTTATTAAACAGTTCCATCCGAATGTCCTTTACTTTCCAGTACCTGCCAATAGTTTTGGAACACCATCACACACTTAAAAAAGGTTTTGGAATATTGCTGTCAAAATGAACCCTGACTAAGCACTGTAAAAACAACAAACATTATGAAAACAAGTTTGCATGGCAAGCCCTCTTTATTTACCATGACTCGGGTATCCCTTCAGGCGATTATAGTCCATGGCCGCAAATTGCCATTATGCATGCTAGATCTTGCACTTCTTAGCGCTAAGAACAATAAGAAACAATCGTGGATGCTTATCAACCTTTTATGATTCTGGTTTATGAGACAAAGAACAGAGTCTAGAATTTGGAATTACACAACTCACTCAGATTCATTTTAACTGTTGATTCCAGCCCCTTTTTATACCTGGGCAGCGACGAGCAATACTTTGAGTACATGTATGATTCATGATACAACGAGCCTTCAATACATCCTCTGCATTAAACTCATCCCTCAAAAACATTTCAGAGTCTATTATTATGTCAAGGCTACAGACATTTAAGAGTATACACAGCATGTATGCACATGATTAAGTGCATTCGGTTTGCGTTTCATTGAAAACTCATACATACATATTTACACATCATCTGGCGTTTAGCGGTTAGGCATCAACTCCACTATATGATCTAAGAGGTTTAGATAAAACCCTTCCCAACAACCAGCTTAGTCTTCAAGGAGGATTTTCATGTCTCCTTACAATACATTTGTCAGGAACTCATCAACAAATGGTACTAAGAATGGTCCTTGAAGGCAACTGAAGAAATGTGTGTCTTTCCAGCACACAAGCCCTACAGACATTAAATACATTTTCAACCGCAAAACGTCTGCAAAAATCATTTTAAAGCAATTCTTGAAAGAAACAAAGAAAAAGAAAAATGAAAAGCAAGACGGCAAGTTTGCCAGGTTAAACTATTGAGTCAACTATTGGCTGCCAAGAGGAGGAGGAAAACGCAAAAAAAAAATGAAATTGTGGCAACCATCCCATATTCCCCAAGTTGTTCAATTCAAGGTAAATAAAGCATTACAATACTATCTAAAAAGGCTTTCTAAATAGTGAAGAATAAGGCTTTTCAGTTTGTAATTGTTCTTAGTAAGAATTGGCTTACAGGTGACAAAAATGTTTAAAAGTAACTTTAACAATATATCAACAACTTACATGATCTGATAATTATTTGTAGTTCCTCTATGATCCAGGTCATGAGACAAACAACCAACCAGCAAAGCCAGGCATTCTAGATCTGATAGTATACCATGCATGCCTCCATTCTGAAACAGGAACAAGTAAATACCATACCTTGGGTTTAAAACAACGTTAGTGTCTGAACCTGATATGTGAACTGCTCCCAATGCATAGTTGGATCCATCATGTTTTCAATCACTCCAGTCTAACATTAGTCATGGTTGCTGGTATCAATTGTTTACATTAATGCTACTGTTGTGAATGGCGCTATAATAGCAACATTCGGATATATAATTACGGATAGGTGTGTCGCACCGCTCTGAAGCCTGGGGGTTTGGAGAAGCTCTAAGAGACACACAAGCAGACAGGTTGGTTTCAGGAATACGACTGGCGTGGCCAGGGCTTGCGTGGTGCTTAGTGCACGCCCCGGTCACGCCTGACTGGTTTATTGCTAATCTCAGTGGTGCACTAGCACATTACAACATTCCTTCCTGTTTTATTATTTTATAATAAGTGCGAATGCTTATTACTATTTGAACATACAAAATTCCAACTTTACAAATCAAAAAGTAAAACTCTGCAATATTAAAGAAAGCAGGAAGGATGAGTTAGATAACCTTCCATAAAATTGTCGTTTATCTTCTAACCAGACCTGTAGATAAAGCTGCTGGGGTCGGTTTGCTTTTCGGCCCAGTTATTATTTTCCTTCTTCTCCCTCTATTATTTACAGCCATTATTTACTTAACAACTTAACAAGTTGTTTCAAAAGAAAGCTCCTTTTTTTTCTTCTCTTTTTCTCTTGAAAAAACTTGTAAGTGCTATTTCCAATGAAAACTCCTTTGTTTTTCTCTACGAAACCTGTACAAATTGTTTCCAAAGAAAGGTTTTTTTTTAAGACTCTTTTTCTCTTGATAGCTTGTAAATTGCTTTGTGAATGAAAAACTCCCCTTTCTTTTTGGAAGGGGGGCGAACGCAGGAGTTTATTTTTTATAACAATAACAACTGTTTTTCCCAGTCGTTTATACATGAAACATGCCATATACAAAAAATATCGAGTACTTTTCCCCTGTGTTTGCTAAAAACCAACAAGAATCAAGAGAAAGAGATATTTTATTGACTTAACCAAACTATTTAACCAAAATTTACACCAAAAAGCCGGACGGTATTAGTGTAGCACTGGCTTAGCACATCTTCCATGTGCCGTCCTCGGATCCGGGCGACCTCTTGACCGACGATTTCCGCCATTGTCGGATTGCTGAAGGTTAAGCTGGGCGGTGACCAAGGCGGCAAGAAGTACGGCAAGTCCGTCTCTAATAGCAGACGGTCGAGGGGGATCATCCTTGCTACCTCTACTAGCTCCAGTACATTCCAGGTGATTAGAGGTGTTAGGCCAATGCACAGGTTTGGAAACCTCCTGCACCAATTTCGGCCGTTCTTCCAGTTATTGGTGTAGCAGTGAAGATGTATCTTCCACTGCAGAGGGAGAACTTCTGTAACGATCTGTAAGCAGTCGTCCTCGGCATCTCGGCAGTGGGTTATCACAGGTTTGTTGAGCTCAACAGCTAGCTTCAGAAGTCGCCGGAAGACGGACTGTTGGATGGATTTAAACCTTTCATGACCCTGAATAATCTAATCCCACTTCTCCCAGGGCACAGGCCATCGGATGTTGCAGCGAACGCTGGATTATCCGATCTGTGTCCAAAGAGATGTGGCGGGCATGTTTAGGATGAAACCCTACCGCAGCAAAGACATACTTGTCGTCGACCAACTCTCTCCAACGTTTCTCATCCGCCAAGGTTTCCCCCGGAAGTTGGAAGTGTCGATCTCTGTAAGGAATTCGGTGAGGGTGCCATTATTTTGCGCTCTATGTAGGAGTCGATCAATGTGACAATGGGCATCAACGTAAAACAATGGAGACTCCGGTACTTGGGGAAGAATAGGAGATACCTGAGGAAGGGGTGGCTCTCGAGAAAGAGATGACTGCGTTGTTGATGGGGGGCACAGCGCTAGTTGGGGATCTGGTGGAAGGGGCGACTCCTGAGGGAGAAGCAACTCCAGTAGTGGTGGGGGGACCAGTGAGAGTAGTTGTTGCAGTGTTCTCTAGTGGAAAACTGATGATGAACGCGATGGAGATATAATGCACCTGTTGTGAAGCTCCGCCAGACCAATAAAGTTGTCGTAGGCATCCCATACTTTAATTTCTTCGGCACTAAACTCGGCGTTTCTGTCGGCAAGTTCCCGAGAACAGATAAATTGAAGAAGATCTTCCGAGGAGACCACGTGCAGGGCATTACAAATGTGATGCATAAACCCGTCGACGAGATGTGCCAATTGTGGAAGGTGTATGGTAACGTCGAATGGGCCATGTAGGCGGCAATGGCTCACTATCTCCCACTTTCGGCAAACCCAACAAGACGGTAACGGTAGTAGAAACCACCATGGACTGTTGCAGATATGCTGACGCACAACATGGCATTTCATTTTGTTGGTCTTAAACCCACACCCTTGCTGGCTACAGGTGGACTTATAGACTTTGCTTGTATTACGAGGCTCTGGTCGTTGTTCCTCTGTGTGCTCGTTCGGGGTGACTGCAACAATGGCTAGTGGGTCCTCACTAGCCTTCATGACAGGCATCTCTGGTTCCTCTTCGGATGGGTGCTCGTCATAGTCGAGTATATTCTGCTGAGCTGGAAAAATAAGGTGTTAAAGGGGGCATTGTCTTTACATTGCTTTTATTTCAAATACAAGATTCACAAAAACACTCAATTTTTTAAGCGTTAAGACTCATCTTAACGTTTAAAACTCATCTCTAAACCTAACGGGAGGTTTAACTAGTCTACCACTCCTTGTGGTGTGCCTAATTAGGGGGTCAACCTTTTCAGCAAGTGCCATATTCTCTGTGGCAACATGCTCAATTCGGGGTTCCACCTGAGCAGCAAACGCCGCGTCAGTGGTATATATACTACTATTTGCTTGAAAAAGGGAATGTAGACCAACCTCGTCTTCTACGGATTCATTCTCTACCAAACCACTAACCAAAAAGAACTTGTTTTGAGCTTTACGGAGCCAAAGTGGAATTTCTTTGCTGTTGCAAAGTTTAATTAGATCATGGTGGACAATCTCGGTTCTTTTTCTTCCTTGAATTTTGTACAGAACTGGTGAAATAGATTTGACCACTAGTAAAGGACCGCGCCATATTGGCTGCAGTTTCTGTGACTGGCCAACTTTTGGGGCTTTGTTTAGTTTGTAAACCAAGTCGCCTTCGTTAAATGAGCTCTGATTGGTGTTATGGTCATATTGTCTTTTTTTGTATTGTTGTGATCCACCAATATTAGCTCTGGCTATGACGTGAACTTTACGCATGCGCTCTTTCAGATTTCGTACATACTGAAGAGGAGAAGCAGTTGAAGTATTAGCATTTGGGATGTCAAAAACGAGTTCTATTGGTTGTTTTACCTCCCGTCCGAGTATCATTAAATTAGGTGTAAGCCCAGTGCTGCGGTTTGGGAGAGAACGTATCGCTGCTGTAAGTAAAGGCTGGTCTTCATCCCATTTTGCGACACCATCCTTTAACTGACACCTAATGGCTTAAAGTAATGTTCTGTTATATCTTTCAATCTGCCCGTTTGAACATGGGCGGTAGGGGGTTGTCCTAGTTTTAGAATATCTCAAGCAGACTACATATTGAATCAAAAAGAGAACTTGTGAAATTTCTGCCTTGATCGGTGTGGATTTGATCTGGGCATCCAAATCTGGATATGAAATCATTAACAACTACATTAGCAATGCTTTCTGCAGTCGTATTTGTTATGGAACACCATTTGTTTATCAATTGACTGAGTTTGTGTCTTGCAACTGTCATCTGGTAGTTTGTCAACAGCGTTAACATTCTGATCAGCAAGCAGCGAACGCCAGATTGGACTGATCAAAGTGTTATCGCTGCACGCAGACATATTTGCATTCGTAGCGGCAGCGGGCCCATGCCTTTGTTCGTTAAGTTTACACTCCAAATGAGTTGGTAAGTTTACAGGCGTTGCAATTTGATGCACGGCCAATGGAACGACATCATCAACATCTTCGTTGAATCGGTCCCACTGTTCATGGATTCGCGCACAGAAATGGCAACCACCACATGGGAGATCTTTGACTTTACAACCCGCATATATGTAGTAGAAATTACAAAATGGAGCATCGCAAAATGGAGCATCGCAAGGTACTCTTGAAAGAGAATCAGAGTTTGTATGTTTTATTCCCTTTCTATGAAGTATGACCATGTCATATTGACTTAGTTCTTCTATCCACCTTGCATGAGCATACCTGAAATTAGTTTGAAACGCATAAGCCAGGCGAGACTGCTGTGATCTGTCCTTACATAAAACTTAGGCCCCAAAAGGTAGTGACGTAATTGTCTGGTAAATCTAACTACAGCTAACAGTTCTTTGTGCGTTGTGCAATATTTTCTCTGTGACAGAGAAAGTATAAAACTGCCGTAACTAATAACTCGTTCCCTAGTACCTTAAACTTGAAGGAGATATGCCCCAATGGCGAAGTCGGAGGCATCCGTATCTAAGATAAATGGCTCGTCACTATTGTTCTTAGGAAATGCTAAAACTGGGCTAGTTGTTAGTACACTAATCAAGTGGCGAAAGGACTGTTCGAGTTCATCCTGCCATATGAACTTGGTGTTTTTCTTTGTGAGATCGTATAGTGGTCTAGCTAGTTTTGCTAATGTGACTTCTGTGATAATTAGCAAGCCCCATAAACCTTTCTACATCCTTTTTCGAGGCTGGCTGAGGCCAGTCTCTGACTACTTCTATGCTACTCGGGTTAGGTGCAATACTGACTTGACTCACTAGTTTGCCAAGGAAAACAACATAATCCTGAAATAAAAGACATTTTGCTGCCTTTAGTTTCAGGTTATGCTGCCGGAACCTATCTAGTACTTTACCTAACGTACTCATTGTGTCGAGTAGGGTTCAGGAGAAGAGTAATTCATAGCCCTAGTCTTTACGCTTGCCAAAACTTGTTGCATATTTTCATTGAAATCTGACCGGTCTACCTGAATGTCTATGTTGTCCTTCCCAGTCTTATTAACTTGTATTTGTTGTACACTTTCGTGAGTTTTCAAAGGTAATTCGTGGATCTCGAATTAGTGGATCTCGTTCCTTACTTCCGGCTCTTGCCATGCATAACAATCAAGTGCCTTGCCAGTCAACGCGCCAACTAAATTAAGCAATTTATGTTGTTCGTTCCACTGACAACACTGAGCAATGACTTCGAACTTAGCTGTAATTGCATGAAAGTCTGTACTCCCATCATATGGAGTGATCTTTGGGATCGACTGGCTCTTGGGCTGGCTCGTACTAGCGAACGCCGGGATCAAGTCAGACCCATAAGCAATTGGTTTTTGACTGGCAGTTATACTGTTGCCATTGTCAGTGGTAGCCATTGTTACCGGATTAGTAATGCTAGGCTTTGCTTTGGTCTTTGTTGCAGGATTCAATAGATGCGCCGGGAGGGGTGGAGCTTTTTCCTTAATCACCTTTAGATTAGCGTCTATAATGGCATCACCTGTTTGCTCAATTGTAACGGACTGGGCAGTAGAAATGTGGCTGGGTGGCACGCTAACTTGGGGTTTTTTATCTAGCGACTCATGCTGTACAGCTGGAATTTTAATTTGCGCGGTGGCACCATGCGGCATTGTGTCACCCTTTATTAGATTTGCCAAGTGAATTTCGGACTGCTAGGACTACATTTTTAGGTCATCAATGGCTCCCGTTATTGCTAGAGTGTTTTCTTGCATGATTTTCCCAAATTCACCCATTTGTTTAATCAGAAGGTACATAGGGTCCATTGATTCCATTTGTTTTGTTGGTGGGTCAGTATTATCGGAACCGTTAGTTGGGAGATCTGATTGGAGATTTGCGATGTAGTCGATTAAAATCAAACCCTTTTCATTAAGCTCGTTCAGTTTAGTTGCAAGTGCAGGGAATTCATTAAAGTCATCAATAATCACATAGACCTGATCGAGACAATTATCTCGGCAAACTTTGCCCCAATACCCGGTAATGTAGGTAAAAGTTTAACAGATGCTTTGTTTATATTGGTGGCCATGGCGGGGGGTACTTCAATACAAATAATATTAATTTACAAATATGTCGAAATCTGCTATAATTCAGAAATGGTTTTGCACCATTCACTCGCTTGTTACTGCCAGCGCTACTGTCGGGAGTGATGCACGACAGCTTGACCTGACTAGCAGTAAATTGTTTTGATAGTTAAAAAACACACACTTTTTGAAAAACGTAAGCCCTTTTATTTTAGAAAGGCGCGAGGCTTAAATGGGTTATAGCAGACTTCAGTAAATTCATACAATATCAAACAAATATATTAACAATACGAATAATAAAGACCTATAGCTACAATCATGTGTACTGATGAAGTTGCAAATTCAACGAACGCCGGACTTGCTAAGGTATAAACATTGCCGAAAATGAACATTAACTTTATATAAAATTTGCTACGAAAGGCGGGGAGCTCAAACGTTGAAAGTTTTCACCGTGTGTATTGCCATGCCCTTCACAAAGCAAAATACGAATTTATCCTCGTCGTATTTAGACAACGAGTTTATGAATTTTAGTAAGTTTGTCCTTGTCAAATTTGGACAAGGAGTTTATTAATTTTAGTAAATTTTTAGAAGATTTTCTTTCTAATTGCATGCCACAATTTATACTCATCGCCAATGTTGTGAATGGCGCTACTATAGCAACATTCGGATATATAATTACGGATAGGTGAGTCGCACCGCTCTGAAGCCTGGGGGTTTGGAGGAGCTCTAGGAGACACACAAGCAGACAGGTTGGTTTCAGGAATACGACTGGCGTGGCCAGGGCTTGCATGGTGCTTGGTGCATGCCCCGGTCACGCCTGACTGGTTTATTGCATAACCTCAGTGGTGCAATCGCACATTACAACACTACTAATATCACCCAGCCCAGGATCCACTTCTGCTCCATATGAAAAATAATGTTACATCAAAACCAAACACTGGTCAAATGTTTTGTTTCAGTTCACATTCAAGTCCATTACAGTTGCTAAGCACCCAATCGGGTTATGATATTTAAAATAAAAGCAAGGATCTGCAAATTATTTTCTGGACTAACCCATAAATAAATTGGTTACTTCTGGACCCATCAAAAGTGTAGCTTAGGACTTGCAGAATAGAGGAAAGAGAGGTCAGCTTGTTATACATATAGCAGGTCAAAATGTCAATAAACATGATTGATTTACGTCAAAGCAAAGAAGCTTAACATCCAGAGTATCTAAAACTATTGGGGAAACTCTACAGATGATGGTTTTGTTTATAATGTTGCCAATTTTCCTCACTGTGTAATACTTGTCCCAACGCAGTGAAAGGAACAGAAATCAACAGATCCTAAAAGCTTACACCACAAAACTCTAACAAAAAAACCAAAAATGATTCTCTGACAATTCATGTGCTACCTTTCAAACAGAGTTGGTGCCAAGAGTGAAACCAACCTTAATACTACATACATGTAATACACAAATAATTTAAAGCCGATAAGCTTATGGTTCTCCCATTGTATGCATATTATTGTTTGCTCTGTGTCTTACTTAGATGAGTGCATTGAAAATCACTGAATACATGTATTTCTGATGATATATCTAGAATGAACAGAAAGTAGCCCTGACCGGACACTGATCGTTATCAGATGAATACTCACCTTCAGTATTGAATACATTGTCTGAGTTACAGTGAATGCATGACGCCAATTGTGGTACCTCACATTACGGTAGTTTTTCCTCACACTCAGTAACCACCTGCACAAAGTCTTCAAAATTAAAACAGAAAAGAACATTCACTTTTAACACTAGCAACAGAATATCCAGCATAGAAATTCACTTCTAATCTTTATGGAAGCAAAATGTACTCTGTGCGTAAAAGAAATGTCAAAGTATGTAATCACCAAGAAAGGTAAATAATATCATATAGATTTTGTTCTCTGTAAAATCTATATAGCTACATGGGCACTAAGATAAACCAAACTTATGCTTAAAAAAAAATCATGTTTGATATTAAAATCAAATTGCCATCTTCTGCCCCATCTAACTCTGCAATTTTTTAAATTTATAAATGCCCTCCTCTTGCCAAAGTTTTTTTTTGTTAATGGTTCATTTTTATTTCTAAAATGTTCCACTTTAATTGCCTATTTTATATTTTATTTCTAAACTTAAAGGGATTGTCCCTTTGGATAGTGATTTGATTCACTTTGGGCAATCCCTAGTTTGCGTTTTTCTGTTTTTGTTTGTTATGTCTCTCATTTTTTTCCTAATGTTTTTAAATCTTACATTTCTGTTATTGTTGCTGTGTGTTTTTGATGTTTTTTAAGCCTGAAAGAATAAATAAATAAATAAATAGAAAGGAGATGATTTCCCCAGACCTGAGAAACGCACCAGTAGTCACCATCTTTAAAGGCAGTGGACACTATTGGTAATTACTAAAAAATAGTTATTAGCATAAAACCTTTGGCATACAATACTCAACATGAATATAAATTAGCACAATCTACCCCCCGATTTTCTCAACGGATTCACAAGATTCACGTTGGTTGACTTTTTAAATTGTTTTCTCGAAAACAAGCATCTGAAAGCACACAACTTCGTGCGACAAGGGCATTTTTCTTTCATTATTATCTCGCAAATCGACGACCAATTGAGTTAAAATTTTCAAAGATTTATTACTTTCGTGCATTAAGTTGAGGTATACCAAGTGAGAAGACTGGTCTTTGACAATTACCATTAATGTCCACTGTCTTTAAGATTCCTTTCAATCTTGCCCATTTGCATGCCAAAACCAAGACCACTGTGACTGCAGTAAATCTGCTTGAGTATGCAGATGATTGTGCAATAGCTTCACACTCAGAGGCTAAACAACTGAACAAAGGGAGGTACAAAAACTGAAAAGCCAGCTCTCCGAAGCGTACAAAAAAGCAGAAAGTAACTACTACATGTGTACGTTATATGACAACTTCAACAGTAACAATCCATCAGCAGCCTGAAAAACATAAGACCACATGAGAGACTGGTGAAAAGCAACAACCCATGGGAAGCTGAAGGGTAAAGCACCCGAGGAACAATAGAAACAATGAAAAAAAAAAACATTTTGAAGCCCTACTGGGAGAACAACCGTCAAAACTATGTAAGAGCTCAAAGTGCTTTTCAAGGCTCCAACAGCTAGGGAGGCACCAGGTCTTGATGAAATATCCCTGGAATTCTGGCAAATTGAAGAGTTCAAAGTTATTCTCCTATCTCTTTTCGACTTTATAATAAACTCATCACAAATACCACTCAAATTTGCCAAAAGCGGCATAGTCCCACCACCCAAAAAGGGCAATCTGAATCTGGCCACCAACTACAGAGGAAGAATCCTGACCCCTATTGCAGCTAAAATATACATAAACTCATACTAAACAGTTGCAGAAGCCCTCTCCAACAGAAGCTAAGGTGGAACCAAAAGGGATTTTTAAAAGACAGGAGTACAGTTGAACACATTCTCTCTCTAACTGTCTAAGGAGCATAATGGAAGAAGCAGTTAATAATCTTCCCCTCTGGTAATATTTGTTGACTTTCCACAGGGGAGAACAGTTCAAAATACTTAGGATTCACAGAATACCAGTGAAGCTGGTCAGTGCAATCCAAGGCATGTGTGAAAACAATGAAGTGATTGTTCTTTCACCCTTCAGCCAAACTGATCTTTCCAAACAAACACAGGAGTTAGCACAGGGCGACACTTTAGCCCCATTTTTGTTCATTATTTTACCAATGGACTGCATGTTGAGGGAATCAACCACAGTCAGATGCGGAGCCACTAGGATTTAGGTTTCACATATTATGTAATAGACCACATATTTGATTTGAAAATCCAGAAATTAAACAAATCAGGAAGATTATCAAGCCTGCTGTCACCATTTACAAAAGTGGCAGAGTTTCAAAGGAAGTCTTGGAAATTCATATTTTGTTTTTCTAATTGAAACAAGGTTTTGTAATGCATGTTGATAATGCAAGCTGATTTGCCAATTCCAGAATTCTAGGGGCTGTGGTTCGATAGCCCTTAGCAACCCCTTTATTGAGTTTTGGTCTTGGAGTGGTGAAATGAATTGCTACAAGGGAGGGTTTCTCTTTTTGATATGATAGAAGAGCAGGGACAAACTTTGTCTTTGTTTCTCTAACAAAATACAATACAATTCTATCTCAATGCTTTTTTCCAACACTCTCGAGACAAAACAGGTATTTCTCTGCTAAAAATAGAAAGTGCCACTGTGTCAATAAAAAAAAACAAGACGTGTTTGGTGCATTAACAGAATGAAATACCACCAATACTTGGATGTTGATATTTGGTTATAATTACCTCATAATTTATATGAAAGCGATTGATGAGATCCAAGTCAATGAACATTCTTAATGATGCAGTTAGTGTCTCATCTTCAGATAGCTTCATGTCACTGAAGAAGTAGCTGTCAAGCCCTATTTCTGACAGCGTGGGAACTGCCATTTTCTGCAGGAAAAAAAAACACTTTTAATAATTGTTACATTAACAAATGTCAACCTGAATTCATCAGTCAAACAACTTAAGTTGTGGAGATGCTTAATAACCTATAGCACGCACACATATTAAACATAGCATCATACACCTGTACATTATACAATTGTTGCACGCTGTGACGAGGTCCATGGTGTTTTGTACACTCCAGGGGGAAAATGGCACCTGAGGCGAAGTTATGTTGTCATCTTCAAACATTATTACGACGGACTATTCATTGTTTAATAAGCAGACGAACAAGAAACAATTCCCTCGAACCCGCGATTGTTTCGTATACAGAGCTGGAAATCGACCAACGCTGGGAACGATCCAGATGAGGTACACCAAAGTACACCACTTTTCATGTTACCCGGCCCGTCGAGCCATGTAACATGCGTTTTTGTTGCACGTCACATGATTGGTTCTCGACCAATCAAACTTCACAGTTTGTTACCGAGGTATAACAAGTACATTTGTAACACTCCTCACTGCGCCATGATAATTAAATCGATTCCCAGCCGTACCCAGAAATCGAATCACAAAATTCAAGCTTTCAGTTTGGAAACATAAGGAACAGAAAAAAAATTGAAAAACATTGTTTGTGATGAAGTGAAGGTTTGTTTACATGGAAAGTTGTGCCCTCAAGTATTCTCAACTGTACTGTCGTCTGACAGGTAAACAAAGCTACAAAAATTGCTGTAAACAATAACAACATACCATTAGAAATGAATATGAATGCCTGACATTAATTTTTCTTAGTGCTATTTTTAGAATGTTGTCATCTTGAGATCACGCCCTACCGTTGCTTATGATATTGTGGAACTGTTCGCAAAACCTGAATTGACCGCAGTGATCACTGAGCGGTAACTGCTGAGAGTGCCCATGGCGAGCTGTTTGTGGAAGAGATAAACAAGGAATTTGCCAGCAACTCCTGCAGGCGCACTGGTGGAATCCCATCCCCACTGGTTCTAGGATTTGCTTTTTTAGGTTCTAACAAGAAATGTTACACACTTGACCTCATTCCCATGAAATTACTTATTGATTGTTTGGACATTCTTTTACAAGTTATCACCAGAATGGTAAATTCATCTCTTTGTTCTGGTCAACTCCCTGATGTCTGGAAATCAGCTGTCATATAACCCTTGCTGAACACATTCACCTTGCTTTGAAAAAATGAACATTTCAGACCAATCAGCAACCTACATTTCATTTCTAAACTATTTGAACAAATTGTTGCGAATCAATTGCAGTGCCACTTATCCAAAGACAATCTGTTGCCTATTGCTCAATCAGCGACAAAAGTAACCCATTTAACTACAGACCAGTATCCATCACGTCCATCTGTAGCAAGCTAGCTGAGCATGTCATCTTTAGTAGCATAATGGACCACTATGAGACCAATAAAGTCCTTGTCGATGTCCAACACGGGTTCCGCCCAGGACGCTCTTGTGAGTCACAGCTCCTCATAACTGCACACGACCTCTCCAAGGCACTAGACAGCCGCGAACAAGTCGACGCAGTGATTTTAGATTTTTCCAAAGCCTTTGACCGTGTTCCTCATCAACGGTTACAGCTTAAGTTACACCACTACGGGATCAGAGGTTCTTTACTGCAATGGATGGATCACTTTCTTACCAACCGCAGTCAGCGTGTAGTCGTGGATGGCCATGCATCAGATTGGGTACCAGTTAAGTCGGATGTTCCACAGGGTATGGTACTTGGCCCATTGTTGTTTTTGACCTTCATCAATGACTTGCCTGATGGTATTACTTCCAACCTGCGCCTCTTTGCAGATGATTGCCTTATGTACCGCCAGTGACAGTGTTAAACTCCAAGAAGATCTTGACCAATTACATCAATAGTCCAAATCCTGGCAGATGAAGTTCAACATAGACAAGTGCTACGTAATGTGATTTACTCTGCGCCGCAACCCTTACATCGCTAATTACCATCTTGGCGCAAGAAACCTTGCTACAGTCTCCGACCACCCGTATCTGGGCCTCACCTTCTTCACTAATGTCATGGCAGAAACACATCAACAAAATCACAACTTGTGCCAACAGAATGCTGGTCCTTGTTCAACGCAATCTTAAGAACTGCTCCATCAAAATACGCCAGCAAGCTTATTTGTCACTCAATAGACCTCACCTGGATTACTGCAGCCCTGTCTGGAATCCATACACCCAGAAAGACACAACCAAAATTGAAGCCACTCAACGATGTGCTGCCAGGTTCGTTCTGCAGCTGTACCAGCGCACTGAAAGCGTGTCGGTCATGATGAACACCTTGGAATGGGACACCTTTAGAAAGGCGATGCCCGGCAGCCAGCCTCACCCTCCTCTACAAAATCCAGAACCAAACTATTGTAGTCAATCCAGACCTATACCTCAACCCAGCAATCCCATGTAATACTAGATCATACCACCCAAATGAATATCAGATCATCCCAGGTAGGATACAATCATTCTCGAACTCATTTTTCCCAAGAACCATCATCTGGTGGAACTCACTCCCCGGCAACATCATCACCTCCCCGTCAGTTGAGGTTTTCAGGGGAGTGGTGACTGCTCACCTATAAGCAGCAACGAGTCTTTTTTACTTGCACCTTGTACAAACGCACCCCTGCACCGCTCATGGACAAGTAGTCCCTCGGCTTTACGTCCTGTCTTATGGACCCTACCGAGTAAACAAGTAGAAGTAGAAGCTTAACGTAAGCATCCTAGTACTGAGACAGTGCTTCTTAAGGTTAGGAACAATCTTTTAATGGCTAGGAATATAAGCAGCATGTGTCTTTGTTAGCTTTACTTGATTTGAGTTCTGCTTTTGATACTTAAGCAGAGATGCCAACATTGAACTTTAAAAAAGAGTAGCATCTCCCAAAAGTTAAGGGCGAGCGTGGCTTGGGCTCCCTAAACCGATCTTTATATTACTCTCTACAATACTAATTAGCTCATTTTCAGGCATTGTCGTGAAATAACAATTACCTCTGTATGCACCACCAGAACAGCTACAAATGTTTATAATGGCCAGTGAAAAAAAAAATCTGGGAAAAAAAAAAAATCCCTCATCTTCTGACTTTGTTTAAAAAAAAAAAACATAACAAAGGGTGGCCTTACTTAAATGTTTTTGTTTTAATGGTCAGAAATGCAACAACAAGCTATTGGAAGAGAGAAAAAAAAAAGAAGAAAAAAACGTGTCCGGATTTTGGGCAAAAAATACGTGTCCGTATTTTGGGCATTGTCTGGACATCGGCGCTACAATTACTAGTAAGAAAACATGGAAACTGTCTAGCTTAGATCTCACAGGCCACTCAGTTGAAGGTATTTTTGTTCAGAAGGTCTCCTTTTTTGTCGCCATTATTTCTTACTTTTTGTGCCAAGCTTCGATGTACATGTACAGACAGCGTGGGCACAATAATAGTGGATACATGAGGAATGAGGTTACTGTGACACGTTAGCTCACACACAACCTCATTCCCCACGCACGTGTGCACTATTCCCCATGGTGTAATAGAGATCAATGGGTATGATCTTGCAGCAATACACTAGCGTAAAAATACTCATCCGGCCAGCCAGCGGGGGATCAGAGGGCACGCAACAATCATTACGTCGAGACACGTATATTGTTCGAGTGAATTCGCCGCTATTATTCAACACTGCATTCTAAAATTAAAAGTGTTTTTTCTTTTCTGTTACAATTATTTGGATATTTTTCTTAATTTTTATTTCCACTTAATAGTTCATTCGTTGTTTGCATGTATCGTACGATTTAATAAAATTATATTGGGCGGCTTGTTTAGCGTGTTTTATTGAGTATTATCGTAGCGTCGTAGTCACGGCTCGAAATCAAATTTGCTACGCCCAAATCGTATATGTTGGCTGCTTAAGATTATCGATTTTACTGCGCACATTGGAGTATAATTTTGGTATTAATGGTATTGCTGTTCTCTGGTTTAAATCATATTTGTCTCACAGATCTCAGCGTGTTTTGGTGAACAGTAACCTCTCTTGGAAATTTGACCTTGAGTGGGGAGTTCCCAAGGGGTCTTGTTTGGGATCTTTGTTGATGAATTTGTATAACAGCAGAATTAAATCATCTCCCAAATTTACATTGTAAGGCTGATGTTACTTAACTTTATCTTTCCTTTTGTCCAGACAATGCAGTCAACCAAGGGTTTGCTCCTTTTGCAAAGCCAGAGGTGCAAGGGTGATGAGTTGTGGGGCTTGGGCAGTTGCGCATGGGCTCAAGAAACCAGAGGTACAAGGGTGATAAGTTGTGGGGATTTGGCGGTTAAGCGTAGGCTTCAGAAATCAGAGGTGCAAGGGTGATGAGTTGTGGGGCTTGGGCAGTTGCGCGCAAGCTCCAGAAACCAGAGGTACAAGGGTGATAAAATGTGGGGCTTTGGCGGTTGCGCGGGGGCTCCAGAAACCAGAGGTACAAGGGTGATAAGTTGTGGGGCTTTGGCAGTTGCGCGTGGACTCCAGAAACCAGTGGTACAAGGGTGATAAGTTGTGGGGCTGGGGCAGTTGCGCGTGGACTCCAGAAACCAGAGGTACAAGGGTGATAAGTTGTGGGGCTTTGGCGGTTGCGCTTGGGCACCAGAAACCAGAGGTACAAGGGTGATAAGTTGTGGGGCTTTGGCGGTTGCGCTTGGGCACCAGAAACCAGTGGTACAAGGGTGATAAGTTGTGGGGCTGGGGCAGTTGCGCCTGGGCTCCAGAAACCAGAGGTGAAAGGGTGATAAGTTGTGGGGCTGGGGCAGTTGCGCAAGGGCTCAAGAATTCAAAGGTACAAGGGTGATAAGTTGTGGGGCTTGGGCAGTTGCGCGTGGACTCCAGAAACCAGAGGTACAAGGGTGATGAGTTGTTGGGCTTGGGCAGTTGCGCGGGGCCTCCAGAAACTAGAGGTACAAGGGTGATGAGTTGTTGGGCTTGGGCAGTTGCGCGTGGACTCCAGAAACCAGTGGTACAAGGGTGATAAGTTGTGGAGCTCGGGCAGTTGCGCGGGGCCTCCAGAAACCAGAGGTACAAGGGTGATAAATTGTTTGGCTTGGGCAGTTGCGCGTGGGCTCAAGAAACCAGAGGTACAAGGGTGATGAGTTGTGGGGCTTGGGCGGTTGCGCGAGGGCTCAAGAAACCAGAGGTACAAGGGTGATAAGTTGTGGGGCTTTGGCGGTTGCGCGGGGGCTCCAGAAACCAGAGGTACAAGGGTGATAAGTTGTTTGGCTTGGGCAGTTGCGCGTGGGCTCAAGAAACCAGAGGTACAAGGGTGATGAGTTGTGGGGCTTGGGCGGTTGCGCAAGGGCTCGAGAAACCAGAGGTACAAGGGTGAAAAGTTGTGGGGCTTTGGCGGTTGCGCGGGGGCTCCAGAAACCAGAGGTGCAAGCGTGATGAGTTGTGGGGCTTTGGCAGTTGCGCGGGGCCTCCAGAAACCAGAGGTACAAGGGTGATAAGTTGTGGGGCTTTGGCAGTTGCGCGGGGCCTCCAGAAACCAGAGATACAAGGGTGATAAGTTGTGGGGCTCGGGCAGTTGCGCGGGGCCTCCAGAAACCAGAGGTGAAAGGGTGATAAGTTGTGGGGCTGGGGCAGTTGCGCGAGGGCTCAAGAATTCAAAGGTACAAGGGTGATAAGTTGTGGGGCTTGGGCAGTTGCGCGTGGACTCCAGAAACCAGAGGTACAAGGGTGATGAGTTGTTGGGCTTGGGCAGTTGCGCGTGGACTCCAGAAACCAGTGGTACAAGGGTGATAAGTTGTGGGGCTCGGGCAGTTGCGCGGGGCCTCCAGAAACCAGCGGTACAAGGGTGATAAATTGTTTGGCTTGGGCAGTTGCGCGTGGGCTCAAGAAACCAGAGGTACAAGGGTGATGAGTTGTGGGGCTTGGGCGGTTGCGCGAGGGCTCAAGAAACCAGAGGTACAAGGGTGATAAGTTGTGGGGCTTTGGCGGTTGCGCGGGGGCTCCAGAAACCAGAGGTACAAGGGTGATAAGTTGTTTGGCTTGGGCAGTTGCGCGTGGGCTCAAGAAACCAGAGGTACAAGGGTGATGAGTTGTGGGGCTTGGGCGGTTGCGCAAGGGCTCGAGAAACCAGAGGTACAAGGGTGAAAAGTTGTGGGGCTTTGGCGGTTGCGCGGGGGCTCCAGAAACCAGAGGTGCAAGCGTGATGAGTTGTGGGGCTTTGGCAGTTGCGCGGGGCCTCCAGAAACCAGAGGTACAAGGGTGATAAGTTGTGGGGCTTTGGCAGTTGCGCGGGGCCTCCAGAAACCAGAGATACAAAGGTGATAAGTTGTGGGGCTTTGGCGGTTGCGCTTGGGCTCCAGAAACCAGAGGTACAAGGGTGATAAGTTGTGGGGCTTTGGCAGTTGCGCCTGGGCTCCAGAAAAAGGTGGTACAAGGGTGATAAGTTGTGGGGCTGGGGCAGTTGCGCCTGGGCTCCAGAAACCAGAAGTGCAAGGGTGATAAGTTGTGGGGCTGGGGCAGTTGCGCGAGGGCTCAAGAAACCAAAGGTACAAGGGTGATAAGTTGTGGGGCTTGGGCAGTTGCGCGTGGACTCCAGAAACCAGAGGTACAAGGGTGATGAGTTGTTGGGCTTGGGCAGTTGCGCGGGGCCTCCAGAAACCAGAGGTACAAGGGTGATGAGTTGTTGGGCTTGGGCAGTTGCGCAGGGACTCCAGAAACCAGTGGTACAAGGGTGATAAGTTGTGGGGCTCGGGCAGTTGCGCGGGGCCTCCAGAAACCAAAGGTACAAGGGTGATAAGTTGTGGGGCTTGGGCAGTTGTGCGGGGCCTCCAGAAACCAGAGGTACAAGGGTGATGAGTTGTTGGGCTTGGTGCAGTTGCGCGTGGACTCCAGAAACCAGTGGTACAAGGGTGATAAGTTGTGGGGCTCGGGCAGACGCGCGGGGCCTCCAGAAACCAGAGGTACAAGGGTGATAAGTTGTGTGGCTGGGACAGTTGCGCATGGGCTCAAGAAACCAGAGGTACAAGGGTGATGAGTTGTGGGGCTACGGCGGTTGCGCGAGGGCTCAAGAAACCAAAGGTACAAGGGTGATAAGTTGTGGGACTGGGGCAGTTGCGTGAGGGCTCAAGAAACCAGAGGTACAAGGGTGATAAGTTGTGGGGCTTTGGCGGTTGCGCGGGGGCTCCAGAAACCAGAGGTACAAGGGTGATGAGTTGTGGGGCTTAGGCAGTTGCGCGGGGCCTCCAAAAACCAGAGGTACAAGGGTGATAAGTTGTGGGGCTTTGGCGGTTGCGCTTGGGCTCCAGAAACCAGAGGTACAAGGGTGATGAGTTGTGGGGCTTGGGCAGTTGCGCGTGGGCTCTAGAAACAAGAGGTGCAATGGCGATGGTGGGGCTCGGACGACTCCACTCAACATACATGTAGCTGCCAAAGAGGCCGAGATAGATTTGAAGGCTGCCATACAAATTCATCACAGCTCTTTTTCCCCTTCAGCTGGGAGATATTTCCGAAGAAGAGCCAAATGAACAATGATAACACGTTTTCTTCTAATCTCTTCCCCAAGTGGGCGGGCTTTAGAGGCCAGGAGCCAGATGGCTGGGGGATTGAAAACCCAAATACAGAAAATAACAGCAAGAATAACTAAGAGAACTCGCCCACATCTCCTTCATATTCCGAGATAACACACAATACTATGGAACCGGTCATTCAGCACCACTGCTCCCACTCTCTTGAACAATCTCTCACATCACATTCATTCAACCACCTCTTTTGAAACATACAAAAGTGCCCTGAAAACTCACCTCTTCTCTATACAGCATTAATTTACCCTGCTTGTGTGTAAACCATCCAGTCAAGTGTACACATCACATCAATATGAATTAGGAGTGACCTCATGGGTCAGCTTGACTTCCAATTATGTGACCATTGATGACACTCCAAATTTATGCAAAACCAAAATTGTGTGCATGCCACAAAAATTTAAACAGAAGGCACATTTCCCAAACAAGTAAGATTTTTTGTAGGATTGTTTTTAAATTTTAAGTCTCACACTTTGTAATGGTTCAAATGTACTATAATTTTTGTCTTTTAGACCCACATATTTGTTTAAAGGTACTCATACATAGTGTAAAGGGAATATTTCCTTCAACCTTTGCATTTGTATTTTTTATTTTTTAATATATGTAGCTTGTCATTTTATTAATATATTACTCTTTATTTGTTTGTTTTGAAAAATGGCATACCTTTAACCTGACTGCTTCCTCCTGTGGTGCTGTTGCATGGTATGACAGTGTCTGTGGCAGAAAAACAAATACAAAACTCAACCTTTAAACATAGCAGAATATTCCAAATAACTGGCTATTCTTTCAGGGAAAAATTCAACTATTCAAGTGCATAGTAATGTTGAAAGATGACAACATGTCACAACCAGTGAAGACCTACATGTATCTCTCCTGTTCCAAAGACCAAATCAGAAATTTGATCTTCAACTAAAGTTAATTAAATTCAATTAGGTATTTTCCTATTTCAGTGTTTGTGTTTGTTCAATTTAAAAGTAAAATGAAATGCAATGCTCAACCAGAAGTTAATAAAGAAATAAAAAATATTTCACTTTCTAAACTTGGTTTCCTACTTTGCAAGGTTCTATCATGTTGGACTGCCTCTTTGGAGATCAACAGTAGTCTTCATAAATATATATTTGGTTTGCAGTAACACCATGTGGGTATCTACTTGTCTAAAAGAACTGTCTTGCTCTATTCTACTACCGCGGAGTAGATAGTTCAGGTGTTCGCGGTAGTAGAATAAAACAAGACAGTTTTCTAAGAACAACTCTACCTGGCAAGAAAATACACACATGGTGTAACCGCAAACCAAATATATATTGATACCTCACCATGCAATGCCTCAAGTCCTAAATAGTCTTATAAAAATGTTCAAACACTAAAAGCAGAAAATTTAAGGTAGACACACCTTAAAACATGTTTCAATGCAAATAAACAACATTACTCAATCCAACATTTTCCAAGAGCACAAATTGCACAGGTGAAAAAAAACTCAGGAGCTGCTATTTTGATGACCTCTTGTGATCAAAAGATTAAGTATGTCTCAGTGCAGTTGAGGTTACGGGATTTTTTTTGTTTTTTTTATTTGGGATGAAATTAAGAGGTCGTTCACAATCGTACTAAAGTTGGTCTAACTCAACTAAGGGTATGTTCAGACAGCGTTTTAAGTTACACCCGAACTGGTTTAACTTTTACGAGCAGCGGGGAGTGGTCGTAAAAATAAAACCCCTTTGCACAGAGTTAACTCCGATATGGTTTATCTCCGGTTTTAAGAGGTAAAAGCAGACGCGACCCCATTGCTCTAACATCCGTTTTATTCATCAAAATTCGCGCGCCAAGATACTGCTGCCGAGTGCCTGGACGATCATCAGAACATGTTTATAATTGGATAAAAATGGCTCAATCGAATGCGGAAAATAGTTTTACCGCTGGGAGGATATGAGCACTTAAAAAATCATGACCACTACTGTAAAAATAATGAACTAAACAAACAAAACATTACTATTTTACAGTGTAAAGTGTAAATAAAATGGATACAAAAAACCGCCAAGAAAACTCACCAAATTAGCATCCATATTCCATGAAACAGAACACATTTTATTTTTGTGTTTTATACCACCGGTTCTGATTTAATTAATTCATAGTTTGTACCTCCATCGATTGGAAGTTGCAATCTCTCAAAAGCTGGTGCCGCAATTTTTATTCAAATTCGTTCATAAACACATAATACAAGTTACGTAAGTACCTGTACTTTTCAGTATTTTCCTAACCACCCAACAGCGTGGTGATAAGGGAACCCACGGCAGTTCATTCTCCTAATTTGAAATTGAAGCATGCTGGTAATGGTAACAGGCAATAGAAAAGCACATCCACGGGATCGGGATGGATAACTATGGGATATGAGAGATGGATCACTATGGGATGGCAGCGCTGTGCATGTGAGAAGCATTAAGAAATGTCCATGCTCCTTCGCTGCGCTCGTAGTATACGCATGAAAAACAGCTTCAATTTATTGTAGGACACACAACAAAACACGCTAAGAAAATATAATTTTGGTTGAGAATTTAATCAATCATAGGCGTGGGCCGTTGTTAAACTGCATACACCGATCGAGAGAGTTTCGCCAACTCGGTAAGCAGCAAGAACATAAATACTTGGTGCTTTTCAGCATCAGAGGTAACAGAAACCGTATACAAGCACTCCAGGTCCCGGGCGTGTGCAATGGGTCGTCCGTTGTAAGTTAAAACCGGATGTCATTCTGTCCACATGCAGTGTTAAAAGATAAACCCGAACTGGTTTAGACTTAGACCGCCTTGCTGGACGGTTTAAGTTTTGGGGTTTAAACCCGATCCGGTCTAACTTTTTGCGTTCAGACGCACAAAATTTGAACCCGAACCGGTCTAAGTTGAGTTGGACCAACTTTAGTACGGCGTGTGAACGTCCTCTTGGACCGGTTCAGGTTCAACTTTTGTGCATGAACACAAAAAAGTTAGATCGGATCGGCGGTCTCAGTCTAAACCAGTGCGGGTGTATCTTTTGACACTACGTCTGAACACAATGACATCCAGTTTTAACTCACAACAAACAACCCATTTTGTGGTTCAATGCACACGCCCAGGACCTGGAGCGCTTGAGTGGTATACATATGGTCACTGTGCTCACTAGGGTTAACAGGGTTTATTTTAGTATCAGGGATGAGATTCAGAATGTCTCAGTGCAGTCGGGGTTAACAGGGTTTATTTTAGTATCAGGGACGAGATTCAGAATGTCTCAGTGCAGTCGGGGTTAACAGGGTTTATTTTAGTATCAGGGATGAGATTCAGAATGTCTCAGTGCAGTCAGGGTTAACAGGGTTTATTTAGATACATGTATAAGGGATGAGATTAAGAATGTCCAAGTGCAGTCGGGGTTAACAGGGTTTATTTTAGTATCAGGGATGAGATTAAGAATGTCTCAGTGCAGTCGGGGTTAACAGGGTTTATTTTAGTATCAGGGATGAGATTAAGAATGTCTCAGTGCAGTCGGGGTTAACAGGGTTTATTTTAGTATCAGGGATGAGATTCAGAAAGTCTCAGTGCAGTGGGGGTTAACAGGGTTTATTTTAGTATAAGGGATGAGATTAAGAATGTCTCAGTGCAGTCGGGGTTAACAGGGTTTATTTTAGTATCAGGGATGAGACTCAGAATGTCTCAGTGCAGTCGGGGTTAACAGGGTTTATTTTAGTATCAGGGATGAGATTCAGAATGTCTCAGTGCAGTCGGGGTTAACAGGGTTTATTTTAGTATCAGGGATGAGATTCAGAATGTCACAGTGCAGTCGGGGTTAACGGTTTATTTTAGTATCAGGGATGAGATTCAGAATGTCCCAGTGCAGTCGGGGTTAACAGGGTTTATTTTAGTATCAGGGATGAGATTCAGAATGTCTCAGAGCAGTCGGGGTTAACAGGGTTTATTTTAGTATAAGGGATGAGATTCAGAATGTCTCAGTGCAGTCGGGGTTAACAGGGTTTATTTTAGTATAAGGGATGAGATTCAGAATGTCCCAGTGCAGTCGGGGTTAACAGGGTTTATTTTAGTATCAGGGATGAGATTCAGAATGTCTCAGTGCAGTCAGGGTTAACAGGGTTTATTTAGATACATGTATAAGGGATGAGATTCAGAATGTCTCAGTGCAGTCGGGGTTAACAGGGTTTATTTTAGTATAAGGGATGAGATTCAGAATGTCTCAGTGCAGTCGGGGTTAACAGGGTTTATTTTAGTATCAGGGATGAGATTCAGAATGTCTCAGTGCAGTCGGGGTTAACAGGGTTTATTTTAGTATAAGGGATGAGATTCAGAATGTCCCAGTGCAGTCGGGGTTAACAGGGTTTATTTTAGTATCAGGGATGAGATTAAGAATGTCTCAGTGCAGTCGGGGTTAACAGGGTTTATTTTAGTATCAGGGATGAGATTAAGAATGTCTCAGTGCAGTCGGGGTTAACAGGGTTTATTTTAGTATCAGGGATGAGATTAAGAATGTCTCAGTGCAGTCGGGGTTAACAGGGTTTATTTTAGTATCAGGGATGAGATTCAGAATGTCTCAGTGCAGTCGGGGTTAACAGGGTTTATTTTAGTATCAGGGATGAGATTAAGAATGTCTCAGTGCAGTCGGGGTTAACAAGGTTTATTTTAGTATCAGGGATGAGATTCAGAATGTCTCAGTGCAGTCGGGGTTAACAAGGTTTATTTTAGTATCAGGGATGAAATTCAGAATGTCTCAGTGCAGCCTTGATGTTCGTTGATGAACTTTGACAAGTGTCCGAATAGGCATCGGGACTGGTATGTCTTGTGTCAGTAATGGACTAGAAGTATCTCCAGTGACATGTATGACTCTTAAGGACAGCTCCTAGCATTTCCACCAGAAAATACCTGGTTTGAATAAGGCACGAAGGGGCCGAAGGTTGATGATCTGTCACCACTGGTTGAAAATCTTGGGAGCCACGAGCAAGGAGATGAAGCCCGATCTAGTATTCAGGAAGAGGGGCTTAAGCTACATGTATATATTAGGGTTTAATGCGTAACGCAGTAAACCGATTTAACACCAGGAAATATGCATAATTATAGTCAGGTTGCACAGTCGGGGCTATAAGCGATTGGGATTGTCAGGGCGCATTCAGACGTGGTTCCATTGTTCTTTTCAACCAACCAAAGCAATGCATTTGGGAAAAGGGTGCTTGTCTTTCTGGGAACCGTCATTGAATATTCTGCCACCGAGGAGTTAAGATAGATTGTATAGTTTCGCAAAATTCGGTACCTTCTTGGCAACTCGCTGGAAGTGGGAACCGCATTAAAGAAATCCAAGTGATACCTGATGAGGAGGGCGAAGATGGGCGGCTACAGAGAGTGGTGAAGCCGATGGCTTACTAGCCGGGCAAATCGGGTGAGTCGCTACATTTTCAGACCTAATGCTGGGGCAAGTACAGCCCCAACAGTAACGCTAGTAGGTAACACGAGTACCGTGAATACGGAAAGGTTTCAAACATCTAGTATGTATAAAGGGCCAATAATTGCGAACATCCCACAGATTAATAGTCAGGATATTTCATGGCCTTTACACGTAACTCGGGGTATAACGGACCAACATTCTCAAAGCATGAGTACAGGTACACAAGGACAAGAAAGGGCGGACAATCATAATTTTTCTGGCAGCTTGCCGTTTAATATGAAAGTTAGTCAGAGCTTGTGTCAGTCAGGCCAATCAGGAATAAGTAAGCCTAGTAGTTTAGTGTACAACTTGGCAAACTCTAGTCAATATTCAAGGTATTCCATACATAACAGGGATGGGGCATTGAGTAGGTTAGGAGGGACATCATCTTCAATAGAACTGGGTGGTGCCCAACTTTCAAATGCAGGGTGCAAAATAAGTACAGTAGGGAGCAGTTGCATGTGGGGGTCCATTAATTGCACAGCGGGCTCTTGAAGCATACCGATGGCGGATAACATGCAGCATATGAATTAACCATCAACTCCCTTTAATCCATTGATATCGGTTTGTAGCGAATTGGGCGAGGGCCTACCGCTAACCTTAAAATTTTTAAGATTATTCATAGCGAGTTTGTGGATTTTGCTGTGATCTTACAAAGAAGAGTGACCCTATAGTAGTACAAATAGCCTACCGCTAACCTTAAAATTTTTAAGATTATTCATAGCGAGTTTGTGGATTTCGCTGTGATCTTATAAAGCAGAGTGACCCTATATTAGTACAAATAGCGGTCAAGACACAATAATTCTTGCTGGCTGTAAACGAGGGGGGGTTTATAATATGGAAAGATAATAAACACAGGCGTCCAATTACTTCTATACATTACATGGACCTCTGCATTTTTTGACTTATGTAGCAGTGTATTTGCGAGCTCATCTCCATAGAACACATAGAATTATTGAAATAGTGTCAGATCGTACGCACAGAGAGCAGCAGCTCGTCCAATAAGGGGGGATGGCGCACTTTTAGAATGAAGCAGCAATTAACACCAGTTAGATCATGGGCATAATTGACGATGAATTATGGGCATTGCACGTCACAGCACCATGTGTTAATCAAGCTCTAGAACAAAGTGTACATAAAGAATAGAAGGGCAATACCAAGTTTCATTATGACCTTTCGGAATGATTGATCATTATTAGGCACTAAATGGCCAGCTTCCATAAATCAAGGGGTAGCCTATTGCATAATATTAAAATTAAAGACCTTTGCATCTTCTTCCATTTGTACATACGTATCTGGTATTTCATATGTTTAATGAATAGGGTGGTATAGATGGCCTTAGCTTTCGATCCAAACCGGACCTAGTTCAGAGGCATAAAACAAGTACAAACAAATACATATCCATTCATAGAAAAAGAGAGGGGAAATGGATTAAAGGAAGAAAGAAGCGGGAAAGAAAGAAGCGGGAAAATAACAGCCAATCAAAGTTTCTATTTCAGAAACAATTGGTGGCTATGAACCAATACGAGTAGAGTGGCGAGGACAAAGGAGGTTTCATTTGAAAGGATGGATTACTGGACCATAAAAGTGGTAAATGCATCGTTCGTTAACAATGCAGGGAAACATGAAAGGGTAGAATTAGAGAACAAGTTGCATCATGATGCAATTAACAATGGTCAATTAATAGAGAAAAGCAAGATCAAAAGTACGACGGTATTAAAAATAGGTATGAGAGACCTGTGGAAAAAAGGGGGTTACTTACATGAGATAGTTATAGTAACAAATATATAGGAACAACTTTAAAAAATTTATTTATACTTGAGTTACAGAATATAAACAACATTATAGTTCTCAAGCAGAAGTGAAGTGGGGGTAACGGGAATTTATTTAACACCAGTGTTTATGTTTAGTCCAAAGGACTTGACTGTCTTGAGTTGGTGAATCCAGTGTGATTCTCTATGCTTGCAGTTATATTTCATATGTTCATAAATTGCACAAATGGGAGGATCCCAAGGGTAGTTTCATTGTTTCTAAGATGAAAGAGGATTGTAGACGCTTGGACCCTCGGCAAGATTCAAGATGTTCCATTACATTTCCAGTGCTGAGCAGTCTGGTTAGTTTTTACCGCCAGTCTGCAAAATATTGAATTATTCGGTTGGGTCCTGAGGCGAATTAGAATAAATCTGCTTTATACTTGTTAAGTATAAAGAGTTACACGGTTCAATGGTTTGGCGGGAACATTGAATAGGACTGGGTGCGGTACCCAGGGTAAGGCTTATCTGGCTATGCTATCAATATACACATTAAAGCTTTGTTAATTTAGTCTTTTTTTAGTCGTTATATAGTTTAAGTATCATCGGTAACAGTAGCAGCTACCATAGCTTAGCAGGGAGGTCAGTACTAGCTTGAACCTGAAAGCGTTGATTTGCATAGATCAGGTGTACGTTTCCAATATCGGTTGGTTTTTCGTATCTGGCGGTCAACACAGCACTGATGTTCCATGGCAATGACACGTTGTGTCGTAAAAATGTCGGTACAAAATGTAACGAACAATGGAGGCGGGCTAAACCGTAAAGCTTACGTATTTGAACAACAAAGGCGCATGATTAAAAATTATCAGTTGATCCGGTTATTCAAGTTACAGGGTGTAATTATTGTCAGTGAAGACGAAAATTCGGTCGTTACAAAAAGTAACAAACATTATAATGTGGGACTAAACGTACAGAGTATGTACATGAGATGAGAAGACGCATGATTAAAAATGATCGAGTGATCCGGTTATTCAAGTTACAGGGTGTAATTATTGGCAGTGAAGATAACAATTCGTAAAGTGGTTACAAAAAGTAACCCATTATAATGTTGGATTAAAATGTAACAGAGCATACACATGAAATGACAAGATGCATGATTAAAAATAGGTTCAATTACAGGGTGTAATTTTTACAGTGAAGACAAAAATGTTCGATGCAAACGTAGAAGAGTGTGAAGATGAAAAGAGAAGATGAATGATTAAAAACGAATCAGTTGCTCCGGTTGCAGCATAGCTTGCAAACATCTTCATCCGGTTGCAGCATAGCTTGCAGACATACCATATTTGACTTATATGACCTTTATTAAAGTAGCATAGTTAATGTTTAAAGTATAATCAGCATATGAAGCTCTGCTGTTAAAAGCAGCATTCTTGGTTGCCCTTTTCGGTTATTCTGAGGGTGAGTGAGTTTACAACTCACGATGGCAAATTCCCGGGCGTTGCGTATTGGTGATATTTCCTTTAATCAGGAGGGGAATTTGCAAGTAGTTCTAAGATATTCAAAAACGGATCAAGTGGGTAAAGTTCAATCATTTCTATTGACAGGAATGCCAATACTTCACCGTTTGTACATTGAGGGGGGACCCTATGTCAGCCAGACAAGTTAATCACATCTTAAAGTAGGGATTAAGGCCTTCAAGTAAACCCCACACCCTTTTCATTTCATAGTTGCAGGATATGTTTGGGGTTCGGGAGGAACAAATCAAAAGTATGGGGAGATGGAAGTCTGGAGCACTTGAATCCTACATTAGGCCAGACTTAATGTTTTCAATTGTCTAAAAGGGGGTAGCTTGTAGCAAGGTCATAAATAAGCAGTGTAGACAACCGCTTCTTTAATTAGCATATTGCCGTTTAAGATAAATAATCATTTACAAGATTGGTGAATGTTGAGTTGGTTGTTAACAAATTGTGTACAACATTTTCAACTACATACAAGACTTTGACAAGATAAAATATTGGTCAGAACAGATTACCCAGGCTGTTTTTCTTTGAATTTGTTTTTATACAGATGTTTATCGGGGACAGTATCATTCGCCACAGCAGCGGCACAGTGGTGGTACAGTGAAATGGAAAGGCGTGTCTGGGGGACGGCTGGGACTAGGCTCAGGAGATACGGCAAAAGGCGAGGTCCCGACGGCAATAGTGTTACATCTAAGGACCAAAGATATCTTGAAGGAAAATTCGGGACAGATAACACATAGGGTAAAAGGGAGCCTAAAGATGTTCATCAATCCGATGCAAGAACGTGGGTACCGGGACAGTATCATTCGCCACAGCAGCGGCACGGTGGAGGTACAGTGACATGGAAAGGCGTGTCTGGGGCACGCCTGGACGGCTGGGACTAGGCTCAGGAGACTCCTGGCAAAAGGCGAGGTCCCGACGACAATAGTGTTACATATAAGGACCAAAGATATCGTGAAGGAAAATTCGGGACAGTTATGACATAGGGTAACAGGGAGCCTAAAGATGTTCATCAATCCGAAGCAAGAACGTGGATACCGGGACAGTATAATTTGCCACAGCAGCGACACAGTGGTGGTACAAGTGACATGGAAAGACGTGTCTGGGGCACGCCTGGACGGCTGGTACTAGGCTCAGGAGATACCTGGCAAAAGGCGAGGTCCCGACGACAATAGTGTTATATCTAAGGACCAAAGATATCTTGAAGGAAAGTTCGGGACAGAGTAGACATAGGGTAAAGAGAGCCTAAAGGTAATTAGGAACATCCTACCCAACACACGGTTAATTTGGTCAGACATTTTGTTAAGGGTGAAGTATCAAGGTAAAGTTAAAGGAGGGAAGAAAAACGCTGCACTTGGGATTTAAATATGTATGCAAAGAAGATACTTCGGGAGATGCAAAACGCACCTGTTATAAAACACCCCCATCTCATTAACCCTTCCCGGAAGGTGCGTACTGGCAAGAAATGATTCATTTGGTTCCATCAAAATTTATCAGACGGGTTGACACTCGGAGAAAGTTTTGTAAAAAAAAAAAAATAAAAAAAAAAAATAATAAAAAAAAAAAAAAAAAAAAAAAGGGGGGGGGGGGTGTTTGGGCAAATTTTTATATCAAAATTTGCTTTGGCGGTAAGTTTAGGTTGTTCCTATAAACAAGAAGCTAATAGGCATTGTAGCCTGTGAGGAAGTGGTAAATTCATTTATGTGAATTGATATGGATAAATATGGTGGTAATAAAATGATGTGATTGTATATAAAGAAGTAGATTAATTTGGTACCTTCTTGGCAACTCGCTGGAAGTGGGAACCTCATTGACCCGGAGTTTTCTCCAGTCAATGAGTGCATTTATAATTATAATAATTGTAATTAGTCTGGTACCTTCTTTGGCAAATTGCCGAGAAGTGGGAACCTTTGCGGATTGGAAATTTACCGTTCGCAAAGTGAGGGATTGGGACCCTTTGCGAATTGGTCGCAAAGTGTATTATAATGGGAACTGGTATACTTCTTTATGAGTGTGGATATCACTGGATGGAATTAAATAAAGGGAAATCCCTTATATTATTATGAATGGGCGTTTTACCACCGAATTCAGAGTACGGAATAAATTAACTCTTGGCAGAGTTCACTACAACAACAAATCCTTGTGTCTGTGTATATTTATCAGGTGGTAATAGGGTTTAATGCGTAACGCAGTAAACCGATTTAACACCAGGAAATATGCATAATTATAGTCAGGTTGCACAGTCGGGGCTATAAGCGATTGGGATTGTCAGGGCGCATTCAGACGTGGTTCCATTGTTCTTTTCAACCAACCAAAGCAATGCATTTGGGAAAAGGGTGCTTGTCTTTCTGGGAACCGTCATTGAATATTCTGCCACCGAGGAGTTAAGATAGATTGTATAGTTTCGCAAAATTCCCTCCCTCCCTCCCTGGAGTTAATGGAAGGGTCAGGGTATTACGGAATACGTGGTACAGATTGATATGACTGATAATCTTACAACTTACACTTAAAGCGGTAAGTTTAGGTTGTTCCTATAAACAAGAAGCTAATAGGCATTGTAGCCTGTGAGGAAGTGGTAAATTCATTTATGTGAATTGATATGGATAAATATGGTGGTAATAAAATGATGTGATTGTATATAAAGAAGTAGATTAATTTGGTACCTTCTTGGCAACTCGCTGGAAGTGGGAACCTCATTGACCCGGAGTTTTCTCCAGTCAATGAGTGCATTTATAATTATAATAATTGTAATTAGTCTGGTACCTTCTTTGGCAAATTGCCGAGAAGTGGGAACCTTTGCGGATTGGAAATTTACCGTTCGCAAAGTGAGGGATTGGGACCCTTTGCGAATTGGTCGCAAAGTGTATTATAATGGGAACTGGTATACTTCTTTATGAGTGTGGATATCACTGGATGGAGTTAAATAAAGGGAAATCCCTTATATTATTATGAATGGGCGTTTTACCACCGAATTCAGAGTACGGAATAAATTAACTCTTGGCAGAGTTCACTACAACAACAAATCCTTGTGTCTGTGTATATTTATCAGGTGGTAAATATATATATATATATATATATATATATATATATATATATATATATATATATATATATATATATATATATATATATATATATATAAAATGAATAGGGTAGATGGCCTTAGCTTTTGATCCAAACCGGACCTTCTTCATATATATATATATAGGCACCCCCTGAACAAAGATATTGACTAAATAGGGAGACCACCAAAATAGGGCTAGATAGCTCAGTTGGTAGAGCGCCGGCACGTTTACCCGGAGGTCATTAGTTCAAATCCCGCTCTAGTAAATTTTTCTTTGTTCATCCCAAAATCATTTTAAAAATGTACCCAGTCAGTTTTAAAAAAGAAAGATGTCCATGAATTCATGAGCTCAAATGGAAGACAAAAACTGCCTTTCTCAAAAGTCACAAAGGTTCGTTGTGTTGGTTACCGATGAAACAAGTTGCCTACGTCACATTGGGTATGGCGTCGAGTTGGAGAGCTTCATTCAAAGTGCTGTGTTCAACCAGTTACAGCCTATGGTGTTCCCGAGTGTCATGGTGTGGGTTGGTATAAGCCTTACCAGGAAAATACCACTGGTGCAGATTGCTGGCAACCTGACAGCGCAACGATATGTTGACGAAGTGCTGCGTCCACATGTTGCACCACTCGCTGCAGCCCATGGTGGAGCATTTGTGTACATGGATGACATTAATGCAAGGCCACACAGAGGGAGAGTAGCTAATCGAGCAATGGGTGTGGCCAGCCCCACACATAGCCTAACAATGGTTAGGAAACATGTCATAGAATTATTTCTTAATTAGTTGTTTTGGCAAAATGTTTTACCTTACGATGTTATGTTGAACTGTTGAGGGGGGGGGGGGGAATTACTTTTGTTGATGTGTTAAGAACTGGAGTAGTGATCAGGAGAATGACGTCTTGGTGAACAAAGATCAACCACAGGTGATCCACAGTGAGGTATAATTGGTGAGCGAGACCGAGAACGGGACCCTCTAGAACGGGAGCAGCGAAATGACGCCGAGAAAAAAACGCGCTACGCGGTGGTGGGCAGACGTCCAAGCGAGAAAAACCTTGTAATCCGGTGGCTGTTCCTGCGGGAAGTAGCCGGCAAAACTACCAATGGGCGCCAAAAAGGTATTGTAAGGTGTTGACTGAAATCTGTGATGATCGCCACGGAAGAAAAACCATTTTGAGGGCTGGAAGTTGGCGGTGCGGTGTGAAGGAAATGCCCGGAACTCTTTCGCCGGAACCCGGTGTAGTTGAGACTGTCAGGCAGAGGCGGGGAACATACGGTCAAAAAACATGACTGGAGAATGACAAATCTTCCAAAGCATCACAGTTCGCCCTTGACAAGTTGACATCCAGCAGGGGAGCTGGAGAAAACAGCGTTTGGTTAGAAGAACAAGTTGTATCTTGGAGAATCTTCGACAAAACCTGGAAACTCCCTGTTGAGTACATGTAGGTGACTTGCGTGCCAGACTATCCTACCAGGCCGTAAAATATCTCAAATCCGCGGTAGACCAGCCGGACCAGACCCACACGTTTTTTCTGCAAACAAACGCAGCATCTCTGACATGTTGCATGGACGTGCTACTCTAAGGTCGAGGGAAGACCACCACAGGATCTACATTTAACATGTTTATTTTTCTGTTAGGTTTCTTCTTTCCTTTCGTCAATTCTGACATCGTAAAGGAGTTGTCCAGAAACTGGACTGCTTGCCTATATAGTGTGTAACGCTACATTGTTTTCAGAGAGCTTGGGGAAAAAAAACGACTTGACACTATGGGCGCTGTAAAAAGAAGGGTGTTATTTGTGTGTACACACGGGACCTGCAGTGTGAGGAGGGGTGCTTTGTTTTTGTTCAGCGGAGTTGCTTGCATTTGTGCATTGTAAATGCATTTGTAGGAATCGGAGGTGAGCTATTTTCTGTAATTGAATAAGAATGTCTCAGTGCAGTAGGGTGAATAAAAATCCAGGTTTTGTAAATTCAAGTGAAGATCAAATTCAGAGTTAATCAAAGTTGTATAATTTCTTACCTCTAATGCTACCCTCTGTTTCGCCACTGACCGACAGACTTTTTCATACATGTGTGTGTTGTTAATTCCCATACCACAGAAGATGGAGAAAGCCTGTAAAAGACAAAGGAACAGTTAGTTTAATCTGCACTCCACTTGTAAAGCTTAATTTGTTTTACTAGACAAGGCACTGGGAAAGTACTGGGAAAGTACTGAGCATACAGCCTTACGTGTTAATGTGCGCCACACAGGCTGCCACGGCAATAGCATTGCTCCTGTTTAAGTAATCTTTTCTACCTTTTCTTGGTGGGTTTTGCACTTCAAACTGTGTAAAACATAATGCTTTTACATCAGTGACAATATCTGTAAGACTCTTTGATTTCTGCTGTCCTGGCTGATGGAGTATTGGATGGATCTTTGGTTTTTGACATTCAACCTGTGAGTAACATATAGCAAACTACATGTACATGTCAATGGGCATTTTACTCACCCATGGACACAATGTGATCAATAGACCGTCCAACCTATACAACAATTAAAAGGACAATAGATGAACAATGGGATCAGGGAAGTACTACACCCTACTTGCTTGGGTCTGTCTTTGGCTATGTACTACTGCATGCGACCATGGAGTGGTTCACCAATTCAAGTATAGTATTGAAGTTTACCCTAGCAACGGCAGGCTTGTACATCAGAAGTATCTTGGCACTCGTATATTATACTATCCTAACTCCTCCGCCTCGTTCCAACTTCAATTATTAGTTGCTGGTGACGTTAATCCTAATCCGGGACCTGATCATGATACCAACACAATCATAATCGCAATCCTATATCGTCTCATCAAAAAATTGCATACAGCAGGACTCAGTTGATGAATATGAACACTGGAACATTGACTGTGCCCTTAAGTACATGGTTGAACATAACGTCTCTCGGAATACAATCCAAACCTTCAACTCATAGAGGAGTGCGTGCAGGGATCCGTAAGCATCGTAATAGATCTGTTGACATTTCACATTTCCTTAAATTTAGTTTGTGGAATGCGCATTCAGTAAGAAATAAGACAATCAGCTGTTCTAAGTATGTGCTAGACAAGGGGATTGACGCATTATTTCTTACAGAGACCTGGCTGAATGACTCTGATAATGTTATTATTGGGGAACTCTGCCCTCCAGGCTATATGTTCATCAATGTTCCGAGAGATTCCGATAACTATGGAGGAATTGGTGTCTTGTACAGATGCCCCCTAAAGTTTCAGATTATACCAATCAATTTCAAATCTGCTACTTTTGAGTACACAATCATTTCAAACACAGGACGCAAGATCTACTATATCCTGCTCTACAGACCTCCCCCATCCAGAAATAATGGTTTGAAGACTTCACAGTTTCTTGATGACTTTGCGAACTTTCTAATATGCGTGAACGCGCTAGCCGGCAAAGTCGTCCTGTTGGGAGACTTCAACATTCATGTCGATTGCCCGGAGAAAACAGACGTCACCCGTTTTCTGGAAACTGCTGAGAGTGCTGGTTTTCAACAATTTGTTCATGGGGCAACCCATATATGTGGCCATACACTGGACTTGGTCCTGTCTCGACCTGAAGACAATCTCATCATGGCCTGTACAGTTGGTGTTAGGCTTTCAGATCACCATGTTGTTGATTTTCAGCTCATGCTGGACAAAGCAGAAAACCCAAAACAAGTTACTACTAATCGGAACTTTCGCACAATTGATACAGCCAATTTTCAGAAAGAGTTGAAATTGAAGTTTAACAACATTTTAGCTGGAGTTGATAATATCGATTGTCTGACGGAGGCATTTGAAGAGTGCACAATCAATTCCTTGGACCATTTTGCCCCTGTCTCTATGAAAACTCGTAAAACAAGAATTAGACAACCCTGGTATAACTCAAACATACACGAAGCTCGCAGAATTCGACGAAAGTGTGAAAAGAAGTGGCGCAAGACTCGTCTAGAAGTTCATCACCAGCTTTATATTGAACAAAACAGAACAGGCAATTGCAGGATAGAGAAAGCTAAAAAGCAGCATATTTCGGAAAAGCTGCAATCCGCTTCTGATACAAAGACTGTGTTTAAAATTGTTAATGGGCTCTTGAATAATACAAGTAAAGTGTTACCCGCATATGAGTGTGCACAAGATTTAAGTAATGACTTTGCAGTGTATTTCCAAGAGAAGGTTGCTAACATTTATTCTAGTATGAAACATGTTCAATCAAGTGTAACGTGTGGTGATTCCCACAATGTTTGTGTAGCATGTAAACTACCTGAATTCAGTCAAGTGTCTGAAGAAGATGCTATTAAGCTTGTTAACAAAGCTGCCACAAAAAGTTGTATATTGGATCCTGTACCCACTTGGTTTCTTAAAGATAATGTTTCCATATTTCTACCGATTTTAACACGCATCATAAATAAGTCTCTCACTACAGGCATTTTCCCAAGTATTCTAAAGCATACTGTACTCAACCCTCTCATTAAGAAGCGGTCACTGAATCCAGACGAACTCAAGAACTATCGTCCTGTCGCTAACATCAAGTTCTTATCTAAGCTGATAGAGAAACATGTGGTCAACAACATCAATGATCACATTGTTAAAAACGGTTTGGGTGAGGAATTTCAGTCAGCTTATTGTGTGTCTCATAGTACTGAAACCGCACTACTGAAAGTCAAAAGTGATATCATGGGCATGATCCACAATCAGAAGGGCGTGTTCCTGGTGCTTTTAGACCTAAGTGCCGCATTCGACACTGTTAATCACAATGTCCTTTTCAACAGATTAGAATGTGAGATTGGCATTACAGGGACAGCTCTTGAGTGGTTTAAGTCTTACTTCAGTGGTAGAACAACACAGGTTTTGATAGACAATACTTATTCAGCCTCACACGATATGCTTTATGGATTGCCGCAAGGATCAATTGTTGGACCGAAATCCTTTACCATTTACACCATTCCCATTGGTAGAATCATCAAGGGGAACAATCTACTCTATCACATCTATGCTGATGATATTCAGATTTATACCAGTTTCACACCTTCGGATTCATCATCTATTCAGTCTGCCTTACAGGCGCTCACAAAGTGCATTGTAGAATTAAAATCCTGGATGACTGAAAATATGTTGAAACTGAACAACAATAAAACCGAGTTCTTTGTTGCAACCTCACCTCATTTCAATCGCCTCATGCCCAGTGTTCAACTGCATATTGGAGATGAAATTATCACACCCACTAAAACTGTTCGGAACCTTGGCATTGTCTTTGACAATCTTATGTCTATGTCTTCACAAATAACATCATTGTCTAGGTCTGTGTCATACCATCTGCGTAACATTACACGTATAAGAAGGTTTCTAGACGTTGACCCATGTAGCAGTGTTACAAGGTCTCTTGTTCTTTCACGATTGGACTATGGCAACGCACTTTTACTTGGAGCGAACACAACTCAAATTAATAGACTTCAACATCTTCAGAATTGGGCTGCCAAACTAATATTTTGTGCGTCTAAACATGATCATGCTACTCCTTTTCTCAAAAAGCTACATTGGCTCCCGGTGAAAGAGCGCATTCAATTCAAAATATTGGTGCATGTGTATAAATGCTTAAATGGACTTGCACCAGCATATCTTTCATCTTGTTTTTCTTTTCACATTCAAACTAGGGCTGGGCTTCGCTCAGCATCAGACAAAACCCGTCTTGCTGAAAATAAACCGAGCAGCAAATCTCTTCAATTCGCTGCATCTAAATCATTTTCCTTAGCCGCTCCAGGACTGTGGAACCATCTTCCCATCACAATACGCACCTCAATTTCACTGCCTATTTTCAAGAAAGCACTTAAAAAACATCTTTTTCCTTAGTGTCTGTTTATTGCTTTATTATTCATTTGTTGTATTATCTGCATTGCTATTGTTCGTTGAAAGCGCTGTGGTCTAAATGAAATGGCGCTATATAAAAACCCATTGTATTGTATTGTATTGTATTACAAACATCAGTAAATGGGGGGGGGATAAATATACTTTATCCAAGTTGCAAATTTAACATCTATTATAACGATATTCTAGAGTATTGTTACAAAAACCAGCAAAATTAATACAGTGCATAGGCAAAGTGAAAGAAGAAAAAAAACCTACTTCAAATGGTTAAAGTGTTACATGTATGTTGACCTCGGCAACACTTTTTGTCAAAGAAGCCTCAATGTTATACTACAACTGATTTGCTAGAGCCCCTTAAAAACAAGGAGAATTGCATGGAAGAGCAATGATGGAAAAATATTGGTTTTTCACATGATCCCACACAGTACTCAAGGATCAGTGAAAATTCAAGCAAGTCATCTAGGTTGATTTACACATGAAAGATAACTGGATGTGCATTGTATGAACTAGAATATAGAGTAAAGCTCAAACCGTCTTTGCTTAAATCTTTATCTTTGGTGCCCACTAGTTGACTAGATTGATCTGCATGTTACTGTCGAACTGAACTCCTGGTTGCTGTGGCTATAGTCCCACGAAAGAAACCTCAAGAAAAACCTGTGGGGGTTTTCACAGTAAGCCCCTTTTTAAAATCTTTGAAGAGGTCAGTACTGGTCGTGGTGCTTATATAGGAAGCTACCAAAGAACATCTGTAATTTATGCAGAATAGGTTGACAAGAATCCTGGTTTAAAGCCTACAACTTAGGTAGTCACACTATAAATGCTCAAGAAATCTTGCATCCATTGTTGATTAATTCAAAACGCTTCAAATGTCCCTCGAACGAGTAGAGCCGATTGAAGCAATAACGGCAAAAGTTCAAAATCAACAGAAACTGGGAAACATATGTAGATGATATAATCTACAGAGAAAGAAAGGTTCTCCGGAAATATGCTCTGAAAGTTAAAAAATCTGACGTGTAAAAATTTACGTAATAGAAAGAAACGGAAAGCACTGAATCAGAGTGCACAACATTCTAGACTAGTGTGGCATGAAGTGTGGGCAAGATGAATAAGGACTGTTTTTTTGTTAAGCAAATTGTGTGCTTATATGCCACAAATTTTTTGTTTTATTCCAATTTATTTATTTTCTTTAAAAACTTCAACATTAAAGGATAATCCCCCAGGCGCAGTCCATCGTCAGTATTGACGGACAGATCCCTACTACTAGTTGAAAATTATTATTAAAAACAATAAAACTTGATGAAAACAAGACCTGTTATATTTGTAGATTTGAACAGTTTATAAAAATCTTGACGAAAACAATACCTGTTGCAACAGTACGTAGGAACAGTTAAAAAGGATGCGGCCTCAAAAAAGGATAATAATAGTAATAATAATAAGACTGGTAATGCGCACGTATCCCCCCTGCTGGGTGTTCAAGGCGCGTTAAAAACCAGCAACAAACAAAACAAAACAAAGAAAAACAGACACAATAAAATTAGTCCAATAAAAACCTGTAAAATAAGATAAGGTTTGAGAAGAGATTTGAATGTTGTGGTACAAAGAAAAGATCTAAGATTAAGTGGTAGAGAGTTCCAGATGCGTGGGGCAGCTGAAGAAAAAGACCTGTCTCCCCATAAGTGTTGAGACTTGGGTTCAATGAGAAGAAGCATGGAACTTGATCAAAGATTTCTTGATGGAGTATAAACTTGAAGAAGTTCAGAAATATAGTGGGGAGCCTTGCCATTAAGTGGACAATGAGGACAATGGACAATGAGGATCCGCTTGTGAACAATGAGGATCAGCTTGAAGATGATTTGTTGAGAGATAGGGAGCCAGTGTAGTTGTTTCAGAATGGGAGTGATGGAACAGGATTTCTAACAGTGTCATAATGCGGGCAGCAGTATTTTGGAGGCGTTGAAGACGGGAAATCTGGTTGTTAGGAAGACTGTGCCATTGTCAAGACGAGAAGTAACAAATATAAGTAACATTATGTGGTACATGTATGATGACAGATGAACGACGTTGTTGATGTGTGGTTGAAGTGTCATCGATGAATCAAAAATAACCGAGCTTGCAGCGAGGGAGCTATCCGAGCATCACCGATGGAAATGTATGGCACTGAAACCTTTGTTAACTGTTGACGTGACCCATATATAGAAGGAACTCTGTCTTTTATCATTTAACTTCAGGAAGTTTTGTTGTGTCCAACGTCAGATCTCTTGGATGCATTTCTCAAGTCTTGCAATAGATGCATTGGCGTTTTCTTGAGAAGATTTAAATGTGATGTACATGTATAGCTGAGTGTCGTCTGCGTAGACATGGTAATTCAGATTAAATTTCAGAATGATGTCACGAATCGGTAAAGTGTACAGTGTAAACCACTGCGGGCCCAGTACCGACCCCTGTGGCACAGAGTACATGTAGTTCACAACAACAGGGTCTGATACCACAGTGCCAAGACATACAAGTACATGCCGAGTTCTGTTGAAGACATACGATTTGCACCAAGCTAGGGCTGTGTCCTATATGCCAAAGTGTTTCTGGAGCCGAGAGAGAAGGATGTTATGATCAACAGTGTCAAAAACAGCACTCAAGTCTAGCAGGACTAGTGCTGTTAGGTTACCATTGTCCATTGCTGAAAGAATATCGTTGCTCACATGGACTAGTGCAGCTTCTGTCCCATGGAAAGGCTTGTATGCCGACTGGAACACGTCGGACAGGTTGAAAACATTAATGTGGTCAGAAATGCGTAATGAGACTACTCGTACAATGACTTTTCCATGATATTTTAAGTTTGCAACTGGTCTGTAGTTTTTTAATACCTCCTTGTCCATGTTTTGGTTTTTTGATGAGCGGCCTGATGTAGTGATGTACATGCAGGGTACAATAATCAATGTTTTGCTTCATCATGGATGTTGAAACTGGATCCAGCTTGCAGGATTTTGAAGGAGATTTCATCTCAGCAACAGTGGCAGGCTCAAACACAGATAGTCTACACTCTGGTTGAAGTTGTGGCAATGTCTGCGGCACGTTGTAAGGGACTGATGAAAATGATGAGCGGATGTCTGAAATCTTGGTGACAAAGAATTTCTGGAATTCATTTGCCAAGTCCTGATCATTGTAAGTGGATGGAAGAACAGGGGTTTTGGGTTTGAGGTATCAATATATGTGAGGTATCAATATATATATTTGGTTTACGGTAACACCATGTGTGTATCTACTTGCCAGGTAGAGTTGATTCTTTACAGAACTGTCTTTCTTTATTCTTTTACAACGGAGTAGATTTATAGGATTGTTTGGGATTCTTCTCAACTCTGAAAAGAACTTTCCTGATGTTTAACTTCTACCTGGGTGGGCGGGAGATATAGAAAATTGGCTGGGAATACTGTTTTAGCTTAAACGTAGGATTGTTATTAATCGCACTACCGTGGAGTGAGTTCTTAAATGCATTAGACATATTTATAGTATGCTCCACTCCAGTATAGTTGACACAGTAGATGTGTTTACAATAAACCTTGGTTCTCCATACCTCAAACATGTCTTCATCATTCATGTTAAATGGAGTGCCATCTTGTTTATTCACCAGAAGAATGACACCAAGAATAGACCCATATGCATTCTTTATGGGCATACTCAGCATCTGTCTAGTTTTATACCCTGTTTCTTCATCAATCTGGCAGTGAAACAAATGGATTAAAGAAAAGAAGATCATTGAAAGAAGAAGGACATTAAAACATCACAAATATTAATAGTGCAAGTATTCAAACACTTTCTTACTCTTGCCATTGGTTTCTGCCAAAAGTTAGTAAAGTATGTGGAAACCAATTGTTTCCAAAAAGTGTTCAGTATGTGCAAAACTTGCCAATCTATTGGCCTACTCAATTTATCATTGGAAATTATACCTTTAAAGGCAGTGGACACTATTGGTAATTACTCAAAATAATTATCATCATAAAACCTTTCCTGTTGACAAGTAATGGGGAGAGGTTGATGGTATAAAACCTTGTGAGAAATGGCTCCCTCTGAAGTGCCATAGTTTTTGAGAAAGAAGTAATTTTCCACAAATTTGATTTTGAGACCTCAGATTTAGAACTTGAGGTCTCAAAATCAACCATCTAAACGCACACAACTTTTTGTGACAAGAGTGATTTTTTCTTTCATTATTATTCCGCAAATTCGATGACCGATTGAGCTCAAATTTTCACAGGTTTGTTATGTTATGCATATGTTGCGATAAACCAACTGTGAAGGCTAGTCTTTGACAATTACCAATTGTGTCCACTGCCTTTAAGATAATGTTTGATCAACTTCATAGCCGGGACTTTCTGAGTCATGTAGATTCAAACACATGACCTTCTCACTACAGTGTCATTGTTTGGTAATGTTGATTTTATAGGGGATGCCCTCACTTTTTATTTACTTACCGGCCAGAAAAGTCAACCACAATTATGGGTTGCTCGCAAGTTTGTACACTAGCCCACATGTATTAACGACACAATTTTTGAAGTGTCAAAAATGTTAATTAAAAAAATGAATAAAATAAATAAAAACAGTAAACTTCTGTGATTCAACTATCGGTCAACGCCGATCACTGGGAAGATACATATTCAATGAACTTTGGCCCACATCGCCCTTCATTAGCAACAAATGTCAACATGTAGCCTTAATCCCAGGCTACATAATACACAAAATGTAGGCCATGTACACTGTATAGTACACATCCTGTCCAGCATTTTTTTTCACTCAACAACACATTTATACTATAGAGTTGAAGTTTAGTCAAACTTTTTTATGAATGTGGTAATTATCAAGAGCCAATCATAACCTGTGGAATGTTGATTAGCGTGGACCCTGGACTTTCTGTGTTGAACTGCTAAATACACAATGTGTTTGTGTGCATAGATGACCGGCAAGACCGATCAGGTCAGTCGATACACAGCTCAATGTGGTTTTGTGCACTGTGATTTAATACTGTGATGAATGATCTTGGTCACATTAAATCTTGAAAATATTAAGACTTGTCAAGCTGTTTAACTAATTTGAAATTGACCTCTCTTTGGGGTTTTAGTTTCCTGCTCTGTACGGCTAATTAAGAAATTTTTTAATCTTACCTTGGGATCAAATCTTGAATCCTTGTATACATCAGCAATGTTCAAAGTCTAATTGTTTTTAAAAAACACAAATGAAAAAACAGTTGAAGTTGAAAACTACAAAGTTATCAAGACAGTCTTGGCAGTTCTTAGGCACAGAGCGCTGAAGATGTCAATGTTGAATTGCTCAGATTATTTTTATTATATACCAAAGCTTGTTCTTAAGGCTTGAATAATGGTTTTCTGATAATGAAACAAAAAGACCCTAAACAGTGCCTAACTCCGTGATCTTTAGGCCACCAAATGATTAGATGTGGGAAGAAAAACAAATAGGGTAAAGGAGTTGGAGTCACCGAGTCAAACTAAAACCCCAAATCACAACAAACACTGTATAAATACATAGTGGAGGTTATCATGAAAGAAATTAGTGTATATCTTACCTCACCAGTGGTCGCTGTGTACCCTGTAATTCCCAGGTGGATAGGAAAACGACATTCTTTGCTGTAAATGAAAACAAAATCTTATGCTTTAAGTTTCCTCAACAGTGCTTTATTTCAAGGATAAATATCACATGTACATGTATCTGGCTCACAACAAAGTGTTACAAAGAGTAGTACCAATCTGAGCGAGATGTTGCTCTAGCACCTTCAGAATGAAGCCAAATGCTCCAATCAACACAGGGATAACTTTTACCTTCATTTAAGTTTTAGAGTTGTCTCACTCTGTCGTCCCGACTTGGAGGTCTGACTTGATCTTCCCCAAGACCCTTGGCAAGGTGCCATAGAGCTTGGCATTCATTATATGGGCCTTCCAGCTCACATCCATTTCCATCCTAAGCATCCAGCTTTATTACATTGATGGACATGGTCTGTGATGCTATTAAGGTTTATGCTTCACTACCCTAGAGAAGAATCGCTTCAACTGAAATGACCCCGCAATATTGGGAAGAGGGCAATCAAAGGGAAATAAGCATAAGCGGGAACGCGAGGGCGATCAGGATCTTATCCTGCAATTATGGTCCTCCTCTGGATTGGATTAAAGCGGGATCTGATCGCCCTTGTGGATTGAAAAGGCAAACAAAGTCTATTGGGAACGCAAAGGCCCATCCGGACCCCACAATTTTACCAATGGTAGAGTACAAAACTCATATAAAGCTATGGCCTGTTTGGAGATAAAGTTGGCACAAAAGAATAGGCAAAGTAGCAAAGAATATACTAAAATTATCTAATGGTCGTCATACTTGTAGTCCATTATATTCCTTGTGACAGAAAGAGAATACAGACAAAAGAAGAGGCCCCTTTCGGATCCATATGATTGTGCTATAATGAAAGCCAGGCGAAAAAACATTTGCTTCACAGCCGACCACGAGATGTGCAATCTATCCGAAATAAAACAACTGAGTTTGTTGACTTTGTACTTGAGAATGAGTTGGATATTGTAGCTGTATGTGAAACTTGGCTGAAGGACGGTGATGATGTCATCATTCGTGCCCTTACACCATTGGGCTATAGATTTGACCACCAACCAAGGCTTGGCAAAACTGGGGGAGGAGTCGGACTCTTATATAAATCCTCGCTCTCAGTTAGCGTCCAGGTTTCACAGCAATACCGAACATTTGAGTCACTCCATGCTCACGTTTCAAGCAATTCTTCTACATTGAGATTTGTCATTGTTTATCGCACTGAGACAACTGATGAGAATGGTAGGCGTTTACCTTTCAGTCTATTCTTAGAAGAGTTTAGCTCAATGCTTGATCAGTACCTATTTCGTCCATCTGACATTGTATTGATGGGCGACTTTAACATATGGGTAAATGACAGAGATGATCACAATGGCAATAACTTCATGAACCTCCTATCGTGCTACGGGATGAAGCAGCACATCGAGGAGTCAACACATCGTCTTGGGAACACACTTGACCTACTCATCACCCGTGAATGTGAACATGTTGTTTCTAACATATCAGTACACCCTGGCTTGTCGGATCATTTTGCCATAACGTGTGACCTATTGTTGCAGAAACCATCTTCTCTGCGAAAAACCATCAGTACTCGTCGACTGCGCACATTAAACAAAGAAGAGTTCTGTCGGGACATTCATCAATCTCTGTCATTAATTGATTTCCAAGATACACTGTCTTGTTTTGACGAGTATGACACAACTCTTCGGGCCCTGCTGGATAGACATGCTCCTGCTAGGTTGAGGAGCGTAGTTCTCAAACCCAAATCCCCATGGATGAATGAGGCGTCCAGAAAGCGAAATGCAAGAGACATAGACTTGAGCGCCGGTGGCGTGCAACACGTATAGATGAAGACCGGGTACGATATACAACACAACGACAGAAGGTTTCTCACCTTATCAAGACAGCCGAAAAACATTATTACACGTCATCCATAATCGCTTGAAACGGTGACCAGAAGCGCCTTTTTGAGATTGTTGACACTCTCCTTCACAAGAAACAGGAACCGAAATTACCAGATGGCACATCTGACCAGAGTTTGGCTGATCGTTTCTCTGACCACTTTGTCGCAAAAGTTGCCAACATCCAGAAAACCCTTGCAAGTGAGAATTCTGCAATGGCCGGTTCTGATAACATGGGAGAGGTTGAGCTGCCACCTCCTTTCTTGACCGATTTCACTCCAGCTTCTTTTACTGAAGTCAGACAGGTTATTATGACTGCACCAGCCTCAACATGTGGGTTGGATCCTTTGCCGACAAACTTGCTTAAGGAGTTTGTGGATGACTTTGTCCCATACGTGACTCAACTTGTGAATGCATCGCTGAAATCGGGTGTTTTCCTGTACTTCTCCAACATGCTCTCATAAAGCCACTTTTGAAGAAACCCAATTTAGACAGGCAGTGTCTTAGTAATTATCGCCCGGTTGCCAACTTGAGATACGTTGGAAAGGTGTTAGAGCGCATAGTATCCATACGCCTTCAATCTTTCATCAGTGACAATAGTTCTCATGATCCCTTCCAGTCTGCCTACAGAGCTGGACATGGTGTGGAAACTGCTCTCCTAAGGGTAATGAATGATGTACTTCTTGCGATGGATGGAGGTAGAATTACGGCCCTTGTCCTTCTCGATCATAGCTCTGCCTTTGACACCGTCGACCATCCAACATTGCTGACAAGGCTACGACAACTTGGACTTGGCGGTACAGCTTTAGATTGGTTTGAGTCGTACCTGTCTAAACGATCTCAAGCAGTACATCTTCGAGAAGCAACCTCACAGACTGTTCAACTGGATTCATCCGTACCACAGGGATCGGTTCTCGGCCCCCAGCTTTTCAGTGTGTACATGCTACCCCTCCGGCATATCATCACCAAGTGCAATTTGGGCTACCACGTTTATGCGGATGATTTACAACTGTATAGCTCTTGCTTACCAACTCAGGAGAATGTAGACAGTTGTATCTCTCAGATGGAGCGCTGCATCGCTGACATTCAGCGGTGGATGGGTGAGAGTCATCTGAAGTTGAATGAGTCAAAGACAGAGTTTGTTCTGTTGGGTTCCAGACAGCAACTCTCCAAGGTCGTGGTACCCCATATAAAGATCGGGTCGTCCTTGGTTGTTCCTGCAGAGAAGGTAAAGAACCTTGGAGCTATCTTGGATCCCAAGTTGTCGCTGGTTCATCACATATCAAATTGCGTGAAACTTGCTAATTATGGCCTGCGTAACCTCCGTGCCATCAGGCATTTTTTGACACTTCAAGCTACACAACAATTAGTGCACGCCTTTGTCACCTCTCGTTTGGATTTCTGTAACGCACTACTGTACGGACTTCCAAAACATCTGCTCCATAGGCTGCAAAAGACACAAAACTCAGCTGCCCGTCTTGTTGTGCAAGCAAGCTGGTCAGCATCCATCAATCCAATACTTAAAGAACTTCACTGGCTGCCCATCAATGAGCGTATTGTTTATAAGATTCTCTTGCTAACCTACAAGTCTTTGTCTGGTTTAGCACCGCAATATTTATCGTGCCATGTCAAATATTCTGTTCCGGGAAGAGTCGGCCTCCGATCATCGACAGACATGAAACTGGTAGAGTTTAGAACGAACAGATCATGGGGGGATAGATCCTTTGCTGCAGCAGCCCCTCGTCTCTGGAACTCTTTACCACCACCCATTAGGTCATGCACCAGCATATCAATATTTAAGAAACAGTTAAAAACTCATCTGATGGGAGTTGCTTTTAATTAATTAATTTCCTTCGGTTTTGTTTTTTCATTCTAATGACTTTCTTGTTGGCGCCTTGAGCATTTTCAATGGATATGTGCGCCCTATAAATGTACATTATTATTATTATTATTATCATCCTCCTTCCCCATGCACACCAAACACACGCACTGTGGGACGGTGGCATTGTCCACAACATGGGTACTATTTTAGGAGGTGGTGCAGTGATCAATACAAAACACATTTCTCACTCCGATTTTTTGTGGATTAAAAAAAAAAGAATGCTGTATACTTCGAACATGTGTGATATATAAAAGCTACTCTGTAAGCCAACTTGTAGTTCTACAACAAAACTATACCTATCAAGTGGTAAAGAAGACACGCCTCATTGCGGGCAGGAGTCGGCATTCTCTGCAACATGCCAATAGTTTTGTGGAAGCTGCAATGGTAATAACGTCTTTTTCTTCGTTGTAAAATCAAAAACAATAAGTGCAGAGAATTAAGGCAAAACCCGATATTTATGTCTTTGGTATATTGAATTTCCGATATGTTTTGGTTATCATTGAACAGGCTTCGGAAAGGTTTCCATCGTTGGGTACGATGTACATACATGTACATGCGAGCTGCACACCTGAATGACCTTTCATTGGTGAACTTTAATCCACTTCCGTTGGCAAAGCGGGATCAATGCGCGATCATACTCAAGTGGGAACGGGATCGGATTTCACAACTGAGATGAAATATTTGTGACCCACTCCATCATAATGCGGAATATGTAGTTATGTCCCGTTTCGTGTTATCTACACCATACATGTACATGAATGATCATAACAAACAAAAACTGAAAAATCAAATTTGTTATTTATGAATTAGGTTGCCTAAATTTTTGTTAAACTAGCAACGATCTTACCTTTTCGTCAAAAGATTAATAAAGATGTAAAACAGACGATTTCTGAGCCATGTTCTTGTCCTAATTATCCCACCCAAAAAGTTAATAGTTCCCTAGAGAATAAATAAATGGGCTCGACTAAGCCCATTCATCAATAGCGCCACCAAGAGATACTATTGGAAAGCCAATGACCATGTCTGTCTATTTATAACCACCATCAATACATGTAGTGACTGCAATAAATGGTACAGGGGTCAAAGGCAAACCCTGTTTCATCAGTGACCTCCCTCATTAATGAACCCGCATCGCGAGATTTAGTATGACTAACTGACCGAGGCCTCTGTTTATCCATGCAGCGTGAGAGGCTGATCACTCCCCACTGTTGTTGCCATAGCTAGCTGGTTACCATTTGACGTGCACCATACGACGCCGTTCACAGAGCGCGGGAACCATTCACGCGTAAGATACATCTTTTATAACAATGGAATGTTTGTCGAAGAAATGATGTTTCATTTCGTAAACAATTTTTAAAGACTGTGCTAGATGTCGCATTTTTTTAAATTAATTTTTCTGGTGTTTTTGTTTTCCAAAACGGGTCGTAAAATTAAGCATCAAAGTCATCGAAAATTCCACATTATTTAAAACGTGAAGGTTGTATCTTGATGTTTATTTAATTTAAAATGTTGAGATTTGCTTGTTGGGATTAAGATGATAAACTCAAAAATGAATTATACTCGATATTCCTCATTATGACAAAGCGGGTCACCTTTTTGCAAGATCAAGATCTCGCAAGATCACGATCTCACAATTGTGAATCCAGTGGAAAGCAGTGTTTGATGATATTCCTCATTATGACAAAGCGGGTCACCCTTTTGCAAGATCAAGATCTCGCAAGATCACGATCTCACAATTGTGAATCCAGTGGAAAGCGGTGTTTGATGATGGTTCGCGATCAACTGGGAAACTTGCGGTCTGGTCTGGGACTTTTTATGTTTTGAAATAGTCCTTTCTTGTTGCATGATCGTCTCAATTACCCAGTGAAATCTACAAAGTGATATCTACAAGGAGTTGAGCCCAGTGGCATCTACAAAGTGATACCTACAAGGAGTTGAACCCAGTGGCATCAACAAAGTGACACCCATAAGGAGTTGAACCCAGTGACATATACAAAGTGATACCCATAAGGAGTTGAGCCCAGTGGCATCTACAAAGTGATACCTACAAGGAGTTGAACCCAGTGGAATCAACAAAGTGACACCCATAAGGAGTTGAATCCAGTGGCATCTACAAAGTGATACCTACAAGGAGTTGAACCCAGTGGAATCAACAAAGTGATGCCCACAGGGAGTTGAATCCAGTGGCATCTACAAAGTGATACCCACAAGAAGTTGAACGCAGTGGCATCTACAAAGCAATACCCACAAGGAGTTGAACCCAGTGGCATCTACAAAGTGATACCCACAAGGAGTTGAACCCAGTGGCATCTACAAAGTGATACCCAAAAGGAGTTGAACCCAGTGGCATCTACAAAGTGATGCCCACAAGGAGTTGAATCCATTGGCATCTACAAAGTGATACCCACAAGAAGTTGAACGCAGTGGCATCTACAAAGCAATACCCACAAGGAGTTGAACCCAGTGGCATCTACAAAGTGATACCCACAAGGAGTTGAACCCAGTGGCATCTACAAAGTGATACCCACAAGAAGTTGAACGCAGTGGCATCTACAAAGCAATACCCACAAGGAGTTGAATCCAGTGGCATCTACAAAGTGATACCCACAAGAAGTTGAACGCAGTGGCATCTACAAAGTGATACCCACAAGGAGTTGAATCCATTGGCATCTACAAAGTGATACTCACAAGGAGTTGAACCCAGTGGCATCTACAAAGCGATACCCACAAGGAGTTGAATCCATTGGCATCTACAAAGTGATACTCACAAGGAGTTGAACCCATTGGCATCTACAAAGTGATACCCACAAGGAGTTGAACCCAGTGGCATCTACAAAGTGATACCCACAAGGAGTTGAACCCAGTGGCATCTACAAAGCGATACCCACAAGGAGTTGAACCCAGTGGCATCTACAAAGTGATACCCACAAGGAGTTGAATCCATTGGCATCTACAAAGTGATACTCACAAGGAGTTGAACCCATTGGCATCTACAAAGTGATACCCACAAGGAGTTGAACCCAGTGGCATCTACAAAGTGATACTCACAAGGAGTTGAATCCATTGGCATCTACAAAGCGATACCCACAAGGAGTTGAACCCATTGGCATCTACAAAGCGATACCCACAAGGAGTTGAACCCAGTGGCATCTACAAAGTGATACTCACAAGGAGTTGAACCCAGTGACATCTACAAAGTGACACCCACAAGGAGTTGAACCCAGTGGTATCATCAAAGCGATACCCACAAGGAGTTGAATCCAATGGCATCTACGAAGTGATACCCACAAGGAGTTGAACCCAGTGGCATCTACAAAGTGATGCCCACAGGGAGTTGAACCCAGTGAAATCTACAAAGTGATACCCACAAGGAGTTGAACCCAGTGGTATCTACAAAGTGATACCTACAAGAAGTTGAACCCATTGGCATCTACAAAGCGATACCCACAAGGAGTTGAATCAAGTGGAATCAATAAAGTGATACCCACAAGGAGTTGAACCCAGTGGCATCTACAAAGTGATACCCACAAGGAGTTGAACCCATTGGCATCTACAAGTTGATACCTACAAGGAGTTGAACCCAATGGCATCTACAAAGTGATACCCACAAGGAGTTAACCCCAGTGGTGTCTACAAAGTGATACCCACAAGGAGTTGAACCCATTGGCATCTACAAAGTGATACCCACAAGGAGTTGAACCCATTGGCATCTACAAGTTGATACCTACAAGGAGTTGAACCCAGTGGCATCTACAAAGTGATACCCACAAGGAGTTAACCCCAGTGGCATCTACAAATTGATACCCACAAGGAGTTGAACCCAATGGCATCTACAAAGTGATACCCACAAGGAGTTAACCCCAGTGGTGTCTACAAAGTGATACTCACAAGGAGTTGAACCCAGTGACATCTACAAAGTGACACCCACAAGGAGTTGAACCCATTGGCATCTACAAAGTGATACCCACAAGGAGTTGAACTCAGTGGAATCAACCAAGTAATACCCACAAGGAGTTGACCCCAGTGAAGTCTACGAAGTGATACCAACAAGGAGTTGAACCCAGTGGCATCTACAAATTGATACCCACAAGGAGTTGAACTCAGTGGAATCAACCAAGTAATACCCACAAGGAGTTGACCCCAGTGAAGTCTACGAAGTGATACCAACAAGGAGTCTAGCCCAATGGCATCTACAAAGTGATACCCACAAGGAGTTGAACGCAGTGGCATCTACAAGGTGACACCCATAAGGAGTTGAGCCCAGTGACATCTACAAAGCGATACCCACAAGAAGTTGAACCCAGTGGCATCTATAAAGTGATACCCAAAAGGAGTTGAACCCAGTGGAATCTACACAGTGACACCCACAGGGAGTTGAATCCAGTGGAATCTACAAAGTGATACCCACAAGGAGTTGAACCCAGTGAAATCTACAAAGTGATACCCACAAGGAGTTGAACCCAGTGAAATCTACAAAGTGATACCCAAAGGAGTTGAACTTACGAGTTATGTGCTTTGAACCTGTTTGCCGTGTTCTGGACGACAACAGAACTTACTAAACGGTTTCTTACTAATGGCTACCGTATAATGGCGTTCCGTATTGGCAGCGTTAAGGGCAATTCAAAAATATAAAATGCCACCAACTTTTCCTCAAGAATCCATTCTTTGGAATTATCTTCGGCCTGACGAAGTTGATGTTGTGATGTCTCTTGCAGCTTTGATTTGAGTCTTCAAGTGGCAGCCTTTATAAAGGGTATGACACATGATCGTCGGCGATAGCCTCAATGTGCTATGTATAAGACTATCGCTGGGCATTAGTTGTAAAAGCCGGCAACAGCCTTAGCATTCATTGGTATTCATTGGTATAAGCTACTTAACGGTATGGAAAAGGTACAGTTACTACTACAGCATGTATACGTAAAACTCGTTATATGCCGACACACGCTGGCTTAATGGTCAAAGTGTAACAGGGCCTTTAAACTCCACTTGCAGTTGCAGATATAATTGTTTTCAGAACATTAAGCTATAAATTATGAACATTGATAAAATTATTATATAGTCAGAAATCAATAATTAACTTCATAAAACATAATATTTGGTTTCATTTTAAAGAAAATTTCAAACATTTAAAGAAAAGTTTAAAACTTATATTTTGGACCTTTTGTTGTCATAACATACAAAATATTTGTTAAATGATAAACTGTTTTATATCTGACCTGGTTCCATTGTAGGGGCCTTTGTTTTCAAGATCATCCACTCCCAACTCAAACACTTTTGAAAATATATGCTGCAGAAAAAAAACAAAAACAAATTGTATTGATAATAACAATGTTGTCTCAAAAAAAGTAATGTTGTACAATGTACTTCAACAGAAGAAAATGGTGTTAATAGAAACTGGAAAAGACAAATGTAACCATTTAATCATACATGCAAAGGTTGGGGGAAATGAAAAACAATTGCTGAATAAAGATTGTAAGTTGATCAACATGTTTCTGTTTGTAAAACATTCTTACAGTGTAAGATTAGCGTCAAATCAGAAAATTGAGTCTGCAAAAAAAAAAAATACTTTAATGACAATGACATTTTTTATTTTGTTCTCAATCTAAATCTGAATAAACATGGTTGTAAAAAAGAGTTACATCTAGCCTTGCTCAAAGCAGTCGCATTATTCACTCCGAAAAGACACCGCCGTAAACCCAACCGTTTACACTATGCTTACTGTGTGTATTCACACCGCACGACCAAACCGTATACATTTTGTGTACACCGTCACATCGCTCAACGCACACCGTACGACTACTGTGCACAAGTCATCCGCACTCATTCCACTAACCCGATGTGAAGGCCACTAGGTCAACAGGCTTGTCGGGTCTATAACTTCCCGAGTTTATTGTGTTTCATGAAAAAATATCCACTATTGAAAAAAAATGGGGGGGGGGGGGGGCTCTCGGATATTGCTAGTAATGTATGCAGCTCATGAATAAGGATATCTTTCGTCAGACCTTCAGACAACACAGCATGTGAAGCAAATGAATTATTCATTTTGACGTCCAATCACGCACTTCCCTTATCACGACCTTTGGACCCTATCGTACTCGCTGAGCATCCGTGGTGATGTAAACATGTCTTGTCTTTCGCGGGCATTATGGTAATGAGTTGACCGTGGGAACTCTTCTTTCGCGCTGATTATAGTAGTGAGGTCGTGGCTTCAACACAGACCCTACACTGTCGGCCTGACGGCCGACACATGGGGATAGTGTACGGGGGCACAGTGTCGTGCGACGTGGTGACACACATTTAACGCACAGTGTGTACGGGTGGGTTTTTATACAGCGGCGGTCTTTTTTCGGAGTGAATAATTCAATGACGAAATGTCAGTAAGAGATGCAGAGCGCCAGGATCAACTGCCTCATCAGAACACCATCACATGTACATGTAGTGTTGTAGCATATTGAAAATATCACTTAGTTGATTGAGAAGCATTCCTTCAAATATATCAAAGAGCATGGACAAACACAATCTGAGTGAAGAGAAGAGACTACACTGTTTCTTATAATAGTAGTATCAACTCTTATACAGCGCAATTCCAAATAATGATCATTGAGTGTTGAGAGGTTTGGAGGGAGCTAGGTTAAGGGCCTGAAATATCTGCCCAAGGGCACATGATTAATAAAACTCCATATGTAGAAGATGCTCTAAGAACATGGCCCGAGAAGTTGAATCAGGCTCCATTGGAAAAAAAGGTCGAGGTTTCTTGACTGCTCTAGGGGCCAAATGATGACCACAGATACTGGCTAATAAAATGTTCTGATGGGAAAGGGCAAGGAGATTGCAATTGTGTTGAATACATGCTGAGCAGGGATCAACAGAATAGTCCACTTCCCATAAATCATTGCAGACAAGTAACTAACTGCTGGGGTACACTCCCCAGTGATGACATGATCACCATCATGCAAAGCAATGTCTCAGTAAAACAATGTAAATAAACAAATCAGTGTTAAACTTGAGAAGCATTGTAGATTTGTTAACGCAGATGGAGAGATTGATATTCCTTGGATTATGTTCAATAACCTGAAGGTACAAGTATCGGTGAGGGTTAGGGTAAGGGCGAGGGTTAGGGTGAGGGTTAGGGTGAGGGTTAGGGTGAGGGTTAGGGTAAGGGCGAGGGTTAGGGTGAGGGTGAGGGTTAGGGTGAGGGTTAGGGTGAGGGTTAGGGTTAGGGTGAGGGTTAGGGTGAGGGTGAGGGTTAGGGTGAGGGGTAGGGTGAGGGTTAGGGTGAGGGGTAGGGTGAGGGTTAGGGTGAGGGTTAGGGTTAGGGTGAGGGTGAGGGTTAGGGTGAGGGTTAGGGTGAGGGGTAGGGTGAGGGTTAGGGTGAGGGGTAGGGTGAGGGTTAGGGTGAGGGTTAGGGTGAGGGGGAGGTTTAGGGTGAGGGTTAGGGTGAGGGTTAGGGTGAGGGTTAGGGTGAGGGTTAGGGTGAGGGGGAGGGTTAGGGTGAGGGTTAGGGTGAGGGTTAGGGTGAGGGGAGGGTTAGGGTGAGGGTTAGGGTGAGGGTTAGGGTGAGGGGGAGGGTTAGGGTGAGGGTTAGGGTGAAGGTTAGGGTGAAGGTTAGGGTGAGGGTTAGGGTGAGGGGTAGGGTGAGGGGTAGGGTGAGGGGGAGGGTTAGGGTGAGGGTTAGGGTGAGGGTTAGGGTGAGGGTTAGGGTGAGGGTGAGGGTTAGGGTGAGGGTGAGGGTTAGGGTGAGGGGTAGGGTGAGGGTTAGGGTGAGGGTTAGGGTGAGGGGGAGGGTTAGGGTGAGGGTTAGGGCTAGGGCTAAGGTTAGGGCTAGGGTTAGGGCTAGGGTTGAGGCTAGGGTAAGGGCTGGGGCTAGGGTTAGGGTTGGGGCTAGGGTTAGGGCTAGAGTTAGGGCTAGGGTTAGGGTTAGGGTTAGGGTTAGGGTTAGGGTTAGGGTTAGGGTTAGGGCTAGGGCTAGGGTTAGGGTTGGGGTTAGGGTGAGGGTTAGGGTTAGGGTTAGGGTTAGGGCTTGAGAACCAGACTTAAACATTTTGTTCATGTTGAAGCACACGAATTGCAAAGATATATTTTCCACATATTTTCTAGGCTCTGGTTTAGGGTGAGGGTTAGGGTGAGGGTTAGGGTGAGGGTTAGGGTGAGGGTTAGGGTGAGGGTTAGGGTGAGGGGTAGGGTGAGGGTTAGGGTGAGGGTTAGGGTGAGGGGTAGGGCGAGGGTTAGGGTGAGGGTTAGGGTGAGGGGGAGGGTTAGGGTGAGGGTTAGGGTTAGGGTGAGGGTTAGGGCTAGGGCTAAGGTTAGGGCTAGGGTTAGGGCTAGGGTTAGGGCTAGGGTAAGGGCTGGGGCTAGGGCTAGGGTTAGGGTTGGGGCTAGGGTTAGGGCTAGAGTTAGGGCTAGGGTTAGGGTTAGGGTTAGGGTTAGGGTTAGGGCTAGGGCTAGGGCTAGGGTTGGGGTTGGGGTTAGGGTGAGGGTTAGGGTTAGGGTTAGGGCTTGAGAACCAGACTTAAACATTTTGTTCATGTTGAAGCACACGAATTGCAAAGATATATTTTCCACATATTTTCTAGGCTCTGGTCGGCTCTGCCAATCGAATTCCGCAATTGTGCCATTTTAACTTCTCTGCCATCCTTTTTAAAAGCTCTGAAGCATGAAGATAGTGTAGCTACACTTCATATTTCTTAACTTGTCTATTGCTTTATCCTTTTACAGTTTCATAACAACTATGTGCAATCCCACAACTTACTTTAAACATACTATATTTCATGGGGTTATATTTGTGTATATTTATTTATTTATTTATTTGTTTGTTTATTTATTTGTCTACTTATTTTTGTATTTTTCTATTTGTTAATTTATTTGTTTATTTACTCATAAAATTATTTATTTACATATTTTTTATGGATTTTTTTCTTTTCTCTTAAAGGCGGTGGACACTATTGGTAATTACTCAAAATAATTATTATTATAAAACCTTTCTTGATTACGAGTAACGGGGAGAGGTTGGTGGTATAAAACGTGAGAAACAGCTCCCTCTGAAGTGACGTAGTTTTCGAAAAAGAAGTAATTTTCCACAAATTTGATTTCGAGACCTCAAATAGATGAGGTCTCGAAATCAACTTGCATCTGAAAGCACACAACTTCGTGCGACAAGGTTGTCTTTTCTTTCTTTATTATCTCGCAACTTCGACGACCAATTGAGCTCAAATTTTCACACCTTTGTAATTTTATGTATATGTTGAGATACACCAAGTGAGAAGACTGGTCTTTGACAATTACCAATAGTGTCCACTGTCTTTAATAGATTTGGTCACTTAAATTTAATTTGCATTCTACCTGGATATTCTTTTACGTTATTTAAGTTTTTAGGAATTATTCTGTTTTTGTTTGTTGTTAGTTGATGTGGGGAGGCAGGTCTATGGACCACAGTAATTATTTTGCTTTTGTTTCTCCTAGCCCATCTGGAAGTATTTTTTGTATTGTCATGTATTGTCGAAATGGCTGAATAAATAATAATAATAATAATAAAATGTACACACTAGACAATCACTCTTAAAACGGCAGATAATGGTATCTGCACAATGTGCAGCTCTAGGGTTATTTGCGTTGTGCAAGGGGGTGAAGGGGGGACATTTCTCTCACAATATGAGCTGATGAAGAAGAGATCAAGGATTTCAGTGTTGAGAACTGTATCCCAGTTTAGGACATTTGGGCTTCCAATGTCACATGGAGAGCAACAATCCTGATCTTTGCTAGAGCCATTAAAGCATTGGCCTGTTAGTGACTTCTTCTAGTAAGATCTCCCAAAAATAGTGGGCAGCAAATGTCTGTAGGTCCATCGAAATCCCTACAGGGAGTCTACACACGTTTTCCACCATCCATCTCTACTAGTGCATGTCACAGGCAACTGAGCATTTTAAAGTTCTCCTCCCCATCCGTATCATCAGGCCAGTTCCATTAAGTGAAATTCTTTTGCATCCTGCATATTGTAGGCATGTACAATGTTGACCGGACTACAAAGTATTGCATCTTTAACCTAGGCAGAATAACCATATTATATTTTATTACTAGACATTGGTTGCCATGGTAACTAATATTGTTTTGAGTCTCAACAAGCCTATGAGTGGCTCATTGATCGCATCTCAGCAAGATCTAAAAGAAAAGGTGTTTATAAAATTTTACTCACTTCGTCTTCATCTTCACAAACTTAGTCTGATTCCAGTTCTTCTTCTGACAAGTCCTTCAGCAGTCAGTATTTCACTTTTGTGTGTGTGCAAAGCTTACACTGCTTGTTGCAAAATGGTGACCCACATAAAAAGTATCACAAAACAGCGCCCTCATTCGGCTACTATACAATCATTAAGGTTTTTTTAACTGTTTTTTTACCTTTTTTTTTTTTTTTTTAAAAAGGAAATTAACATGATCACTAGAGACCAGTGACCGCACAAAAGGGTTTTATATAATCAGAATCAAATCCACCATACTCCCTGAATTTTCTGTACACTGCCATCATACCATCAACATGTTGTCCAACATTGGATACCAAATACATTGCGCTACATTTAAGGTTGGGCTGGAAATACATTACACTTGTTTGCACAAGAAAACTTGGGTTGGGAAGCTGCTATGGAAAACAATGTTAAATGCCCAAACCACTGCATACAAGGGTGTTTTAAACTGATAAGATAATAATCACAAAAAACACTGGTTCAATGAAGTAATTATATAAAAAACACTGTACTTAATCAATATCAAGGCAAATAGATCAACTTGTTTCATTTATTTTATAAAAATAAACCTTTTCAATGAATGTTATTGGTTCCCAGCTCTGTGTGTTGATATAGCCATTAGTATAATTTGGCAATTTGTTGGTGGTTTAGAGTTTCTTTCTAAATTGATTGTCATACGCATACTTCAAGCACACTATGAGTGATTTTTGAAATGCTTTGTAGACTCAGAAGGCTTCACAAGTTTGCCTTTGATATTTCTATAAAAACAATTACCTGAATACAAATTACACTTTACTCTGATTACTTGATCAAAATTAAAATATTTATAAAAAAAAAATTGCAAACAAATGATGAGTTAATCATTAGATAAATATGGTTAGGTTTAATTGTTATTTGGTAATGAGACAAGGCCACAACAAGCAGAGCAGAAATTAAAGCAAAACATCAGAGTGAAAATCATGCATTACAGAACAAGGGTGCACAAAAGGCTTAAGAGACATGAGTACCGTGTCTTTGCTTGTCCCCCGCTTATTTTTCCTTCTCTGTGAACATGAGAAAAACACAATTTTGCAAGGATTAAAATTTATGTAAGAAACAATACAATGTTTCAAAACACAACTGGGTTTAATTTTGATCATTGTGCTTCACATTTTTGCCAACATACATGCATGCACATTGATTGAAGTATTGCTGCACAAGTCCTTTGTCTAACAAAGTTTGGAGAAAGCAGCCACATGATTATGGGCAGCCATTGGGGCAAAAAATGACAACTACAAAAATAAGAAGATTGCCAGCGATCTTCAGCAATAATGATATCAATCCCCAGAAATACATCAACTTCCAGAAACATATCAGTCCCCAAAAATATTTCAACCCCACAAATAAATCAAGCCTCGAAACAATCCCCAGAAGTGTATCAATTTCTAGAATTATATCAATCCCAAGAAAATATCATTCCCAGAAATATATTAAGCCTCGAAATAAGTCAATCCCTGGAAATATATCAATCTCTGGAAATATATCAATCTCTGGAAATATATCAATCCCCAGAAAAACATCAACTTCCAGAAATATATCAATCCCCAGAAATATATCAATCCCCCAGAAATATATCAATCCCAGAAATATATCAAGCCTTGAAATATATCAATCCTCAGAAATATATCAACCCCAGATATATATCAACCCCAGAAATAAATCAAGCATTGAAATATATCAATCCTAGAAAAAATATAAACCCCCAGAAAAACATCAATTTCTAGAAATATATCAATCCCCAGATATATATCGACCCCCAGAAATAAATCAAGCCTCGAAATATATCAATCCCTGGAAATATATCAATCTCCAGAAAAAAACATCAATTTCCAGAAAGATATAAATCCCCAGAAATATATCAACCCCCAGAAATATATCAACCCCAGAAATATATCAACCCCCAGAAACAAATCAAGCCTTGAAATAAATCAAGCCCCAAAATATATAAATCCCCAGAAATATATCAATCCCTGGAAACATATCAATCCCTGGAAATATATCAATCCCCAGAAAAACATAAATTTCCAGAAATATATCAATTCCTAGACACACCCTGTCTTTCGATAGGGGTATACGTGTTTAGAATCATACTATGTAGCCTGCAGAGGAATTTCACCAAAAGGGAAGACAGTGCAGCCACAAATACAGTTTGGACTTTTTTTCACCAGGAAATGTGTACATTAAACAACTTGTTAGCGTATGTAGAGGCCTTGAGACAAACGCTAAAACTAGTACACCCTCACAATGTTTCAAACTCCTGTTAAGGCACAATCACTAGAAAGTGAAGAGCACTTTTATGAAGCGGGCTATCTGAAACCATTTGAGGCATGTTATTGTTATTTAAACAAAGATTTGGACTGAAAGGAAAGAAAAAGGGCGGTGGGGCGAGTGGTATAAGGGTTAGTGAGGGGGGGCGGGAGAAAGTGTGGTGAGGAACAGCATACATCTATGTAATACATGTTCATGTACATGTCCCAATTACTAAATTTTTGACATACTACATGTAAAGAAACATTTCAAGCAAGATGTTGTATCCTCGCATAACGTGTGATAATATGTCATATCTGTGAAGTTTGAATAATATTAAAACAATATCCAACATTAAAACAATATCCAGAGTGGTTAGGAGATACATGTAGTCTTGTTCCAATGTCAAATTGTCAAGTTTTTTAAGAACCTGTATCGAGTCTCGTCAGGGTGTATAAGCTTTGTTGCTTGACAATGGGAAGCAAGACAAAATCCATGTATTTTTAGATTTGTTGAGTTGTGGCCCTGCAACCACTGATGATGGGCCTACCGACAAACCGTGTTCTACTCGGAGGTTTTTCTTGGATCTTCGGCAGTAGGTAAATGTTGGGTATTTTAATCTGGTGGTTGTGAGGGTCGAGAAACTTGAATATTTCCTTGGATATTATCTGTTCTTTGAACAGATTACATTAATATTTCTAGTGATTGATAAATTTCTGGCGCTTGTATGTTTACGGCGCTTAAACGTTTATTGCGCTTTACTACACACTTCTGACGCATAATTTATTTGTGGCACTAGGTTTATTTCTGGGAATTTATATAATTCTATGCTTGATTTGTTTCTAGGGTTGATATATTTCTGCGGATTGACATATTTCGGGGCTTGATATATTCCTGGGGAATGATATGGTCCCACTTCCGGTAGACCAGTAAGTGAATGTCAACATGGGGTCACGGCTACCACAGGCTAACCTGCAATTCGCAAGGAGTCTAACACTGAAAAAGTTTGAAAATCGGTTGAGTAGATCTTGAGATCTGGGGTGCGTTCCACTCGCGCAAACGTTGCCAACAGTTTCGCACGTTCGCCAACAATTTCAAGTGGAACGAGTTGTTCGCCGCCACCGTTGGCGAACGTTGGCAACTTTAGGCGAACATACTTCTGAGGCGTTGGCGAGTGGTTTTTAAAATGGCGGACAAGCATACGGTATTATTTCTTTGTCACAAACATAATTACATTGTATTTTCGGTGGATGATAATGCAGATTTAGAATAACAAAGTTAATAAATTGATGTACATGTAATGATGTCAAAAAGAGGACTATTGCAGCAAAAACAAAGTAAAACAAAATACGTATGGTGCGTGCCATCTTAATTTTAGGGCACCGCCATATTGACATCGCGTATACGCACCAATCGTTCAAAAGATAAAAAGTGTTTGCGCGAACAGTTGCGAGTCGTTTGCGCGAGTGGAACGCACCCCTGGTCCAATTTCCAGCTGACCCAGAAGTTGGGGTCAACATGAGGTTACGGTTTTTCAAAGTTAATTTAATGCGTTTTGAAGACTAAGAGTCTACTGAAAGAGCTTGAACATTAGCTGTATGTTTTTAGAGTATGATCGCGCTTCCGGTTGACCAGGAATTAAAGGACAACATGGGATCAAAATTGTTTAAAACTAATGTTAAATGCCCAAGGAGTTTTGGGCAATTAACTAATTGTTAATGCTGGAGAAAGAAGGAAATGACTAATAAACCTTTTGTTTTGCCGTATCCCTTTTCCCCACAGAAACCCCCCTTTTAGCATGCGCCTCATTCACTAATTAATTACTTTTTTCCTCACCTCTCCCCACCCTTAATAGTGTCTTTTGTGTTTCCATCTTCTTGTGGTCAGGCCAGTGCCTCCCCTTCAACCCCCTCTATTGTCCCCTATTCATTGTTTACCCCTTGCTTTTGTCTGTATGCTTTCTCACCCCATTCATGTATTTCCACTTCACTGCTTATGTTTCACTTACTGTATCTTCCTGTGGATTTTTATGTTTGTTGTGTTGCCATTTTAGTCCATGGGCCAGACCAGATATTGGTACCACCTGAGGTGACAAAACATAAATGGTGCCAAATGCTTTGTAGGACCACCGTGTTTTCCCATAGGGTTACATGTTAATTGCAGTAGGCCCACTATATGTACATTCATTAGCATATGGGGTGGCATAAACTCATGTATACTGGTATAAAAGGTGATTATGGCAATAAAATAAAGACAGGCAGCTGGTATACAATCAAGCCAATGCCAGTAAGTGATTGTTTCTATAAATTTAGTTTCCTGTGATGATTGAACTATTTGATTCAAGGTGACTGTTTAGTTAAAATGTACATTCTTGAACTTTTATGAAGAAATGTTATTATAGGGATCAAAAAAATGGGAGGTGGATTGAGCTCCTATTGACTGCTGATCCCTGTTGCAAACAGTGTGCCAAAGTATGAAGGCGGGTTTCTGGCGCCTTAAAACCAGATTGCTCTGCGCAGTTGGCACTCATTAACCTTGGATGGGAGTAAACCAAGCTAGGAGACAGCCACTGATTTCAAACACGGGTTGGTGAAGCTCTCAGCCTTGGATGGAAGCGTAGGAAAAGGATAACTCTGATTTCAAACCTTGATTGGTGGGGCTCGTTTACCATGGAAGGCAGCCCACCTTGGTGGAGCAAAACTCTTACTTCCAACCCGGGCAATACTGGCCTGCTTATGTCTGTACGGTCACGGATCAGAATAATATGACAATTCTCCCCACAGCGTGCAGTAGGTGTTGTCATGTGGTTGGCTTCAGCAGAAGAAGGGCATCTGGCTGTGAAACTTTGCTTCAATATTCAAACTGTGGATACAAATGGCCCCACTAGCCTACATCAAACATAAAGGTGGAGGTAGGAGATCACGCCACAGTATAACACGTTTTTGCTTTATGCGCGTGTGGGTATACTCCATGTTACGGCAAGGGTGCAGGGGACTGAGACCTACTACACTACAGTATTAGCAATGATTTTTTTTTTTTTAAATTTATAAAGGATTGTAAACAGATGCAGAGAGAAAATGGAGCATAGTTTTTATATGGAGATGCACTACTGACTTCTAAATGTTAATTTAAAATCAGGTTTACCCATAGGATATTTTGGGGGGAAAACAAACAGGGAGAAATTCACATGGACAAAAAATTAGCGCTCCCATCAACGACCAATCTTGTTTTTTTTTTTTTTTTAATTTCTTTTTTGACATTTATTTTGTTACAGGCCTACATCATTTTTAGTGCACTGATCTATAGACGAAGTTCTCAAGATCTTTGAGAAAGTTCACACTCAAAAATCAGCGGGTACCGCAACGATATAACATATGTTAAATTTGCATCGGGGATAAAGAATATTAATTTTGGTGTTTTTTTACCCATACACCGATGTGTGTTAATAGCACTGTATACTCAGTACTTTCCCGAGTCCTGTGAAAAAAATACCACAGGCATGTTACTCGGGTGGGATTCGAACCCAGTGTCTTGCCAACTAGACTACCGAGGTTGCCCGGTAGCTAGAGGCAGTTCGAATCCTATGTTTTGGCAGCAGGTACCGCAACGATATAAGAGATGTTAAATTTGCATCGGAGATAAAGAATATTAATTTTGGCTGCCCTACAAAACAGCTAATTAAAAATCTTGAAGAAAACAATTCCTGCAGCTAATAAATGTGCAAAACCTTATTAAAAATTACTGTTACATGTACTTGTACATTGTATATAACAATTTTAAAAATAATAATAACTAGAAATATTGCATTTCTCCAAAATGCCCAGCTGTTTTGCAGAAACTTTTTTTAATTTCTTTTAAGTCTGTAAAAAATAACACATTTCTATTATAAATACCATGTACAGTAGCAATTCATGACTTACGGTAAAGGTGCAACAAAAAATTAAAATCCAAGTTTCCACATGATCACACCAATACTTTGGGACATACACAGTGTATTTGAACCTTTAATGCCCTGTCATTCAACTCGAAGAATTCATTCATGGTATTTATTACACTGTCATGATATGCCATGTAAATGCATTTGAGTGGAGAAAACCAATTAAACGCATGTTTAACCCCTTGAAATTTGACCTAGTTATTTGGAAAGGGTCAAATCAAGTATACAAATGTCAAGGTCAGGTTTCTATTCACCCCTAACACAAACCTTGTCCATATAACGAATAGTTTTAGAGATACATTGTAATTGACCTTAAAGATTGCTAATTACCACCTAACATAAATATGCAAATTAGGTCACTTCTGGCTTGAAACTCTTATACAATTTTGGATATGCCATCAATAACCACCAAATAAACAAGAATCAACGATAAAACGAACTTTTGCAATTTGTGTGACTCAAAAGTCTAAATCTGGTCCTCTACAGGGAGAAAGAAGAAATGACCAAAATCAAAAAACATCATTTTCTCCTGTGTGACAATAATGACAACCTTGACATAAAACATGCAGGAGAAAAACAGTTGTTTGTGCCTTCAAATGTGTCATCAAAGTTTCTTTTTGTAAGTAAAGTGGTGATAACGTAAATAACATGAAATCTTTCAGATATCTTTTATTGACATTGACCAATGATATTCAAAAGTTTATGAAAGTTTGACGTATATTTTTTGACACAGAGAAATAATTTGTGCAATAACCTGAAGTAATTTTCCACTACCATTGATCACAGTTCTGATATACGTGTATGTATACATTTTAAAGCCATTATACACTTTCGGTAAACAGTATTGTCCAAGTCCCACACTTCGTGTATCACAACTTATATATAAAATAATAAACCTGTGAAAATTTAGGCTCAATCGGTCATCGGAGTCAAGAGAAAATAACGAGAAAACCCACCCTTGTTTCCGCACGTTTCGCCGTTTCATGACATGTATTTACTATAAATCCCCACCCCACAGTAGTGTGGGTGGGTCTACGAGCGAATACTTACCTGTAGAGCGAATACTACAATTGCATTGTTCCCTATGCTGGCAGGGAAAAAGCTAAGAGTTTTACACACAATAGCGCCCTCAAGAGTCCTATCCCCGACGCCCTGTGACATGCGCACCACGTCGGCGTCCTCTTTTTCGTCAAGCGTTACCCGCCTAAGTACTCAAGAAACCACTCGTATAGTGGGGTAGGAGGGAGGGTGCTCTCCAGGTAAGTATTCGCTCGTAGACCCACCCCATTACTGTGAGGTGGGGGTCTACTTCACTCTACTTACCTGTAGAGTGAATATTACAATTGCATAGACTCGCACCGAGTAGGCGGTGGGTATACGCAGGCTATCGTATGTCTACAGGGGCGTAGGACACGGGGGGTGTGCCTGAAAACCCCAACGGAGGGTCCTAGCTCGCCCGCCGGTAAGCGGGCGCCAAGGGGCCAGAGGCGGGCTACGCAACAGGGGGCCGGACCATGATTAGCAGGTCGGTCCAGGCGCGTGGAACCGCAAGAACGACGCGCGCAGCCCTGGGGGCCCGCGAATCGTGCGCAAGACCTTAGGGGGTATCGCCATTGTGGGGTAAATGCACATACATGTAGGTAATATATAAATTATTACATGTATAAGAGAGGAAAGTGGACTCCTCAGTTAGCGTTTCTGTAAAACTTGACTGGCCGTCTTCAGCACTTCTCTCCCGGCTCTGCCGTTTGCCTGGAGGACATCCTTCAGGTAGAGCTCGCTGAAGGTGTTAGGACACTTCCAGCAGGCCGCCTTGGTGATATCTGCTAAGGGAACCCCTTTAAAGAAGGCCCAAGAGGCGGCTACCCCCCGAACATCATGCGCCCGAATCGTATTCTCGGTCGCCGGCCAGCCGCCCGGTCACGATCCATCGTGAGATGGTGCACTGTGACGAACAGGTCCACGTGTGGCCGGCCGATCAGGTGGAAGAGCGACCGAGCCACCTGTGGGAGAAGGGACCACTCCGTGGGGGCAATCCAGCCCCTTGAGAGAGCGTCGGCTGTGACGTTCTCTACGCCCGGAATGTGGACTGATGATAGTGCTGTTCCCCGCTGTGTGCACCAGTGGATGAGATCCCAGGCCAGTGCACACAGGCGTCCCGACCGGGTGCCCCCCTGGTGATTGATGTAGGCCACGACTGTGGCGTTGTCGCATCTCACCAGGACCGCACGGCCCCTGACGTCCGACTGGAAATGCCGTAGTGCGTTGGAGACTGCTAACATTTCCAGGACGTTGATGTGGGCCGATCGGTGTTCGGAACCCCACACGCCTGCGATTTGACGCGGGTGGAGGGTTGCCCCCCAGCCGAGGAGTGACGCGTCGGTCGTGATGGTCACCGACAGCGGGGGCGGACGAAAAGCGGCCCCGAAAACTGCCACGGGCCGCCTTTTGTGGGCGGCAACGGGGGATGACGAAGGATGGTTGTTTCCTCCCCTTGTTACCCACGGCCTTAGGCGGGGCGTTAGGCTTTTTCAGATTTATTTTGTCCGTGGCTTTGAGGCGCTTCACTTCAGCCTCCATGGACGTCTGAAATTGCCCGGAAAACAAGTCGACACCGGTGAGCGGTAGATCGTCAAGGCGTTTACGCGCCCCGGCTGATGGCAGGAAAAGTGCATCCAGCACATTGGCGCGGAGACTGACAACCGTTGGATGGAGCTGACCAACTGGTCCTCCTCATTGGCCGAGTCGGCCAAGTCGGAGGGACGAAATGTCATCCAGGAATGAGATTCTGAACCGGCATCATCACAGCGCCCGTGGTCGGACTCAAAGGCCGCCGACGGGTGCAGGCTGATGCATGGCGGGCCCCCCTGAGGGGGTCCCCATTGGGTGGTAGCCACACGCCCCTGAACGTATGGGTTAGCGGGCGGTTGTGGCAAACCCGAGGGGGGGGGGGGGAATACGGCGCACGGCTAGCCGTGTGGGGGAGTCCCCGTTGGCCCGGTGCAAGCCACCCATGGCCGTGTTGACTGTGGGGCACCCGTTCGGTGGCCAAGTCAGACGGGCCTTGTCCACCACCCTCGCGACGACCTGTAATTGAATCCGCGAGGGTGTGAAAAGCTTCCAAAAATTCTTCCCTCGAGATCGAGTCCCCATCGGAGGTAGAGCCGCTCGAGCTAGGCTACGAGGGCGTGCTTTCTTGCCCTTTTTGGAGGGGCATCCCCGAGCAGACTCCGACGTAGTATCGGAGGGCGGCTGCGGGGCGGGAATACCCGAGCAGCGGGTAAACCCTGAAGTAGAGGCCGACCCTTCGGAACGTAGCGTCCCGACGCGTACAATTGTAGTATTCGCTCTACAGGTAAGTAGAGTGAAGTAGACCCGTAATTCTCGCTATCGAGAATTGATATTGTTTTAATGTTTTCTAAAAAAGTAAAGCATTTCATGGAACAATATTTCAAGAGAAGTCTTTTACCATTACCTTCTGTAAACCCTGTAAATTATTTGTAAATCTGTGAACTTTTTTGTTTGTTTCTTTAGGGGCGAATTCAAAATTAAACAATCGGTAACTCGGGGTAAATCTTCATTTTCCCCCGGGGTTTTACGAGGCAAAAGGAAGTCGGACCATAATGAGCTCATTATCTACAGGTCAATGAACATCGCTCTTGGGGCCACAGAGAGCCAAGTTTACTTCATTGATATCGCCGCCGGCCGCCCCGCGGTTTGACAGAGGCTCGGTTAATCCGTAATTGATACTGTTCAACAATAGACCAGTGGAGTTTGCGGTCCACTGGTTTCTTTAGAACCAATGAGTACCTGAATGGATCAGAAGAACATTTATTGGAGCAGGTAGGCAGCTGTCACTAATCCGATAATCCCTTGCTGACGTAATCCCAAGCACAAATCTTGCCTTTTGTTAAATTTCTCTTTGTATCCGTGGTCACCCAGCCACGACCAAGTTGACCCAGCATGTGCAGACGGATATTCATGACTCTATTGTTCGTATGCAAGGCTGTAAATACCCTGTATTACCTCGGGGGATTCTGAAAAAGCCCCCGAGTTACCGTTTGTTTAATTTTGAATTCGTCCCTTACCGAAAGTGTATAATGGCTTGAAGTACAATTTAACCACAGAAACTTTGATGAAATTCCTACAATTTTTGCTCCAGAGCCAGTACAAAAACACAAGGCTGTGAAACAATAGTTTACATGTTTAAACATAACGACACAATACTGGCAAACAAAAGTGGGACAGAGGGGGAAAAAAATAGGTGTCGATGGAAGTTTGAATTTACTCAAAATCCATACGAATGGACTACCTTCAACTGAAAAAAAAAGTAATGGAAAGATAATGTGGCAATTAGAAATTCCATCATGCAGTGTTTTTTTCACGATTGATGTGTAAATTTAACGTAAGTTTCGCGCTGTCCACTTTTCAGTCAGGTAAACAAAAATAAAAGTAAAAAGGGATAACTTTTGTTAAACAATTATATTAAATAAGGGGACACCGTAACTAGTGTAAGATTACAGCCTCCCAAAGGCTAATCACAGCTAACTGATTTTAATATCATAAAAACACAAATTAAAAGGGTTGTACGCTGTTTTCTCTAGACTTTTAACGTTGGTTACTAGCAGACACGAGCGTGTTCGCGGTAACTAACGTAAAACTGGAGAAGTTATGAGGCGACAACAATGATTTTTTGAGGAATTAATCTTGATTGTCCAGTGCAGGTCAACTGAAAAGTAAAAACTATTTGTCATGTAGTCGAGTAAAGAGGAAAAAAAGAAATTTAGTCACTTTTCTTGCGTTAGTTACAGTTTGACACTATTCAAATCCACAGAAAGTTATTTGACCATAAACATGACAAACTACCCCATTCTTTATCCTATAAAATCGCTCTATTTAAATTGCAATCACAACCGAAATCACAGATTAATACAATGAAGAAGTATCATGACAAGTAGTCCATACCTTTTTGTTGCCTTTTCAAAGTAAATCTGGTAATTTCAAAAACAATCACAACGTTGATGCTGTATAATGTTAGTTACATTTTGACGCGAAACAGGGATACGGTGGACACCATCTTTAAAATGTGTTGCATTGGCAAAAATCATGACCTTTAGGTCATCCATACAGAGTACAGGTATAAAGCTATTCTGGTGACATAATGTTGATTACTCAGTTTAACTACAAAGTTATTTTACGTGGGTTACATAGTGGACGCCAAAAATGGTTGGTGATGTTTGTGTGTGTTTTTTCATCCTCATATTACTCGGAGGTATATACAGACTTTTGCAAAATAATTATGCAGTTTACAGTCTACCCGCAAACCATGTGTTTTATTGAGCTTTTGCCCGGTTTTATCTGCAGGGGTTGGTGTGGTTTTTCATGCGTGACCTCGGTTTGAATATATAATTAGTCCAAAGGGCTTCTGAAAGTCTTTTCGGACTTATCTGAAAAGTATTGACAGAAATAATATATATAGTTGACGCTACTCGGGCTGAACTCGGCTTGAGACGTTGTGACCATGGGTTTGTCCAATGTTAGAAATTAGTCTCTGCCATCCAGGCCGATCCAGGGCAGCTTGAACAGCTTGATCGTGTTGTAGGCCGATGGCGTTGAGGTCGTCTATAAGCTGTGATATGTAGGTATCCACCCTGGTGAAAGGGTTCAGATGGCTGGTTTTGTGGATTTACGAAAGTAGCGAGAGGCATCTCAGGTCTCCGAAGAGCATGGCCGATCAAAAAAAGTCGACTTCTCAGCAGGGTTGTTGTGGCAGGTGTTATGCATGTGCGAGAGTACAAGTCTTCGTTGGACAGCCGTACTGGGAAGTGCACACAGAGGCTGTACCGCATGAGAGCACGGTGAGACGCATCAAGATTCTTGGCCATGGTTTTGGTGATCGCTAGAGCTTCACAGCTGTACAAAAGCACTGTCTCGACTGTGGACTTGAAGAGCTGCATTTTGGCTTTATCGCTGGCTGTCTGCAACATTGCATCCCAGGTAGCAAAAGTCGTCACAGGATGCGAGAGGGATGCCGGCTGTTGTACATATGGTAGTGTGTGGAATGTCTCCAATTGTACATAACCTTCGTTTTGCTGGCATTCAGACGCAGACCTACTTTGGCTGATGCTGCTTCAAAGCGATGTAGTTGGCGTTGGGCTGCGTCAGGATCGTCAGAAATCAGCACGGCGTCATCAGCGTATGCAAGTGCGGGGATTTTCACGGCCGTCCATTGTGCCGACATACGTCTCCTCACAGAGTAAGCATCTTCTAGGGTGAGCGACTGACGTAAGATGTAATGTAGTCCATGACGATGACAAACAAGTAGGACGCCAACGTATCTCCCTGGACCACACCAGATGTCGTGCCAAACTCGTCAGTGCAACCCAAGTATGTGCGCACACATGTAGATGTGTTGGTGTACAGTGACATTGCGTTGATGAAAGATGTTGGTATGCCGTAGAATGATAAAATCTGTCTCAGGGCTCTGCGGTCGACACAGTCGAATGCTTTGGAGAAGTCGACAAAGCTTATCACAATACTCCGCTTCCTTGAGCGGCACACATTTGTTCGTGGCGCTAACACAATCAGAAATAATGTAGTAATTAGCTGTTCCGACCGTCCGTCGGAACAGGTATTGTTTTCATCGAGATTTTTATTATTTTTATTATTATTATTATTATTATTATTCTTTGTTTCTCCCTTAATCCCATAGCGTTTGTACACGTTTTTGCGGCAGCCTTATCTCCTAAACCATAATATGAAAGAGTGAGTTTATTATACCAAATTGAAGCTTAGAACTTAAGCTTAATTCTTATCGTAAAAAATGTTTAAAAATTTTTTTAATTAATAAGCCTTAATTTAGCTTATGAATATTTAATTAGCAAACCAAGGTAACACCATATCTCGAAAAGTAGACTGCCGATCCTGAAACTTTTTTCAGCTATACACTAGTCAGGTCCTGTTAATGTGATTTCCGACATACAATTCTGGACGACGTCACCATGACGTCATGTATTGCACGTTTTGTGTCTGTGCACAAACACAATGGCTCTTGAAGTGTAAACAAACCCAGCTTTCGGTAACATGATTTATTCGATTAAAATTAAATTACATGTTGTACACTTCCCAAAACTGTTTTAGATTAAGATATATTTTATTGATGGTTATTTTAAAAGCATCAACTCTTATTGAAACAGTGTAATTATTTTAAAAAACTGTATTTCCATGGAAATTTTTTCAAAGATCATGGGTACGGCGTAAAACTTAAATAGTCAAAATTGTAAAATTGTTAACTTGACCAAGTCCTTATCCCATTAACAACCGGTGTTATTGCGTTTTTTGTTATATGTACATAGATTTGTTACGGTCACCGACTAGCGCAAGTCTAAACTTGTTCCCAAAATTTGACAAGCCTGAGCGTGATGCGTCTTGGACCGGGTTCATTTCAGGCGATGAGCGTGGACGACGAAAATAGACCGCCCGGGATTTGGAATTATTTACGGGTAAAGTCACCTTGTTCACGCCGGGGACCATTTGCCTAAACTAATTCCAGTATTTCGCGTTACGTTCGGAAATTAGACCATGACAAACAAAAACTCTTTTACAGGAATACAAAAGCAGAGATTTTATTATGCTGACGTTTCTCTGGTGGTTGAGTGGCTCAGTTTTGTAGAGCTGCTTATAATAAACAGGCAAAACATTTTGCTTCACAAAATTGCAGAAATTGAGCAGAACACCTGGATTCACAACTTGAACATGAGGCATGGTTAAGCTGCTTTTTGTTTTTAAAAAGCTATTGTGTAGTTTGGTCCTGGGCCAATGGCTTTTAAAGGAAACAATCGGGGAATTGTGCTTACGCTAAGCGTATTTAACAGCTTAGCAGGGAATGTGTTCATGAGCGTCACAATTCGCAACAAAAAATTTGCTACACTTGACTAATTGTGCTCGACTCCTGCGAAACTTTCACTGCGAAAGCAGTGACTTAAAAATTTGATTTGCATTCGCAAGAAAAACCGTGCTTTACTTGTGACAAAAGTAGGCAGGGGCGACTAGTGTGCTTTAGTGTTAAAGTCGCGACTACAAATTATTATTTGAGTTGCGACTACTGTTTTTCTCTACTCCGTTATAATCGTGTCCACATATTGACTACAAAATTTGTCCCGACTACCTGTTTGGTGAACCAGTTGTGTTGCTTACTATGTACTATTCGCAACATAATTAATATTGCCCTTGCGGCATAGCGGCACAAATCTTAAGAATCCGTACTTTATCTCGACAAGTGTCGTAGTTAGGTTTGAGGTGCGACTAGTCGAGTAGTAAATTTCACTAGCCACCCATTCAAAACTGGGCCGTGTTCTATAGGGGAAGTTATAGCTTGACATTTTATGACAGTTTTGGTCTCTGCGACGTACACATACAAATACAGAGTCAGAGATACAGACATTACGGTGCAGAAATCGTGCAATTGAAGTGTCTCATAAGAGCGCCCCCTATCGGCAGGAGCAGGAAAGGAGTATCCTACAAAAATGTGTTTTTAAACACGTATAATACTATCAAATGGAAGCTTTAGGATGCTTAGCTTAATTCCTATCATAAAAAAATATTAAAATTCTTTCAACCGATTTTTAAAAAAACTTTTTCAGTTATAGACTCATTGGCATTGCAGATTAGTCTTTGGTAGCTGTGGGCCCATGTTGACCTTTACTTACGGGTCAACCGGGAAGTGTGACCTTATAATCAAGAGCTACACAATTTTTTTGAAACCTTTTTCAGTTATAGATTCCTTGGGCAATGAAGCACATAATCCAAGCAAAACAACACGGAACAGCTTCGTGTTTGTTCACAAACACTTAATGTCTAGTTAACATAAATATCTGTCGTTTTGTATGAACAAAATCGGTGCAACTCAAATTTTAAAAAGAGAAGTTTGTACGTAAAAATGGTGACCCTCATTCAGCTCATAATAGACGAACTCTTTTGTTATTGACTAACGCTGGCCTGGTGGTCGGGGCACCATACCAACAAAAAACAGCAAGCTGCCACATCAATGGATGATGTCATCATCAGCCAATCACCGCGCAGGAAACCATCCTGTTTAATGAATGATTTTTTTCGTAACGTGGGTTTTGGACTACCGTTGGAAATCGCTGTACCCTGACTGGACTAGGTACGATCCAGTCTCGCTTTTAACATTTCCAGGAAAAAATAGTGTCCATGTATACAACTTTTGGACTATTGCTGACATTCATAATGGAACAATCTGTTGTGTTTTGTTACTTGTATTTCTTTCTTTTTGAAGCCATTTTTTTTTTTCGTACAAATTTCTCTTTTTAAAATTTGAGTTGCACCGATTTTTTTCATATAAAACGACAGATATGCTCTTAAGTTCAATGAACTGCTACATTATTTCTGTCAATACTTTTCAGATAAGGCCGAAAAAGACTGAAGCCCTTTGGACTAATTATATATTCACACAGAGGTCACGCACGAAAAAGGATGAATAATTTGCACATACAAGAAAAAGAAATTTGGTGACCTGCGGGAAGACTGTTTATTTTGAATAAAAATGATTAACCTTGGCAAGGATGGGGTTTGCAAAAGTATTTATCTGGCCTGGAGAACATTGTAAATTTGGGTGGACTAGATGTGTCACTTACGTAAACAAAGATTTATAGATCATTTTATGTGCTTAAAATTTTTTGTGTGTTTGCATGTGTTGTGATATGGGACTACTTTATCCTGCCCATGTATATTGTACACCACTGTGTTCCTGCCCTTCTATTAAGTGGTATGAAAGAATAAAGACCGTTGGTCAGGAGCTAGGAAATCAACCATCGTAATTGCCTTATTAACCTCATAGACACATATCACTTGCTTTAGCGTTGGCCTCGTTACTCACCGTACGACAGATATTTCAAGCCGAGAGGAACACTGACCACGGTGGTCCAACTGAGAGACTCGTTGCACGTACATAAATCAGCCAGCATCGTTGCATGCCGCATGTACCACAAACGCTTGTGTACAGCATGTACAGTATAGTGGAACGTGACAGTCACCGGCGGTATTTCGAATCGTCTGTCAGACATAAAACTTACTGAAAGCACATACCAACTACTTCGTTTCAATCAGTTGCTGTGGTTATGAGTTTGTTTTAAAAGAGGGTACCACTTTCATAGAGGCCTTTTTAGTCGGATATCTCCTCTGCAATGGATATTATTGTTGAGGGGGAGACCATGCAGAGGCTCTTGCGAGCCTTTAGTCGAGTAAATCCGCGGCTATCGGTGTCTATGGATTTGTTGAGGAGGGAACCAAATACCACTGCGGATCCAAATTAATCGTATACAATTGTCTGATTGGCTCTTTGACAAAGACTTCACTATTATCCATGTGTATTTGAATTATACCCAATGCGCTGCTCAAAACAATCGAAAAAGTGTGTCATTATAGCAGTGTGTATCTTATACATATATATATCTTAGCGGGGAAATACTCAGTGCAGTGAATAAAATTAATACAATGACAAAAGCCAATTGAATTAAAACTCATGCGTAATAGAGGCGACAAACAATCCACATTTATACGGATAATGCGTAGGCCCGCTCGATTAACACTTAAATATCACCAAAAACCCTACATATCATGCCGCCATTGCCAAGTATACCCTTCCCAATATTAAACCTCAATTTCAGAAACAAACACTAATTCCTTTAGTTGGAGAACGTAAGAGAGAAGGTGGGGAGGGGAGGCAACGTTTCACAACTATGTTGTGCACGCTCAACAATTTATCAAAAGACAATTAATTACAATATTCCATACTGATTATAAATACAATTTCTAATCCAATCCTACAAAATGATTATTACCTCCTCATCTAGCGGGTTGCCGCGCGAAGCGCAGCATCCCGCTAGTACATGTTATTTATAGCTCCATGGTATGCTCGAGTCAATTTCCTTGGTATGTGTGTGTGCATTGAATTGAATAGAGACCTGTACCACCATGGGTGAAAACAACTTAACAAAATGGCATGGCATGGTGATTTATCTCCCAGTACGTGCTAATCCACCAATCAGATGCTCAAAGTGGAGGGTGATAAAAAAAAACTATAAACCTACTCCCAGTTTTTAGTATACTGCACACTGCGTATTTAGAAAGTCAATACGTCACGCTCACATTTAAATCACATTTAAAACTTTGCGCATATGCTGTTCGTCCCAAAATAACGTTCTGAAATTTTAAACTTTGCGTGTTGCACGTCAGACTTGAAGATAAATTTGTTATAACATGCGCGCTCGTAGAATACAGAAAAATATAACGCGCTTGCGTCCCATATCCAACTCAACCTTCGGCCTCGTTGGATATTGGACGCAGAAGTGCTATAATATCCATATTCCACTCGCGCTTGTGTGATAACTTATATTTGTCGGCTCATTTTTCCGTTTGACACTAATGCTATTGGAATAATTATAATGTTTAACATTTCTAGTGCGCCGTGTCTGTCAAAGATGACACTCCTGGCGCAAAAAAAACACAAGAACACTGCTAATACACAATGAACAAGACAACCAAAAATTTGAAGGCTATTGTTTCCGAAATAGGAATGTTTTGAGATGATTTTTTAATGTGGAACAAGGATCTGCTTTTCTGAGTTGAAGTGGGACGCTGTTCCAAAGAGATGGTCCGGCATGTGAAAAACAGCGATCACCCCAGGAGTGCAGGCATCGTGGAGCATAGTTTACTTGTAACAGAGAAATAGGTACCAGAAATGCATCAGAAACCACCAGAGAGCACCTACAATAGCCGGAGCTGTCGGATGCACAAACTTTTTGTTTAGGCCTTACATGAGCAGCATGATACATGGCAAAAAGAGACATCACTTGTAAATTTGTGCATGCAAGGCAGTTTAATACAAATGTGTACACTGAGTGACAGCTTGCATTTATAACGCCCCTTCCCAACCCCAGAAACCTTGTTAGGGTCTAGAAGTGAAAACTTACCTGTAGAGCCAAACATTTGCATATTATTTTTCATACTAGTCGGTAGAACTGACACACAATAAGAAATGTGGAGCACTGCAACTGACAGTGCATGTTGTAAAGTTCTAAACTATTTAGTAAGGAGCATGTGGGTTATGCAACAATCTGCGCATGTGTTTGCTTGCGGAGCATGATGGTACATGTTGTATGTGCGATCAGTCTGCAGAGAGATTTCCGGAAGAAACAGACAATGAACACATCCATACAAGTAGCAATTCAGCTGGCCTTACAGAGCCATCTTAATAATTATTATTATTAATATTATTATTATTATTGTTATACTAAGGAAGCAACGACCATAGACAAATTCAAAGCTAGGTTGCTAAACTATTAAACGTCAAGGACATCCAAACCTAGCCCACCCATTCATAAAACCTAGTTATATTTCTACACTGCCAACACTTCATCTGCATTACAACGGGTGTTTACGCAGTAAAGAAGCAAAAGTAGATACTCCAATACTGTAGTATTAAAGGGACACACCGGCCGAATTGGGCTATTTGGGCTACAAAATAGACTAAGATATGACTTCAACGGTCTTCCAGGAATGAAGAAGAACAGTCCTTAAAAAAAATCATCAAATTTAGCCGTTTTTGAGCATTTTAAGAGAAAAACGCAGGTCGCGTGATTGTTCTAACCAAAAAGTGGTACAAACAATCACGTGACCTTCCGGGCTAGTTTTACTTTCAGCCGTCTAAGAGTAACTTACTTAACCAAATTTAAATCTTTTTTTTACAAAATTATTTACGAATAATTGACGAAAAAGATCATGTATTCAAATTATCGCTACAAAATGTAAATAATGATGAAAAATCTAACGTAAGATTCACATTCAAAGAGTCCGTGTAACGGAAGCTTGTTATATGGCCGCTTTGGTTTTTTAAAATCATTTTTCGCTAAATACATGACATTTTGATGATTCTTTTTACAGCAACCATCTATAAAAACATTATTTATGATTCTACACCCCTAAATTGCGTAAATGGTGAGCCGGTATGTCCCTTTAAAAAGAAACAAAGATGCCACAGTGGAAAGCTGCATAGTTTTTTTTTTAGTTGCGACTCAATTTTGTCACGGGTGCAGTCGGCAAAGTGTCTTCTTAACTTTTCCCTGTTTCAACCTCAATCTTGTCTTCAGTGCATTTGGCAGATAGACTTTGGTACAGTGGGAAACTATTCATAATCAGCCTGTATGAGGTGTATAAATATACGTAGCATTCTCAACACTTTCTTCCATTTGTTTACCCAGATACATGGCCTTGATCTTCTCAAGGCACACATGATCTAGCAGTAAGTAGCACAAGGAAGATCACCTCACCCTGTGCACAATTTGGTGCCAGGTAGTGGTGACTTTGTTAAGGGCCCAGTTGTAGCCTGTTGGATGCACTACTGTGTTAAACAAAATTAGCATTCAGCCAAAAAGGAAATATTCAAATCTAATAGCTCTACAGGTAAGTATACATGTCAAAAATAGACTTGAATAACAACATGAAGATGTAATATAAGAATGAAAGGTAAACTTACCTTAGATGTCTCATCCACAAGCAGTATGGAACACCGTTCACAACGCAGTAGAGATATCGTTAACTCCATGATCCTCCGAACAATGTTAGAAAGAGTGCTTTGCTCCTCAAAAAGTACCTTTGCTAATTCCAAAAGAACCTGAAAAAACATGCAAAAATAAGTATAAAACTAGACATTAGGTGCTTGTGAACAAACACAAAGCTGTTCCATGTTATTTTGCCTGGATTATGTGCTTCAATGACCAAGGAGTCTATCACTAAAAGAAATTGAAAAATGTTGTTTAGTTCTTGATACATGTGTATATGTTCCCATTTCTGGATGACCCGGAAGTATAGGTCAACACGAGGTCACGGTTTTCCCAAGTCAATATTAATACCTAAGAAGTCTATAACTGAAAAAAGTTTGAAAATCGGTTGTGTAGTTTTTGACACATGGTCCCACTTCCGGTTGACTCGGATGTAGAGGTCAACTTGGGGTCACGGGTTTCAAAGTTTATTTTAAATGCCTAAAGGAGTCTAAAACTGAAAAAAAGTTCGAAATAGGTTGTATAGTACTTGAAATTTGGTCCTTCTTCCAAAAATCCTGAAATCATTGAAGCCCAGGATCAAATGGTGCAATTCAAAGCAAACAGGGACATAGACTCCAAAAAATCAAATGCATCCCTGAACATTCTTTCTATTTTTAAGTTAATACTATCGGATGTAAGGACCAGGAATTTTTATTTATTTTTTCAAATAGTTATGTTTTCTATGAAATAATATGTTACGTTTCTTCATTACTGTGTTTGGCTTCAGAAATAAAATGTTTATGTGCATTTTTTTTTTTTTTTTTTTTTTTTTTTTTTTGCATTTTCCCATAAAAAAAAGCAGTTTTACAGAATTGTTTTAAAAGCAATTTAGCAGTATGACATTATACCTTTAAAAATAATAAAAAATCAAAAAAATCTGGCCATGACTTTTCTCTACGATATGTATGCAGAGAGGTATGAAGTTTTTTTTTTACAACTGGTTGTGATTGTAATGTTGGCATTGAAAATTTGCTTCTCCCACCAATACCAAGTATAAAAGCACCAAGTATAGGTTTTCTCGGTCAATTTCGAAAAATGAGCAGCCAATTTAACCACCAGCCTATTCTATTTCGCGTGAAATCGAATTCTACTGAAAAGGGTCACTCGATGTGTTTTATTATTAGTCAAATGTAATGTTACGTCATTCGATTTAACAAAATAATCATTCAATTTAACCATCCATCAAAGCAGCATTCAAATTCGCAGACGCTTCTTGGGGCGTATGTGTCACGAAAAAGAATGACGGTATGCTAAATTGAATAGAGTGCTAAAGGAATTTGACTCGACTAAAAAAGAAATTGAATGGCCGAATTCTGAATTTGAAACGCAGTAAAAACTGTAGAGGCAAAATAGCTTTAATTCGAACATGAAATTGGCTGCTCATTTGTCGAATTTGACCGAGAAAACCTATATTAAAACAAAATACCAACCACATTATAATAGGAGGCCCTTGAAATTTGAAATGCAAGTGACATGAAATTTGAGTGATGAAATGTAATGCGACTGACGGTACCATTTTCAGTTATAAGAATGTGTGCAAAGATAGTTTTGAGGGAATGTGTATAGGGGGAATGGGCAATTCCACGGTAACTCGTGCTACACTTTATGGTGTCCTTTTTCATACTTCAGGCTCCAGTTATTAACATATTTGATTTGAACCTTGATGTTTTGTATTTTCAAAGCTAACATCCAAGGCTATTCTCATAGTAATTTGTTGAGAAAAAAATAATTGTCGTATGTATGGGACAGGTATGAATATCAGTAACTCGTGCTACGAGCAGAGGACATGCTAAACAATTCCTCATTTTTATTTTTATTGTGTCCTTAAACAAAACCCAATCAAGTCTAATTGATTATATGATGAGTAACTATTATTCAGAAGTTTATTATGGTGTACCATAAAAAGATGTGCTCTTCTTAGTTTCACATTGACACGCACAAAAACTTGGTAACTCGTGCTACGGAAACTCGTGCTACGGTAAATTATGCTACAGTTTGTCCGGCCATTGACAAAGTACTGTTATTTTACAAAATGTAAAAGCTTCTTTAAAGGGAAGGTACACGTTTGGTAATTGTCAAAGACCAATGTCCTCACTTAGTGTATCCTATCATAAGCATAAAATAACAAGGCTGTGAAAATTTTAGCTCAATTGGTCATCGGAGTTGCGAGAAAATGATGGAAAAAGAAAAAAACACTCTTGTTGAACGAATTTGTGTGCTTTCAGATAGGAATAAAAGACTTCTAGCTAGAAGTCTTTTATTATTTTAGTGAGAAGTTACCTCTTTCTCAAAAACTACGTTACTTCAGAGGGAGTCGTTTCCCACAATCTGTTATACTACCAACAGCTCCCCAATGCTCGTTACCAAGTCGGTTTTTAAGTTAATACTTGTTTTGAGTAGTTACCAAGCGTGTACCTTTCCTTTAAAGGCAGTGGACACTATTGGTAATTACTCAAAATAATTATTAGCATAAAACCTTTCTTGGTGACAAGTAATGGGGAGAGGTTGGTGGTATAAAACATTGTGAGAAACAGCTCCCTCTGAAGTGCCATAGTTTTCGAGAAAGAAGTAATTTTCCACAAATTTGATTTCGAGACCTCAAGTTTAGAACTTGAGGTCTCGAAATCAACCATCTAAACGCACACAACTTCGTGTGACAAGGGTGTTTTCTTCTGTTATTATTATCTCGCAACTTTGATGACCGATTGAGCTCAAATTTTCACAGGTTTGTTATTTTATGCATATGTTGAGATACACCAACTGTGAAGGCTAGTCTTTGACAATTACCAATAGTGTCCACTGCCTTTAATATAATTCCTAAGCAACTTGTAAAAAAAACAATTTATAACACAAAAACAGTGTATTTGTACAAAACCTTGCGACAGTGACATCACAAAGAAGTGTGAAAGACATGTATCCATGGTTTGCATTACGGCTTTGACCAGTTGAATCATGGAGCAGTTGCTCCATGGTTGAACAAAACTTTCAACAACTGATTCTGGCAAAGATGAAAGAAATTCTTACAATGTCAAGTAGCCTAAATCTGTTCAAGAATCTTGTGAAGTTCGAACCATGGTAGTTTTCAGGCTCTTTCACATTTTTATTTGTATGAATTGTCAGAATGTTTTATCATCCTTTCTTATACCATTTTCAGTGACATGAATAACCAGCTCTGTAAACAACTGCAACTCTGTACAGTAATTTGCCCAATTTCAACAACTTCACCAGGAAAGTGGTCTCCTGTATAAGGCTTCATATTCAGCCACCAACCATCGACCATCAAAAATCTCAGTGTTAAGGTCTTTTTGGGAAGAACAGTGCCTATGCACTCCTTCTCCTTCTTTCTCACATCCTCCCTCCCCATACATGTATCTATCCTGCCCCTGATTAGGGGCATTCTTTAAATGTCTCTGCTTGAATGCATTGCAAAAAGTCAATTGCTTCAAGTTGCTTGCATGATAATCACAACAGTACAAATTTCTCATCAATTTTCAACAAAAATCAGACTAATGAAAAAGACTTAAAGTTTCCTTTAGTTTCAAAGTTCTTTGACAACAAACGGTTTGGTTTGTGTAAGCCTTCTTGACTTCACCAGTCCAGATGTTTTTATCAGAAAACTGAAAAACGTTTATGAGTGAAATTGAACTTGTTTTTCACAACTTATTTGACATAGTCTTTGAATCTAGCTGGAGTCTAATGAACTCTAGGAGTCTTATGAACTCGATGGAGACAAGATTCCATTGAGCTGGGGCTTTGTGGTGTAGTCAGAGGTTCATCAGCATCAAGTGTTGGTAAGGTAGTGTCCTCTTGGGTAGGTGGTGGTTTTGCGAAAAGAGGTTGTTTTGTTGCTCTTCATAGTCTTCTAAGGGGTTGCAATCCTTAAGAAGTAAAAAATGTTTCGCTTAGTGATTTTCTCGCCTCGTCTGGCTACAATCATGTTTCCTCTTCACGTCATCACTTCAAACGGTTTGGGGTTGAATGGGGGAGTGTGTCTGAGGTTGCTCGGCTTAGCATGAAGAAGATTATCTGTGTATTCTTTCATCTGTGACTTCTGCTGTGCATCACGTTCTCTGAGAAAGGCGTCATGTTTGTGAGACTGCATTGGAGTCTGTAATTCAGGTAGCTCACACTTTAGCTTTCTAGAGTTCAGAGCTTCAATTGGAGATACATGTAAATTTTTTGATGGAGAAATTTGTACAGCTGCTGATCCAGCTTACTCCTTCTAATTTGGCTGTGCGTATGACTTTTCCAAGCGTTCTGTTCAAGTGTTCGACTTAACTATTTGCTCTGGGCCATACATGTAGTGGTGTGACTATGCGATGAGTGAAACCAAGAAACGCTGAAAACCTGGCAAACTCATGACCTTGAAATGGCGGGCCATTGTCTGTCTCCACCACATCAGGAAATCCTTGTCTAGCGAAAATCGCATCAAACTTTGGAATGGTAGCTTTGGATGAAGTAGAAGTAACAATTTCGACTTCGGGATAGCGACTGTATTTGTCAACAACCACGAGAAGGTATTCTCCTGGCGCATATGGGCCAGTGAAATCCACTGCAATTTCTTTCCACGGGGCAGAGGATAGAGGTGTCATTTTCAGTGGCTCTTGTCTTTCTGTACCACTAGGGGTTGCTGCTTGGTATGAAACACATTTTTTTACTTTGTCTTCCACCATATCATCTTTTCCCTGAAACCAAACATTCTCTCTCAGGAATGTTTTTGTCTTCACGATCCCTTGGTGACTGGCATGAGCAAGATTTACAGCTTTGGATCTCAGGGATGTGGGCATGACTAAGCGATTGGCTCTCAGGATCACTCCATTGCAGATTGTTAGCTCGGATCCAATTGGTTTGGATGATGGCATGTTGATGTCATCCCAGTCATTTGACTTTCCAGATTGAATAGTCTTCATCAGCCTTTGCATGACTTCATCAGCTGCGGTTTCTTCGCGAACTTCATCAAGGGTCATACTCATTGCTTTAGGAACTGACTGTATGTTACACGTAACATGGTTGGTGTTGAAGGAGATTAACTTCAGTTGTTTTGCTGTTGAATAGGAGAGTATGTTCCATGTGTCGGTATCAACTACGTGAAAGTCTGCTGGACAAGATGTGGAACCCGGCGGTTACATCAGCAGAAAAAACACCGAGTACTGGCAAAGGTGTTGCAGTGCCGTGCCTTTCAACCTGCCCACCTACATGTATGTGTGACACACCACAACATGACATGCTGCAGTACAGCAGCAGCAGTTTGAGAGCCATAAGGTTAAGCATGTCTCCCCTTGATCTGAGGTTGCCTAAAGATGTGTATCAACTTACTCTTGACCTTGGAATAGGCAAACGACATCATGTTCACAAAGGCAGCAGAGGTGGTAAAGCAAAAAAGTCGAAATCTGGCTAAATCTGCCAATAACTTATTTGCAAAACCTACCAGCACATCCATGTTAACTCTTGGTCTTTAAAATTGTCAATCTGCTTGTAACAAAGCTAATATACTCCAGGACCACATCAAAGACAATAACATAGATGTTTTAGCTCTAACTGAAACTTGGTTCAAACCAAAAGACAACTACGCCCCTGCTGAAGGTACGCCCAGAGGGTTCAAACTTGTCCACGCCCCCAGGAAAGGGAGAAGAGGGGGTGGCGTTGGCGTATTGTACAAATCGGGGCTGATCGCGTCCGTTGCTACACCACTTGACAACCAGGCGCTTGCGGTCACTTCTTTTGAACTTACTGAGTTGAACATTATCTACAACAATAAACACGTGCGGATCATTGTTCTGTACAGACCACCTTCTTCACAGAAGAATAGAGTCCCATTCAGCACATTCATCAGGGAATTTACAGAAGTTCTTGACAGACAGGTATTGTTCCCTGGAATACCCATTATTCTAGGGGATTTTAACATCCATTGGAATAAGTTCTTGACAGACAGGTATTGTTCCCTGGAATACCCATTATTCTAGGGGATTTTAACATCCATTGGAATAAGTTCTCGACCGACAGGTATTGTTCCCTGGAATACCCATTATTCTAGGGGATTTTAACATCCATTGGAATGTCAACACAAATAAGACAAACCTTCTTAAGGATCTGCTACTGAAATATGACTTGCAACAACTTGTTGACTTTCAAACTCACAAGTCTGGCCACACCATCGATCTTGTCATTACTCGCCAATCAGATACTCTTGTTCAATCTGTATCTGTATCAGAGTACGTCTCTGATCACCGTGGAATCAATTGTCTACTAAATCTCCAAAAGCCAGAGTACACAAAGCGCCTACTCAACTACCGCAAATTGAAATCCATTGACTTAGACAAATTCGCGGATGACGTCATTGCATCCCTGCTCATCTCAAACCCTGCTACTACGATAAATGATTTGACTCATCAATACAATGCTGTGCTCAGTAAACTGGTGAATGACCATGCACCCATGCAAACACGTCACATCATTGACCGGCCCGCCGTTCCATGGTGCAATCAGCGTTTCATGCATAAAAGCGCAGACGTCGCCAACTAGAATGGAAATGGCTCAAATCGAGGCTTACTGTCGACCATGACACTTTCAAAACTCAGCAAGACAATATGTAAGCGCATCCTCACCGAAGCAAAGAATTTGTAAATGAGAAAATAAAGGGCTGTGGGGGAAACCAAAAAGAATTGTTCAAGATCACAAATCATCTCATGCACAGAAAACAGATCTCGAACCTTCCCACGGAGATGGCTGCAAAAGAACTAGCAAGGACAACTTTGTATTTCTTGGTTTGACAAGAAATGTGTCAATGTCTTCACCACTGTTGGTGATTGTACCACCATGAACAAGCGTGTATGGTGTCGCCATGGTGTAAATGGACACCGCGAAGTTATCAAGCCGAACTCAATTGATGACTACAATAAAATCATGGGAGGAACCGACCTAGCCGACCAGTTCTTCCAATAATACAATCACGGTCACAGAAGCGTCAAGTTGTGGAAACAAGTTTTTTTCCATCTTCTTAAAGTATGCATGGTGAACGCACACATCGTCTACGCAAGTATTCCCGACAACGTCAAACTTACGTCACTGAAGTTCCGACAGGCAGTCATCAGAGGACTTCTTGAAGGCTGGGATTGTGACCAAGCGCGTCGAGGAAGACGATCGTCAAGGGAAAACTTGCCCGCACGGCTCACAGAACGTGGTCATTTCCCTGGCCGTGCTGCTGGCTACCCAGACTGTATCGTGTGTAGCGACCGCTCAAAGAAGGGCGGGCGAAAACAAACAAAAATATGCTGCACTAAATGCGATCGTCCAATGTGTGCAGTATCATGCTTTGCACGCTTCCACACTAACTTGCATTGGACATTTATTTTGCAGAAGAATGACTTGCCCGAGTTTCATTGTCTATTATGTGCAAATCTAACCACGGTTACATGAACATGTAATATAGTATTTCATTCTGGATCAGGCCAAAAAAAACACAAAAAAAAACGTACCTTGCCAAAATATAAATAAAGTTCATAAGCAATAAGTCATGTCACAAAATAGCCATTTGTGCATACCACTATTCTTTATCAATGAAGTAGTACATGTACATGTAAACCATTTAGTAAACAAGTTTCATCATTGTTTACATTATGCTTTTGTTCAATGACTTCATGTTATTTATCAATCTTGAAGTTGAATTATATTATGTTTTTCGATGCTTGGACTTATAAAAACAATGGGTCGTATGAATAAAAAGTAGTACTTACTTTTACTTGAAAATTTGAAGTATTTACTACCATCCATATGAATAAAAGGAAGTAAAAACTGTTACTTAAAAGTATTTACTAAAATGCTAAAAGTATCTACTTTTACCAAAAAGTAAATTCTTTTAACTTTAGCACTTACTAACTTCCATATGAATAAAACGGAGAATATACTACAAAATGCAAGTAAATACTAGTGATTTTTTAAGGTAGCTCCACAGCTACCTTGGGCACAGAAGTAAAAGGCTCGTCCGAAGAAATGACAGTGTTTATGAATGTTCCTCACAGGATAATTGTTTTAGTCCAAAGGAAAGACATCACTGAAATATTAAATAGACACATACACAGTGTTTCACAACAGAAACAATACACACAAACTCAAACTGCTTTTAATCAAACTTGTTTATATATTATGCTGAGGATAAAATAAAACCGTTTGTAAAAAAAACCGTTTTGTATCATTACAGTATAAGCTTTTTAAAAAGATATAAAGCATTTTTTCAACTCAGAAATGAATGCCTCGATCATTAAGGCTTATTGTTCATAAAATCAGAAGAAGTAATTTTTAAACAATTACATGCATTTCAATAGAATGTTGTTTGTGTTATTATTAAAACTTGTAAGTTTAATTTAAATAGCTATGCTCATATCCAGCTCTCATCTTCTCTATACAGCACTGTCATGCACTCCAAGTTTCAAAAGCTTAACAAAAACGTTTTTATTCTGTGTGTCCATGATGAGTCCTCTTCATCAAAATGTTGTCAGAATAAAAACCTCATGGCTGACTTGAAGATTTCTCTGTTTCTATTAAATCAAATGCTGCTTTGGATGTGTGTGTGAGCGCGTACGTAGACGTGAATGGGAGTTGTAATACAAAGGAAACCTTTTGTTAAGATCCATTCAGCCATGGTATATCAGAAGTATTTACTCCAAAGCATTAAGTGAATACTTTGCAGTAAAAGAATAGGTTTATTCATACGGAATTCAGAAGATGCTTTTACTGAATGCTTCTACTTGGAAGTTTATGCTTTTACTTTTTGCTAGTACTTGTCAGTAAATACTACTTTTTATTCATACGACCCAATGTGCTATAACAAAATATATAGCCAAACAACTTGTTTTATTTTTCCGAAATTGTTGATGTAATAGTTATATGTCTTTATTGAGTAAAAAATGCATTATTGGTTGGATGTTTTAGTTTATTTAGACATTGTAGTCTGGTTCCCAGACCCAAAAATCTCCGACTAGGCTCTGTCGAATTTAGGGTCCGGTATCACCCAAAATCATGTGACCAAAAAGGAGGAATTCCTTCTTTTTCGAAGTTATCCGAAATGTTCCGAACGTGTTGTCGTCAACATTCGGACAGTATCGTTGATGTTCGATATGGACTTGTAATGTCAGTCCTGTCGGCCGTGATCCAGGAGTTTTTATGCCAGTTATTGCCAATGCAGGCATTGTGCCTAAATAAAGCGTTTGCAAAGTGATGCGACAAGTTCACAATATATAAACCTGGGAAATCGCTCCACAATCTGGTAAGTTTTTGTCCTTTTTCTTCTAAAATATTTTTTCACAGGTGTTTTGACTTGAGTGTTCATTAGACATTGAATGATTGAGGATTAAGTTTCATGAGTTTTGAAAGTGGTAAAAATGGGGCAAATCTGGTGACAAGCTGTCGAAATTATACGTGTTGAACCAGATTGTCATTAATTTCCGATCAAAATAATCTCATAACCCTCCGGCCTGGCAGCTGTCGGGAGGGTTACATTATCGCAACTAGTGCAGACATGGTCTCCCTGGAGATGACCCCCGACCCTGACAAGTTGCGTCATGCTCTATTTTTAACCGTGGGTGATACCTGGCCTAAGATTTTTAACAAGAGACGTCAAGGAATCTTTGGTCAGGGGACCAGACTATAGACATTGCACATTGCATGTTAATATACATGTATAATCGTCTAACACTTTTACAGATTTTACTGACCAAGCTAAATGCAATCTCATGTACATCACGTTATAAAATGCTAGTTTTATTTTGTAAACGTTTGTGATTTTAGAATAAAACAGGACTACTGCTTTCATGTTATTTATTATTCTTAATTTGATTTTATGTTTGGACATGCTTGGACTGACAAAAAACAATAGGTCGTATGAATAAAAAGTAGTACTTACTTATACTTGAAAATTTCAAGTATTTACTACCATCCATATGAATAAAAGGAAGTAAAAACTGTTCCTTAAAAGTATTTACTAAAATGCTAAAAGTATCTACTTTTACCAAAAAGTAAATTCTTTTAATTTTAGCACTTACTTACTTCCATATGAATAAAACGGAGAATATACTACAAAATGCAAGTAAATACTAGTGATTTTCCAAGGTAGCTCCAGAGCTACCTTGGGCACAGAAGTAAAAGGCTCGTCCGAAGAAATGACAGTGTTTATGAATGTTCCTCACAGGATAAATGTTTTAGTCCAAAGGAAAGACATCACTGAAATATTAAACAGAAACATACACAGTGTTTCACAACAGAAACAATACACACAAACTCAAACTGCTTTTAATCAAACTTGTTTACATATGCTGAGGATAAAATAAAACCGTTTGTAAAAAAAACCGTTTTGTATCATTACAGTAAGCTTTTAAAAAAGATATACAGAATGTTTTCAACTCAGAAATGAATGCCTCGATCATTAAGGCTTATTGTTCATAAAATCAGAAGAAGTATTTTTTAAACAATTAAATGCATTTCAATAGAATGTTGTTTGTGTTATTATTAAAACGTTTAAGTTTAAGTTAAATAGCTATGCTCATATCCAGCTCTCATCTTCTCTATACAGCGCTGTCATGCTCCATTCCAAGTTTCAAAAGCTTAACAAAAACGTTTTCATTATGTGTGTCCAGATGAGTCGTCTTCATCAAAATGTTGTCAGAATAAAAACCTCATGGCTGACTTGAAGATTTCTATGTTTCTGTTAAATCAAATGCTGCTTTGGCTGTGTGTGTGAGTGCGTACGTAGACGTGAATGGGAGTTGTAATACATGTACAAAGGATACCTTTTGTTAAGAACCATTCAGCCATGGTATATCAGAAGTATTTACTCCAAAGCATTAAGTGAATACTTTGCAGTAAAAGAATAGGTTTATTCATACGGAATTTAGAAGATGCTTTTACTGAATGCTTCTACTTGGAAGTTTATGCTTTTACTTTTTGCTAGTACTTGTCAGTAAATACTACTTTTTATTCATACGACCCAATGTGCTAAAACAATGATATACATGTAAATATAAAATTCCCAAACAACTTATTTACTTGTTGGATACTTGCATCTCCGATAATAGTAAAGTTACATGTCTTTTTTGAGTTAAAAAAGTGCAATGTTACATTAGTTGAATGTTTTAGTTCACTTATGTGTAGCCTACCTGTATGTTATGTAAAAGTTGTTTATCAAACTTATGCAATACATGTACATTTATTGATTTTATTATGCCATTTCTTTTGCAAAAGTTTCAATTTGAATGACATGAACCAATCTAGATGAATGAACTAAGACTTGCCGAATAGTTGATCTGCTACATGTTATAAGCAAAATGCTATAAGGAAAAAAAATGCGGTACACAGCAGCTGCAGTGAGACCCCCGTTTACAATGCGGTATCCGGTTGGGCGCTTGCAATAAACGATGTGGTATTGAAAGGGTTAAAGGACATGTGTTGCTGAGAGCTGCCATCTTTAAAGAAAGTACGTATGTACATATTCATTCTTTAAAAAATGCATAACAAAATCGATGGATATGCGTTTAATGTTGACACGTAATACAGAACGTGTAGTTGGTATCGTCACGTGACGTCAATACTGCTGTATGCTTTACTTACAATTCTTATTTGTCACCAAATACAAGCTGTGGCTACTTGTATTTGGGTGGTGCGTGCTGGGAATAGAAGAGGAAAAAAACACACTGTTTTTGTACCATTCGAGCCTATCGGATGTTTGCCCTCAAATTGCGTGGTCCTGATCGACTTTTCCATTCCAACTAGCCTTTTGATCGCCCATTAATCCACTAGGGCGATCGGATCCTGTTTTAATCCTAATCCCGAGGAGGATCAATGTTTCACTTACGCGTACATCTCTTTGATCACCCTTTGATCTCCCTTTCGAGGTCTTGACCGCCCTTTTCTCGAATTGCGAGATCAATGCGGAGTCCAGTAGGAACGGGGCCTTATTAATTACCCTTTCTCCCTCTTCCTGCTCTAGATTATGTCCTTGGTGTTTCCTTAGCTTCTTGTGTTCAAATCCTTTCCAGGCCTGTGAGTGGTCATTTAAAAAAAGCAGAAAACTGTGTCCCGATTTTGGCCCATTGGGAAACTTGTCCGGATTATGGGCCAACACTACGAACGTAAAAAGCTTTAAACTGCAGCGTAGACAGAACATTCACAGAAACATAGGCCACAATTCTTATATGTAACAATGTGTTGTGCATCCTCATTTTCAATATATTTGTGTAGCATTCCTTAGAGTAATTCCACAAGTGCGATGTGGCAAAAATACACACACACACAACGTACGTCTTGTGGAAAAAAACATTTGTGCCTAATCTTGTCTCAAGGTGTTGGATTTTTAATTCAGCTTTTAGTGAAGCACCCTCTATTGGTGCAATGGAACAATGACATGTAAGTACACATATAATGGACATCCAATGGACATCGCGCTACTCGAAAAATTAACAACAACGGCTCCAATGAAAGAACTGGGTCTAGCCCCCGACTCACACGTCAAAATCAATCTAAATTAAAGTGCTTCCTGATTCCAGGTACGTACTGCTTGATAATCTATTTCGGATGTTTAAAAAAAATTAGATAAAAACCGAACGGGAAAAAAAGTGGAGCCTGCAAGAAAAACATGGAATGGGAAAATAAAAGTAAATTCCCCCCAAAATGTGATGCGAACTCACCCAAATAAGGCTTGCTACCATGACAAATGCGATAGTACAATGTGTTCTGGATAAAGACTTTTGTAATGGTTTTTGGGGGAAACGGCGACCATTTTGTTTTTTTGACCAAAAAAATGCACTTTCGCCGGGTCAAATATTTATACACCATCTTGATCATGATCAACATGTCTTAACGCACATTTTTATGTAAAAATATTGGAAGTATATTTTTCACCACATTATTCTGTTCAACCAAAACTATATGTGACCCGCTACGTGAAAATGAGTCAGATATCGCCCAATGCATTGTTAAGTAATGGACGGTTAAATGTGGGGGGGGGGGAATTAATTTTTAAGATCTATATTTGCACTTGCTTTTAGGCAATAAAGCTATGAATACAACAAAAATGAGGAAATCATTGTGGAATCAAAAAGCTTCTGTACATGTACAAGCCTTCAACCATGAAATGTGTATTGCAGAGGCTTTGCTCGATTACACAACAGGCCAATCTGTTATTTAGTGAAACACTAGTACAAATAGTGGCATTTCAAAAGTAAATGTATTTGGTGCAAGTGTAGGCTTTAAAGCAAAAGTAACATAAGACACACCTACCTGATTTCGCCTTATTTCCATTGTTGCCCTTTCATAAATTCTTGCATTGTTGATACCGATTCCACAGAACTGCAGATATTGAGCAAATACCTGCAAAAACAAGATTGGAAGGAAAAGGATATTGTGAATAAGCCATCAGATATCACAGTAACTATTCCATTCCCCCTAAAAATAAATTTATACAGTTAACAGTCAGCAAAATTTACAATATACAAATAATACAATATTATTTTTAAAACAACACTAAATAGTATAGAAAAGGCAGTCTAAAAACCTCAAAAATGGTATAAAATTTAAACTAAACAAAACCACCCAGAGTAAACCATGATTAAAAAATACTAGGGGTGAGAGGTTACCAACACCTCGCCCTAACATCAAGAACCTTAGCAACAACATACATGTACATGTATGGCATCTTCTTTATTATATGGACCATTTGTAAGTCTGAAATTCGGACCCTGATATTTTCTTGAGTGAAAGCTATTTTGTTTATTTATACATTGTAATAAACTAAGAGGTACATGGACCTAGCAAGATATCATACACAAATTTGACGGCCCATGCCTTTCAAATAAATTAAGGTAGAAGATTTTGAGTCCCTGACGTAAGCATTTTTGACAGACCTCAACAACCTCTTAGATAATTGAGGTATTTAAATGATCAAAAATTCATATTTGCAGGGCATTTATTTACCTTTTGAATGCGCAGGTGGTGGGGGATGTTGACGAATAATTTTAACAGCAAAAGACAATCAAAGTCTGACAGTTAAAAATAATAATATAAAATAAATCTGTAAATGTCCATTCGTCTGTTTTTTTTGTGATATACTAATATTTAAGACAGTCAATGAGTTCGAAAAAAATACAATGAAAACACGTGTAAATAATAATTATTTTGTAACAATGATTGCTGCGATACCTGGTCAACTATCAGAGCAATCGGTGTTTCAAATCTCCAGCGATGTAATTTTTCCTTGTCTGTCACTTACTTCCGCGCGACGTTCATGAATTTTCCGATCGGCCTGTAAGCTGACCTTTGACACGAGACGTACCCAACTTGATTTCAGTTGTCAACAAAAACAATTGACTTCCCATTCAATGTGGATGCTGCAAAGGATGACCTACACTGATAAGTAGATGCCTCCTTGCACTAAGCTGTTGTGATACCAATGCATAAAAGACAAGAGTGGCTGTTTCAATATCAATGGCCAACTCTTAATGAAATATGAATACCAAATCAACAATATTAAACTACATTACTAAAGTGCCCTTCAAACCCTGAACTATTTGTAAAAAAGTGAAACTTAAAACCATTATACACTTTTGGAACAGAAAAAAAATAAAAGTTCACAGATTTACAAATAACTTCCAGGGTTTACAGAAGGTTATGGTAAAAGACTTCTCTTGAAATATTATTCCATGAAATGCTTTACTTTTTGAGAAAACATTAAAACAATTATCAATTCTCGACAACGAGAATTACGGATTATAGCATGTATAGTAAACACATGTCATGACACGGCGAAACGTGCGGAAACAAGGGTGGGTTTTCCCGTTATTTTCTCCCGACTCCGATGAGCGATGGAGCTTAAGTTTTCACAGGTTTGTTATTAGCTGTTCCGACCTACCGTCGGAATCAGGTATCGTTTTCGTCGAGATTTTTATTATTAGCTCCGACGTAGTGGTCGGAACAGCTATTGTTTTTGTTAAGATTTTGATTTGTTTTTATTATTAATATTATTATTATTCTTTGTATCCGTCAAAAGCCCATAGGTTTAAACCAGGGCATTTTGTTAAAGCCTAATCTCCTAAACCATAATACGAAAGAGTGAGTTTATTATACCAAATTGAAGCTTAGAACATAAGCTTTACTCAAAATATAAAAAATGTTAAAAATCTTAATTAATTAACCACGTAATCTTCATTTGAATATAACTGGATTCAGTCACTTCAATGTTATTGTTAAACACCATCTATGGTAAATTCTATGCTGTATGTACCTATCATGAGTTGTGACTTCTTGAGAGGAGTCTACTCATTTGAATATAACTGGATGCAGTCACTGCCATTTTATTGTTAAACAATCTCTATGGTAATACCTTACAGTATGTACCTATCATGAGTTGTGACTTCTTGAGAGGAGTCTACTCATTCTGTTTTCCTACCATCGTTCAGGACATATTACTTTCTCACCGGCTTCCGGACACATTACTTTGTGCTTGTACAAAGTACAAAGGTTTAGGGTTTTCGTTCAAATGAACGTGCGTAATTAAATAGGGGTTTTCGACGACGACGACGACACACCATCGTGTCCAAAGATGTACACTAAAGTTAAACAGTTTGAAGATAATGATAGTTGAAAGCTTCCCTTAAAATACTACCTGCTGTGGTGTTGTACTTTTCGAGAAATGAGTGAAAAAACTGTCAACGTATCAAGCTCTTGACTGGGGCCGAGTTGGTTTGGGACCGAGTTGACCGGTACCCAACGACGTGGACTGGGTTCGTTTCAGGCGACGAGCGTGGACGTGGCGACGAGCGTGGACGACGAAAATAGACCGCCTGGGATTTGGAATGTTTTACGGGTGAGTCACCTTGTTCGCGCCGGGAACCATTTGCCTAAACTTATTCCAGTATTTTGCTTTACTTTCTGAAATTAGACCATGACAAACAAAAACTCTTTGACAGGAATACAAAAGCAGAGATTTTATTTTGCTGACGTTTCTAAGGGGGTTGAGTGGCTCAATGTTATAGAGCTGATAATAAATGGGCAAAACATTTTGCTTTAAAAAATTGCAGATGAGCAGAATATTACCTTGATTCACTAAATGTATTTGCTGTGTTTAGCTGCTTTTTGAGTTTAAAAAGCTATATATAGTTTGGTTCTGGGCCAATGGCTTTTAAAGGAAAGAATCGCAGCGCTTACGTAATCATGGAATTGTGCTTACGCTAAGCGTATTTAACAGCTTAGCAGGGAATGTGTTCTTGAGCCTCACAATTCGCAACAAAAAATTTGCTACAGTTGACTAATTGTGCTCAACTCCTGCAAAACTTTCACTGCGAAGACAACAGTGACTTAAAAATTTGATTTGCATTCGCAGGATAATACCCGTGGTTTACTTGTGCAAAAGTAGGCTGGGGCGACTAGTGTGTTAAGTGTTAAAGTTGCGACTACAAATTATTATTTGAGTCGCGACTACTATTTTTCTCTACTCCGTTATAATCGTGCTCAAATATAGACTACAAAAATTGTCCCAACTACCTGTCTGGTGAAACAAGTGAGTTGCTTCTTACTATTCGCAACACATTGCGGCACAAGTCTTGAGAATCCGTAATTTATCTCGACAAGTGTCGTAGTTGGGTTTAAGGTGCGACTAGTCGAGTAGTAAATTTCACTAGTCACCCAGGCCTATCATGATAGAAACTTGCTTAATAAGGTTTATCGCGAATTGCAAAATATCAAGAGAAGCGCTGTTGAACCCCCACAAAGGTATAGGCGTTGCATGCGCGAGTCGCAGAAACTGCATAAACACAGCCCCATATTCCTTTCCACATAGCATTGGGGTTCTGAATCGCGATAAACCTTATGAAAAATCTTTTGCGAATGGGCCCAAATGTCATGTCACTGCAGAAGCAGTGAATTCTGCGCTTACATCAAGCGAAATACACTGCTTAGCAGGGATTTCTGTGCTGTTTGTGTGCTTCCAAGCTCGCACATTTTATTTTACGCTTGCACATTAAGCAGAAAATGGTGATCGTAAGTGCAGAGTTTGGTGGTTAAGAGTTCAGTAAAATCCACTCGTACTAGATCAAACATCAAACCACCAACCAAATACAAGGATTTTATCCTTAAGTAGTTTGTCACATGACACTGGACTCTAAAAATACTGGCATGAACTCAAGAAACCAACCAAATCAATCAAACAAACCTGAGTCAAATACAAGTTTTTACATTATTCAACTAGGGACCACTCATCTTATATACCACAGTGAAAATCCTTGCAGCACCATATCTCAAGAAGTACAGGACAAATTTTTACACTGTCTGTAGTTAAAGACTCCTTGGGGCATGGAAATTAATTTTGAAAAACTGTGACCTCAAGTTGACCTCTACTTCCGGGTCAACCGGAAGTGGGACCATATCTCAAGAGTTAACAACCGATTAAAAAAGAAATTCAGTTATAGACTCCTTAGGTCATAAAAATTGTTTGGAAAAACCGTGACCTCAAGTTGACCTCTACTTCCGGGTCAACCGGAAGTGGGACCATATCTCAAGAGTTACACAACCGATTTAAAAAAATTCTTCAGTTATAGTCTCCTTAGGTCTTAAAATTTGTTTGGAAAAACCGTGACCTCATTTTGAATTCTTCTTCCAGGTCAAGTGGAAGTAGGACCATTTCTCAAGAACTACACAACAAATTTTCAAACTTTTTTCAGTTATTTAGGCATTAAAAATTAATTTGAAAACCGTGACCCCATGTTGACCTTTTCTTTCGGGTCAACCGGAAGTGGGACCTTATTTCAAGAACTAGACAACCGATTTTCAATTTGTTTCAGTTTAATTTACTACTTTGACATTAGACATTCGCATTGGCTAGCCGTGACCCCATGTTGACCTTTACTTCCGGGGTCAACTGGAAGTGGGACCATACCTCAAGAACTACACAACCGATTTTCAATATTTTTCAGCTTTAGACTCTTTAGGCATTAAAAATAAACTTTGAATAACCGTGACCCTAAGTTAACCTCTTCTTCCAGGTCAACCGGAAGTGGGACCATATATCAAGAACTACACAACCGATTTTCAAACTTTTTTCAGTTACAGACTCCTTGGTCGTTTAGCACATAATCCAAGCAAAAGAACACGGAACAGCTTTGTGTTTATGCACAAACACCTAATGTCTAGTTATTTTCATTATTATTAGCTGTTCCGATGCAGTCGGAACAGCTATTGTTTTCGTCGAGATTTTTATTACTTTTATTATTATTAGCTGTTCCGACCATCCGTCGGAACAGCTATTGTTTTTGTTAAGATTTTTATTTGTTTTTATTAGCTGTTCCGAACTTCAGTCGGAACAGCTATTGTAATCGTCGAGATTTTTTAATTTTTTTATTAGCTGTTCCGAACCTTACTCGGAACAGCTATTGTAATCGTCAAGATTTTTATTTTTTTAATTGTTATTATTATTATTATTATTATTATTCTTTCTTTCCTCAAAATCGTATTGACTAAACACTTGACTTTTAAAATTGTCAAATGTCAAATTATAATTATTAGAAAGTGACAAATCATACATGTATATCATATGAAAGTTTATGGCCTAACTTAATTTTTAGATTTAATTAGATTAAAACTCTTAATTAATTATTCAAGTTACAGCCGTGTGAATATTTAATTAGGCAATATTGTTCCCATCATATCTCAAGAATTAAACATCCAATCCAAAAAAACTTTCGGTTATGGACTTGTCTGGAAGTGTAGATAAGACTTCCAGCCTAACAATTTTAGTCACGTCATCATGACGTCATACGTTTGCGCGTTTTGTTTTCTGTGTACAAAACATATGGAGCTAAAAGTGGAAACGTTTTACAAGTCAAAAACACAATAAGTGAAAATAACTTCAAATAATTTGTCCGTTCGTTTTCAAACTTTCATGTTCTGTGTTGAAAAATTAACTGATTCTAATAAGAGTGGTTTCAGTCCATTAAAAGCAATCAAGGTACGTTTTTAATTAACGATTGACTGAAAATCTTGGCATCATGGGTACAACGTGAAACTTCATATAAGTGAATGCAGTCGCTTTCACATCAGTGACATACCTTCTTCATGGTGAATGCAATACTATATTATTCTTCATGGGTTGGAGACTTCTTGAGGGAGTCTATAACGTTGTCATGAAGCTGGCAACATTTTATTGGATTTCTAACCGCGTTCCGGGCCTAATACTTTGTACGAGTCCACTGGATTTGTACACATAGGCCTACATTGGATTCCTACGGTGGTTCAGGGTTTTCGCTAAAAAGAACGTACATTCTAATGGGTTTTTTTAAAAGACATTGGATTGGGGTAAGTTACATACCATTGTGTTCCTTATGAAATTTATTACTACGAAAAACACAATTTTGAGACTGTGACGTCATCAGGTGTCAAATTACGCTAATTAGAAGCCTTAATGACTTTTTTCAGTTATAAGACTCCTTTGGCATTAAATGTTAACTTTGAAAACCGTGACCCCATGTTAACCTTTACTTCCGGGTTAACCGGCAGTGGGGCCATATCTCAATAACTGCAAACCAATCTTCAAACTTTTTTCAGTTATAGACTCCTTGGGCATTCAAAATCGAGCTTGCGTTACCGTGACCCAGTATTGACCTTTACTTCCGGGTCAACCGGAAGTGGTACCATATCTCAAGAACAACACAACCGATTTTTGAACTTGGGTTAAACTTAATCAATATAATGACCATTACACCATGTTGACCTTTATTTCTGGTTTTAAAGCTCCTTTCGATTCAGTATCACATACAAGACCAGGTAATCACATGTCATAAAGTCATAATGTGTATGTTTTATTGTAGCATAGAAAACTTTTATTTACAAAACATTCCGGAACAGCTTTGTGATTGTTGACAATCACTATCTCTAGTTATTATTATTGTTCTTCTTTGTATCCGTCAAAAGCCCAAAGGTTTAACCAGGGCATTTTGTAATGGCCAAAAGTCAAACTTGGCTTAGTATTAAAGAGTCAAATCCTATATCATATTAAAGCTTAGGTTTTGAAGTTACAGTTAAATGTAACTAGCATAAATTAATTAATTAATTAACTAAGTTATAACAATGTGAATATTTAATTAGCCAATCTTTAGACTGTAATATCACAAAAACTATACGTCCGATCGTTATATTTTTTTCAATTTTATACTTTATAGGTATTGTATAACTATTCCATGGCCTTAAAATCCGAACGACGTCACCATGACGTCATGTATTTCACGTTTTGTTTCTGTGCACAAACACAAAGGCTCTTCAAATGTCAACATTTAAATGGTCAAAAACTTAATAACTTCAACAAAATTTATCTGTTCGTTTCCTAAATTTGATATTTTGTGTTGAAAAACATACTGATTCTAAAAATAATGGTTTCCGTGCATTAAAACCAATCAAGGTATGCCTATCATTAACGAATAAATTAAAATCTTGGCGTCATGAGTACAACGTAGTACTTCTGGATGTAGTCACTAAAGTGGGTGCAGTCGCTATAATGGGGCTGTACACTTTCTCTATGGGTGTTGCAATATAGTGTGAACCTGTTTGAGTTGAGTACTTACTTGAGGGGAGTCTACGACGCTGTCCTGAAGTTGGCATCTTTTTGATTTGTTTTCTAACCGCGTTCTGGGCCCATTACTTAGAACATACTCCATTGGATTTGTACACAACCAATAGGCCTACATTGGATTCCTACGATGGTTCAGGATTTTCATTAAAACGAATGCACGTTCTAATTCTTTTTTTGTAAAAGGCATTGGATTGGGGTAAGTTACATACCATCGTGTACCTTGTGAAATTTGTTAGTACGAATAACACAATTTTAAAACTGTGACGTCATCACGTGATAATTTATGGTAATTAGAAACTTCAATGAGTTTTTCTTTGCAGCACTACATGTATATCTCAAGAAGTGAACGGCCGATTTCAAAGTTTTTTTCAGTAACATACTCTTATACTCCTTAGGCATGATAGATTTGCATTGGGTAACCGTGACCCCGATTTGACCTCTACTTCCGGGTCAACCGGAAGTGGGACATATCTCAAGAGTTACACAACCGATTTAATTTTTTTCTTCAGTTAGGGACCTCTTAGGCATTAAAAATTAACTTTGTTTTCTTGTAATGCTTTTCATTTTGAGGAATGCCAATTCATATTGCGATACTGTTTTATTATTCCTATTATTAGTTAACAATTTTCACAATCTTTATCAACAAGCGTAATGGTTACGAATGAAAGATGAGCGAAATCGTTACTAAGGCGAAATGGTTGCAAAATGACAAAAAATGATTCAGAATAAGCGAATGATTTCCAAATAAGCGCCATAATTCAGACTAAGCGAACTGATTCCAAATCAGCGAAGTGATTCTTAGTACACAAATTGATTCATTCACATTTTTTTATTAGTGAAAAATTTAAATGGTACTATCGTTCATATGTGGAGTGGTGAAACATTGAATGACATGGATGTATTGTTGATTGTAATTACCTTTACAATTCTACATCAACAAGCATCTGTTTAATGAGTAAAACTGTAACGAATAAGCAAAATGGTTTACGAATCAGCAAAAGTATTCAGAATAAGTGAAGTGATTCTATATTGATACATGGCTCTGCTTACCATAAGGGAAGAATCGGCGCTTACGGAAGCAGGCAATTATGCGCTTACGTTAAGTGTATTTTACAGCTAGCAGGGAATGTATGCTTGAGCGTGTTTATATCCTCGCTTGTTCGCAAGTTCGCCAGATATTTGACACTAGCACAGTAAGCGGAGAAAGGTGAGCGTCAGTGCGAAATTTAGCGGATAAACTGGCCCGGGGCCCTATAGGCCTATACGTTGGGTTTACTTAGCCTAATACGTCAGCTCGGTTCATACTTGGGGAATAACAGTGCGACTCGGTCTTCATTGCGTGGTAATGACCGGGTTGACCGGGTTGGTGGCTGGCGCTGTTAACGGACCGAGGCAAGGCCCGTTATTAACAGAGCCAGTCACCAACATAGTGAAGACCGGGTCTGAACACTGTTATTCCTATTAATAAATACCTTTTTAACGAAACGAAGGGATAAAATTGCCCAAATTTTGTGATTTTCTCTCAGTGATACTTCCAGACATAATCAGTCAGTCAGTCAGTTGAGCGAGAGGATGTCTTCAGCCGACGCCTTCTCGACATAATCAGGGGCCACATTTTAGCTTTCGAAGGTTCCCTTCTCTTTTGTGCATTAATCACAATACTGATACTTTGAGACCACTGACTCTTTAAAAGAATGGTCTGTTAAGCGCCTTCACTGGGGTCAAAGGAGGTAAATGATTCAACGATAGCTGTTTGTGCATTAAATCGCGCGTATGAGCTCAGCGTCCATGTAGCATTTCGCTGTAAACAAGACCATATGGACAAATGAGTTTATACGCGCGCACCTGTTACATCAAAATTGATACATTTTCAGCGTGTACGCGCATGTGTGCGAAGTTGCTATGAAACTATGATGAATAAGCATGCGAATCTGTGCAAAGCGCAAACTATTTGTACACACTGTATGCTGGTTTAGGGGCGATTTATTTACTGTTTTCCAAAGCTGGTCCTTATCATCCAATAATACATGATCGGGTTTTGACCAATCATGACTGGAAAATGTACAAGGTTGACTTGTGCTCAACTCTTGCGAAATTTTCGCTGCAAAAACAGCACCTTGACTTGAAAACTTTATTCGCATTAGCAGGAAGTATGAACCGTGCTCTACCTGTTTGGTGAACCAGTTGTGTCCCTTATTTACTACTATTCACAACAACATATAAATACCCCAGACAGTTTCTCTACTCCTATTGGTGGAGAGTGCATCACGTGGGTGTGCATAAACCTTTTGTTAATGTACACTAAGCTCTGTTTATGCACACTGAGCTGGCTTCCGTGTGTCGGGCGCGCAAGATTATAACGCGGAAAGCGCAAATCATAGCTATCACCAGCACCTAATCTAAGCGCGCGCGCGTACACACAACCCATGCGTCTCGAACAGATTCTTCACAAGATTTGTTTACGTTTTTTATCAAAAGGGCATTTGTGAATGGGAATAAATCGCAGTTGCCATGCGATAAAGGCCCTCGATCGCCTTCGGTTTGGGCCTTTATCACACGGCTGCCGACCCTGCCGGCTTTAAACGTACGTTGAAGAACTCGTCGCTACCCTTTTATTCCCTTAATTAATTATGTGCTTGCAGCAGAAATAGCCACAATTCTTTAGAATCAAAAATTAATCCTGACAAGTGCCATAGTTGGGTTTGAGGTGCGAATAGTCAAGTAGGAAAATACCCTAGTCACCAGCTTCACATGAACAAATCCTGTGCAAATAGACCCAATGTCAAATGGCTTTGCTCTGGAAGCAAAGATCCAGCGTTTGAATTGTGAGGTTACGCAAAGCGTACAAATCTTAGCAGGGATTCATTTTGTTTGTGTGCTTCTAAAAATTCCGCGCTTGCACATTAAATTCCGCGCATGCACAGTAGGCCCCCTAAGCGGAGAATGGTGAACGTAAGCGCATGTGTAATAAGTAGGATTGCTGTACATGTACATGTACATGTACACTTCAAACATGTGAAATTTCTTGTTGTGTACAAACTATCTTGTGAAACTGTATGGCCCAATTTAATGACTCTGATTCACCGTAATCAAAGAATTTACACTTTAGAAGCGCGGAAATTGTGCCCTTACATAAAGTGCATTTCATTGCTTGGAAGGGATATTTTTGCATGTGCGCAGGGAAACTCATCGTAATCATTGCTTTCGAAGCCTGCGCAAATATTTCACTTTCAGCGCTTGCACAGGAAGCTGAGAATGGTGATTGTATGCACAGAGTTGGTTGAAAGCATCAAGCTGGGCTGTGTTCTAAAGTGGGTTTATAGACGGTGTGACCTTTGATATCAAAAGAACCAAAGAGCCTGGACACCTACAGGCACGATTTGTACACACCTCAATGGAAAAAAACATAAAATCTTATATATGGAGATTGCACTGTCTAATTATTTTCAACTTTTGATATGATGAAAGGGGGCACATCTCAAAACTTGTCCAGCTTTTACTTTCACAACTATTGGTTTGATGTGGAAATTACGACACAAAATGGCTAGTTGGCAAATTGTGCCATGATTGCGCAATCACGGCTTTGTGAAAACTGCCTTGAAATTAGCCTTGTCCAAGGCCGGCTCTTTACGCAAGCACCGGCCCGCTCTGACTTCACGAAATGCATAGATACTACCACACGGCACATATCAGTACATGATTCCGCGGGGTCGAAGCACGGCTTTCGATGTATCAACGAGGTTACTCCACGAGGTTACATTGTTTTGTAACCTCGTTGATACCTCGTATCAAGTACTGTTGTGTGCCGTGTGGTATAGATAATTAGCAAACCTAGTTAACACCATATCTCAAAATATACACCGCCAATCCTGAAACTTTTTTCAGCTATACTAGTTGGGTCCGGTTAAGGTGATAGCCGGCATAAAATTTTGGACGACGTCACCATGACGTCAGGTATTGCACGTTTTGTGTCTGTGCACAAACACAATGGCTCTTCAAATGTCAACATTAAAATGGTCAAAAACACAATAACTTCAAAATAATTTATCTGTTCGTTTCCTAAATTTGATATTCTGTGTTTAAAAATACACTGATCCTAATAACATATGTTTCAGTCCCTTAAAAGCTATCATGATACGTCTATGATTAACGAATAAATTAAAATCTTGGCATAATGGGTACAACGTAGTACTTCTGGATGTAGTCACTATACTTGACACTATTCATGACATTGTTTCAACTTTTCTATAGTTCTGGCAACACAGTAAGGACTCTTGGGTTGAGGACTTACTTGTGGGGATTCTACGACGCAGTCCTGAAGTTGGCATCTTTTTTATTTATTTTCTAACCGCGTTCAGGACTTATTACTCTGTACACACTCCATTGGATTTGTACACAACCAATAGGCCTACGGTTCCTACGTACGTTTAGGGATTTCGTTAAAAAGAACGTACGTTCTAATAGGGTTTTTGAAAAGGCACTGGATTGGGATAAGTTACATACCATCGTGTACCTTATGAAATTTATTAGTATGAAAAACACAATTTTGATACTGTGACGTCATCACGTGTCAATTAATAGGGTAATTAGAAGCTTTAATGATTTTTTTTTTGCAGCACTATTTCTCAAGAAGTAATGTATACGGCCGATTTCAAAGTTTTTTTCAGCAATAGACTCCTAAGGCATGACAGATTTGTCTTGGGTAATCGTGACCCCGACATCCGGAAGTGGGACCATATCTCAAGAGTTACACAACCGATTAAACAAATTTCTTCAGTTAGAGACTCCTTCAAAAGGCATTACAATTTTTGGGGGGAAAACCGTGACCCAATTTTGACCTCTACTTCCGGGTCAACCGGAAGTGAGACCATATCTCAAGAACTACACAACAGATTTTAATTTTGTTTTCAGTTATAGACTCCTTGGGCATTTAAAGGCAGTGGACACTTTTGGTAATTGTCAAAGATTAGCCTTCACAGTTGGTGTATCTCAACATATGCATAAAAAACAAACCTGTGAAAATTTGAGCTCAATCGGTCATCGAACTTGCGAGATAATAATGAAAGAAAAAACACCCTTGCACACGAAGTTGTGTGCGTTTAGATGGTTGATTTCGAGACCTCAAGTTCTAAATCTGAGGTCTCGAAATCAAATTCGTGGAAAATTACTTCTTTCTCGAAAACTATGGCACTTCAGAGGGAGCCGTTTCAACCTCTCCCTATTACTCGTCACCAAGAAAGGTTTTATGCAAATAATTATTTTGAGTAATTACCAATAGTGTCCACTGCCTTTAAGATTAGTTTGAAACAACTTTGACCCCCATGATGACCTTTACTACCGGGTCAACCGGAAGTGGGACCATATCTCAAAAAGTACACAGCCAATGTTCAAACTTCAGTTAAAGACTCTTGGGCAATAAATATTAACTATGGAAAGTTGTGACCCCACGTTGACCTCTACTTCTGGGTCAACCGGAAGTGGGACTATATATCAAGATCTGTAACAACCGATTTTTAAACTTTTTCAGTGATAAACTCCTTGGGCGTTGCAGATTAGTCTTTGGTAGCTGTGAGCCCATGTTGAACTTTACTTACGGGTCAACCGGGAAGTGTGACCTTATATCAAGACCTACACAACTTTTTTGAACCTTTTTTCAGTGATAGATTCCTTGGGCCAAGAAGCACATAATGTAAGCAAAACACTTAATGTCTAGTTGTTATTATTATTCTTTGTTTCTCCCTTAATCCCATAGCGTTTGTAGGCCGGGGCGACTAGTGTACTTTAAAGTTAAAGTCGCGACTACAAATTTTTAGAGAGGTTTCGCAGAGTCGCGGATACGAATACGTATACAGATATTGAACCGTATGCGTTCGCGTCAAGTGAGCTGTGTAGTTTTGTTTGGCAAAAAAACGAATACCCTCAACTTGAGGCTCCAGAGGGAGCTAGTAAGCAAATGGCTGCACCCATGGGGGTCGCCATTTTTTTTTTTCTGAAGCATGGTGGGTAACAAAATGTCCAACTACATCCATGTATGATACCTATAATAGACATGGTGAAACCCTGGTGCATTAAAAAATAATAATCCGCTACAAAAACATGAACAAAATATACTCGTTGTTTACTTACGTGTATGGCGACAGATTCCCGTTTTGAGCGACTATTCTAACTTGTGTACAACAGTTATACGTCACATGGACCTTAACAAGTGATGACGTATTATGACGTATCTGTTCACGTAAGAGTATCTGTGACTCTGCGAAACCTCTCTATTATTTGAGTCGTGACTACTGTTTTTCTCTACTCATAATCGTGTCCACACATTGACTAAAATATTTGTCCCGACTACCTGTTTGGTGAACCAGTTGTGTTGCTTACTAATATTCGCAACATAATTAATATTGCCCTTGCGGCACATAGCGGCACAAATCTTGAGAATTTGTATTTTATCTCGCCAAGTGTCGTAGTTAGGTTTGAAGTGAGACTAGTCGAGTAGTAAATTTCACTAGTCACCCATTCGCAACATAATTAATATTGCCCTTGCGGCACATAGCGACACAAATCTTGAGAAACCATATTTTATCTCGACAAGTGTCGTAGTTAGGTTTGAGGTGCGACTAGTCGAGTAGTAAATTTCACTAGTCACCCAGGCCTATCATGATGGGAACTTGCTTAATGAACAAGATTCAGTGCTTAGCAGAAGGAGTGAATTATGCGCTAACGTCAAGCAAAATAGACTGCTTAGCAGGGATTTCTTTTGTTTGTGTGCTTCCAAGCTCGCACATTATATTTCAGCGCTTGCACAGTAAGCGGAGAATGGTGGTTGTATAATAAATGGGCAGAGTTTGGTTGAAGCAGACGGAGCCATAAAACTGGGCCGTGTTCTACAGGGGAAGTTATAGCTTGACAGTTTATGACAGTTTTGGTCTCTGCGACGTACACATACAATATACAGAGTCAGATACTGACATGGTGCAGAAATCGTGCATTTCAAATGTCTGCTATCGGCAGGAGTAGGAAAGGAGTATACTACAAAATTATGCGTTTTTAAACACGTATAACAATAATAAATGGAAGCTTTAGGATGTTTAGCTTAATTCAATTCTCTATTAATTAACCACGTGACCCTCATTTGCATATTTAATTAGGAAACCTTTGTAGCATCATATATCATGAACTTCATGGCCGATTTTTCAACTGTTTGTTGTTAAAGACTCCTTGGGGGTTGGAGATTAATTTGAATAAACTGTGACATCAAGTTGACCTCTACTTCCGCGTCAACCGGAAGTGGGACCATATCTCAAGAACTATACAGCAGATTTTCAATCTCTTTTCATTTATAAACTCCTTAAGCTCCTTAAAATATTAACTTTGAAAAACCGTGACCTCAAGTTGACCCCTACTTCCTGGTCAACCGGAAGTGGGACCATATCTCAAGTACTACACAACCGATTATCAATTTTTGTTCAGTTATAGACTCCTTGGGCATTCAAGATTAGTTTGAAACAACTTTGACCCCATGTTGACCTTTAGTTCCGGGTCAACCGGAAGTGAGCCCATATCTCAAAAAGTAGAAAGCCAATGGGTCGTATGAATAAAAAGTAGTACTTACTTTTACTTGAACATTTCAAGTATTTACTATGATCCATATGAATAAAAGGAAGTAAAAACTGTAACTTAAAAGTATTTACTAAAATGCTAAAAGTATCTACTTTTACCAAAAAGTAAATTCTTTTAGTTTTAGCACTTACTTACTTCCATATGAATAAAACGGAGAATATACTACAAAATGCAAGTAAATACTAGTGATTTTCCAAGGTAGCTCCAGAGCTACCTTGGGCACAGAAGTAAAAGGCTCGTCCGAAGAAATGACAGTGTTTATAAATGTTCATCACAGGATAAATGTTTTAGTCAAAAGGAAAGACATTACTGAAATATTAAATAGACACATACACAGTGTTTCACAACAGAAACAATACACACAAATTCAAACTGCTTTTAATCAAACTTGTTTATATATGCTGAGGATAAATGAAAACCGTTTGTAAAAAAAACCGTTTTGTATCATTACAGTAAGCTTTTTAAAAAGATATAAAGAATTTTTACAACTCAGAAATGAATGCCTCGATCATTAAGGCTTATTGTTCATAAAATCAGAAGAAGTAATTTTTTAAACAATTAAATGCGTTTCAATAGAATGTTGTTCGTGTTATTATTAAAACTTTTAAGTTTACGTTAAATAGCTATGCTCATATCCAGCTCTCATCTTTTCTAAACAGCGCTGTCATGCTCCACTCCAAGTTTCAAAAGCTTAACAAAAACGTGTTTATTCTGTGTGTCCAGATGAGTCGTCTTCATCAAAATGTTGTCAGAATAAAAACCTCATGGCTGACTTGAAGATTTCTATGTTTCTGTTAAATCAAATGCTGCTTTGGCTGTGTGTGTGAGTGCGTACATAGACGTGAATGGGAGTTGTAATACAAAGGAAACCTTTTGTTAAGAGCCATTCAGCCATGGTAGTGAGGTGGATTAAGGAAAAGATCGTGACACGGCGGACAAAAGCACCATTTTTTCACCAAAGTATCAGTTTGACCCACAGATTTCAAAAAAGTCATGCTCTAAAAAATCTGAGAATGGCATCACCTTGAATTACGTCATTATGACGTCATAACCTCTTTTTATGTAATAAAGCATAGGAAAATGCCATGCGACGGGATTTCTACTTGCCAAAATTATGTTTCTAAAGGTCAAGGAATTCAATTAGGGTAGTATTAGTTTGAAAAAAAATAATATCCTTTATGGTGAGAATATTGATGTAATTATGACGTCATCATCATCAACACTACACAAATAACACAAAGTTTGAAAACAAAATTAATGTCGTGTGGCTTCGCCAAAATGCTTATCTGTTTGAATTCATATGGTACAATTACCATGGCACTGATCTATAAGATACCGTGATGTCATTATGGGATCATTAAACAATACTATCAACCAAAACAAAACACATTAACACAATGAAACACAATGATTCTTACCGGATATAGGTTATAGGGTAGATTAATTATGTTGAATAGCGCATATGGAGAACTTCATAGGAAATATTGCAAAAAAGTCTCACGGAGAGTCAAAAATGAAACTTTTTGTATTAATAGTAGTAGGCATCCGTCAATCTTTGAGAACCACGGAGTTGTGCCGTTGGAATTGGATGTTGGCGTGGGAATAGCGTATGGTATGGCTGTAGAGTCCAATGCGGGAATGACAGTCTCTGCCGCAGTAACTGCAGGTGAAAGATGAAGCTGTTGAAACTGCTTGAGGCTGGGCCTTCCTCGGGAGTCATTCCTCATCTGCCCGTTGCGACAGGTCTTCCTCGAACTTGGAAATACCTCTCTGCACCTCCTGCTTCTGGGCGCATCGGTCTGCAGTGGGTGCTTCCCAGGTGGTTGTATTGGTTGCAAGTGACTTGGGGTCACACTTGGAAGTATCTTTGTAGCGCAGCTTGGGTCTACCGAACGGCCTCTTCCCTGATGCCAGCTCTCCATACAGGAGGTCTTTTGGGATACGTCCGTCCGTCCTCCACTTGGTGACATGTCCCAGCCAAGACATTATACTTGAGGAGGGTAAACATGGAGACTTGCTGCTCTATCAAGCAATGTGTTATTGGTATGTGGTCTCTCCGGGAGATACAGAGGATGCGCCTCAGGCATTGCATGTGGGAGGCGTCGAGTCTATGCTCTTGACGGGAGCCTATGGGTACGGGGTTCACTGCCGTAGAGGAGCGTTTTCACCAAACGAGCCTTCTAAGCCTGGACTTTGGTATGCTCTGAAAGCTTTTTGTTACATCATTACTCTCTTTGTAAGCGTGGAGAGTGTTGTGGCAGCCTTTCCTATACGCCTGTTGAATTCTACTTATACGAGCGAGAGATTGTCGGAGATGGTTGAGACATGATACACAAACTCATGGACAGCCTCAAGCTCATGGTTGGTGATGCTGGTAGACAGTGGTTCATCAACATCCTGGCCCCTTACCTGCGTTTTTGTAAGACTGATGGTAAGTCCAAAGTCTTTGCAAGCCGCAGAACATCGATCCATGAGCTGCTGAGGTCATCTAGTGTGTGTGTGTAGTGATGGCTGTGTCGTCTGCAAACAGGAAATCTCTAAGGCATCTCGTTCGAACTCTGGACTTTGCTCCGAGTCTTGAGAGGTCGAAGAGGATTCCATCCGACCTCGTACGAAGGTAGCTGCCCTCTGTGGCTGATCTAAGAGCATCCTTGGGTAGAACAGAGAAGAAAATGCCAAAAGGGTTGCAGCCAGACACAGCCCTATTTTACACCGTTGCAGAGGTCGAAGGGTTCAGATGTTGAGCCACTGAAACTATGAACCCCGTAAAGTTCTCCTGAAAGAAGACTTAACGATGCGAAGCAGAGCAGGAGGGCAACCAATCTTGGAGAATAGTCCTTGATGAGGTCTATACGGCGATGTAGGGTGACTTTCCCTACTCCCTACCTTTTTCTTGCAAACGTCTGATGGAGAAATATCATGTCAATGGTCGACAGTTTGGCTTGAAACCACACTGAGACTCTTGGTAGACTCTTTCACAAAGAATTCAAAGTCTTTTTTAGGACAACTCAAGCAAAGAGTTTCCCCACAATGCTAAGAAGAGAGATGATGCGATAGTTGTTGCAATCACTCCCGTCACCTTGTTTTTGGAGAGAGTGACAATGTTGGCGTCTCTCATGTCTTGTGGCACTGTACCTTATCTGCAGCACTGGCAAAATATATCATGCAGATCCTTGATGTGGATTCGTTTTACGCACTTGAGGACTTCGGGGATGCCATCTTTTCCTGAAGCTTTTCCCGTGGAGAGTGGATCAGCGCTTTCCCAAGTTCTTCTAGTTTTGGTTCACTGTCCAGTTCGTCCATGATACACAGGCAGTCTTTGTTGTTCAGAACTTCTGTGTTGACATTGTTCTCTCTGGAGTACAGCTCTGAGTAGTTCTCCTCCACCAATCGATCCATCTGCTTCACAGGGTTCTTTAGGACCTTACCGGTAACTGACTTCAGAGGAGCGGTCATCTTCAGGTGGCCTACTTTATTCCCTCGTACATACCTCTTACATTTCCTGTGGCAGCAGAGGTCTGGATCTGAGAGCAGAGTTGGGCACAGTTGTCAATGGCGCATCGCCTTGCAGTTTGCTGGACTCGGTTTCACGTGGTCCGTGGTGCATGCAAGTTTCTCACAGAAGGTGAGTGTTTGTATGCAGAGAGAGCGCGTCTCTTATTTTCTATGCGAGTTGATATCTCCTCAGCATGAGCCTCGAACCAAACGGGTGACTTGATTAGCCTCTTGCCGAACCAATGGCATTGTAGACAGCATCCCTGAGGTGTTCCCATCTTCCGCTGACATCGGAATTGGGTACTCTTAGCAAGACATCTTTTTGGACCTGGACAAACGCTTCCACTATCTCAAGGTTGTGAGTCTTGTTCGTGTCAATGCGAGGCTGCCCTGCCTTCTTGGATCTATGAACTCTCCTTGGTTGAAGCTTTACTTTGCTGCACACAAGGGGGTGGTTTGTATCACAGTCTGCACTTTGGTAGCTGCGGGTTACCTCTTGTGAGCACGAGGTCAAGTTGGTGCCAATGCTTTGATCTATAGGGTGTCTCCAGGATACCTTGTGTTGGGGCTTTGTGTTGAAGAAAGTGTTTGATGCAGAGATTGTTGTGCAGCAGACGTTGACCGTTTTCATTCATAACTTTCCGATGTGAGGAAGACCAGGATTTTGATCGGCACCAGCTCTGGCGTTGAGATCTTCGAGGATGAAGATTGGATCTTGCTCTGGGACTTCGCTGATAATGGAGCTTAGATCGTTGTACAATTTGTCCTTAGGTTCCGACCAGTTAGCTAGAACATGTTCCGGTTTCAAACCTAAATCAGTGAGTGATACAAATCCTGATACCATTCGTTTAACACCACCAGACGCAATCCAGATGCAAGGTGTTTATACTTGTGTGTTTTTTATCTCCAAAACAAATCCGTGGTTTGGTCATCGTAGGACATTTTCGACACCAGTTGGCCCCAAAAACAGTTTACAAAGTTGTATATGGTAATTGCATTGTCTCAAACTGAAACAAAACCATTTCAATCCAAAATCAAATTTTAATTTCAAATGTTACTAACGTTGGTTTGCTAGCCATCAGAACCATAAGCTGAAAATGAAACATAATAAAATATTTTCATACAAACCACTGATTTGTCCTCAGTGATGATGACGTATTTTATACCATTATATGCTAAAGAAATACAAATTTAATACACAATCATAAGCGAAACAAGAACGTTGCCATTCGATTCCTTGGTCTCTGATACATATCATTCGCAACTAAAATCAGTTGCATCGGCATTACATAACTAAAGTTATGGAAATGACTGCCATTTTCAATATATTACGTCATAATAAGGTCAAGGTCATTGCAATTTTTTGAGCATCAACATAGTCACCATAAAGGATATTAATTTGTTACAAACTAATACCACCCTCATTAAATTCCTTGGCCTCAGAAACATAATTTTGGCATGTAGAAATCCAACCATTGTATTTGCGTTTGCTTTACTACATTATAAAAGACGTAATGACGTCATAATGACGTAATTCAAGGTCATCCCATGCTCAGATTTTTTGGAGCATGACTTTTTTGAAATCTACGGGTCAAACTGATACTTTGCTGAAAATTTGGTGCTTTTGTCCGCCGTGTCACGATCTTCGTGTTTTTTGTCCTTAATCCACCTCACTATGGTATATCAGAAGTATTTACTCCAAAGCATTAAAGGAACACGTTGCCTTGGATCGGTCGAGTTGGTCTTTGAAATGCGTTTGTAACCGTTTTTTATAAAATGCATATGGGTAGAAAGATGTTGAAAAAGTAGAATACAATGATCCACACAAACATGCCTCGAAATTGCGTGGTTTTCCTTTTACCTCGTCGACTAACACGTCGGCCATTTATGGGGGTCAAAATTTTGACTCCCATAAATGGCCGACCATGTTAGTTCGCACAGTAGAAGGAAAACCACGCAATTTCGAGGCAAACTTGTGTGGATCATTGTATTCTACTTTTAAAACATCTTTCCAACCATATGCATTTTATAAAAAACGGTTACAAACGCTTTTGTTTTGACCAACTCGTCCGATCCAAGGCAACGTGTTCCTTTAAGTGAATACTTTGCAGTAAAAGAATAGGTTTATTCATACGGAATTTAGAAGATGCTTTTACTGAATGCTTCTACTTGGTAGTTTATGCTTTTACTTTTTGCTAGTACTTGTCAGTAAATACTACTTTTTATTCATACGACCCATTGTTCTAATACTTTTCAAAAAAATAACGTAAGTTTCGAACGTAATTTTAGACAGATTTTAAGTGACGATCACCAAACAATGACAGATTTGCATGACATTCCAGAATATAGACGGACTTTATTGCAAAATGACGTTCCAGACTTGATTACCTTTGCGCAATCCACATAAAACGTACTTGAACGGAAGTTGATTTAGTTTCCAAAAACTAGTATTCGGAAGAAAATATTTCCGTTTTAAATCATCTGGAAGACGTTTTGGTTTTTAGTCTGGAGCTGTCCGATGGATTGTCGAACGTAAGCAAATGCCGACGTTATTTTCATGACAGATTTATTCTATACGAGTATAAAATCGTGCAGAAAAACATGTGCTGATCGCGCATTCCACAAAAACTTTGAGGGTGCCCGACTACAATCAGAGGTTTGAGGGGGTACGTGACACAAGTGAGGGCCAGTCTACTTCAGGGTTCACACCCATGCTGGAAATTACCCACGTAACATTTTGACAGACAAATGGAGCACAAAGCTTCAATTACCCTTTACTGTAGAAAGACCCTATTGTTATTATAATTAAGTCCAGTGCACTCAACCACTTGGCCACAACACGCCAACATTATTTTCTGAATACGAACACAGTTGTTCAATCTTTCACAATGTACATAAATGTAACAATTAAATTACCTTTTCATCACTATCTGTGAAAGCTTCATGCCGATCTTTACTGCCAATCTTGTTAATGACCTGCGCCACACCTATCACCTCCCCTAGAGGGGCTTTGATGGGCATAGACAGCATACTTCTTGTTTTGTACCCTGTTTGCAGATCAATTTCACAATTGAATCGAGGATCCTGTAACAGATTTAAAGATGAAAAAAAGTCAATATCAACCAGGAATTTGTACATTGTAGAAACTTTTAAAGTTTAACATACATGTACACGTAAGATCACCAAACTCAAGCTCTGGTGCTTCGGTTCAGCAGAATGTGGGTTTCCTTCCTCCATGAATAAACTAGAGCAACACCATGATACAACCAAGCGTTTGCCACTGATAAAAGTCATTGGGTAACTGTCACAAAGTGGCGAGTGTAGAGAATCTTGATTATATTAATTGAATATGTATAGTTTGTGAACACTTAATTTGCTCTGAACAAACCTTAACTCAAAACTTGTTGTTATGCAGGCCTCCTTCCTGCTATTTCATCAATTTTCTTGTGTCACACTTTTTGAAGGGCAGCCCTTACAAGTATTGCCTCACCAAAATCCACTTTGCATTTGCATTCGAAGGAAGTATGAGACTACTTCAACTAGAACTACAAGGTTCATTTCAGAACAAACGATAGCGGAACGCACATACTTCTAGGAGTAATATGAGCCCAGCTTTATGTGAGGTTGGATTTGTCCGACTTGATTCACTATCACTTAAATGCACACAGTTGCATTAGGCCTATCCCTTGATTTGAAATTGGCTCATTAATGCCCGACATTTTTTGTTTCTAACTGACATTTTTCTTCTAGGTGTAAAAGCACCGTTTAAACACTTGTTTGCCTTTGCTATAGTTTTGGATTTATTGATGATCGTAACCCTCGATGGTCGAGGGTTGTTGCTTTGGCACCCTGAGATGCCTTCTATTTCCTTGCTAATCGGGGGTTGAGATTTCTCATAAGTTGTAGCACAGGATGTTTTTAGATGATTTGGACCAAAGCTGCACTCTCTTTTTGATCACATTTGACAACCTTTTGATCACAACTCTATGCAGCCTTTACAAAACTGCGTCTATTAAGCTCCACATTTACGCATGTTTCATTGCACATGAATAGCGCTTACAAGAAACTACAAGCAATTGCTGGGCTACCTTGAGGAAAAGCAATTAGTAAAAGCAAAAAGTTATGTACCTGTATACAAATTTAATCAATTGCTTTTGCTTCAGCTTCTGCCTATGAACTTTTGCTTTTGTTTAGTGCCTGTGCTTGTACAAGTTGTACAGGGGCTGTCAAGGTTAAAACAAAAGAATAAAAACTGTCATCAAAAGATGTATCATAAACTCTGCCACGGACATCTAGTAAAAGTGTATTTTGAAATGTTTTTAATCTGCTGCTAGAGGGCGCCCTTAAATTTAGTGACATCATCAATCTTAGGCCGTATCCGAATTTGCAGCTACGGCTACAGACAGACTGGATCGCCGCGTCGTCATGCATTGAAGTATAGGACGCCCTTAGCAACACACCTGGCAACAGTCGTAGCCGCAGCCATAGCCACCACTTCGGACACAGCTTCTTCTTTTTTAAGCTAGACCTTTGCCAGCCTATAACACCATTGAAAACATCTCCAAAAATATATTGCCATGTATTAAATTATAAGGAAGTAGATGTCACACAAGGTTGTACATGTATAATGTTGTAAAATTCCGCCAAAAGCAACCCAAGGTCTCCAATCGTTGATTTGATACTGATTTTCAAAGATTTTAAATATTAACGTTTAAAAACCTTGTAATTTGACACCTGGTGACGTATTAACTGAAACGGTTTCATCTCCTAATAGATATCTAACGTTGTGTGAAGTTCATACGAGCTTTAGGAGGGTGCTTTTGTGCACGGACAAGGGAGCAGTGACTTCTTAGCAGAAGAAGAAGTACTAAAACTAGACTTAAGTTTGTTGTCAAAAACAAGGTGTCGAAATGTTGTAATATGCACATCCTAGTTTGCTCAACTCTGATATTAAAAAGGCTTGTTCACTCATGTCATTCTCTAACAAACTGAAACGACACCTCTTGAACACACTAAATGTACAAATACTGTTGATTTGATAATTATTTATACTGACCAATCTGGTCCATGTCATTGTTTTATCCATGGGCATCAATCAGAGGGGGGGGGGCAGGGGGACATGTGTGTCCCCCCCACACCCTTTTGGAGGGTGGGGGACACAATATCAAATGTCCCCCCCCCCACCTTTTTGACCACATTTATCATGAATCCAAAGTTTTGCACAGTGCAAGATGAAACCCTGTGTCCCTATATGGGCATTAATCCTGTGGGCAAAGGATGACACAATATCCCCCTCAAAATTGGCCCAGATTGCATCACAGAGCATCTAAAATGCAAAATTTTCCCGGGCCCTTAATCGGGCCCGCACCCCACGCCGTAACGGCTTCTCGGATGCATGCTCTATCATTGACAGATTTGCACCTCCCCTTGCAAGAGTTGAAGGGACGTGTACCCCATCCCACCCACCCCATTTTCGAAGGGTGGGGGACACAGTATCAAATGTTCCCTGTGTCCTTTGACCACCTTTATCATGAAAATCGTGTTTTGCTCTGTGGAACTGTGGAGCACTGGAACACAATATTCACACAGCTCATTGTTCTGTTTCGTTTGCCATTAAATGGCCGCTAAATGACCTCAAGATTGCACCACAGAGCATCTTAAAATACAAATATTTTCCGGGCCCTTGAGCGGGCCCGGACCCATGCCATAAAGGTTTCGCACTCATGAGCTCACTCTTCGACAGATTTTCCCCCTAAAACTTGGTTCATAGATCCGCACTTGAAGATGCTGTCAACCCAAAAGGTTCTACTGCTGCTCACATTTTACAGAAGTTCTGTTCCATTCTGACAGATTTGCCCCATAAAACTTATTTCTTAGGTCTGGTGATGAAAGGGATGAAACGCCATCTGAGCATTAGAATGCAGAAACAATATGGGTATAACGACGCTATAAATGAGTTGCTTTTAAGGTACAATAACCATGATACATGTAGCAAGAATAGGTGCATCGTAGCTTGAAAAAGGCATTAAATTCCAACATCTGAGAGAGGGGAACATCACCCCTCAGATTCACTAGATTGCACCAGAGAGCATATTATCTACGGGCCAAAAAAAATTCCAGGGGCCCTAAAGCGGGCCCCGGACCCCACGCCGTAAATGTTATGTCCCCCCCCCCCCCACCTTTCAAGACGGATTGACGCCCCTGGTTTTATCCTTTTCGTGTCCAAGTGCTTGTCTGTCAATGGGAAATGTACAAAAGCAAAACAAAACTTTGTCCCAGCATGTTGAATTATGTGGGATCCATCTCTTTTCAAAATAACAAATTGTTATTTGTTTTCAACTGTATGTTTAATTGTCCTTGTCAACATGAAAAATAAATTTGCGTTGAATTGAACTGAATTGAATACAAGTACATGTACATTACATTTATACTGCAGCCCTTACTACACGCATATGAAATATGCACCCTATTTTATTATGAAGCATCCAAACATTTAATGTACAAGTATGTACCATGTACATGTAAGTGTAGCTGAATGGAATGTATACAAGTCATTTTGGGGCCAAGGTTCATTCAAATCTACTGCACGTCATGCAGTTATTAGTTCAGAAATTCAGGTACAAGTGCGTAATAAGCCTTTATACCTCAATGCATACTACGTGTATACGTAGGCCTACCTCGATGCATACCACAGAGCTCTTTATAACTAGTGTTAACCTCATACAGTGCCTGAAAATTATAATAAAAAAAGAACAGCACTGTCTAAGGCTTGCAGTTTTGACCTTTTCCAAAACAATGTAAGTATGTACATGTAACTACAATGTACAATACTACAAAATATGCAATTGCTTGTTTTTTACCGATACAATTAGCAATTTTTTCATTAGTTTCTTTTTTAAGTAAAATTGAGAATTAAAATGAAAGATGTAAAACTCTACACACAAATAACAAACGGTTTCAAAAACGTATACACACATAACCTGAGCAGTGAAATTTGTTTTGTGTAGGATCATCTCATTTTTCTAAGAATTAAAATTTGAATTTAAAAAAACAATAAAACCAAAACATCAAAAATTGTAATCTTGAGCTCTCTAGAATCATAAAATTTTGTTTGTCAAAAGAAAATAACTGACAAACGATATTTTGCGCATTGTATAACTTTTCAGTTTGTATATATAACTGCATCTTGTGTCCCTCTCAAGAACCATTGTAAATGCATTAACAATGTCTTTATATTTGTACACTATTTACCCCTGTAATTATTTGTTACCATGTGAGTACTTCTTTTTATAATTTATCAATTTAAACAAATTAAAATTGTCACGTCTTTATATTAGTTGATAAACTGGCAATTTAGTAGTACTGTGCTTTTAATTTTTGTAGTTCACATGGACATTATTTATTTAATAACTGTGCCTAATCATGAAAGACAGATAAAAAGACTTTGTATCACAAATCAAACAGAAGCCTGAAGATTGCGCAAACCAAACACCTTAAAATGTGATCCCTACTATAAAATATGAAGAAGAAAAAAACAATGTACGGTACTTTAAAATGTAGTCTAAAATGATTTAAAATGTGATCACGCATTTCAATACTCAAAAAGAAGCCAGCAAACACCCCCCCACAAAAAAAAGTAAATTTAATGTACATGTAAACAAAAAAACAAGGCTATCAATCACATTCGATAGTTTTGCAATGCTGAAGAAGATTGCTTGTCTTACAAGAACAGACCATTCAAAATATATTTAAAAATTAATAAAAACAGAATACTATGTTAGTGTTGGAAAAAAACTTCATCACATGATTTTTTTGATTTTTTTGCCCCTTTAAGTCATTGACATACCCCCAATTTGACCTTAAATGTCTTACGGTTCAACCCAGAAGTTGAAAATTTAAAAAATTAATAATCAAGAACTCTGTATTTCCCCAACTGGTAGTGCATAGGGAGAGTCAATGTAAAAATGACCTTTTCTTGACCTTTTGACCTGTCGTAACCAGAAGTGCCTGTGAAATGCTTTGAAAGACGTTAATTATTTAGCTTTTAGGTTAAAATTGTATACCTTTTGATGCATTATCATATTACAGATCTATATAAGATATAGGAGATGTAACAATTGCGACGGGGATAAAGAATATTAGTTTTAGTTTTTACCCATACATCGATGTGTGTTAGCAATGTATACTCAGTGCCTTCCAAAGTCCTGTGAAAAAAATATCACAGGCATGTTACTCGGGTGGGATTCAAACCAACGACCCTTGCAATTCTAGAGCAGTGTCTTAACCAACTAGTCTATCGAGATTGCCCTGTAGCAGAGGCAGTTTGAATCCTATGTTTTGGCAGCGGGTACCGCAATGGTAACAGATCATTGCATCAGCAATAAAGAATATAAGATATTCTCAAAATTTTGTTTATATGATAGGTCTGGAATATCCACACAACCTGCACTGACACAACCTGACTTTGACCTTCACTTCTGGTCGTTTATTGCTGGTCTTTTAAAAGCTAAAACAAAAACAAGCTGTAATGTTTTTTGTCGTTGTCTAGATTCGGCATAAAGAATAATTTAAAGCAAAGATTTGATTCCATAAAAAATAAGTGGTGTTTTCTCGCTCCGGTGAGCGCAAAACTTGCAGTCTATAGGAGATGATCTGGGGGAATGCCTAAACACCTATAGAAAGTTTCAATCATCAACAACAAAATTCTAAACATGCTGAGATCTACCTACAGAGCTAAAGTAAAGTATTTCTGCTGCAGACTTTGATGAACCAGACAGTTTCCCGTTATAATACGATCTTTACTTGTCCACAGACATCAGCATTACAATTATGCATCAGCCACTGCACTGTCACCTTAGGTTTTGATACTTTTAGAAGACAAAAAACACATTGTCCACAGATTTACACTAAACTTCAACAGTTTAAGGATAATGATAGTTAAGCTTCCCTTGATAAAGTATTACTTGCTGAGATGTTTCAGTGTTAAAGAAATGAGTCGAACAGTGTCACAAAAATAAATGTTTGTCTCAGTCAAGTCGATGAAATAATTTTAGCATACGACGTAGCGTCGCTCCTGAAAACCTTGCTCTGCTACCCCAATTTCGTTTGAATTTATACCATTCAACATGGTCAGTTTCCCTCGTGGTTTATTACTTGCTGTTCTAAACTTGAGTTTACTTTGATGATCACTGTGTGAAATCTTAAACTTATACTTTAGAATTGTACCTTTATTTCATCCAGGGTAATTCTACCTGTAAATATATATTCTCTTCAAATAAATCTTGCACAGTTCATGTTGTGTAGTCTACACAAGCTTATTTAAATTGCAAGTGAGTTTCTGTTGCCCGCCTATTTGTTTGCGTATTATTATTATTATTACTATTAGTATTATAGCTCTGAAAACCTGTGCCCCAAAACATTCAGTGCTCTCCTCAGTGAGAGTGTTGGACTTCACCCTGATTCAATAGCATTTCACATAATCAGTCTTACAAAGGAATGTGTGTCTTTGATTCTGTGTGTTTGAAACCAATGCTTAACTAACATTTACTGCTTCCACTCTGTTTAAATCCATGTGTATGACTCGTTTGATGTTAAAAACTCAAACACAAATGTCGGGTCTATCACTTGGAGATTCTCCTGCAAATGTTGACGCCTTAACGTAACCTGGAAGATATTTTTATTAAACATAATGTATACTCTTGTGTTTGAAAAAATAAGAAATTTATTTCCTGGTGAACTTCCTTTTCTGAACTACAAAAAAAGTAGTGTGTTAGGGGCAGGGGGGGGGGTAACAAAAGAGGTGTAGATGCTGCGAGGTTTAAAATAAAAATTAATGTCCCAATGCATAAACTTTTAAGCCGTTTTTATTCAGGTTTTCCAAACTACAAAGAAAGTTGTGTGTTTGTGAGGGGGGGGGGTAACAAAAGAGGTGTAGATGCTGCGAGGTTTAAAATAAAAAATTAAGGTCCCCATGTTTAATTTTTTAAGGCACGTTTTATTCAGTTTGTCATAATTTTCTTAAGAATGAATGCATGCTCTGAAAAAATGGAGCTGCGTGTTAGGTGCCAATTCTAAACGGATTTTGTTCAAAAATATTTCCTTTCTTCTGTGGAAATTTGGGGAGTTTGATGCAGTATCCAGGAAGGAGATCCAATAACATACACACACACACACACACAGACACAATTCGGCTATTTATGAGATGGTCAAGATCTCAAAAGCGTCTTGTCCGCTGAGCATCTTATCTGCAGAAAATTACCGGTACAGTATGTTTAGCAAATCGATGTTTGTTTGTGTATACACACTTTTAAAGAAGTTCCTCCCAAGTCCTGTGAACCTGCCTACTGTACTTCACTAGGCTAACAACTGGTTTGATACAGACACAGGATGTGTACATGTACATTGTATCAAGTGTAAACTTAGACATAATTGCATTTGTGCACAAATGCATAGCTGTTTCTAAATAAAATTTTCAATTTTCTCAACTGAGTTTTAAATTTGTTGTGTATTCATTTTTGCCCAGTGTGGCATAAATTTAAAAAAAAAATTGGATTATACCATGTTCAGATAGCAGTTTTAAATGTGTTAAAGGTGCAAAAATGGAAATAAATCATACAATTCACGAGAACTTGACAATATCTAACAATCTACAAAGTTTCAACATAATCGTTATGTACCTGTAATGTACCTGTAATGTACCTGTAATGCCGTGTCACGGTTTCGACCGGCTATTCGTCTACGATAGCCGGACGAAACCGAAATAGTTCTAGGAGTAGTGTCACGTGACCCCCAATGACATCATTGATCTGAAACTTCACACACATGATGCCTTTCTGACAGATAACGTGTGTAAAATTTAAAGTGATTACAAAAAACTTCACAACAGACATCTTCAAAAAGTCCATTTTGAAGAGTTTTCAATCTGCCGCTAGAGGGCGCTGTTGCAATTTGTTACGTCATCAATATTTCTTTTGAACTGCCCACTGTTACTAGACACTCACGTCCTTGAAAAGCAACTTCATAACTTTTACCACTTTTGAATTACAGGGCACTTCCGTTTTTGACCCTTTAGGAATTGCTTTAACTGCGTGCGCTACGAAACCTACAATGCCCTGCATTGTGAACGTGTAGAACCTACAAATGCTTCGTTTGATACATTGTACACGATGTAAATATTTTGGTACACACTTTAATGCACACAATGCAAACAATTACACTGTGGTTTCCATGCCATTAGATGTACATAATGCCTACATGTAGATGTACGTGTACATGTAGCATCAATATCAGTAATGCATGCATAATGATGAAGGGGCTGGATGTAGATGTTTCACATCATAGACCCTGCTGTGCAATGAACGTTAGCATTCGTTACACGTATTGGAGACAGGGAACATGACCAAAATGGTGACAGCGTGTCCATAGCCGTCAAGGAGATTTGGGGGCACAGGGTGAATTTAAATACCATGAAATGTAAAGCAAAAGAAACTGGGAGTTATTTTATTTCACAACAAATAAACTCTAACAAAATAAAAATGGTACTGCAACTCACACATTTTGTACACAAACTTCAAATTGTCTTGTAATTTACATCATTTTCAGACAGTGTACATGTACATAGGCCCACTTGTGTATGTGCATGTAAGTACAAGTTACAGTTCATGAAATAAAATTGAATTTTCTTGATTGTAATAATAATAATTCATACCACTAAATAGCTAACTGCTCTTAACAATTTCTCCAGTCAAACAAAACTATGTACCAGATCCTAACCTTCATATACACATGTAGGCCCCTTCAATTTCCATATTTAGCAATTTTAAAATGTCATTCACTGGAAAAAAATATGTAAGCAGTACCACGTATTTATGTCAACGCAGTTTATGTCCTCTGTAAATATACGTACGTCCAATAATCTGATAACCTGAACCATTGTGATGGCTTCCTGAGCAACTCAATGTCCAAGTCAAATACTTGTGACTTTTGCTTTTTGATTGTAGTGCAGTCACCTCTCAGGCCCCTCACGTGTACTGAATGAAGTGCCTACATGTTTTTCATGACTTTGATTTCAATATCAATTTGCTTTTAAAAACAAAATAGGTACACTTCATGGGCTTTGGGGAAAATTTAATAAAATATCAGCTCAGTATTTTAACCAGAAAAAGAAAATCTCTTGGCTATGGTATCTGGAATCATCAGACATTAAGATTTAGACATTGATTTGGAAACAGATTTGTCTTGCAGATGACGTCGCCTTAATTACCTCTTTATGCAAACTCAATAAATTCACCTGGACAAGGAGAGCCCCCAAAATGGACTGAAAATACACACAGGGTAGCAAAATATGGCGAATATGTTTTATATAAAACACTGCCATTAATTTTGTTAAACTTTTTAGGTTAAAAATATAAATTGGAATTTGTGCAAAGATGACTACAGCTCTTTTTTTAAAAGGCGAAAAACATAATAGTGTAACGACACAGAACCAGTGAAGAGGGCGCAATGTGAAATAAGAAGTAAAAAGAGGATTACAAGTTCATGGCTACATGTAGCTGTTCAAAGGAACTGTAACAAAAATGTTGAACTACCTGATACCTACATGTACATGCAAGTATAGCCCTAATGCAAGCCTGAATACATGAGTGCAATACAGGTAGTCTCATCAATTTAAACAAGATTAATTATAATTTGATTCTCTCAATGCATACATGGTTTTAATTTACTTGCTGTACTTTCTTCAGGAGACTACATAGTACACGTATCAGAGTATCTTGGAGCAAGGATTGAACTACTCAGGCAAATTCTGTAATAACTGAATTTATAGCACAGCAGAAACAGCTCCACACAATTGCTGCTGAAAAGATTTCATGCTGCTAGGCAGAAAAAAATACTAACAATATTTCATTGTGTGTTTTCATTTGCTTTTATAGCTTTATGAAAATTGGGATCTGAGCATACACAATAAAAATTTCTCACATCACATAACAGGTCATCCACATGATCAACAGGATCATGGTCACATTCACAGCAGGCCTTTTGACAGGGCTACTTTTTTGTTCATAATGTAGTATACACTGCATTAAATTCAATGTCAGATTCCAACAGGCAAATGCCATTCCTCTCTCAAATCAAGGCCATACTACAAGTGATGTGCAAGCCAGATAGCCTACACGTATGCCATTACCAATGCATTCAATGGCAAAAATGCAGCCCGCGCATAGTCTGTGTACAAGTTATAGGGCCTAAATGCATTCATTTTTAAAACACTGTACACACGTGATTTCAAAGAAGTCCTCTGAATAAATTCGTCAGTCGTACCACGAACTGACCTAACTGACTCAAATCACACATTTTTGAATTTTCTTTTTTAAACAAATTATTGACAAACTCAATGCTGTTAACATTATCAGCAAGTTTCAGTGCCTAATATGTAATAGTTTGGTAATAACACTAATTAGTAAGAATAACGTATCGCTAGATTTGCCATTTTGTCTTTTCACAAAGTGACCTATCTAGATACGTCGCTTTACCAATGGTTAAACTATGCGCTACAGCGGGCGCGATTATGGCCCGCGTGCAAATTTTCGGACCACGAAGTGACCTAACTGGGGAGCGTAGTATTTTTACAAAGTGACCGATCTCGATAGGTCTGTATTACGCATTGGTTTGTACACAACGCGCTGCAGGCAAAAATTAAATTTTCATTTTCACAAAGTGACCTATCTGTTTAAGAATTAATTACTAATTAAAAAAGTTATAGGGATGAAAACACATCATAGTTCTGTATGAATAAAGAATTCAGCTTTGTTTTCGTCATAAAATAATACAATAAAGTTGGTAAGCTGAGTCCGAAAGAGCAGTTTGAAAAGTTGTGCAACTTCAATCGTGATTTTCTCCGAACACGTTTTTTAAAACAGTGAACGAGTTACATGTAGGTCAGTTTGTGGTACAAACGACGAATTACACAAAATCAAATGTGTCAACAAAAATCACATTCAATGAAAAATTTCATGCCACATTTATTTACACTTATTTGCTGTACTACATTAATAATAATAGCAGAACAAAATATAGAATGTCATTTATAACTTCCACTTACACACAATAATTAAACACAATGTACATACAAAGACAACTTGACGACTTTAAAAGTCATTGGTAAAAATATATTAAATATTTTTATATTTTTTCAAAGAAATCACGGGTCAAGTTATGTTTTTTGTTTCAAAGTAATCAACGGTTGGTAAATTGTGATATGTATGCAATTTAATACAGGGTTACTCACATTTTCATGACATTGGTGTACGTATGTATGTACTCTGCTTTGGATTAATTAGTTAGGCTTTTAAATCACAGCAAACCAACCAATGGATGTAAAGTGAATGTATTGTTCCTTGATGTTATTGTCTCCTTGATACAGTTTATTTTCATTGTGTACTTCAGTTTTCTTTATTGCATCATAGTTTTTAATACTTGTACTAATTTTCATCAGATTTGAATCAATTGCAAACATCGTCTTTTTCACTCATTGTTTGTATGTCTGTTTTGTCTGAATTTATAAGAAATGACAATTAAAAATTGTGTTGTACTTATATTGTATGTTCCCAGCGCCTTTTCTAGCTTTTCTTACAGTCAAAAATTAAACCTACAGTCCCAAATCCATCAAAATCAATCGATTGAATATACTTGATTTTGTAAGATTTGATACAGCACCAGAGTGAAAATTTTGCTGATTTTAATTGAGTAGGTCTTTTTGTGTTGAAAGCAGTCTGTTATTTAGGAATTAACAATGTGGTGCTCAATACAATGACTTGGGCAGGGCATACCATAGAGCAAGCCAAGTGTTCTATTGTTTATTAGGGCTGCCAGTTCCAGATTCCTGAACTTGCAATGCGAACAAGATAATATTATTGTGCCTATCTACGCACTTACGTGTAGGTCAGTGGGCAGGAGGGGATTACTGAGTGTGGCAGACTATCCACCGAGGTCAGTTGCAGGAGGGGATTACTGAGTGTGGCAGACTATCTGCTGAGGTCAGTGGGCAGGAGGGGATTACTGAGTGTGGCAGACTATGTATCTACTGAGGTCAGTTGCAGGAGGGGATTACTGAGTGTGGCAGACTATCTACAGAGGTCAGTTGCAGGAGGGGATTACTGAGTTTCGCAGACTATCCACCAAGGTCAGTTGCAGGAGGGGATTACTGAGTGTGGCAGACTATCTACTGAGGTCAGTGGGCAGGAGGGGATTACTGAGTGAGGCAGACTATGTATCTACTGAGGTCAGTTGCAGGAGGGGATTACTGAGTGTGGCAGACTATCTACAGAGGTCAGTTGCAGGAGGGGATTACTGAGTTTCGCAGACTATCCACCAAGGTCAGTTGCAGGAGGGGATTACTGAGTGTGGCAGACTATCTACTGAGGTCAGTGGGCAGGAGGGGATTACTGAGTGTGGCAGACTATGTATCTACTGAGGTCAGTTGCAGGAGGGGATTACTGAGTGTGGCAGACTATCTATAGAGGTCAGTTGCAGGAGGGGATTACTGAGTTTCGCAGACTATCCACCAAGGTCAGGTGCAGGAGGGGATTACTGAGTGTGGCAGACTATCTACTGAGGTCAGTGGGCAGGAGGGGATTACTGAGTGTGGCCGACCATTAGCAGACTATCTACTGGGGTCAGTGGGCAGGAGGGGATTACTGAGTGTGGCAGACTCTACTGGTATTGATGCCGACGTCAGGGCTAGGAGGGGCTCACCCCATTGCTGCACAAACTGTCGCTTGATAATAGTGCAAGATGTTAATAAATATTAATAGTAAACTTGCGGGTATAACCATGGTAACTATGTTGAAGGAGTGGTGGCTCTGAAAAGAGCCGGTTTGGTCTTGACGTTTCGAACAGTATACTCTGCTCATCTTCAGGAGAATGCTGGACTACTGGAGGTGGTGGAGCTTATGTATGACTGGAGGGATGCACTTTTGGGCGGGAAGGATCGAAGCTGTTCTTGTCCGGTGAAGCGTGTGAGTTGGTTGCTGGCTGGATGTGTGTGTGTTGGAGTGTGTCAGTGTTGTGGTGAGCTGCTGCTGGAAGTGTTGGCTTGAGAAGTGGTGACCAGATGTCATTGATGAAGAATCCGATGTCTTGTGGAACTGTGTTGTGGGCCTTGATCTCGATTGCCTCCCTAACTCTGCGTTGGTGCCAGAACTTGACTGGAGCGATGAGCTGGGCTTGTTTCCATTTGATGAGGTGATCTTGTTCGTGTGAGTGTTTGATAATTGCTGATTTGTCTAGGTGTCCTAGTCTGCCATGTGTGCTTGATGTTCCTTGATTCTGGTAGATATGTTGCGGCCGGTTTCCCCGAGATGTAGTGTGGCACTGGGGTGTGTCCTTCTTGGCCAAGAGAAGACAGCCTGTTACTTTAACACCGTCTTCGAGTATTTTCCCCAGGATTTCTTACAACCTCATAGTTAAATAAAATTTGATTGGGCTGATGCCAATAGCCTCTGAGTTTTTTCCAACTTTGAATTAAAAGTTTGGCTCAACGCATAATATACTTTGTATTCGTCCTCATGTCTAGCCATGGTGGATCTCTCTTCACAGCGCTGAAGCAGGACGAACGTTCTTGAAAAGTTTATGTGCTGTGTGAATATTTATGATGTAGGCCTGACGTTTCTTCAGCCCTGCCGTATCATGGAGCAGTATCGATCACCTCGATCCCACGGTTATTCTGGTACTTTATCAATTCAGTGTTGTAGCCAAGTCCATGACCTTCGAAGCCAAGGCCGAGTCCGAGTCATGGGTCTTCGAGGCCGAGTCCAAGGCCAAGGTCACAATGTCCGAGGCCAAGGCACAGGCACAGGCCAGCTAAATTATTATAATATTAAATACAATACAATACAATACAATACAATAATCTTTATTAGATCCCAAAAAAGGTAATTCAAATGCTCGCATACAGTAAAAACATTGACACATTAAAAACATTCAAAAAACAGACAATGCACACACACGTAGAAAAAGCAAACATTTAGGCAAAGGTGATACTTTGAAACGGGATTTACCTTTTCACCGATGAAGGTACAATTAGACTGATTTTAAACTACAAGCAATTACATTAGGGACACGTTGCCATGGCATGGATTGGGCAATTTGGGCATTTTTTGCTGTAAACAAATTCTTTGGTGTGATTGTGATATGAAAAATAATGGGAAATGAATTTTAAAAGTAGATTCCAATGTGGGCTGGTCATCTCGCCCCCTACCCAGCTCGCCCCCAACAAAGTCGCCCCCTGCAAAGTCAAAGTGAATTTTTACTTGGTCAACAAGCTGATAACATTTTAGTTCAACGTGTGCGCAGTAGACGATGTTAGCCATGTTGCATGCGCACAGTGCTACATTAGAAACTGTAGACTTTGAGCTTTCTACTAAGTTTTGAAGCAAACAAATCGGCCTTTCCTGTGATGAGTTGTGACTAGGTTGTGACACTTGTTAGGTTTTGCTGATCGGAAAACTAATGAAATATGTAATATTGATTTTTTTTATCATGAAAAGAATGTCGGTGATCTCCAGCCGTTGAACACTAATTGAGATTGTTTGCAAACATTTTTCCTATCGGGGATATATTTAAACGGTAGACACAATTAGACACAAACTGAAAAAAGGGAATATAAAATGGATTTTTTTTAAAGACAATTTTGGGTGTGATAATTTTGGTTAAGAAAATTGAGAGAGCCGTAATTGTTCAACTGATTTTGTGTTTGTTTTATGAGAATATTTCAAAGAGGTAATTCCTATTGCATTTTCTTTTGCTAAAATCATTGAAATGTCGTTATTCTTAGCTAAAATCATCCTTGCCGTATGCCGTTTGGTTGAGAAAGCACTTGAACGCAATGCACTTTCTGTGACGTAACCACAGACATATAATATCTAGTTCTTTATACACTGTACTAGGAAATGCACCCGCAGATGTTTCTGTCGATAAGCGCTGGTCGTTTGCTACGATTCATGGGACCGTAAAGATGAGAATGGTAACTAAAGTAATATATACGAAAATGCGTGTGAATTCGCCGCTATCATTTGGAACTATCTTGGCCAAAGACGTAATGATCGGAACCGCGTGCTTAATTATGAACTGTGCTTCTTGTAAATTGATCGTTGACGGCGTGGTAAACGACGAAACCACACCCCAGCACGAACACAAGCGAGTTGACTGTGAATATTTACGTAGCACGAACTTGTGCAGAGATGATTGTGAAGGCATTGGAATAAGAATAGCGGCACCAGATTTTTAGAGATCGCAACACTCCAATTGGTTGAGGTACAACTGAGGTTCAAATATTTTAAATAAAAACCTTTAAGATGACGTCATGTTACAGGTGATGACGTCGTCATCATACGTCAGTATAATATGCAGCAGAACCTTGCAGCAATGTCTTTTGCATAACTGAAGTGAAAGTTTCAGTGCAATTGCTTACTGGGAACATTGCAAACAAGTGCTAAGAACGAAACATGCGTTATTTCAATGACTTCCTGTCTAAAAAGTACAATAAAAAGAATTAAAATAAAAACTTTCACAAAAACAAGAACTGTTTCGCTGCACTGTGCTACGAAACAGCTAATTTAATATGAGTAACAGATTTTAGAAGCCATTACAACAGCTTTTAAAAGAGAGCCTGTAAAAATAACATCAGAACAAAAAATACAAGGTTTAATGTTTGTTACTAGGGATATTGTTTTAAAGCCATTGGACACTTACGGTAAACAGTATAGTCCAAAGGCCCACACGCCGTGTATCACAACTTAAAAAAAATAAACAAACCTGTGAAAATATAGGCTCAATTGGTCACCAGAGTCGGGAAAAAATAACGGGGAAAACCCACCCTTGTTTCTGCACGTTTCGCCGTGTCATGACATGTGTTTAAAATAAATTTGTAATTCTCGACAACGAGAATTGATAATTGTTTTAATGTTTTCTCGAAAAGTCAAGCATTTCATGGAATAATATTTCAAGAGAAGTCTTTCACCATTACCTTCTGTAAACCCTGTAAGTTATTTGTAAATCTGTAAACCTTTTTCTTCTGTGGCGAAAGTATACATGTGTAATGGCTTTAAAAAGGTGTTCAACTCGGACCATTGGTTTAACCGACAACTCAGCCTACATGTATATTCCGACAACTCAGCCCATATTCAATAGCCCTTTAGTTCCAACACCCCTATATTCCTACACCCCTACATATATATATTCTGACGACCCTATATTCTGACGACCCTATATTCTGACGACCCTATATTCTGACGACCCTATATTCTGACACCCCTATGTTCCGACACCCCTATATTCCTACACCCCTACATATATATATTCTGACGACCCTATATTCTGACACCCCTATGTTCCGACACCCCTATGTTCAGAAATCTCAGCCTACGTATGTTCCAACAACTCAGCTTATAATATTCAATAGCCCTATGTTCTGACACCGACACCACTATTCCGACACCCTTCAAAGATGTTTCGACAACTAAAACCTACATTCCGACACCATGTTCCGACACCCCTATATTCTAACAAGTTATTTTTGCACATAAATACTCTGATCAAAAACACAACTTAAGTCTGAACATTCATGTTGAATTTATACTATTTTTAAAAGTGATGGAATCGAGATATTCTAATCACACATGAATTTAGTATACACGTATTGACTGGCAATGAGGTAACTAGTGTACATGTACGTCTATTCCCCCGCGAGAGACTTTGAGTGACCAGAAGAGCGACCTAGGAAATAGGCCCCTCTTCTGGTCACTCTTCTGGTCCCCTACTACCTAGTTACCGAATTATGCCAGTCAATATGTGTTTTATTTGTGAAATAAGAACAGAAATCTGGAAAAGAAAGGAAGTTTTGTAGTTGCTGTTCACGGTTCAAGTCAAGAGAGGGCGCTCCAACCAGGCACTATTTTCAAAGACTAGTGCCCGCTCGGGAACTAGTTCCCGCAAATGCACACGCGCGATCACTAGACTATATTAGTTCATCCCACGTGACCGTGTTTTAGCCAACCAGAATACAGAAAAAGCAAGAGGTGTGTTATAATGCTTGTTAAGGCATGTATTTCATTTGATTTTGTGGCTATAGCCTAAACATGAGTTGTGGCTACCCCCGAGTAAGCCAACAATAAAATATTCGGTAAGCCTACTTTACTAACTGTTCTTTGTTATATGCGTGTCCGTGTTGATTACATTTCGTGGGCCTTCAATTTATTCTAACTTTCCCAAGCCTTAATAAAAATAATAATAATAATATAATATTTAAAATTTATATTGCGCCCCAATACAAAATGATCAAAGGTGCAGAACAAAAAGAGTAGAGAGTGGAAGAAAAGGACAAAGAAAAAAGACTGGTCACCAGGCCAGTGCCCAAACAGAAGTATGGGGATACATCTGTCCCGCCAACAGTGAACTAAGTAATAGTTACTTATTACATAGGCCTATCCCTGCTGGCATCAGTAATGTTTTGACCTTTTCAGGAGACAGACACCTCTAACCCTATCTATGCTAAAATTCTAAACTAACTCGTACACGTGGGTCAAACTTGATGGGCTTGCACAGTTTTATCGGAATTCCGATAAAAGGGCATGCATGATGTGGGCTTGTCATTCTAAACATTGGCCAATCACAGGCACGATTGAGAATGACAACGTATTACTGCTAGCAATCATGCCATGTCCATGTGTGTATGTATACATTGTGTGTACGCTGTACGCTAGCTGTATGGACATGTACTGTACACGTGCTTTTTATAGAAGTGTCGGGAGCGTGGTGTCGCTATGATGTAAGGGTCTGAATGCGCTGCCTGACGATATAAGGCTACACCGGTGAGCCGGACAAGCCTTGCTTGGTCAGTACGGTGTTGAACAACTTACATGTAGAAGAGAGGAGGGGTTCCTTGGCCCCATTGTCTTGCATTTCATTATTACACAAGGACTAGCATCATAAGTATTTAAGTATGTAGCTGGTAGATTTGTCCGTGAATTGGAAGCTGCTTTACTATAAAAGTAACGTTGAAGTGTAGTAGTATGGCAAGAGTTAGTTTATGAAATTGATCTTGTTTTTCACACGCCATCTTCTACCGTCTGGTATGTTTTCGACCAACACATAATTTATTTTCGATCCCCAACTTTGATTTACCGCGAGAAACGTAACAAATAATAAGTCTACATTAAAGACAAAATAAACAGCTGGGTTTCTTATCTCATCTACCATGTACTGGTCTGAAATGGGAAAAACAGAATGTTATTAAGTGTTTGTGCTTTAAGGGATGGGGACGTGTGTTGTACTGTCATATGCCCAACATCTAAGAATTCTAACCAAGTAGCCATCTTGCCGGAAACCCATGACACATGGATACTTTTTTAACCTTTCTCGAACACATTTCACACACTGTATGGTGTATTTGTCTTCCTTCCATTTCTAAATCCATGATTGATGCATTAAACTTGGTTGTTTTATCTTGTTGAAAGCTTCTGTAGTTCCATTACCATTTTTTGCATACAACATGCACGACAAGCACGTGCGAGTGCTTGCAGAGTGCTTGCAGAACGTTGTGATTGACATCGCAGCGAGAGTTTATAGGTCAACCAACAACCAATGAGAACGGGTTGTAAACACTAGCATAATGAGCTCCGCCCTAAATTTTGGCAGATACAAAACCATCAAGGTGCTACAGTACGTGTACGTGTACCATCCCATACAGATGGTAATGTACAATGTACAGTACGTATGTGTGTACCGTACAAAAAGCTGTACACGTATATGCACTGTGTTATGGGGGTGCGCTGGCGGAATTCAGTGATGGGGACTGGGATTTTGCAGGTCGCGGCTGGGTGTACCGCCTTGATCAAGGCTATAATCAAGATGACTGGTCACAAATGAATTCATTTTAAAAGAGTCTTGTGTAAGGAACTGACTAATGCGTTTGATGTTATGAAGTATGAAAAAAGGCAGCAGAGCAAGCTTTATTGATGTGGGTCTTCATTGTAAGTTCAGAATCGAACCAAGACCCCAAATTACAAACACATGTTGTGGGAAAAACAGTACAGTGTAGCTTCACCAATAATAATATCAGAAAAATTAATTTTCTTCAACTGCTGTTTTGATCCGATGATCAAAAATTCACTTTTAGCATCATTAATTAGAAGCTGGTCATGTAACATCCATTGCTTGATGTCCTTTATGCAATCTTCGATTATAGTCACAGCAGCTTGACAAGATTTGTCGTCGTCGGGTCTAAAAGATAGATACAGCTGTGTGTCATCGGCATAGCAGTGAACATCAGGCAGATGGTGCTCAATGATGCCAAACAATTTAGAGGCATAGACAATAAACAGGAATGGTCCTAAGCAGGATCCCTGAGGAACACCACAGTTGATGTTTACTTCTCTGATAAGGTACCTTGAATGGATACACGTTGACTTCTATCTGACAAATAGGACGAAAACCAATCAAGGGCCTTGCCAGTGACTCCACATTTAGACTGAAGACGTTTCAACAGAATTACATGATCAAAAGTATCGAACACTGCACTCAGGTCTAAAAGGACGAGCAGAATAACATGTTGGGAATTCATCCTCATCAGTAAATAATTTTAAACCTTAATAAGAGCAGTGTCTGTACTGTGATGCTTCAGGTAAGATGATTGGAGAACCAGAAACATGGAGTGCTTTGACATACATGTATACATGTATGACTATAAAGTTGGTCACAAACAGCCCTCTCAGTTAATTTAGAAATAAATTGTAACTTACAATTCAAAACTCAGCTCAAATTCCATTTGTTTTCTATTGCCTACTGTTCAGTTTAATCCTTTTGTTTGCTTATTGTTAGTGTATTTATTGTTAATTGGTTGCTTAATTTTTGTTTGCCTTTTGTTTTTTGTAAAGCGCATTGGTATTTCTTTCAGGTATGAAATGCGCTATATAAGAATTAGCTATTATTATTTATTATTAAGTTACTGATTGGGCGGTAGTTTTCTAATTTCATGTCAAGATTGGGTTTCTTTAATAAAGGGCATATAAGCTTCTTTCCAGTCAGTAGGAAATGTACCAGAAACTAATGATGAGTTTATAATGTTGGTAGTTACTGGAAGCAAAACATCAAGGCACTCACCCACAAGGTTAGTAGGCATGGGATCCAGAGCGCATGATCCCTTAGAAGAATTGACAACAAGCTGTTTTACCTGTGACTCAGTTAATGGTATGAAACTATCAAACAGGATATTACTGGACATTGTTTCAGGTGTAAAAGAAAATGGTCTGTCAACAGAGGTTGAAACTTCTAAGTCATCAAGTTTAGCATGAATAGCCTTGTAGATATTTTCTTCACAAAAAAGGTACCCATATCATTAGCAAGAGTAAGTTTATCTTTAAAAGGTGGATAGAGGACGTCAACACTATGCCCAAGTAGCTTTTTAGATGCTTTAGATAATTTCATCTGGTCGGAACTATTACTTTCGATAAAGTCTTTGCAAAAATTGCAGCGAGCTTTGTTAAGAAGAAAGGTAACCTTATTTCTTAAAAGCTTATATTTTTGCACCGGTGTGTTATTTCTTTCATTTGCCCCCCCCCCCCCCCAAAAAAAAAAAGAATAATAACATGTTAACAATTAATAATATTCGCGCGTGTACACTCATTTGTCCATAAAAGGGTGTTGTTTCCAGCAATATCCTACCTGGACGCTGAATTCATGCGCGCGTTTTAACGCACAAAGAACAGCTATCGTCCATGATCATTTGCCTCCTTTGACCCCAGTAAAGGCGCTGAACCAGACCATTATCTCAAAGATCAGTAGTGATTAACGCACGAAAGAAATTGGAGCCATCAAAAGCTCAAATATGGCCCCTGAACATGTCTGGAAGTATCGCCGAGAGAAAAGTCACAAACTTTTGACAATTTTAGTCGTTTAATTGGTTAATATCGAGAATAACAGTGTTTGGACCCGGTCTTCACTGCGCGGTAATGACCTTGGTTGGTGGCTGGCCGTGTTAAGGTCCGTTAAGATCACCGTGGCTGGACTGTTAACAGACCTCACCTCTGGCTCGGTCCGTAAACAGAACCAGCCACCAACCAAGTCATACCACGGAGTAAAGACAGGGTCCTCGCACTGATATGTTATTCCCTAAATAGCAACCACTCCATAACCACATTATATTGAGGACCTGGGGCCTATTTCACAAAGCAATATTAGGCCTATAGGGCCTACAATTAATTGCAAGACAAATTGTAAGTATTACCCTAGTGATTTGTATTGTGACATCAAACTTTACTTAGCAACTGCGATTGATTTGCAGTTATAATCAATCTGTAGCTCTTTGTGAAATCAGCCCCTGGTCAGTCACCAACCAAGGTCATTACCACACTGTGAAGAAACAAACATCACAATGTTAATTCCTAACTATAACAACCCTTACATCACATTTTCACTAGAAAGCCGCACAAACAGATAGGGCCTACATGCATTAAACATCATGTGTAGTAAACTAATGGCACCAATCTGTTGCAACAGCAGCTCTCCGAGTCTTGGTACAGAACAGGCTCATGTTGATGTCTGTACAGTATCCTGGTGTCATGTGTTTTCAGTAGGATAACAGGAAAATTGTTCACAATCAAAAACTGAATGTTTTTTTTTTCAATTCATCTATCCAATTTTTTAACAATAACATTAACACTTCATGGTGTGTTGAAATTTTTTAAGTTTTGGTTTTACGTTGCGAGAGATAGTCCGCCATTAACAGTGCTTATATGCATGCACGACATTGGAGCAACGTCATGTTTTCACACCTTTCATTGGTTGGTATTTTATTGAATATTCGAAGCTAGTATGGCGTGCAAAATAAATCCAAAATATTATTCAATTACTATTAAAAAATTAATTACATTTTTGTCCTAAGGCATTATAAATGGCTACTATATTAGAATCCAGAGATATCATAAGGCATGAAAGTAAGACAACCCACCCCCCTTAAAACACACAGACACTTCATAACAATTCGTTTTCCCCCATTCAAGACCAGTAATGTTTGGTTTTAGGTGATAAGAAACCAATCTATGATATTTTCTCTTTAATGTAGACATAATATTACGCCTATCGGAATTTATTACAGTATGCAGTTAATAAAATAAAAATTGTTTTAAAGTATTTTAATTTTTCCCCATATTGGCACACCATAGAATCCCAAACAGTAACCACCTCACGTGATCCATCTAGTGACTAAAGCAGAATGAAACTCAATCTAGCAGATAGTCATTTTGTTTTGAACTTTCGAGGTTGGATGATGTTTCTTTGACTCATTTGAATGTTGGCATAATAATGCACTAGTGATTTGTACCCAAAATCATTCAATCGTTTGAGCATACAAAAAACCAACGACAGGAAACTTTATTCTCAGCTTGATTAAGCCTGATGAAAATACAGACCGTGAGTAAACTGCATAGCTTCTGTCACCGGTGCAGCTTGCACAATCTCGCGGTAAACGGGAATCAAAGTTGGGGTTCGAAAACATATGAGGGTCGATAACGTATGACGCAACGAAAGGTAAAATGTAGGTGTTTGGGATGTTTCAAAACAAACATGTACGCATGATCATGAAAAAAACTCAGACTTATTTCTATTCTCCCTCGGCTTTGCCTTGACCCTTGGGAATATAGGACGAGGCAAGGTCGAGTCACAGCTTTAACCATTATAGCACTCAAAAGCAGTCAATACATGTAGGACTTTGTATCAGTACATGTACATTTATTTTTACCTCGTAAGCATTGGCAATGTTAACTGCCTCTCCTGTTTTAGCAACATATCCAATTATTCCTTTCCCCCAAGACACTCGTACTTCTTCCTTTCCAGCCACTTCTACAGTAGATTCGCTTGTCACATCAAATAACTTTGAGCCTAGATAACACTGTTCTGTTCCTTTTCCATAAACGAGAAAGAGTGATCCCCGGTCAGCCTTGGTAAGGATCAACACATTTTGAAGAATTTTGTGGCACAATGAGTTCAAGTCAAGGTCATTAGCAATATCTTTAACTAGTTCCATGAGCACTGCCCTATCGTCCAGTTGCTTAAGCTCGCTGATGGACTTCCGTGATCGTGTTGGTGACGATCTGGAATTGCCTTGGAGGTGAAGATGGCTTGTGCCGAGGAAGCTTGGAGCCCCATCGACAGTAGATATCATTCTACCAAGTGAACCACCAGAACCCTGAACTTCAAATTCGGATGCAGAAACCTTTCGCACTGGAGTGTTACTTCCAGAGGAGCTACTAGGTGAATGCGGAGACTCAGCTACTGGGGGTTTAGTGGTTTGAGAAACAGCTCGAGCAATGTACCATCCGTCGATCATGCTACGGGTGGCCTTACGTGCAAAGTAATCGTGCGAGAATTCTGGATGCGAGTCCAGCCATTTTTCCATATGATCGTACTCACCGCTACGATCGCCGTTGTTGTCGGGTATGGGGTCCCCGTTTCCCGGTTGCGGCCCCATTATTGGCCTTAATAACGACAACAGATTCACTCTTTGTTCAACCCGGTCAGGCCCCGGTGACCGAGCCATTAGTTCCTGCAGATTCCAGTTTATATTGCAATTGTTTCTAGCTACATAATGTTGATAGTTATTCTTGTTGGCGGCACGGATATCATCATCAAGATCTCAAGCTCCATCTCCTCGGCGCATCCTACATGTAATGTACATAAGTCGCACTGTACACGTTGAACGTACAAAAAACATGTTCAACTTATTACTGCACTGACGACTTTCCCACCGTCAACCTGGCACTACGTACATGTACATACGTGTAGTATAGGGCAGCCTGTCTGCTGTGTGTGATGATGATGCTGTGGATGAGCTGCCTAGCCTTTTAGTGTTTTGACTGTGTTGTTTGTACGTGGTGACGTGGTGAGGATCGGGTATATAGGATGGATGGGCTGCCAATCTTGAGTAGAGTAGATCATGTGACCGGTTTCCGTTTGTGCTGATGATAAGTAGATGAAGTTGGTTGACATTGACATCTGCGTGAGATGATGGTGAAAAAAGGTGGAGCACTTCACCCAAGAAGTGAGCAACACTAACGTCCAACAATTTGTTTGTCTAAAAATATTAATCGAGTGTATACGAGCAATTCCATTCTACTCAAGAACGACAAGTGTTTTTCTTTTGCAAGAGACTATATCAGATTTTTTGCCGATTTGACTCAACATTTTTGATTTAAAATTCATTTAGTATTTTGATGCGGGTCTAGAAAGTTACAAGCTTTCATTTGAGCCATTGCTCGAAAAAGTCCGCCAATTATTAGTAGCAGTGAATAGATAAAGTGCTCAAATGATCCCGACAATATAATACGTGATCAATTCTTATGTGTTTTATAGGAAACGTTTTACATTTTTGTCATGGTTCCTGACCATTAAAAGTAAAAGTTAAACTTTTTTCCGTTAGGGTGATACTCAAACACCATTCACTCAAAAAAATCTAGTTTACACTATATAGTACTTGTCAAAGACCCGTCTTCTCACTTGTTGTATCTCAACATAAGTATGCATAAAATAACAAACCTGTGCAAATTTGAGCTCAATTGGTCATCAAAGTTGAAGATAATAATGGGAAAAAACCTCTTGTAACACGAAGTTGTGTGCTTTCAGATGCTTGATTTCGAGATCTCAAATTCTAAACTTGAGGTCTCGAAATCAAATTCGTGGAAAATTACTCCTTTCTCGAACACTAAGTCACTTCAGAGAGAGCCGTTTCTCACAATTTATACTATCAACCTCATTACTCATTACCAAGTAAGGTTTTATGCTAATAACTATTTTGAGTAATTACCAATAGTGTCCACTGCGTTTAAGTAGGATTTGAAAACTTTGCATGGTGGAAATACGATATGGAAAGGTTTGCGGTAACAACACCATCAATTCCTTCAAACGGGTAAATTAATGTGCACTTGGTCGGGTTTGAGTCTGTCAGTTGAAGTTGTAAATTGAGAATAAAAATGAGGGGGAAACATGACGATCGATAGTTTGATAAAAGTATAAAAACGTTTCTGATTGAAATGCAAATAAAGCAAACTAATAATACTTTACATTTTTGTCGATCAAATGCCCTAATAATTTTATTATGATAATGACATTATTTCTAAACAAAAGCTCGGACGAGAAATTGTATTGGATTCAGGTGCATTGAGAAACTGACAATATATTAACTTAAATATAAAACAAGAGTCGCTCCTATAATTAAAAATTCGAGTAGGCCTAAACTAAGACTAGAGTGAGAACTACATATCCTGGTGTCATGTGTTTTCAGTAGGATAACAGGAAAATTGTTCACAATCAAAAACTGAATGTTTTTTTTTAAATCATCTATCAAATTTTTTAACAATAACGCTTACACTTCATGGTGTGTTGAAATTTTTAAATTTTTGATTTACGTTGCGAGAGACAGTCCGCCATTAACAGTGCTTAATGCATGCACGACATTGGAGCAACGTCATATGTTTTCACACCTTTCATTGGTTGGTATTTTATTGAATATTCAGAAGCTAGTATGGTGTGCAAAATAAATCAACAATGATATTCAATTTAATAACATTTTTGTCCTAAGGCATCCAGAATGTCCAACGCACCTCTGTTCATGTCATTGTCAAGCGCAAGAAGTACGACTCCATCACATCTGAACTCACTGCTCTTCACTGGCTCCCTATACAACAGCGTATCAAATTCAAAGTTCTTCTTCTTGTGTACAAAGCTCTCCATAAACAGTCGCCATCCTACATATCTGACTTACTCTGCAACCACAACGCACTGCAGCTTAGATCATCCACATCTTCTAATCAGTTTATTATGCCCAGAACCCATGCTGTGTCATTTGCAGATCGCTCACTCTCCTGTTTTGGACCAAAGGAATGGAACAGTCTCCCTAACCACATCAAGGATGTTATTAAACACTGTTCTCATTTTCAAGAAACTCCTCAAATGTTTTCTATTCCAACAAGTGTATCAACATTAACTTCATCCAACTGTCTTGAGCGCCTTTGAACAACTTTGGTTGATTTTGGCGCTATATAAATTATCTCTGATTGATTGATTGATTGATTGATTGATTGGCTACTATATTAGAATCCAGAGACATCATAAGGCATGAAAGTAAAACACCCAACCCCCCTTGAAGCACACACACTTCATAACAATCCGTTTCCCCCATTTCAGACCAGTAATGTTTGGTTTCAGGAGATAAGAAACCAATCTATGATATTTTCTCTTTAAAGTAGTTATTATTATGCAATTAAAAGACAGAGACATCATAATGCATGAAAGTAAAACACCCAACCCCCCTTGAAGCACACACACTTCATAACAATCCGTTTCCCCCATTTCAAACCAGTAATGTTTGGTTTCAGAAGATAAGAAACCAATATTATTATGCAATTAAAAAAAAAACAGTTTTTGTCATTTTCACTTAAAATATTTTAATTTTTTCCCCATATTGGCACAACATAGAATCCCAAATAGTAACCACCTCACGTGATCCATCTAGTGATTAATGCAGAATGAAACTCAATCTAGCAGATAGTAATTTTGTTTTGAACTTTCAAAGTTGGATGATGTTTCTTTGACTCATTTGAATGTTGGCATAATAATGCACTAGTGATTTTTACCAAAAATCAATCATTTTATAAATGTTTGAGCATAACCAACGACAGGAAACTTTATTCTTAGTGTAACCTGGGAAAATGGAACACTTAGAGATTTACTAAATAAAATTGAACTTCTAAAAATAAACGCTTTGGGGAACTCGCTTGCAATGAGAAGTGTAAATCAATTTGATAAAAAAAGAAAGAAACAATGACCACTGACTTTTAGGAACAAGGAAAAATCGTATTTATTTGGTCCACTCAAAAACTCACATAGAAATATGGAGAAGAAACCACACAACTGCAATAAGTTTAACTGGAAAGCCTTCTTAAGATAGATTCAACAATTTATATATCTGTTTTCAGATCAAGAACACTTGTGAAAACTAATGAGTTGACTATACTCCCTGAGTGACAATGTTGAAATAAACCGTGGCCTTGAATTGAATCACAAACTAATATAAACCCAGCAGAATTTAACTGTAGGATAGGCTAGTAATAAAAAAAACAAAATATGAAAACCTAAACAAACAAAAACCAACACAGTATCAAAGCGAGTTACAAACTAAATCACAATAGCTTTGAAAACCAAATCCACAACAGACCAAGCAAGGGGCAGATGAAATTGAAGCAAGAGCAGAACTTTGTGTGGTGTTCACTCTTTACTGCCGGTCTGCATACTGAGTGTGTGGCTTGCATTAGGAAAGTTTTAGCACATGTTTTATTGTTCTAGAAAGTTCTAATTAGAGAGTGCATCAAGGTGTTACTTAACCAGAGGGGGGGGGGGGGGGGGGGGCTAAAAAGAGAAAGTGTTTATCCAGGGGGGAAAACTAAAATAAACAAATGGTTATATACCAATTAATGTATTGTAGTTTTCTTTGTGTTACCCTCAACAATGGACATTTAAAAATGGTTATTACTTAGCCCTGTCACACTAGCATGATTAAGCCTGATGAAAATACAGACCGTGAGTAAACTGCATAGCTTCTGTCACCAGTGCAGCTTGCACAATCTCGCGGTAAACGGTAATCAAAGTTGGGGTTCGAAAACATATGAGGGTCGATAACGTATGACGCTACGATACTCGCTATTAGAGGGAAAAGGACAAGAAAGATAAAACAAAATTTCCCCCCTAAATATTCCCCCTAAAACTTGGTTCATAGATCCGCACTTGAAGATGCTGTCAACCTAGAAGGTTCTACTGCTGCTCACATTTTACAGATGTTCTGTTCCGTTCTGTATGCCTCTTATTGGCCTAAGATTGTACCACAGAGCATAATCTGGTTTTGCTTTTGTTTTAATGTTTTATTGTGTGATTTTAAAATGTTTCAGTGAAATCTCCTTTTTATATTGTAGAATTATATTTGTATCGTTGGCAGGGGCCACAGGGGTCTGTTTTCACACATCTTTTGATGACAGTTTTATACTTTTGTTTTAAGTTGACAGCCCCTGATGCGACTTATATTGTAGGCCTAATGTCTCAAGATTTAAAATAAATAATAAAAGTAAATAAAAGTCATTACTTGATACTAGTCGCAGCGTTAAAAAAAAGTCGCCGCGTAAGTGTCCTTATACGGGTGTGGGATTCGAACGACCTTTGCTGTTGTAGGAATAGGCCGGAGAAGAATATTGAAGTATTTTGTTTTTCATAACACAATGCCAAACTATGGTGTGCAGTATAAACGCAGTGGGAACAGGATCCTGGACACGAGTTCCTAGGATAACAAGCGTCGTGCTGAGTTTTCGGGATGTTATTTTTCTAGAATCTGAAGTTAGGTTGTCTGCGATGTATCTGATTAATTTTCAAGAGGCTCACGAGAGACTTCTGAATATTTAGCATATACCACTGAAGGCAGTTCATTTAAGCATTGCACCCTACCCTGAATATCTGACCTCACTGCGATTCAAGGCTCTTGAAATGAATAACGCTAGGGGAGAGACCGGTCTGGAGGCAGGCCCTGGCGTTATTCACGAGCCTCGAAGTGTGACAGTGCCATGGACAGTGTCATATCTATACTGGGTGCGTTCGTTTAGCTTCCCTGGGTCGACCCCGGTGTGTGGTGTTTTCTTTTGCAGGACGAACGGCAGATATATACCCACAATCGTCCTGGAAAAAAAATCCCGCTACACACCGGGGTCGACCCAGGGAAGCTAAACGAACGCACCCACTATTAAAGCCGTAACCCGCGCCATCACAGGCCGTGTCCGAAACGGCAACTTCGGCTACAGCTATGGCTAGATCGCGCGCGTCTGCCTATTCTTCAACACTGGTAGACGCGCTGATCTAGACGTAGCTGTAGCCGAAGTTGTCGTTTCGGACACGGCCGAACTATGGTGTGCAGTATAAACGCAGTGGGAACAGGATCCTGGAACAGGATCCTGGACACGAGTTCCTAGGATAACAAGCGTCCGAAGGCCGTGTCCGAAACGACGACTTCGGCTACAGCTACGTCTAGATCAGCGCGACTACCAGTGTTGAAGAATAGGCAGACGCGCGCGATCTAGCCGTAGCTGTAGCCGAAGTAGCCGTTTCGGACACGGCCTAAAATTAGAAGGTCCAGTGGTATGGCATCCTTGTGGAATTCAACACGGTTGTGTCGTTTCAGACGTCAGGTTGCAAGTCTACAAAACCCTGACCCGAACGCCCTCTTACTACGAGTTGTCTGATTGGCTGGATTGAGCGATATCTCCTTACATTATAAGTTATCACACAAGCGCGAGTGGAATACGGAAAAATATAGCACTTCTGCGTCCCATATCCAACGAGGCCGAAGGCCGAGTTGGATATGGGACGCAGACGCGCTATATTTTTCGTATTTCCACGAGCGCGCGTGTGATAACGTATTTATCTTCAAGCAAACTTGGCGCGTGACATAGAACACACAAGACGCATGGTAGTGATATTAGCCGTGCAATAAAGGCCGTGTCCGAAACGGCGGCTTCGGCTACAGCTACGGCTAGATCGCGCACGTCTGCCTATTCTTCAACACTGGTAGACGCGCTGATCTAGACGGATAGCTGTAGCCGAAGTCGTCGTTTCGGACATAGTCTTGGCCCAAGACTATGGTGCTTGATTCTGGATAGTGTACTACGCGCGATTGAATCGCCAAAGCACGCCCGCCATGGTATGATATTTAGTTACGTGGACGGCTTGAAATCTACTACACCGGCAAGTGCAGAGTGTAGTCTAGATTTCAAGCCGTCCAAGTAACTAGATCATACCGTGGCGGGCGCACTTTGGTGATTTAATCACGCGTAGTACTCTATCCAGAATCAAGCACCATAGTCTTGGGCCAAGATTATTTGGTCAGGACTCTGCAGGATGTGCATTTGCCAAATCCGTTTTATTAAGCAATCGGCCGTCGGGTTGAGCCCTCATGTGCGACTGAATCGGGTACTATACATTTTCACGAATTTCTCCATACAAAATTAACCAAACTGGACGTACAAACCCTCAAAATAACAAGGCAAATGTTTTCTAAAAGTGAAATAAGTGAGAGGACGTAGGAGTAGTTATGTTGGCGGATGTTGACCAGAAAGTTTGCATGAGAATTAATTGATATGAGAGAGGCCGACGCTCTGTTACTCCCCAAAAGCGGGAGTAAAAACAGTAGATTATCTGTTGCACAGCATGTTCCGAAAACTCGCTTTATTTGGTGCTCCGACAACTTTGTATGCGTCGTTTGACGTACGCTCGATAAATCACGGTGGGGGCCTAAGATTCTAAAATCGTGTGAACGTTATTGAAAACAAAGCAGCAAATCATTATTATAGCAAGAGAGGATACCACTTTCATACAAGCCTTAGTCAGATTAGCAGCAGTGATTATTGTTGGGGGGGGGGGGGGGAAACAGACTCTTGCGATCCTTTAGTCGAGTAAATCCGTGGCTATCGGTGACTTCGGATTTGTTGCGGAGGGAACCAAATACCACTGCTGGTTCCAAATTCATCGTGATATACAATTGTCTGATTGGCTCTTTGACAAAGACCGCCTATTGTCGGCAATATTTGAATTATACCCAATGTGCTCAACACAATAAAGTGTGTCATTATAGCAGTGTACGTGCTATATTTTTAGTCGACGAAGTAGTTACCCTTACTTAACTACCCTTAGCGCTAGTATAAATAAAATAAAAATATTCTATGGGGCGCTTCCTGCTATTTATGCTTATGTTCGTGCTACTATGCTAATGTTCGTGCCGTGCTACTATGCTAATGTTCGTGCTATTATGCTAATGTTGTACAACCCCTGGCCCTTATTCGTCGAAGGGGGCACTTCGATCTATATATTTTTGTTTCGTTCTATATATTTCTGATTCGATCTATATATTCATGTTTCGTCCCATATATTTCTGTTTTGTTCTATATTATTTTTATATTATTATTTCGTTATATATCAAATATTATTTCGTTATATAGATATATATTTCATTCTATATATATTTTATTTCGTTCTATATATATTTTTCGTTCTATATATTTATTTTCGTTCTATATAATTTTTTATTTCGTTCTCTATATTTTTATTTCATTCTATTATTTTATTTTGTTCTATATATTTTTATTACATTCTATATATATTTTATTTCGTTCTATATATTTATTTCATTCTAGGCCTATATATTTCATATTTCGTTCAATATATTTTTATTTCGTCCTGCATATATTTATTTCGTTCTATATATATTGGTTTCATTCATAGAAATAGAACCCGGAGAACGCTGAGTGTCTCATTGTGCGTGCGGTTTCGTTGTGAGACCATTTTTATGGACGCGCACACGCCATTTTCGTAACGCGTGTATGGCAAAATATTTTGCCATACAATTTTGCCATACAATGACATCATCATTGACCAATGAAAACACTAGAAATGGTCTCTGTGCGCTGACATGTTGCCATTTTGCCATACGCGCGTATCACACGATGATAATTTTGCCATACGCGCGTATTGCGCGGTATTGATACGCCGCGTCCACAGACGACACAGAGGGTGGTCGAGCTCAGCGTTCTCCGGGTTCTATTTCTATGGTTTCATTCTATATATATTGGTTCCATTCTATCTATACTACTAAAAGCGTAACCCGCGCCATCTTGGATTGAAAATTAGAAGGTCCAGTGGCATGGCATCCTTGTGGAATCCAACACAGTTATGTCGTTTCAGACGTCGGGTTGCAAGTCTACAAAACCCTGACCCGAACTCCCTCTTAAGAGTTGTCTGATTGGCTCGAGTCACGAGCGATATCTCCTTACATGTGTGGTTGTCTGGTTTTGATATGGGCCACCTGTTGGTCGAAGGGGGAAGCCGTAGGCTGCACACAGAGTCACCTCTGTGGTTGTCTGGTTTTGATATGGGCCACCTGTTGGTCTAAGGGGGTGACAACCTCGGACTCCCATTAACATTCCAGAGTGACTCATTGATGTTTCGCAGAGGGGTAAATGGCATTGTGTATATACCATTTTGTACAGGGGGTTTAATTTCGCGTGTTAAATAAAAAACATTAGGCTTTAATACATGCATCTGTTACATGTGTGTTTATTACATTTAAAGGAACACGTTGCCTTGGATCGGACGAGTTGGTCAAAACAAAAGCGTTTGTAACCGTTTTTTATAAAATGCATATGGTTGGAAAGATGTTTTAAAAGTAGAATACAATGATCCACACAAGTTTGCCTCGAAATTGCGTGGTTTTCCTTCTACTGTGCGAACTAACATGGTCGGCCATTTATGGGAGTCAAAATTTTGACCCCCATAAATGGCCGACGTGTTAGTCGACGAGGTAAAAGGAAAACCACGCAATTTCGAGGCATGTTTGTGTGGATCATTGTATTCTACTTTTACAACATCTTTCTACCCATATGCATTTTATAAAAAACGGTTACAAACGCTTTTCAAAGACCAACTCGACCGATCCAAGGCAACGTGTTCCTTTAAGTCACTCGTGTAGGCCTACCCAACTTTCCAGCATTTTTTAAACGTATCAAACAGCAACCCATTGTTGTGAAACTTTATTTGTTCCATTTAACTCTGCACCATTAGTGGTACAGTCCATATGTCATCCCCCACACACAGAACGTATACACGCAAAAGTTGGAACATTTTCAAAAAGAAAGTAAATGCATTACTGATTCTTTTCATATTAATTGTATAGGTTTTGCCAGTTAAACCTACAAAAGAGTACATGAAATCACCGTTTAAGAATAGTATGCTTTCATAGTTACGAACTTTGTAAAACATCAACGGCCGTTTTGAAGCTGTAAACGAACATTCCATTCAAAGTTCTAAAGCAACAAAATTGTTAGAACGCAGTTTGGTCAGGACTCAGGATGTAGATTTTGCCAAATCCGTTTTGTATTAAGCAATCGGCCGTCGGGTTTTGTTAACGAAAGAGCCTTCATGTGCAGCTGAATCGGGTACTTTTTACGAATTTCTCCATACAAAATTAACCAAACTGGCCTACAAACCCTTAAAACAACAAGGCAAATATTTTGTGAAAGTGAATTAAGTGAGAGGATGTAGGGGTAGCTGGCCTACAAACCCTCAAAATAAATAGGCAAATGTTTTTTTCTGAAAGTGAATTAAGTGAGAGAATGTAGGAGTAGTTATTAAAGACCAATAAAATTACCGTTTCTATTTTAGTTTGTATAGGGTTCCACAGATAATTATGATAACATATAAAATTGGATGTTTAGGGAGCGTCTCAAAAGTCGGGCACGTTCCTAGCACAAAAGAACGTTCCTGCGGGCATATGCCCGTAGGATCGCAACATCATGACAGAGTATACGCGGAGCGTTCCAAAAGACCGGTCCTGTGGAACGGACAAAAGCGGCGGGGATACTCTTGCGATCCAAAAAGAACGTTCCTACCGTTCCGACTTTTGAGACGCTCCCTTATCAGGGGACTTCGTCACGCGGGGCGCGCGCCACGGCGGATGTTGACCAGAAAGTTTACATGAGAATTAATTGATATGAGAATAAACTAAAAGTTAATGAGGCCGACGCTCTGTTACTCCTTTAAAAGCAGTGGTAAAAACATTAGATTAGATCAGCATGTTCCGAAAACTCGCTTTATTTGGTGCTCCGAAAACTTTGTATGCGTCGTTGGACGTACGCTCAATAAATCACGATGAATGGGGCCTTAGATTTTAAAATCGTGTACACGTTATTGGAAACAAAGCCAAAATCATTCAACAGTTATAGCAACCAATCATTAAATTTATTTATTTTCAATACAATTTTGCAAAAATTGACTTTGTCGTTAAAGTCCATACCAACTGGCGCGGTTTTTTTTATCTGCTGTATACCAGAACTTCTTCGAAGCTTCCTTTTCAGTCAGATAAACTCCGCGGCTATTAGTGGCTGTGATTATGAGTTTGTTTTAAAAGAGGGTGCCACTTTCATACAAGCCTTTTTAGTCGGATATCTCCTCTGCTATTAGCAGCGTTGATTTTTATTGAGGGGGGAGACCAGACTTAGACCACTCAAATCCGTGGCTATCGGTGACTATGGATTGGTTGCTAAGGGAACCAAATACCACTGCTGATTCCAAATTCAGCGTGCTATACATTGTCCGATTGGCCCATCTCCATATAAACTAACCAAACTGGACGTACAAACCCTCAAAATAACAAGGCAAATGTTTCACAAAGTTCGTAACTATAATGAAAGCAGTTTGGGCGGGACTCAGGATGTACATTTTGCCAAGTGTAACTGAATTATACCAAATGTGCTCAACACAATAAAATAAGTGTGTCATTGGAGCAGTGTACGTGCTGTATTTTTAGTCGACTAAGCATTGTTACCCTTACAGTCATCTTAGCTGGGAAATACTCAGTGCAGTGGATAAAATTGATACAATGACAAAAGCCGATTGAATTAAAACTACGCGTAAAGAGGCGAAACATATTCCACATTACGGATAATGCGTTGGCCCGCTCGATCAACACTAAAATATTACGAAATACCCTACATATCATGCCAAGTATACCCTTCCCCAATATTAAAGCTCAGTTCCAGAAACAAACACCAATTCCTTTAGTTGGAGAACGCAAGAGAGAAGGTGAGGAGGGGAGGCGACGCGTCGCAACGTTTCACAACTAAGTTGTGCACGCTCAACAATTAATTGTTATCAAAATACAACATTAATGACAAATTTCCATATCGATTATAAATACAATTTCTAATCCAATCCTACGAAATGATTATTACCTGTAAGAATAACTCCCTTACCCCCACATTACCTTTTACAACATTTGTATACTACAATCCTCCTCATCTAGCGGGATGCCGCGCGAAGCGCGGCATCCCGCTAGTATATGTTGGTTTCGTAATAAAGTCATAAACGGCGCCCCATAATATTCGTAAAAACGTTGACGGCATTACCTGGTAAAGAGCCCCCTCTCCTGGTGATTGGCAGAAAGTTTCCCACTAACACGAGGAACGTCTTGAACCAAAGCAAGAACAAAATGGCAGCGCCCATCTCCTTCAACATGGTCAACTTGGTTAAATCATCACGGGCACTGAACAGTTTGTTATGTCAAACCAATAGAGTGCTCACCACATGTTTTACAACAAGGTAAACCTTGGATAACTTTCCGTATGGCGCCACCACTTATTCAAACATTTTTTACAAAAAGGGATATCTCATTGAGGTAAATTAGATCGTAGCGTCATACGTTATCGACCCTCATATGTTTTCGGTCCCCAACTTTGGTTCCCGTTTACCGCGAGATTGTGCAAGCTGCACCGGTGACAGAAGCTATGCAGTTTACTCACGGTCTGTAGTTTAAGAAACATCATCTAACCTCGAAAGTTCAAAATAAAATTACTATCTACTAGATTGAGTTTCATTCTGCTTTAGTCACTAGATGGATCACGTGAGGTGGTTACTATTTGGGATTCTATGGTGTGCCAATATGAGGGAAAAATAAAAATATTTTAAGTGAAAATGACAAAAAACAATTTTTTTGATTAACTGCATAGGCCTACTGTAATAAATTCCTATAAGCGTAAAAAATATTAAGTCTACATTAAAGAGAAAATATCATAGATTGGTTTCTTATCTCCTGAAACCAAACATTACTGGTCTGAAATGGAGGAAAACGGATTGTTATGAAGTGTGTGTGTGTGTGCTTCAAGGGGGGTGGGGTGTTTTACTTTCATGCCTTATGATATCTCTGAATTCTAATAAAGTAGCCATAATGCTTTATGTCAAAAATGTAATTAAATTTGTTAAGTAGTAATTGATTAATATTTTTGATTTATTTTGCACACCATAGTAGCTTCTGAATATTAAAAAAAATACCAACCAATGAAAGGTGTGAAAAGGTATGACGTTGCTCCAATGTCGTGCATGCATAAGCCCTGTTAATGGCGGACTGTCTCTCGCAACGTAAAACCAAAACTGTAAAAATTTCAACGCACCATGACGTGTAAGTGTTATTGTTTAAAAATTGGATAGATGATTTGAAAAAAAACAAACCATTCAGTTTTTGATTGTGAACAATTTTCCTGTTATCCTACTGAAAACACATGACACCAGGATACATCCTCCTCAACATACCAGTTTTCACGGTATTATGCCCTTTTCTTTGAATTGGGAAAAAAATAATGATGCGATATATATATCAACCGTTGCCCTAATTATCTTCATTTGTTTTATATAAAGTATGCAAACATAAATTAAAACTTGATGGACATTGAAAGAATGGTTTCCCGGTGAAGCCATACGTGAAATAAATATCTGCAGTGACTCTGTGAGACTCTGTGTATGTGTATAGCCAGCAGTTGTCTTTTTATTCACAATATTTTTTATGACATTTTAAAAGTTACCATAGTAATTTGCAAAAAATATATTTTTTTTAAATTAAATAATAAGTGTGAATAAATTATTGGCTTTTAAATCTGTTTTTTTTTTATTATTATTTTTATAAAAAAAAAATCCCCTTTAATAAAGCCATTATACACTTTTGGTAAACATTATAGTCCAAGTCCCACACTTCGCGTATCACAACTTATATATAAAATAACAAACATAAACATGTGAAAATTTAGGCTCAATCGGTCATTGGAGTCGGGAGAAAATAACGGGAAAACCCACTCTTGTTTTCACACGTTTCCCGTATCATGACATGTGTTTAAAATAAATCTGTAATTCTCGCTATAAAGAATTGATATTGTTTGAAAATGTTTTCTCAAAAAGTAAAACATTTCATTCTTCAAGAGAAGTCTTTCACCATTACCTTCTGTAAACCCTGTAAGTTACTTGTAAATCTGTGAACTTTTTTTTTTCTGTACCGAAAGTGTATAATAAAGCGTAAAAAATTAAAAAGTGATAATTGAATCACCAAGCTGATGTTTAAATTTTAATATTTATAATAATATTGATACGAGGGTTAAAAACAGATCTAAAAAAATATTAGAAAATTATTTAAGGCACGTGGCTTCTCTAAGCCTCTGTATTTTTTTTTCAAGAATGCTCAGCAGAATGTTCAGTCAATGGGAGACTTTTTGAAAGCTCTGCCACTAGAGGGCAGCAGACCTACCAGGTAAGGGTGCACAACTCCTATAGCAAACAATGGTAAATGCTAAAAATTCAAAAAATACTCAAAAAATATTTAGAAGTCTCTCAGCCTCTTGAAAATTAAATCAGATTCATTTTCATACAACTAAACTTCAGATTTCTTCTCAATTTTTGGTAGGTCAGCATTTTGGAATATTTGCTAATTACCCTAGAAGAAACACTCCCAAAAACTCATGCACACCGCTTATTATCCTTGGGGGAACTCGTGTCCAGTATGTCCTGTTACAGAACAGTTTGGTTTATGCTGGCATTGTGTTATGAAAAACAAAATACAGTTTGGCTAAATCTAAATACAAAATCAAAAACACGCAAAACACAAGGTATTTGCTGTCAGTGACCGTCACTCATGCTTCTCCTATTCCCGAGTTGTTGACATTACCTGGTGAAGAGCGCCCTCTCTTGGTGATTGGCAGATAGTCTAAAGTTTCCCATAGACTTGTGGACAAGTCGTTAAATCGGCCCCACGCGCTGAGATAGTGCTCTCGCGAGATCACTGCTCTCGCGCGAACTGATGGCTCCCCGATTTCGACTCCTCATTAACGACTTGTACAAGCTGACAGCGGTAGGTATTCATGTATTCAAGTATGAACGCGGTATACATTACGGTTGCCGCGGAGACAATCCTGCAGACGAGTCCATTTTTATAAGAGGGTAGTAATAGTTTCTAATACTGTAGAGCTTGAACTTACTAAATCATCTTCAAATGCATTACTATATTATCTGTTTAATATCCGTGAGTTGCCTCATGCAAATAAATAATGCCCACGGTCAATGGTAATGGTCCAATGCAGTCCTTTAACCCGATGTGTTCTGCTCGGACTGTGGATAAATCAAACTTGGACAGTACGTTATGTCAAATAATTACCAATCAAAATGTGTTTTAATCATGAAAGCTGGACAAGTTGCAACATAAATTACAGTTTTGTATTACTACCAGTCCCAAAATTCATTATTTGTTTACTGACAAATGTTTTTTAAATTTTAAGTTTTCATCTAAAAAGCGATTTTGAAAACCATGGTCGACATGTGGAAGTTGATATGTGAGTCTTGTGGACAAGTTTCACAGGGCAGTCATGTGCGGATCGCAGGGATTCCGGAAAATTTTCAGTAACTCTTTTCCGATGTCGATGTATTTTAAAGATATTATAGCTAATCATCAACATACACTCTACTTGCCCCAGAGATTGCAAGACAAGGTTTCATATGACACTTAGCAGCTGTACTTTTAATTTTTTTTAAGCAACTGTAACCATGAAAAACACTACTCACTTCCAAGCAATCGTAACAATTAATAACAATTAATAAAAGGGTCAAGTATGGTAAAGACACAATGAAATGCAAAAAAGGAACAGTGACTCAAATTGTAGTTTGCCTCAAACAAAAAATAAGAAATAAATTTATTGATAAATCGATCAACAAAAGCAAACCAGTGGTTGAAATAAACAATAAATTGAGCAATAAACAATAAAAATCCCTTCAGTTGGTAGAAACTATAAAGAAAGAAAATGTGGAGTGTTTCCCTTGCACCTCCAGGTTGCTATATGAATATAGTGGGTGGGTGACCAAGGATTATGCAAAAACTGTTTATTACAAAACACTTTAAACAATTTACAAACTAGGCGGGTGCTAGAAGGGTTACAGCTGGATAGTCCAAAGGTTCGATGGTCCGAAGGTTCGTTAGTCCGAAGGTTCAATAGTCCGAAGGTTCGATAGTCCGAATTAACAATAAGGTCCGATAGTCCGAATTGACAATAAGGTTTGATCGTCGATTCGGACTATCGGACCTTATTAGGATCAGTGAACCTTCGGATCAATGAACCTTCGGACTATGCGGGTTATGGGAAATTTGTGCGTTCGGACAATCGAACCCTCGGACCATTGAACCTTCAGACTAACGGATTCGGGGTGGACACTGCTAGAAGACCGTAAAGAAATGTAAACAGTGGATAGGGGAAACTAACTTGAACATTTATAAAGAATCAATTTAAAAAGAATAAATTTATAAAATAATTTTTGGTAATTGCACAGTATGAATGTCATTCTTACATTTGGAACCATTCAGAATGCACCATCCACATCAGTCAAGAACTTTGGAACATATTTTGATTGAAATGTCTATGACTGATCAAATAGACCTGCCTTCGATTTCACCAAACTCTTTCCAACTTGTGTTAATCTTACGACTTAGGTTGAGTCCCAGCCTTGCACCGTTACATGCAAACCCTAAGATTAACATTTCGTGAAATCGGCTGCAGCTTTGCAAGTCTGTTCGATTTCATGTGTCACAGATTAGGAAGTATACTGTATCTGACGATGCATAACATCATGTGATTCGCAGCCATGTTTCTTTCTCGGTTAGATTGTTGTAATGGGCTGCTTACAGAAATCCCACATGCATATTTTAAAAGAGACTTCAAAGTTTGCAGAACTGGGCTGCTCGTGTTATACTTTGGTTAGATCGCCATGCTCCTTCTAAGATCGCTTCATTGGTTACCAATTAAACAGAGGATTGCAATTAAGATTATTTTATTTGTATGAAACTTTCTTTCTTAATCAGGCACCAGAGTAATTTAATGAGTGTCTTGAGTTGTATCAGTTTTTGCGTACAAATCTTCACTCCAATGCAGATCCATCTCGGCTAACTTTTCCCATGACTCGTAGTAAGGTAGGAGATCAAACTTTCACAGTTCTTACAGCAGATGAGGGGTGGAATGAACTTCCTTCCTAAATGTGGAGTGTTTCCCCTGCACTGTCAGGCTGCCATGTGACCCTGTAGAGAAAAGATAGAAACACACAATGTTGACCTGAACTTATGTTGATTGTGTAATACTATCCGTAGTATGATAGGTTAATACTTATTGTCTATGTCATTAGGGAGGTTTAGCATGTTACGCAAGAAAATACGTAACGCTAACATATATGTCAGAAAATTGTGGTGCCAAAATCACACATGAAGTTACCATTTTTCACGTCAGGTGCAGACGTCTGACGTGAGCATTAATTAAGCCCAAAGTGGTGACATCACCTAACAACACAATTTTTTGACTTTCACGTTCACGTGTTTGCTGACATAACATGCAGTTTATAAAACCTACCTATTATTTACGGGCTCAAGTGAGGTTCGAGGCAACACCATCACAAATAAAGACTCTCATGTAGTTTCAAATCTTATCTAAGTTTGTGTTTGAACTTTTTAAACATTTTTTTATATGTTTTGTTATTGTTTCTATAAAAAAACACAAACTTGGTACTTGTTTGCATTGCTTGAGACTCTACTCTCTAGCTACCTTCATGTCTCTAGATACAACCGTTGCAACAAAAGTAGGGGCCCACTTTTAATAACCTGTGTGTGTCGGTGCAACTGCCACTGAAAGTGCTTGTTGTGGAACCATGGAGGTAGAAACTACCTCCATGGTGGAACCATTGAGTTATATGAACAATAACACATGTTTTGTTTAAATTTTACTTAAAAATAAGACTTGTTCTTCTAAGATTAAGAAGCCCCAAACCAAGTTACCGGTAACTCCATGGAGGTAGATTTTCGCAATATTATTTGTCAACGCAAATTTATTAGTAGTTTTAGAAACTTAACAGCAAGCTCACCTGTTTTGATTTCATGATGTCAACACATTATGCACCAACCATCACCAACTGATTACATCGAATATTCGGCCGGTGCAACCGTGCAAATCATTTGTTTACAAAAGTGTCATTGCCTTTCATCGGAACACGCTGTGTGTGTGTGTTGGCGTGCATATAAATGGTGGCTTCTTCTTCTTCCTTGCGACCTGTCGTCGTTGGAGCGGATCTCTTGCATGTTGCATGCCTTGAGAAAACTGGCTTCTTGACAGCTGCTTCTATATCTTGTTCTTCAAGTTTATCAACCACGTCTATGATTGATTACAGACCAAGTTAAGACGAAGTTATTTATTTAATATGCACGTCGTGTAGGCATATAAATACACGCTGACAGTTTTGTTGATCGTTCATTCATACATGTGACTTACCGAACCCATCCAATACAGGGTGTACCGTTTAATAGCATACATGTTGAATATTCATAGTTTAGCGACATCGACCAATCAGATGCGTCCGTACGATTTCGGCTGAAGTGCCCATAGGCTGTGCACAAACTGCTGTCAGCTTGTACAAGTCGTTAATGAGGAGTCGAAATCGGGGAGCAAGAGCACTATCTCAGCGCGTGGGGCAGATTTAACGACTTGTCCACAAGTCTATTCAATCACATGATTTGATCATCGTGAATTGTGAATTGAAATAGTGTTTGATGAAGCTTTTTCGGTGGGCAATTTTTTTAATATGGCCTCAACATTATTGACATATTTTTGTACCTTGTAGAAATGCTTAAAATACCAAACTTTTTGCATTTACAAGTGCAAATATGTAACTAGTGGAGCCTTACGTGTTCCTAAGTTTTGGTCAAGGGAGAGGAGACTCTTTGCTTGGCAAATAAAACCACAATTTTTGTATCAAGGGACTGTTTACATCCCGCACAGAGAGGTAAAAGATTTGCCATGATTTTAGGGACACCTCAAAAAACAGGACCTCCTACGATACACTTGAATTGATAATTGTTTTTTTTTGCAACCCAAAGTTTGTTTGATCCCCCAAAAGTATACAGATTCTGTATGTTCACCTCCGGCGACCGCAACAAATTGGTCCAGGGCCCAATTTCATGGCTCTGCTTACTTGTTCCTAGAAACTACATGTATAATGCTCCCCTGTGACTGTGAGCAGGGGAGCCTTAGGCCTATAGTTTCTAGAACTTCTAGAAGTAGGCTCTGCTTAACGTAAGAACAGATTCGGCGCTTACGGAAGCAGGGAATTCTGTGCTTACACGGCAAGCGTAATTCACGGGTTAACGGCGAATTTGGGGTTCTGCGCGTGCGTCTTCGTACAAGGCTAGCGCCGAAATTTGGTACTTGCATGTGATCCTAAGCGCTGAATTCGGCTGTAAAAGTGTAAGCAGAGCCATGAAATTGGGCCTGGGTTTGTCCCTATTTCTGGGGGTGGTTAAGTGTCCAAAACGTCACCGCAAAATTGTTAAACAGATTTTGTTTTCCTGGTTGCATCTCTGATTACAGGGTTTACAGAAGTGAGAAGGTAAGGGTGAAAGACTCCTCTTGAAATATATTGTTTCATGAAATGCTTTACTGTTTGAGAAAACATTAAAACAATTATCAATTCTCGATATCTAGAATTACATATTTGTTTAAAACACATATCATGACACGGCGAAACGTGCAGAAACAAGGGTGGGTTTTCCCAACTCCTACATAGAACTATTACGGTTTCGTCCGCTATTGTCTCCCAAAACGAGACGATAGCGGACGAAACTGAAATAATTCTAGGAGCAGGTTTTCCCGTTATTTTTTCCTGACTACGATGACCGATTGAGCCTAAATTTTTACAGGTTTGTTATTTTAAAAGTTGTGATACACGAAGTGTGTCCTTTCGACAGTCCTGTTTACCGAAAGTGTCCATGGCTTTAACATTTTTCAAAGCCCAATGAACCAAAAAATGGCGCCGCACTTTCACCGACGTGGAGTCCATCATTCATGGTCGCAATTATTTAGCGCGGCCCTAGCTTAAACGAGGCTTTAAAAACTTAATGACTGAACACGGTGCAGACGGCAAATTTCCCGGTTGAAAATAAATCTTTAATTATTTATTGATTTATCAAAAACCCTAGCAACAATAACGGAAAATGGAGGATTTAAAAACATTAGGGAACCATTTGATTGGAGACATATCATTATAAAAAACAAACAAAAAACAAACGGATGCAAAAAAAATAAATATATATTATCTATTCTAATTAACCCCAACGTCACGAGGCATGTAAACCAGGAATTTATTTATTAAAAAAAAAAACTTGTTTTTTTTTTGGGGGGGGGGGGCTTGAGGGTGGGGGGGCGAATATGAAAAGAAGTATCAGCGTGTTAGAATTTGGCGTGTGATGGCTAAAGTAGCAGCTTGGCCCACAAGCGAAGTGAAGTTTGGAAATTGCTTTTTGGACGATCTTTCCCCTTAATAATGGTGACTGCTCTATATTTCGACATCCATAGGGTTCCGACACCCCTAGATGTTCCGACACCCCTACACTGTATAAACCTCTCCCCATTACTTGTCACCAAGTAAGGTTTTATGCTGATAATTATTTTGAGTATTAGTTACCGATAGTGTCCACTGCCTTTAAAAACAAGAATAAATATTTCAAGATAGATTGAGTTAGTAACATGTTCATGTAGTGTAAAGTGTGTTTGATGATCATGATGCTTGATCTTATCTCTTTAGGAATTCACCAAGATATGTGACTTCAAAAACAGGTATGCCACAGAAGCCAAAGAGACCTATGGGTAAATACATGGTATTCAGTCAAGAGAAGCATCCACAAGTGCGAGCTATGAACCCAGGTAAGGTAGTGCATTACTTTCATTTACCTTTTATTGGTGAGAAAAGGTGTGTGCTTGGTTTAACCTTTTCATACACTGCATGTGTGTAAGCTATAAAGATAATACATCTGTTAAATGTACATGTGGTTTGGAAGATGCAAATTTGAAAATAATAACATTGAATGAATGTAGTTTTACACCTGATGATGAAATGATTATCAAGAACCAGGCCTTGGTGGGTTTAAACCACTAGTTGAAAACCGATTCAACACACTTTGGTTCCCATTCATGTATACCTTTTCGGTCAAAAAATATCAACACTTTTTGGTCAAAAGGCGAATAAAATGCAAAAATTATGATTGTTCAATGATTTCTTTCAACACAACACCCCTCCAGCTATTAAATGGTAAGGCCCCTGGGTAAACAACTACTTATAAGGGAATGCTGTTCGCGTCACGCGTATCGCGTGACGTTGCACAACTGTTTCGGCCGTTGCTCTCGACCAATAGGAATGAAGAAACTGTCCTATACGCACAGGTGCAAGCTCGCGTGTCGCGCCCATGTTTCAACACTTTTTGCTGGTGTTATATCATCTGTTCAAACAACCCCTCGTGATGCCCTCTCGACCAATCAGAATGGATAAACACCTAGGTATTTATGAATGCCTCATCAACCAGCAACTTATGGATCCCTTGAGAATGAGCTGAGCCACTAACCAGTGTTCAATATGGTTATACTGGCACACTACTTGTCGCCTATGACCACTGAGCACCATATTAATATAGACCTGTTGCTAATATTAGCAATTTTGAGGTATGGTGGACACAGATGACACTATTCCATGCAGGTTTGGCTAAACTCTTAACACCCAAACCAAACAGTGCACTCCTATAGTGGCCACCACATCTCAAAAATGCTAATTGACATGTACGTAAGGCTGTCAATATACAGGATTCACCCATAAATTTAACGCTCGCAGCGTTTCTGGCAACTTTTTCTCAAACTTTCTTTCAAAGGCGCTTTGCGTACAAGATGAAGTACTCAAAATTATAGAAACAATATTTTTGTCCAATGACAAGGCGCTGGACAAGACGCAATTTGTTAACTATAGGCTTGCTGTAACGCAATTTGTTAACTATAGGCTTGCTGTAACGCAATTTGTTAACTATAGGCTTGCTGTAACGCAATTTTTAAATATCTGCTAGTAGGATCCCTTTCACTGCTTGTTCATCAACACTTACGGGGGTCACTGTGATGATTATAAGAACACTTAACATAACGTAAAGGAATTTTAATTTAGTTATCACGTTGATAAATAAAACCTCGCTTCTATTTTTATATTTTATATTTTTTTCATTTTCGTTTTGAAGATTGCAGACACATACATTTCCCGAATGTTTCTCAATAAATGGACTGCAAGCTAGAAAAGACAGGGAACGCTTAAGGGCCAACTTTGAAGATGACCTCTGTTTGGAAGATTGCTCAAGCATTTTGGAATTTGATACAAAGTTTGCGCCTTAAAAAATACCAGCTTGTGTGAATTTTGAAAGAGTCCATCTTTTCAAAGGTTGCGCCCAACACTCTGGTTATTATTATTGCATGCAGCAGCGGCATGGCTGTGACTTAGTTCTTCTGTTTTGGTGCATTTGTCAAAGCTTGACATTTAAAGAAAAATGATAATTTGAATAAAATAACCCTGGAAGATATAAAGGTACTTTTTTACAGTCTACATGTAAGTAAAGGAGGGACATCAGAAGATACAACGCCAGTGTTGTAGTCGAGTCCTTGTGTCCGAGTCCGAGTCATTTACATCAAATGCAAGCCCAGTTCCCAAGAAGTTTTCTTTACCAGAATTCCAGTTAAATTTTCTTGTTGAGCCTGCCATTGAGACAGAACACCCTTACTTCTGACAGGCCCTCATTGTTTTTTTTTTAAGTGTGCCTGAAAAACTTAGCTAAATCTTCATTCTGATACTGACTTCAACAATCTTATTGACCCTACCCCTGAAATTAACCCTGCTGTTCCTTCATAATATAAGAACCACGTAGTAATAGGACCCTAATTCATATCCTAATCCCGTCTGGTTAAAAAAATAGTTACTTTTCTATTTTGAATCTATGTTTGGACCAGAGGAAAGGTCAAACTGGGGTTGCGTTTTTTGAATAAATTGTTTAATGTACCCTAAGATACAATATGCCACACAAATTATGGCTTGATGACATGGTTCAGGAAATTTGCCAATTTACTTTTGAACTTGCTATTTGGACTGGTAGGAAAGAGTAAAAGAGGGTTAAGTACTTATATATCATTTAATGGGTCACATTTTATAAGACTGCGCAAATATTATGACTTAATGACATCTGGGCTCAATTCCACAAAGCACTAAGATTTATCGTACTATGAGTTGTCAGTATCACCATAATGATTTGTAATGGACATCACACTTTACTAACCAACTACGATTGATTTGCACTTAGGATAAATCCTAGCTCTTGTGACATTGACCTCAGGTTCAGGAATTTTTATTTTATTTGAACCTATCCTGTTTTTACCGGCAGTAAAGATTAATATGGGTTTATCTTTTTTAATGAAATGTTCAAATTTTTGAAAGCTACAAGACAATACAACCACAATGTTGTTTTGACATGTGATTAAAGGGTCTATGTAACTTTTGTAGGACAAAAAACACAATGTGTACAGATTTACACTAAACTTACACAGTTTTTGAAAGCTACAAGACAATACAACCACAATGTTGTTTTGACATGTGATTAAAGGGTCTATGTAACTTTTGTAGGACAAAAAACACAATGTGTACAGATTTACACTAAACTTACACAGTTTGAAGATAATGATAGTAGAAAGCTTCCCTGAAAATATTATGAGCTGAGGTGCTGTAGTTTTTGGGAAATTAGTGAAACAATGTCATGAAAATAGTTTCCGTCTCATGAGACGAAAATTATTTTAATCATTTACAAACGTATTTTCATGACATTGTTTTACTCATTTCTCAAAAACTACAGCACCTCAGTAAGTAATGTTTGAAGGGCAGCTTTCCACTATCATTATCTTCAAACCCTGTAAGTTTAATGTAAATCTATGGACATTTTGAAAAAGTACCCAAATCCTTTAAGGAGATATTATTTTTTCATTTTGGAGCTTTTTACCGGAAGTAAAGGTCAAGGTAGGGTCATATTTTGAATTAAAATGTTGGGAGTGTTGAAAGCGAGTAAATATTTAAACTTGTTATTACTCAATTCGAAGAGTAAATTGAATCAGCCTTGAATTATTATTTTGTTGCTATCCCATGTCATACAAATTCAGTGCAAAATAAACATCCATAGCAGACAGAAAGATTTAAAAATAAAAACAAAAATCTACAAATGAATGATTAAAAATGAATGGCCCTCCCCCACCCCTTCAACTACAAAAAATTCCTGTTAACTCAGCTCTTACATGTTGCCATCTTTTTGGGGAAAAATGAAAAGTTGTAGCCCTAAAGTAAAATCACATCGCATATATAGTAATCTTTTGTCAATACTATAGTTATAGAAAAATAACTGAAAAACAAAACATTTGTGACCGACATTTTTCAATTGTTTTGTCAATCATATTTCTTGGGGCTGTTTCACAGATGCTATTCGGAGCCATTGTCGTATGTATGCAACATAAATGTAAATTATTAGTTCAACATTGAAAGACAAAATTAAAATAGTAATCGTGGGATGCAGACATTCCTACACGCAACCGCATGCTACCACGCTGAGAAGTACATGTAGCACATTTGATTACTTCCCTATAATCAATGCACAAAACAGTTTATTTTGTCATATCGTTTTTATTTTTTGAATGGAACGCAAAATGTCTCAATTCTACTCAAAAGTTGATTAAAGAAATCCGTCTGGTCAATCATATCATTTTTTTGTTCATATTTATAAACACTTTGATTGTCAAAATTATGTAAGTCTAGCGGATTTCTTTATGGCAAATTGAAATAATGACAAAAATTTTATTGTCATCCGGGACCGATGATATATTAGGTAATGTCTTACAATAAAGTGGGTTGGATCACAAAGCGCGAGTGTGAGTATAAGGTACGAGATAGCTGCAGAAGAAATATAGTCGGGTTGCCTTTCCACACAGATAAAAATTACATGCTACATTAAATGTCTTTGCGAAATAGTTTATTTCTGTGTATCGGCTGCCATAGTAAATGCATTGTACAGATGACGTTTTGAGGTGGTGTATGTTTTTTAGACTGAGAGTGAGGCGTGGGTATGAGGTTAGTTATCAAGATCAGTTGAGCCAAACCTACAGAGAGTTTAATTGATAATGGGTGATTTTATAAAAGTGCTTGGAAGGTTCAGGGTCACTGTGAGAGGTAACATGTGTCATACATAAACAAAATTTAAGTGTTATACATCTTACTTTTCAGATCTAAGTTTTACTGAAACAGCAAAAGAAATTGCAAGATTGTGGCGAGAACTTCCAGATGAAGAAAGAGAGGTAAATAGTTAATGTTTGATTGGAAATCCGATTGCAATTTTGGAGTCTTTCTTCTTTTTAGAAATATAAAATGAACACCTTTTAATTTACTAAACACATCTCTCATTTGACATATTTTACTCGCAACATAAACCATGCCTTGTATTGGCACTATTCAGAAAATAAACAGTTATAGTTAAAGAAATGTATATACATATTCTTAAAACAATGTTGCTTTGTTTGACCTTGAGAGCTTTGTCCTTGTGGTGAACTAGCTTCAGTCTCAGAGTATTGGTGGGCTTGAATGAGACAGGGATTTGATGTTTGCTGAAAATTCTCTAGTTTTTCCCCAAAAGTACAGACGTATGGGACGATGGTATTGTATCGTTGAATCTCGATTTTAGCAGTGGTTTGCGAAAGTTTGCTCTGAGGTCGTAGTTTAGACTTGTGAAGAGCTTTCTCAAATGTCCAATTGTTGTATCCGCAAGCTCCAAGAGCTGATTTCAAGTGCTTGTGTTTGTTCACTCTAGCGTCCTCATTGGAACATCGGTACATGTGTTGTGCCCGATGGAACAGCGTTATAACGACACCCAGTTTATGGACTCAAGGATGGTGCGAGTCGAACAGCAGGCATAATGGATGTCTTTTCTGTAGACTGAGGTGTGTAGCTTGCCATCACTTACAATGCTGACTAGACAATCCAGGAATGCAAGTTTGTCGTCCTTTGATTGCTCTCCCCTGAACTTGATGTGTTTGTTGACATTGTTGATGTGGTCAAGGAATGGAACAAGTTGATTTTCTTTGTTTTTCAAGCAGGTGTCATCTTCATCTAAGCCAACATGCTGGAGGTGTACCAGCAAACAATTGAAGAGCTTGGCGTTTGAATGGTTCCATAAACAATTTCTTTACAATTGGGAGAAACTGGGGATCACATCGCACAACCATTGTCTGTAAATTGCACATTGTACTCAAAATAAGTAGTGTTCAGACACAGTTCTAACAGTGAACACACTTGGTCAGGGCTTAATTTGTTTCATTTATCTAGCGTGCTGTCCTTGACCGAGAATTCTCTGACCACTTCAACCGCTTCATCAGGTGGAACACAAGTGAACAGGGCTGACATGTCATAAGATGTAATCTTCTCCCCCTCCTTTAACTGAATGTCTTTAATTTTGTCAACAAAAATGATGATACTAGTGGGAAACTGGCGCTAGGCGCGGGTCCCGCTAGAGTTTTGCGCTAATTTGATTTCACAAAGCACTAAGATTCATCTTAACTTTGTATCAATCTTAATTGCTAAGCAAAGAGGGACGCCACAATACCAATTACCCTGTCCGTCTTTGTACTCCGTTTCATTTTTTTTTTTCTCAGTTCAGTTGATTTTGTTCCTGTCCCGTCTCATTTATTAGTCCCTTTTCTTCTTTCCTTTCCGGTATTATTTCCCCAGCCCCGTTAATTTTTTCCGTCCTGCTGATATTTTCATGTCCTGTTTTTCCCGTTTTGTATTATTTGTCAGTCAAATAATTTGTTTTCCCTCGGCCCGTTCATTATCTCCTGTTTGCGCACTTGTACGCATTTTTGCAATTTTTTTTGTTTTGTGCAAATTCCTGTACTGCGGGTCCCACTAGACAGGTAAACTGGGTAGTTAGCACACCTGAATACCTGCTTTGCATAACAATAAGCACTGTTGATGATCGAATCATAGTGCAAGGGGGTGATGCGTTACACAATGACCATGTGGCGACAGTAAGGTTGCGATGACATCAGATCACATCAAGAAATCAGTGTTAGTGTTAGTTTTACTGTCAACTGTCACTTAAAAAAAAAACATTCAGGAAAACAACTGGAATCAATAAAAAGTAGACACAACAGAAAATGTCAAGAGAGCCAAACAACACAATGAATAGTTAAAACATCACCTTAAATGAGGAAAACACAAAGAAAAAACTGGAATCGTTAATGTTTCGGCAATGAAAGAGACTGCAGAAGTGTCATAAAATCGTTAATGTTGAAACTTAGAGAATAAGCCAAATCACCTTGTATTGAAAACTCGACTGAAAAACAACTGGCATCAACAGACAGTAGACAAAACAGAAAATGCCAAGAGAGCCAAACAACATAATGATTACTTAAAACAATCACCTTATGAGGAAAACAGTAGTACAAGAAATGGAACCGTTAATATTTCGCCAATGGAAGTAACTGCGGAAGTGTCATTATACCGTTAATGTTGAAACTTAAAGAATAAGCCAAATCACATTGTATTGAAAACTCGACTGAAAAACAGCTTCAGAATTCCACGGTTACCAGTGCCATTAAATTTGGCTCAAATGGGTTTTAAATTTCTTAAAAATTTTAGCTTTTGGCTTGTTGTTTAATTTCAACATTAACGATATTTTGACACTTCCGCAGTTACTTTCATTTGAGAAATATTAACGATTCCATTTTTTTGTATTAGGGTTTAACGTGCTAGCGTAATAAAAAAACATTTTGAATTGAATTTGAAATATTGTGTTAGTGTTTTGAAATTTATAGAAAAAGCCAATATGCCAAAGACTTTTTAAGAAATTTAAAACCCATCTGGTTAAACGTGCTAGCGTAATAATAAAAAACAGTTTGAAATAGAAATATGGTAAATAATGATGGCGCTGTCCAATTCAGTGACATTTTGAGACTGTTGACTTGATACCATAGGTTTGCAAACCATAAATGTTTGCAAGGTGTATGGGTGGGGCCCATGTCAGTTTAATATATCTCTGCCAGTTGGGTTACTATGACCATAGGGTTTGTGGTGGGTGACCGAGGAAGCCGTTATGACGGTTGTGTCATTGGTTTGTGTAGGTGGGGGTTAGACCGCGGGGATATTTTTTCAGGATCCCCTTTATAGCAATAACATGTTTTCGTGCCTCAATTTTGTGCACTCTTCAATTGCAGTGTGGGTGATTCAAATTGAATCTATAGGTCTCCATTCTCAAGAAAGAAAGGTTGTTGGTTGTGTTTGCCCTTAGGTTCAGGGTGAAAGTTGTGTTTAGTGGGAACAAAATGAAGACCTTTTCCTAAGGCAATTTTCTCGATAGTGGAGAGGTTTGTCTTTGATAGGTTTGTGATGAAACGTTCACTGTCTAGCGCTAAGTTGGTAAGAATATTATTCTTATTAACATGTTTGTGTTGTACGCACTTGCGTGAAAAGCGGTTGGCTTTTCTGTTGGATTGTGAGTGGGGAGCTCCTTTAACCAATTTACGTTTTGCCATTGTAAGAGAAGATAGGGAAAGTGAATTTTATTAATTAAAATAAAACTGGATTTATTATAGTAATAAGTATAAGGGAATGCCTTACTATATTATTAATCACAAGTATTTAAATCTCTCTTAGGAAGGTGTGTTGGTCCTGAAAAGGACCGGTTGGTTTGGTTTGTGTTGGAGCTCAGTTACGTTGTTCGAGCTTTCTCTTCGTCCCCTTGGTCGGGTGTTGTTTTGGAAGGGTGAAAAAGCCGAATAGGTGGTTTGCTCTCCGTAACTCTGGTTCTTCGAAGTGTTCTTTGGTTCGCTGTCTTGCCTCCTTTGCTGTTGTGAGTTTTGCCACCGTGTCTTGTTCCAAAGTCTTGTACTCCTCGAGAGCTAGTTGAGCGAAAGCTAGTGAGGCCGTATTCCCAGGAATCCTTGAAGGATTGCTGGTAGGATAGGCCCCGGTGTGGGTGTGGCGACTTCACTGCAGTAGTGAGGTATGGTAGGGGAGATTTGGACGAGATGGCCTTTTGGAAAACCGATAGCTGTTTGGCAATATGTCTCTGTGCAGAAGTCAGTTTAGTAACCGGTTCTGCTACAGATTTTACCAGATTAAAGTCATGTTTCCTTTAGGGTGTTTTTTTCGGTTGGTTTGTTCCCCGGCTTTCGAGGGGTGTTAGAAGCGAATCCACTAGATGGTCGATTAGGGTAATTGGCCGCAGGGGATGTCTGAACAATCTGAAGACGTCGGTGACAGAGACTGTTGCTTGGTCGGAGGCAGGCTTGACTTGCGAGAACGCTTGGGTATCTTGTAGCTCTTGCTCAGTTTGGTAGACATGATGTCGATGGTTGTACGCTTGAGGGTCGGGAGCTATAAGGCTTTAGTGCGGACGTAGGCAAGTTCACCGTATATAATCCATTGTGTATACATCCGTGCTTGAATGGCGTCGTGTAAGTTGGTCCTGGGTTCCTTGTAGTGAATGCGGAGATTAGTGTCCAGTGGTTCTGGTGGGTGGGCTCTCACAAAGGCGCGGGAAAACTAAACCTTGAAGTTCTGGATTCCGGGGCTAATTTGTGTTTGTTATACTTTGGAAATGGTAAATTTTTCCCTTCCAAACATGGAATTATGAGAAAATGGTGTGTGTATTTCATTTCCATTGATATGTGTCAGGTTATGAGCGGGTTTTTTATTTCCTTTTTGTGTTTGCACATATAGGAAAGGTATCAAAGGTGGTAATATTTAGGTCGAATTGGTTTTCTCTAGGTAGATGTGGAAAATTTTCTCGCGGGGTGTGTGAATGCAGTTTACGAATGTTTGCTGGCAAGTTGTTCAATAGATTTGGTGCTGCTGAATAAAAAGCTTGATTTCCTAAAGTGATAAGCATTTTGCCGTTTGGATATTCTAAAAAGACTTCACCTGTTGACCTGAGGTTGTGACACCTTTGACTTCTGACAGTAATTATTTCATTTAAATAAGTCGGAGCAAGATCATGTAAACATTTAAAACCATTAGTAAAATCTTGAATTCAACCCTAAACTTAACAGGAAGCCAGTGTAAGCTGGTAAGAATGGGAGTTATGTGACTCCAACGGTGAGAATTTGAAACCAGCCGGGCTGCGGCATTTTGAATCCTTTGAAGCTTTGACAACTGACAACTAGGCAACCCATAAAGTAATCCGTTGCAATAATCCAGGCGGCTAGTCACAAAAGCATGAATTAAAATAGTAAGTGATCTGGATGACAAATACTTGCTAATACGTTTAATGTTGTAGAGATGATAATAAGCTGCAGAACAAACTTTAGTACATGTAACATGGGTAGACATAGACATTGTAGAATCAAACCATGTGCCAAGATTCTTACAGGCACAATATTAGCATCGCCAACAACTATACCAGGAATGTTAATCTTGGACAGCTGTTGTTTAGTCCCGAGACAAATAAATTGTGTTTAGTGTCGTTTGACATAAGTCTATCATGAAACATCCAAGTTCTAATGTCTTTAACACAGCTTCCCATAGCAGAAATAGCATCAGATTGATTGATCACACTGTTAGGCTTAAAAGATAAATACAACTGTGTACATGTATCATAGTAATAGTAAACAAAAGTGGTCCAAGACAAGAACCCTGGGGTATGCCACACATAAGGTCAAATTTGTCGGACTTTGCACCCTGTATTAGAATTCGCTGACTTCTACCCTGTAAATATGATTTAAGCCAATCAAGTGCCTGACCGGCAATGCCAAATTTGTCATTCAAACGAGTCAGAAAAATGGAATGATCGACAGTGTCAAATGCAGAACTAAGATCAAGTAAAATAAGAAGAATAACCTGCTGAGAATTCATTTTTAACAGAATATCATTGTTCAACTTAATGAGTGTGGTTTCTGTGCTATGGTTTTTCCTGTAAGCGGACTGTAGGGGCGGGTACAAATTATTAAAAGTCATATGATTGTGAACCTGATTGAAAACTGCCCTTTCAACTAATTTGGAAATGAAAGATAGATTGCTTACAGGACGATAGTTTTCTAACCGTTTAACATCAAGACCCTCCTTTTTGGTGAGCTGCTTTAGCAGTATGCGAGCCTATGTAATACTGATTTTGTCCGTCCGTCTGTCCGTCCGTCCGTCCGTCCGGCCGTCCGCACTCAGTGGAAATGTTAAAGTTTTTGGTTTTAGTTTCAGTCTTTGAGTTGAGTTGTTTTTGGTATGTACAAATCCAAGTGAGATTGTTATATATACTTGTCAGTCATTTTTTGTAGTTTTTAGCTATGTTTTCCAATAATGTTGAAGTTTTTGGAATAAGAAAATGTTAAAGTTTTTGGAATAAAAAAAATGTTAAAGTTTTTGGAATACAAAAAATGTTAAAGTTTTTTTTTTCAGGCTCAAAGTCAAACATTGACATCTGGATTTTAAAGAAACAAACTCAAACTTAAATCTTAAAGTTTTGAAATAATTTGTTTAAACAAAAATCAATCTCTCTGTCACTGGTTCCAGTTGAATGAAAACATAAAATGATCATAACTCCTGATTGCAATGATGTACTGACTTGAAACTTAAGTCAAATATTGCTTCTGTCGTATAGATACATATGAAAAGATACAATTCAAAGAGTGCATCAATGGTTCCAGTTGAATGAGCTGAAACAATGAAAACCTTAAATGGTCATAACTTCTTATTGCAACGATGTACTGACTTGAAACTTAATACATTGCTTCTGTCGTATAGATACATATGAAAAGATAAAATTCAAAGAGTGCATCAATGGTTCCAGTTGAATGAGCTGAAACAATGAAAACCTTAAATGGTCATAACTTCTTATTGCAACGATGTACTGAATTGAAACTATTCTTCTGGAAAAGGCAACGTGTCCCTTTAAATGGTCATCACTCTTTATTGCAATGATGTACAGATTTAAAACTTGAATCAAATATTGCTGCTCACATGTAGATAATATGAAAAGATGAAAACCTTAAATGGTCTTAACTTCATACTTGTCAATGTCTCCACCCCTGTGACCATCAGTTGATCAAATGATTGGTTTTTCTGTCAGTCAATGGTTCTATCTGGCGATCGGCAGCTCGCCATGGCAGCTTCGCTGTCTAGTTTAAAAGAGGAGTAACAAGGGATTCTTTCCAGTCAGCGGGGAAAGTACCAGAAGTCAATGAAGTGTTAATAATGTTAGTAATAACCGGTAGCAACGTGTCCATACAGTTCTCAACAGATGTTGGCATGGGATCCAATGTGCAGGACCTACGTGTAGAATCCATAATAAGTTTTCTCACCTCTAATTCAGTGAGTGGGAGAAACCTATCAAACATGGTATCAGAAGTTAGATTAAAATTAGGCAAACTAGATCCACTGACATCTTGACAATTGAGCCTAGCATGAATATCATCAATTTTAGTTTTAAAAAAGCAACCCATCTCATAAGCAAGTTCTGTTTTATCACTGAATGGAGGAAGCTGATGATCAGAATGCTGTTTCAGTAACTTTTTGGTGACTTTGAAAAGCTTAGCTGGGTCTGAGGAGTTAACATCAATTAAGCTGGAATAGAATGAACGCCTAGCTCTTTCCATTAAACTATTCATGACATTCCTATGAGCCTTATAGTCATTCAAGTCCGAATTATTTCTTGTGCGTCGCCATTTCTGCTCAGCTTGTCTTCTTAACCTTTTCGCAGCCTTAATGCTATCGTTGAACCATGGGACTAGAGGCCGAACAGCAATGGATTTAACCATTTGAGGGGCATGACGATCCAGTGCACTAGCAAGGGTTGTGGTATAACAATGCACAAGTATAGTAGAAAACCAAAATTCCAAGGGAATTTAAGTGAAAGATTTCCCAAGTACGGAAAAGGTCGGTGTCAGATACCTTGTGTTTATTAGGTTGTATTGAACGGGTTTGGCGGTACATCAGTTGGATAAAATTTCAGGTGTTTTTAAAGGAAAACAACGGGAACACTGTTGGTTTAATTCCGTGTGTTTTCTTTGTTGTGATTTATATTATGTTATCGGGTGTTCATGTTTAATGGTTTCCATCAGAGTGTGAAGTTTTGGAATAATATTGAAATGGGCAGGAGTAAATCTTTTTCCGCTGGGGGATATGGTTTTTCTTTGTTTATTTCAATTTTTGTTTATTTATGTGGAGGTCATGTTCGTTCTTAGAAAGGCTGAACAATGTGAAGTAATTGGACATAAAATAATGTCTTTTGGTCGTGGTTGACATGGACCAATGGTTGGTAAGTCATGTAATGGTACTTGCATGTGTTTCAGTCTCAAAACAACCTGAAGATACCGCTCCCACTAGAAGGGTGGTATGCGAAGGTAGCTTTAAGTTGCTCATCAACCCACAATACCCCAAGGGAGGGGTAAGGAGTATTGATATAAATGGTAAATAAATGATGGCGCTGTCCAGTTCAGTGACATTTTGAGACTGTTGACTTAAATACCATAGGTTTGCAAACATAAATGTTTGCAAGGTGTATGGGTGGGGCCCATGTCAGTTTAATATATAATCTCTGCCAGTTGGCTTACTGTGACCGTAATTAGTGTCTCCATGTGTAAACATTTAAGGCATGTATTTATTAAGTTTGCCATAGTTTGCTTGAGGACGGATGCATGTCCTGGTCCTGAAAAAATGAAGCTGCATGTTAGGTACCGTTCCCCCTGCCCCTTCCTCTCCCCGCCCATGTGCTCTAATGCCTGCGTCCGTTCTCCATGATCCCCGTCCCATAGCAACATTTAAATAAAAGGTGCCGTTCCCCCGTCCCCCCTACTGCCCCTTCCTCGTCCCACATGCTCTAATGCCTGCCTTGGTTCTCCATGATCCCTCCCATAGCAAAAGTTGTACTGTACGCGCGCAGCCCATAGCAACAGTTCTTTGCTTGCACTGTAGGCGCGCGCTGCCCATAGCAACAGTTCTTTGCTTGCACTGTAGGCGCGCGCTGCCCATAGCAACAGTTCTTTGCTTGCACTGTAGGCGCGCACTGCCCATAGCAACAGTTCTTTGCTTGCACTGTAGGCGCGCGCGGCCCATAGCAACAGTTCTTTGCTTGCACTGTAGGCGCGCGCTGCCCATAGCAACAGTGAAAATGGCGCGGAAAACCCCACAAATTTTGGTGTTTTTTTGCTCATAAATCTGTTAATTTTGAACGGATTTCGATGAGTGTCAAGACAAAGTCAGCTCCTTTCTTCCGTGTTAATTTGGCGAGGTTTGATGCAGTATCCAGGGAGGAGATCCAATAACACACACACACACACACCAATACATGTGTACACTGCAGATTGAGGACATACTTTTCATACTATCCAATGGAGGACATTGCCAAAAGTCGAATGGTACCTATCGATGTGAGGACATAACACATGAATCCTTGTTCTTGCGGTTCACTAATGTCAATGTGTATACTGGCCTTCTAGGAAGTGTTGTTGGGGGTGGTACATGTATTTTCTTGTTCTTGGGGGGGGGGCAGGCCAAAGGTCTAGACTAATAATTTGGCTGTGCCTACAGAGTCACTCTAGGTTATGACTGTACTTTGGTGGTGCATGAGACCTTAAATTTGTTGAAGTGTCATCGTGTTTCTACAAAAGTCCTTAATGTTTCTCCAAGTTCTGGTCTGCAATGCCACAGGACAGGACGATTCAATGTCACGTTTCCCTGGAATCTTCTTCAGCAAAAAGAATCTCTGCAAGCCCTCGGTGACGTCTTTCTTTTCCTGGGCAGTCCAGGGGCGTCGCTTGAATTGTCGACGCTTGACTTGTTGATCTTTTGGAGCTGGATCCGTTTGGGTTGGTGGCCTTCCTACAACACACAGGAAAGAAGAGGTAAATTAGTCAACATAATCAAATGGGGCGTATACATAACCTAAATATGTTCATGTTACCGATGTGACATTTACTCCTCGAGTAAATCAATACGCAACTGAGCACAAAAGAATGCGATAAAGGTACCTGCAGAAAATGCCTGACAAGAAGCAGCCATCTTGTTTCATGCTACCGTACAAAATGAGTTGCCGAGATGGGCTAATCACTCGGCTGTGCCTACAGAGTGACTTTAGGTTATGACTGTACTTTGGTGGTGCATGACACCTTAAATTTGTTGAAAGCAAACGGAGTCTGGCATCTTATCGCATTTGGGTCTAGGGGGGTCGGTCAACAGGGAATAGGACCAGCATATGCAAGAGACCTACAAGAGATATAGGCAGTCACAAATATTACAAACTTACTGTCATCAACACTGTCCTCCAAAGCTGGGTCACACGAGTCACCTGAATCACTGCTGTCGTCATCGCTGCTGAAGCCTTCTGCAATAAAAAGAAATAAAACTTCTACAGTTAGCTTTGATTGCTTTCTGGCACACAAATAAAAATGTGTGCCAATCCGTTGGGTTGGGTGTGTGGGGTTTGGGGTGTACAGTGAATGATGTTCAAAATGGGGGGGGGGGGGGGGTTAGGTGATGACGGCCACAGGCCGAGTTATCATGCCCCAAAAACAAAGAGCAATTGTAACATTTAGGTATGCTTGCTTTTTGGCGCACACACCTAAACATGTTGGCCAATCCATTGGGGGGGGGGATGGGGGGGGGGGGGGGGAGGTTGTACAGTGAATGAATGTTATGAATGTTATGTTGTGAATGAATGAATGTTATGGGGGGGGAATTAATTTGGAAAGACAAGTTAAAAACAGGTTTGTTTACCTCCAGTAACATGCAACTCCTCCAAAGATTTGCCATGTTGCGAAACCAAGTTGCCTCTCTCCAAGCTGAGGAAAAGTCTAGACAGTTTGGTAACCCTCTGGACAGTGTCTGGCAACCGGTAGTACTCACGATGGACCCGCAAATCATGACCCATGAAGTCTGCAAGTGTTTCAAGCTGATGTTCATTCAAGGCCAGAATTTGTGAAACAGTCGCTACATGATTACGAAGCTTTGTAGACCGCATGCTATCAGCATTCTCAAGGCCCGCCTGATTTGCATATGCTCGTAGACAGTCGCTTCCTCGTATATGACCTGAGCCTCCGTAACAACTTCGTGCGAATAAGAATATATTGTCTTGTGCCACTCCAGCTGCATTTCTATTTGCGACCAGAGCCTTCAACCACGCCATCACATCAGTACCAAGAAGCACAGGAACAGTTCTGCCCCTCTTACCAACTATTTCAATGACTTTGAACATTTTACAGAGGTGCCATTCAAGATCAGTCATTAGGCAATCACCATTCACAATGGCTGCACTACTTCGCTTCTGAAAATCTTCAAGTTTCATTTTGGATACTTCCCCCTGTCGTCTGCGGTTGAAGATAATGAGATGGCACAGTGTGACTTCATTCAATTTCTTCCAAGCTGGTGTAATTTCATGGCCCTTAGCAGAGTGTAGGAGCTGCACTTCCCGGTTGCCAGTTTCATGAAGGAACGATGAGATTTTCACCACATCTGCATTTGTGGGGAGATCAGCAGGTTTGTTGCGCTTTCCTTGGTACAGTGTTCTGTGGGCGTGCGTTGACACAAGTTCTGGCCACTTTATTTCACATAACTGCCTAAACTGTTCGGCCTGTTCCGCTTTTTGCCTAAAATTAAACTCTAAAGCACTTGTTTGAAGTATGAGTGCACATCTCTTGATGGAATGTCCAATCTTGAGTGCTAGAGATGGAACGTGATACATCTGTTTTCCTTCACTGAAGCCGGCGACATCATGAACAGCCTTGACGATATCATTCAGATGGTGGGGATGCACGAATACTTCCAGTGATGCATTTGGTTGGTGGGTGTTTTGTCTCAGTTGTATAACAAGACGACCAAGTTCTCGTAGTTTGTTCCGAATGTAGCCATGTTGGGTAACATCGTGGCCAAGTCTAAGGTATTCACGTTTGGCAACTTCCAGAATCAAAGAATCATTCTTGACAATCAGACCAACATTGTCTCTCCTCATAGAACTAAGAACCTTGTTCAACTGGAAAGATACACCAGCAGGGGGTGGTTTTAACAAATCACTCTTGTTAGCTACTCGCCCCCTAACACAACCTCTCCTACTGCTACCATCAGTCTGTGCAGGGAGCGCAGGCTTAAGTGGGCACTGATGACGCCAAAGATCAAGACGCACGTAATAGCCATAACAATGTATGCATGGTCCATATGCGTGTGGAGATGCCTCATGATTTGGTCTGTATACTATAATAAGGACACCCTTTCCCTCTCTAAGGACTTGGCAATTGTGTCTGTGATTACCAATATTGCGGATGTATAACAGAAGTTTCTTGCGGGCACTAACGTCGGTCTCCGATGCTATCTCTACAACTTCCCTCTCCTCTTTGTGACGCGACTGAAGATGACGGGGTAACTTGGCCTGAGGCTCATCACAGTAAAAGCAATAGTGTTTTTTGTCCCATTTCCTTTGTCTACCGACATTATCGGTCTGCATGACTGTTACGGCACACTTCTCACTCGAATCATTTGTTTCACATCCTACAGCTTCATTGCTTTGGTGAAGCTCGGCAGTTTCTAACATAGCTTGTGGGTCATCGTCATCGCAGGCACTGGTGTTGGGGTTGACACAACTTGAAGGATCAGACTGAAAAATAGCTTGTGGGTCATCGTCATCCCAGGAACTGGTGTTGGGGTTGACAGACCTTGAAGGATCAGACTGAAAAATAGCTTGTGGGTCATCGTCATCCCTGCAATTGGTGTTGGGGTTGACACACCTTGAAGTATCAGACTGAAAACCTGATGTTTGATGGGCCAGCTAGCAAGGAAAAGATAAATGACATAATTAACACCACTGAGATATGATTAGGATTATGACACGAATTAAATATATACGGTTGAGTGGATCAGCGTGCCCTTAAATTGATAGGCAAATAATACATAAGCACTAAGCTAGTCAGAACTTAAAGGAACACGTTGCCTTGGATCGGTCGAGTTGGTCTATGAACAGCGTTTGAAACCATTTCTTATGAAATGCATATGGTTAGAAAGATGTTTTACAAGTAGAATATAATGATCCACACAAGTATCACTCCAAATTGCACGGTTTTCATATTACGTCGCGAACGAACACGGTCGGCCATTTATGGGAGTCCAAGTTTTGACTCCCATAAATGGCCGACCGTGTTTGTCGACGAGGTAAAACGAATACCACGCAATTTTGAGCCATATTTGTGTTGATCATTGTACTCAATGTGGCACGGATTGGTTACTATCCAGCTGTTACTATAAAGCGAGCCGCTTGCCGTAAACAGCAAGTGTTTTTGCACTCTGTTACATTTAGAGAGGACATTTGTTTGCCTCAACACGTCAACCTTGGAAAAACGTCTCAATTGTACAGAACATAAAATATTATGAAGACACATAGCATGTTATTAAATTAATATCGATGGAATTAATACATGACATCATCATTTACTCACCTTGTGCTCAAATAAGGAGCGTGTGATGCCATCATCACTGTAACGCACACAGTACTTGATTAGTGACTTCCCTGAAAAATGAAAGGCAAACGTTTGATTAATTTTCATTTCATTTGGGGGGTGGGGGGGGGGGGGTGGGGGAAACATACAACTTTGTGCCATCTTTAAAACGTGCTCTTCACGTAATGTGGATCACAATAAGGGTGTGAAACTGTCATTTCGTGTGTCCACAGTACAAAAGTAATGATACTTGTTTAAAGCCATTATACACTTTCGGTAAACAGTATTGTCCAAGTCCCACATTTGGTGTATCACAACGTATATCTAAAATAACAATCCTGTGGAAATTTAGGCTCAATCGGACATCGGAGTCGGGAGAAAATAACAGGAAAACCCACTCCTGTTTTCGCGCGTTTCACCGTGTCATGACATGTCTTTATAACAAATCCGTAATTCTCGTTAACGAGAATTTATATAGTTTTACCGTTGTCTCAAAAAGTTAAGCATTTCATGGACTCATATTTCAAGAGAAGTCTTTCACCATTACCTTCTGTAAACCCTGTAAATTATTTGTAAATCTGTGAACTGTTCCTTTTTTTTATGTACCGAAAGGGTGCAATGGCTTTAAATACCTTTGGTTATGGAGGTGATTACAGCTGGATACCATGACGAGTTTGGAGGCCACAGTGCCATGACGCTGTCCCCTTCATACTAGAAAGAAGACATAAAAATGATGTCACATATACGTTATTCATCGAACAAAAGTCGATCGGTTTAGTGGAACATGTCATAAGGGTCGCACTAAATATCGACAACTCACGACCCCTCACGACAACAATGTTTCAGTGCACTTTCACAGAACATTTTAACATAAGTCAAACATTCAATATATGCACAAGAGTCATATGCACCCAAATCACTTTAAAACTGTGGAAACAATTGTATTTGTAACTGTAGAAAAGGTGTTTGTGACCCCGAATTTAGTAACGAACGGCAATATCCGCCATGTTGTCTTTCAACGCACTTGGACGATTCTATGATACCGCAGGGGTGATACAATATGCAACATGAGTATTTACTCTTGTGAAAAATGTCTTTCATGGAGTTTAAAACTATATTATGTTTTAGTTTCCCCTTTTAACTCCGAATTCCAGAGTGGCGGCTTAGTTACTAACAAGAAAGAAACAATCATAAACATAAATTGGTCATGTCCTAAATCATTTAACTATGTGTTTGTTGACAAGTGTAAGGAATCGTTAACTGGTCAAACGACTGTATATAGTATAGAGATGTAGTCAGTACAGTAAGGATTTATTTAGGCCTACATGGCAATTTATTTACACTCGGATCACTCACCATTTCTTGTCTTCTCTCGAGAGCTGCCATGGGTCGAATGGTTGACTCTAGGGTCCTGGTGGATGCAATGCACTCAATGTTTATGATGCGTCCCCATGACAGCTGCAACCGGCCACGCTACCCGACTCAAATCGAATAAGCTAACCGTCATGCATAAATGAGTTCAGATTTAGAAATGGCCGCCTCTACTACCTACAAGAAGGAAACTTCATATCAACAGAGGGCGATGTAACCATCCAAGAGTGCTAACCCACCGCTCCGGCAACAGAATTGTGTTAACTCACACATACTCCTCTCGTAAATGACGTAAACCGAGGATTAGTCCCAAAAGCTTAGATATCTCAGTGGCGTCCAAACTGGCTATAATGCTGCATTTATCACAATTTTTCAAAGCGAGGACGTCCTCGCTGTGCTAAAAGTCCTCGATTTGCTAGTGTGTATTCACACCGAAGAGCTCGGTTTGCAGCGATGACAAGTACACGCACGCACACACATGTTTATGGTGTAGACCGTAGACTTCTCTTTGTTCTCCCATTGTTTGGACATAAATTATTTTTCAGACGTCCCCATTGGTTTTGTACACAAAATCTACCGAGAACTGTCCCCGATGTGACTTTTTCCCGGATCCCTTTTGTCAAAGTCCTTGGTTATCAATAGGATACATGCCCACCGTACACACAGCTACAGCACAGCTATTTAGATGACAATGTATTGTACTTTCTGTTGTTCCTGTATTGAAGCAATCCCCATTGGTTCTGTACACGAATGACTAGTGAGGACACCTGAAAACATAGAACCGACTAGTGAAGACAGGCACAGACAGGCACAGACAGGCACAGACAGGCACAGACAGGCACAGGCAGGCACAGACAGACAGACAGACAGACAGACAGACAGGCACAGACAGGCACAGACAGGCACAGACAGGCACAGACAGGCACAGACAGACAGACAGACAGACAGACAGACAGACAGACAGACAGACAGACAGACAGACAGACAGACAGACAGACAGACAGACAGACAGACAGACAGACAGACAGACAGACAGACAGACAGACAGACAGACAGACAGACAGACAGACAGACAGGCACAGACAGGCACAGACAGGCACAGACAGGCACAGACAGGCACAGACAGGCACAGACAGGCACAGACAGGCACAGACAGGCACAGACAGACAGACAGACAGACAGACAGACAGACAGACAGACAGACAGACAGACAGACAGACAGACAGACAGACAGACAGACAGACAGACAGACAGGCACAGACAGGCACAGACAGGCACAGACAGGCACAGACAGGCACAGACAGGCACAGACAGGCACAGACAGGCACAGACAGACAGACAGACAGACAGACAGACAGACAGACAGACAGACAGACAGACAGACAGACAGACAGACAGACAGACAGACACAGACAGACAGACAGACACAGACAGATAGACACAGACAGACAGGCACAGACAGACACAGGCACAGACAGACAGGCACAGACAGACAGGCACAGACAGACAGACAGACAGACAGACAGACAGACAGACATGATTTGGCTATTTATAAAGAGATGATGGTTGGATTTTCCTGCTAGCGATCCTATTATGTATGCCAGATATTTAGCTACATGTACATTGTAATAATAATAATAATAATAATAATAATAATAATAATAATAATAATAATAACACTTGTAATGCGCACATATCCACCCTGCTGGGTGTTCAAGGCGCAGTAAACCAAAACAAAACAAAACAAAAAAACACAACACAAAGAAAAACAGACACAACAAAATTAGTCATTGAAAACCTGTGACATAAGATAAGTTTTGAGAAGAGACTTGAATTTTGCGGTACAAAGACAAGATCGAAGATTAAGTGGTAGAGAGTTCCAGATGCGTGGCGCGGCTACAGAAAAAGACCTGTCACCCCATGAGTGTCGAGACTTGGGTTCAATGAGGAGAAGCATGGAACTTGATCGAAGATTCCTTGATGGAGTGTAAACTTGAAGCAGTTCAGAAATATAGTGGGGAGCCTTGCCATTTAGAGCCTTGTGGACAATGAGCATCAGCTTGAAGATGATTCGTTGAGAGATAGGGAGCCAGTGTAGTTATTTCAGAATGGGGGTGATAGAACAGGATTTTCTAGACAGTGTCACAATGCGAGCAGCAGTATTTTGGAGCCGTTGAAGTCGGGAAATCTGGTTGTTAGGAAGACTGTAGAGAAGAGCATTGCCGTTGTCAAGACGAGAAGTAACAAATGCGTGAATGACCTTTTCAGTGGCACTTTTGTCCAAGTACTTGCGAATCTTACCTATATTCCTGATGTGATATGATGATAAACGAACAATGTTGTTGATGTGTGGCTGAAGTGTCATCGATGAATCAAAAATAACCCCTAAGTTCCGAGCTTTCAGCGAGGGAGCTATCCGAGCATCACCGATGGAGATGTATGGCACTGAAACCTTAGTTAACTGTTGACGTGACCCAAATAAAAGGAACTCTGTCTTATCATCATTTAACTTCAGGAAGTTTTGTTGTGTCCAACGTCGAATCTCTTGGATGCATTTCTCAAGTCTTGCAATAGATGCATTGGCGTTTTCTTGAGAAGATTTAAACGTGATGTATAGCTGAGTGTCTTCTGCGTACACATGGTAATTCAGATTAAATTTGAGGATGATGTCACGAATCGGTAAAGTGTACAGCGTAAACCACTGCGGGCCGAGTACCGACCCCTGTGGCACAGAGAAGTTCAAAACAACAGGGTCGGATATCGCAGTGCCAATACATACATTGTATACAAACGAGTGGGCTTAACAAGGTATTTTGTTTGTGTATTTTTGGCTGACCATAGAATTTGGGTACTGTCTCCCCCAGGTACAGTTTGTGGTACAAAGTGCTATCATTAACTTGCAATCTATCAAGTTGTAGCAGTTGTCATGGAGGCCGTAGATATAAAATTGTGGCGGCTGAACATCTCCACAAGATGAGAACAAATCCTGAAGTACAAGGCATTTAAAGTAATACATACACATGTACATGTATAGGCTATCAATTGCATTTCAACTGAAGGTTGCAAGACTGCTGGATAACTCGAGGTGAATTATTTCCCTTCCAGTTTCCAACAGATATTTAATAAAATAAAGGTCTAAATTTGGTTCATTTAAGAATATTTCATATAAGACATAAGTAATCTATGTTAATGTTAGCAAGACTTCACCTACATATGTACTCTGCATGTTCCACATGTTAGCCAAATATCGACTCGACAGTAGTTGTAAAAAAAATGTAACTTGTTAAAGGCAGTGGACACTTTTGGTAGTTACTCAAAATAATTATCAGCATAAAGCCTCACTTGTTAACGCGTTATGTGTAGAGATTGATAGTATAAAACATTGTGAGAAACGGCTCCCTCTGAAGTGACGTAGTTTTACAATAAGAAGTAATTTTCCACGCATTTGATTTCGAGACCTCAAGTTTAGAATTTGAGGTCTTGAAATCAAGCATCTCAGAGCACACAACTTCGTGTGACAAGGGTTTTTTTCTTCTTCATAGTTATCTCATAACTCCGACAACCAATCGAGCTAAAATTTTCACAGGTTTGTTATTTTTTGCATATGTTGAGATATACCATGTGAGAAGACTGGTCTTTGACATTTACCAATAGTGTCCACTGTCTTTAAAGAAACCAATTGATTGATATATTGTGAATCAACTTTGATTGTTGTTTAAAGTCAAACATTTGTTTCTTTCAAGACCAGTATACAATAGTTGCATGCTGTGACAGGGTGCCCTGCAGCCGATTTCACAAAACTCTAGGATTAATCCTAACTCGAGTTAGGACGAGTAACCCGTCCTAACTTAGGATGGGTTCAATGCTTCCTACGTAGTTTGGTGAAATCGGTGTACTGGTGTACAATTGCGTGCAACAGTTGTTTTCTTTTACATGTACCTTGGTAACATTATTATTACTCTTCCCGTAGTTCTGTTGTCATCTCCAAACATTCTTTTGACGGAGTATGCATAGTTTAATAAGCAGACAAACAGTTGTTCAAATAAGAAACAATTCTTCACTGATGCCTCGAACCCGTGGCTGAGTACCGGTAGTACAAAGCGCCGAAAAATTGACCAATGTTGGGAACGATCCAGATGTACACCGGTTAACAACACTCCTTCGCACTTGGTTGGTTCTCGACCAATAAAATATCACAATATGTTACTGATGATTGTTGTAACAATAAATGTGTACCTTTGAATTAAAGCCATTGGACACTTTCGGTACAAAAAAAAAAATTAAAAGCTCACAGATTTACAAATGACTTACAGGGTTTACAAAAGGTAATGGTGAAAGACTTCTCTTGAAATATTATTTCATGCTTTACTTTTTGAGAAACCATTAAAACAATATCAATTCTCAATGTCAAGAGTTACGAATTTATTTAAAACACATGTCATGACATGGCGAAACGTGCGGAAACAAGGTAGGGTTTTCTTCGCTATTTTCTCCCGACTCCGATGACCGATTCAGCCTAAATTTTCACAGGTTTGTTATTTTATATATAAGTTGTGATACACGTGTTGGCCTTGGACAATACTATTTACCGAAAGTGTCCAATGGCTTTAAAGGCACCTGGAAATAGATTTTTCTTCAAACATAAGAGTATGTTTATGAATAATAAAACAATGTTTTTGTAATTATTTGTGTATGTGTTTAAAAATTAGATTAAGTTGTTTGGGGGGGGGTGACTCCACCTATCCCCTTTTGTGGCGTCAATCAAGGCAGACTTTGCGTCGATCTAACATCGACCCCCCTCCAAGTCATGAGTTTGTACAATTCGAAAAAAAGGATTTTCTTACATTTTTCCGTCAATGCTGACCAGGTGTATTGCTGCTTGATGCAGCAAAACAACTATAAAGATGTGGTCAGTTACAGCATGTAGCATCTGTTTTCTGCAGATCCCAAGTAAAGGCGGCTGTGGGCCGCGAAGGTCTGCGCTGTGCAGCGAACACTGCGAGCCGTTGTGATTTGAACCCTGAATACACCACACATTATTTTGTCATAAAGATAAAAGTTCTACTAAAACATGACGCCATCCCAAAAAATTGTCCAGCTAGTGGAAAGTCGGAGAAGGTACAGTACATGAAAGACGTGATGAACCAATAATGGAGCATTTTCCATTTTGAAAAAAATCGAGTAAGTTTGAACTTTGAGGGCATGTTTTTAGCTTAAATGCAAAGCAACACATTTTTTTGTTGGCACTGCATGCGAGTCACCATGCAGGGTAATCCTAGTGGACCGTCTGCACAGCAGCCATAGTGCGTGCAGTCTGCTCCGTTCTGTACGTAGGCATTGTACCGATCAGGTACCCTGACGTAGTGTACTGGGCCAGATTACACATTTTCTCTTTAAATATCGCACCTCAATTGACGTCACGAACAGCACCCTCACAGGTCGGGCTTACTCTTAAATTTGTAAATGAAATAAAAACTAATTTTTAGAACCTTAGTTAACTGTTTATTCACATTCCACTTATCAAAACACATATAATTTTAGTGACAAAAGCTTTATTTTGACAAAATACCACTTCCAGGTGACTTTAACATAATGAACTACATAATCTAAAAGAATCAAGAAGCTTAATTTATTAGGAGTCTTTTTTTTTTCTTCTTTTTTTTTACATGTTTGCATTTTATTTATACCAATGCCAGAAATTGTATGTGTGTTGTACATGTGAGGATCTAAAGAGTCAACAGAAATAGAACCATCAGGAGAGCATTTCTAATGATAGTTAGAGATCAGGTCAGTTTTGCATTATATTTGTGTTGTACATGTACATGTGAGGATCAAAGAGTCAACAGAAATAGAACCAAGTAAAAATTGACAAATTAAGAAGGTGTTGAAGAATGAAAACTTTGTGAAAAATGACCCAGCTTGAAGATGAATCATTGAGAGATGGGGAGCCATGAAGTTGTATCAGAATGGGGCTGATACAACAGGATTATGTTAACAATGTCACAATGCGGGCTGCGGTGTTTTGGAGGCGATGACTTTATTAATTAATATGCCTTGTTGCATCTTTGGGAAAATTGTTGCTCCAGACTTGGTAGTGGAGTCGCAACAATGGTGTTCAGATGTAATTTTTTTATCATGTCAATAGACTACCTACAGTGTATAGTGAGCGATAAATTTACCTGGCCATCAAGCCATCCAAAAATAAGATGGTGCATTCAGAAGACGCCTCGATGCATGAAGGGAATCCACTATTCCAAGAAGTGGTTCATTGATGATGAAGATAACCATGGGAGTTGTCTCCTCAAGGAGGAAATTTACTTGCAGGACTTCAAACTTCTCAAATTAGTACAACTCCCAATTAAATACAGAAAATCTTTGTTTGTGCGTGTCACCAATGACAGACTAAAGCCCAGTTCATACTGAATGCGATTGAAGGCGAACGTAAATGCGCTGCAAATTTTGGCAACGATTTTGGCAAATTAATTAGCAACAATTGGACTGTGTCCAACTTTTGCGAAATCCGTGTAATGCCATTAGATTCGCTTCGCATTCGCAGGAAGTATGAACCAGGCTTTAGGGACAACCTGTGCCAAAGTTGAGTCATTTGTGTACTTTCACCTCTACATGTACATCAATGACATTGATCGGAAAATAGGTCTGAGCTTTGTCCCTGGGAATCCATATGTTATTATATATTTTAGTCTGATGTACATGTACCTGTCATTTCATCGCAGATGGGCACGAGAATATTTTGAAAAAAACAACAGTATATAGTAATAATAATAATAATCAGTTTTTATATTGCGCTTATCACAGCCCGAAGCGCTTCTGACATCATTATCCCTTGCGGCCTAATATACTTAGTACTTTCCCAAGGCTTGTGAGTTAATTTATGTCAAAGGTTGTAGGTTGGAACTTATACCGGAGTAATATGCCTGTGAATTGTTTTTACAGGACTCGGGGAAAGTACTGAATTTACAGATCTATTGAACTGCATTCTTCATCTTTCTTTTCACTCTTTTCTACTTGATTGCTTTTGTTGGGCAAGTATATTGTCTGTGTGATGTGTTGTCATGTACATGTAGCCTTTGAGAAAGACTCTCTACAGGCTTGAAACTTGAGGCTGCAAACCACTTCACTTCGGTATTTAAAAATTACCGAAGAAATTTTGCCTTTGTTTGCTTGAATTTCACAATGCTCAGATCGACTGGCTCAGACTTCCCTCCCATTAAACTGAATATAATGGAAAACAATGGTGGCAGTCTGTCCATTCTAGTATACATGTACCCCATTTGTGTCACAGCAGGACAAAGCTCTGGAATAGGGAGGGGGTACTAATTAACCCCTAGAAAGAAGCATGTTTGCTGGAATCTGTTTAATCTCTTAGTAGTGAAACAAAGCGGATGTGGTATGTGTCTGCACACTGGTAAGTCTGGCTGGATAAAAATGTCAGCTGTTCGGCTCTAAAGTTGGTCTGACATTAAAAAAATTCTGCCTTAAGCCTCTCCCAAAAAATTTGAAAAAACCCTTGAAAAAAAGTGACCAACAGTTATTTGCTTTTTAGTGATAAATTTTCAGGCAAATAGTCAACCGTTTTTGTGTTTTGGGATCATTGTAGACATAATATATCAATATTTCTTTACAGTCTTACACAGCACAAGCAAAACAGTTCATGGAAAACTACAATGAAGAAATGGCAGGTTTTAAAGCAAGTCTGACGGAGGAAGATGTAAAGATGATTGCTCAGCATAAGCACCAAAAGAAACTGATGAATATTAACAAGAAAAACAGACAGGTACATAACATTTCATCTGTTTGTTAAAGTTCACTTGACATCACTTGCTTGAATGTTCCCTGAGCAAACAAAGTTCTAAGCCAAAAAGCTTTCAGTGTACATGTAGCTGGGCCAATGATTTGGATCAATCTACCGTTATTAAGGGAACCTGTTACTCTATCTGCATTTCTTAAAGTCCCATGAAGAATCCCCTTTTCTGTTTAATTGCATTTTAGTGCTTTTTTGTTCTATTTCATTCATCACAAAACATGCACAAGTTTTAAATCCAAATTAACAGTTGCACCATGTAAGAGAAGAGTGTGTTTGATTCTCTATATTTTGAGATTCTGTGTCCTAACAAGTTTACAAGTTTCCTAAAGTTTTCCAGTTTAAGGTTTATACAGAGATGAGTCTGAGAAGAATGTCATTTCATTTTGTTGATTGCTTATGACATTTAGTACTTAAACTAAAAATAGCTTAAAACATGAAGACTGGTTAGTTCTGAAGTTTGTTGAACCAAATGATGCATTACAGATTTTCATGACTACCTTTACCCATTTATAGGACATTCATGTTTCTCTCATCAGACTCAAACTCAAACAACAATTTTAACTAGGTCGCTTAAGTTGCGATAACGTAACCCTCCTCCTGACGGCGGAGCTGGAGGGTTACGAGCCAAACGCGACTTGTAAAGGGTGAAATGGTCTAGTCAACAGAGTGCTCAATTTTACCACTTTCAGAAATCATGACACAAATTCTAAGCGCTAAACCGCAGGTACTACCCAATTGGATTGAGGAACTGTTACAAGGTAGTGCGACAGTGCGTGCGCGCTATATGTGTGAATGACCGGCATAATAAACGGACAGCGCACACGCACTGCGGCACTGCCTTATAACACCCCTTTTACAGAATGGTTTAGTCCAACACGGCTCGGCAGTTCGTCATTTCAATTGGTTGGTACCTGCGGTTCAGCGCTTGGTGACCAAAAAATGAAGCGTTGAACATATCGGGAAGTCACAAAAAGGCGATGCGACATATCAACCTGGGACATTTGTGACTGTTTCGCTCCTTTTTTCTCAAAATATTTTCTCAATGGGGTTTTGAGTGTTATTCATTAGACATTGAGGATTAAGTTCGTGTTCATAGAATTTGTGCCATGATTTTCGAAAGTGGTAAAAATGGAGCAAATCTGTTGATTAGCTGGCGAAATTGTACATGTTTGACCATGTCGTTTTTCTGGTTTTCACTATTTGTATTATTATTTAGGTACTGACCAAGCTGGAGAGGCCTAAGAGGCCGTTAACGGCATATGGTATCTTTGTACAGTCACAACTCAGCGGCATTTCAGGAAACATCACGGTAAGTTATACATGTGTGTGTAATGTAGTGAGCCTAACACTATAGGCAGGAGATAGTTGTTGTTTTGATGTTTGGTTAGTTCATTGTGCCTAAATATACGTGAGGTATTTGTCAATAGTCTTCTTTCACTCAGTAAGCTACATCCCTCACCTTGGAATGGAACTTCCATGTGTTACAATGTGAACTACGGTTTTGGCAAAGATAAAAGGAGGTGAACAAACCCCAATTAGCAAGTAGGGCCTAAATAAAACTGAACAAATGAACTGGTAAATAATGATCAAGAAAAACTCAAATTAAGTCGGCAAACTAATCACATCAAAAACCAGCAAAGCCATAAAGACACATTGTAATTATTAAGAATGTGGTGTTTGTAATCGTTTCGGATGTGAACATGATGTTTTGTTTAGAAAGGTTGGTATGGGTAAATTCTTGGCGAGTGGAGTAAGAATGAAGGGAACAATTTATAGTGACCAAAGAGGCCGGGCTATTGGGAAGACTGTGGTGGCCCAACTTGAACAAGAATACACAATTGATGATTAAAATTGTCACTGACCCTAAAAGTTTTGATTTGATTTAAGAGAGGATCAATATGGGCTAGATAATGGGAGTATAAAGAGAACTCTGTGAACATCACTTCTAGAAGCATTACCCCAAGATAAAATGCCATAATTATGTAGGACAAAACCAAAGTGTTATACAAGGAGATACAATGCCAATGTTACAAGCAACAATTTTACATAAATAATCAACATGAGGTTTCCAGGACAGCTTGTGGTCAATGAACTAGATCAAGGAGTGGAGTTGCCATGTCAGAGACATATATATTTCTTTGGCGCAGATATTTCATTCCCTTGGGTAGGACTTTCAGACGTTACAGATGTTTCTTCAGTTTTCAGAATTTTCAATGACTTTAAGACCACATCATAGGTATACTAGAATATATGGTCTGTAGTTCTTCAATTGATTAATATCCAAAGATGGTTTCTTGAGGATGGATGTGATGACAGCCTGCTTTAGAACATCAAAAAATACACCAGTTGATTAGGATTATGTGCTTCAATGACCAAGGAGTCTATAACTGAACAAAAGTTTGAATTTGTTTGTATTGTTCTTGATATATGGTCCCACTTCCGGTTGACCCATAGGTAAAGGTCACCATTGGGTCACGGTTACCCAAGAATAATCTCATATGCTTTAGGAGTCTATAACTGAATTTGTTTTGAAAATAGGTTGTGTAGGTCTTGAGAAATGATCCAACTTCCGGTTGACCTGGAAGTAGAGGTCAATATGGGGTCACGTTTCTTCAAAAATAATATTTAACTAGCGGGATGCCGCGCTTCGCGCGGCACCCCGCTAGATGAGGAGGATTAAAGTATACAAATGTTGTAAAAGGTAATGTGGGGGTAAGGGAGGTATTCTTACAGGTAATAATCATTTCGTAGGATTGGATTAGAAATTGTATTTATAATCGGTATGGAAATTTGTCATTAATGTTGTATTTTGATAAAAACTAATTGTTGAGCGTGCACAACTTAGTTGTGAAACGTCGCGACGCGTCGCCTCCCCTCCTCACCTTCTCTCTTGCGTTCTCCAACTAAAGGAATTGGTGTTTGTTTCTGGAATGGAGCTTTAATATTGGGGATGGGTATACTTGGCAATGATGGTACTTGCAGACCTGCCAACCTGTACGCATTTTGCGTACCATGCTCGCATTTTCACCCCTGAGTACGGTGGTACGAGATATTCTGCAGAACGTACGCAAAAAGCTAAATCTATATCGCGGTGTTTTAAAATTGCAGCACGAACAGACAATTTTGTTCTCAATTTAATCAACTGTTATTCGTTCGACCCCAAGTGCAAAAACAACAGATCAAAAACACCCCATACACCCCACATTTGAGTGAACACTATGCGCTTCGATAAAAAAGAGGTTGTGCTTAGAATTATTTTTTAAATTCTTACTCCCGCTGGATAACTAATAAACCAATGCGTAACAGAAGGGGTGGGAATGGTGCATACCAGTTCGGTCAACCTGGTATAGTACATGTACAGCCTTAAATGCATGGATGTACATGTACATGTACGTGCACACAACGCACGTGTTTGGCTCGAATTCGTTCGCGTCGCCGTGTGTTTATACTATGCAACATGGACGCTGATCGAAGGCGAAGTGTCAGTGATGGGGGAAAAAGTACTCCTCCAACCGGAAAAAAAAGAATGCATGCTCCAAAGAAGTTTCTTCCTCAACGTGGAAAATAATGCATTTTGCACAGTGCACGTGTGCAGTCGGCAGTGCACACACTTTGACATTTAGACATCTCAAAGAGCGGCAGCGGTTTAGGTCAGGAGGTAGCATTCATGTTATTATTTACGTCACGATTTTTTCCCAACTCCAGAGAATTTGGGGAGAATAATGGGAATTTGATGGCCTGTAATCTTTGTATAAGCCTAATAAGGGAAACAAATGATGAATTGAAGCATGCCTGAATTGGAGTGGAACTGGAAAACTCTACGGTGGGCTGTCGTTTGTCCGTTTACTGGGCAACCAAAGATGGATACCAAGTTATAATATTTGCATTCCGAGTTTAAATTACTAATAATGTAGGAACATTGTTCAACAGAGCTTGTCAATGAAATTAATATATGTTATGGATCAGAAATGTGTCAAAATGGGCTCACCGCTCGTAGGGAAACCCCTGGCCAATTTTTTTTGTGATAAAAAAAAAAATAAAATAAAACTTTTTGCCCCTTCACTCCTTCAGTTTTAAATCCTTGATCTAGGCATTTGGAACATGGTTCCAGCAGTCAACTGGTTATTTCTTTTTCATTTTTTTCCCAGACTGTTAAGGTCACGAGCACAAAAAGTCAGAAAAGGCCACATCAACCACCCCTAAAATAACCACTGATATCATGATACAACTTTTTTTTTATGAAGTAGCCTGTATTTTGTGTGAATATGATATATAATTACATTAAATGAATGGTTCATCTAAAATGAAGTGGTCCATGGTTTTTTGCTGACTGACCGTAAGCATTGTGCCATATGTCGTGTGCACTGGGCGATCATGTTTATGCCGCTGCGATAATGTGGTACTCAAAAAAAAATTACAAGGTTGGCATGATATGTAGGGTATTTCGTAATATTTTAGTGTTGATCGAGCGGGCCAACGCATCGTCCGTAATGTGGATTATGTTTCGCCTCTTTAACGCATAGTTTTAATTCAATCGGCTTTTGTCATTGTATCAATTCTATCCACTGCTCTGAGTATTTCCCAGCTAAGATGCCTGTAAGGGTAATAATGCTTAGTCGACTAAAAATATAGCACGTACACTGCTCCAATGACACACTTATTTTTATTGTGTTGAGCACATTTGGTATAAATCAGTTACACTTGGCAAAATGTACATCCTGAGTCCCCCCCAAACTGCTTTCATTATAGTTACGAACTTTGTGAAACATTTGCCTTGTTATTTTGAGGGTCTGTACAGTACGTCCAGTTTGGTTAATTTATATGGAGATGGGCCAATCGGACAATGTATAACACGCTGAATTTGGAATCAGCAGTGGTATTTGGTTCCCTTAGCAACCAATCCATAGTCACTGATAGCCACGGATTTGAGTGGTCTAAGTCTGGTCTCCCCCCTCAACAATAATCACCGCTGCTAATAGCAGAGGAGATATCTGACTAAAAAGGCTTGTACGTGGTACCCTCGTTTAAACAAACTCATAATCACAGGAAGCTTCGAAGAAGTTCTGGTATACAGCAGATAAAACAAAAACGCGCCAGTTGGTATGGACTTTAACAACAAAGTCAATTTTTGCAAAATTGTATTGAAAATAAATATATTTAATGATTGGTTGCTATAATTGTTGAATGATTTTTGCTTTGTTTCCAATAACGTGTACACGATTTTATAATCTAAGGCCCCATTCATCGTGATTTATTGAGCGTACGTCCAACGACGCATACAAAGTTGTCTGAGCAACGCAAGTTGTCTGAGTTTTCGGAACATGCTGTGCAACATCTAATCTACTGTTTTTACCACCGCTTTTGGGAGTAACAGAGCGTCGGCCTCATTAGTTTTTAGTTTATCCTCATATCAATTAATTCTCATGTACATGTAGGCCTAAACTTTCTGGTCAACATCCGCCGGGGCGCGCGCCCCGCGTGACGAAGTCCCCTGATAAAACATCCAATTTTATATGTTATCATAACTATCTGTGGAACCCTATACAAACTAAAATAATAGAAACGGTAATTTTGTTGGTCTTTAATAACTACTCCTACATTCTCTCACTTAGTTAACTTTCAGAAAACATTTGCCTAGTTATTTTGAGGGTTTGTAGGCCAGCTACCCCTACATCCACTCACTTAATTCACTGTCAGAAAACATTTGCCTTGTTGTTTTAAGGGTTTGTAAGCAAGTTTGGTTAATTTTGTATGGAGAAATTTGTAAAAAGTACCCGATTCAGCTGCACATGAAGGCTCTTTCGTTAATAAAACCTGACGGCCGATTGCTTAATACAAAACGGATTTGGCAAAATCTACATCCTGGGTCCTGACCAAACTGTGTTCTAACAGTTTTGTTGCTTCAGAACTTTGAATGGAATGTTCGTTTACAGCTTCAAAACAGCCGTTTCACAAAAATCGTAACTATGAAAGCATACTATTCTTTAACGGTGATTTCATGTACTCTTTTGTAGGTTTAACTGGCAAAACCTATACAATGTATATGAAAAGAATCAGTAATGTATTCACTTTCTTTTTGAAAATGTTTCAACTGTTGCGTGTATACGCTCTGTGTGTGGGGGATGACATATGGACTGTACCACTAATGGTGCAGAGTTAAATGGAACAAATAAAGTTTCACAACAATGGGTTGCTGTTTGATGCGTTAAAAAAATGCTGGAGAGTTGGGTAGGCCTACATGAGTGACTTAATTGTAATAAACACATATGTAACAGATGCATGTATTAAAGCCTAATGTTTTTTATTTAACACGCGAAATTAAACCCCCCTGTACAAAATGGTATATACACAATGCCATTTACCACTCTGCGAAACATCAATGAGTCCCTCTGGTTGCCACCCACTTCAAACCTAAAGAGGTGACTCTGTGTGCAGCCTACGGTTTCCCCCCTTAGTGTACAACTACAATCATGTAAAATAAGCCTAGTACATGCTAAAAATGCACCTAAGAGCATAATAAACCTCAACATTTTTTAGGGTTGTGGGTATCATGTCCCGTGGTGTTTCGGCTGCCTCACTCCGCACTTGCGTTGTGCCTTTGAAAATTGTCCTCTTTTTTTCAACGGGCAGTTGCATGCCTGAAGGATATATCGCTCATGACTCCAGCCAATCATACGGCTTCCCCCTTCGACCAACAGGTGGCCCTTATCAAAACCAGACAACCACACATGTAAGGAGATATCGCTCGTGACTCCAGCCAATCAGACAACTCGTAAGAGGGAGTTCGGGTCAGGGTTTTGTAACTTGCAACCCGTCGTCTGAAACGACACAACTGTGTTGAATTCCACAAGGATGCCATGCCACTGGAGCTTCTAATTTCAATCCAAGATGGTGCAGGTTACGGCTTTAATAGTATAGATGCCTAATAAGGAGTCTATAACTGAAACAAAGTTTGAAAATTGTTGTGTTGTTCTTGATATGGTCCCACTTCCGGTTGACCCATAAGTAAAGGTCTACATGGGGTCATGGTTATCCAAGGCTAATCTCATCTAGGCCTAAAAGGAGTCTATGTTTGAAAATCGGTTGTGTAGTTCTTGAGAACTGGTCCCACTTCCGGTTAACCCGGAAGTAAACCCGGAAGTAGAGGTCAAGATTCGGTCACGGTTTTTCAAAAATAATATGTAATGCTTAAAAGTTATAGGAGTCTATAACTGAAACAAAGTTTGAAATCTGTTGTGTAATTCTTTAGATATGGTCCCACTTTCGGTTGACCCGGAAGTAAAGTTCATCTCGGGGTCACGGTTACCCAAGGCTAGTCTCAGAATGCCTAAGGAGTCTATTACTGAAGGAAAAAAGATTTGAAATCAGCTGTGTACTTCTTGAGATATGGTGCTGCAAAGAAAAACTCATTAGCTTTAAGTACCTTAATTTGACACCCGATGACGTCGTACAGTATAAGCAAAGATGTGTTTTTCATTCTAATAAATTTGAATTTTGAAGAGAAGTTTCTCTCCGTTTAAGATTCCCATTTCAAGGGAGCCAGTCTTCACATACATGTAGCCGTGATTGCGCCCTGTTAGAACGTATGTTATCCTTTCTCCGTTTAGGATTCCCATCAAGGCAGTCTTCACATAGCCGTGATTATGCAATCACGGCACAATTTGCCAGCTAGCCATTGGTTCCTATTTCTCATTGTTAATTATCTTGTCAATTAATTGTACCTTGATTAGTTTCGATGGACTGGAGTAACTCTTAGTGAAATAATGTGTGTTTAAAAACACAAATTGTATTTAACTCTCACAATTTTGTAATTGTACATGCCTTTCCTACTCCGGCGGATAGGGGGCGCTCTAAGGAGACATATCAATTCAATATGCAAGATTTATGCAATGTCAAGTTAAACTTCCCCTCATATACATGTAGGCCTCCTATTAACGAGGAATTTCACTTCACATATTAGTGAAGCAAACCATAAACCCACTTCTGTACGAACACGGCCCAGCTAATGATCGACCAGCTAATGATGGCTCTGCTTTCAACTAAACTCTGTGCATACACTCACCATTCTCCGCTTTCTGTGCAAGCGCTGAAATATCTGTGCAGGCTTCGAAGCAAAGGTTACGTACGATGAGTTTTCCCCCGCACAAGTAAAAACATCCCTGCTAAGCTGTGAAATACGCTTTATGGAAGCCAAAATTTCCGCACTTCTGAATTGTCAATTTTTTGCTTACGGTTAAACAGAGTCATGAAATTGTGATCTTTGGTGACATTGCTGTAAATCCCAGACCTGAAGGTGAAAATAACCCAAACTCAGCAGAAGCTAGTCCAAACTCTGCAAATTCCTACTCACGTAACAAGCTTCTCAGTCTCCGTTATGCTTCACCCACACGTGCTACAACTCTGCTGCCTTCCTGTATATTAACATTGCAGAACCTTGGCCTTTTTGTAAATCCCAGCACTGTTTACCGACCTAACCGACCTACTCATTGTGGCAAAAAGCTGGTCACCGTGAAGTTACACTCCCATCTGTTCCAGCACCAGTGACTCCAGCCAAATCTCAACTCAGCCTTTGTGTTCTGAACACGCAGTCCATCTGTAACAAATATGACGATTTTGCTGATTTTGTTCTGTAAAAAGATCTGGACCTTGTTGCTGTTTCAAAAACGTGGCTGAGACCAGATGACAACTTAACAACTCGTCAGTGTACCCCTGCTGGCTACTACTTTTATCACATCCCAAGAACCAACAAGACCCGTGGAAGAGTTGCAATACTGTACAGATCTACTTTATCTGTCTCTGTGAAAATTAATGACGTCCAGTACACAACTTTTGAATCTCTTCATGCTGAAGTTTCCTTAAACTCTAAATCTGCTCACCTTGTCATTGTATACAGACCTGAAAGAGATTCAAATGGCCAACATGTGACTTTCTAAAGTTTTCTTAGGGAGTCTCCTGGTTCAATGATGATATGGTACAGGGAGAAAGATCTGTTGTCAACTGGGGCGAAAGTGGTGGAAAAACGGCAAATTGGAAACACAACGACAAAAATATCGCAATCAATGTAAAATACTTAGGAATTTGATCAACCAGGCAAAGATCACCCATTATTCATCTCAAGTACAAGAATCCTCAGGAGATCAAAATAAGCTTTTCAAGATAATTGGTAAGTTGTTGCTCAAACCCAAAACCCCTGTCCTTCCATCCACTTACATTGCCAAATTTTTCAACCAGAGTGTAGACTATCTGTGTTTGAGCCTGCCACCGTTGCTGAGATTCAGAGGGTTATTATGAAATCTCCTTCAAAATCCGGTGAGCTGGATCCATTGTCAACATCCATGATAAAGCAAAACATTGATATATTTGTACCCTACATCACTAAGCTTGTAAACGAATCTCTCAGTTCCGGTTGTTTCCCCGATAGCCTCAAAGTTTCCTACATCAGGCCGCTCATCAAGAAACCAAATCTGGACAAGGAGATATTTAAAAACTACAGACCGGTTGCGAACTTAAAATATCTGATCACATTAATACTTTCAACCTGTCTGACGTGTTCCAGTCAGCATACAAGCCTTTTCACGGGACAGAAGCCGCAGACGACATTCAGCTGTACATCACGTTTAAATCTTCTCAAGAAAACGCCAATGCATCTATTGCAAGACTTGAGAAATGCAACCAAGAGATTCGACGTTGGACACAACAAAACTTCCTGAAGTTAAATGATGACAAGACAGAGTTCCTTCTATTCGGGTCACGTCAACAGTTAACAAAGGTTTCAGTGCCATACATTTCCATCGGTGATGCTCGGATAGCTCCCTCGCTGAAGCTTTGAACTTAGGGGTTATTTTTGATTCATCGATGACACTTCAGCCACACATCAACAACATTGTTCGTCTGTCATCATATCACATCAGGAATATAGGTAAGATTCGCAAGTACTTGGACAAAAGTGCCACTGAAAAGGTCATTCATGCATTTGTTACTTCTCGTCTTGACAACGGCAATGCTCTTCTCTATAGTCTTCCTAACAACCAGATTTCCCGACTTCAACGCCTCCAAAGTACTGCTGCCCGCATTGTGACACTGTCTAGAAAATCTTGTTCTATCACCCCCATTCTGAAACAATTTCACTGGCTCCCGATTTCTCAACGAATCATCTCAAGCTGATGCTCATTGTCCACAAAGCTCTCAATAGCAAGGCTCCCCACTATACATGCTATATATCTGAACTTCTTCAAGTTAACACTCCATCAAGGAATCTTTGATCAAGTTCCATGCTTCTCCTCATTGAACCCAAGGCTTGACACTCATGGGGTGACAGGTCTTTTTCTTCAGCTGCCCCACGCATCTGGCCACACCACTTAATCTTAGAACTTGTCTTTGTACCACAACATTCAAATCTCTTCTCAAAACTTGTCACAGGTTTTCAAGGACTAATTTAGTTGTGTCTGTTTTGGTGTTTTTTTTTTTTTTTTACACTGCACCTTGAACACCCAGCAGGGTGGATATGTTTGAGATTTGAGCGATTGGAAAACAATGGAGGTGGCTGTTGCAGAAACCCAGACGGCATGAGATGAAAGCGTGGACCAGCCTTTCAGTGGTATGTTGGTCAAGATAATTCTGTATCCTTCCGATTTTATGGAGGGCTAGTGACGAGGAACGGCAAATGTTGTTGATTTGATTTTTCATGCAAAGGTCAGTAGTGATGATTGTCCCGAGGTCACGAGCTTTGTTTCCAGTGGTGATCTGCAACTCGCCAATATGTATGCTCTGGATTGCGTTACGGTGTCGATGTTTGGACGTGATATGAAGAGCTTCCGTTTTGTTGTCGTTTAGCTGGAGCATGTTTATAGAAAACCATGATTTTATGTGACTGATGCTAAAGGGGGCAGACCAGACAAGCAAAGTCTCTGGCCACACTTGACGTAAACATTTTTACTTTATCATTTTAGTCAATAGCTTCTGACTTAGTTGTTACATGTGTGTAACATGTTATTTTTGGGAAGTTTAAAGTCAAGTCACATGGCATTTTAATGCAAGACCATGTCAAGTCACAAGTTACACAAGTCAGTGCTGAAAGTAACATGTACAAGTCAAGTCGCAAGTCAAAAAAATAGCGACTCAAGTCCGACTCGAGTCAAAGTCACTTGATTGGAGTCAACAACTCTGGCAGGAGTATATGGCATTAGCATATTTTTTTTTTTAAAGGTATCGAGAGCAAAGGTTTTGGCAGGCTTTGTAGATGATAGGATACAATTTGTAATGAATCCTGCGAGTTATATGTACAGGCAGCCAGTGTAAGGATCTAAAAACTGGTGTGATATCTAGTACCAGCAAGAATCCTTGCAGCCATATTCTGAATTTGTTGGGGGGCGAGATATTGCACACTGTGGAAGACCATGCAGCAGAGCATTACATGAGGCCAAGCGTGAGGTGACGAAAGCTTGAATTGCAGTTGCTGCTGCTTCATGAGGTGCTTTTTGTTTAGTTTTATGTTGTACAGCTGATGATACGCAGCCTTGCAAACCGAGGTGATGAGTTGAAGATGATACCGAGGTTGCGAACATGATCCTTGGGCAGGAAAGTACAGTTAGGTAAATCAATGCTTGGTTGATGAATCTTAAAATAAGCAAAAATTCAGTCTTATCATTGTTCAGCTTGAGTCTGTTTAGCACCATCCATTCTTGAATCTTAGCAACACACTCTCCAACTCCCAAACAGGGAACGGTAGAATTAGATGAATTTAATAAAGGTAACAAAGTTCATATCGTGTTGCCAAGTCTCCCAATGATGAAGGATGGTAAACAAAATGGGCCCAGCACGGAACCTTGGGGAACACCACAGGAGAGGTTGAATGGTGATGGGAGCAAATCATTCACACGTATTGCTGCATCCTATCAGTGAGGTAGGATGGAAACCAATTTAGTGTGCCTGATGTTGATCCAAGTCTGTCTGACATTCGTTGAAGCAAGAAGGTATGATTCACTGCATCATCAAAAGTGCCCGTCTAAACCATGGGCTGAATGAGCTGATTCCTCATTCAGCCCATGGTATAGACGGGCGCTTTTGTTATTGACTTGTTATTGACTAATTTTTGTACATGAAGTGAATGCGTTGTTTTCAAAGTATATAATTTGCGGCAGTAAACAGCCAATTTTCTGCTTCATAATTTAGTATTCTCACCTTGGTTAGAACAGCCAGGTTTTGTGTAAAGCAACCAACTTGAAGCTGAAAAACAAAGTTTATATGTCATTGAAGAAGAAGCTAATGGAGGTGACAACAGTGACTCTAATGGTGGTCCAGAACAGGGTGCCTCAAGATCTTTTCAAATATAAACACAAACAATTTTGAAACAATAAACAAAATACAATGGTTATTTGTACATGTATATGGAATATAAAACCCATGCACTTGATGTTGATTCATTAAAGTGACATTTTTGCAAATATTACCTCCCTGCAGCCGATTTCACGAAACTTTATGCAACTGCGTGAGTCCATTTGCGCAACGTTTATGGCGCAAGTTGCTCTAAAATGTTGCACAAGTGGACTTACGCAGTTGCGTAAAGTTTTGTGAAATCGGCTGCTGGTCAAAGACATGATGTTATTAAAATTTGGGATGTGGCTGTTCAGCATGAAGTGTTTTGGTAATGCAACGTTGGCGAAAGAGGCTGTTTACAAGTAATTACAATGAATGAAAGCTTAAATTTGTGTTTCCTGATTAAATGTTTACACATTTACTTTGTTTCCATTTTTTTTTTTTTTTTGGGGGGGGGACACATATCAAAATATCATGTAACAAAACTGGACTGCTTTGACAGTACAATGTACATGTGTATATTGTTATACATGCACATGTCATTGACAGTATGAAATAATCAGTCTCTTACTGCCAAGGTTGAGAAGCATTCATCCAGCCTTTGTTGGCAACATGACTTCTCCTGTTGTGTTGGCATCTCCCTACAGTTGGTACAAACACACCAGCTTGGCAAGAGCTTTGCGGAGGTGGATGATGTGGACTTGGAGGTGCCGGGTTTGATGAGGTCTCCAAGATGTTTACGCCAAGTCCTGGCATCTGCTCACATAGTACCTTCAACAAGAAATTGATAACCATTGATATAACTTATTAGTTCTTGACAATTTTATTTGTTATTGTTTGAAAGGTCACACTTCTTTGAAAGAATTCGGGTTGACTTGGGTACGAGTTGACTTGGGTACAATATTTTGGGTAAACTGTTAAAAACATACAAAAAAACATTTAATAAATCTGTACTTTTTTTTAAATGTACTTTTTTACAAAAGCCCTTCCCTTCCCAGCCAGATAAACAACTCTTTTAACTCTGCCAAGTCATTAGGATGCTGGACACTCGATTCAAATCCCCACCCCCATCTATGCACCGAGTGAATAGATATACAAAATTACATGTAAACTTGTCGTAGTACATGTACATACTCTCACAACTCACACATGCCAAACTATTGGTTTGACCAGTCTACCTCCATGGTTTGACAGTGCTGCGGCTGTCATGGCTGTGAATTTGCGTGTCATGTCCACAATAATAACTTACTAACATTGCATTGGGTATAAACAAGTCACGGTCCGTTCTCTCTCTCTCGGCTAGTCCATGTTCCATTACATTATTCTTGCCCTGGTTGGCGAGGTGCCTGTTTCTTCATTTTGGACGTTGCTTTAATCATCTGTTTGCGTAGAGCAAGTCGCTGAATCTGTGTGTTTTTCGGCGATCCATTTTGACAGCAAATGGTGTGTTTACATTTCACACAACGTCGCGAGGTAGAGAACGGTATGTTACAATGTACCTCAAGTTCATCTGGTAGGTTTACCAGGCCATCGGCTATGGCGCCAGTCTAACTGTGTTCATCGCGCATAAACGGACGATCGTTTTGACGGCTTAAAAAACGTATCATTTCGCGGGACATGTTTCAGGGTCAGAGGTCAGTGTTTGTTTTTTTAGTTACCATTCACTAATTATAACACATTAAATGTGTTTTATTGCAAGAACAACTCTTAATAAGTATAAGGAACACCCTCAAACGTGAGATTTCGTGAAATCTGAAGGCAACGTTTGTGTTCCTTTAAGAGTCATGCGAATTAATGACCTAGCTGAGATTCCAACACTGCTCTTTTGGATGCAGTTTTTTATCGTAAAATGGTATATTGAGTGCATAGGGATCTTCAAATCTTAGTATCAAATTCACTTGAGTTGTCACAAGTGAATGTACAATTAAAAGATTATTTTTCAGTGAAGACTTTCATTCAATTCAGTTGACCAATACTTTGAAGCCGTCACAATCTTATGTACAATCACAATATAATTATTAGTTGAGGACTTCCAACCAGTTCAGTGGCTAAACATTATTCAGCCATCAAAGTTAATACTACCTTTGAGGGCGCTGTTCAAGATGGTGTGGTGTTTTTCTGAGCTGCCGATTCTGCTGGTTGAAAATTGCTGAAAAGAAGAGGAACTATTACGGTTTGTTGGGAGTAATTAAGGCCTTGCTTGTATTTGACCCCATACCTATCATTCACTATGAAGACAAATACCAAACAGAAGTCTGTATCTGAAAATGAGAGTGTAAAAAAATTACATGGGACCCGCGGAAAATCCAAAGATGGCGGCGTCCAGCCCACAGCTGTAAACAACACGGCGGCAGGCGTAACATCCAAAGGTGCATCTAGTGCACAAACCACTGAATGCATGGTGTGTTCTGAAGAAGTATCAGACTGTGACAGGGCGATAAGTTGTCAGAAGTGCATGAAATGGATACACCAGGCATGTGCTAATATAAGCAACCAAGAATATAAAGTACTTGAGAAAGCGGGTCAGAACTTGATGTGGTTCTGTAACATGTGTACAGGAGAAGTTGCGAAAATGCTGCAGGGACAAGGTACAAAACCAGATGGGATAGAAAGAACAAACCAAGCCTACGACGACAAACTCACGGAGGTGACTCGCAAACTAGATAAAGTTTCTGAAACCATGCTAAAAATGGTAGAAGTACTAGCCAAGAAGGAGGAAAACTTAGACATTGTAATTGAAGAAAAAGTCGGCAACTACATGGATGAGAGGAAGGAAAAAGAGAAGAGAGAGTTCAATCTTATTTTCCATAACATCGCAGAAGCAGAGAGTGAAAATGTTGAAGACAAGAAAATGCATGACATTCATGAAGTAAAAGAAGTACTTAACTACCTACAGGTTGACGAAAAAGTGCAAGTAGATCAACCGGTGAGACTAGGCCGAAGAGACGCAGAGTCAAGTAAACCAAGACTTTTGAGAGTAACAATAGACAGTACATCAGTAAAACAGAATACACTAGCCAAAGCAAAGCAACTGAAGGGGCATGAGATGTTTGGAAGAATATACATCACTCCAGACCTGACACCAAAAGAAAGGGAGGTGAACAGGAAGCTGCGAGAGGAGCTAAGAACCAGGCGTTCTATGGGAGAAGAGAGCCTTATAATTAGAGGTGGAAAGGTGGTCAAAGGCATAAGGAGACCAAACTCCAATTTTCGAGCCCATGACAGAGAATGCACTGCGTCAGGAGAAACAGGAACCAAGTAAAGGTTTCACAGATGCACATGTAAATAGAAGCACACGCACCTACACAGCTGCACCCTACACAGAGCACAGTGACCCAGAGTCAAAAAACTGTACAGAAGCACGGTTCTTCATGAACTGCTACTACACTAATGCTAATAGTTTGCTAAACAAGTTCAATGAGCTACAAGCGGTAGTTGACATTTGGAAACCAAAAATTATTGGCATTTCCGAATCATGGTGCAACGAGAGTGTACTGGATAGCGAAATCACACTTGATGGGTATACACTGTTTAGAGAGGACAAGAAATCTGCAATAGGTGGAGGAGTATTACTGTATATTCACAATGAGCTAAAAGCAGTGAGATGTAATGAACTAATTAACCCTACATTGGAAAGTTCTATCTGGTGCCAAGTAAAACTGAACAGGAAAGACACACTGTTAGTTGGGGTCTGCTATAGAAGTCCCAGCAGTACAGACATTAACAATGATGCGCGAATGGAACAACTGATGTTGACCGATACCATAAAAGTCTCGCATGTCCTGATAATGGGGGATTTCAATTTTAAAGAAATTGACTGGGATAACCAAAGTGTCAACGCCAGCGACAATCACCCAGCCACCAAATTTTTTGACATTTTCCAAGATCTGTACCTCGTTCAACATGTGAGAATGCCTACCCGTCACAGAGAGGGACAACGATCGTCATTATTGGATTTGGTCTTTACGAATGAACAATTCATGGTCGAGAATCTGAAAGAGCTAGCTCCACTGGGTAAAAGTGATCACGTAGGTCTTGTTTGGACTTATGTTTGCAACTCTGGCATCACATCGACAGACAGGAACCTTCCGAGGCGTAACTTTAATAAGACCAACTACAACCAAATGAAGAATCATTTTAGAAGTATCGATTGGGAAGATGAGATGGAAGACTTAACATGTGAAGAAGCATGGCAATTATTGAAAGACAACTACGATCAAGCAGTAAAGGATAGCGTTCCACTTCAGAAAGATAAGAAGTATAAACCTCAATGGTTGAAATCAAGCGTCAAGAAATCTATCAAGAAGAAATATGCACTGTACCAGAAATACAGAAGGACTGAAAACTGTCGTGACTATGTTGAGTACAAAAAGCAAAACAACAAGACAAGGAAGTTAGTGAGAAAGGCACAAGCTGAATTCGAGCATAAATTGATGAAACAGTTTAAGCAGAAACCCAAGGCATTTTACAGCTACATTAGGAACAAGCAAAAAGTTAGAGTGGGAGTATCACAACTCGAGAAACCGAACGGAGACTTAACTGATACAGACCAGGATGCAGCAGAAATTCTAAGTGAGTTCTTCCATTCTGTCTACACCAATGAACCGGATGGAGGATTGCCACAGATGGATCAGCAAGTTGGGATTAACTGCTTCCTAAGTGACATTGTTTTAACAGAGGATGAAGTTAAGAAGAGGCTCGACGCCTTAAACCCAGACAAATGCCCAGGACCTGACAACATTCACCCCCAGATACTAAAGGAGTGCAGCCAAGAACTAGCAAGGCCTTTCTTCCTGCTATTTAGGAAATCTCTTGAAAGCGGTGAACTACCGATTGACTGGAAGATAGCAAGAGTAACCCCGATCTTCAAGAAGGGCTCTAAAACCAAGGCTGGCAATTATAGACCTGTTAGTCTCACCTGCATTCCCTGTAAGATTTTGGAAACTATAATACGTGAAAGAATGTTAGAGCACGCAAAGAATCAAAATATTTTTGAAGAGTGCCAGCATGGTTTTATGCAAGGCAAGTCATGCCTTACCAATCTACTGGAGACTTTTGAAGACATCACAAACAGTCTGGACGAAGGCGAGGCTGTTGACATTATATTCCTGGATTACCAGAAGGCGTTTGATTCGGTCCCACATAAAAGGCTGTTAGAAAAACTACGAGCATATGGTTATGATGGAAAAGTTTCCAATTGGATCAAATCCTTCTTGACCGGGAGAACTCAAAAAGTGTCTGTAGGAGGAGCGTCGTCAAACTCAACTGATGTAATGAGCGGCGTCCCCCAGGGGTCGGTACTGGGACCCATCTTATTCATTTTGTACGTCAACGACCTACCAGACCACGTGATAGTAACATCAAAATGTTTGCCGATGATACCAAATTATACAGCACTGTAAATAAAGTAGAAGATGCAGCAAAGATTCAGTGCGACTTAGACAACCTCCAGAAATGGTCAGAAAAATGGCTGCTCCGTTTTAATGCTGATAAATGCAAATCTATGCATATTGGATCAGGCAATCCACACTGCAACTATCACATGGGCGAGACAACCTTGGGCACAACTGACATAGAGAAAGACCTTGGAGTGTTTATATCCAATGACTTCAAGCAGAGCACACAATGTACGAAAGCTGCACTAAAGGGTATGAACAGTCTTTGAGTCGTGAGAAGATCCTTTAAGTACATAGATGTCGACAGCTTTTCAATTCTGTACAAGACCTACATAAGGCCACATTTGGAGTATTGTGTTCAAGCCTGGAACCCTGGATTAAAGAAAGACAAGCTAGTTTTAGAAAAGGTACAGAGGAGAGCTACCAAGTTGGTGCCACAGTTGAAAAGCCTCCCTTACACAGAAAGGCTTCAAGCCCTGAACTTATACACACTAGAACAAAGACGACTAAGAGGTGACCTTATTGAAACATTTAAGCTGCTCATAGGACTGGAGAAAGTCGACTGCAAGAAATTCTTTAATACAGCTAGAAACACCAGTACGAGAGGCCACTCTCTTAAATTGTACAAGCCGACTCTCAACAAAAACATTGCGTGCAGAAGGAACTTCTTTTCACAGCGAATAATTAATGATTGGAACAGTCTCCCACACAAAGTAGTAAATGCCAAAACAGTGTCAACATTCAAGAAAGAGCTCGATGCCTATTGGAAGGAATCAATGATAGGATATGGGGTCACAAAGGCATAAGCCTAAACAATTTCTCCCATCAATCGTAAGTAAGTAAGTAAGTAATCTTGGTTCACCACGTTGAGTGCTGGTTCATCAGTCTGGCCTTTATGTGTAGGTGAGGGTAGTCAATGTCTTCACTTGCCACGCCTTTGGCTTCTATGAGTCTTCAATCAGTTTGGACTTTGGAAATTGGCCTTTTCGTGACAGATCAACATATAGACCAAAACTCGGTAGTAAAATACCTCTTAGCCCAGAACTCGGAACTATCTATATAATTAAAACAATCAAGGAATCTCGGAATAATATACAATGTATTGCTCAAACAACCTTCGTAGATCAATACTTAACAAAATCGGGTAAGACGTACAGTAGTCATCATTTTGAAACACGTCAAAGTATCTGTGATCATCTGTGGCATACTTCAGTCATATTTACAAGCCTCTTCTACATGATGTAACAAATCTTCCATTTAAATCAAACAATCTGCTGTTCGTCTGTAGACATTAAGTACAATCAATGATTCTTGTATTTTATTCAAAACTGTGTAACTTCTGTTTCAACAAATCTTCTATTTAAATTAAACAATCAGCTATTCGTCGTAAGCTGTGTTGAGTACAATCAATGACTCCCATCTCAATTCAAAACTGTGAAACTTAGGATTAAAGAAATATAACTTGAATAGGATTGCTACATCATAGTGTGTTTTAGACAGCGACAGCACTGGAAAAACTTCTCAAAATAAACAATTACGAATAAGTAATGCCTTCAACACTATATAAAATTACAAATAATAATGTCTTCAACACTATAGACAATTGCAGTTAGTAATGTCTTCACATTGCCGCTGCCAAAATGATGTCTGCTATAGCAATATGCTACATCTGATGACAATATTATAAAGGCACGATCAATCTCACATCTTGCCTAATTAACTTAATCTTGATTCAAAAATCATTCAATCTCCCTCTCTCTCTATACTAGAACTTAATTTACTAGTGCATGACTGTTGTCAACGCAAGACCCTAAAGTAACTATTGTGAATTTGAAACTTCCCTTTATAATGCAAAGTGATTCTTTCTCAAGCTGACAGGCTTCATACATCAAAACTGCATGAAATACAAACAGATTTTCATATTGTTATGACATACATGTACATGTAGGTTACATACTACAGTGTAGTGTACATGTACATGTACATGTACCTTATCAAATTCATTAGTATGAAAAACACAGTCTTGTTACGGTGATATCATCAGGTGTCGAAATATGGTAGTTCAAAGGTTTAACTGGTAAATCATGAATCAAGAAGTAAATGGCCGACTTTCAAATTGTTTTTATTTATAGACTTCTTTGGCATTGGAGAGTAGCCTTGGGTGCCATGTTGACCTTTACTTCAAGGACATCCAGATATGGGGCCATATTTTAAACAGCACACAGTAGATTTTAAAACTTTTTTCAGTTATTGACTTCTTGGGCATTGGAGATTTGCCTTGGGTAGCTGTGACCCTTTACTTGAGAGTCAACCAGAAGTGGGACCATACATTGTATCTCAAGAACTACATGTACACAAACAATTTTAAATTTCTTTCTAGTTATACTGTAGATCCTTTGAACATTGGAGATGGTCAAGAGTCTTCTATTTTTTAAATCAAACCAACTTTAAAGCTTTAAATGAATCACTTAATGTCTAGTTATAGCTGTTTTAGTTAAAGTATTGCATAAAATTAACACTTATTTTAATTCTAATCAACAAGCCCACATTTTATCAAATGGATCTTTGTGAGTTTAGTACGCCAACAACTAGTTCCCGGTTGCACCATTTGTTAGTCAGCTTTCCCATGTTTGTGCCGAGTGTGTTTTTTGGTTGTGGTAAGGTTAGAGGGACACCATCAACTTCACCATCAGATTCAGTTTAACTTACAAAATTGCAGACCACGGGCAGTTCAAGAAAATACATACAAAGGGTCAAAGAAAACATTGTGATTAATGTTGCCATTGTTGTAAGAATGCAAATTAAATTGTGTATGTACATATGTAAAATATGTTTGAATGTAATCTATATGTTAATCTACAGAGCAAAATGGTGGCTGTTGGGGGAGAATGGAAGCAAATGTCAGAGGATGAGAAATCAGTAAGTATACAAATCATTCCATATTGTTATAAGGCAATGGACAGTATTGGTAATTACTCAAAATAATTGTTAGCATAAAAACTTACTTGGTAACAAGCAATGGAGAGCTGTTAATAGTATAAACAATTGTGAGAAACGGCTCCCTCTGAAGTAATGAGTTTTTGAGAAGTAAGTAATTTTCAACAAATTTGATTTCAAGACCTCAGAATTAGATTTTGAGGTCTCGAAATCAAGCATCTGAAACCAAAGAACTGTGTGCGACAAGGGTGTTTTTTCTTACATTATTATCTTGCAACTTTGAGGACCAATTGAGTTCTAATTTTCACAGGTTTGTTATTTTGTGCATATGTGGAGATTCACCAAATGAGAAGACTGGTCTTTGACAATTACCAAATGTGTCCAGGGGTCGCTTTCACAAAGAGTTAAGATTGATCTTAACTGTGTATCAATCTTAATTGCAAAGCAAAATGTGATGTCACAATAAAAATCACTGTGGAAAACAACTCGTCTTAAGTTAAGATGAATCTTACTGCTTTGTGAAACCGACCCCAGTGTCTTTAAGTCGTAAGTAATGGGGGCAGGCTTTATACCTGTTGCTTGATAAGCTGATAAGGGTCTCACAATGAAAGAGTGCTCTGATTTGGCGAAGGAATTCCTTTGACTTACAACTTCACCCAGTCCTAGGGCGAAGGCTTCCTCAGGATTCTCAACACCTTGACTTGCTAGCCAAGGTAGGTGATTGTAAGCGAGGGTGGTCGGTGTAAAATCTCTCTCCAGCCCCATCATTGCGTTCCAGGCACTACGCTGGTCCCCGCCTGTCGGGCAGGTGGGACCAGGGTAAGAAGCTCCACCTCCACTGCCCCACAGAGTGAAGGAATCCCAGTCAACCTCATTCACTGATTGCTGTTCAGTTTCCTCTTTTGATGATTCTTCAACGAGACTGAAGATCAAGAAGAAGAAGGAAAAGGATGCCATATCCCCGGCAGCCATTATGAAGGCATTTGATTCCATAATGACCTCATTGGCAGCCATCCCCAACAGCGATGGAGGGCGACACCCACCTCACAGCGAGCTCCCCCACCATACAACTTCCCAGACCCAGACCCAGACCCAGGATTGATTGTTCAGGGGCTAATCAAAGCAGCTCCAGTCAAACTCGTCTGAGAAAATCCATATTGGGTCGAGGTGCCTCGCACTCCGGGGCGTGACTGTCAACCACAAGGTTCACCTGCAGCCAACTAACTGCACCCCTCAACAACCTTTGAGGCAATTGACGGGGAGGACCCCATTGAGGAGCCCGAAGGGGAATGGAACTCATGTGGGTCACGCGCACGCTCTGATGAAGAACAGCCCGCAGACCCAAGCAGTTTCTCATCATTCGAAACTCAGCCTTGGTTGGTACGTGACATGGTACATGTCCTCAAGCTACCGACCGATGATATCCCAGAGGATTCATCGGGGCGTCGCTCCTTTAAGACCAGTGTAGGAGGGGAGGAAACACATCGTGCATGGTTATCAACCCTCCCATTGGACCGCCTTTGTGTGGATCGCATCAAGAGCACAGCCTCTCTGAAGAAACGGATCCTGCACTCGAGAAGATCAGAGAATTATTTTCAGTACCCACAAAAGGACTTTGAAACCCCTTTTGTAAATCTACGCCCATATGTTAAACTACTAATCAATTTTGTCTAAACCAGCTATTATAAAAGCTGGTTTATGCGCAGACGCACGATGGTAGAGAGGGCGTAAAATTAAAGCATGCCGCGTTAACTTTGAGTTTAAGTGGTATTTGGTCAAAATAAAGCTTTTGTCACTAAAATATGTGTTTTGATGAGTGGAATAGGAATAAACAGTTAACTAAGGTTTACAAAAACTAGTTTCCATTTTATTAACAAATTTAAAAGTAGGCCCGACCCGAGAAGGCGCTGTTCATGACATTAGTCGAGGCGCGTTGTTTGAAGAGAAAATATGTAGTCTGGCCCCGAACACTATGCCTGGATACGCCTTATTATTATTAAAACCAACAACAAATAAAACAAAACAAAACAAAACAAAGAAAAACACAGCAAAATTAGTCCTTGAAAACCTGTGACATAAGATAAGTTTTGCGGGCCTAGCACCGACCCCTGTGGCACAGAGTAGTTCCAAACAACAGGGTCTGATATCGCGGTACCAATACATACATGCTGAGTTCTATTGAAGAGATACGATTTGCACCAAGCTAGGGCTGTGTCCTCTATGCCAAGGTGATTCTGGAGCCGAGAGAGAAGGATGTAGTGATCAACAGTGTCAAAAGCAGCACTCAAGTCTAGCAGGACTAGTGCTGTTAGGTTACCATTATCCATTACAGAAAGAATATCGTTGCTCACACGGACTAGTAAGACAAGATAAGATAAGATAAGAACTTTATTATACCACACTGGGGAAATTAAAACTGGCCATGATTCAAACAGTAAAGACAAAAACACTAAAAATTATTTAACAACAAACAGATAGATAAAAATATTAATTAAGAATATCAGGTATAAAAATATGTATCTAGCATGGATTAAAAATTATGCACAGCAATATTTATAAACGTGGTAAAATGTACACAAGAGAGGTCCTTAAAACCGACAACGCATAAAACACAGCAGACTTACATAAGGGCCATTGTAAAAACGGATTGCAGTAGGGACAAAGGAGTTGTTGTAGCGTTGTGTCCTAATTCTACGTTGTAAAAGGCGGTCCTCCCGCCAATGACTTAATAAAAACTTAGGGTAAATGGGATGGGATGGGTCAGACAGGATCATGTTTACTTTAATGCATACTTGGTCATGGTAGAGTGCCTCTGGGCTTTGTAGTTCGGCTCTGATTATTTTTCTAGCTCGCTTAACTACTCTTAAAATAGATTGTTTGCCCGAGATAGCATGTTTCCATAAACACAAATAAGGCTAAAAGATAAAACACTTTTTAAAATAGTGCAGTAAAACAGTTCTAAAACAGTGTTATCTACGCCAAAGGAGTAAAGCTTTCTGAGAAAATACAAACGTTGATGTAGTTTACTAGTTGTACAACTTGTGTTTTTATCAAATTTTAATTTATCGTCTATAACAGTTCCAAGGTACTTATACTCTGATACTATTTCAATAGTGCAGCTTCTGTCCCATGGAAAGGCTTGTATGGTGACTGGAACACGTCGGAGAGGTTGAAAGCATGAATGTGATCAGAAATGCGTGATGAGACTTCTCGTTCGATGACTTTTCCAAGATATTTAAGTTTGCAACTGGTCTGTAGATTTTGAATACCTCCTTGTCAAGGTTTGGTTTTTTGATGAGCGGCCTGATGTAGGAAACTTTGAGGCTATCGGGGAAACAACCGGAACTGAGAGATTTGTTGACAAGCTTAGTGATGTAGGGTACAAACATATCAATATTTTGCTTCATTATGGATGTTGACACTGGATCCAGCTTGCATGATTTAGAAGGAGATTTCATAATAACCCTTTGAATCTCAGCAACAGTGGCAGGCTCAAACACAGATAGTCTACACTCTGGTTGAAGTTGTGGCAATGTCTGCGGCACGTTGTAAGGGACTGATGAAAATGATGAGCGGTTGTCTGAAATCTTGGTGACAAAGAATTTCTAGAATTCATTTGCCAGGTCAGGATCATTGTAAGTGGATAGAAGGACAGGGGTTTTGGGTTTGAGCAACAACTTACCAATTATCTTGAAGAGCTTCTTTTGATCTCCTGAGGAATCTTGTACTTGAGATGAATAATGGGTGATCTTTGCCTGGTTGATCAAATTCCTGACTACTTTACATTAGTTGTGATATTCTCGTCGTTGTATTTCCAGTTTGCCATTTTTTTAACCACCATTTCCGCTCCAGTTGACGACGGATCTTTTTTGCTGGACGAATGTCATCATTAAACCTGGAGACTTCAGTTCGGACCTTGACTGATCTCGTTTTCCCAGGTGCGAACTTATCCAAGATGTCACTGACAGTACTCTCATATTGGCTGGTATAGGAATCCAAGCAGTCATGATCGACTTTTAGCTTTGCCAAATGAGTTTCTATGTCACGGAACACTTCAGGAGAATTCACATGTTTCCACTGTCGGCTCTTTACAGTAACGGTTGGGACTTTTGGCTTGCACAGACTCAAGTTACACATGACTGCATAATGGTCTGATAATCCAGGTAGAATAACAAAGTTTGAGACAATAGGTGGGGTGATGTCACGAGTTATGACAAGGTCCAGGCAATGACCGAGACGATGAGTCGGCTCCTTGATATGCTGGGTAAGACCGAAAGCCTGAAGTAGATGCTTAAAAACTGGTTTGTATTGTTGTTGTGGATGTCATCAACATGAATGTTAAAATCACCGGTGATGATGATTTCTGATGGATGAAGGAGATATTCCAAAATCAGATTCTCAAACTAAAGTAAACTTGAGAAAGTCACATGTTGGCCATTTGAATCTCTTTCAGGTCTGTACACAATGACAGGGCGAACAGACTTAGAGTTTACGGAAGCCTCAGCATGAAAAGATTCAAAAATTGTGTATTGGACGTCATTACTTTTCACAGAGACAGATAAAGTAGATCTGTACAGGATTGCAACTCCTCCACCGGTCTTGTGGGGTCTTGGGATGTGATGAAAGTAGTAGCCAGCAGGGGTACACTGACGAGTTGTTTTAAGTTGTCATCTGGTCTCAGCCATGTCAATATCTTTTTGCAGAACAAAATCAGCAAAATCGCATACTTGTTACAGATGGACTGTGTGTTCAAAACACAAAGGCTGAGTTGAGATTTGGCTGGCATCACTGGTGCTGGAACAGATGGGAGTAACTTCGGGTATAGGGGGTTTATGAACAGTTCTACGGCGACCAGCTTTTTTACCACGATGTGAAGGTTGGTAAACAGTGCTGGGATTTACAAAAAGGCCAAGGTTCTGCAATGTTAATATACAGGAAGGCAGCAGAGTTGTAGCACGTGTGGATGGGGCATAACGGAGACTCAGAGACGCTTGTTTCTTGAGTAGGAATTTGCAGAGTTCTGCTGAGTTTGAGTTATTTTCAGCTTCAGGGCCGGGATTTACAGCAATGTCACCAAAGATCACAATTTCCAAATGAAAAGTGGCTGGGGAGTTGTCATAGTAAGAAAGAGGGCATTTCAGATATCTTTGATGGTGGATGAGTCCTAGCTGTGTCTTTGGTAGAAAGCAAGCACTAAGCACAATTGATGCTAATGGAACAAAGCTGACCAAAGATGAGTCAGTACAATGGTCTAGCAAGCAGGGAGAGAATCAAAATGATACTTACCTCCATTGTCCCCAGATGGGCGAACAATGTCCATGGACTAGGTGGATGACTTCACAGGCAACCACCAAAGAGTGTGTTGTGATTCAGGAATATTATTGTAACTTTTAGAATGCACAGAACATTTGTTGTAAGATGACTAGAAATGACACGTTACATGGCCCTGAACAAAGAGAAATTGGCCGGTAGTTAGCAATATGAGATTTATAACCGATGAAATTCCATCTGGACCAGGAGGTTTGGATGAGTTAAGCTTTTGCACCGCCTGTAACACCTCATCTTGCCTGATTTGTATAGTTTGAAGAGGGCAGACACCAGGGTGGCCATTGCATTAGGCAGGGACACCTGGGAGATAAAAGGCTGAATTCTGTACAGTTCTTATTGTCTTTGCGAGCAACTGCTTGTTGATAGTTTTTTTTCTTTCTACGAGACAAAGCAATAATTTCCTGGGGTATCCAGGGTGAACGACGATGACCTCTTGAAATGGCCGCAGGAATCACATCCTTGACCGTAGCTTGTATGAGAAGTGTAAAGTTGTCCCAAGTATCTTCTATGTTGGATTCATCGTAGAACAGGTCCCAGGGGATGCACTCTAGAGTCCGCTTGAAATCTACAGAATCAGCTTTGTGGAACTGTAAAAATGTTCTAGAATGTTGTTGATTAGGCATATAGAGAGGTTAAGTTGAAAATAAACAGAATCGTGATCACTAGTCCCCAGACCAGCACCTCTGCTTATGTCGCTGACCAAGTTAGAGTTGTTACAAAAAATGAGATCCAACATGGAGTCCTGACCGTTGTTGTTACGCCGAGGTGGAAAAGTCACTAACTGCGACATGTTGAGCAGTTCAGTTAAGCTGATACTGTCGGTTGCACATTTGTTCAAAGTAGGAGGAAATTCCGGGTCGATGGTGAGCGGCAAGTTTAAGTTGCAGTCTCCGGTGAGAACGATGGATTTGAATTGGTTACAGTGTGGCAAAATGCGATCAAAAGAGAAGGCAAGAGCATCAGCAAAACGAGAGTTTGATGACGGCAATCTATAACATGTACCAAACAGAAGTTAACCTTTGTTGTCAGGCAGTAAAAGTTGTAACCAGAGTACATGTAGCTCACATTGTTTAAAATCTTTACGAAGTTCTGGAGGTTCAAAATCTGCCCGACAAACTGGCTGAAGAACAGATTTGCAAGCAAATAGAACTCCTCCACCGTTACGGTTTCTGTCTCTTCGAAATATTTGGAAGAAGGGGTCGAGTCATTCGCCATCCAACATTGTGTCATTTAATAACCAGGTTTCTGTAACAGCAATTATGTCCAAGTTGTCTGTGGTACACAATACCTGCAAATCATGGAGTTTACATGTGTATCTTTAGCCCGACTGATCTGGCAGCTTCTGAGACCTCTAGTATGCGCCCTCCAGGGCATACATTTCAAACATGTGAAATTTCTTGTTGTGGGTATAAATTGATCTACATTGTACATGTAGTGAAACTGGCCCAACATAAAGCGTATTTCACAGCTTAGCATGGATATCTTTTCTTGTGCCCGGGGAAACTCATCATACGTAGCCTTTGCTTCGAAGCCTGCACAGATATTTCAGCACCTGCACAGGAAGCGGAGAATGGTGAGTGTATGCACAGAGTTTAGTTGGAAGCAGAGCCATCAAGCAGGCCTGTGTTCTAAAGTGGGTTTATAGTTTGCTTCACTAATTTGTGAAATTGCTTGAGGGGAAGTTTAACTTGACATTGCAGAAATCTTGCATATTGAATTGATATGTCTCCTTAGAGCACCACGTATCGGCAGGAGTAGGAAAGGCATATATTCACTTAAAAAATTATGAGATTTAAATACAATTTATGTTTTTAAACATGTATTATTTCACGACTAAATGATCAATCCACCCTAATGTCTAGCTGGCAAATTGTGCCGTGAAGCGCAATCACGGCTATGTGAATACTGGCTCCCTTTTAAGGCCCTCACAAAAATGTGTTTTTCATATACTAGTAAATTTGATAAGGTACATGATGGTTAGAGGATGCAACTTATCCCAATCCAATGCCTTCAAACCAAAACCCTTTATCCTCTCTCCGTTTCTGATGTTGGCATCCATGTATTTGTTTTTTAACCAAGTTCTGGACCTATTACTTGTACATACTCCATTGGATTTGTACACATACTGTACATGTAGGCCTACATTGGATTCCTACGGTGGTTCAGGGTTTTCGTTTAAACGAATGTACAATCTGATAGGGTTTTTGTAAAAGGCATTGGATTGAGGTAGTGGGACCTTATTTCAAATACTACACAACTGATTTTCAAGTTTGTTTCAGTTATTGACTCCTTTGACATTGGACATTCGCACAGGCTAGCCGTGAATCCATGTTGACCTTTACTTTCGGGTCAACCGGAAGTAGGACCATACATGTATCTTAAGAACTAGGGCCTATACAACCGATTTTCAAATTTTTTTTCAGTTATAGACTCCTTAGGCATTAAAAATAAACTTTGAAAAACCTTGACCCCAAGTTGACTTCTACTTCCGGGTCAACCGGAAGTGGGACCATATCTCAAGAACTATACACAACCGATTTTCAAACTTTGTTTCCAGTTACAGACTCATTGGTAATTTTAGCACAATCCGAACAAAAGAACACGGAACAGCTTGTGTTTGGTCACAAACACCTAATGTCTAGTTATTATTAGAACTGTTTGTTTATTTACTTGACCTTTGACCTTAACATAAATCATGGAGCACCTGATGTATCCTGATGCATGATCTCTACACAGCAGCTTGGATGTATAGTGCATTTTGAGAAATATTTCATTTCGAAAGTTATTCGGTTATGGAAAATTATATATCTTTTTATCCTCAAGAATTTCTTAAAACGTAAGCCTAGCTTGACTCGGGATTGCAAGCGTACCTTTTAAAATTACAGCGTAACTTGGAATGTACATGTATAAGCGTAACTGCGTAGCTGTGAGTGTAGCTATATCTTTTGGAAGGTAAGCATATCTTGGAACGTAAACATAACTTGACTCTGGTTTGAAAGCGTACATGTACCTGTTGATATCATAGCGTAACTTGAAGGAACATAAGTGTATCTTGGAACGTAAGCGTAGCTTAGTAGCTACGTACATGTATAGCTTGGAACGTACATGTAACCATATAATATATTTTGGAACGTAGTCATAACCATATCTTTTGGAACAACTCATGGGAAATTGCGAAATTTGATTGCTTAGTCGAGTCGCAACTACTGCTATTCAACTCACTTGGTTAATTGTGCGGCTTAGACCAGACTAAACATACTATAAAAGTAGGCGTGATCAAATTCCTGCTTGGTTAACCACTTTTGTCGCTCACGACTATTTACAAATTTTTACAAAACACAACCAGACATCAGTGACACAATCTTTAAATAATTTCAGCACGAGTTTAACTTTATTGCGCCTTCGGCAAACAATATGTCACAATGCATCTTGGGCAATGGGACTTTCGCGACTAGTATAGAAGAAAAAAAAAAACCACTTCATTCACAGAATTAAAAAATAATATTTTGTTTGACAAAACAATTATGCTTTGAGGGAATTTTGTTTTATTATTACTTTTGTTTCATACTTTTATAAAATATTCTCATTCACCTGTACGATCAAGGGCTCTGTATTTTGTTTCGCTTATTTTTGGCGAGCTGCTTTAGCAGAATGCGAGCCTATGTAATACCGTCCTTCCGTCCGGCCGTCCGTGCTCAGTGGAAATGTTAAAGTTTTTGGTTTAAGTTTCAGTCTTTGAGTTGAGTTGTTTTTGGTATGTACATGTACAAGCCCAAGTGAGATTGTTATATATACTTTCCAGTAATTTTTAGCCATGTTTTCCGATAATGTTGAAGTTTTGGAATACAAAATGTTAAAGTTTTTTTCAGGCTCAAACATTGACATCTGGATTTTAAACAACCAAACTCAAACTTAAATCTTAAAGTTTTGAAATAATTTGTTTAAACAAAAATCAATCTCTATGTCATTGGTTTCAGTTGAATGAGCTGAAACAATAATAATAATAGTAACAAGTTCTTATATAGTGCATTTCACAATAACCGTATCAATGCTCTTTACATTAGTGCCCTGGTCATAGGGCCAAAAACATCCCTGTAATGTTTCTCAGCTCCCGTGGAAGTATACAGCCCTGAGCTGCCTGTAAGGTGCGTGTGGCTTTTTCATACACAATATCAACCTCTACCCTCGCAGGTATCGGGCCATTTATACCCCTGAGTGAAGAGGAGCAATTATAGTAAAGTATCTTGCTCAAGGACACAAGTGTCACGACCGGGATTCGAACCCACACTCCGGCGAATCAGCACCAGAACTTGAGTTCGAATAAAAAACCTTAAATGATGTTTTGACTTGAAACTTAAATCAAATAATGCTTCTTACATATAGATGCATATGAAAAGAACATATTCAAACAGTGCATCACTGGTTCCAGTTGAATGAGCTGAAACAATGAAAATCTTAGGTGGTCATAACTCCTTATTGCCAAGATGTTCTGACTTGAAACTTAAATCAAATATTGCTTCTTACATATATATGCATATGAAAAGAACATATTCAAAGAGTGCATCACTGGTTCCAGTTGAATGAGCTGAAACAATGAAAATCTTAGGTGGTCATAACTCCTTATTGCAATGATGTATTGACTTGAAACTTAAATCAAATATTGCTTTGTACATGTAAATTCACATGAAAAGATGAAACTCAAAGAGTTTATCACTGGTTCAAGTTGAATTAAAGCTAAAACAATAAAACCTTAAATGGTCATAACTCCTTATTGCAATAATGTAAAGATTTAAAACTTAAATCAAATATTGCTGCTTACATGTAGATAATATGAATAGATGAAAATCAAAGAGTCTATCATTGGTTCCAGTTGAATGAGCTAAAACAATGAAACCTTAAATGGCCATTAATACTTGTCAATGTCTCCACCCTTTGACCATCAGTTGATCAATGAATTGGTTTTTCTGTCTGGCGATCAGCAGCTCGCCATGGCAGCTTCGCTGTCTAGTCTTCTTCATGAAACATTTTTTAAGCTACTCACACAATAAAACTGTCAAAACTATAACAAAATGCGGTATTCCTACATTTTGACATCCTTTTTTAATTACCTGAAAACTCCTAACAAAAAGAAATTAGGGGGCCATGAAACAAAACAGAGCATATTAGAACGATGTGATCATAAGAATAAATGGATTCGACACGAGGTGTACCAACTGACAAATCCACGATGACAAACATGTACTTTGATGTCTGGCTCCCTCCCAAGCTCACGGCAAGACCCGCAAGCTGCGAGTTCATAGCGCCCGTAACTACACCTCCAGCCCCCATGAGAACCAGCATGGGCTTACGTTCTGATTGCTCCACGCCATGGGGCCATATGACAAGTTTACGTTACACAAACTCTCTGAATACTAATCTTCCGTTAGGTTTTTGACCATGTACAATTTGTATCCATAATCTGAATACGTAGTCTACATATTTTGTAGCCAAAATAGCCCAATTCAGCCGGTGTGCCCCTTTAACAAAGCTTTTTATACCCAGCGGTGGTCTCTAGTTGGATCACAACTGTTTCCTCCTGTTGACATCATTTTCATTATTTTATGAGCATGTTTAATGCTTGTCCAACAAATGAAATAAACATAAATACATGTATTTTCTTTCCTTTTGGATTTTCTCATTAAGCATAAACATGATAAAGACAGTGCAGTTTTAGTGAATAAACATGGTGTGCAAAGTGCTACATGATGTACAATGTAATTACATGCAGTTAAAATAAAGACCCCTGCTTGGTCTTCAGTATGTAACTTGTGTTCTTCTCTTGTGTTCAATAGGATTACTACACCTTGGCAAGCAAGGCCAGAAGAGACTACCAATTAGCAATGGATGCTTGGGAAACCAAAATGGCGGACGAGGGAAATATTTCTGTGGTCAGGAAAAAAAGTCAACTGTTGGAGAGACAAAGAAACAAGACAGAAGCTTCAAAAAAAAAAGCAAAATATGAAGAGGAACCATTTTGAAGCATTTTCTACATGCTACAAGTTCTCGAGAAGCTTATTTTTCAAGTCACTTTGCCGTTTGGCAAAACTTGTTGTCATCTTTTCTTTGCATTGGTCCCCTTACAGAAGAAGACATACAGTACTTAAGTAGCTGTTCATGCAATACAAACAGTTGGCTTAACCTGGCAGCCAATAAGAAGATTGTAAGTGCACAGCAGTTTAAAAGGAATTTTACATAATTAAACAATATGAAACTGACCTGAAACTTTGGACATGGTGGATTATAAACTGAAGCATTTAATTTTTTTATTTGTTTGTTTTTCTGTGTTGTTTTATTCACTGAAACTTGTTAACAAAACAAGGAATTATACACATTAAGGGACACAGCTTTTAAGTACACGTACATGTACATGTATAGGTTTTTCCAGAAGTGTACATGTATATTGGCAAATAAGCAGTCAATATAAATGTTGCATCATTCTATTTTGGCACAAAATTTAAAAGAACCTCAAAACAACTTTATAGTCTAGTGGGGTTTCTGAAAGAGTCCTAGATAAGGTGATTGAGGCATTTTGGGGTAAAAGCGGGGAACCAGACTTTTGTTTTACAATTTTGGTTTGCTGATTCCGAAAAAATGGTTCCCAAGCGAAATTTTGAGTTTTTGACCATCTAATTTGCATAATCATGTTTTTGACTTTTTTAAACCATTTTAAGCAAACCTCTGTAGTATGACAACAAAAAATGACAAGTGATGCATCTGTACTTGGTTAAAGTCACTGAATAGGATTAAAACATTTCTGAAGTAATTAGTGGTAATTAACACTCATAATTATGCAAATTAGTGGCCGCCATTACAAAAACGTCAATTCTCTTCAATATCTCTGTAACTAGGCAAGCAACAGTGTTTTTCCTATGCTCTGAGGCTGAAACAATGTGGTCAATGATAAGCCAGATGCTTTATAAATATGCAAACGACCTAGTAAAATAGCTTCAAATGCTTATTAATATGCAAATCAGGTAGTATGACTACTAATGAATTTGATAATCACTAATCAATGCTTAATGTATCTAAGGTTAATCCTAACTTTACACCGAAATACTACTTTATGTCAATACAGGCCGAAAGGGCAATTGGTGTCGCTCACAAATCCCCCATCTTCAGTTGGGTATAGAGTTAACTGCTGTTGCCTAGGAACTTATAGCCATACAATGAGTTTGATCACCAATCTGTTGCTGAAATGCACTCATTGATGTGTTGAAACCCATGCTTCTGGCATGACCACAAAATAACTCCAAACAGGTAACTTTTAGGGATTTGACTCAATGACATCAGTATGGGCTGTGGTTCTGAATCACCATGTTCCCATCCATTGTACATGGGCTCAGGAAGCTTAGGTATGGAACAGTGATTATTTTTCAAAACATTGCTTGATAGGGGGTACCCATCGAATTGTAACGGGGAGTATCTCCTAGTTCAAACTTTTCAGCCAGCTTAAGGACAGCCGCAAGTAAACTGGTTGACCTGCTTCATAAGTCGTAGTGTCGACAAGGTGTTGGAGGACGTTCCATCATCATGTCGCTTGCAGGAGGGATCTCCGGTGTCGTCTTTCACCCTCCCTTTCCTTTATGCAGGCAGCCAACTCTATTGTGGTCTCTGCCCCAGCATCTCTCATCAGGACACTGACGAAGCTCAACCTCTAGTGGTCAGGGGTGCATGGTCTTGGAGGTTGTATAATCATCTCTGTCTTTCTGGTGGAAGCTGCTGGACTACTGGAGGTGGTGGAGCTTATGTACATGTATGACTGGAGGGATGCACTTTTGGGCAGGAAGGATCGAAGCTGTTCTTGTCTCATCCAGCCAGCAACCAACTCACACGCTTCACCGGACAAGAACAGCTTCGATCCCCTGCCCAAAAGTGCATCCCTCCAGTCATACATAAGCTCCACCACCTCCAGTAGTCCAGCATTCTCCTGAAGATGAGCAGAGTATACTGTTCGAAACGTCGAGACCAAACCGGCTCTTTTCAGAGCCACCACTCCCTCAAAAGAGTTTTTACCCATGGTTGTACCCGCAAGTTTACTATTAATATTTTTATTTATAGTTGCTTTTAACCTACCAAGTTTTAATATGATCGTAACTAATACTTCCCGCGGATATTGCTTTTTAAAGTGCCCATTTAATGCCCTGTCACTTGACCCCTGATGACGTCATTGATCAGAAACTTGACACATACCGTATAATGGCTGCCTGACGATCAACATGTGTGTACATTTTGAAGTGATTACAAATAACTTCTCCTCACACATCTTCAAAATGATCTCTCTATGGCTGATTTGATACAGGTTTTTCAAATATTTAAAATAGAAACCTTTGACGTCACTTGACAGATGATGACGTCATCATTACATCAGTGTTTATGGATCAAAGTTAGACCATAGAGCAAGAAACAGAAGGAGTTACAACTAGACGTCTTCCATGTGTGTTATCGCGGTCACAAACAACCAGCGCCAATTGGCAGAAACATCTGGGGGCGCATTTCCTAACGAGCGAAGTATAAAGAACTAGGTATTATATACACAGATTGCATTGTGTTCGATTGCATTGCGTTCAAGCGTCGTCCTCAACCAACGGCATACGGCAAGGACGATTTTAGCTACATGTACATGTATGAATAACGACATTTCAATGGTTTTGGCAAACAAAAATGCAATAGGAATTACCTCTTTGTGACATTCTTACAAAACAAACACAAAATCAATTGAATAGTAACGGCTCTCTCAATTTTCTTAACCAAAAATATCCTACGCGAGATTGTCTAAAATAAAAAAATAAAATTCATTTTATATTCCCCCTTTTCAGTTTGTGTCTAATTGTGTCTTCTGTTCAAATGCATATCCCTGCTAGGAAAAGCGTTTGCAAACGGTCTCAATTCGTTTTCAACGGCCAGAGACCACTGACATTCTTTTCATGATAAAACAATCAACACCACATATTTCATAATTTTCCCGGTCAGCAAAACCAAAGATACTAAAAAAGGAAGATAGGACACTAGCGCTGTTTTAAACGCAGGCCGTTGTAACGCGATGACTCGGCACAATTGGAACGTGGGGAAGGGCGCCATCACTCGGTGGGCAAGTAAAACGAAGTAGGTGACGTTAAGCGCAGTATAGAAATAAATAGGATGGTCATGGCAAATGTTGGCAATTTGCGTTAAAACAATAAGATTTCTTAGATTTAAAAGGGCGTTTCTTAGGATTTAAAAGGGTGTTTCTTAAGGATTTGAAAGTGTGTTTATTAGGGATTTAAAAGGGTGTTTCTTGGATAAAAGAGTGTTTCTTGGTCGATCGGGTTTTTCTGCACAATTGTCTACAAGTGGTAATCTTTGATTCCAATTAATCTTATTTTATTTTTGACCCTGCCTTTATATTACTATAATTTGAGGTAGTTTTCAAAAAGCTTTTAATTTCATAATAAATGTGGTGATATGGGGATACTGAATACTTGGATCTTTTAATTAAATCAACAAAGTGCAAAAGTATGACATTGTATCCTGTGCATCAATCATTTTTAATAATCACTTGCAAGTTGGTTACAGACAATAACAAGGTTCAATTAATGACCAGCTGGGACCAAATCCATGACTCTGCTTATGCAGATTTCTACGCAGTAGGCAGAGCCATGCAATTCGACCCAGATTCACAACTCTGTTTGTAAACAATAAATACATGAGTTAGTAGGTATACCACATTTAATGATGAGTAGGGTTAGCATGGTTTGCTACATTAAACAGCCCACTCCAAATTATGTCTTTGTTCTATTTTTTTACCAATCTTTGTAACATAACTATATTATATATTAATTTAATTAATGTTTATATAATTTAATAAACATAATATATTATTAAACATATTAACAGAGCCCCTCTGCTCAGCACCTTTCTTGATCCCAAATGAGATCGAACAAATGAACAAATGAATGGTTTGGTACATAAAAAGCCCCCTCCAAATTATGTATTTGTCCCGCTTGCCCCCCCCCCCCCCCCACACACACACACACTACTAGCCTTGTCAGTCATTATCGATTACAGATCACAGGAATTACAGGTGAGAAATTTTTACCAACTTTCTACTCTTCCTTTTCACTTTCTTTTCACTGTCCACAACTTTCTTGTTAAACAAGCTCTTGTTATAAAACTTCACTGCAGCATGCAACCTAAATCTCACAAAAAATGAGATGAACGATGTTACCCTTTCACTACTGCACAAATCAAGATGAAGGTTATTATTAGTCAAACCAATATGGATTCTCTCTACAATCCTTTTGCCGATGGCATTGATGTGGAAATAATCATTAAAACATTTGACAAACACTTTCTCGCATACAACAACAAAGTCAGAAAAATTGTCACTTGGAACAGTTAAACCACCAAAATCCGATTCTTCAACACAGTAGGCCTTATAATTTAATAGTAGTTCAGATGGATCTTCCATGAATGCAGCATTTTTCAACAATGCATTTTTACAAGTTTCACAATTTTTATGCTTGGCAAGTATCTGCTTGGCCAGATAACCAGCCACATACACTATTACATTTTTTTTAGGCTGGTCTATCATTTTATCCAAGTTATCACAGATATGGTTGAAATGGTCATTTGTTTCTGTAGACCCCTCAGAGGTTCCAGAATTTCCCTGTGATTTGAAAGAAGCTGTCAAGTCCAGAAAACTATCACTGTCTGATTCGCAATTTTGATTTCCCAGAGGGGCCATCATTTTACTACACATTACTTGTTTCAAAGCTGCTCTAAACTCATTTGCTGTGGGGTTATCTCTATGCCCTCCCCTGCTTCTGAGAACCGAGAATAGATTCTCCAAACAATCTTGGTTAAGCCTGTTTGTCAGGAGAAATGAGAACTGGTCCCCAGTGGTCAACTCATTAAACAATTGTGTAGAGTCTTACTAGACAAACGGATTAAACCAATACTATAGACGAATTCAATCTTATGTGCATCAACATGTGTCTTTATTCTGTTCCTCGGTTTTCCACCTCCCTCCGTGTACTCTTACACGAGGCCAACTCATTTGCATAAATGTATAACATTACATGTATTACAGTGTGATCGCGTGAACACTACATTCTCTCCTTTCTTTAGAATAACAAACCCTTAGTTAAACTGGAAAGTAAACGCACAGTATCAAACTTTAACTTTTAACAACACCATCAAGTTTAAACAATGTTAACCGTTTAACAAAACAATTGTGTTTCTTTTAAAAATAGTAGTCCATAATGACTTATCATATTAGACTTAGACCGGGCTATTGCAAATTTCATGTTGGTGATATATTTAAAACTATCCCAGAAAACATTTGTTTATCCCAGAAAACATTTGTTAGTTATATCTTGTATCTCCTCTGGTAAACAATATTTATCCTTACATCCTGTGCTTACTGCTTATAACACATACTTTAAGTTTTATCTAAACATCCATTACAAAATCATCAAAACGCTTAGGGAGACAGTTTCTTGTTGTACGAACTGCCCTTGGTGGACCTAGCATTGGACTTGAGATGGAGACTTGTGGGTCTACCATGTCTCCACTAATATCCTCATTCTGTATTGGATCTTCGATACTCTCCTGACTAGTGTCAGACTCTGTTTGCTGGTATTTCTTTACATGAGTGCTATTTCTTTTGTATTTCACTCCCTCTGGAGATTCAACAGTGCAACTGCTACCCTGTTTCTCCACTAACGTGTATGGTACTGCATGAAATGGTGTACTCATTTTGTTTTGTTGACTTTGCTTCACCAGTACAGCATCTCCCTTTTTCAAATCACTTTCTTCTGCTCTTCTTTTGTTATCTACATACAACTTATTTTTGTGTTTCATCAGAGCATCTCTGTCTTGAACTTCCTCATCATTTCTGTACTCTAACTCCTCTATTTGTGGTAGTTTTGTTCTGAGTTTTCGCCCAAACATTAACTCAGCTGGGGACACACCTGTAGTGCTATGGGGTGTTGTTCTGTAAGCAAACATGTACGACCGGATTTCCTTTTTCCAGTCCTGTGACTGAGCATGAGCTATTCTAATGCGCTTCATCAACGATCTGTTTTGTCGTTCGACTTCACCATTTGCTGCAGGGTGCAGAGGTGTCACTAATCTATGGTTAATACCATTTTCATTTAAGTATTCCTTGAACACTTCTGACCTGAACTGTGGGCCGTTGTCCGAGGTAATTGACCTTGGTAGCCCATAACGAGAGAACATATTCTCTAGTGCATTCACAATCTTAGCTGTTGTAGTATCTTTCATAATTTCTACTTCATAAAATCTACTGTAATAGTCTACCACAACAAACACATAGTGTTTTGATGGGAGAGGTCCCAGTAGGTCAATGGCCAAGTCTTGCCAAGGACCCGTAGGCATTTGCGTTGGATGCAATGGTTCTGGGTTGGGCATCGCACTTACTAGTTGACATCCATGACATGATCGAACTAATCTCAAAACATCTTTATCCATGGTTGGCCACCACACTTTACTTCTCAACCTTTGTTTTGTGCCTACTATGCCCAAATGACCACGATGTGCTAATTCTACACATTTTGCACGTACCGTCTTAGGTATAACTAATCTTGTTCCTCTCAACACCAGGTAACCGATTGAACTCAACTCATTCCTGATTGGAAAATAATTAACACTAGATTTATCAAAATCACCTTTCGCTAGACACTTTCTAACTTCGATCAATTCTGCATCGTCCTTTGATGCTTCTTCCACTTCACGTGTAGTTAAAGCTTGGGGTGTTGCCTGTTCTGCAACAAACTTAACATACTCCTCAGCTTTATTTGCTAGTGTGTTTGGTTTATCAGCTACATTGCTTTTAACCAACCTTGACAACACATCTGCAATGTTCTGGGGCCCAGGTGCATATCGAATTGTATATGTGAATGGCATTAATCTTAACACCCATCTCTCGATTCTGGCATTTGGTTTTGACTTTGGCCCATACAACACTTCTAGTGGTTTATGATCTGTGATCAATTCGAAATTCAATCCATACAGGTATATCTGAAATTTCTCACATGCCCATACAACGGCAAGTGCTTCTTTCTCAGTAGTAGAGTACCTTGTCTCCACATCACTTAATGTCCTACTTGCATAACTAATGACTCTAGTTTCCCCTTCATATTCTTGAAGTAACACAGCCCCTAAACCAACATTACTTGCGTCTGTAACAAGTTGCGTACGTGTAGCATCAAGACGGTAATACCCTAATGTCTCAGTCTTAGTTAGGCAATCCTTCAACACATCAAAACTGTTTTGTTGTTCTTTGCCCCATGTGAACTTCTCATTTTTTCTAGTCAGCCTACGCAATGGTTCAGCCACAGTCGCCAAATTAGGAATGTATCGTGCTGAGAAATTCACAAGTCCCAGAAAACTCTTGATTTCGGCTGCATTGTTGGGGGGTCTTGCCTCTTTCATGGCTTTGATTCTCCCCTCTGTGGGCTCAACTCCATTTTTGGATAACACATGACCCATGAACGTAATCTTTGTCAAACCAAACTGACACTTTTCCTTATTTAAGGTCAAGTTCTTTTCCTTCAGTCTCTGCATGACTTTCACTAGTCTTTCATCGTGCTCGGCTTGGTTTTTTCCATGAACAACAATATCATCTGATATGTTTTGAACTCCTTCACAATCATGTAGTACCTGAGCTATTACTTGCTGGTACTTCTCTGGTGCTGCACTTATGCCAAACATCAATCGTGTATACCTATACAGGCCTTTATGGGTTACAAACGTTGTGATTTCTCGTGAATCTTCTTCCAATTCTATCTGGTGATACCCATACTTCATATCTAACTTACTGAATACTTCACTACCATTCATATTGTACAAAATCTCATCAACAGTAGGAATAGGATGCCTTTCTCTGGTTATGGCCTTATTTGCTTGTCGCATATCAACACACAGTCGAATATCGCCATTTGGTTTGGGTACAACAATCACTGGGCTTACCCACGAAGTTGGGTGATTAACTTTCTCTATTATATTTTGTGACTCTAATTCATCTAGTTTGTCACTGACCTTCTCTCTTAAGGTGTATGGTACCCGGTACATGTGTTGTGCCACTGGTCTAACCTCTTTGTCAATGTGCAACTTGAGCTTATGATCCTTCAACTTTCCTACCCCTTGAAAACATTCTGGATAACTATCTATCACTTCTCCAGCCACAAGGTTTACACCAATCTTAAGCACACCTAGTTCAACACTTGTATCTTTACCTAGCAGTGCAGGCCCTTTACTTTCTGTGACATAAAAATCTGCTTCTACTTCAGAGTCTTCATGACTCATACCATCAACTTTAATGTTGGTTACAAATTTACCAAGAACCTTTAATGGATTAGTTGATCCATATGCATACAACTTCTTATTGCTTCTTTCAGATTTACACTGAATTCTTTTACCTTTCAATTCCTCCCACAGACTTTTGTCAATGATATTTACTGAAGCTCCACTGTCAATGATAACATCTACTGGTATGCCCTGCCCCAAACTTACTTTGATCTTTTCCTCTGTATTACTTCCCACCATGCCTACATGGAATGCAAATTCAGTGTCACTACCAGTTTCAGTGTCTTCTTGCACTGTGTGAACTTTTCCTCTTGGTTTATTTCCTCCGGTTCCATTCCATTTTTGTCCTTTGTTATTTCTCCATTTGGCATCCTTTTGCTCGTAATTGTCTTTTCTGTTTTTGCTCGTCTGGGTCTTGCAAGCAACTCCATAATGTCCGCGATTTCCGCATTTGTTGCACACCGCATTTCGGGCTGGACACTCCTGATCACGGGCGTAATGTCCTCTGTGCCCACAACGGAAACACTGATCACCGTTGGCATGTTGTCTTGTCCCAGCGCCGCCTCTATAACCCTTGCTGGCGTCTCCATGTTCACCATTCTTTCTCCTTTGCTCGTAGTCAGAGGCCATGTGTCGCCTTACAGCATTTACATGTGGACCATAGTCTGGTTTCTTCGCCTCCATATCCTTGGACTGTTTCTCAGTCAATTCTACATTTGTTGCGATCATCCTCAAACGGTCAAGTGTTAATGATTGCCCCTTTTCTAACAGTTTGGTACGAATTTTATGTGACTTACATTGTGCAATCACCTGGTCCCTGATCTCCTCGTCTGACTTGTCAAAATCGCATAATAATGCCTTCTGTCGGAGCCTCACTATGTACTGATCAACTGTTTCCCCGGCCGCCTGTTCCATGTTGCGAAAACCATAGCGTTCGTACGGCACGTTGATTTTCACTTCGAAATGTTTGTTCAAGGTTTTCACGGCTTTATCATACTCGTCTGTTCCCTCCTCCTCCGTCAGGGAAAAGAAAATATCCTGAACGTCAGGACCGGTACAATGCAGTAGAAGGGCTTTCTTCTGTCCTTGATTTGTGACTCCCTTTCCAACAGCAAAATACTCAAACCCACACAACCATCGCCGCCACATTTGTCTCAACTGTGCGGGGTCACCATGAGGGTCAAATTTCTCAACTCCATTCAGCTGGATATTCTGCGCCATTTTCGTCGGTGTTTCGCACTTTTCCTCTGTTTCAAAACAACTTAAACTTTTCCAAAAGTTGCTATGATGTTTATCCTCGTCGCCAATTGTAGAGTCTTACTAGACAAACGGATTAAACCAATACTATAGACGAATTCAATCTTATGTGCATCAACATGTGTCTTTATTCTGTTCCTCAGTTTTCCACCTCCCTCCGTGTACTCTTACACGAGGCCAACTCATTTGCATAAATGTATAACATTACATGTATCACAGTGTGATCGCGTGAACACTACAAATTGGACAACAGCTGTGATAGTGGTTACCCATCCCTGGAAGCAAGCAATTTTGTCTGTAGACCCGTCTTTTACTTTCCATTTCTTTATCCATTCAATACAATCTTTCCAGAAGCTAACATGAACTGAGCTTGGTGTTGCTGCTGCTCTGTATGTTTTAGTTTCCCTCAACTTTCTTGAATTAAAGGAATCAAACAGTTTGTCCATCCGCTCTAGAAACTCAGCAGTATACACTGCTTCTGATGGTAATTTACCAAGTGAAGAGTAGGTTAGTATCCCAGATGCAACGCTATGGCTCAAGACCTGGGAAGCAGGGCAAACCCTCATTTTTGTGAATGGTGGGAGCTCTATATGTTTGGCTGTCAGCTTAGGTGCCGTTCTGAGAGGCAACTTGGAATCATGATTGTAAAACTCAACAATGTAATTCCAATTAACTTCGTATCCATCAACTACAAAAATGTGCTGTTTCAAGTTGTTGCGGACACTCTTTAACAGATGAGGTGGATCAAACATGCAATATACCTTCTTGACATTACCTTCACTTGTCTTTCTCTCAATGAATGGCTTGTCCGCACTCACACCCATCATACGAAACATTTTTCGATTGTTTGATCCCTGATCCCCAATGACTACCTTTACAGTGAAGCCTGCCTCTTCTATTTTCTCAATGCATTCAAGTAAGAGAACCTTTTGTTTACTGCCAGGTGTAGCTGCATTAGCCAAGAAATAACCCACTGGTTGCTTCCACTTACATGCAAGGCCTCGTACCATGAATACAAGTGCTTGAGTCGCCAAATTTTTGGACTTGCCAAGAGAGCCAAAATCTTCCATTCCTTCAATAATGTCCTTTTGCAAATCATAGTACAGCCCTGACTTGAGACTCATTTCATCTAGTGTTAGTACGCAAACTTTATCTCTTTCGGACATAGTTTTAGCCTTTCGCTGCAATATTTCAAAGCTTGTGTTATTAAAGCCAGGCTGTACTCTCACTTTTTCCAGCCATCTTCGAAGAGATCTCTCACATGGCAAAGCAAAAATTTTGCGGCAATACCTGTAAGCACTCGGACTTTGGTAGTGAAGGGCAAAGGCAAAGAGTTTGTGTATCGTCTGCCCTTCAAACGCTGCTTACCTATTCTAAGCTGGCTAGCAAAGAAATCTAAAGTGCTTGTGTCCAGGTATCTACTCGCATTCTTGATAATGTTGGTGATTGATCCAGACTTGGACGCTTTCTCTAAGGATGCTGTAAGCGTTTTGATCTTCCCCTTTAGTCTGTGAATCTTTACTCTGTGTGTGGACACTTTGGTTTTTGTACGTTGACCAGCATTCTCTCTTGCAGTATCTGGACCAGGCTGTACATCTTCCACTTAAGTAAGAAAAATGGAATGAAACATATGGCTGAGATTATGGAAATGCAAATCCAGGTATCAAAGCACCTCAGTATGACTTAAAATGCAAACAAAAGGCAATAGTTTTGTTTGTAATTGTTTATTACAGGAATGAAGTGGGCATTTCCTAGCCAAAAGGGTCTACTGGATTGAATGTGTATATGGATATCATTTGCATGTTATCTTTACCTGGTTCATTATAGAATGAGCTGATGTGGTCTACATAAGATTCTTGGTCTGTGATGTCCAAATGTTCTTGAGTGTCTGGTTGTGGTACTTTGCGCTGTACATTGTCTCTCTTTGCATAGGTGTGGTCTGCCTTTACCCCACTGTGTTCTCCTCCAGAAGCTAAATCATTTTCAACTGTTATGATAACAAATTAAAAAGCTTGTTTAAAATCAACAAATACAATACTTCACTCATTTTCCCTCCTTTACTTGTCACCTGGGCAAGCATCATTATTGTTTCTGAATAGCTAATAACAACAGCTTTGTGGGTGACAGCCAGTAATAGTAACTTCAAACTCATTATCACCCAATTGTCTTTAAATTCTGTCAGCATCAATTCTTCCCATAAGTAAATTTAACTTTACATGTAGTTCACACCTTTGGAAAAGAAAAAAAATTAAAACATTTCAACTAAGCAGGTTCAACAAAACAATACCTGTTTTACTCTTAGATCTTTTTATGGAGACATGTCTGCTGGGTAGTTTCCCCTTCAAAGTCACCTTCTATGGTGTATTTGGTATGTTGAAAATTGTAGGGGCCGCATTCCAAACCAGTCTACCAGTACATAGAATCTGGGATGGCTCAAAATGCATTGAGCAGATTCTACAATTATTGTACAAGTATTTGGGTGACTTGTTCCGCAGATCTGATCTTCTCGTAGACTGAACCCATCGGTCTGATCTGTGGTACCACAAATGAAATAAACAAAAGCATCATTATAAACCCATGTGATCTGTGCAGATTTTAATACTAGAGGCCAAATTAAAAACAAACACCTCCATCTTGATTGATTATTTGGGTTGACCTGGTTTATCAAAACATTACAAATAAATTATTCAAGACTACCATCACATTCACAAATTTATAATAATGTTGTTAGTCAATTACAAAATAAAAACTTAAATGGCTGGAATAAATACAAGAACACTGCTACACAGCTACTCCATTCTACACTTTGGGGTCATGAATGTTTGTTTCCTGATCATTAAAAAAACGATATAATTGTAGAGTAGCCTAATATAATAATTAATTATGCTTTTCTGTGTAAACATTGATAACATTTTGCAGAAAACAACTCCAGCCAATCATTGCCAATTTCTGCCAATTTCTGCCTGGACGATGTCGATGTTAATGTCATTATTACATCAAAATGTTCTGCCATAAAGTTCGCCTTACCTTTCTTTGCTTTTAGGAAACCTGTAAAAGTGAAGATTTCCATTCCGTTGTGAATTGTTCACACAATTCACTGCAGAGCACCATAGTGACATGTTTGCTGTGCTGAGCTAGCGCCTATTGGTTGCAAGTTTTCCATAGCCATAGTGCAGTGTAGTAGCGCAGAGCCGACTTTGGTTGTACTTGCCCGACAATAGCGGGCGCCCTTCCATGCTCCCGCCATTTTGCGTTTCACGGTTGCGCACTCAGTGTCCTATCTTCCTTTTATAGTATCTTTGGCAAAACCTAACAAATGTCATAATTCATCACAGGAAAGGCCGATTTGTTTGCTTCAAGAAGCTCAAAGTCGACAGCTTCTAATGTAGCATTGTGCGCATGCAACGCGGCTGACATTGTTTACTGCGCATGTGTTGAACTTATGTGTTGCTACTTTACCATTCCAATAATTATGAATGGAAAACGATGTGATACCAGCGAGGGCAGCGAAAGGCGGTAACACACATGGGGTACAAAGAGCTCGCTGCGGTCGGAATGTATACAGCCTTTTACAGGCGCTGCGGTTCACATCCATAGTGTTTCCACTGGAGGTGGGAGCAGCACTAATCGGGTTAATTTGAGCTTCGGGGATTAAGACTGGAGTTGTAACTCCTTCTGTTTCTGGCTCTATGGTTAGACCATGCTTCATTTGATGAATCATTTGTCTTTTGGATCGAACCATAACAAATTTCACTTGTTAATGCTATGAGAATTTTCGGAGAGAAGTGTATACACTAGAATTCTGTTGTTTGTGAAAGCAAACACAGATGGGTTTCAGGTGGTGGTACAAAAAGACATTTACATTGTCTAAATCATATCAATCAATTGTTTGGTACAAGTAGGTAGCACTTACCAAGAGATGTTACTATTTCATGTTCTTATAATTATTTTTATATTTATATACATTTACTTCATTAATTACAACGTGCTGCTCCGCATAAATATAAAAAGTTAGTTTTAAGCATGCTCAATGTTTTGCTCAAGCTAGCCTTGCTCAAGGCAGTCGCATTATTCGCTCCGAAAAGATGCCGCTGTAAACCCACCCGCCGTATACCCTGTGCATGGTGTGTGCGATCACACCGAATGACCCACCCGTATACACGCTGTCACATCGTACGAATACTGTTCACACAAGTCATCGCACTCGTACACCACTAACCGCATGCGGAGGCCGTCAGGCCGACAGCCTTGTCGGATCTGTATCTTCCCGTTTTAATGTGTTGTATTGAAAAAATTCCAATAGTGGACGAAATTGGGGGGGCTCGAGGATATGCTAGTATGCAGCTCATGAATATGTATATCGTTCGTCAGACCTATCAGACAACACAGGATGTGAGGCAAATGAATTATTCATTTTGACGTCCAATCACACAGCCTATCATGCTCGCTGAGCGTCCGTGGTGGTGGTGTGTGATGATGTAGACATGTCTCATCTTTCGCGGGCATTATGGTAATGAGCTGACCTTGGGAACTCTTCGCTTATTATAGTAATAAGGTCAGTGGCTTCAACACAGACCCTACAAGGCTGTCGGCCTGACGGCCTCCGCATGCGGATAGTGTACGGGGGCATCGTGTCGTGCGATGTTACGGGTGGGTTTTACGCACAGTGAATACGGGTGGGTTTTTATACAGCGGCTGTCTTTTTTCGGAGTGAATAATTCGACTGCCTTGAGCAAGGCTATGCTCAAGCTGGTTCCGCTATTTGCTTTTATATTTCATTTAATTGTCTGGTTATATGTTGCTATAAAGAGTTACAAGTAAACTGCCTTCCCTGGGCGACCACGATGAAAGTGCAAACCTTTATTAAAATCATTTCAATTATTGGAAATACTATAAACTTTCCGTGTCCATTCATTTAAGTTGTTTGTGTTTTAAAAGGGAAGGTACACTATTGGTAATTGTCAGAGACCGGTGTTCACACTTGGTGTATCGCAACTTATGCATAAAATAACAAACCTGTGAAAATTTGAGCTCAATTGGTCATCGGAATTGTAGTACATGTAGACCAGCCAAGCTTTAAAAAGTGCTCTAGAAAAAAAAAACACGGCATAGTTTGTTAATGGCTGGCATCCATGCTATAGATGTATGGATCATGGGCTTGGGAAGACGATGAGGGACTGGATGCTCAGCTTGATTTTGAATTTTAATGTCATTTTGGGGTCAAAAGGTCAAAAAAAGGTCAAAAATCAATATTTTCAAAATGTATGTCAAGTTTAATCAAAGTTAATGTATTTTTAACTTTATGATGAAATGACAAACATATGTAATTAACAGATAAACTTTGACCTTGTACACAAACGTATAGCAAAGCAAAACTACTCTATGGCAAAATGTTAAAGTGTGATTATCTTGAAAAGTGTACATTTTGAGTATTCCAACCTTTTGTCCACTCCCCATCTCAATGGTGCATATATATGTTTCAAACAACTTTTTTTGAAAGGCAAATGTACCCAGGCAGTTTTTGAAAAAACAAAAAAAAAACCTTCATGTAAGGTCATAATGAGATCAAAAAGTGCCAAAAATTGGCAGATCTATCCATTATTTTCATCATCATAATGACATTCCAAGTCTGTGGAAATGAAATTAATATGTTGCAGTAAAAACGATGTTTTATCCTAGTTAGGTTTAAACATTGTAGCTACGATGGGGTATGGGGTATCGTGCAGTGATACATTGTATTCTTTCTTATCTGGAGTGCCATTATTCAAAGCTAACTCCAGAGCTACATGTAACCAGACACACCAACAAAACCACTACAGCTTGACATGGTTATATGCCAAGTTTCTTTGATGAAAGAATTCTCACTACTCTTCAGGAGGCACTAGCAGACGACAATGACACTCTCATCCCTTTGATGACATAAACCAGGTCAGAAACATACCGTCATCACAGTTGCCCGGCCACTAAACACAGCAGAGGAATAGAACTTATACGGGCAAGTCCAAAGTTTGAGATTGAAATTTTTCTACAGGGAGGACTATACGTCTGCTTCAACTTTCTGAAGGCTAATTTCCAACACATGGAAAGTACCGGGCTTTGTTGGGCCTACTTGTGGACAGAGGCAGCAGGTGTTAATAAAGCCAATAATTTATGACTGAGCCCATGCTCCAAGGCAAAGCCTACTTTTGTGCCTTTAATTTAGGACATCGGCTAACCTGCGAGGCTCTGTGGCACTTTAAATGGTCTGTGCTTGAATATTAAAATTTGTTAAAATTGTTTTAAACAAGAATATGTGGCGGCAATCACACATCAGAACTCTCCGGAGCACAGTGGGCCAGCTGTCAGATTTTCTAAGGAGTGACAATGGCTCATAAACAAATCAATCAAACAAGCACTCTAGAAATCCAAACTCCCAACTGTGGTCTCATTACATTGAGATGGCGGAAAGACAGATCTATACTATTGAAAGCGTAACCCGCGCCATCTTGGATTGAAATTAGAAGGTCCAGTGGCATGGCATCCTTGTGGAAATCAACACGGTTGTGTGTGTGGAATTCAACACGTTTGTGTCTTTTCAGACGTCGGGTTGCAAGTCTACAAAACCCTGACCCAAACTCCCACTTACGAGTCATCTGATTGGAGGAAGTTTGGGCGGCGACCGTGTGTCAACCACTGGTCGATGTTGTTACCAGACTTCCTAGAAATCTTTCTGACAGGTGACTCATTGGACAGTGTTTCGCAGATGGTTCTCCGGATTGGTTCACTCATTGCCCCTTGCCCGCCCACCTGCCATTCGATCCGCCCTTTTTGGTCGGGTTACTTTCGTGTTGTACTAAGCATGGTTCTCCGGATTGGTTCATTCATTGCCGCGCAGGTTCGAAGAGGCTGGGTGCCAGGACAAAACCGAAACAAATCTCACGAATTTGCATTGAGTGAATGAAGTAACTCACAGATAGATGTTTTGCAGGCGACCATGTGTCAACCACTGGTCGATGTTGTTACCAGACTTCCTAGAAGTCCTTCTGACAGGTGACTCATTTGTTGAAAAGATTAAATTTAAATCGAGAATATTTATAAAAAAGCAGTCACTTCCAAACGGCATGAGAATCATGGACAAGGCGGATGGGATCAAACGGAAGCTTTATAATTTGGAAACATTGGGTAGGGCTATAGGTTGGAAGGAGCCTGAAAGGTGTCTATTAATAACATCTTGGGTTGGGGGCGGGGGCTTACACAAATAAAGTAAGCATGTGAAATCGAGCCCAACCTCACATTCTGGTCAATGTATTGTGAGTGGTGTGTTGTCTGGTTTTGAGACAGGCCACCTGTTGCTTGATGAAGGAGGTCGCCGTGGGACCACTTCAGGTTGAAAGTGGGTGGCGACCTGGGACTTACAATAAATCTCCATACAGAAATTGCACTATTGATGCAAAACGTATCTTGCTGTTTTTAAACTATGGACACTATCTTTATAGAACAAATTATTTACAAGAAGAGAGTGTATACATTCTGATTTTTTTTGCCAGTAAACTCAAACGAGTACATGGTGAAACTTATACACGTACGTCAAAGGCTGTTTTGAAGCTGTAAAAAAAGAACTTTGCATTTGGTCAAAGTTGTGGAGCAAAACGACATTAAGTTTCCTTTTGAATAAGTACATTCACAAAATTGGTTAGAGCAGTGTGTTGGTCAGGTCTCAGAATGTACATTTTGCCAAATCCATTTTGTAGCCTACTTTAGCAATCGGCCCGTCGGGTTGGTTACTGGAGATAATGTTAACAAAAGATCCCTCATGCGGCACATTTCTAGGAGTTATCTATTACAAAATTGACCCAAACTGGACGTAACAAACCCCCAAAATAACTTGACATGCTTTCTGAAAGTGAAATAAGTTACAGAAAATTAAGAAGTGATGACGAATTTACCGTTTTTATTTAGTTTGAACGATAAAGGGTTCCAGAGATATGGGATGTATGGAGGTTTGTTTCTAGAGCAGCGTGAACATGAACGGTCAGAAATTGTGTCGTTAAAATTTCGCGAGATGCAATAAGCCCAAAGTGGCAATAAACAATACACTAATTGGCGTTCACGTTTAGTGCTCCCGTAACCTCCAGCCTATTGACCAGAAAGTTTACAGGACAAAATAATTCAAATGAGAATAAACTAAAAACGCTCTTAACGCCCCCCCCCCCCCGAAAAAAAAACCCAAAACAGCGGTGATAAAAAAGACAGTAGATAGATTAGACTTTTGGCACACAGCATGTTCTGAAAACTCGCTTTATTTCGTGCTGTAACAACGCTATGTATCGTGGGACGTGACGCTCCATAAATCGCGATGAATAAGTAAAGGGCCCAAGATAGACTGGGTAAACTTTCAAAAACAAATCAACCCTGAAGGCAAATTGTGTTAATTATGGCATACAAGTTTGTTAGGGGTATTGAGGGGTGCTGAGCTCGAATTTGCTGTATGCCAAGCTCAAAAATGTCCTATAATGCCTCAAAATCCCAATTCCAATATGGCCGCCACAGTGCGTGCAAGCTTTATGCGTGAACGGCGGGTATTGTAAACGGACAGCACCCACGCACTACATGCTGCACTGCCTTGTAACACCGCTTTCACACTGGCAGTTCGACTCGGCCGCGGCTCGGCAGTTCGTCGATCTACATGTAGAAGCTGGTGCGATGCGGCAGAAAAACAACAGTAAGTACCGAGCAGAAAATGTCATTTTGTCATTTTTTGACAATGTTTTTTAATTTCACTCAACAAAAAGGAAATGCAAGCATTATGAATGTATATTGAGTGTGTGTGGAAAGTTTTGGTAGTGTGGTACAAAAGAAACTTTATTTATTGCTGGCTAACGGTCGTAAAACTTTCACCTATCAACGCTGATTTGAAAAACGTATAGCGTCAAGGAGGCCCAAAATATTAGACCCCTATAAGGCTCACGGGGGAGCATAATAGTTTCTAGAAGTATGCATAAGATACGTCGTCTAACCCAAAACGAGGTGGGCGCAGCCACTGCAAGTAGTTGCGGACGTGCGCAATAGCTTCATTTTGGGTTAGAATGATGACGCCATGCATAAATGTTAAGAGAGGCGTATAACACCCTCACCCACATTACATTTCAAAATATTTGTGTTAAGGATTTTCATCATCTAGCGGGGTGCTGCGCAGAGCGCGGCATCCCGCTAGTATACTTGATCACCAATCTGGGAGACTTTTCCGCAATGCTGCCGTCCCCATCATCTATGACCACAGTAACTTTGATCATTAGGGATGTGTTCATCTGGCAGATATGAAACTCCTCAAGAACACAGAGATGTTGATGATGTTTAGAATCTTTCATAACAAACAGTTATACTAAGCTTTGATGTGTTCCGACTAAACCCAACCTTGGCAAAGAAGATGATCTGACACAGACTCTGATATTGTTAGAGAGATACCACTGGTATCTTTGCCAACCAAAGACATTGAACCAGTTGATGTGGTAAGTGATCTTCTAACAACTCCAGATCATGGAATGCAGTGCAGTATATGATGACCATCTGGAAGCACAGTCTGCTTCAAGAAACTGTTGGTTTTAGTGACGCCCTGAAAAAGACATTGTGCAAAAACTTTTCCTGATCTGTACAATACAAATGTTTCAACCAAACGAATTATGTACAGTACAAAAGCCTATCAAAACAGACAGAAAGTTACTGCAACAATTGCTCAATGCTGCCACTGGAACCTACAACATGGTCTTGATCACTAGATTGGAGACAGAGGGTTCCACCAAGGCACTGACACAGTCAAAGAGAATGGGAAAGAAAAAGCCAATTCAAAGGTCATCGATAGACCCGGGTTCCACTCCTTCACGTCAGGTATACTTTGTCAGAAGTTGTCAGAAGTTTTCGTAGAGAAGGAGCACAGGCGGGGTTCCTTTATGTTACGGAAGCCATGGTCCTTTAGGAGAGATGATGTTTTGAGGACACCTTAGCAGGCTGACACCAGGTTGATGCTCCATGCATAGAGGCAGTCAATGAAGGATAAGAGTGATTTGCAGGTGGAGAAATGTCACTGGCTGCAACCCCCATTTGTACTTAATTTAAATTTATAACAGTATTTATATAATTGAAATCATCATTGTTGTATTTTTTGTTGTACAAATGGAAATAAAACAAACAAACAAACAAACAAACTTCTGGTGAATTTAGTGTGAGAGACTTGCACAACCTGTAAGGCAGCTTCCATGCTCTTACATGATGCGACACAGCCTCTCCTACATGACCATTGGGAAAAGAAAGTCTCTGAAAAGCATAGTTAGTGTCAAGGGAATCGGCGGTAATGGAGAACTTGCTCTCATTGAGCAGTTTGGTAACACTTGTGCACCTTGGTAAAAATCTTGGTAAAAATCATCAACCTTGTCAGGCAAACTAGGAAAACATACATGGACGTCTCATCTCTCACAGTCACTGACACAGACACACAGAAGCTTAAAAGAAAGAGTGAGGTTACCTGGAAGACTACCCCTATCTCAAATGCTTGATTTGAGTTAGTTTTATAAGGATGCAAGTCAAAGGGCACCATGTCAAACTGTAAAACTATGTCGAACTATTCCACGTGAATAGCATACAAGTACCTTCTTGTTTCATTTTACTACATAAGAAAGTTTGATATGATTTTTTTTCAATGCCTTGGTATAATTGACCTTTAAAAAACCCCAATGTTTTCAGATAATTATATGCATTGCTGGGATAGGAAGTGCAAAACACTCTATAATGCTCAAGACACATACTTTTTGAGAAAATCGCACTTTAAGATTTAATTTTCCTATGCGTTTGTGTACAAGACAAAAGATTAACTCATAATTTCACAGGCTTGGCATGTCAATATGATGATGAAACTATATTTTATGGATAGATCTATCAATTGGGGTCAGTTTGGGGAAATTTTCAAAAATGCAAAATGTTTGCCTTTTGAGTCGTTATGACCCCACATGAAGGTGGTATTTGAATTATTTGTTTTTCTCAAAAACTGCCTGGGTATATTTACCTTTCAAAAAAAGTTGTTTGAAACCAATATATGCACCAATGAGGATGGGGAGTGCAAAAACAATTGGTGTACTCAAAATGTACCCTTTTCAAGATTATCACACTTTTACATTTTGTTTTGCTATACATTTGTGTACAAGGTCAAAGTTCATACGTTAGTTACATGTTTGTAGTATCAACATAAAGTTAAAAATACATTTTATGGATAGATCTATCAAATGAGTGTCATAATTTGAAAATATTGATTTTTTACCTCTTTAACGGGAGCTACTGTTGTCTCCACCTTAAAGATACTGTTCCAATCCACCTTGAATGCTTCTAGCACTGACAGCCAAAAAGAGCTGGTTTGTCCCCAGACACACAAACAAATTGTAGTTGGCGCTCTAAATTTGAAAAATCCACAACATCAACTTGTTATGCTTAATTCCATTCTATTTTTATTTAGAAATTTGTTTCTGCCTTTACATGTACATCAAATTTACAATAAACTTAATTTTACCGTATAGGCCTACAGTACACAATACAACAAACTACAACACTTCTCTATAAAAAAAAGTACAAAGACTAAATAAATTTATGACATATTAATTAGGGAATCAATATGTGGTGAAGAGGTTTTCAACTAGTGGTTTTAAACCCGCGCAGAGGCCTGGACTTAATAATTTTACCGAGACAAAGTCGAGGTAAATTATCAAGAACCAGGCCTAGGCGGGTTTAAACCACTAGTTGAAAACCGATTCAACACACTTTGATTCCCATTCATAAATACCTTTTCGGTCAAAAAACAACCCCTCGTGATGCCCTCTTGACTAATCAGAATGGATAAACTGTCTTAGGTATTTATGCATAATGAATGGTTATGGAGTGCAATGGTGCGAATATTTTCATGAGGTGAAAGATGGAGTGTTCTATTCAGCGAGGCGGAGCCGAATGAAAATGTTCTCACTATTGCAGATGAAAATCATTCATTATTTGTTTCATATAAAATACAATTAGATCTTTGTCATTTTGATTGGAGGATACAGGGGCTGTATTCACAAAGCCCTCGTAAACTGGTCACTTACGTGGCTCTTAGTAAGACTTTAGTAAAGCCCTCAAGTGTTATTCATGAAGCATTCTTATCGCTTTACTACCGCGTTACTTACTATACCTTTCGTAACGCCTTCTTAAGCGGGAACGCGCTTGAGCTGAACAGTCATGGATTTGTTATGTAATTCACTGGAGCGTGATCTCATTGTCCAGAATAAGTATTTATACAGTGACTGGACTGACTGCCGTCACTTACAAGATATTTGTCACCCTGCAAAAATGGAGAGTCAGGAGAAAGACCGTTGTCCCAAAACACAAGGAGGAGGCGAAGGGGAATCACCGGAAGGCAAATTTCTCGCCTACTGAGATAGTGAAGTTAGTTGACCTTGTTGCATTGAATTCGTCAGTGCTTAACAACAAATTTTCAGATGTTGTAACGCTGAAGAGAAAGGCCAGATTTTCGCGGAGAATCAACTGTGTACATGTAGGGAAAGTCCTCAGAACTATCAAAGTGGTTCATCACAAATGGGATGACATTCAGAGATTTCGCAAGCTTTCACACGACTCAAACATGCAATGAGAGTACAAAATGTGGTTGGTTACCCCTGAACTAAAATAAATAAATAAACAGTAAATTAAGTCAATGAAGTAAATAAATACATAAACAAATAATATAATGATGAAATGAACTAACACAAATCAAGGAGAATTTATTAAAAATAGATAAAAAATATGTTGGTACCTTCTCCAAAATTTCGCAATGTTTGAGAAATAAAGCTCAAATCGCCAGGAAATGTTGGCCAGGAATGTTGAAAAAGGGCTTAAGAAAACGCTATGAAGCCGAAAACACCCCACGTAGCACTCGTGAATATGATGCAACTCGCTAAGAAAGAACTAGGAACATGTAAATGCTTACTATAAGGCCTAAGAATACGGCCCCAGCTTTCAACACTGCCTGCTACATTACTTAAGACGCTCACAGTTAAATGATTCTTTTAAAAATATGTTTGTTAATTATAAATCATAATTACATTTGTATTACAGGTAAAAACTGTTTTATTGGGCCATATACATGTGTAAGTAAAAACTATCATTAGCTTTTACTAGCCTTCTACTTAAATCCTCATGAGTAAAAGTAAGACTTTTTTGCTAGTACCAACTTCACCATGATCTGTCTTTTCCCTGCAATGGGCCACTTGTCAGTCAATACAAGCTGAACAAGTGGGATGTGACAATCTCAGGGACAGTTTCTTCCTTTTACGTCGCGAAGAAAATTGGTCATGTTAGTTCACGACATAAAAGGAAAGCCATGCAATTTTGAGTGTTCTTGTGTGGATCCTTACATTATACTTTTAAAATATCATTCTAACCATTTGTATTTCATAACAAATGGTTTCAAACGCTTTTCAAAGACCAACTTGCCCAATCTAAGGCAACGTGATAATTTACCTTGACTTTGTCTTGGTAAAATTATCAAGAACCAGGCCTCGGCGGGTTTAAACCACTAGTTTAGGAACACGTTGCCTTGGATCGGTCGAGTTGGTCTTTGAAAAAAGTTTGTAACCATTTGTTATAAAATGCATATGGGTAGAAAAATGTTGTAAAAGTAGAATACAATGATCCACACAAATAGCCGCGAAATTGCAAGGTTTTCCTTTTACCTCGTCGACTTACACGGTCAGCCATTTTTGACTCCCATCAATGGCCAACCGTATTAGTTCGCAAAGAAAATGGAAATTTGCGTGGACCATTGACTCTACTTTTATAACATCTTTCCAACCATATGCACCTCACCGCAAACGGTTATAAACGCTTTTTATAGACCAATTTGTCCGATCCAAGGCAAAGTGTTCAGAGATGCCAATTATAGAGGCCAGCTTTTTTTACTCGGGTAACGGAATCACCGCTGGAGAAAAAAATCTTGGTCCGGGACCCCCCCCCCAAAAAAAAACTTTCTTTGTGCATAAAATTATTTGTTGAGAAAAAGGTGTTTTCAGAATGCAGGTACGATTGGGTCAGATTATTTTCCCCCCAAAAGATAAATTTCTGGCTTAAATGACGTCAAAAATCCTCCGCTCACGACTTCTGCCTTCAATAAATCTGCTAAGAAATTAAGACAAACTTGTTTTGCGCTCTGCCTAATTACCGACTGAATCTTCTGAGAGAGAGCAAAAAGCGTGCGCAATCTTCAAATTTGCGCTATGTTTTAATGCCAGTTTAAGTTGATAATTCTGAAAAACTGTGTGCAATCTGAAGATTGTGCATTATTTTTAAAAAAATTCCCGGTCTGGCCCCAATGCGTGAGAAAATGGTTGTGGTGCAGGAGAGCGTGACTCAGACCTACACGGAGAATAAGCCGAGTTCTTATTTGTCAAAATTGGGTTCATTCCTTGTCAACAACTAGAAATAAATTGATTTCATATGTTACATGTAGCTATAACTTCAAAGTGGAAAAAAAGTGGTGTAAAAAATTGTTTTTGCTGTCATGTCTATGTTTGCTTGGAACTGCCCATATATATGGTTTGAAAGATGTTTTTAAAGTAGAATATAATTATCCACACAAATATGCCTGGAAATCGCACTGAGTGCAGCATGCAGGAGTGTCAGAAACTTCCTTGCATGATTTGTTGGTAATCCATGGATGTGTAGACGCATTACAATGTTTGATACAGCTCAAAGCCAAATCCCAATGCAAGAAGGAGTCTTTGCTGCTTTTTCTTTTTGGCTAGGGCATCCCCAGTTTGAGACTACCTCAAAATAACTCGCTACATGTACATGAACATAGCTGTGGAATGATGCACAAATCTGGAGTACAAACACCACACTAGAAGACATTCTGGAGCTTTGTGCAGGACAATACAATTCACTATTATGAAAAACTGTCTGGAATGTCATAACCAAAAATAACAAAGTCTGCTTTATATATAGCACACAATTTTTGTAAAAGTTCTTGTGGTAACTGTGAATAATACATGGCCAACAAATTTTTCTCTGGTGTCTTTTTGGGCTGTCCTTGTTTATACTTTACAAGATGGTCAATTTGAAGACTTTTTAACACATAAGGAATGTCATCAGAAGCCTCCTCTAGTTTTCCTATAAAGTCAAAGTTGATCTCACATGGGAAATTCTGGTTGAAGATTGGCTTCCAATGTGGATTTGATCGATGGGCAGGTGAATCAACAAGGTATTTAACAAACTCTGTGAAAGTCACATTTCCAGAAGTTACTTGATTGTGGTCTCTATATAACATAATAATATTTTGTCCCATTCTTGTGAAGACACTGTTACGATGGTCAACAAACTTATCTCTATAAGCAGAAAGAATCCGAGCTAGTGGATTTCGTACAAAAATAAATATTTTGTAACTGTTCAGACGACTTTCAATTTGTGTGGAATTGTACCTCCTTATCCAGTGTAATGCTTTGTGACTGTATAACTTCTGATTAGGAACATTCTTGAATCCACCAAGATCTTCAACCAGTACTCTCTCCCAATTGGAAGATCCCACTTTGTAGACAATACTGTAGATGAAATGATGGTCATCGTTTACTATCAAGGGACGAAGCTTACTGGGATTTGCTGCAAGTGACCTTTCTGATTTCAAAGAGATGTTGAAGTGTTCCATACATGCTTTATGTACAGCCTCTTTGCGTGCCTTGTGCTTTTCATCCATCCGTTCCAACCATGCTTTACCAGCCTATAAAGACAGATCCAAAAAGTTTGGTATTATTAGAAAGTTGTCTTTTGTACGTTTGGATACATGTAAGTATGTATAATTGCATTGCTTTACATGACTGAAACATGATCTGAGCGCCCTTGTGGATTAAAGACGGTGGACACTATTGGTAATTGTCAAAGACTAGTCTTCACTGTTGGTGTACATGTATCTCAACATATGCATAAAATAACAAACCTGAGAAAATTTGAGCTCGGTCGGTTGTCGAAGTTGTGTGATGTGAAAGAAAAAACACCATTGTCACACGAAGTTGTGTGCTTTCAGATGCTTGATTGGTCAAATTGCTGGAAAATTACTTCTTTCTTGAAATCTACGTCACTTTAGAGGGAGCTGTTTCTCACGTTTTATACTATCAACCTCTCCCCCCTTGCTTGAATCAAGAAAGGTTTTATGATGATAATTATTTTGAGTAATTACCAATAGTGTCCACTGCCTTTAAAAGGGCCATCAAAGCCTACTAGAAACACAAAGGGCGATTAGGACCCCGCAATTTGAGATCGAACATCCGGTGGGCCCAAAATGGCATGTAGGATTAACACTCGCATAATTGTTTTTTACCTGTCCATGGAAGAGAAACACAACAAATTGTAGCCTAAGAAAAAACACCCGTCGTCTACGCTTCGAGTACGAAGCTGCTTTTGTCTTAAAATTTGGAGAAGTTATAGTTTACACAACATACTCGGCAAAATAGCAAAGAATATATTCAAGTTATCTAATGTTCGTTGTACTTGTAGTCCATTATATTCCTTGTGACAGAAAGAAAATACAGACGAAAGAAGTGGCCACTTTCGGATCCTAATTATTTTGCTATAATCAAAACGACGCAAAAACATTTGCTTCACAGCCGACCACGAGACCTGATCATCCTCCCTCCCCATGCACACCAAACACACGCACTGTGGGACGGTGGCATTGTCCACAACAAAACACATTTCTCATTCCGATTCCTTGTGAATTAAAACAAATATAATTGCAGCAAACTTCGAATAAAGCATGTTACTCGACATGTGTATTATGTAAGCTACATGTACTCTTCCAGCCAACATAGATTTCTTCAACAGACCTATATTCAGTGGCAAAGAAAACATGACTCACTATGGGCGGGAGCCCGGTAGCGTTCTCTGCAACATGCCTAAACAGTAGCGGCAAATTTTCTTTGTTTTAAAACCAAAAACAAGTGAAGAGGGACGGCGATTGCAGAGGATCAAGCCGAAACACAGTATTTATACATGTATGCAAGCCACAAACTGTCCGTCTTCGTTAACTTAAGCATGTTTTTTTGGGAGACATCTTTCATTGAATATATCAAGTATACTTGATATTAAGTTTCTGTTATGTTTATGACAACAAAAAGGTGGCTGGCGATGGAGCTACATGTAGCATCATGCAGAGCTTGAGCAGGCTGCGGTCGTCATGGGTACATGTATGTTGCACATGCGAGCTGCACACATTAGAATTAACTTTCAATGGTGAACTTTTATACCACTTCCATTTCCAAAAGGTGGATCAACTCACGATCATACTCAAGAGGGAACGCGACCACGACTTCACGTCTACGACTAATCCTTTTGCTGGGTCATGATCTCGCAATTGTGGATCTAGTGGGAATGCAGTCTTTAATGAAAGGTCATTCAAGTGTGCAGTTACATAAAGTAACACAACATGAGGTGTTGAAGTGTAAAAAAACATATTACGCACTTTTGGGATTTCACAAAGTAGCACAGAACTTCTCTCGAGTTTAGTTTCATAATTAATCATGCAAATGAGTCACAATAAGATTTATTTTTAAGTTCAATTCATCAAGTATCTACATTTAGAAATACTTTGAAGTTTTGAAGGAAAACAGGGGCGGATTGCACCAAGCGGTCTTAAACTGGTCTATGCGCTATAGCCGGCTAACTTGAGACGCGCTTAGACAGTCTTTAATTATAGACCGATTGCAATAGCGCGGTCTATAATTAAAGCCGGTCTTAAATCTTAAGTCTGCTAAGAGCTGGCTATAATCGGTCTTAGTTTTGTTTTTTAAAGATGGCGCTGCATTTGTTAGTTGTAGACGATTTGATGCGACGAGCTCTACAGCGAGACCGAATATTTAGAGACAGGCTGCATCCATTAGAGGCTTATGATGATGATACATTGTATCGTAAATACAGATTCCCTAGAGTAAAAATATTACAACTCACAGATTTGATATCCGATGCTTTAAACCAAAGCAATAAGAACAGTGCCGTTCCACCAGTGCTGCAGATGTGCACAGCATTGCGTTATTACGCAACTGGCGTGATCCATGACGTTTCCGGTGAAATGGCAGGTAAGACATTATTAAGTAGGCCTACACTTTATGTCTTCAGACAGGGGTTGTTTTTAATTGTCAGTATGCCGAGTGATACAAGAATTTGAGTGATTCCAGACTTTGATGATGAAGAGTACTTTGACGACAACGATGATCAAGGGGATATTTTCAATGGACCCATAGCCCCAAATGGGCAGGTTGTACGTCGGATGGTAACCAACATTTTGTAGGCAAACTTTTGCATAGTGTCTTGTAAATATAGGGTTTTTTTTTCGGTCAACTTCGGCAATTAATGAGCAGCCGATTTAACGACGCAAGCTATGCTATTTCACTCGAAATCGAATGCTAATGAAAAGGGTCATTCGATTTCGTTTTATGAACAGTCAAATGTAATGTTGCGTCATTCAACATAACAAAATAGACATTCAATTTTAACAATTCATCAAAGCAGCATTCACATTCGCATTCGCTTCTTGATGCGTGTGTTTCACGAAAAAGAATGACGATACGCTAAACTGAACAGAGTGCTAAAGGAATTTGACTCGTCTAGTCTCAAAACGAAATTGAATGGCCGAATTCTGAATTGGAAACGCAGCAACAACTGGAAGAGGCAAAATAGCTTTAATTCGAACGCATGAAAATGAAACTGACTGCTCACTTACCGAATTTGACCGAGAAAACCTATAGTAATTTGTAAAAATGAGAAAGAAATGTTGATTGGCGAGTCCTTCTGAAGACGAATAAAGAACCAACTAATCTCACCCATGGTACTTTTTGCAACAAACCGTTCTTCCTATAATTCAAATTCAGAGTATTCAAAGTGTTTGAAAATGATTAAACTAGTAAATTACAGATAAATGCTATATTTAAGATAATATCCAATATATTAATTATAATAATAATTAGCATGAAAACTTACTTGGTAATGAGCAATGGAGAGCTGTTGGTAGTTATTTTTTTATATATTGTTTATATTAGTGATAGTATAAAACATTGTGAGGAGAAACGGCACTCTCTGAAGTAACGGATTTTTGAAGTAACGTATTTTTTTCTCAAATAATAAAAGACGCACCAAAGAAGGATGCAACAAGGATGCTTTTCTTTCATTCTTCCCCTGCAAATTCGATGAACAATTTTGCTCAAATAGGGCCTACTCACAGGTTTGTTATTAAATGCATAATAAATTTGGGCGAGAATACTGTTTTTTTTTTTTGACAATGTTACCAAACGTGTCTAATGATTTTAACAATATATAAAACACATGTCAGTAATTCACCAATATGCAAGTTTACATTTAAAATGTTCTAAATACAAGAATATCCACGGAACAACGCTTTTTTTTCGGGTTACAGGTATGGATCTTCTTGGTTTTATGATATTATTTTATATTGTCGAATTACTAACATGTTTGTTATATATTTTTTAGTTTTTATGGTTTTCTTAAATATTTATATTTTATGTACTTTTTGTGTTTTCGTATTTCTTGTATAGGCGGTAGCTGTTACTTGTGGTTAACGCTGTTGGTTATAAATAAATATTGTTTTATATTTCAATATGTGTATCTACTTTAAAGATCAGGCATGAGTCAATTTTTCACTTTTTCTCTCTAAAAACTATGCTAGCTTAAAGGCGTACCCAAAACGAACTACACGAAGCGTCAACGTGAGGAACAGTTATGTAAGTAATTTAAGTGAAAAAGAGTTAAGAGTATAGGCCCTATACATTGTATCGGTCAATTTCGGCAAATTAGCAGCCAATTCAGTTTTCATGCGTTCGATTCAAAACTTTGTTTGCCTCTCAAGTTGTTACTGCAATTCAATTTTAAATTAGTTATTGATGTTTCTTCCTCAAAAATTCAAATGATTCAACCAAGCGTGTTTTTTTTTATTTTTAGATTGCACTAATTTCAGCCAATTCAGTTTTCATGCGTTCGATTCAAAACTTTGTTTGCCTCTCAAGTTGTTACTGCAATTCAATTTTAAATTAGTTATTGATGTTTCTTCCTCAAAAATTCAAATGATTCAACCAAGCGTGTTTTTTTTTATTTTTAGATTGCACTAATTTCAGCCAATTCAGTTTTCATGTGTTCGATTCAAAACTTTGTTTGCCTCTCAAGTTGTTACTGCAATTCAATTTTAAATTAGTTATTGATGTTTCTTCCTCAAAAATTCAAATGATTCAACCAAGCGTGTTTTTTTTTATTTTTAGATTGCACTAATTTCAGAAACGACTGCCCAAAATGAATTGGAATGTCCAAAAACCCAAGAAGCCTCTGCGAATTAAAAAGTTGCTTTTGTGAATTGTTAAAATGGAACGACTAATTTCGTTAAATCAAATAACGCAATAGTACTTTTGACTAGTCATAAAACAAAATCAAATGACCCATTTCAGTATAGCATTCTATTTCGCGCGAATAGCGTGTTTAATATGGCTGCCAATTTGCCGAAATCAACCAAGAAAAGCTATGTTTGCAAATGGAGTGGAGAGTTATCAAGCTTCATTAATACCAACAACTTGTGTCATTAAGAGGGCGACTTCCAGTTGAAGCTTCTGTTGCTCAAGTTGAAGCTTCTTCGTCTCCTCTCTCAGCATTTCTTCCTCTACTGCATACTTTTTAACTTTAGCCTGTGCAAGCTTCACACCCCACTTCAGGTAGCTGGAATACTCCTCATCTCGTCGACGTTTCCCTGTATGTACCTGCTGCCGAAGGGGTGTTTGCGAAGGCCCTGCTGCCATTACCTCGTCCCTCTCGTCGACGTCATCATCGGTATTTTCATGGCTATCAATTTCATCTGATTATTAAATTAGATCGAAAAATATACTCTCAGAGATCGAGATGTCACAATTAAATTAAGGCATACCAAATGTGCGTCTGGCAGCTGGACATGGTAATCCCATTCCCATGTTACTTCCCCAAGATAATCCCATGTTACTTCCCCAAATTATTATTATCTTTTATAAGCAAAAACTGCCAGCATTATTTTTGAGCTATTTTTATTTTATTTTATAAGAAAGCATCTAGACACTTCTTTTTGAAAATTTATCTCGCCCACGACTTTGTCCCACATCTCTTTCAGAGGCCGCATCATTGACTTGAACACAAACAAAACTGTTTTTGTTTTAAGCTTTTTTTTCTCTTTATTACTCTTCTTTTTTGTTGGCCTAATATAAATAAATGCATAGTTAAGGTTTTAAAATATCAACTAATCTTGTACACTAGTCACAATTTCAATAATGTAGTTTGCCATTCATTTAATCTTAGGTATGTTGGGTAAAATAGGCCTACCCAGATTAAATATTAATTTTTATGTATGTTCAAGCTAGCTCACCGTGTCCCGCGGGTGCACAGTGAGTGTGTTTTGCCAATGCGGTTTCCGCCCCACTGCAAATACCAACGAAAATCTGACCATCCACCATGTCCACTCCTCCAAAAATATCAGATATGAGACTAGAAATCTCAGGCATCACATAAGGCGGCCCACCTCCGGTTGGGGGATGCTTCTAGAACATAAAAAATACTTTTCAATGGAATGTGTTCTTTAAATGCGAAGTATTATCTTGTTTTGTAAATATTACTTACATGAGGGATTTTTTTTTTTCTGTAACGGGGGCTATCTCTCACCGATTTCGAGAGCGGTGGTGAATGCTGTTCAAACTGTCAAACAGTTTTCCAAGGGCGGGCTGCCATCATTCTCTTTTAACTTGCTATACTTTTCTTTTAATGCCAGATGGGATCGGGAGAGGTTGGGGGGGGGGATTGGGGGTCGCTGGAGTAAATATTATTGTTGGAGTAAATATTATTACTATTATTATTTATTAGGCCTTTACACAGAAAAACATAACAATGTAATTGCAAAAATTTTTTTTAATTTGATAGGAAAAATAAAATACAAAAAATATGTTGAACAGAGCTACATCAAGGCATACATTTTTGTTCATGATTAAGAGGACAGGGCGATTGGTTTAGAGCACTAGGGGAGGGATTGGGGGCAAAATTGATTAACCTAATGTCAAGGATTAACAAACTGCAACGAAATATTCACAAAAGAAGCAGATATGAATGCGTTTACTTTCAATTCAACCAAAATGGTGCAAGTCATCGTTTTATTGTTCATATTTCATTAAATTTCCATTATTATTGCACTCTATTCGAGCTCGCCGGCTGTACACTGTGTGAGTCTTTATAGAGGTCACACAATGTAAAACTAGCCAATAATAAAGTTTGATTGTACAAGGTCACAGTGCACAACCATTAAAATGTAATACAATTCACGAATTTGCTGTGTGTGTGTTTCATGGTTGGTTGCACAGACAACGACCGACCTTACACAAATAAATCATTGCTGTTTCGGTTTTAAAACAAACACAACATCGCTAACTTTCAATGATATATCTGCATCATCGTGCATGTTACTCTCGGCCTCACCCTACAGTTGGAATTCCCTCCAGTAAAGGTAAGTGACATATAGATGATATAGATTAGTAAAGTAAGTAGCTACTATTACTAATATCATGCTAATCTATATCATCTATCTATGCGCATTTTTGTTATTTTTTGGGGAGCGGAGAGTGAAGGCACTTTTCGACAAAGATTCATGATAATCTACATGTCCAGTCAGTACCAGACAATCTTAATCACAGCGCAACATGTTTTTTAAATGAACTATCTAAATCAGTAAAAAAGTACACACTTATATTTCTTGAACACGATTGAACAAGAAGGTGGCGCATATTCTAAAATTGGCAAAGCATCACAGTCACACTCACACTAGCCACGCATTTATAGCCCTTGTGAGTACATGTTAAACCTCAAACCGATGAATAAACAAAAAACCAGCAACAATTCCATCCATTATTAGAAACAGAAATTGGTCCCAGCCAATCACTATATCTCGTCAGATATTTGTTGGTGTTAAATATTTATTCAACTACGTATAGTCTACGTATAGTCTACCTTGCTGACATCTTTTTTCGTCTCCGCTCCTAAGTTCTTCCATTTTTTCTTCACTTCCTCTCGATTTCTCAGAGCTGCAGGGTTGATGGCATTTACTTTGCGGGTAACTTCATCCCAAGCTTTCCTTTTGCCTTTTAATGTTACAGAATTACTTAGTTGTGACTGCAGGATGTCCCTGCTGTCCACATAACTTTCAACAAGTGCCAACTTCTCCGCTTGGGTAAAGGCTGGTCGCCTAACGCTCGTGTTTTGTTTTTTCGAGGCCATTGTCGATCGTTGTTTACACGGCTCTCACGTTTGAATAATGGCGGCCAGTCGCGCTACGGACCGACGGTCGGTACGGACGAAGCAAGCTAAGTAAGGGACGTTTGTTCGTGTTTCATTACTCTTCGCCGCCTTAACTAAGACCGGCTTATTGCAACGGGCTTTAATACCGACTAAGCTAAGACCGTCCAAGGCAGACAGCCGGCTATAACCGACCGGTCTTAGACCGCTGACTAAGACCGTTTTATTGCAATCCGCCCCTGGTCTCTAAAAAGTGTACAACTTCAGAGGCTTTTTTTTCTCTGATTGCTGTTTTTTGCTGGTATAATAGCAGTGTGTGCTACTTTGTGAAAATGTTGACGAATTTAAGGATGACACCAAAAAACGATGCTTAATATAACAAACCAACAGTCTAAAAATTTAGGTTACATAAATACCGGTTTTTGGCTTGATCCTCATGCACTTGTTATAGTCCCGACAATATCAAATTGCGCCATTCCTCCCTGCTGGTTTTTGATTTTACAAAGAAGATAACACGTGATTACCAATGCCGCTTCCACATATTGGCATGTTGCAGAGAACTCAACATGGCTCCCGCCTGCAATGAGGTATGTTTCCTTTGCAACTGCATAAATATAGTTTTGTTGTAGAAATCTACAAGTTGGCCAAAGCTTAGGTTACATACATGTAATCTGATCTAATCTATTCATTTATTGTTTAAAGTGTACCACATACATGTACAATAATGTCAACACACTGTACATAGTGACAATAAGACACGTAACATGCTATCAGAGTTACAAGCTATTCTATTTATTAAATTCACAGATAATCAGAATGAGAAATGTGTTTTGTTTTGGTCACTCAATGCACAGCATCATTCAATGTTACAATTTCGTACCCATTAGTGCACAATGCCACCATCCCACAACGTGCCATGTGTGTGTATGGGGAAGGAGGAGGATCAGCTCACGTTGTAGGCAGTGAAGGAAATGTTTTTGATTCGTTTTGATTATTAGCAACATAATACGAATCCAAAAGGATGGCCACTTCTTTCGTCTTATTCTCTTTCCGTCACAAAAGGATTGTAGTGATGGACTATGACGGACATAAGCTAACTTCAGTATATTCTTTGTTGTTTTTCCCAATTATTTGGTGCCAACTACATCTCAAAACAATAACAGCTTTAAGATGAGCTTCGTACACGACACATAGACAACGGGTGTTTTTTCAACAAAATTATAAAATAGCAAATATTAATAATAATAATACCATTTACATAGCGCCTTTTCCTAAGGTTACAAAGTGCTCAGAGAATGACAGAAAAAAAACAAAGAAGGGAGTGCAAACAAAAACCAAAGGTGTCATAGCCTTGCTCAAGGCAGTCGCATTATTCGCTCCGAAAAGATGCCGCTGTAAACCCATCCGTATACCCTGTGCGTGGTGCGTGCGATCACACCGCATGACCCACCCGTATACACACTGTCACATCGTACGACTACTGTGCACACAGGTCATCCGCACTCGTACCACTAACCGCATGCGGAGGCCGTCAGGTCGACAGCCTTGTCGGGTCTGTAACTTCCGGGTTTAATGTGTTTCATGAAAAAATTTCCACTAGTGGAAAAAAATGGGGGGGCTCTCGGATATGCTAGTATGCAGCCCATGAATATTTATATCTTTCGTCAGACCTATCAGACAACACAGGATGTGAGACAAATGAATTATGTATTCATGTTGACGTCCAATCACGCACGCCTATCATGCTCGCTGAGCGTCCATGGTGGTGGTGTGTGATGTAGACATGTCTCGTCTTTCGCGGGCATTATGGTAATGAGCTGACCGTGGGAACTCTTCGCTTATTATAGTAATGAGGTCAGTGGCTTCAACACAGACCCTACAAGGCTGTCGTCCTGACGGCCGACGCATGCGGATAGTGTACGGGGGCATCGTGTCGTGCAATGTTACACACAGTGAATACGGGTGGGTTTTTATACAGCGGCGGTCTTTTTCGGAGTGAATAATTCGACTGCCTTGAGCAAGGCTATATTACATTTAAAAACAAATTCAAACAAACCAACGTAATTTTAACTTGCTCAAAACATTTATACTTTGCATGTCACACACAAATAAGAAAAAATAGGGGGACACGAACAATAATTTCAGCTCATTGGTCACTTAAAAAAAAATGTTTAGCTTAAATTTAATTATAGTATACATTAATAAATGGGCAACAGAAATATAAATATGAAAATCGTACATATAATTCAACTAAAATGTTATACCATTATTTTTTAGATCATATAGCAAAACCACAACTGGCCTCCACAAAAAATAATAACCCATATTACGTGTTTTCATTTACCGTTTGTGGTGTTTCACGGAAACATCAAGGCATATTTTTACATTTTTTGTGACTTTCTGGTCACTAGCGGTGGTTCAAAATTTGGGTATTAGCACACGTGGGTGGTTGGTATTCAATTGTGTTTTTCGATTTGGTGGGCACAAGTGTACACAATTTTTATCAGGTCTCAAAAAAGTTGTTTTTTCTGTGTTATATCCATACGACATACGACACCACAGTTGAGTGAAGAACCAAGTGCGCACACGCAAACTCACATACGCAAGATCGCCCATTGTCTTTATAAGGTATGTGGGTGATTACAAGGTGTCGTTAAACGACCGCGGTACCACGGGTTCGACTTTTGAAGTCCCTTCGTGCGAGCTCCTTCTCTTCCTTCCTCCATGGTACAACATTCCCATCGATGGCGAATTTTCCATTATGGCATCTTCTTTGAAATACATATGGACCATTTTACAACCTCAAATGTCATTTTTCTAAAAATTATTTTTGACCTTTTCAGATATTTTAAATAATTGTATACATCATATTAAGGTTTACTAAAATGTTCATATAAGGATAGTTCAGTTGATTTTATTTGTGTGGTGAACATTTTAAAAATGTAGAGTCTGCAGCAGTGAAACCTGTGGTTATTTATAATTAATTCACAACTAGTTTTGAAGTAAATCACAAGGAACATTCATTGTTTACTATAATGAGGCCCAAAAGATGTACTTTCAAATATAATCAGTAAAAAATCAACAAAAAACCAAACACAGAAAATATAAGCCTGACAGAGGAGGGCAAAAGGTTGACAGAAAAACAAAGCAAATATTGTCTGTAATTGTTTTTTTCTGGCACAAGACTACTGTAATTTCTCTGATTATCCCGGACAAATAATGAAAGACTCATGACTCATGACACAAAGTATTTGTTGTTCGCTGTCTAGCACGGACAGGGTCAAAATTTATTTCTCTCAATTTTACTCTTTTGTTCAACAGAAAACATTTCAACAATGAAAGGAGTCAGCCAACTCGAAAGGTTACAACAAAAGTGGACAAAATGCCACTACACACAATTCTTTTCCTACAGTGATAATACTTGAGGAACTTCCTGATGTCTACCAGGAATCCAAGAATTATTCAATTCAAATAAAACAAATTCAAATAAGTTCGCCGCGGACTTACAAAACCTTGCATCCCAATAAACGGCTTTGGAAGTGTCTACTCCAAAGCACTGACTCCACCACCCGGTGTCTATTACCGGTGAAGCCAAAGGGACCAGACAATAAAAACAAGCATGCATTATGAGATCTAATGGCTGACACCTTAATTCTTGTCTCATACATAATACATCACCTGCTCCGGGCGTATGCCGAAGCATTTCTCAAAGAAGTCTACCTGAAAGAAACTATGAATTCAAGCTAATTATTTATATTTAATCATAATTTAAGTCAGTTTTTTGCAAACCACCAAACAAAGGGGGGATTTAGCAAGTTGCTCGCATTGCATGACAATGCAATGCGAGCAACTTGCTAAATCCCCCCTCCCCTTGTTGCTACAAATAACTGGGGTTTAATTCATATTTCTTTATTTATCTTATTATTATTATTATTATAATTAACTATCCTTATATCCTTATTACAGTATTCTCTGCTGAATTTGAAGAATATTAATGCTTGTGATAGCGTTTGTCTGAATACGTGGTAGCCAAACTTTGATTGACTTGAGTTGAATTGAATTGAATGGTTTATTCGTCAGGTATTATACAAATACATGAAATTTACAATCCTTTCGTACAGCAACATATAAAGTATAAAAAAAAAGATGAGTGCCGTCCCATTTGTATATGGGCTTATCTTCTACTCTTAAATTTGTTCGGTTAAGGACACTTGAGTGGTTGATAATATGAACGTTTGATGTTATTTCTTCTCTACAAAACTTGTGAGCTATCTTATTTATATTTCTCGTGGCTGCTAGCCCTGCCCCTGTTCATCCTTATCACAGCCATCAACACAATACATGTACTTCACTTAAACGCTCTATAACTGCCAGAAACTCAAACAGAGTGTTTTGCTTTTTGCTGTATCACTTTTCCTGATACAGATGACAACTACGGTCCGGGATTAAAAAACCAGAGATAAAACTTGAAAATTGCAAAACTCTGGAAAAACCCTCGGCCACGGCTTAATAAGCCGCCTGGAACACATACATGCTGATGTCTACATTTGTTAACGCCTTTTGCGTGGTTTACTCAAAAATAAATAACATCTTGTTAAAACAAAAAACATGCTAGTCATCTGCTGTGCAAGGCTAGAATGGCCCCCCATTCGGTACACGCCCTTCATGCATCATTGCCTTTTAACATATTTAAATTTACCCGCCGCTCGGCGGACCATAACGTTACATACAGTGGCGCTCAGAGTATAAGCCTTTAGAAACACAACAAACACGATCCAAGCCAAGCGTGTTAGCTTGAAGTGTGTGAATTAAGACACGATGGGGGGATTAGTTTGGATTATAGTAAACCTCTATCGCTCCCTGTGCTACACGCTAAACACGCTCCAATACAGGGCATGATATGGACTGAAGAAAATACACACCCGAGATTTGTCCAGCCATCAATAAAGCCGTCAGACCGACCGACCGACCAACAACCATGTTTATTTCCCCATCCCGGTTTTTTCTCTGTCCTTTAATTTTTCCCAGGGTTGTTTAGATTGTTTCCAGCCCAGGTTTATTTCTCCTGCGTTTTTTCCCCCCTTAATATATCCCCGTTCCCTTCCTAGGTTTATTCCCCACATCCTGGGTGTTTTCTCTGTCTCGGTAATATTTCCCGTCCCAGGTTTATTTCTCCATCCAAAGTTTATTTCCCCTTCCCTGTTTTTCTTTTCAGTCCCGTAATATTTCCCCGTCCCCAAGTTTTTCCACATCCCCGGTTTATTTCCCCTTCCCGTTTTTCTCAGAGTCCCGTAATAATTATTTTGCCTTCCAGGGTTGTTTCCCCAAAAAAGGTTTATTTCCTCCGTTTTTTTTCGCCCTTAATATTTCCCCCTCCCGTTCCCGTCCTAGGTTTATTCCCCCAGACCAGGTTTTTCTCTGTCTCGTACAATATTTCCCCATCCCAGGTTTATTTCCCCTTCCCTGTTTTTTTCCCAGTCCCGTAATAATTATTTCGCCGACCTGGGTTGTTTCCCCCAACAAAGAAGGTTTATGTCCTCATTCGGGTTTTTTCTCCCTGAATATTTTCTCGCCCCTTAATTTTTCCCCATCCGGAGTTGTTTTCCCGTCTTAGGGTTATTTCCCCTTCCTGTCTTTTTCTCAGAGTCCGTAATAATTATTTCGCCGACCTGGGTTATTACCCCCGTCAAAGAATGTTTATTTCCTCCTGGTTTTTTCATCCCTTAATATTTTCCCGTCCCGTTCCCGTCCTAGGTTTATTTTCCCATCCCTGGTTTTTCTCTGTCTCGTAACATTTCCCCGTCCCAGGTTTATTTCTCCATCCAAAGTTTATTTCCCCTTCCCTGTTTTTTTTTCAGTCCCGGAATATTTCCTCGTCCCAGGTTTAAGTTCCCCGTCGCAAGTTTTTCCACATCCTAGGTTTATTTTCTCGTCCCGTTTTTTCTCTGTCCCTTAATTTTTCCCGTCCAGGGTTGTTTCCCATCTTAGGTTTATTTCTCCTTCCCGTTTTTTTTTTCTCAGAGTCCCATAATTATTATTTTCCTGTCCTGGGTGGTTTCCCTGTCAAAGAAGATTTATTTCCTATTTTCCCGTCCCTTAACATTTCCCCGTCCCATGTTTATTTCCCGAGTCCCGTTTTTGTCTCTGTCCCTTAATTTTTCCCCGTCCCGGATTGTTTCCCGTCTAAGGTTTATTTCCCCCTCCAGTTTTTTTCTCAGTCCCGTAATAAATATTTCGCCGACCTGGGTTGTTTCCCCAGTCAAAGAAGGTTTATATCCTCCTCCGGGTTTTTTCCCCTTAATATTTTCCCGTCCTGTTCCTGTCCTAGGTTTATTTCCCCATCCCTGGTTTTTCTGTCTCGTAACATTTCCCCGTCCCAGGTTTATTTCTCCATCCAAAGTTTATTTCCCCTTCCCTGTTTTTTTTTCAGTCCCGGAATATTTCCTCGTCCCAGGTTTAAGTTCCCCGTCGCAAGTTTTTCCACATCCTACGTTTATTTTCCCGTCATGTTTTTTCTCTGTCCCTTAATTTTTCCCGCCCAGGGTTGTTTCCCATCTTAGGTTTATTTCTCCTTCCCGTTTTTTTTCTCAGAGTCCCGTAATTAATATTTTCCCTTCCTGTTCCCGTCCTAGGTTTATTTCCCCATCCCTGGTTTTTCTCCGTCTCGTAACATTTCCCCGTCCCAGGTTTATTTCTCCATCCAAAGTTTATTTCCCCTTCCCTGTTTTTTTTTCAGTCCCGGAATAATTTCCTCGTCCCAGGTTTAAGTTCCCCGTCGCAAGTTTTTCCACATCCTAGGTTTATTTTCCCGTCCCGTTTTTTCTCTGTCCCTTAATTTTTCCCGTCAAGGGTTGTTTCCCATCTTAGGTTTATTTCTCCTTCCCGTTTTTTTTTTCTCAGAGTCCCATAGTTATTATTTTCCCGTCCTGAGTGGTTTCCCTGTCAAAGAAGGTTTATTTCCTATTTTCCCGTCCCTTAACATTTCCCCGTCCCATGTTTATTTTCTCCTCCCAGGTTTGTTTTCCCTTTCCAGTTTTTTCTCATAGTACTTCCCCGTCCCGGTTTACTCGGCTAATTTCCCCGTCCCAGGTTTATTTCCCGAGTCCCGTTTTTGTCTCTGTCCCTTAATTTTTCCCATCCCGGATTGTTTCCCGTCTAAGGTTTATTTCCCCCTCCATTTTTTTTCTCAGTCCCGTAATAAATATTTCGCCGACCTGGGTTGTTTCCCCAGTCAAAGAAGGTTTATATCCTCCTCCTGGTTTTTTCCCCTTAATATTTTCCCGTCCTGTTCCCGTCCTATGTTTATTTCCCCATCCCTGGTTTTTCTCTGTCTCGTAACATTTCCCCGTCCCAGGTTTATTTCTCCATCCAAAGTTTATTTCCCCTTCCCTGTTTTTTTTTTTCAGTCCCGTAATATTTCCCCCTCCCAGGTTTATTTCTCCATCCAAAGTTTATTTCCCCTTCCCTGTTTTTCTCTAGCTCGTAATATTTCCTCGTCCCAGGTTTAAGTTCCCCGTCGCAAGTTTTTCCACATCCCAGGTTTAATTTCCCGCCCGTTTTTTCTCTGTCCCTTAATTTTTTCCGTCCAGGGTTGTGTCCCGTCTTAGGGTTTATTTCTCCTTCCCGTTTTTTCTCAGTCCCGTAATAATTATTCTGCTGACCTGGGTTGTTTCCCCATCAAAGAAGGTTTATTTCCTCATCCGGGTTTATTCTCCCTGAATATTTTCCCGCCCCTTAATTTTTCCCAGTCCGGGGTTGTTTTTTTTGGTCAAAGCTCGCAACGATTCTATTTCATTTGAATTCTAACTGATTCCGAATGAGAAACTTCGTTTTGGTCTTTATTACAATTTCGTCCCCATAATCTAGTGCGCGATGTCATCGAATCACGTACGGCACATTTCGCTCGGCCCCAGCGGCCAGTCTATCCAGGACCACTGAATGGGCTAATCGGTTGCACAGATTCTTGATCAGGAAGTACGTCATGTATGCAGTGCATAGAAATATGGTGCAGTGTGAGTGTGATGCATGATGGGACTGCGCATTGTTAAACCAACGTGCCTGCATGATACGTTTGCCCATCCCAGTGCCTTTGGTTAAAGCAAGGCGCTAGGGACGAGCGAAACGGCACATGTGCTGCAGTGAATGGGAAGGGGGATGATCACCTCGATCAATTGGCTGGCCGTAGGAAATGTTTTCAGATAGTAAAGGTGCCGATTTGGTCGTCTTTTTAGTATGATTTAACTGTCATGATGAATACAGATGCTATGACAAATATAAAAACTTCAATATTTTTGCGGCAAGCGAGTAAAAAATATCAAGGCCTCTACCTGCAACACCAGGAGAAAAATAAAGGCGGCGAATATCGCGCTGAAAATTCGGAAAACATTAGGTTTATACAGCCAAGGTCAGTTGTGTGTTCCTTATCTGCAGACAATGTATCAAGTTTCACTGTCAAAGAAAGATGAGTTGGCAGCGGAAATGTTCCTGTAAACTGGAGTTGCAAAGAAGTGTTGGCAAACTGGCATTCGGATATAATCTATTCAGTTAGCTCAATCAAAGATACGTTTCGTTTTTAAACAAAATGTTTGAGTCAATTGAAACGTATCATGCAGGCACGTTGGTTTAATAACCGACCTTCAATAGTTGTACTTCGTTGGTAACTACCAACGAAGTACAACTATTGAAGGTTGGTTATTCATGGTTATTCATTGTCTGGCTGCTGACTGTCAACTGTAAACGAGCATGTTACAATAACACTATGAAAACGATGGCGGCGCTCTGTGATAACTTCGTCCATTGTTCACTAAATGCATTCATTGTCATAAGTTGTGTGGTTTGTATCTGTAACCATGACATTGTGTTCCCACATGTCAAACGTATAAACCATGTTTACCTGCTATACTGCGTAACGCAGGTAAAAAACATTTCTTAATTTCATCTGCATATATGCTAATCTGATCAAAATATCCGACTAGTGTGAGCAAAAGCTGGCGGATACCCTTAATATTTTCTTTTACCCGTTTACCTATCTCCCATATGGGACTCTTGAGGATGTCATTGGTCCCTATGTGGAGAACAAGTATCGTCGGAGCCTGGTTTCTGTGCAATCAGCCTCCGTAACTGATCGTTAAGGTCAGCACACCTTGCCCCTGACAGACTGGACCCGATAGTGCGACCTCCCCTGGGTAGTTGGTCTCCATTCTTTCCCGCATTGGCTACAATCAAATTGCCCATTATCCACGTTGTCATTGATTCTGAAAAAAGTAAGAGAAAGAAACACAGCAGCAACGAGCACATACTTTTTGATGCTGTATTTAGCACATGTTGGTTTGTTTGTTTGTTCGTTTTGCACAAAATTTGCTAGTAAATCCAATAGGTACCTTTTTATTTGATGAAAGTGTTATACTTTCAGCATTCCACATATTGTATACCTACGGAAGGACAGATTAAGTTAAATTAATTAATTAATTGATAAACGCCTTTTCATTGTTCTAACGGGATTTGATTGTCGTGATTATTAATTATTTCTGAATTACAACATTCGGTGTGGTCTCACGTAAATTTGAAACGCGGAGGACTTCCATCGTTCCCATGTATTATTGCTACTGCCACTAACATTGTCTGATCTCAAAATTATGCGTCTTTACTAAATCCACGTGGTCGTATTCCGGTAGTGTAGTTACTGCCAGTAGATGGTTATGGTGTCATGTATAGTGCCCAAAGTTCACTATCTACCATCGCCCAACAACGTTGTGGACTTTCTTGCATTCTCGCCCTAAACTGTTGGTCATAAATATGACCGCCAACCAAAACCCTCATACCGCGAGGCGGCAGTTCTAATCAGATGCATGTATTCGAGTAACTCTTGTGTTCGGCTAGGGTGTGCATTCAAATATATGGATATAGACTAAAAGGGATGATGTCCATGCATTGATGGATGTTAAAAATTGCTTTGGTTTATTACTTTTCCACACAATTTCACCCTCCTGGTTTACTGATAAAGATATGCCTTGGGTTTCTTGATGTTGCAAGTAGGGGTCCCTTTTTTCTAACAATGTCACCAAAACTACGGTACTACTACGTATTCTCCTTTGATAATCTTGGTTTTCCGCTTTGCTGTATACTTGTTCCAAGTGGGCTAAATGCTGATACCAGGGGTGTAAAACCTAACTGTTGTTGCTGGAATAGCTATGAACAGGGATCCCAAAAGTATGTCTGTGTTATTGATCACTACTGACTATGGGCAAGTAATTGTTACTATCGAACACCCATACTTGGGTTGCATGGTTACCACTAGTCTTGGTGCAAGACGTTTCTCGTTTTCTTTTATCACGCACACCGCGGCGAATTCACCGACACCGCGCGCAACGACTCACCTGACTTATAGTCCACTCACTGCCGGAGAAACGTCTTGGTCCGTGTACATGTTTGAGTTATGTGACCTCACATACATATTCAACGTGTGGGTCAACAAAATACTGCGCACGCGCACAACTGGAAACAGACAAGCGGGCCAGCCTGGTAACTTGCATGCACCCGACGTGTCGAGTGAAAGCCTCGCTCTATCATGCTACGGCTGGAACCCGGGAATATTCACCATGTGCGTTTTGTTGTGCATGCAAAGCTAGGCGATCACTGATCTTTATGTTATTATTAATTAGAGATCAGCGGTTGCGATCGATTGTTAGACATGTTAGAGGGAAGAAATTGTCAGTCAATGAAAAAATACTATAACAATATTGCTGACCGCATCGGCAATACTCGAGGAGTCAAGTGTTTTATTTGCGGATGAGAGAACTTGTAACTTGTATGGGTATATTTGCACATTATTTCGAAAATAAAGAAATCTGCACGTTACTATAAAGCACAGTTTTGGGCGACAATTGTTATTCATTTCACGTCACGTCTAATTGTGGCCAAATGTGTTGGCAAAGGATATGTCTGACCATGGTCTGACATGTACATGTACCTTCTTGTACACATGCACACGGTACACAACCTAATGCCAATGTGGTGTTGTGGCCGGGCTTATCTTCGCGCGAAGACGTGTCAAATTACTCGTAGGCTTAGATATAATGGTGGTCGACCACCGGTTGATTTTGACCAAGCTGTGTGAGTATGATACGGAAGTTTCGGGTGTAGTGTTTATTCTTTTCTGCATAAAAAGTACTTTCAGGCACTGTGACCCTATAATTAGTTGTACCTACAAAGTTACCATTTGGACTAAGACTAAAAATGCCAGAAAATCCCATGTTCGTGTACATCGATCTATTTTTGTTAGCTCTGTTGCTAATAAACATCCTCGTTCATAACATTTTAAGATTCCATTCCCTTCAATTAATTGCACTTACAAAAATTCTCAAAATCTCTCCTAAAAACAAATTTTAGGGCAAACTAAAATTCGCACATCGTTCAGCAGCAATCATGTTTACAAAAATTAAAAGACGAACGTAAATTTACAAGCCCTACACACCAACATACGAGGAAGCCTGGCTGTTTCTGGTTGCGTTGCACCGAAGACGTACAGATACCAGACTGTGGGAAATTGTGCTGATACTGCTACGTCAGAGTTATGCAGGCCTAGCGCAACATGGCATGATTGGAATGTGCTCGGAATTTCCCGAGCGATCTGTACATGGACCAAGACGTTTCTCCGGCGGTGAGTGGACTATAAGTCAGGTGAGTCGTTGCGCGCGCTGTCGGTGAATTGGCCGCGGTGTGTGTGAAAAGGAAACGAGAAACGTCTTGCACCAAGACTAGGTTACCACCTATACTATTGTGATTTTGGGTTGCATTGTTACCACCTATACAATTGTGATTTTGGGTTGCATTGTTACCACCTATACTATTGTGATTTTGGGTTGCATTGTTACCACCTATACAATTGTGATTTTGGGTTGCATTGTTACCACCTATACAATTGTGATTTTGGGTTGCATTGTTACCACCTATACTATTGTGATTTTGGGTTGCATTGTTACCACCTATACTATTGTGATTTTGGGTTGCATTGTTACCACCTATACTATTGTGCTTTTGGGTTGCATTGTTACCACCTATACTATTGTGATTTTGGGTTGCATTGTTACCACTCGTCATCCTATTGTTATTGACCACATAAACATCAAACATACCTGAACGGAAGTTGATTTAGTTTCCAAAAACTAGTGTTCTGAAGTTTTTCCGTTTTGGTTTTTCGTCTGGAGCTGTCCGATGGATTGTCGAACGGCAGTAAATGCCGACGTCATTTTCTTGACAGAAATTATTTTGCCGAGTATAAGATCGCGCAGAAAAACATGTGCTAATCGCGCGTTCCGTAAAAACACTGAGGGTGCCTGACTACAAGCAGACGTTTGAGGGGGTATGTCTCGTGTCAAAGGTCAACTTACAATCCGATCGGAAAATTCATGAACGTCGTGCGGAAGTAAATGACAGACAAGGAAAAATTACATCCCCCACCACCTGCGCATTCAAAAGTTTAAATACCTCAATTATCTAACAGGTTGTTGAGGTCTGTCAAAAATGCTAACGTCAGGAACTCAAAATCTTCTACCTTTATTTATTTGAAAGGCATGGGCTGTCAAAATTTTGTATAATTTCTTGCTAGGTACCTCTTAATTTATTATACAGACATTCTTTTTTTCATATGAACTAAATTATTGTCCAACTGCATATGTCCCATAACGACAATTATTGTTAAAATGATGTGAGTTTGGACATTTTCTATATAAAACATTTTGTTAACAATACTCGAAAGTCTCAGAACGGGATTATTATTTAACAGACATTCTTGCCACTAATTAAATAAAGACGGGGTAGGCATATCTCAACGTCTTTTTTTCCATTTAAAACAAATTATTGTCCAAGTCAGGGGTAAGAGTCATTACAAACGAAAGTCTGAAACTAGGATACAAATTCAAAGGATGTTGAAATGATGCCATTTCCACTTTCTCTGGGGTTGGAAACAGTATCTAAAGCACCAGAAAAATAGACCAATGAGCTGGATTTCTTTATTTGTGGAAAAAAATTCAGCCAAAAGTCTGAACAATCTCATCCCTGCCAAGTGCAAATGTCCCAACGACAATTATTATTAAAAAGGTAGGAGTTCGGACACTTTCTATATAAAACATTTTGTTAAAATACCCGAAAGTCTGAGAACGGATAATTATTAAAAAGAGGCCACAACGATGGAGGAACTAACTGCCATACTGCTGGAACCGTCGCCAGACCACGAAGGATTTTCTGACAGTGCTTTGTGTGGTCGACACCAGTCAATTGTGCTTTGTTGTGTCGGCAGAAGCTTTTATGGACCATGTTTACGCAGTTACTACACTCAGATCAGTCCGCAAACAGGCACCACTGAAGAATTCTCTACAGGTCATTATTTACGCAAGAATGCTCCTCTTTAGCCCTTGTTCAACATGGTAAACGGGGTACTCCCCAAAAACACTCGCTTCCGCTTGTAATCACACGCTATCGCTCGAACCCGCTCGAACTCGCTTGTAATCGCTAGTTATTGTAACGAGTTCTTCCAAATGACTCGCTGGTATCTGTTCCCTGTTTTGATAACTACCTTTTATCATAACTGTAGCAAACTTCAAACAGGTACAAAACCAAAAACAAACAGTTTGAAGATAATGATGGCTAAAAGCTTCACTTAAATTATTACTTGTTGAGGTGCTATGGTTTTTGAGAAATGAGAAAAAAACAAGTCACAAAAATAGTGTTTGTCCCACTCTTCGTGAGACGAAAATTATTTTGCATGTAAAAACGCATTAACCAGTTACAGTATGTCATGGTAAAAAAACATAACTGGTTAATAGCTTAACATGCTAAAACTGAGACTAAAATACTTTGGTGACATTGGGTCGTATGAATGAAAAGTAGTACTTACTTTTACTTGAAAATTTTAAGTATTTACTACCATCCATATGAATAAAAGGATGTAAAAACTGTTACTTAAAAGTATTTACTAAAATGCTAAAAGTATCTACTTTTACCAAAAAGTAAATTCTTTTAATTTTAGCACTTACTTACTTCCACATGAATAAAACGGAGAATATACTACAAAATACAAGTAAAAACTAGTGATTTTTCAAGGTAGCTCCAGAGCTACCTTGGGCACAGAAGTAAAAGGCTCGTTCGAAGAAATGACAGTGTTTATGAATGTTCCTCACAGGATAAATGGTTTAGTCCAAAGGAAAGACATCACTGAAATACTAAATAGACACATACACAGTGTTTCACAACATAAACAATACACACAAACTCAAACTGCTTTTAATTAAACTTGTTTATATATGCTGAGGATAAAATAAAACCGTTTGTAAAAAAACCTGTTTTGTATCATTACAGTAAGCTTTTTAAAAAGATATAAAGAATTTTTTCAACTCAGAAATGAATGCCTCGATCATTAAGGCTTATTGTTCATAAAATCAGAAGAAGTAATTTTTCAAATAATTAAATGCATTTCAATAATAGAATGTTGTTCGTGTTATTATTAAAACTTTTAAGTTTAAGTTAAATAGCTATGCTCATATCCAGCTCTCATCTTCTCTATACAGCGCTGTCATGCTCCACTCCAAGTTTCAAAAGCTTAACAAAAACGTTCTTATTATGTGTGTCCAGATGAGTCGTCTTCATCAAAATGTTGTCAGAATAAAAACCTCATGGCTGACTTGAAGATTTCTATGTTTCTGTTAAATCAAATGCTGCTTTGGCTGTGTGTGTGAGTGCGTACATAGACGTGAATGAGAGTTGTAATACAAAGGAAACCTTTTGTTAAGAGCCATTCAGCCATGGTATATCAGAAGTATTTACTCCAAAGCATTAAGTGAATACTTTGCAGTAAAAGAATAGGTTTATTCATACGGAATTTAGAAGATGCTTTTACTGAATGCTTCTACTTGGAAGTTTATGCTTTTACTTTTTGCTAGTACTTGTCAGTAAATACTACTTTTTATTCATACGACCCATTGTTCTACTATTTCTCAAAAACTACAGCACCTGTTAAAATCTACTGATTGGAGAAGACTTACTGTAAATGTAGTTAAAATGGAAGGTACATGTCTTTACTTACCTCTTGATCCACATGTATGTCACCTTCATGTATACTTTCAGAAAACCCTGACTTCAACTCTTGTCTCTTTGCAATAGATCCTGACAACAGAATAAAATCAATTTAAGAATAATTGAAATTTTACAGATCAAACATGCAGAAACAATTTTGTGAAAGTCATACGTGTAATTGTTGTAATGATTGCTCAAAAAGTACTATGACAACATGAGCTGACGGAGGATGTAACTGTAATAGGAAAGTCGTGACAAGCAAAAGGTTCTCTTTGCACTTCATATTGCCATTATCCAATAAACTCCAAAGAATGTTTGGGAATTACAACAATGTAATAAATTGGGAATTTTTTTTTATTTTGCTATTTTAAGTAGGATTTGAAACTTTGCATGGTGGAAATACAATATAGAAAGATTTGCGGTAACACCATGTAATGACTATCTGTAATGAGTTGGGTGAAACCTGCTGTGTAGCCTTGGGTGGTGTGTATTAGCCCACCACTACTTAGACTACTTAAGCCCGTTTCACACGAGCTTTCTAAACCATGGTCGTTGGGAGCGAAATCACATTCCCGTTATATAATCACAAATTTGCGTCGTGTGAAATGAATCCGTGCGATGAAATCACCAAGGACCCGCGTAATAAACAACCGGGATCAAGACCTCCTCCAAAAAATCGCAACCCTGTTTAGAATCGCCGAGTCACTCGTGTGAAACGACACACAGTAGATTACAAAGGTCCTCGGTGATCGCACAACGATCATGCATGCACAAACCATGGGGTTGCATTTCTTTATGAGCACACGTCATTGCTGATGGAGAAAGTTCGTATATTCCAGGTATCCAACAAAATGGTGTCGGCAGCACAAACTGAAAATTAGTTTGTTTTATTGCTTTCCTCAAAGTTTGTTTCTTGAACCAATAAGCTTCCGGCCAAGAAAGCCTTGAATCTGACTTTTCCGCTTGCAATTTCAAACAAAATGCTTTCGGATACATTTTTTTTTGGAGTCGGGACGCTGAGAAATGTTTATTTGTTATCGTTTTGTCAATTTCCTTGACATCCAAACGGATTCACGTTGCAAAACACGTAACGACTACCGAGTTTCATTTTGATTGCATCAAAAACGGGAAAGAAAATCTGTAAACACACGTGTGCATATAGACTTGACAGTCAGTCCGTTTTATGTTCAACGAAAGTGTACACATCGCGCGTACTGCACACAAAACACAAGTAGGACTTTTCCTTACTCTATTACAGGATGTAGTGAGAATTTGGTTGTGATCAGTCGCTGTACAATTGAAGTACATGTACTTCGCTGCAAATTCTCCACACATGCATATTCTGGCGACGTCAACATTTAGCAAGGGTTGAATCCGATCGAGAAACACTCTGAGCGTCTTTTAATGCACGCAAAAAATAATGGTGTGTGGACGCAAACCCTCTCGCTTATCCCTCGTTTTTTAATTCAAATTTACACTGAACTCTCGGAGAACACATTATTTTAAGGTGAAAAATCCGGAAGATTCTTATGCCTGAAATACACAGTGGTGCGCCAAAAAATGATCGATGGTAACCTTAAGCAAATACATGACATTACACGGGACACTGACAGAGCACCAGCGAACTGGTAAACAACCCACAGTGCGATCTCACATAAACAAGGGACGTCGGGAACGCAATGTGCGTGATCGTGTGAATGTTGGTCATGAAATCGCAAACAACCTTTGTGACAGACAACTGGCGCCCACAACAAGGGACGTTGGTCTTCGGCTCTCGTGTGAAAAGGGCTTTAGACTGCTTTGGGTCATCTATACCCTCAGTCACCTAGGCCCCCACTCCATTATTGATTTATTTATTAGCTTTTTCATAGCGAAGCACAGCGAAACAGCTCTTGTTTTTGTTAAAGTTTTTTTTATTAGCTGTTTCGTAGCGAAGCGCAGTGAAACAGCTCTTGTTTTTGTTAAAGTTTTTTTTATTATTATTTTTTTTATTTGTCTGTTTCAGTACACACAATTTTTTGCATAGTTCCCAAAGAGCAATTGCGATGAAACTTTCAGGGATCGAAGGTTATGGTGCAATGATGATCCTAAAGCAATGATGTCATGATGACGTCATCAGCGGTCATGTGACGTCATCTTAAAGGTGTTTTATGTTAAATGTTTGAAAATCTATATCAAATCAGCCAAAAGAGACCGTAGGTTTCTGTTTGCGGGATTGGGTAGGGATAAATTAGGTCTTATTTTGTTTTGTGTGCGTGACCTCACATGACCTTTACTTCCGGTCGTAACGGGCCAAAAACGGAAGTGCCCTGTTACTCAAAAGTGGTAAAAGTTATGAAGTTGCTTTCCAAGGACGTAAGTGTCTAACAAGGGTGGGCAGTTCAAAAAAAATATTGATGACGTCACAAATTGCAACAGCGCCCTCTAGCGGCAGGTTAAAAAATCTTCAAAATGGACTTTTTGAAGATGTCTGTGGTGAAGTTTTTTGTAATCACTTTAAATTTTACACAAACGTTTACGGTCAGGCAGCCATCATGTGTGAAGTTTCAGATTTATGACGTCATCGGGGGTCACGTGACTTGGCCTCAAAGGTGCACTTTTTGAACTAATATAACTCCCTAAGTAATTATGCGATCATGTTGAAACTTGGTAGGTTGTTGGATATTGACAAGTTCTTATGAAATGTGAAATGACGTCATGATGACGCCATCACATGATTTTTATGATTTTTTCAATTTTTGCACCTTTAACACATAAATTGCTATCTGAATATGGTATAATCCAAATTATTTTTTTATTTATGCCACATTGGGCAAATTGCTTTGAATACCCAACAAATTTAAAACTCAGTTGAGAAATATTTTGTTGACGAAACAGCTCTGCATTTGTGCACAAATGCAGTTTAGCTCTAGTTTTTTAAATTTTTTTAAAGCTGTTTCGTAGCGAAGCGCAGCGAAACAGCTCTTGTTTTTGTTAAAGTTTTTTTTAGCTGTTTCGTAGCGTAACGCAGCGAAACAGCTATTGTTTTTGTTCGTTTTTTTAATCTGGTTGTTTCAGGATTATTCAGTACTCGCATTTTTTTGCATGGTTCCTAAAGAGCAATTGCAATGAAACTTTCAGTGATGAAGGGCATTGGTGCAAGGAGGGTCCTAAACGAAATTCGTCATGATGACGTCATCACCGGTCATGTGACGTCATCTTAAAGGTGTTTTATTTAAATCTTTGAAAATCTATATCAAATCAACCACAAGAGACCGTAGATTTCTGTTAACGGGATTTGGTAGGAATAAATTAGGTCTTCATTTTATTTCGTGTGCGTGACCTCACATGACCTCTACTTCCGGTCGAAACGAGCCAAAAACGAAAGTGCCCTGTAACTCAAAAGTGGTAAAAGTTATGGAAATTTTTTTCTCCACGATAAAAGTGTCTAGCAAGGGTGGGCAATTCAAAAAAAGTATTGATGACGTCATAAATTGCAACAGCACCCTCTAGTGGCAAGTTGAAAATTCTTCAAAATGGACTTTTTGAAGATGTCTGTGGCGAAAGTTTTTGTAATCACTTTAAATTTTACACACACGTTTACTGTCTGGCAGGCATCATATGTGTGAAGTTTCAGATCAATGACGTCATCGGGGGTCACGTGACGCATCATTAAAGGTGCACTTTTTGAAGTCGTATAACTCTCGAAGGAATGACGCCATTATGTTGAAACTATGTAGATCATTAGATATCGGCAAGTTCTCTTGAATTATGAAATGACGTCATGATGACGTCATCACATGATTTTTAATTATTTTTTCCATTTTTACACCTTTAACACATCAATTGCTATCTGAACATGGTGTAATCCAAATTATTTCTTTTTTATGCCACATTGGGCAAATTGCTTTGAATACACAACAAATAATTTAAAACTCAAATGAGAAATTTGAAATGTTATTGACGAAACAGCTATGTATATGTGCAATGCCATGGTTGCGTGCCATAGCCTCACGCACACATTGTTGCACACGAAGTACATGTAATCGCGTAATCTTTTTTAACCTGAAAAGAGCAAAAGCTTTGTTTTACTCATTTGAAAACTCCATGTTTATACGACGTTTTGTTCAAAAGTTGTGAAAGGAGAAACACCGAAAGATATGAGTAACTGAAACATAGAGAAAGGGGTTGAAAACCCTTTTTTAGCGTGAAAAAAAAACATATCACAGGCGCCCCCGTATTACTTTGAATAATGCGCCGAATGCTTTTGAAGTTTGACGAGATGCAAAGTTCTAAACATGCGAGTAACATGCAGCTAACAGCTGTAGATAGAAAGCAATCTCAACATGAAAACAGTCTAAAAAAAGCACTGGTGCCCATAGCAAAACTCCCCTGAAGGGTTCAAAGGTCGGAAATCCTGTCATCACACCGCATGTGAAGCAGGAGTTGCTGTTCGATCTCTGTGTGTGTACAAACCGTGTTGTAATGTAATTAAACTTATTGGTGTTTTTACACACCGAATACAGTGGTGTGCCAGTATTTGTCAAAGGGTTTGAGGTGCAGAAGTTCTGTAGGTAACAAAGACACTCATATTCAGTTACAAAGGTATGTTGTGGTCGTCTTCAATCACTTTTGAAGTTGTTTTTTTCGCCGTTGAGATGACAGCAAATTTAAGAGAACTTCTGTGCAGAACTTTCCATGTAACAAACCTACGTACGCAACATGAGTTTTCAAATTTGTTTTGAATTCTTTCTCACACAAGGTACATCAGCAAACTTTATTCTCATGCTAATTTTAACCCCTGATGATGTTATTTATCAGAAAGGAAGTAACCAAAGTAAAATAAAGATATTTTGGCACTTGAATCTACAAACAAACAAAACATTTTGAAAATGATTGCCCTGTTATTGCCCCGTTAATCCTGAGGTCGTTGGTTCGAATCCCACTCTAGTTAATTCTTTGTTCAACACCAAAAATCGTTTTAAAATTTACCCAGTCAGTTTCCCTTGTGGTTCACATTGTGTATATTGATAATAAAAAATTGCTGATATACAACTCATCTAGCTTGATCTCATCACATTTTTTGAAATAACAAAAAAAAACTTACCATTGCTATTATTCCAGGGCTTGCCAATCAAGTAAATAACTGTCACAGCCATACATGCAGTCAGCACACGCTTCAGAGTAATACGTGTCATATTTATCACTGAGGATTTCTAATATCAAAGTATCTCCAATGCAGCTAGATTTAGCCATCAGGTGTCATCTGTGGATTACAAACAAAATTTGAAAAAGTAAATGAAGACTAGTTTTTTTTTGCTTCAAGCGAATTTGAATTCCATGCTTCCGAATTTTCCGCATCACGGTGAACACCCGACTGAATTGCAGAAATTGGTGTACATGTAGAACACCGTACACGGAAACAATCTAATTGCACAGAATTTAAAGGAATTAAACAAAGTATCAGAATTAAACAGAATTATAAACGAAATGTTTTACCTATTTATTATAAGCAGAGCTCTATAACATTGAGCCACTCAACCACCAGATAAACGTCAGCAAAATAAAATCTCTGCTTTTGTATTCCTGTCAAGAGTTTTTGTTTGTCATGGTCTAATTTCCGAAATACTGGAATTAGTTTAGGCAAATAGTTCCCCGCGCAAACAAGGCAACTTCACCCGTAAATCATTCCAAATCCCAGGCGGTCTATTTTCATCGTCCACGCTCGACGCCTTAAACGAACCTGGTCCATGGACGACGCCACGCTCAGAGCCTACAAATACGTTGACACTTTTGTCACTCATTTCTCAAAAACTACAACACCACAGCAAGTAATATTTTAAGGGAGGCTTTCAACTATCATTATCTTCAAACTGTTTAAAGTCACCTGGAAATAGATTTTTTTTCTTCAAAAAATTAGAGTATGTTCCTTTTTTAAGTTATTGTTTGTAACGATTTATATGTTTAAAAAACTAAATAGTGTTGTGTGGGGGTGACTCCGCCTACCACTTTTGTGACGTCAATCGAGGCAGACTTTGCCTCGATCAAACATTAAACACACGTACGTGCAAGTACATTTAAGTCTTAGTCATGAGTTTGTACGTTTCGAAAAAGGTTTTTTCTTGCATTTTTTTGGCAATGTTGACCAGGTGTATTGCTGCTGGATGCAGCAAAACATCTGAAGATGGGGTCAGTTTGCAAAGTGGTCTTTTCCAGGGATGTGCAGAAAACACTTCTGGAATACACTACATATTTTGACATGAAGAGAAAAGTCCTTTTCTAAAACATGACGCCATCCCAACGATTTTTCCAGCTCGTGGGGAAGTCGAAGAAGGTACCTAAAAGACGTAACGAACCTAACGTGAAAAAAAACAGGTATTGTTTCAACTTTTTAGGGCGTGTTTTTAGCTTGCGCCAAGCGTCACTATCTTGTGTTGGCACTGCATGCGAAAAATCTCAAGCAAAGCTGGCCTCTGGACTTGGCATCTCTGTCCAGGTGACTTTAAATTATTTGTCAACATCCCCCACCACCTGCGCATTGAAAATTTAAATAAATGCCCTGCGAATATGAAATGTTGATCATTTAAATACCTCAATTATCTAATAGGTTGTCGAGGTCTGTCAAAATGCTAACGTCAGGAACTCAAAATCTTCTACCTTGATTGATTTGAAAGGCATGGGGTGTCAAAATTATGTATAATATCTTGCTAGGTACCTCTTTGTTTATTACAATGTATTAATAAACAAAATAGCTTTCACTTATGAAAATATCAGGGTCCGAATTTCAGACTTACAAATGGTTCGCATAATAAAGAAGATGCCTGTTACAAGGGTAATGGATAACACAATGTTTTTTACTTCACATTAATTGTTGAACTTACTTTCCACCATCAATGTATCATCAACACTTGTCATCTCCCATCGGTGATGTGTTTATATTGTTGTTTAATTTACACGTTTCTCTTACGTTTATCAGCTTATCCTTGTTTGCATAAAGTCAAAGTTTAGTGACCACAGCCAATCCCCTGCTGGCATCTTAGGAATCTTGTTTAGGGTGTATTTCTAAGTCATTTCTTTTCCTGGTTTCGTTTGGTTAAGTTCGCTGTATTTTCTGTAGTCAACCCCAGCTAGTTTCATTGCCGTTTTCGTAAGTAGTATTTCTTCATTGTATAATATTTAATGTCACTTATTTCAATTGTATAAATTTACTGGTTACTGTTAAATTACTTTCTTTCTATTTTCAATGATTTGGGCTATTTTGAGCTATTTTCCTGGTTCTTCCTTAAGCCGTATATTGAATTATTCGGTATCCAAAATAGATCCGTCACTACATTTTTGGTACACTAAGTTTTTATGGTGCCACTGGCAAAGTTGTTTATTCCTCTAAGTCCTATTTTTGCACCCAACGTATTTGTTTCTTAAATTACATTATTTTCATGTGTGTATTTCCCAACAGTTTTGTTATATCTGTATGCCGCCGTAGACTCCTGTAAACTCCTGTATGTTCCCACTGTGTTGAAGTAATTTCCCCGCTAACAATTTGTAAGTGTTAATTTAGTAGTCTATAATTGTTATAGTTGTTCATCGTTTGTTATCGAACTGTTGTGAAGTAGATTTGTTCAAGCCTTTAATAGTTGCTTTATTTAATCCTTCTGGAAACCCCCGATTGCTAATTGTTTTTAATCTTTTCTGGAAACTATTGACTGTTCATTTTTCGTATAATCTTTCCGGAAGCCTCCGATTACATTTTGTAATCCTTCTGGAAACCTCTGATTGCGTGTTTTCTTTAAATATCTTTCTTGTACTTTGATTTATTATTGAGTTAATTATGTATTTTTATATATTAATTATCTATTTCATTATTTGTTGCTCTAGTTCACCTGCTCCTCGCTGAGTGCAAATAAACTAACGGGTTGATTAAACACAATTTGTCCACGACTTATCATTGTTATCATCAACACGGTGACAACACTCTTCACATCCTACGTAATTATACACTAGTCATGCTAGTTTTTAAAATTTTTGAAATTATGCAGAAAATGGGTGAAAATATGATGTGAGCCACAAAACGCGCACAAAGCACAATCTCTGACTTGTGTTTGTGTGTGTATTTGGAAACCAATCACATGTACGATACTGGAATAATCACTCTTGTTGTGAAGACTTCGCAGGCGGCGTGGCATTTCAAAAATGTGCGCCAAGGTCATCCCAACAAAAGTAAAACATTTTTTGAAACCTCTAGTTGGGCTTATAACAAAAGTAAAAAAACAAAAATTTGGGATCTCGTTGGCGCGTCATGTTACGCGCACCAGAACCTTTGACGAATAGTGCCCTCGTGCCATTTTCAACGCCTCATACATTTTGTAACTCAACGCGCATAAGATCCCATGAATTAAACAAGTTCACATGAAAGAGCTTGCATCCCTAAAACAAATTGAAGTGCAAAGTGAGTGGGATCTCGTTGGCGAGAGAAATAAAAGAGGTCAAAGTTCAAATTTTACCAATATATTGCGTTTTTGTACCTCCATAACCTTGCGCGCCAACAACAAAAAGTTGTTTTATGGCAACCGGGTGTTGGAACAGTTTTCATCTAATGACAAATGAAAAAAGAATCTTGGGATCTCTGCAACTTGCATGTCATGAAAGATTTTTTGAAAAATTTTTTTTTGAAAAAGTTTTGCCACTCCACACATTTTGGCCTAAATTGGCACAACATTCACTTTTTTCATCACTGTAAGTATCTGTGCCAACAAGATCCCATCAATGTTTTCTCGTATTTGGTTAAGTTGAGTGTTCCTAAACAGATTTCAATTGAAAAATAATTGGGATCATGTTGGCCCACCAATATAACAAAGGTCAAAGGTCATATGAAACTACACTACTGCCTATTTCGGGCGATTTTGCGTCGTCTAGAAATCCACATGCCAAATGACCCCATTAAATTGTCTGCGTTTTATGATATTAGATTCTCATTCTCAGCAACACATTAAAAGCAAAAACCAAATGGAATTTGAGTGGCGCTAACAAATATTACAGACCAAAGGTCACAATACATGCCTGCATATCATTGCATTGCTGTGGCAACCAACAGTGAGAAATATCCCCCAATTTCAAAACGTTGGCAAACCATGAAGGGGATAGGTCTCCAAAACAAATTTTGGTCCAGATATAGATTGGACTTGCTTTTACAAATGGTGTTAGTTTAATGTTGGTGGGTAACTGTTGCCAAGGTCAAAGGTCACAAAGAACATGGGTGTTTTGTATGGTTTCTGTCAAGAACCAATTTCCGGCCGTTGGGAGGAGGGTTACGTTATCGCAACTACTAGTCTAGACCAGATTTAAAAAAAAAAAACTTCAAGCAGCATTTTTTAGTAAAAGTTGGTAACATACCTGATTTAACTAATTTGGGGGTGCTGAATCCGAAAATGATGGATACCAAGGCTAATTTTTAGTCCTTCACCCTGAAAAATCAAATTTAAAACAATACCGAAAACCTAGCAGACGACGGACTTCTAACATGAAAAATAGTCAGGTTCTGCTGTGGTTCCATATATTGATGTTGTCAGGATACCATACAGGGCAGGTACCCGGGTGCAGGTCAGGTATCCGTTACAAACTTTTGAGTGTACTGGATAGATCTGCAATCAAATTGCACTTTCAGAGGGACCAACAGGTGCTTTCAATGTCATTTTGAAAGTATTTGAGTTAGTGTTTTTTCTAATAAAGAGTTATTTATTATTTGAACATAATTTCTCTGTTGTTAAAAGCACAAACCGTTGATTATTTTCTCTTATAATGTAGGCCTATATTTAAACTGGTATAGAGCGGCAGCCCAGAGCACTTTGGTTAAAGGAACGAAGTACCAATATTTGAGTACAGGAACATGTAGTGCATAACCTGACATAGTCAGATATGGATGTCTGCCGGGGACCCCCCGCTGCATGTGGCGCATGGACCCCCAACAAAGAGGCAAAATAATGGGCTGAATCAAACATTCTAGGTACCATATGAAACCAAGTGGAAATGGTCATTACCATGATACTAAGTAAACAAAATCAACCGCCAGACAAATTTTCTGCTGCATTAGGCCTGCCAGACACCCCTCCCCCAAATATTTAGTGTACAAACCTATGGGTTGAAATTAATAGTTGTCAAATTACCTCAGATTTACATGAAACTTTGTCTAACTGTTCCACTATGGCTAAAATGAACACAAACCAAAAATTAAATCCATACTCCATATCGTTTCCGAGAAACAGCCTCTTAAAAAATGCTAAAATCTCCCCCTTTTGGCGCTCCGTCCCCGAACGACATCGCGCGTCGTGGTGGTATTCTTTTCAAACGTTAAGAGCCCGTAACTTAATAACGACATCAGCTGTGTGGCTAAAAATTGTATGCTGTTTAAGTTGTGGCCATTGATTCATAATTTGGCTGCACTGGGCCTGACAGACACCCCCACCCCCGGGGTAAAACGTCGGAGGAACCACCTAAATTTAAGTTGAAATGACCAATAACAATATTCTTAATACCATTATCAACTGCCAGACAACAGTTTTGCTGCATTGGGCCCGGCAGACAACCCCACTCCCCCGGGTTTTACGCATCAGAGGAACCACCTGAAACCAAGTTGAAATGACCAATAACAATATTCTTAATACCATTATCAACTGCCAGACAACAGTTTTGCTGCATTGGGCCCGGCAGACAACCCCACTCCCCCGGGTTTTACGCATCAGAGGAACCACCTGAAACCAAGTTGAAATGACCAATAACAATATTCTTAATACCATTATCAACTGCCAGACAACAGTTTTGCTGCATTGGGCCCGGCAGACAACCCCACTCCCCCGGGTTACACATCAGAGGAACCACCTGAAACCAAGTTGAAATGATCAATAACAATATTCTTAATACCAGTATCAATCACCAGACGAAAGTTTTGCTGCATTAGGCCCGGCAGACACCTTCCCTCCCCTGGGTTAACATCAGAAAAACCACTTCAAACCAAGTTGAAATGACCAATTTACACTGTTCTTAATACAAGTATCATAACACGCCAGACAAAAAATTGGTGCATTGGGCACGCCAGACACCCCCACCCCCTTGGTTTAAGAATATTGTTATTGGTAACTTCAACTTGGTTTTAGGTCGTTCCTTCAAAGTTTAACCTCGGGGTTGGGGAGGTGTCTGCCGGGCCCAATGAAGAAACATATGTCTGGCGGTTGATACTTCCGTTTGTATTAAGAATATTGTTATTGGTTATTTAGGTGTACGGGCAACAGCCCGAACAACTCTTTGATTTTGTTCGTTTTTTTTTTTGTTTTTTTTTTGGGGGGGGGGGGTTTTTTTCTTATTCTTCTCGCTGTCGATTGTCCGCAAGAAAAAGCATAGATGCGAAGCTTGCATTAAGTTGAAATTTTGCACACAGGTAGACAATAACCAGTAGATGATGCAAAAGTTGTTACGTCACGATGACGTCATCAGTTGATGAGATACACAAATTCAAAGTTTATTATTTCAAAAAATCATAACTTTTGATCTACATGAGGGATTTTTACAATCAATACATCATCGGAAAGGGCATTAAAAACTCCGTAAACGCCTCACAGACATGACCCCTTTTTGATCTTGTCTTCTGGTTCAAAATCGAGGTTGAAAATTCAAAAATTCATGTATAAAGAACTACAAAATTCCCCCATTGATTGCGCGTAAAGATTTTACAATTACATGTACATGTACTTTGTCACCACGTGTAAGCATGCGGTGCATTGCGGTCACCACGTGTAAGTATGCGGTGCATTGAGGAGCATAGTCACGCTCTGCACCACGTGTTGATCGTTTTAGTCTGCGTTCTCGTCCGGTCACTGAAGTTAAGCAAAATTGGGCCCAGTCAGTATTTGGATGGGAGACCACTTGGCGACCAAAATTTGTACTATTTATTTTTGTATTTAATTTTTTTTCCTCCTATAAATAGCTTCGCTTTAGTCTGTTTTCAAGGCGTTTTCAACAAAGATTTCCCTCCCGGTTAGTTAGTCTCTTCTCCAGTCGTCATTATGCATAAGCTCCTATATCCTCAACCACACAAGCTATTTTGACAATCTATACATCATATGAAAGGGCTTAACGTACGTAGTCTGTTTTCAAGGTGTTTTCAACAAACATTTCCCTTTCGGTTAGTTAGTCTAATCTCCAGTCGTCATTGTGCATAAGTTCCTATGTCCTCATCCACACAGCTATTTTGACAATCTATACATCATATGAAAGGGCTTTACGTACGTAGTCTGTTTTCAAGGTGTTTTCAACAAACATTTCCCTTTCGGTTAGTTAGTCTCTTCTCCAGTCGTCATTATGCATAAGTTCCTATGTCCTCAACCACAAAAGCTATTTTGACAATCTATACATCATATGAAAGGGCTTTACGTACGTAGTCTGTTTTCAAGGCGTTTTCAACAAACATTTCCCTCCTGGTTAGTTAGTCTCTTCTCCAGTCGCCATTATTCATCAGTTCACGTTTTCTCAAACACAAAAGCTATTTTGACAATCTATACACCATATGAAAGGGCCTCACGTATTCCACAAAAATGGGTATGTTGGTGACCTTCTCTTGACTTTTTGACCTTTTTAAACTGGAAGAGCCTGTAAAATGCTTTGAAAAGGCAGTATTTAAAGGCTATTAGGTTGAAATGTACACTTTTTGATGCTTTTTCCATAAAATTATTACACATCATGAAAACTGTTTGGTTTTGATTTCTTTGTAATTTGACGAGCTATTAACAATACTTGTTTCATTTATTCAAACACTGACCCAACAATAGCCGAACACCTAGTGTTTGCTTCTACAAACACTATATCTAGTTCAACTTGGTTTTAGGCGGTTCTTCTAAAACCCGAGGGAGTGGGGTTGTCTGCCGGGCCCAATGCAGCAAAACTTTCGTCTGGCTGTTGATACTTGTATTAAGAATATTGTTATTGGCCATTTCAACTTGGTTTCAGGTGGTTCCTTTGATGTTTAACCCCGGGGGGGGGGGGGGGGGGGATTTGTCTGCCAGGCCCAATGCAGCCAAACTTTTGTGATGGCAGTTGATACTAAAGAATATTGTTATTGGTCATTCCAACTTGGTTTCAGGGGGTTCCTCTGATGTTTAACCCAGGGGAGGGAGTTGTCTGCCGGGCCCAATGCAGCAAAACTTTCTTCTGGCAGTTGATACTTGTATTAAGAATAATATTGTATTGGTCACATTTCAACTTGGTTTCAGTGGTTCCTCAGATGTTTAACCCGGGGGAAGGGAGGTGCCTGCAGGGCCCAATGCAGCAAAACTTTCATCTGGTGATTGATACTGGACGTCAAAGAATAGTGTGGTTGGTCATTACTTGGTTTCAGGTGATTCCTTTGATGTTTAACCCGGGTAAGGGAGGTGTCTGCCGCGCAAAACATTTGTCCGGCGCCTGATATTGTCTTGTGTTAAGAATAGGCCTATTGGTAATTTCAACTTGGTTTTAGGTCGTTCCTCCGATGTTGAACCCCGGGGGTGGGGTGTCTGGTAGGCCCAATGCAGCCAAATTATGAATCAAGGGCCACAACTTAAAAAGTATACACCTTTCAGCCGCACAGCTGGTGTCGTTATTAAATTACGGGCTTAACGTTTGAAAGAATACCACCACGACGCGCGGTGTCGGCCGGGGGCGGAGCTCCAAAAGGGGGAGATTTTAGTATATTGTAAGAGGCTGTATCTCAGAAACGACATGGAGTATGGATTTAATTTTTGGTTTGTGTTCATTATAGCCATAGTGGAACAGTTAAACAAAGTTTCATGTAAATCTAAGGTAATTTGACAACTGGTTATTTTCAACCCATAGGTTTGTACACTAAATATTTGGGGAAGGGGGTGTCTGGCAGGCCTAATGCAGCAGAAAATTTGTCTGGCGGTTGATTTTGTTTACTTAGTATCATGGTAATGACCATTTCCACTTGGTTTCATGTGGTACCTAGAATGTTTGATTCAGCCCATTATTTTGCCTCTTTGTTGGGGGTCCATGCGCCACATGCAGCGGGGGGTCCCCGGCAGACATCCATATCTGATTATGTCAGGTTATCCACTAAAAGTTCCCGTAGTCAAATATTGGTACCCTCGTTCCTTTAACCAAAGTGCTCAAGGCTGCCGGTCTAGTAGGCCTACCAGGTGTAGTCTAGACTCAACAATGATACTTCATGGCTTGAAATTATCTTACCAGTCAAAAAAAAAATGATTTAAAAGGTATCATTATCTTCAAACCCTGTAAGTTTAATGTAAATCTGTGAACATTTTGAAAAAGTATCCGAATCCTTTAAGTAGTGTAGGCCTACATTATAAGAGAAAATAATCAACGGTTTTTCCTTTTAACAACAGAGAAATTATGTTCAAATAAAAAATAACTCTTTATTAGAAAAAAAACACCAACTAAAATACTTTCAAATTGACATTGAAAGCACCTGTTGGTCCCTCTGAAAGTGCAATTTGGTTGTAGATCTATCCAGTACAATCAAAAGTTTGTTACGGATACCTGACCTGCACCCGGGTACCTGCCCTGTATGGTATCCGGACAACATCAATATGGAACCACAGCAGAACCTGACTATTTTTCACGTGAGGAGTCCATCGTCTGCTAGGTTTTCTGTATTGTTTTAAATTTGATTTTTCAGGGTGAAGGACTAAAAATAAGCCTTGGTATCCACCATTTTCGGATTCAGCACCCCCAAATTAGTTAAATCAGGTATGTTACCAACTTTTACTAAAAAATGCCGTTCACTTCCTTAACTAGAGCCTTTTTTTTTAAAATCTGGTCTAGACTATACCTCCTCACGTGATCTACTCCAAGAACTATTTCGGCTTCGTCCGGCTATCGTCTCCCGTAACCTCATAGGTTTATATCTCTCAAGCATTAAACGATGATGGTTCAATCAATGTTCAATGAATTTTGGAATCAAAAATCTCTCTTTATTTTTATTTTAATCTCGCCAAAGTTAGGCTCTATGTGTCCTTTGATATCTCAATGTCCGAGGGGGCGACCAGAGAACCCACTCCGCAATCTCAACAAATTTTAAAAGTTATAAATTCTTACCGTAATTCAGCCCCCAAATACTCCATTTTACCACTACACTACAAATGCTGATTCCCGAACTCTGCCGTACGCATCGCGAAGTCACGACACATGACGAGCGTGCGCATATCATTTTTTTCCCAGGACAAACGTGGAGTATTTTCGCACACGTTCGTCCGTCCTAGAATTTAAAAAAACACTTGATCCGTGCTTTGTGTACAAAACATATGGACACGCGTCTAGGAATCAGACGTCTGGTTCCCAGACGCGAGTCCATATGTTTTTGTACACAAAGCACGGATCAAGTGTTTTTTTATTCTAGGACAAACGCGAGTAGATAATTCTCCACATTTGTCCTTGGAAAAAAATAATATGCGCACGCTCGTGCGCTTTATGCGTGAACGGTAGGTATTATTGTAAACAAACAGCGCACGCACTGCCACACGGGTTTGTATCACCCCTTCCACAGAATAGTTTAGTCCAACTCGGTGGTGGCTTGGCAGTTCGGCGAGTAGGCTGGTGTACAGTGCTTGGTGGTCGAGTGACCAAAAGATAAAGCGTTGGGCATTATTGAGAAGTCAAAAAATGTGCGATGCGGCAGGAAAACAACAGAATGCTTTACATGTTTTCGTCATGCATGCAGGCTGCAGGCAGCCTTTATTTTAGCTCTGTAAATCCTTACTTTTTTTAGCCCTTATATCATCATTTTTGACATCCTTTTTTAATCTGTTCATGTCATCTATCGTCTGTGGTCTCTGCTGGTCAATGCATCAGCTTTTAAATAGTGCTGGGCGAATAGTGAATTTTTGTTATTCGGATACCGCTGGCCAACTATCCGAAATTAACCGGCTATTCGAATAGTTTTTTTTGCCGCTAGAGGGCGCTATTTAAAAAAAATAAAATTAAAAAAAAATTAAAAAATTTTTTTTTTTGCCGCTAGAGGGCGCTGTTCGTTTGTGAATGAGATCTTATGGGCGGATTGATATTAGTTTTAGACAGTGTCACTCGGTTCATTCATAAAAATGACCGGATCTAATTTAAAGATGGCGATTTGCTTTTTCTTTTGATCGTGATTGACTCTACGTGAAGGAAAACTTTTGTAATCTTTGAACAAATTACGTCAGAAATGTCATTGTTTTAACTCTTCACGGAGGTGAGCATAGTTAAATACTTAATATATGCTGTTTTATGCTGTCTTAATAGAAGTTTCATAAGGATTCAGACAAAATATTCATATCAGTTGTCGCCCGACGTCCGCGGATATTCGGATATTAAAGAATATCCGGTTACTCGGTTGTAATTACAGAATTATCCGGTTTGTAAATAGGTATTCGCGCCCTATGCGGATATCCGGTTAAGAAAAAAAAGGCATTCGCGGTTACGGATAGGAAAACCTATTCGCCATTAACCGGATATTCGAATAATTCGCCCAGGCCTACTTTTAAATCAACTTATGGTGTAGTATTTTTGAGTTTTCTTCTTGGGGGCAATTCCATGGAAAGGTGGACATTACATGAAAATTTCAACTTCAAGAAATGAAAGTTTAGGCACTATAATTAATTTATGTATGAGTTCTAGTTTTGCATTGTGAATTTTTTTTTTTTTAAGCTTGAGGATTTTTCAAAATATGACAAAAATTGTTTTAAGGACAATTTGTCAAAAGAATCCATGAAATAAATGGTAATTAGAAAGGGTATGATATTTCAGAGAAAATAATTGAACAAAACCAAGCCAAATGATTATATATATTGTAATAAGGCATCTTCTTTATTATGTGGACCATTTGTAAGTCTGAAATTCGGACCCTGATATTTTCATAAGTGAAAGCTATTTTGTTTATTTATACATTGTAATAAACTAAGAGGTACCTAGCAAGATATTATACACAATTTTGATAGCCCAGGCCTTTCAAATAAATCAAGGTAGAAGATTTTGAGTCCCTGACATCAGCATTTTTGACAGACCTCAACAACCTGTTAGATAATTGAGGTATTTAAATGAAAAAAACTTCATATTTGCAGGGCATTTATTTAACTTTTGAATGCGCAGGTGGTGGGGGATGTTGACAAATAATTTAACAGCAAAAGACAATCAAAGTCCGACAATTAAAAAAAAAAAGAAAAAAAAAATCGGTAATTTTCCTTGAGCCTTTTTTTTCCGTCAAAAATATCAACAATAAGAAACACGTGAGTTAACCAATTTTTAAGACATTCAATAAGTTCGAAAAAAATTCAAAGAAAACACGTTTTAATAATAGTTATTTTGTGACAATGATTGCTGCGATACCTGGTCAACTATCAGAGTAATCAGTTTTTCAAATCTCCAGCGATGTAATTTTTCCTTGTCTGTCATTTACTTTCGCGCGACGTTCATGAATTTTCTGATCGCCCTGTAAGTTGACCTTTGACACGAGACATACCCCCTCAAACGTCTGCTTGTAATCAGGCACACTCAGTGTTTTTACGGAACGCGCGATCAGCACATGTTTTTCTGCGCGATCTTATACTCGGGCAAAATAATTCTGTCAAGAAAATGACGTCGGCATTTACTGCCGTTCGACAATCCATCGGACAGCTCCAGACGAAAAACCAAAACGTCTTTCAGATGATTTACAACGGAAATACTCTCTTCAGAACGCTAGTTTTTGGAAACTAAATCAACTTCCATTCAGGTACGTTTGATGTGGATTGCGCGAAGGTAATAAAGTCTGGAACGTCATTTTGCAATTAAGTCCGTCTATTTTCTGGAACGTCATGCAAATCTGTCATCTTTTGGCGATCGTCACTTAAAATCTGTCAAAAATAACGTTCGAAACTGACGTTTTTTACCTAAAAAAAAAAAGTGGACGCTTGACAAAGTTTTTATTTTTGATAGATATTAGGTATGAGAGGCTGCAATAATCAGCGAAATTACAGTAGTCTTGTGCCAGGAAAAAAATAATTACAGACAATATTTGCTTTGTTTTTCTGTCAACCTTTAAATGCCCTCCTCTGTCAGGCTTATATTTTCTGTGTTTGGTGTTTTGTTGATTTTTTACTGATTTTATTTGAAAGTAAATCTGTTGGACCTCATTATAGTAAACACAACTAGTCACTGGTCTTGAATTCTGTATTTGATAAAGCCGAACAGATCACTGGAATTACATACATGTGCACTTCTTTGAAGATGTAAATGGAGCTACTGTAGCGCTACTTCTCTCAAAAGATAAGCATCCACCAAGGAAAGACAGGATGACAGGAGACGCATTGATTCAGGTTGGGGACTGGTATGCTGTGAATTATGAGGACATCCTTTTCCCAGTGAAGTCATTGCAATTGGAGAAGACAATGACTTTCAAGTCTCAGTGATGGAGCCAGCAGGAAATAACTGGAAATGGCCTTTTTCCAGGGACGTCATCTTCTATCGGCTCCGCAGTATGATGGTGAAGCTTAAGAAGCCAGACATAGCCAACAATCGCTGCCACTAAGTTTTCAACCAACTTTTGAGACTTTACACATGATGTACATATGTACAGGACATTGTATATTTCAAATGAAACAATGAGCACACATGTAGATCATTTACCTTTTCTGGAAAGCAGTGATTTCTTTCCATTTACTTTTGTAAGTGTACATGTAGTGTACAGTTGGTCGGAATATCCAATGGAACTACACTGTATGCAGCCAAGTTGTGTGCACAATACATACTGTATGTATGGACATGGGGTGTATGCCAGTGTGTACATGATGAGTTAGTCAGTAGTTATAACATAAGTCGGTAATCCTACTTGTTATCAATTTGTTTTATGTAGTAGGCCCTAAATGTTGCAAACTTGACATGATATATGCATGAAATGAGACATCGTTTTTTCGCAGACAAAGTGTAACGCGAGTTACCGTAACGCGAGTTACCGACATGAGAGGTCCTTTTGGATTTGTTATCAATTGTTTTGTAAATATTTGAATGTAATCATGCATCATACATGCCTATGTCATAGAAACACAGAAAAGTTTCCATCAGTGTTGCCCAGTTTGATGAGAATTTGAAAAACTAGCCAAAGTTTTTTATGTTACATGTATGTCCTTTTTATGTAACATGAGTTACCGAAAATTAAGCTGTTGTCAAAGGAAGACGAACAGTGTTTTAAAATAATTTTTGAGGGGGGTTGTTAGTCATAACTCCATTAATGTTCCTCAGAGAAATTCTACTTATCTGACCTCAAAATAAAAGAATACCAGCCCAAACATTCATGGAACTACCCCTTAAACGTAACGCGAGTTACCGTGGAATTGCTCTTGGTGTTTTTTATGCCATCGGCGGCCATTTTGGAGCTTGAAAGCCGTGTGGGTATTTTAACTGCATCACAAGTCTCCTGATTCCGTTTTTGCTGGATGTGTCGTGTGCTCCCCTTACAGTCATAATCATGCATCGTGCAACAATGGAAACTCCTCAAGCATCCTTGACTTATGTTGTGTCTACAATTATGTTCATGATGCTGAGATTATGTTGTGGGACTTTGCCTGTGATACCGGACCAACACTTTGTTGAACATTGGACAGCACCTGTGACTGTGACAGACCCCCATAGCCTTCACACCCCGGTGAGTCAGTTCCATTTTTTCCTGAACTCTCAGTCATACATGTACCACCAGTACTGAAATACGAAGCAGCTGATAACTCCTGTTCTGAATTTAAAAAAACAAGCTAGCATTAAATTTGCACTTCTCATCATCCTTTCAGGAGATGTTGCCTTAAATCCCGGTCCTTACCAACCAAAGTTTCCCTGCCTAACTTGCAACAAAGCTGCAAAATGGGGTCAAGAATGTCTCCAGTGTGATCAGTGCAATGACTGGTTTCATGTTGAATGCATGAAGATGGACAGAAACATTTACAACATTATCGGGGCTCACCAATCCTACTCATGGATTTGTTGCAGTTGCGGCCTACCAAATTGTGACACCTCTCTTTTTGGATCGCTGAGTAGTCTTAGTACATCCAAGAGTTTTGAATCGCTTTCTAGCCTGAATAGCAATGAAACCACAGTCTCTTCAAATCCAGATTTATCAATCAGTGACCCAACTGCTACTTCAACTCCCATTAGGCAGACCACACAACAGTCCGCTAAGAAACCTCGACAAAAACCTTTGAAGATTCTTAACATGAACTGTCGGAGTTTACAATCTAAGCTCCCAAACTTTCATAACCTGATTGATACTGAGGACCCAGACGTTATCGTGGGTACAGAATCCTGGCTAAATGGAAGCATCGCCTCTGGTGAAGTTTTCCCCCCAAACTTCAGCGTTTTTCGCAAGGATAGATCTGACTCCTACGGTGGTGTATTTCTAGCAGTAAAAAATACTTTAGTTGCTCAGGAGGAAACAGAACTCCATAGTGACTGCGAAGCTATATGGGCGAATATTCATGTGAAAGGAGTATGCCCTGTGTACATCGGAGCTTTTTATAGATCACAACAAACAGACAACACCTACTTGAGACAATTGGAAATCAGCATTGAAAAAATCCCCAGGCAGGCAGCTATATGGCTGCTTGGTGACTTTAACTTACCCGATGTAGATTGGACAACAAACAGCTTCAAACCTAGTGGCAGATACCCTGGCCCAAGTAAGATCATGATAGATATTGCCATGGATAACAACCTCTCGCAGATTGTGAGTCAACCAACCAGACACAACAACATTTTGGATCTTTGTTTCACGAACTGTCCATCCTTCGTGAACAAAGTTGTTGTCCAAGCTGGAATTAGTGACCACGACGTTGTTGTTATCGACGCCAGTATCAGGGCTAAATTTGTCAAACGCCCCCGAAGGAAGGTTTTTCTCTTCAATAAGGGAAGTTATACTGACAGTCCCAAGTAAACAGTCCCAAGATAAAAATTGTGTGGTTTTATTCGCCAAGCAAAGAGTCTCCTCTTCTTTGACCAAAACTTAGAAACACGTAAGGCTCCACTGGACATTTGCACTTGTAAATGCAAAAAGTTTGGTATTTTAGGCATTTCTACAAGGTACACAAATATGTCATAATGTTGAGGCCATATAAAAATATTTGCCCACCGAAAAAGTTTCATCAAACGCTATTTCAATTCACAATTCATGATGATCAAAATCATGTCACTGAATGTTTTGCTGAGCATTCTTGAAAAAAAATACCGAGGCTTAAAGAAGCCTGTGCCTTATATCATTTTCTAATATTTTTGGAGATTTTTATTTTGTCACCCTCGTATCAATACTATTATTTATATTAAAATTTAAACATCAGCTTGTTGATTCAATTATCACTGTTTATTTATACGCTTTATTATAAATATTAAGAAAAAAAAATAGAAAACAAATAAATAGAAATCAGATTTTGAAGCCAGTAATTATTCACACTTTTTATATTTTTTTTATTTTTTTTTATTTTTTGCAAGTTACCATGGTAATTTTAAAAATTTAATAAAAAAATATTTTGAATAAAATGAAGGCAACTGCTGGCTATACAGTCATACACAGAGTCTCAAAGAACACTTGTAGTCACTGCAGATGTTTCTTCCATGTTAGACCCAGTAACTGGGGCGCTGTACTCCTTTTCAACAATTTTTGACTTTATCTGTCGTACTAGCGCCCCAGGGAATGGCACAGAATTTTAACGAATACCCAGTTTTTCGCGACACCCAGCCACAAAAAAATGCCTCAAAATGACAAAAAGACCAAACAAACTAGCTCAAAAATCGCCTACTCTATTCTCGATACGTCTAGGATGTAACATCAGGCATTTAATTGTACTCACGATCATTTTTTAAACTCCAAATCGATGATTTTTAACTCCGCATCGTGGAGCGATTGACAAGTCTGCGATTTTCGGATGTGTATGGTAACGAAACATGGCGTCGCGTTGTGGGTGGATGTCCATCAACGGCTGTTTAATGCTACACTTGTTACAGGCGTTGCAGCGAATGCTATACATTGTACACGGGGATGGGTACAGGCGCTGCAGCTAGCGAGTGCCCACGTGCGTTCAATCATGGTCAACGTAACTTACACGGTGCCGGGTTGTTGGAAAATTATCAGAAAGGGGGTGAAAAGTTCTCAGAAAGGGAATATTGTCTGAAAGAGGGGATTTTTCTGGTCTGAAGTCTGCTGGATGAAGCTGGATGGTTCTGGATGAAGTCTGCTGGTCTGGATTTTTCTGGTCATCGCCCCCCCCCCCCCCAAAAAAAGGGAAAAAAAAAAGGGGGAAAAAAGATGATAAATAAATAAATAAAAATTCTACAGTGACACTGGCAGCACTAAACATTATAAGAAGCAATTTAACCATGCACAAAAATCGTAGGCCTAGATGAAGTACAGCGGTTTTTATTTATTTATCATATTTTTCCCCCTTTTTTTTTTGGGGGGGGGGGGCGATGACCAGAAAAATCCCCTCTTTCAGACAATATTCCCTTTCTGAGAACCTTTCACCCCCTTTCTGATATTTTTCCAACAACCCGGCACCGTATAAGTTACGTTGCCCATGATTGAACGCACGTGGGCACTCGCTAGCTGCAGCGCCTGTACCCATCCCCGTGTACAATGTATAGCATTCGCTGCAACGCCTGTAACAAGTGTAGCATTAAACAGCCGTTGATGGACATCCACCCACAACGCGACGCCATGTTTCGTTACCATACACATCCGAAAATCGCAGACTTGTCAATCGCTCCACGATGCGGAGTTAAAAATCATCGATTTGGAGTTTAAAAAATGATCGTGAGTACAATTAAATGCCTGATGTTACATCCTAGACGTATCGAGAATAGAGTAGGCGATTTTTGAGCTAGTTTGTTTGGTCTTTTTGTCATTTTGAGGCATTTTTTGTGGCTGGGTGTCGCGAAAAACTGGGTATTCGTTAAAATTCTGTGCCATTCCCTGGGGCGCTAGTACGACAGATAAAGTCAAAAATTGTTGAAAAGGAGTACAGCGCCCCAGTTACTGGGTCTACTTCCATGTATGGCTTCACCGGGAAACCATACTTTCTCGTTTGCCGTGAAAACAGGAAAAACTCAAAACAAATGGGGCCAGTTGAAGTCATCCAAGATCGGTGTGTGGTGTGAACATTTCAATGTCCATCAAGTTTTAATACATGTTTGCATACTTCGTATTAACAAATGAAGATAATTAGGGCATCGGTTGATATATGGCATCAGTATTTTTTTCCCAATTCAAAGAAAAAGGCATAATAGCGTGATAACTGGCACGCAGAGGATACACTATCCAGAATCAAGCACCATCGTCTTGGGCCAAGACTAACATAAGGCTCGCAGGGGAGCCTTATATTTAGTTTCTAGATAGTAGAAGTAGCTACATGAATATCCCTGATCATCCTGATGAAAAGAAGATGGCCACTTTTCGTCCTCCGGATTTTGCATTTGTCCCTAAACATGGAGAAAGCTTACCTTAGTTATGTAAAGTTTAAGTCATACAAGTAGTAGATCCGTTGAAAGTCTCGAGATTTTATTACAACAACCAGACTGAAGCATCTGAAGTGAGTAGTAGGACTCGAAGTGAGCACCAAATTTGAGCCCAACACCAAATTTGGTGATGAGCACCAAATTTGTTGCCAGCACCAAATTTAAACAAACTGTCAACGACCGTCAATGATCGTCGAAGACAGTGCGATGGGATTGTACACGCGTACGGTATGGGCAGATAAAAAGCCAAGAGTTCCATCTAAATTGGAAAGTATTATTAGTTTTTATTTCATAAATCTGTTCCACATATCCCTGGCTATATTTATATCAGATTAGCGCCCTAGTGTTTTAAAGGAACACGTTGCCTTGGATCGGTCGAGTTGGTCTTTGAAAAGCGTTTGTAACCGTTTTTTATAAAATGCATAGGGGTAGAAAGGTGTTGTAAAAGTAGAATACAATAATCCACACAAACATGCATCGAAATTGCGTGGTTTTCCTTTTACCTTGTCGACTAACACGTCGGCCATTTATGGGGGTCAAAATTTTGACTCCCATAAATGGCCGACCATGTTAGTTCGCACAGTAGAAGGAAAATCACGCAATTTCGAGGCAAACTTGTGTGGATCATTGTATTCTACTTTTAAAACATCTTTCCAACCATATGCATTTTATAAAAAAAACCGGTTACAAACGCTTTTGTTTTGACCAACTCGTCCCGATCCAAGGCAACGTGTTCCTTTAAGTCTGCTAATTAGATCAAGGAAGAATTTACGAGTTTTTGTACTGTATATGATATGCGCGTAAGGCATGGGCAATCAAAAAGCCAAGAGTTCCATCTTAATTGGAAAATATTATTAATTTTTATTTCATAAATCTATTTCTCATATCCCTGGGCTATATCAGATTAGCGCCCCATAGTGTTAAGTCTGCTAATTAGCTCAGCCCAATTAAATTAATCAGGGAAGATTTTACGAATTTTTGTACTTTATACGCTATACTTATATAACAAGCGCGTAAGGTATGGGCAATTACAAAGCCACGAAATCCATCTTAATTGGAAAATATTATTAATTTTTATTTCATAAATCTGTTCCTCATACCCCTGGCTAAATAAGCCCGGCGCCCCAATGTGTTAAGTCTTCTAATTAATTCAGCCCAATTAATTTAATAAGGGAAGAGTTTACGAGTTTTTCTACTTTTTTACGCTGTACATTATGCTATACACAAAGAACAAGCGTAAGGTATGGGCAATTGCAAAGCCAAGAGATTCATCTTAATTGGAAAATATTATTAATTCTTATTTCATAAATCTGTTCCTCATACCCCTGGCTATATAAGCCCAGCGCCCAAATGTGTTAAGTCTTCTAATTAGTTCAGCCCAATTAAATTAATCAGGGAAGAATTTACGAAATTTGGTACTGTATGCGCTATTATGCTAATACATGCGTAGGGTATAATTATGCAAAAACGAAACAAACGAATTCCAGCTAAGTTGGAAAATATTATTCTTATTTAAATCATAAATCTGTTCCTCATACCCATGGCTAAATGCGATCAGCACCCCGACGTGTTACCTTGCCTAATTAGCTCAGCGCAAACCTTATGCTTGTTCTTTGTATAGCATATATACAGCGTTAAAAGTACAAAAACTCGTATATTCTTCCTTGATTAAACTAATTGGGCTGAGCTAATTAGCAGACTTAACAAGTTGGGGCGCTAATCTGATATAGCCAGGGGTATGAGGAATAGATTTTGCTTGTTCTTTGTATAGCATATATACAGCGTTAAAAGTACAAAAACTCGTATATTCTTCCTTGATTAAACTAATTGGGCTGAGCTAATTAGCAGACTTAACAAGTTGGGGCGCTAATCTGATATAGCCAGGGGTATGAGGAATAGATTTTTGAAAAAAGAAAATAATAATACTTTCCAATTAAGATGGAACTCTTGGCTTTGTATTTGCCCATACCTTACGCGTGTGTTTAGTATATCATACAACGTATAGTAAGAAATTCGTGAATGATTCTCTTGATTAAATTAATTGGGCTGAGCTAATTAGGTAAGGTAACACGTCGAGGTGCTAATTTAAATTAGCCATGGGTATGTGGAACACATTTATGATATAAATAATATTAATATTTTCCAACTTAGATGGAATTCGTTTGTTTAGTTTTTGCCTATATCCTACGAATGATGTATTAGGCATAATAGCGTTTATACAGTACGAATTTCGCAATTTCTTCCCTATTTGGATTAATTGGGCTGAGCTCATTAGAAAACGTTACACAATGGGGCGCTAATCTGACATAGCCAAAGGAATAAGGAACAGATTTATGAAATAAAAACTCATAATATTTTCCAATTAAGATGGAACTCTTGCCTTTTTATTTGCCCCTACCTTACGCATACAGCGCAGACAGTATCAAAATTCGTAAATTCTTCCTTGATTAAATTAATTGGGCTGAGATAATTAGCACACTTAAAACACTTGGGCGCCAGTTTGATATAGCCAGGGGAATGTGGAACAGATTTATGAAATAAAAATTAATAATACTTTCCAATTTAGATGGAACTCCTGGCTTTGTATTTGCCCATACCTTACGCATACAGTGCATACAGTACAAAAATTCGTAAATTCTTCCCTTATTAAATTAATTGGGTTGAGCTTATTAGCAGACTTAACAAGTTGGGGCGCTAGTCTGATATAGCCAGGGGTATGTGGAACAGATTTATGAAATAAAAATTAATAATACTTTCCAATTTAGTTGGAACATGGAGGTAGAGCTCCTGGCTTTGTATCTGCCCATACACATAAGAGTATATGCTTACGAACAATAAATTTTTTGGGTAATTGTTTGTCACGATTTATATGTTTAAAAAAAATATAAAGTTGTTTGGGGGGCTGACTCCGCGTTACCCCTTTTGTGACGTCAATCGAGGCAGACTTTGCCTGCAATGCGTATAGTAAACACACGTGCAAAGTATATGTACGTCCAAGTCGTGAGTTGGTATATTTCAAAAAGTGTCGGCATTGCCGGAAAAAAACAATTTTGTTTTGTTTTTGAAACGTACAAACTCACGACTTGGTCCGTACATGTACTTTGCAATTGTGTTTACTCTACGCATTACAGGCAAAGTCTGCCTCGATTGACGTCACGAACAGCGCCCTCTCGGGTCGGGGTCTACTCTTAAATTTGTAAATAACATAAGAACTGATTTTTTTAAACCTTAGTTAACCGTTTATTCACATTCCACTCATCAAAACACATATTAGTGACAAAGGCTTTATTTTGAAAAAATACCACTTCCAGGTGACTTTAAACACTGGCTTGCATGAAATACTATTTGTCCATACACTTTACTTTTTGGTATCGTTTTGACTTCAATCCTAACCTCAAATCAGCTGTTAAAATTACTCACTGAAAGTTATATTCAAATTAATTTTTCCTTCGCTTGAGTGTTTGTTCACTCAACTCTTTTAACGTTTGACACATTATCAAGTAACAATTTCTAAGTTATGCTAATACATGTATTTCAGAATTCATTCGATTAAAACAGATCTTCACGAGCAAAACGCAACTTTTGTCACCACCCTGTACTGTATGTGTTCTATTTTCCAATAATACGCGGCTGGCTATTTCGGAAATACGCGGCTCGAGTCTCGTAACCTGACCATAAACCCTACGCCCATCTCATTGAACCATAGGAACCATACTATACCGTCCACAGTATAGTCTGGCCCGATCCAAAACATTACGGATACGGGGATCAAGTGGACAGAAACCATACTATATCCCACAATTCCGTTTTCGCACATCTAAGAACGAACATCGCACATGTATATTAAATTATCGCATATGTATATCGTCACAAAACATCAAACAAACACCACCTAATCAACCTCCAACAGGTTCCACGTGTAAAGGGGACACCAAAAGTTTAGTGTCCTTGCCCCACAGGGTAACAATGAGTAAATCAACACAGTCCTGTCAGTTCATAAGTAACACAACCGGCATTTGGTAATGACTCATTTCAACTTTGGAAATCAGTGTCCTAACAGTTCTAATGATATTACGTGTACCCACAACACAGTATTGCAGTAACTGTCAATTTCAATGTCAATGTCTTCATACATTTGTAGTATGTTCACTCAAACATGTCTTCCTTAAATTGTATACCTTCAAGAAGCATTTAAACAATTTTGAAGTAACAAAGCAGCAATCTACTAATTCTACTAGTGAGAATGCCCATGTAATGAGTATGGTTGTGTATGAGGTTCCATGTGTAAATGGGACACCAACACAGAGGAATTCAACATATTTTTGCAATGTTTGTTAGAGGGCATTCAAACCTGTTTGAAAGCACATTTAAACCTGCATTGCCATGAGTTCCCATTTTGAATATCCTTATACACATAATAAAGTTAAAACACACACCAAGTTCAGAATTTCATGGACTTTTTTCTCTTGGAATGATGATATTTTATCAAAAGTAATTATGAGCTGAATCACCAAAAGTTTCATTCATTGAACTTTCTCAGTAGATTTTAAATACATGACATAAGCTGCCCTCTGTCTTAGAACTGGTTTATAAGTTGTAACTGGACGGTTATTTTAGCAAGAATTGTTCATTTGATGTGAGATCCTCAAGCTCTTTTTGTATTTGAATTGCTAGTTATTTCCACCAATATTAACCATGATGGGGGGTAATCGTGATTTTAATTTAAAAGTTTTCAAAAGGGTAAGTATGCAAATAGAGGCTCAGAAGTAAACTCCTAGTGGTCACGATCAGATTTTCGCAGAAATCTTAACCACAGGCTGTCATCTTGTATGTTAGTATAACCTAAACAAGTTAAGTACGCAATGGACACTATTAAAGGCAGTGGACACTATTGGTAATTACTCAAAATATTTATTAGCATAAAACCTTTCTTGGTGACGAGTAATGGGGAGAGGTTGATGGATATCAACCATCTAAACGCACACAACTTCGTGTGACAAGGGTGATTTTTTTCTTTCATTATTATCTCGCAAGTTCGATGACCGATTTAGCTCAAATTTTCGCAGGTTTGTTCACAGGTTTATGCACATGTTGAGATACATCAACTGTGAAGGCTAGTCGATTTCTCTTAAAAATATTGATGTTGCGACCCCGAGCAGTATAACAAAATTCTAATGAATTCCTATATTTGCACCTTTATGTGAAATTCTAATGAGTTCCTATATGTTTGCACCTTTACGTGAAGTGTTTTCCCACATCAATCAACTCACTATATGAGGACCTTTTTAAATATTTTTCTCTTCTTTTGTTGTATTTTTTTAATTTCCCTTTTTTTTCAGAGTTTCTGCTTACCATGGCCTTGTGGATGTCTTGGTCATCCTGCTAGTAAAATGCCTTGCCAACTTTGCTGCCACAAAAGAGTTGAACTACCCAATAAATGTTGTTTTTCAGTCGTTATAACCAGCTTCCATTTTCACAAACGTCTCAATATTTATTGTTATAATGAATAACATAACAATATAAATAAATAACATGAAATATTATCCATGGATGAGTTGATAAAACAATTAGGCCTTATTTAAATAAAAAAACCTGCAATCAACAGGAAATGTATTGCACGAATGAATCTCAGCTCCATCTGAGTACTTTTGGAAAATTATCATCTCAGATCTCGGTGTGATGCAACAATTAGCTTCAGAATACCCATGTTTGTTAGTACAAAATTGATCTCAGCTCGATCCGAGTAGTCTTTAAAAATGATCATCTCAGATCACCTTCAGATTCAACCATTAGCTTCAGAACACCCATGATCGTTAGCGAAGAATTGATCTCAGCTCAATCTGAGCAGATTGAAAAATTATCATCTCAGATCACTTTCAGATTCAACCAGTAGCTTCAGAACACCCATGTTCCCTAGTAATTAACGAATCTCAGCTCCATCTGAGTACATTTGAAAAATTATCATCTCAGATCTCGGTGTGATGCAACAAATTAGCTTCAGAACACCCATGATCATTAGCGAAGAATTGATCTCAGCTCAATCTGAGCAGATTGAAAAATTATCATCTCAGATCACTTTCAGATTCAACCAGTAGCTTCAGAACACCCATGTTCCCTAGTAATTAACGAATCTCAGCTCCATCTGAGTACATTTGAAAAATTATCATCTCAGATCTCGGTGTGATGCAACAATTAGCTTCAGAATACCCATGTTTGTTAGTACAAAATTAATCTCAGCTTGATCCGAAGTAGTCTTTAAAAATTATCATCTCAGATCACCTTCAGATTCAACCATTAGCTTCAGAACGCCACTGTTCATTGGGAGAAGAATTGATCTCAGCTCGATCCGAGTAGTCTTTAAAAATGATCATCTCAGATCACCTTCAGATTCAACCATTAGCTTCAGAACACCCATGATCGTTAGCGAAGAATTGATCCTCAGCTCAATCTGAGCAGATTGAAAAATTATCATCTCAGATCACTTTCAGATTCAACCAGTAGCTTCAGAACACCCATGTTCCCTAGTAATTAACGAATCTCAGCTCCATCTGAGTACATTTGAAAAATTATCATCTCAGATCTCGGTGTGATGCAACAATTAGCTTCAGAATACCCATGTTTGTTAGTACAAAATTAATCTCAGCTTGATCCGAGTAGTCTTTAAAAATTATCATCTCAGATGACTTTCAGATTCAACCAGTAGCTTCAGAACACCCATGTTCCCTAGTAAAGAACTAATCTCAGCTCCATCTGAGTACATTTGAAAAATTATCATCTCAGATCACTTTCAGATGCAACAATTAGCTTCAGAACACCCATGTTTGTTAGTACAAAATTGATCTCAGCTCGATCCGAGTAGTCTTTAAAAATGATCATCTCAGATCACCTTCAGATTCAACCATTAGCTTCAGAACACCCATGATCGTTAGCGAAGAATTGATCTCAGCTCAATCTGAGCAGATTGAAAAATTATCATCTCAGATCACTTTCAGATTCAACCAGTAGCTTCAGAACACCCATGTTCCCTAGTAATTAACGAATCTCAGCTCCATCTGAGTACATTTGAAAAATTATCATCTCAGATCTCGGTGTGATGCAACAATTAGCTTCAGAATACCCATGTTTGTTAGTACAAAATTAATCTCAGCTTGATCCGAGTAGTCTTTAAAAATTATCATCTCAGATCACTTTCAGATTCAACCAGTAGCTTCAGAACACCCATGTTCCCTAGTAATTAACGAATCTCAGCTCCATCTGAGTACATTTGAAAAATTATCATCTCAGATCTCGATGTGATGCACCAATTAGCTTCAGAATACCCATGTTTGTTAGTACAAAATTAATCTCAGCTCGATCCGAGTAGTCTTTAAAAATGATCATCTCAGATCACCTTCAGATTCAACCATTAGCTTCAGAACACCCATGTTCATTAGAGAAGAATTCATCTCACCTCAATCTGAGCAGATTGAAAAATTTTCATCTCAGATCACTTTCAGATTCAACCATTAGCTTCAGAACATCCATGTTCCCTAGTAATTAACGAATCTCAGCTCCATCTGAGTACATTTGAAAAATTATCATCTCAGATCTCGGTGTGATGCAACAATTAGCTTCAGAATACCCATGTTTGTTTGTACAAAATTAATCTCAGCTCGATCCGAGTAGTCTTTAAAAATGATCATCTCAGATCACTTTCAGATTCAACCAGTAGCTTCAGAACACCCATGTTCCCTAGTAAAGCACTAATCTCAGCTCCATCTGAGTACATTTGAAAAATATCATCTCAGATCTCGGTGTGATGCAACAATTAGCTTCAGAATACCCATGTTTGTTTGTACAAAATTAATCTCAGCTCGATCCGAGTAGTCTTTAAAAATGATCATCTCAGATCACTTTCAGATTCAACCAGTAGCTTCAGAACACCCATGTTCCCTAGTAAAGCACTAATCTCAGCTCCATCTGAGTACATTTGAAAAATATCATCTCAGATCTCGGTGTGATGCAACTATTAGCTTCAGAATACCCATGTTTGTTAGTACAAAATTATTCTCAGCTTGATCCGAGTAGTCTTTAAAAATTATCATCTCAGATCACTTTCAGATTCAACCAGTAGCTTCAGAACACCCATGTTCCCTAGTAAAGAACTAATCTCAGCTCCATCTGAGTACATTTGAAAAATTATCATCTCAGATCTCGGTGTGATGCAACAATTAGCTTCAGAACACCCATGTTTGTTAGTACAAAATTGATCTCAGCTCGATCCGAGTAGTCTTTAAAAATGATCATCTCAGATCACCTTCAGATTCAACCATTAGCTTCAGAACACCCATGATCGTTAGCGAAGAATTGATCTCAGCTCAATCTGAGCAGATTGAAAAATTATCATCTCAGATCACTTTCAGATTCAACCAGTAGCTTCAGAACACCCATGTTCCCTAGTAATTAACGAATCTCAGCTCCATCTGAGTACATTTGAAAAATTATCATCTCAGATCTCGGTGTGATGCAACAATTAGCTTCAGAACACCCATGATCATTAGAGAAGAATTGATCTCAGCTCGAGCCGAGTAGTCTTTAAAAATGATCATCTCAGATCACCTTCAGATTCAACCATTAGCTTCAGAATACCCATGTTCATTAGAGAAGAATTGATCTCAACTCAATCTGAGCAGATTGAAAAATTATCATCTCAGATCACTTTCAGATTCAACCAGTAGCTTCAGAACACCCATGTTCCCTAGTAATTAACGAATCTCAGCTCCATCTGAGTACTTTTGGAAAATTATCATCTCAGATCTCGGTGAGATTGAACAATTAGCTTCAGAATACCCATGTTTGTTAGTACAAAATTAATCTCAGCTTGATCCGAGTAGTCTTTAAAAATTATCATCTCAGATCACTTTCAGATTCAACCAGTAGCTTCAGAACACCCATGTTCCCAAGTAATGAATGAATCTCAGCTCCATCTGAGTACTTTTGGGAAATTATCATCTCAGATCTCGGTGAGATGCAACAATTAGCTTCAGAATACCCATGTTTGTTAGTACAAAATTGATCTCAGCTCGATCCGAGTAGTCTTTAAAAATGATCATCTCAGATCACCTTCAGATTCAACCATTAGCTTCAGAACACCCATGTTCATTAGAGAAGAATTCATCTCACCTCAATCTGAGCAGATTGAAAATTTTCATCTCAGATCACTTTCAGATTCAACCATTAGCTTCAGAACATCCATGTTCCCTAGTAATTAACGAATCTCAGCTCCATCTGAGTACATTTGAAAAACTATCATCTCAGATCTCGGTGTGATGCAACAATTAGCTTCAGAATACCCATGTTTGTTAGTACAAAATTAATCTCAGCTTGATCCGAGTAGTCTTTAAAAATTATCATCTCAGATCACTTTCAGATTCAACCAGTAGCTTCAGAACACCCATGTTCCCTAGTAAAGCACTAATCTCAGCTCCATCTGAGTACATTTGAAAAATTATCATCTCAGATCTCGGTGTGATGCAACAATTAGCTTCAGAATACCCATGTTTGTTAGTACAAAATTGATCTCAGCTCGATCCGAGTAGTCTTTAAAAATGATCATCTCAGATCACCTTCAGATTCAACCATTAGCTTCAGAACACCCATGATCGTTAGCGAAGAATTGATCTCAGCTCAATCTGAGCAGATTGAAAAATTATCATCTCAGATCACTTTCAGATTCAACCAGTAGCTTCAGAACACCCATGTTCCCTAGTAAAGAATTGATCTCAGCTCAATCTGAGCAGATTGAAAAATTATCATCTCAGATCACTTTCAGATTCAACCAGTAGCTTCAGAACACCCATGTTCCCTAGTAATTAACGAATCTCAGCTCCATCTGAGTACATTTGAAAAATTATCATCTCAGATCTCGGTGTGATGCAACTATTAGCTTCAGAATACCCATGTTTGTTAGTACAAAATTAATCTCAGCTTGATCCGAGTAGTCTTTAAAAATTATCATCTCAGATCACTTTCAGATTCAACCAGTAGCTTCAGAACACCCATGTTCCCTAGTAAAGAACTAATCTCAGCTCCATCTGAGTACATTTGAAAAATTATCATCTCAGATCTCGGTGTGATGCAACAATTAGCTTCAGAACACCCATGTTTGTTAGTACAAAATTGATCTCAGCTCGATCCGAGTAGTCTTTAAAAATGATCATCTCAGATCACCTTCAGATTCAACCATTAGCTTCAGAACACCCATGATCGTTAGCGAAGAATTGATCTCAGCTCAATCTGAGCAGATTGAAAAATTATCATCTCAGATCACTTTCAGATTCAACCAGTAGCTTCAGAACACCCATGTTCCCTAGTAATTAACGAATCTCAGCTCCATCTGAGTACATTTGAAAAATTATCATCTCAGATCTCGGTGTGATGCAACAATTAGCTTCAGAACACCCATGATCATTAGAGAAGAATTGATCTCAGCTCGAGCCGAGTAGTCTTTAAAAATGATCATCTCAGATCACCTTCAGATTCAACCATTAGCTTCAGAATACCCATGTTCATTAGAGAAGAATTGATCTCAACTCAATCTGAGCAGATTGAAAAATTATCATCTCAGATCACTTTCAGATTCAACCAGTAGCTTCAGAACACCCATGTTCCCTAGTAATTAACGAATCTCAGCTCCATCTGAGTACTTTTGGAAAATTATCATCTCAGATCTCGGTGAGATTGAACAATTAGCTTCAGAATACCCATGTTTGTTAGTACAAAATTAATCTCAGCTTGATCCGAGTAGTCTTTAAAAATTATCATCTCAGATCACTTTCAGATTCAACCAGTAGCTTCAGAACACCCATGTTCATTAGGGAAGAATTGATCTCAGCTCAATCTGAGCAGATTGAAAATTTATCAACTCAGATCACTTTCAGATTCAACCTTCAGATTCAACCATTAGCTTCAGAACGCCCCTGTTCATTAGAGAAGAAATGATCTCAGCTCGATCCGAGTAGTCTTTAAAAATGATCATCTCAGATCACCTTCAGATTCAACCATTAGCTTCAGAACACCCATGATCGTTAGCGAAGAATTGATCTCAGCTCAATCTGAGCAGATTGAAAAATTATCATCTCAGATCACTTTCAGATTCAACCAGTAGCTTCAGAACACCCATGTTCCCTAGTAATTAAAGAATCTCAGCTCCATCTGAGTACATTTGAAAAATTATCATCTCAGATCTCGATGTGATGCACCAATTAGCTTCAGAATACCCATGTTTGTTAGTACAAAATTAATCTCAGCTTGATCCGAGTAGTCTTTAAAAATGATCATCTCAGATCACCTTCAGATTCAACCATTAGCTTCAGAACACCCATGATCATTAGCGAAGAATTGATCTCAGCTCAATCTGAGCAGATTGAAAAATTATCATCTCAGATCACTTTCAGATTCAACCAGTAGCTTCAGAACACCCATGTTCCCTAGTAATTAACGAATCTCAGCTCCATCTGAGTACATTTGAAAAATTATCATCTCAGATCTCGATGTGATGCACCAATTAGCTTCAGAATACCCATGTTTGTTAGTACAAAATTAATCTCAGCTTGATCCGAGTAGTCTTTAAAAATGATCATCTCAGATCACCTTCAGATTCAACCATTAGCTTCAGAACACCCATGATCGTTAGCGAAGAATTGATCTCAGCTCAATCTGAGCAGATTGAAAAATTATCATCTCAGATCACTTTCAGATTCAACCAGTAGCTTCAGAACACCCATGTTCCCTAGTAATTAACGAACCTCAGCTCCATCTGAGTACTTTTGGAAAATTATCATCTCAGATCTCGGTGAGATGCAACAATTAGCTTCAGAATACCCATGTTTGTTAGTACAAAATTAATCTCAGCTCGATCCGAGTAGTCTTTAAACATGATCATCTCAGATCACCTTCAGATTCAACCATTAGCTTCAGAACACCCATGTTCATTAGAGAAGAATTCATCTCACCTCAATCTGAGCAGATTGAAAAATTTTCATCTCAGATCACTTTCAGATTCAACCATTAGCTTCAGAACATCCATGTTCCCTAGTAATTAACGAACCTCAGCTCCATCTGAGTACATTTGAAAAATTATCATCTCAGATCTCGGTGGGATGCAACAATTAGCTTCAGAATACCCATGTTTGTTAGTACAAAATTAATCTCAGCTCGATCCATGTAGTCTTTAAACATGATCATCTCAGATCATCTTCAGATTCAACCATTAGCTTCAGAACACCCATGTTCATTAGCGAAGAATTGATCTAAGCTCAATCTGAGCAGATTGAAAAATTTTCATCTCAGATCACTTTCAGATTCAACCATTAGCTTCAGAACATCCATGTTCCCTAGTAATTAACGAACCTCAGCTCCATCTGAGTACTTTTGGAAAATTATCATCTCAGATCTCGGTGAGATTGAACAATTAGCTTCAGAATACCCATGTTTGTCAGTACAAAATTAATCTCAGCTTGATCCGAGTAGTCTTTAAAAATTATCATCTCAGATCACTTTCAGATTCAACCAGTAGCTTCAGAACACCCATGTTCATTAGAAAAGAATTTATCTCAGCTCCATCTGAACAGTTTTTAAAGAGGATCATCTCAGATCTCGCGGAGATGCAACCAGTAGCTTCAGAACACCCATGTTCATTAGAGAAGAATTGATCTCAGCTCGAGCCGAGTAGTCTTTAAAATTGATCATCTCAGATCACCTTCAGATTCAACCATTTAGCTTCAGAATACCCATGTTCATTAGAGAAGAATTGATCTCAGCTCAATCTGAGCAGATTCAAAAATAATCATCTCAGATCACTTTCAGATTCAACCAGTAGCTTCAGAACACCCATGTTCCCTAGTAATTAACGAATCTCAGCTCCATCTGAGTACTTTTGGAAAATTATCATCTCAGATCTCGGTGAGATTGAACAATTAGCTTCAGAATACCCATGTTTGTTAGTACAAAATTAATCTCAGCTTGATCCGAGTAGTCTTTAAAAATTATCATCTCAGATCACTTTCAGATTCAACCAGTAGCTTCAGAACACCCATGTTCCCAAGTAAAGAATGAATCTCAGCTCCATCTGAGTACTTTTGGGAAATTATCATCTCAGATCTCGGTGTGATGCAACTATTAGCTTCAGAATACCCATGTTTGTTAGTACAAAATTATTCTCAGCTTGATCCGAGTAGTCTTTAAAAATTATCATCTCAGATCACTTTCAGATTCAACCAGTAGCTTCAGAACACCCATGTTCCCTAGTAAAGAACTAATCTCAGCTCCATCTGAGTACATTTGAAAAATTATCATCTCAGATCTCGGTGTGATGCAACAATTAGCTTCAGAACACCCATGTTTGTTAGTACAAAATTGATCTCAGCTCGATCCGAGTAGTCTTTAAAAATGATCATCTCAGATCACCTTCAGATTCAACCATTAGCTTCAGAACACCCATGATCGTTAGCGAAGAATTGATCTCAGCTCAATCTGAGCAGATTGAAAAATTATCATCTCAGATCACTTTCAGATTCAACCAGTAGCTTCAGAACACCCATGTTCCCTAGTAATTAACGAATCTCAGCTCCATCTGAGTACATTTGAAAAATTATCATCTCAGATCTCGGTGTGATGCAACAATTAGCTTCAGAACACCCATGATCATTAGAGAAGAATTGATCTCAGCTCGAGCCGAGTAGTCTTTAAAAATGATCATCTCAGATCACCTTCAGATTCAACCATTAGCTTCAGAATACCCATGTTCATTAGAGAAGAATTGATCTCAACTCAATCTGAGCAGATTGAAAAATTATCATCTCAGATCACTTTCAGATTCAACCAGTAGCTTCAGAACACCCATGTTCCCTAGTAATTAACGAATCTCAGCTCCATCTGAGTACTTTTGGAAAATTATCATCTCAGATCTCGGTGAGATTGAACAATTAGCTTCAGAATACCCATGTTTGTTAGTACAAAATTAATCTCAGCTTGATCCGAGTAGTCTTTAAAAATTATCATCTCAGATCACTTTCAGATTCAACCAGTAGCTTCAGAACACCCATGTTCATTAGGGAAGAATTGATCTCAGCTCAATCTGAGCAGATTGAAAATTTATCAACTCAGATCACTTTCAGATTCAACCTTCAGATTCAACCATTAGCTTCAGAACGCCCCTGTTCATTAGAGAAGAAATGATCTCAGCTCGATCCGAGTAGTCTTTAAAAATGATCATCTCAGATCACCTTCAGATTCAACCATTAGCTTCAGAACACCCATGATCGTTAGCGAAGAATTGATCTCAGCTCAATCTGAGCAGATTGAAAAATTATCATCTCAGATCACTTTCAGATTCAACCAGTAGCTTCAGAACACCCATGTTCCCTAGTAATTAAAGAATCTCAGCTCCATCTGAGTACATTTGAAAAATTATCATCTCAGATCTCGATGTGATGCACCAATTAGCTTCAGAATACCCATGTTTGTTAGTACAAAATTAATCTCAGCTTGATCCGAGTAGTCTTTAAAAATGATCATCTCAGATCACCTTCAGATTCAACCATTAGCTTCAGAACACCCATGATCATTAGCGAAGAATTGATCTCAGCTCAATCTGAGCAGATTGAAAAATTATCATCTCAGATCACTTTCAGATTCAACCAGTAGCTTCAGAACACCCATGTTCCCTAGTAATTAACGAATCTCAGCTCCATCTGAGTACATTTGAAAAATTATCATCTCAGATCTCGATGTGATGCACCAATTAGCTTCAGAATACCCATGTTTGTTAGTACAAAATTAATCTCAGCTTGATCCGAGTAGTCTTTAAAAATGATCATCTCAGATCACCTTCAGATTCAACCATTAGCTTCAGAACACCCATGATCGTTAGCGAAGAATTGATCTCAGCTCAATCTGAGCAGATTGAAAAATTATCATCTCAGATCACTTTCAGATTCAACCAGTAGCTTCAGAACACCCATGTTCCCTAGTAATTAACGAACCTCAGCTCCATCTGAGTACTTTTGGAAAATTATCATCTCAGATCTCGGTGAGATGCAACAATTAGCTTCAGAATACCCATGTTTGTTAGTACAAAATTAATCTCAGCTCGATCCGAGTAGTCTTTAAACATGATCATCTCAGATCACCTTCAGATTCAACCATTAGCTTCAGAACACCCATGTTCATTAGAGAAGAATTCATCTCACCTCAATCTGAGCAGATTGAAAAATTTTCATCTCAGATCACTTTCAGATTCAACCATTAGCTTCAGAACATCCATGTTCCCTAGTAATTAACGAACCTCAGCTCCATCTGAGTACATTTGAAAAATTATCATCTCAGATCTCGGTGGGATGCAACAATTAGCTTCAGAATACCCATGTTTGTTAGTACAAAATTAATCTCAGCTCGATCCATGTAGTCTTTAAACATGATCATCTCAGATCATCTTCAGATTCAACCATTAGCTTCAGAACACCCATGTTCATTAGCGAAGAATTGATCTAAGCTCAATCTGAGCAGATTGAAAAATTTTCATCTCAGATCACTTTCAGATTCAACCATTAGCTTCAGAACATCCATGTTCCCTAGTAATTAACGAACCTCAGCTCCATCTGAGTACTTTTGGAAAATTATCATCTCAGATCTCGGTGAGATTGAACAATTAGCTTCAGAATACCCATGTTTGTCAGTACAAAATTAATCTCAGCTTGATCCGAGTAGTCTTTAAAAATTATCATCTCAGATCACTTTCAGATTCAACCAGTAGCTTCAGAACACCCATGTTCATTAGAAATGAATTTATCTCAGCTCCATCTGAACAGTTTTTAAAGAGGATCATCTCAGATCTCGCGGAGATGCAACCAGTAGCTTCAGAACACCCATGTTCATTAGAGAAGAATTGATCTCAGCTCGAGCCGAGTAGTCTTTAAAATTGATCATCTCAGATCACCTTCAGATTCAACCATTTAGCTTCAGAATACCCATGTTCATTAGAGAAGAATTGATCTCAGCTCAATCTGAGCAGATTCAAAAATAATCATCTCAGATCACTTTCAGATTCAACCAGTAGCTTCAGAACACCCATGTTCCCTAGTAATTAACGAATCTCAGCTCCATCTGAGTACTTTTGGAAAATTATCATCTCAGATCTCGGTGAGATTGAACAATTAGCTTCAGAATACCCATGTTTGTTAGTACAAAATTAATCTCAGCTTGATCCGAGTAGTCTTTAAAAATTATCATCTCAGATCACTTTCAGATTCAACCAGTAGCTTCAGAACACCCATGTTCCCAAGTAAAGAATGAATCTCAGCTCCATCTGAGTACTTTTGGGAAATTATCATCTCAGATCTCGGTGTGATGCAACTATTAGCTTCAGAATACCCATGTTTGTTAGTACAAAATTATTCTCAGCTTGATCCGAGTAGTCTTTAAAAATTATCATCTCAGATCACTTTCAGATTCAACCAGTAGCTTCAGAACACCCATGTTCCCTAGTAAAGAACTAATCTCAGCTCCATCTGAGTACATTTGAAAAATTATCATCTCAGATCTCGGTGTGATGCAACAATTAGCTTCAGAACACCCATGTTTGTTAGTACAAAATTGATCTCAGCTCGATCCGAGTAGTCTTTAAAAATGATCATCTCAGATCACCTTCAGATTCAACCATTAGCTTCAGAACACCCATGATCGTTAGCGAAGAATTGATCTCAGCTCAATCTGAGCAGATTGAAAAATTATCATCTCAGATCACTTTCAGATTCAACCAGTAGCTTCAGAACACCCATGTTCCCTAGTAATTAACGAATCTCAGCTCCATCTGAGTACATTTGAAAAATTATCATCTCAGATCTCGGTGTGATGCAACAATTAGCTTCAGAACACCCATGATCATTAGAGAAGAATTGATCTCAGCTCGAGCCGAGTAGTCTTTAAAAATGATCATCTCAGATCACCTTCAGATTCAACCATTAGCTTCAGAATACCCATGTTCATTAGAGAAGAATTGATCTCAACTCAATCTGAGCAGATTGAAAAATTATCATCTCAGATCACTTTCAGATTCAACCAGTAGCTTCAGAACACCCATGTTCCCTAGTAATTAACGAATCTCAGCTCCATCTGAGTACTTTTGGAAAATTATCATCTCAGATCTCGGTGAGATTGAACAATTAGCTTCAGAATACCCATGTTTGTTAGTACAAAATTAATCTCAGCTTGATCCGAGTAGTCTTTAAAAATTATCATCTCAGATCACTTTCAGATTCAACCAGTAGCTTCAGAACACCCATGTTCCCAAGTAAAGAATGAATCTCAGCTCCATCTGAGTACTTTTGGGAAATTATCATCTCAGATCTCGGTGAGATGCAACAATTAGCTTCAGAATACCCATGTTTGTTAGTACAAAATTGATCTCAGCTCGATCCGAGTAGTCTTTAAAAATGATCATCTCAGATCACCTTCAGATTCAACCATTAGCTTCAGAACACCCATGTTCATTAGAGAAGAATTCATCTCACCTCAATCTGAGCAGATTGAAAATTTTCATCTCAGATCACTTTCAGATTCAACCATTAGCTTCAGAACATCCATGTTCCCTAGTAATTAACGAATCTCAGCTCCATCTGAGTACATTTGAAAAACTATCATCTCAGATCTCGGTGTGATGCAACAATTAGCTTCAGAATACCCATGTTTGTTAGTACAAAATTAATCTCAGCTTGATCCGAGTAGTCTTTAAAAATTATCATCTCAGATCACTTTCAGATTCAACCAGTAGCTTCAGAACACCCATGTTCCCTAGTAAAGCACTAATCTCAGCTCCATCTGAGTACATTTGAAAAATTATCATCTCAGATCTCGGTGTGATGCAACAATTAGCTTCAGAATACCCATGTTTGTTAGTACAAAATTGATCTCAGCTCGATCCGAGTAGTCTTTAAAAATGATCATCTCAGATCACCTTCAGATTCAACCATTAGCTTCAGAACACCCATGATCGTTAGCGAAGAATTGATCTCAGCTCAATCTGAGCAGATTGAAAAATTATCATCTCAGATCACTTTCAGATTCAACCAGTAGCTTCAGAACACCCATGTTCCCTAGTAAAGAATTGATCTCAGCTCAATCTGAGCAGATTGAAAAATTATCATCTCAGATCACTTTCAGATTCAACCAGTAGCTTCAGAACACCCATGTTCCCTAGTAATTAACGAATCTCAGCTCCATCTGATTACATTTGAAAAATTATCATCTCAGATCTCGGTGTGATGCAACTATTAGCTTCAGAATACCCATGTTTGTTAGTACAAAATTAATCTCAGCTTGATCCGAGTAGTCTTTAAAAATTATCATCTCAGATGACTTTCAGATTCAACCAGTAGCTTCAGAACACCCATGTTCCCTAGTAAAGAACTAATCTCAGCTCCATCTGAGTACATTTGAAAAATTATCATCTCAGATCTCGGTGTGATGCAACAATTAGCTTCAGAACACCCATGTTTGTTAGTACAAAATTGATCTCAGCTCGATCCGAGTAGTCTTTAAAAATGATCATCTCAGATCACCTTCAGATTCAACCATTAGCTTCAGAACACCCATGATCGTTAGCGAAGAATTGATCTCAGCTCAATCTGAGCAGATTGAAAAATTATCATCTCAGATCACTTTCAGATTCAACCAGTAGCTTCAGAACACCCATGTTCCCTAGTAATTAACGAATCTCAGCTCCATCTGAGTACATTTGAAAAATTATCATCTCAGATCTCGGTGTGATGCAACAATTAGCTTCAGAATACCCATGTTTGTTAGTACAAAATTAATCTCAGCTTGATCCGAGTAGTCTTTAAAAATTATCATCTCAGATCACTTTCAGATTCAACCAGTAGCTTCAGAACACCCATGTTCCCTAGTAAAGAACTAATCTCAGCTCCATCTGAGTACATTTGAAAAATTATCATCTCAGATCTCGATGTGATGCACCAATTAGCTTCAGAATACCCATGTTTGTTAGTACAAAATTAATCTCAGCTCGATCCGAGTAGTCTTTAAAAATGATCATCTCAGATCACCTTCAGATTCAACCATTAGCTTCAGAACACCCATAATCGTTAGCGAAGAATTGATCTCAGCTCAATCTGAGCAGATTGAAAAATTATCATCTCAGATCACTTTCAGATTCAACCAGTAGCTTCAGAACACCCATGTTCCCTAGTAATTAACGAATCTCAGCTCAATCTGAGTACATTTGAAAAATTATCATCTCAGATCTCGGTGTGATGCAACAATTAGCTTCAGAACACCCATGATCATTAGAGAAGAATTGATCTCAGCTCGAGCCGAGTAGTCTTTAAAAATGATCATCTCAGATCACCTTCAGATTCAACCATTAGATTCAGAATACCCATGTTCATTAGAGAAGAATTGATCTCAACTCAATCTGAGCAGATTGAAAAATTATCATCTCAGATCACTTTCAGATTCAACCAGTAGCTTCAGAACACCCATGTTCCCTAGTAATTAACGAATCTCAGCTCCATCTGAGTACTTTTGGAAAATTATCATCTCAGATCTCGGTGAGATTGAACAATTAGCTTCAGAATACCCATGTTTGTTAGTACAAAATTAATCTCAGCTTGATCCGAGTAGTCTTTAAAAATTATCATCTCAGATCACTTTCAGATTCAACCAGTAGCTTCAGAACACCCATGTTCCCAAGTAAAGAATGAATCTCAGCTCCATCTGAGTACTTTTGGGAAATTATCATCTCAGATCTCGGTGAGATGCAACAATTAGCTTCAGAATACCCATGTTTGTTAGTACAAAATTGATCTCAGCTCGATCCGAGTAGTCTTTAAAAATAATCATCTCAGATCACCTTCAGATTCAACCATTAGCTTCAGAACACCCATGTTCATTAGAGAAGAATTCATCTCACCTCAATCTGAGCAGATTGAAAATTTTCATCTCAGATCACTTTCAGATTCAACCATTAGCTTCAGAACACCCATGTTCATTAGAGAAGAATTCATCTCACTTCAATCTGAGCAGATTGAAAATTTTCATCTCAGATCACTTTCAGATTCAACCATTAGCTTCAGAACATCCATGTTCCCTAGTAATTAACGAATCTCAGCTCCATCTGAGTACATTTGAAAAAACTATCATCTCAGATCTCGGTGTGATGCAACAATTAGCTTCAGAATACCCATGTTTGTTAGTACAAAATTAATCTCAGCTTGATCCGAGTAGTCTTTAAAAATTATCATCTCAGATCACTTTCAGATTCAACCAGTAGCTTCAGAACACCCATGTTCCCTAGTAAAGCACTAATCTCAGCTCCATCTGAGTACATTTGAAAAATTATCATCTCAGATCTCGGTGTGATGCAACAATTAGCTTCAGAATACCCATGTTTGTTAGTACAAAATTGATCTCAGCTCGATCCGAGTAGTCTTTAAAAATGATCATCTCAGATCACCTTCAGATTCAACCATTAGCTTCAGAACACCCATGATCGTTAGCGAAGAATTGATCTCAGCTCAATCTGAGCAGATTGAAAAATTATCATCTCAGATCACTTTCAGATTCAACCAGTAGCTTCAGAACACCCATGTTCCCTAGTAAAGAATTGATCTCAGCTCAATCTGAGCAGATTGAAAAATTATCATCTCAGATCACTTTCAGATTCAACCAGTAGCTTCAGAACACCCATGTTCCCTAGTAATTAACGAATCTCAGCTCCATCTGAGTACATTTGAAAAATTATCATCTCAGATCTCGGTGTGATGCAACTATTAGCTTCAGAATACCCATGTTTGTTAGTACAAAATTAATCTCAGCTCGATCCGAGTAGTCTTTAAAAATGATCATCTCAGATCACCTTCAGATTCAACCATTAGCTTCAGAACACCCATGTTCATTAGCGAAGAATTGATCTCAGCTCAATCTGAGCAGATTGAAAAATTATCATCTCAGATCACTTTCAGATTCAACCAGTAGCTTCAGAACACCCATGTTCCCTAGTAATTAACGAATCTCAGCTCCATCTGAGTACATTTGAAAAATTATCATCTCAGATCTCGGTGTGATGCAACAATTAGCTTCAGAATACCCATGTTTGTTAGTACAAAATTAATCTCAGCTTGATCCGAAGTAGTCTTTAAAAATTATCATCTCAGATCACCTTCAGATTCAACCATTAGCTTCAGAACGCCACTGTTCATTGGGAGAAGAATTGATCTCAGCTCGATCCGAGTAGTCTTTAAAAATGATCATCTCAGATCACCTTCAGATTCAACCATTAGCTTCAGAACACCCATGATCGTTAGCGAAGAATTGATCCTCAGCTCAATCTGAGCAGATTGAAAAATTATCATCTCAGATCACTTTCAGATTCAACCAGTAGCTTCAGAACACCCATGTTCCCTAGTAATTAACGAATCTCAGCTCCATCTGATTACATTTGAAAAATTATCATCTCAGATCTCGGTGTGATGCAACAATTAGCTTCAGAATACCCATGTTTGTTAGTACAAAATTAATCTCAGCTTGATCCGAGTAGTCTTTAAAAATTATCATCTCAGATGACTTTCAGATTCAACCAGTAGCTTCAGAACACCCATGTTCCCTAGTAAAGAACTAATCTCTGCTCCATCTGAGTACATTTGAAAAATTATCATCTCAGATCTCGGTGTGATGCAACAATTAGCTTCAGAACACCCATGTTTGTTAGTACAAAATTGATCTCAGCTCGATCCGAGTAGTCTTTAAAAATGATCATCTCAGATCACCTTCAGATTCAACCATTAGCTTCAGAACACCCATGATCGTTAGCGAAGAATTGATCTCAGCTCAATCTGAGCAGATTGACAAATTATCATCTCAGATCACTTTCAGATTCAACCAGTAGCTTCAGAACACCCATGTTCCCTAGTAATTAACGAATCTCAGCTCCATCTGAGTACATTTGAAAAATTATCATCTCAGATCTCGGTGTGATGCAACAATTAGCTTCAGAATACCCATGTTTGTTAGTACAAAATTAATCTCAGCTTGATCCGAGTAGTCTTTAAAAATTATCATCTCAGATCACTTTCAGATTCAACCAGTAGCTTCAGAACACCCATGTTCCCTAGTAAAGAACTAATCTCAGCTCCATCTGAGTACATTTGAAAAATTATCATCTCAGATCTCGATGTGATGCACCAATTAGCTTCAGAATACCCATGTTTGTTAGTACAAAATTAATCTCAGCTCGATCCGAGTAGTCTTTAAAAATGATCATCTCAGATCACCTTCAGATTCAACCATTAGCTTCAGAACACCCATAATCGTTAGCGAAGAATTGATCTCAGCTCAATCTGAGCAGATTGAAAAATTATCATCTCAGATCACTTTCAGATTCAACCAGTAGCTTCAGAACACCCATGTTCCCTAGTAATTAACGAATCTCAGCTCAATCTGAGTACATTTGAAAAATTATCATCTCAGATCTCGGTGTGATGCAACAATTAGCTTCAGAACACCCATGATCATTAGAGAAGAATTGATCTCAGCTCGAGCCGAGTAGTCTTTAAAAATGATCATCTCAGATCACCTTCAGATTCAACCATTAGATTCAGAATACCCATGTTCATTAGAGAAGAATTGATCTCAACTCAATCTGAGCAGATTGAAAAATTATCATCTCAGATCACTTTCAGATTCAACCAGTAGCTTCAGAACACCCATGTTCCCTAGTAATTAACGAATCTCAGCTCCATCTGAGTACTTTTGGAAAATTATCATCTCAGATCTCGGTGAGATTGAACAATTAGCTTCAGAATACCCATGTTTGTTAGTACAAAATTAATCTCAGCTTGATCCGAGTAGTCTTTAAAAATTATCATCTCAGATCACTTTCAGATTCAACCAGTAGCTTCAGAACACCCATGTTCCCAAGTAAAGAATGAATCTCAGCTCCATCTGAGTACTTTTGGGAAATTATCATCTCAGATCTCGGTGAGATGCAACAATTAGCTTCAGAATACCCATGTTTGTTAGTACAAAATTGATCTCAGCTCGATCCGAGTAGTCTTTAAAAATGATCATCTCAGATCACCTTCAGATTCAACCATTAGCTTCAGAACACCCATGTTCATTAGAGAAGAATTCATCTCACCTCAATCTGAGCAGATTGAAAATTTTCATCTCAGATCACTTTCAGATTCAACCATTAGCTTCAGAACACCCATGTTCATTAGAGAAGAATTCATCTCACTTCAATCTGAGCAGATTGAAAATTTTCATCTCAGATCACTTTCAGATTCAACCATTAGCTTCAGAACATCCATGTTCCCTAGTAATTAACGAATCTCAGCTCCATCTGAGTACATTTGAAAAAACTATCATCTCAGATCTCGGTGTGATGCAACAATTAGCTTCAGAATACCCATGTTTGTTAGTACAAAATTAATCTCAGCTTGATCCGAGTAGTCTTTAAAAATTATCATCTCAGATCACTTTCAGATTCAACCAGTAGCTTCAGAACACCCATGTTCCCTAGTAAAGCACTAATCTCAGCTCCATCTGAGTACATTTGAAAAATTATCATCTCAGATCTCGGTGTGATGCAACAATTAGCTTCAGAATACCCATGTTTGTTAGTACAAAATTGATCTCAGCTCGATCCGAGTAGTCTTTAAAAATGATCATCTCAGATCACCTTCAGATTCAACCATTAGCTTCAGAACACCCATGATCGTTAGCGAAGAATTGATCTCAGCTCAATCTGAGCAGATTGAAAAATTATCATCTCAGATCACTTTCAGATTCAACCAGTAGCTTCAGAACACCCATGTTCCCTAGTAAAGAATTGATCTCAGCTCAATCTGAGCAGATTGAAAAATTATCATCTCAGATCACTTTCAGATTCAACCAGTAGCTTCAGAACACCCATGTTCCCTAGTAATTAACGAATCTCAGCTCCATCTGAGTACATTTGAAAAATTATCATCTCAGATCTCGGTGTGATGCAACAAATTAGCTTCAGAACACCCATGATCATTAGCGAAGAATTGATCTCAGCTCAATCTGAGCAGATTGAAAAATTATCATCTCAGATCACTTTCAGATTCAACCAGTAGCTTCAGAACACCCATGTTCCCTAGTAATTAACGAATCTCAGCTCCATCTGAGTACATTTGAAAAATTATCATCTCAGATCTCGGTGTGATGCAACAATTAGCTTCAGAATACCCATGTTTGTTAGTACAAAATTAATCTCAGCTTGATCCGAAGTAGTCTTTAAAAATTATCATCTCAGATCACCTTCAGATTCAACCATTAGCTTCAGAACGCCACTGTTCATTGGGAGAAGAATTGATCTCAGCTCGATCCGAGTAGTCTTTAAAAATGATCATCTCAGATCACCTTCAGATTCAACCATTAGCTTCAGAACACCCATGATCGTTAGCGAAGAATTGATCCTCAGCTCAATCTGAGCAGATTGAAAAATTATCATCTCAGATCACTTTCAGATTCAACCAGTAGCTTCAGAACACCCATGTTCCCTAGTAATTAACGAATCTCAGCTCCATCTGAGTACATTTGAAAAATTATCATCTCAGATCTCGGTGTGATGCAACAATTAGCTTCAGAATACCCATGTTTGTTAGTACAAAATTAATCTCAGCTTGATCCGAGTAGTCTTTAAAAATTATCATCTCAGATGACTTTCAGATTCAACCAGTAGCTTCAGAACACCCATGTTCCCTAGTAAAGAACTAATCTCAGCTCCATCTGAGTACATTTGAAAAATTATCATCTCAGATCACTTTCAGATGCAACAATTAGCTTCAGAACACCCATGTTTGTTAGTACAAAATTGATCTCAGCTCGATCCGAGTAGTCTTTAAAAATGATCATCTCAGATCACCTTCAGATTCAACCATTAGCTTCAGAACACCCATGATCGTTAGCGAAGAATTGATCTCAGCTCAATCTGAGCAGATTGAAAAATTATCATCTCAGATCACTTTCAGATTCAACCAGTAGCTTCAGAACACCCATGTTCCCTAGTAATTAACGAATCTCAGCTCCATCTGAGTACATTTGAAAAATTATCATCTCAGATCTCGGTGTGATGCAACAATTAGCTTCAGAATACCCATGTTTGTTAGTACAAAATTAATCTCAGCTTGATCCGAGTAGTCTTTAAAAATTATCATCTCAGATCACTTTCAGATTCAACCAGTAGCTTCAGAACACCCATGTTCCCTAGTAATTAACGAATCTCAGCTCCATCTGAGTACATTTGAAAAATTATCATCTCAGATCTCGATGTGATGCACCAATTAGCTTCAGAATACCCATGTTTGTTAGTACAAAATTAATCTCAGCTCGATCCGAGTAGTCTTTAAAAATGATCATCTCAGATCACCTTCAGATTCAACCATTAGCTTCAGAACACCCATGTTCATTAGAGAAGAATTCATCTCACCTCAATCTGAGCAGATTGAAAAATTTTCATCTCAGATCACTTTCAGATTCAACCATTAGCTTCAGAACATCCATGTTCCCTAGTAATTAACGAATCTCAGCTCCATCTGAGTACATTTGAAAAATTATCATCTCAGATCTCGGTGTGATGCAACAATTAGCTTCAGAATACCCATGTTTGTTTGTACAAAATTAATCTCAGCTCGATCCGAGTAGTCTTTAAAAATGATCATCTCAGATCACTTTCAGATTCAACCAGTAGCTTCAGAACACCCATGTTCCCTAGTAAAGCACTAATCTCAGCTCCATCTGAGTACATTTGAAAAATATCATCTCAGATCTCGGTGTGATGCAACAATTAGCTTCAGAATACCCATGTTTGTTTGTACAAAATTAATCTCAGCTCGATCCGAGTAGTCTTTAAAAATGATCATCTCAGATCACTTTCAGATTCAACCAGTAGCTTCAGAACACCCATGTTCCCTAGTAAAGCACTAATCTCAGCTCCATCTGAGTACATTTGAAAAATATCATCTCAGATCTCGGTGTGATGCAACTATTAGCTTCAGAATACCCATGTTTGTTAGTACAAAATTATTCTCAGCTTGATCCGAGTAGTCTTTAAAAATTATCATCTCAGATCACTTTCAGATTCAACCAGTAGCTTCAGAACACCCATGTTCCCTAGTAAAGAACTAATCTCAGCTCCATCTGAGTACATTTGAAAAATTATCATCTCAGATCTCGGTGTGATGCAACAATTAGCTTCAGAACACCCATGTTTGTTAGTACAAAATTGATCTCAGCTCGATCCGAGTAGTCTTTAAAAATGATCATCTCAGATCACCTTCAGATTCAACCATTAGCTTCAGAACACCCATGATCGTTAGCGAAGAATTGATCTCAGCTCAATCTGAGCAGATTGAAAAATTATCATCTCAGATCACTTTCAGATTCAACCAGTAGCTTCAGAACACCCATGTTCCCTAGTAATTAACGAATCTCAGCTCCATCTGAGTACATTTGAAAAATTATCATCTCAGATCTCGGTGTGATGCAACAATTAGCTTCAGAACACCCATGATCATTAGAGAAGAATTGATCTCAGCTCGAGCCGAGTAGTCTTTAAAAATGATCATCTCAGATCACCTTCAGATTCAACCATTAGCTTCAGAATACCCATGTTCATTAGAGAAGAATTGATCTCAACTCAATCTGAGCAGATTGAAAAATTATCATCTCAGATCACTTTCAGATTCAACCAGTAGCTTCAGAACACCCATGTTCCCTAGTAATTAACGAATCTCAGCTCCATCTGAGTACTTTTGGAAAATTATCATCTCAGATCTCGGTGAGATTGAACAATTAGCTTCAGAATACCCATGTTTGTTAGTACAAAATTAATCTCAGCTTGATCCGAGTAGTCTTTAAAAATTATCATCTCAGATCACTTTCAGATTCAACCAGTAGCTTCAGAACACCCATGTTCCCAAGTAATGAATGAATCTCAGCTCCATCTGAGTACTTTTGGGAAATTATCATCTCAGATCTCGGTGAGATGCAACAATTAGCTTCAGAATACCCATGTTTGTTAGTACAAAATTGATCTCAGCTCGATCCGAGTAGTCTTTAAAAATGATCATCTCAGATCACCTTCAGATTCAACCATTAGCTTCAGAACACCCATGTTCATTAGAGAAGAATTCATCTCACCTCAATCTGAGCAGATTGAAAATTTTCATCTCAGATCACTTTCAGATTCAACCATTAGCTTCAGAACATCCATGTTCCCTAGTAATTAACGAATCTCAGCTCCATCTGAGTACATTTGAAAAACTATCATCTCAGATCTCGGTGTGATGCAACAATTAGCTTCAGAATACCCATGTTTGTTAGTACAAAATTAATCTCAGCTTGATCCGAGTAGTCTTTAAAAATTATCATCTCAGATCACTTTCAGATTCAACCAGTAGCTTCAGAACACCCATGTTCCCTAGTAAAGCACTAATCTCAGCTCCATCTGAGTACATTTGAAAAATTATCATCTCAGATCTCGGTGTGATGCAACAATTAGCTTCAGAATACCCATGTTTGTTAGTACAAAATTGATCTCAGCTCGATCCGAGTAGTCTTTAAAAATGATCATCTCAGATCACCTTCAGATTCAACCATTAGCTTCAGAACACCCATGATCGTTAGCGAAGAATTGATCTCAGCTCAATCTGAGCAGATTGAAAAATTATCATCTCAGATCACTTTCAGATTCAACCAGTAGCTTCAGAACACCCATGTTCCCTAGTAAAGAATTGATCTCAGCTCAATCTGAGCAGATTGAAAAATTATCATCTCAGATCACTTTCAGATTCAACCAGTAGCTTCAGAACACCCATGTTCCCTAGTAATTAACGAATCTCAGCTCCATCTGAGTACATTTGAAAAATTATCATCTCAGATCTCGGTGTGATGCAACTATTAGCTTCAGAATACCCATGTTTGTTAGTACAAAATTAATCTCAGCTTGATCCGAGTAGTCTTTAAAAATTATCATCTCAGATCACTTTCAGATTCAACCAGTAGCTTCAGAACACCCATGTTCCCTAGTAAAGAACTAATCTCAGCTCCATCTGAGTACATTTGAAAAATTATCATCTCAGATCTCGGTGTGATGCAACAATTAGCTTCAGAACACCCATGTTTGTTAGTACAAAATTGATCTCAGCTCGATCCGAGTAGTCTTTAAAAATGATCATCTCAGATCACCTTCAGATTCAACCATTAGCTTCAGAACACCCATGATCGTTAGCGAAGAATTGATCTCAGCTCAATCTGAGCAGATTGAAAAATTATCATCTCAGATCACTTTCAGATTCAACCAGTAGCTTCAGAACACCCATGTTCCCTAGTAATTAACGAATCTCAGCTCCATCTGAGTACATTTGAAAAATTATCATCTCAGATCTCGGTGTGATGCAACAATTAGCTTCAGAACACCCATGATCATTAGAGAAGAATTGATCTCAGCTCGAGCCGAGTAGTCTTTAAAAATGATCATCTCAGATCACCTTCAGATTCAACCATTAGCTTCAGAATACCCATGTTCATTAGAGAAGAATTGATCTCAACTCAATCTGAGCAGATTGAAAAATTATCATCTCAGATCACTTTCAGATTCAACCAGTAGCTTCAGAACACCCATGTTCCCTAGTAATTAACGAATCTCAGCTCCATCTGAGTACTTTTGGAAAATTATCATCTCAGATCTCGGTGAGATTGAACAATTAGCTTCAGAATACCCATGTTTGTTAGTACAAAATTAATCTCAGCTTGATCCGAGTAGTCTTTAAAAATTATCATCTCAGATCACTTTCAGATTCAACCAGTAGCTTCAGAACACCCATGTTCATTAGGGAAGAATTGATCTCAGCTCAATCTGAGCAGATTGAAAATTTATCAACTCAGATCACTTTCAGATTCAACCTTCAGATTCAACCATTAGCTTCAGAACGCCCCTGTTCATTAGAGAAGAAATGATCTCAGCTCGATCCGAGTAGTCTTTAAAAATGATCATCTCAGATCACCTTCAGATTCAACCATTAGCTTCAGAACACCCATGATCGTTAGCGAAGAATTGATCTCAGCTCAATCTGAGCAGATTGAAAAATTATCATCTCAGATCACTTTCAGATTCAACCAGTAGCTTCAGAACACCCATGTTCCCTAGTAATTAAAGAATCTCAGCTCCATCTGAGTACATTTGAAAAATTATCATCTCAGATCTCGATGTGATGCACCAATTAGCTTCAGAATACCCATGTTTGTTAGTACAAAATTAATCTCAGCTTGATCCGAGTAGTCTTTAAAAATGATCATCTCAGATCACCTTCAGATTCAACCATTAGCTTCAGAACACCCATGATCATTAGCGAAGAATTGATCTCAGCTCAATCTGAGCAGATTGAAAAATTATCATCTCAGATCACTTTCAGATTCAACCAGTAGCTTCAGAACACCCATGTTCCCTAGTAATTAACGAATCTCAGCTCCATCTGAGTACATTTGAAAAATTATCATCTCAGATCTCGATGTGATGCACCAATTAGCTTCAGAATACCCATGTTTGTTAGTACAAAATTAATCTCAGCTTGATCCGAGTAGTCTTTAAAAATGATCATCTCAGATCACCTTCAGATTCAACCATTAGCTTCAGAACACCCATGATCGTTAGCGAAGAATTGATCTCAGCTCAATCTGAGCAGATTGAAAAATTATCATCTCAGATCACTTTCAGATTCAACCAGTAGCTTCAGAACACCCATGTTCCCTAGTAATTAACGAACCTCAGCTCCATCTGAGTACTTTTGGAAAATTATCATCTCAGATCTCGGTGAGATGCAACAATTAGCTTCAGAATACCCATGTTTGTTAGTACAAAATTAATCTCAGCTCGATCCGAGTAGTCTTTAAACATGATCATCTCAGATCACCTTCAGATTCAACCATTAGCTTCAGAACACCCATGTTCATTAGAGAAGAATTCATCTCACCTCAATCTGAGCAGATTGAAAAATTTTCATCTCAGATCACTTTCAGATTCAACCATTAGCTTCAGAACATCCATGTTCCCTAGTAATTAACGAACCTCAGCTCCATCTGAGTACATTTGAAAAATTATCATCTCAGATCTCGGTGGGATGCAACAATTAGCTTCAGAATACCCATGTTTGTTAGTACAAAATTAATCTCAGCTCGATCCATGTAGTCTTTAAACATGATCATCTCAGATCATCTTCAGATTCAACCATTAGCTTCAGAACACCCATGTTCATTAGCGAAGAATTGATCTAAGCTCAATCTGAGCAGATTGAAAAATTTTCATCTCAGATCACTTTCAGATTCAACCATTAGCTTCAGAACATCCATGTTCCCTAGTAATTAACGAACCTCAGCTCCATCTGAGTACTTTTGGAAAATTATCATCTCAGATCTCGGTGAGATTGAACAATTAGCTTCAGAATACCCATGTTTGTCAGTACAAAATTAATCTCAGCTTGATCCGAGTAGTCTTTAAAAATTATCATCTCAGATCACTTTCAGATTCAACCAGTAGCTTCAGAACACCCATGTTCATTAGAAAAGAATTTATCTCAGCTCCATCTGAACAGTTTTTAAAGAGGATCATCTCAGATCTCGCGGAGATGCAACCAGTAGCTTCAGAACACCCATGTTCATTAGAGAAGAATTGATCTCAGCTCGAGCCGAGTAGTCTTTAAAATTGATCATCTCAGATCACCTTCAGATTCAACCATTAGCTTCAGAACACCCATGATCGTTAGCGAAGAATTGATCTCAGCTCAATCTGAGCAGATTGAAAAATTATCATCTCAGATCACTTTCAGATTCAACCAGTAGCTTCAGAACACCCATGTTCCCTAGTAATTAACGAATCTCAGCTCCATCTGAGTACATTTGAAAAATTATCATCTCAGATCTCGGTGTGATGCAACAATTAGCTTCAGAACACCCATGATCATTAGAGAAGAATTGATCTCAGCTCGAGCCGAGTAGTCTTTAAAAATGATCATCTCAGATCACCTTCAGATTCAACCATTAGCTTCAGAATACCCATGTTCATTAGAGAAGAATTGATCTCAACTCAATCTGAGCAGATTGAAAAATTATCATCTCAGATCACTTTCAGATTCAACCAGTAGCTTCAGAACACCCATGTTCCCTAGTAATTAACGAATCTCAGCTCCATCTGAGTACTTTTGGAAAATTATCATCTCAGATCTCGGTGAGATTGAACAATTAGCTTCAGAATACCCATGTTTGTTAGTACAAAATTAATCTCAGCTTGATCCGAGTAGTCTTTAAAAATTATCATCTCAGATCACTTTCAGATTCAACCAGTAGCTTCAGAACACCCATGTTCCCAAGTAAAGAATGAATCTCAGCTCCATCTGAGTACTTTTGGGAAATTATCATCTCAGATCTCGGTGAGATGCAACAATTAGCTTCAGAATACCCATGTTTGTTAGTACAAAATTGATCTCAGCTCGATCCGAGTAGTCTTTAAAAATGATCATCTCAGATCACCTTCAGATTCAACCATTAGCTTCAGAACACCCATGTTCATTAGAGAAGAATTCATCTCACCTCAATCTGAGCAGATTGAAAATTTTCATCTCAGATCACTTTCAGATTCAACCATTAGCTTCAGAACATCCATGTTCCCTAGTAATTAACGAATCTCAGCTCCATCTGAGTACATTTGAAAAACTATCATCTCAGATCTCGGTGTGATGCAACAATTAGCTTCAGAATACCCATGTTTGTTAGTACAAAATTAATCTCAGCTTGATCCGAGTAGTCTTTAAAAATTATCATCTCAGATCACTTTCAGATTCAACCAGTAGCTTCAGAACACCCATGTTCCCTAGTAAAGCACTAATCTCAGCTCCATCTGAGTACATTTGAAAAATTATCATCTCAGATCTCGGTGTGATGCAACAATTAGCTTCAGAATACCCATGTTTGTTAGTACAAAATTGATCTCAGCTCGATCCGAGTAGTCTTTAAAAATGATCATCTCAGATCACCTTCAGATTCAACCATTAGCTTCAGAACACCCATGATCGTTAGCGAAGAATTGATCTCAGCTCAATCTGAGCAGATTGAAAAATTATCATCTCAGATCACTTTCAGATTCAACCAGTAGCTTCAGAACACCCATGTTCCCTAGTAAAGAATTGATCTCAGCTCAATCTGAGCAGATTGAAAAATTATCATCTCAGATCACTTTCAGATTCAACCAGTAGCTTCAGAACACCCATGTTCCCTAGTAATTAACGAATCTCAGCTCCATCTGATTACATTTGAAAAATTATCATCTCAGATCTCGGTGTGATGCAACTATTAGCTTCAGAATACCCATGTTTGTTAGTACAAAATTAATCTCAGCTTGATCCGAGTAGTCTTTAAAAATTATCATCTCAGATGACTTTCAGATTCAACCAGTAGCTTCAGAACACCCATGTTCCCTAGTAAAGAACTAATCTCAGCTCCATCTGAGTACATTTGAAAAATTATCATCTCAGATCTCGGTGTGATGCAACAATTAGCTTCAGAACACCCATGTTTGTTAGTACAAAATTGATCTCAGCTCGATCCGAGTAGTCTTTAAAAATGATCATCTCAGATCACCTTCAGATTCAACCATTAGCTTCAGAACACCCATGATCGTTAGCGAAGAATTGATCTCAGCTCAATCTGAGCAGATTGAAAAATTATCATCTCAGATCACTTTCAGATTCAACCAGTAGCTTCAGAACACCCATGTTCCCTAGTAATTAACGAATCTCAGCTCCATCTGAGTACATTTGAAAAATTATCATCTCAGATCTCGGTGTGATGCAACAATTAGCTTCAGAATACCCATGTTTGTTAGTACAAAATTAATCTCAGCTTGATCCGAGTAGTCTTTAAAAATTATCATCTCAGATCACTTTCAGATTCAACCAGTAGCTTCAGAACACCCATGTTCCCTAGTAAAGAACTAATCTCAGCTCCATCTGAGTACATTTGAAAAATTATCATCTCAGATCTCGATGTGATGCACCAATTAGCTTCAGAATACCCATGTTTGTTAGTACAAAATTAATCTCAGCTCGATCCGAGTAGTCTTTAAAAATGATCATCTCAGATCACCTTCAGATTCAACCATTAGCTTCAGAACACCCATAATCGTTAGCGAAGAATTGATCTCAGCTCAATCTGAGCAGATTGAAAAATTATCATCTCAGATCACTTTCAGATTCAACCAGTAGCTTCAGAACACCCATGTTCCCTAGTAATTAACGAATCTCAGCTCAATCTGAGTACATTTGAAAAATTATCATCTCAGATCTCGGTGTGATGCAACAATTAGCTTCAGAACACCCATGATCATTAGAGAAGAATTGATCTCAGCTCGAGCCGAGTAGTCTTTAAAAATGATCATCTCAGATCACCTTCAGATTCAACCATTAGATTCAGAATACCCATGTTCATTAGAGAAGAATTGATCTCAACTCAATCTGAGCAGATTGAAAAATTATCATCTCAGATCACTTTCAGATTCAACCAGTAGCTTCAGAACACCCATGTTCCCTAGTAATTAACGAATCTCAGCTCCATCTGAGTACTTTTGGAAAATTATCATCTCAGATCTCGGTGAGATTGAACAATTAGCTTCAGAATACCCATGTTTGTTAGTACAAAATTAATCTCAGCTTGATCCGAGTAGTCTTTAAAAATTATCATCTCAGATCACTTTCAGATTCAACCAGTAGCTTCAGAACACCCATGTTCCCAAGTAAAGAATGAATCTCAGCTCCATCTGAGTACTTTTGGGAAATTATCATCTCAGATCTCGGTGAGATGCAACAATTAGCTTCAGAATACCCATGTTTGTTAGTACAAAATTGATCTCAGCTCGATCCGAGTAGTCTTTAAAAATAATCATCTCAGATCACCTTCAGATTCAACCATTAGCTTCAGAACACCCATGTTCATTAGAGAAGAATTCATCTCACCTCAATCTGAGCAGATTGAAAATTTTCATCTCAGATCACTTTCAGATTCAACCATTAGCTTCAGAACACCCATGTTCATTAGAGAAGAATTCATCTCACTTCAATCTGAGCAGATTGAAAATTTTCATCTCAGATCACTTTCAGATTCAACCATTAGCTTCAGAACATCCATGTTCCCTAGTAATTAACGAATCTCAGCTCCATCTGAGTACATTTGAAAAAACTATCATCTCAGATCTCGGTGTGATGCAACAATTAGCTTCAGAATACCCATGTTTGTTAGTACAAAATTAATCTCAGCTTGATCCGAGTAGTCTTTAAAAATTATCATCTCAGATCACTTTCAGATTCAACCAGTAGCTTCAGAACACCCATGTTCCCTAGTAAAGCACTAATCTCAGCTCCATCTGAGTACATTTGAAAAATTATCATCTCAGATCTCGGTGTGATGCAACAATTAGCTTCAGAATACCCATGTTTGTTAGTACAAAATTGATCTCAGCTCGATCCGAGTAGTCTTTAAAAATGATCATCTCAGATCACCTTCAGATTCAACCATTAGCTTCAGAACACCCATGATCGTTAGCGAAGAATTGATCTCAGCTCAATCTGAGCAGATTGAAAAATTATCATCTCAGATCACTTTCAGATTCAACCAGTAGCTTCAGAACACCCATGTTCCCTAGTAAAGAATTGATCTCAGCTCAATCTGAGCAGATTGAAAAATTATCATCTCAGATCACTTTCAGATTCAACCAGTAGCTTCAGAACACCCATGTTCCCTAGTAATTAACGAATCTCAGCTCCATCTGAGTACATTTGAAAAATTATCATCTCAGATCTCGGTGTGATGCAACTATTAGCTTCAGAATACCCATGTTTGTTAGTACAAAATTAATCTCAGCTCGATCCGAGTAGTCTTTAAAAATGATCATCTCAGATCACCTTCAGATTCAACCATTAGCTTCAGAACACCCATGTTCATTAGCGAAGAATTGATCTCAGCTCAATCTGAGCAGATTGAAAAATTATCATCTCAGATCACTTTCAGATTCAACCAGTAGCTTCAGAACACCCATGTTCCCTAGTAATTAACGAATCTCAGCTCCATCTGAGTACATTTGAAAAATTATCATCTCAGATCTCGGTGTGATGCAACAATTAGCTTCAGAATACCCATGTTTGTTAGTACAAAATTAATCTCAGCTTGATCCGAAGTAGTCTTTAAAAATTATCATCTCAGATCACCTTCAGATTCAACCATTAGCTTCAGAACGCCACTGTTCATTGGGAGAAGAATTGATCTCAGCTCGATCCGAGTAGTCTTTAAAAATGATCATCTCAGATCACCTTCAGATTCAACCATTAGCTTCAGAACACCCATGATCGTTAGCGAAGAATTGATCCTCAGCTCAATCTGAGCAGATTGAAAAATTATCATCTCAGATCACTTTCAGATTCAACCAGTAGCTTCAGAACACCCATGTTCCCTAGTAATTAACGAATCTCAGCTCCATCTGATTACATTTGAAAAATTATCATCTCAGATCTCGGTGTGATGCAACAATTAGCTTCAGAATACCCATGTTTGTTAGTACAAAATTAATCTCAGCTTGATCCGAGTAGTCTTTAAAAATTATCATCTCAGATGACTTTCAGATTCAACCAGTAGCTTCAGAACACCCATGTTCCCTAGTAAAGAACTAATCTCTGCTCCATCTGAGTACATTTGAAAAATTATCATCTCAGATCTCGGTGTGATGCAACAATTAGCTTCAGAACACCCATGTTTGTTAGTACAAAATTGATCTCAGCTCGATCCGAGTAGTCTTTAAAAATGATCATCTCAGATCACCTTCAGATTCAACCATTAGCTTCAGAACACCCATGATCGTTAGCGAAGAATTGATCTCAGCTCAATCTGAGCAGATTGACAAATTATCATCTCAGATCACTTTCAGATTCAACCAGTAGCTTCAGAACACCCATGTTCCCTAGTAATTAACGAATCTCAGCTCCATCTGAGTACATTTGAAAAATTATCATCTCAGATCTCGGTGTGATGCAACAATTAGCTTCAGAATACCCATGTTTGTTAGTACAAAATTAATCTCAGCTTGATCCGAGTAGTCTTTAAAAATTATCATCTCAGATCACTTTCAGATTCAACCAGTAGCTTCAGAACACCCATGTTCCCTAGTAAAGAACTAATCTCAGCTCCATCTGAGTACATTTGAAAAATTATCATCTCAGATCTCGATGTGATGCACCAATTAGCTTCAGAATACCCATGTTTGTTAGTACAAAATTAATCTCAGCTCGATCCGAGTAGTCTTTAAAAATGATCATCTCAGATCACCTTCAGATTCAACCATTAGCTTCAGAACACCCATAATCGTTAGCGAAGAATTGATCTCAGCTCAATCTGAGCAGATTGAAAAATTATCATCTCAGATCACTTTCAGATTCAACCAGTAGCTTCAGAACACCCATGTTCCCTAGTAATTAACGAATCTCAGCTCAATCTGAGTACATTTGAAAAATTATCATCTCAGATCTCGGTGTGATGCAACAATTAGCTTCAGAACACCCATGATCATTAGAGAAGAATTGATCTCAGCTCGAGCCGAGTAGTCTTTAAAAATGATCATCTCAGATCACCTTCAGATTCAACCATTAGATTCAGAATACCCATGTTCATTAGAGAAGAATTGATCTCAACTCAATCTGAGCAGATTGAAAAATTATCATCTCAGATCACTTTCAGATTCAACCAGTAGCTTCAGAACACCCATGTTCCCTAGTAATTAACGAATCTCAGCTCCATCTGAGTACTTTTGGAAAATTATCATCTCAGATCTCGGTGAGATTGAACAATTAGCTTCAGAATACCCATGTTTGTTAGTACAAAATTAATCTCAGCTTGATCCGAGTAGTCTTTAAAAATTATCATCTCAGATCACTTTCAGATTCAACCAGTAGCTTCAGAACACCCATGTTCCCAAGTAAAGAATGAATCTCAGCTCCATCTGAGTACTTTTGGGAAATTATCATCTCAGATCTCGGTGAGATGCAACAATTAGCTTCAGAATACCCATGTTTGTTAGTACAAAATTGATCTCAGCTCGATCCGAGTAGTCTTTAAAAATGATCATCTCAGATCACCTTCAGATTCAACCATTAGCTTCAGAACACCCATGTTCATTAGAGAAGAATTCATCTCACCTCAATCTGAGCAGATTGAAAATTTTCATCTCAGATCACTTTCAGATTCAACCATTAGCTTCAGAACACCCATGTTCATTAGAGAAGAATTCATCTCACTTCAATCTGAGCAGATTGAAAATTTTCATCTCAGATCACTTTCAGATTCAACCATTAGCTTCAGAACATCCATGTTCCCTAGTAATTAACGAATCTCAGCTCCATCTGAGTACATTTGAAAAAACTATCATCTCAGATCTCGGTGTGATGCAACAATTAGCTTCAGAATACCCATGTTTGTTAGTACAAAATTAATCTCAGCTTGATCCGAGTAGTCTTTAAAAATTATCATCTCAGATCACTTTCAGATTCAACCAGTAGCTTCAGAACACCCATGTTCCCTAGTAAAGCACTAATCTCAGCTCCATCTGAGTACATTTGAAAAATTATCATCTCAGATCTCGGTGTGATGCAACAATTAGCTTCAGAATACCCATGTTTGTTAGTACAAAATTGATCTCAGCTCGATCCGAGTAGTCTTTAAAAATGATCATCTCAGATCACCTTCAGATTCAACCATTAGCTTCAGAACACCCATGATCGTTAGCGAAGAATTGATCTCAGCTCAATCTGAGCAGATTGAAAAATTATCATCTCAGATCACTTTCAGATTCAACCAGTAGCTTCAGAACACCCATGTTCCCTAGTAAAGAATTGATCTCAGCTCAATCTGAGCAGATTGAAAAATTATCATCTCAGATCACTTTCAGATTCAACCAGTAGCTTCAGAACACCCATGTTCCCTAGTAATTAACGAATCTCAGCTCCATCTGAGTACATTTGAAAAATTATCATCTCAGATCTCGGTGTGATGCAACTATTAGCTTCAGAATACCCATGTTTGTTAGTACAAAATTAATCTCAGCTTGATCCGAGTAGTCTTTAAAAATTATCATCTCAGATCACTTTCAGATTCAACCAGTAGCTTCAGAACACCCATGTTCCCTAGTAAAGAACTAATCTCAGCTCCATCTGAGTACATTTGAAAAATTATCATCTCAGATCTCGGTGTGATGCAACAATTAGCTTCAGAACACCCATGTTTGTTAGTACAAAATTGATCTCAGCTCGATCCGAGTAGTCTTTAAAAATGATCATCTCAGATCACCTTCAGATTCAACCATTAGCTTCAGAACACCCATGATCGTTAGCGAAGAATTGATCTCAGCTCAATCTGAGCAGATTGAAAAATTATCATCTCAGATCACTTTCAGATTCAACCAGTAGCTTCAGAACACCCATGTTCCCTAGTAATTAACGAATCTCAGCTCCATCTGAGTACATTTGAAAAATTATCATCTCAGATCTCGGTGTGATGCAACAATTAGCTTCAGAACACCCATGATCATTAGAGAAGAATTGATCTCAGCTCGAGCCGAGTAGTCTTTAAAAATGATCATCTCAGATCACCTTCAGATTCAACCATTAGCTTCAGAATACCCATGTTCATTAGAGAAGAATTGATCTCAACTCAATCTGAGCAGATTGAAAAATTATCATCTCAGATCACTTTCAGATTCAACCAGTAGCTTCAGAACACCCATGTTCCCTAGTAATTAACGAATCTCAGCTCCATCTGAGTACTTTTGGAAAATTATCATCTCAGATCTCGGTGAGATTGAACAATTAGCTTCAGAATACCCATGTTTGTTAGTACAAAATTAATCTCAGCTTGATCCGAGTAGTCTTTAAAAATTATCATCTCAGATCACTTTCAGATTCAACCAGTAGCTTCAGAACACCCATGTTCCCAAGTAAAGAATGAATCTCAGCTCCATCTGAGTACTTTTGGGAAATTATCATCTCAGATCTCGGTGAGATGCAACAATTAGCTTCAGAATACCCATGTTTGTTAGTACAAAATTGATCTCAGCTCGATCCGAGTAGTCTTTAAAAATGATCATCTCAGATCACCTTCAGATTCAACCATTAGCTTCAGAACACCCATGTTCATTAGAGAAGAATTCATCTCACCTCAATCTGAGCAGATTGAAAATTTTCATCTCAGATCACTTTCAGATTCAACCATTAGCTTCAGAACACCCATGTTCATTAGAGAAGAATTCATCTCACTTCAATCTGAGCAGATTGAAAATTTTCATCTCAGATCACTTTCAGATTCAACCATTAGCTTCAGAACATCCATGTTCCCTAGTAATTAACGAATCTCAGCTCCATCTGAGTACATTTGAAAAAACTATCATCTCAGATCTCGGTGTGATGCAACAATTAGCTTCAGAATACCCATGTTTGTTAGTACAAAATTAATCTCAGCTTGATCCGAGTAGTCTTTAAAAATTATCATCTCAGATCACTTTCAGATTCAACCAGTAGCTTCAGAACACCCATGTTCCCTAGTAAAGCACTAATCTCAGCTCCATCTGAGTACATTTGAAAAATTATCATCTCAGATCTCGGTGTGATGCAACAATTAGCTTCAGAATACCCATGTTTGTTAGTACAAAATTGATCTCAGCTCGATCCGAGTAGTCTTTAAAAATGATCATCTCAGATCACCTTCAGATTCAACCATTAGCTTCAGAACACCCATGATCGTTAGCGAAGAATTGATCTCAGCTCAATCTGAGCAGATTGAAAAATTATCATCTCAGATCACTTTCAGATTCAACCAGTAGCTTCAGAACACCCATGTTCCCTAGTAAAGAATTGATCTCAGCTCAATCTGAGCAGATTGAAAAATTATCATCTCAGATCACTTTCAGATTCAACCAGTAGCTTCAGAACACCCATGTTCCCTAGTAATTAACGAATCTCAGCTCCATCTGAGTACATTTGAAAAATTATCATCTCAGATCTCGGTGTGATGCAACTATTAGCTTCAGAATACCCATGTTTGTTAGTACAAAATTAATCTCAGCTTGATCCGAGTAGTCTTTAAAAATTATCATCTCAGATCACTTTCAGATTCAACCAGTAGCTTCAGAACACCCATGTTCCCTAGTAAAGAACTAATCTCAGCTCCATCTGAGTACATTTGAAAAATTATCATCTCAGATCTCGGTGTGATGCAACAATTAGCTTCAGAACACCCATGATCATTAGAGAAGAATTGATCTCAGCTCGAGCCGAGTAGTCTTTAAAAATGATCATCTCAGATCACCTTCAGATTCAACCATTAGCTTCAGAATACCCATGTTCATTAGAGAAGAATTGATCTCAACTCAATCTGAGCAGATTGAAAAATTATCATCTCAGATCACTTTCAGATTCAACCAGTAGCTTCAGAACACCCATGTTCCCTAGTAATTAACGAATCTCAGCTCCATCTGAGTACTTTTGGAAAATTATCATCTCAGATCTCGGTGAGATTGAACAATTAGCTTCAGAATACCCATGTTTGTTAGTACAAAATTAATCTCAGCTTGATCCGAGTAGTCTTTAAAAATTATCATCTCAGATCACTTTCAGATTCAACCAGTAGCTTCAGAACACCCATGTTCCCAAGTAAAGAATGAATCTCAGCTCCATCTGAGTACTTTTGGGAAATTATCATCTCAGATCTCGGTGAGATGCAACAATTAGCTTCAGAATACCCATGTTTGTTAGTACAAAATTGATCTCAGCTCGATCCGAGTAGTCTTTAAAAATGATCATCTCAGATCACCTTCAGATTCAACCATTAGCTTCAGAACACCCATGTTCATTAGAGAAGAATTCATCTCACCTCAATCTGAGCAGATTGAAAATTTTCATCTCAGATCACTTTCAGATTCAACCATTAGCTTCAGAACATCCATGTTCCCTAGTAATTAACGAATCTCAGCTCCATCTGAGTACATTTGAAAAACTATCATCTCAGATCTCGGTGTGATGCAACAATTAGCTTCAGAATACCCATGTTTGTTAGTACAAAATTAATCTCAGCTTGATCCGAGTAGTCTTTAAAAATTATCATCTCAGATCACTTTCAGATTCAACCAGTAGCTTCAGAACACCCATGTTCCCTAGTAAAGCACTAATCTCAGCTCCATCTGAGTACATTTGAAAAATTATCATCTCAGATCTCGGTGTGATGCAACAATTAGCTTCAGAATACCCATGTTTGTTAGTACAAAATTGATCTCAGCTCGATCCGAGTAGTCTTTAAAAATGATCATCTCAGATCACCTTCAGATTCAACCATTAGCTTCAGAACACCCATGATCGTTAGCGAAGAATTGATCTCAGCTCAATCTGAGCAGATTGAAAAATTATCATCTCAGATCACTTTCAGATTCAACCAGTAGCTTCAGAACACCCATGTTCCCTAGTAAAGAATTGATCTCAGCTCAATCTGAGCAGATTGAAAAATTATCATCTCAGATCACTTTCAGATTCAACCAGTAGCTTCAGAACACCCATGTTCCCTAGTAATTAACGAATCTCAGCTCCATCTGAGTACATTTGAAAAATTATCATCTCAGATCTCGGTGTGATGCAACTATTAGCTTCAGAATACCCATGTTTGTTAGTACAAAATTAATCTCAGCTTGATCCGAGTAGTCTTTAAAAATTATCATCTCAGATCACTTTCAGATTCAACCAGTAGCTTCAGAACACCCATGTTCCCTAGTAAAGAACTAATCTCAGCTCCATCTGAGTACATTTGAAAAATTATCATCTCAGATCTCGGTGTGATGCAACAATTAGCTTCAGAACACCCATGTTTGTTAGTACAAAATTGATCTCAGCTCGATCCGAGTAGTCTTTAAAAATGATCATCTCAGATCACCTTCAGATTCAACCATTAGCTTCAGAACACCCATGATCGTTAGCGAAGAATTGATCTCAGCTCAATCTGAGCAGATTGAAAAATTATCATCTCAGATCACTTTCAGATTCAACCAGTAGCTTCAGAACACCCATGTTCCCTAGTAATTAACGAATCTCAGCTCCATCTGAGTACATTTGAAAAATTATCATCTCAGATCTCGGTGTGATGCAACAATTAGCTTCAGAACACCCATGATCATTAGAGAAGAATTGATCTCAGCTCGAGCCGAGTAGTCTTTAAAAATGATCATCTCAGATCACCTTCAGATTCAACCATTAGCTTCAGAATACCCATGTTCATTAGAGAAGAATTGATCTCAACTCAATCTGAGCAGATTGAAAAATTATCATCTCAGATCACTTTCAGATTCAACCAGTAGCTTCAGAACACCCATGTTCCCTAGTAATTAACGAATCTCAGCTCCATCTGAGTACATTTGAAAAATTATCATCTCAGATCTCGGTGTGATGCAACAATTAGCTTCAGAACACCCATGATCATTAGAGAAGAATTGATCTCAGCTCGAGCCGAGTAGTCTTTAAAAATGATCATCTCAGATCACCTTCAGATTCAACCATTAGCTTCAGAATACCCATGTTCATTAGAGAAGAATTGATCTCAACTCAATCTGAGCAGATTGAAAAATTATCATCTCAGATCACTTTCAGATTCAACCAGTAGCTTCAGAACACCCATGTTCCCTAGTAATTAACGAATCTCAGCTCCATCTGAGTACTTTTGGAAAATTATCATCTCAGATCTCGGTGAGATTGAACAATTAGCTTCAGAATACCCATGTTTGTTAGTACAAAATTAATCTCAGCTTGATCCGAGTAGTCTTTAAAAATTATCATCTCAGATCACTTTCAGATTCAACCAGTAGCTTCAGAACACCCATGTTCATTAGGGAAGAATTGATCTCAGCTCAATCTGAGCAGATTGAAAATTTATCAACTCAGATCACTTTCAGATTCAACCTTCAGATTCAACCATTAGCTTCAGAACGCCCCTGTTCATTAGAGAAGAAATGATCTCAGCTCGATCCGAGTAGTCTTTAAAAATGATCATCTCAGATCACCTTCAGATTCAACCATTAGTTTCAGAACACCCATGATCAATAGCGAAGAATTGATCTCAGCTCAATCTGAGCAGATTGAAAAATTATCATCTCAGATCACTTTCAGATTCAACCAGTAGCTTCAGAACACCCATGTTCCCTAGTAATTAAAGAATCTCAGCTCCATCTGAGTACATTTGAAAAATTATCATCTCAGATCTCGATGTGATGCACCAATTAGCTTCAGAATACCCATGTTTGTTAGTACAAAATTAATCTCAGCTTGATCCGAGTAGTCTTTAAAAATGATCATCTCAGATCACCTTCAGATTCAACCATTAGCTTCAGAACACCCATGATCATTAGCGAAGAATTGATCTCAGCTCAATCTGAGCAGATTGAAAAATTATCATCTCAGATCACTTTCAGATTCAACCAGTAGCTTCAGAACACCCATGTTCCCTAGTAATTAACGAATCTCAGCTCCATCTGAGTACATTTGAAAAATTATCATCTCAGATCTCGATGTGATGCACCAATTAGCTTCAGAATACCCATGTTTGTTAGTACAAAATTAATCTCAGCTTGATCCGAGTAGTCTTTAAAAATGATCATCTCAGATCACCTTCAGATTCAACCATTAGCTTCAGAACACCCATGATCGTTAGCGAAGAATTGATCTCAGCTCAATCTGAGCAGATTGAAAAATTATCATCTCAGATCACTTTCAGATTCAACCAGTAGCTTCAGAACACCCATGTTCCCTAGTAATTAACGAACCTCAGCTCCATCTGAGTACTTTTGGAAAATTATCATCTCAGATCTCGGTGAGATGCAACAATTAGCTTCAGAATACCCATGTTTGTTAGTACAAAATTAATCTCAGCTCGATCCGAGTAGTCTTTAAACATGATCATCTCAGATCACCTTCAGATTCAACCATTAGCTTCAGAACACCCATGTTCATTAGAGAAGAATTCATCTCACCTCAATCTGAGCAGATTGAAAAATTTTCATCTCAGATCACTTTCAGATTCAACCATTAGCTTCAGAACATCCATGTTCCCTAGTAATTAACGAACCTCAGCTCCATCTGAGTACATTTGAAAAATTATCATCTCAGATCTCGGTGGGATGCAACAATTAGCTTCAGAATACCCATGTTTGTTAGTACAAAATTAATCTCAGCTCGATCCATGTAGTCTTTAAACATGATCATCTCAGATCATCTTCAGATTCAACCATTAGCTTCAGAACACCCATGTTCATTAGCGAAGAATTGATCTAAGCTCAATCTGAGCAGATTGAAAAATTTTCATCTCAGATCACTTTCAGATTCAACCATTAGCTTCAGAACATCCATGTTCCCTAGTAATTAACGAACCTCAGCTCCATCTGAGTACTTTTGGAAAATTATCATCTCAGATCTCGGTGAGATTGAACAATTAGCTTCAGAATACCCATGTTTGTCAGTACAAAATTAATCTCAGCTTGATCCGAGTAGTCTTTAAAAATTATCATCTCAGATCACTTTCAGATTCAACCAGTAGCTTCAGAACACCCATGTTCATTAGAAAAGAATTTATCTCAGCTCCATCTGAACAGTTTTTAAAGAGGATCATCTCAGATCTCGCGGAGATGCAACCAGTAGCTTCAGAACACCCATGTTCATTAGAGAAGAATTGATCTCAGCTCGAGCCGAGTAGTCTTTAAAATTGATCATCTCAGATCACCTTCAGATTCAACCATTTAGCTTCAGAATACCCATGTTCATTAGAGAAGAATTGATCTCAGCTCAATCTGAGCAGATTCAAAAATAATCATCTCAGATCACTTTCAGATTCAACCAGTAGCTTCAGAACACCCATGTTCCCTAGTAATTAACGAATCTCAGCTCCATCTGAGTACTTTTGGAAAATTATCATCTCAGATCTCGGTGAGATTGAACAATTAGCTTCAGAATACCCATGTTTGTTAGTACAAAATTAATCTCAGCTTGATCCGAGTAGTCTTTAAAAATTATCATCTCAGATCACTTTCAGATTCAACCAGTAGCTTCAGAACACCCATGTTCCCAAGTAAAGAATGAATCTCAGCTCCATCTGAGTACTTTTGGGAAATTATCATCTCAGATCTCGGTGTGATGCAACTATTAGCTTCAGAATACCCATGTTTGTTAGTACAAAATTATTCTCAGCTTGATCCGAGTAGTCTTTAAAAATTATCATCTCAGATCACTTTCAGATTCAACCAGTAGCTTCAGAACACCCATGTTCCCTAGTAAAGAACTAATCTCAGCTCCATCTGAGTACATTTGAAAAATTATCATCTCAGATCTCGGTGTGATGCAACAATTAGCTTCAGAACACCCATGTTTGTTAGTACAAAATTGATCTCAGCTCGATCCGAGTAGTCTTTAAAAATGATCATCTCAGATCACCTTCAGATTCAACCATTAGCTTCAGAACACCCATGATCGTTAGCGAAGAATTGATCTCAGCTCAATCTGAGCAGATTGAAAAATTATCATCTCAGATCACTTTCAGATTCAACCAGTAGCTTCAGAACACCCATGTTCCCTAGTAATTAACGAATCTCAGCTCCATCTGAGTACATTTGAAAAATTATCATCTCAGATCTCGGTGTGATGCAACAATTAGCTTCAGAACACCCATGATCATTAGAGAAGAATTGATCTCAGCTCGAGCCGAGTAGTCTTTAAAAATGATCATCTCAGATCACCTTCAGATTCAACCATTAGCTTCAGAATACCCATGTTCATTAGAGAAGAATTGATCTCAACTCAATCTGAGCAGATTGAAAAATTATCATCTCAGATCACTTTCAGATTCAACCAGTAGCTTCAGAACACCCATGTTCCCTAGTAATTAACGAATCTCAGCTCCATCTGAGTACTTTTGGAAAATTATCATCTCAGATCTCGGTGAGATTGAACAATTAGCTTCAGAATACCCATGTTTGTTAGTACAAAATTAATCTCAGCTTGATCCGAGTAGTCTTTAAAAATTATCATCTCAGATCACTTTCAGATTCAACCAGTAGCTTCAGAACACCCATGTTCCCAAGTAAAGAATGAATCTCAGCTCCATCTGAGTACTTTTGGGAAATTATCATCTCAGATCTCGGTGAGATGCAACAATTAGCTTCAGAATACCCATGTTTGTTAGTACAAAATTGATCTCAGCTCGATCCGAGTAGTCTTTAAAAATGATCATCTCAGATCACCTTCAGATTCAACCATTAGCTTCAGAACACCCATGTTCATTAGAGAAGAATTCATCTCACCTCAATCTGAGCAGATTGAAAATTTTCATCTCAGATCACTTTCAGATTCAACCATTAGCTTCAGAACATCCATGTTCCCTAGTAATTAACGAATCTCAGCTCCATCTGAGTACATTTGAAAAACTATCATCTCAGATCTCGGTGTGATGCAACAATTAGCTTCAGAATACCCATGTTTGTTAGTACAAAATTAATCTCAGCTTGATCCGAGTAGTCTTTAAAAATTATCATCTCAGATCACTTTCAGATTCAACCAGTAGCTTCAGAACACCCATGTTCCCTAGTAAAGCACTAATCTCAGCTCCATCTGAGTACATTTGAAAAATTATCATCTCAGATCTCGGTGTGATGCAACAATTAGCTTCAGAATACCCATGTTTGTTAGTACAAAATTGATCTCAGCTCGATCCGAGTAGTCTTTAAAAATGATCATCTCAGATCACCTTCAGATTCAACCATTAGCTTCAGAACACCCATGATCGTTAGCGAAGAATTGATCTCAGCTCAATCTGAGCAGATTGAAAAATTATCATCTCAGATCACTTTCAGATTCAACCAGTAGCTTCAGAACACCCATGTTCCCTAGTAAAGAATTGATCTCAGCTCAATCTGAGCAGATTGAAAAATTATCATCTCAGATCACTTTCAGATTCAACCAGTAGCTTCAGAACACCCATGTTCCCTAGTAATTAACGAATCTCAGCTCCATCTGATTACATTTGAAAAATTATCATCTCAGATCTCGGTGTGATGCAACTATTAGCTTCAGAATACCCATGTTTGTTAGTACAAAATTAATCTCAGCTTGATCCGAGTAGTCTTTAAAAATTATCATCTCAGATGACTTTCAGATTCAACCAGTAGCTTCAGAACACCCATGTTCCCTAGTAAAGAACTAATCTCAGCTCCATCTGAGTACATTTGAAAAATTATCATCTCAGATCTCGGTGTGATGCAACAATTAGCTTCAGAACACCCATGTTTGTTAGTACAAAATTGATCTCAGCTCGATCCGAGTAGTCTTTAAAAATGATCATCTCAGATCACCTTCAGATTCAACCATTAGCTTCAGAACACCCATGATCGTTAGCGAAGAATTGATCTCAGCTCAATCTGAGCAGATTGAAAAATTATCATCTCAGATCACTTTCAGATTCAACCAGTAGCTTCAGAACACCCATGTTCCCTAGTAATTAACGAATCTCAGCTCCATCTGAGTACATTTGAAAAATTATCATCTCAGATCTCGGTGTGATGCAACAATCAGCTTCAGAATACCCATGTTTGTTAGTACAAAATTAATCTCAGCTTGATCCGAGTAGTCTTTAAAAATTATCATCTCAGATCACTTTCAGATTCAACCAGTAGCTTCAGAACACCCATGTTCCCTAGTAAAGAACTAATCTCAGCTCCATCTGAGTACATTTGAAAAATTATCATCTCAGATCTCGATGTGATGCACCAATTAGCTTCAGAATACCCATGTTTGTTAGTACAAAATTAATCTCAGCTCGATCCGAGTAGTCTTTAAAAATGATCATCTCAGATCACCTTCAGATTCAACCATTAGCTTCAGAACACCCATAATCGTTAGCGAAGAATTGATCTCAGCTCAATCTGAGCAGATTGAAAAATTATCATCTCAGATCACTTTCAGATTCAACCAGTAGCTTCAGAACACCCATGTTCCCTAGTGATTAACGAATCTCAGCTCCATCTGAGTTCATTTGAAAAATTATCATCTCAGATCTCGATGTGATGCACCAATTAGCTTCAGAATACCCATGTTTGTTAGTACAAAATTAATCTCAGCTCGATCCGAGTAGTCTTTAAAAATGATCATCTCAGATCACCTTCAGATTCAACCATTAGATCAGAACACCCATAATCGTTAGCGAAGAATTGATCTCAGCTCAATCTGAGCAGATTGAAAAATTATCATCTCAGATCACTTTCAGATTCAACCAGTAGCTTCAGAACACCCATGTTCCCTAGTAATTAACGAATCTCAGCTCAATCTGAGTACATTTGAAAAATTATCATCTCAGATCTCGGTGTGATGCAACAATTAGCTTCAGAACACCCATGATCATTAGAGAAGAATTGATCTCAGCTCGAGCCGAGTAGTCTTTAAAAATGATCATCTCAGATCACCTTCAGATTCAACCATTAGATTCAGAATACCCATGTTCATTAGAGAAGAATTGATCTCAACTCAATCTGAGCAGATTGAAAAATTATCATCTCAGATCACTTTCAGATTCAACCAGTAGCTTCAGAACACCCATGTTCCCTAGTAATTAACGAATCTCAGCTCCATCTGAGTACTTTTGGAAAATTATCATCTCAGATCTCGGTGAGATTGAACAATTAGCTTCAGAATACCCATGTTTGTTAGTACAAAATTAATCTCAGCTTGATCCGAGTAGTCTTTAAAAATTATCATCTCAGATCACTTTCAGATTCAACCAGTAGCTTCAGAACACCCATGTTCCCAAGTAAAGAATGAATCTCAGCTCCATCTGAGTACTTTTGGGAAATTATCATCTCAGATCTCGGTGAGATGCAACAATTAGCTTCAGAATACCCATGTTTGTTAGTACAAAATTGATCTCAGCTCGATCCGAGTAGTCTTTAAAAATGATCATCTCAGATCACCTTCAGATTCAACCATTAGCTTCAGAACACCCATGTTCATTAGAGAAGAATTCATCTCACCTCAATCTGAGCAGATTGAAAATTTTCATCTCAGATCACTTTCAGATTCAACCATTAGCTTCAGAACACCCATGTTCATTAGAGAAGAATTCATCTCACTTCAATCTGAGCAGATTGAAAATTTTCATCTCAGATCACTTTCAGATTCAACCATTAGCTTCAGAACATCCATGTTCCCTAGTAATTAACGAATCTCAGCTCCATCTGAGTACATTTGAAAAAACTATCATCTCAGATCTCGGTGTGATGCAACAATTAGCTTCAGAATACCCATGTTTGTTAGTACAAAATTAATCTCAGCTTGATCCGAGTAGTCTTTAAAAATTATCATCTCAGATCACTTTCAGATTCAACCAGTAGCTTCAGAACACCCATGTTCCCTAGTAAAGCACTAATCTCAGCTCCATCTGAGTACATTTGAAAAATTATCATCTCAGATCTCGGTGTGATGCAACAATTAGCTTCAGAATACCCATGTTTGTTAGTACAAAATTGATCTCAGCTCGATCCGAGTAGTCTTTAAAAATGATCATCTCAGATCACCTTCAGATTCAACCATTAGCTTCAGAACACCCATGATCGTTAGCGAAGAATTGATCTCAGCTCAATCTGAGCAGATTGAAAAATTATCATCTCAGATCACTTTCAGATTCAACCAGTAGCTTCAGAACACCCATGTTCCCTAGTAAAGAATTGATCTCAGCTCAATCTGAGCAGATTGAAAAATTATCATCTCAGATCACTTTCAGATTCAACCAGTAGCTTCAGAACACCCATGTTCCCTAGTAATTAACGAATCTCAGCTCCATCTGAGTACATTTGAAAAATTATCATCTCAGATCTCGGTGTGATGCAACTATTAGCTTCAGAATACCCATGTTTGTTAGTACAAAATTAATCTCAGCTCGATCCGAGTAGTCTTTAAAAATGATCATCTCAGATCACCTTCAGATTCAACCATTAGCTTCAGAACACCCATGTTCATTAGCGAAGAATTGATCTCAGCTCAATCTGAGCAGATTGAAAAATTATCATCTCAGATCACTTTCAGATTCAACCAGTAGCTTCAGAACACCCATGTTCCCTAGTAATTAACGAATCTCAGCTCCATCTGAGTACATTTGAAAAATTATCATCTCAGATCTCGGTGTGATGCAACAATTAGCTTCAGAATACCCATGTTTGTTAGTACAAAATTAATCTCAGCTTGATCCGAAGTAGTCTTTAAAAATTATCATCTCAGATCACCTTCAGATTCAACCATTAGCTTCAGAACGCCACTGTTCATTGGGAGAAGAATTGATCTCAGCTCGATCCGAGTAGTCTTTAAAAATGATCATCTCAGATCACCTTCAGATTCAACCATTAGCTTCAGAACACCCATGATCGTTAGCGAAGAATTGATCCTCAGCTCAATCTGAGCAGATTGAAAAATTATCATCTCAGATCACTTTCAGATTCAACCAGTAGCTTCAGAACACCCATGTTCCCTAGTAATTAACGAATCTCAGCTCCATCTGATTACATTTGAAAAATTATCATCTCAGATCTCGGTGTGATGCAACAATTAGCTTCAGAATACCCATGTTTGTTAGTACAAAATTAATCTCAGCTTGATCCGAGTAGTCTTTAAAAATTATCATCTCAGATGACTTTCAGATTCAACCAGTAGCTTCAGAACACCCATGTTCCCTAGTAAAGAACTAATCTCTGCTCCATCTGAGAACATTTGAAAAATTATCATCTCAGATCTCGGTGTGATGCAACAATTAGCTTCAGAACACCCATGTTTGTTAGTACAAAATTGATCTCAGCTCGATCCGAGTAGTCTTTAAAAATGATCATCTCAGATCACCTTCAGATTCAACCATTAGCTTCAGAACACCCATGATCGTTAGCGAAGAATTGATCTCAGCTCAATCTGAGCAGATTGACAAATTATCATCTCAGATCACTTTCAGATTCAACCAGTAGCTTCAGAACACCCATGTTCCCTAGTAATTAACGAATCTCAGCTCCATCTGAGTACATTTGAAAAATTATCATCTCAGATCTCGGTGTGATGCAACAATTAGCTTCAGAATACCCATGTTTGTTAGTACAAAATTAATCTCAGCTTGATCCGAGTAGTCTTTAAAAATTATCATCTCAGATCACTTTCAGATTCAACCAGTAGCTTCAGAACACCCATGTTCCCTAGTAAAGAACTAATCTCAGCTCCATCTGAGTACATTTGAAAAATTATCATCTCAGATCTCGATGTGATGCACCAATTAGCTTCAGAATACCCATGTTTGTTAGTACAAAATTAATCTCAGCTCGATCCGAGTAGTCTTTAAAAATGATCATCTCAGATCACCTTCAGATTCAACCATTAGCTTCAGAACACCCATAATCGTTAGCGAAGAATTGATCTCAGCTCAATCTGAGCAGATTGAAAAATTATCATCTCAGATCACTTTCAGATTCAACCAGTAGCTTCAGAACACCCATGTTCCCTAGTAATTAACGAATCTCAGCTCAATCTGAGTACATTTGAAAAATTATCATCTCAGATCTCGGTGTGATGCAACAATTAGCTTCAGAACACCCATGATCATTAGAGAAGAATTGATCTCAGCTCGAGCCGAGTAGTCTTTAAAAATGATCATCTCAGATCACCTTCAGATTCAACCATTAGATTCAGAATACCCATGTTCATTAGAGAAGAATTGATCTCAACTCAATCTGAGCAGATTGAAAAATTATCATCTCAGATCACTTTCAGATTCAACCAGTAGCTTCAGAACACCCATGTTCCCTAGTAATTAACGAATCTCAGCTCCATCTGAGTACTTTTGGAAAATTATCATCTCAGATCTCGGTGAGATTGAACAATTAGCTTCAGAATACCCATGTTTGTTAGTACAAAATTAATCTCAGCTTGATCCGAGTAGTCTTTAAAAATTATCATCTCAGATCACTTTCAGATTCAACCAGTAGCTTCAGAACACCCATGTTCCCAAGTAAAGAATGAATCTCAGCTCCATCTGAGTACTTTTGGGAAATTATCATCTCAGATCTCGGTGAGATGCAACAATTAGCTTCAGAATACCCATGTTTGTTAGTACAAAATTGATCTCAGCTCGATCCGAGTAGTCTTTAAAAATGATCATCTCAGATCACCTTCAGATTCAACCATTAGCTTCAGAACACCCATGTTCATTAGAGAAGAATTCATCTCACCTCAATCTGAGCAGATTGAAAATTTTCATCTCAGATCACTTTCAGATTCAACCATTAGCTTCAGAACACCCATGTTCATTAGAGAAGAATTCATCTCACTTCAATCTGAGCAGATTGAAAATTTTCATCTCAGATCACTTTCAGATTCAACCATTAGCTTCAGAACATCCATGTTCCCTAGTAATTAACGAATCTCAGCTCCATCTGAGTACATTTGAAAAAACTATCATCTCAGATCTCGGTGTGATGCAACAATTAGCTTCAGAATACCCATGTTTGTTAGTACAAAATTAATCTCAGCTTGATCCGAGTAGTCTTTAAAAATTATCATCTCAGATCACTTTCAGATTCAACCAGTAGCTTCAGAACACCCATGTTCCCTAGTAAAGCACTAATCTCAGCTCCATCTGAGTACATTTGAAAAATTATCATCTCAGATCTCGGTGTGATGCAACAATTAGCTTCAGAATACCCATGTTTGTTAGTACAAAATTGATCTCAGCTCGATCCGAGTAGTCTTTAAAAATGATCATCTCAGATCACCTTCAGATTCAACCATTAGCTTCAGAACACCCATGATCGTTAGCGAAGAATTGATCTCAGCTCAATCTGAGCAGATTGAAAAATTATCATCTCAGATCACTTTCAGATTCAACCAGTAGCTTCAGAACACCCATGTTCCCTAGTAAAGAATTGATCTCAGCTCAATCTGAGCAGATTGAAAAATTATCATCTCAGATCACTTTCAGATTCAACCAGTAGCTTCAGAACACCCATGTTCCCTAGTAATTAACGAATCTCAGCTCCATCTGAGTACATTTGAAAAATTATCATCTCAGATCTCGGTGTGATGCAACTATTAGCTTCAGAATACCCATGTTTGTTAGTACAAAATTAATCTCAGCTTGATCCGAGTAGTCTTTAAAAATTATCATCTCAGATCACTTTCAGATTCAACCAGTAGCTTCAGAACACCCATGTTCCCTAGTAAAGAACTAATCTCAGCTCCATCTGAGTACATTTGAAAAATTATCATCTCAGATCTCGGTGTGATGCAACAATTAGCTTCAGAACACCCATGTTTGTTAGTACAAAATTGATCTCAGCTCGATCCGAGTAGTCTTTAAAAATGATCATCTCAGATCACCTTCAGATTCAACCATTAGCTTCAGAACACCCATGATCGTTAGCGAAGAATTGATCTCAGCTCAATCTGAGCAGATTGAAAAATTATCATCTCAGATCACTTTCAGATTCAACCAGTAGCTTCAGAACACCCATGTTCCCTAGTAATTAACGAATCTCAGCTCCATCTGAGTACATTTGAAAAATTATCATCTCAGATCTCGGTGTGATGCAACAATTAGCTTCAGAACACCCATGATCATTAGAGAAGAATTGATCTCAGCTCGAGCCGAGTAGTCTTTAAAAATGATCATCTCAGATCACCTTCAGATTCAACCATTAGCTTCAGAATACCCATGTTCATTAGAGAAGAATTGATCTCAACTCAATCTGAGCAGATTGAAAAATTATCATCTCAGATCACTTTCAGATTCAACCAGTAGCTTCAGAACACCCATGTTCCCTAGTAATTAACGAATCTCAGCTCCATCTGAGTACTTTTGGAAAATTATCATCTCAGATCTCGGTGAGATTGAACAATTAGCTTCAGAATACCCATGTTTGTTAGTACAAAATTAATCTCAGCTTGATCCGAGTAGTCTTTAAAAATTATCATCTCAGATCACTTTCAGATTCAACCAGTAGCTTCAGAACACCCATGTTCCCAAGTAAAGAATGAATCTCAGCTCCATCTGAGTACTTTTGGGAAATTATCATCTCAGATCTCGGTGAGATGCAACAATTAGCTTCAGAATACCCATGTTTGTTAGTACAAAATTGATCTCAGCTCGATCCGAGTAGTCTTTAAAAATGATCATCTCAGATCACCTTCAGATTCAACCATTAGCTTCAGAACACCCATGTTCATTAGAGAAGAATTCATCTCACCTCAATCTGAGCAGATTGAAAATTTTCATCTCAGATCACTTTCAGATTCAACCATTAGCTTCAGAACACCCATGTTCATTAGCGAAGAATTGATCTAAGCTCAATCTGAGCAGATTGAAAAATTATCATCTCAGATCACTTTCAGATTCAACCAGTAGCTTCAGAACACCCATGTTCATTAGGGAAGAATTGATCTCAGCTCAATCTGAGCAGATTGAAAATTTATCAACTCAGATCACTTTCAGATTCAACCTTCAGATTCAACCATTAGCTTCAGAACGCCCCTGTTCATTAGAGAAGAAATGATCTCAGCTCGATCCGAGTAGTCTTTAAAAATGATCATCTCAGATCACCTTCAGATTCAACCATTAGCTTCAGAACACCCATGATCAATAGCGAAGAATTGATCTCAGCTCAATCTGAGCAGATTGAAAAATTATCATCTCAGATCACTTTCAGATTCAACCAGTAGCTTCAGAACACCCATGTTCCCTAGTAATTAAAGAATCTCAGCTCCATCTGAGTACATTTGAAAAATTATCATCTCAGATCTCGATGTGATGCACCAATTAGCTTCAGAATACCCATGTTTGTTAGTACAAAATTAATCTCAGCTTGATCCGAGTAGTCTTTAAAAATGATCATCTCAGATCACCTTCAGATTCAACCATTAGCTTCAGAACACCCATGATCATTAGCGAAGAATTGATCTCAGCTCAATCTGAGCAGATTGAAAAATTATCATCTCAGATCACTTTCAGATTCAACCAGTAGCTTCAGAACACCCATGTTCCCTAGTAATTAACGAATCTCAGCTCCATCTGAGTACATTTGAAAAATTATCATCTCAGATCTCGATGTGATGCAACAATTAGCTTCAGAATACCCATGTTTGTTAGTACAAAATTGATCTCAGCTCGATCCGAGTAGTCTTTAAAAATGATCATCTCAGATCACCTTCAGATTCAACCATTAGCTTCAGAACACCCATGTTCATTAGAGAAGAATTCATCTCACCTCAATCTGAGCAGATTGAAAATTTTCATCTCAGATCACTTTCAGATTCAACCATTAGCTTCAGAACACCCATGTTCATTAGCGAAGAATTGATCTAAGCTCAATCTGAGCAGATTGAAAAATTATCATCTCAGATCACTTTCAGATTCAACCAGTAGCTTCAGAACACCCATGTTCATTAGGGAAGAATTGATCTCAGCTCAATCTGAGCAGATTGAAAATTTATCAACTCAGATCACTTTCAGATTCAACCTTCAGATTCAACCATTAGCTTCAGAACGCCCCTGTTCATTAGAGAAGAAATGATCTCAGCTCGATCCGAGTAGTCTTTAAAAATGATCATCTCAGATCACCTTCAGATTCAACCATTAGCTTCAGAACACCCATGATCAATAGCGAAGAATTGATCTCAGCTCAATCTGAGCAGATTGAAAAATTATCATCTCAGATCACTTTCAGATTCAACCAGTAGCTTCAGAACACCCATGTTCCCTAGTAATTAAAGAATCTCAGCTCCATCTGAGTACATTTGAAAAATTATCATCTCAGATCTCGATGTGATGCACCAATTAGCTTCAGAATACCCATGTTTGTTAGTACAAAATTAATCTCAGCTTGATCCGAGTAGTCTTTAAAAATGATCATCTCAGATCACCTTCAGATTCAACCATTAGCTTCAGAACACCCATGATCATTAGCGAAGAATTGATCTCAGCTCAATCTGAGCAGATTGAAAAATTATCATCTCAGATCACTTTCAGATTCAACCAGTAGCTTCAGAACACCCATGTTCCCTAGTGATTAACGAATCTCAGCTCCATCTGAGTTCATTTGAAAAATTATCATCTCAGATCTCGATGTGATGCACCAATTAGCTTCAGAATACCCATGTTTGTTAGTACAAAATTAATCTCAGCTTGATCCGAGTAGTCTTTAAAAATGATCATCTCAGATCACCTTCAGATTCAACCATTAGCTTCAGAACACCCATGATCGTTAGCGAAGAATTGATCTCAGCTCAATCTGAGCAGATTGAAAAATTATCATCTCAGATCACTTTCAGATTCAACCAGTAGCTTCAGAACACCCATGTTCCCTAGTAATTAAAGAATCTCAGCTCCATCTGAGTACATTTGAAAAATTATCATCTCAGATCTCGATGTGATGCACCAATTAGCTTCAGAATACCCATGTTTGTTAGTACAAAATTAATCTCAGCTTGATCCGAGTAGTCTTTAAAAATGATCATCTCAGATCACCTTCAGATTCAACCATTAGCTTCAGAACACCCATGTTCATTAGAGAAGAATTCATCTCACCTCAATCTGAGCAGATTGAAAATTTTCATCTCAGATCACTTTCAGATTCAACCATTAGCTTCAGAACACCCATGTTCATTAGCGAAGAATTGATCTAAGCTCAATCTGAGCAGATTGAAAAATTATCATCTCAGATCACTTTCAGATTCAACCAGTAGCTTCAGAACACCCATGTTCATTAGGGAAGAATTGATCTCAGCTCAATCTGAGCAGATTGAAAATTTATCAACTCAGATCACTTTCAGATTCAACCTTCAGATTCAACCATTAGCTTCAGAACGCCCCTGTTCATTAGAGAAGAAATGATCTCAGCTCGATCCGAGTAGTCTTTAAAAATGATCATCTCAGATCACCTTCAGATTCAACCATTAGCTTCAGAACACCCATGATCAATAGCGAAGAATTGATCTCAGCTCAATCTGAGCAGATTGAAAAATTATCATCTCAGATCACTTTCAGATTCAACCAGTAGCTTCAGAACACCCATGTTCCCTAGTAATTAAAGAATCTCAGCTCCATCTGAGTACATTTGAAAAATTATCATCTCAGATCTCGATGTGATGCACCAATTAGCTTCAGAATACCCATGTTTGTTAGTACAAAATTAATCTCAGCTTGATCCGAGTAGTCTTTAAAAATGATCATCTCAGATCACCTTCAGATTCAACCATTAGCTTCAGAACACCCATGATCATTAGCGAAGAATTGATCTCAGCTCAATCTGAGCAGATTGAAAAATTATCATCTCAGATCACTTTCAGATTCAACCAGTAGCTTCAGAACACCCATGTTCCCTAGTGATTAACGAATCTCAGCTCCATCTGAGTTCATTTGAAAAATTATCATCTCAGATCTCGATGTGATGCACCAATTAGCTTCAGAATACCCATGTTTGTTAGTACAAAATTAATCTCAGCTTGATCCGAGTAGTCTTTAAAAATGATCATCTCAGATCACCTTCAGATTCAACCATTAGCTTCAGAACACCCATGATCGTTAGCGAAGAATTGATCTCAGCTCAATCTGAGCAGATTGAAAAATTATCATCTCAGATCACTTTCAGATTCAACCAGTAGCTTCAGAACACCCATGTTCCCTAGTAATTAAAGAATCTCAGCTCCATCTGAGTACATTTGAAAAATTATCATCTCAGATCTCGATGTGATGCACCAATTAGCTTCAGAATACCCATGTTTGTTAGTACAAAATTAATCTCAGCTTGATCCGAGTAGTCTTTAAAAATGATCATCTCAGATCACCTTCAGATTCAACCATTAGCTTCAGAACACCCATGATCATTAGCGAAGAATTGATCTCAGCTCAATCTGAGCAGATTGAAAAATTATCATCTCAGATCACTTTCAGATTCAACCAGTAGCTTCAGAACACCCATGTTCCCTAGTAATTAACGAATCTCAGCTCCATCTGAGTACATTTGAAAAATTATCATCTCAGATCTCGATGTGATGCAACAATTAGCTTCAGAATACCCATGTTTGTTAGTACAAAATTGATCTCAGCTCGATCCGAGTAGTCTTTAAAAATGATCATCTCAGATCACCTTCAGATTCAACCATTAGCTTCAGAACACCCATGTTCATTAGAGAAGAATTCATCTCACCTCAATCTGAGCAGATTGAAAATTTTCATCTCAGATCACTTTCAGATTCAACCATTAGCTTCAGAACACCCATGTTCATTAGCGAAGAATTGATCTAAGCTCAATCTGAGCAGATTGAAAAATTATCATCTCAGATCACTTTCAGATTCAACCAGTAGCTTCAGAACACCCATGTTCATTAGGGAAGAATTGATCTCAGCTCAATCTGAGCAGATTGAAAATTTATCAACTCAGATCACTTTCAGATTCAACCTTCAGATTCAACCATTAGCTTCAGAACGCCCCTGTTCATTAGAGAAGAAATGATCTCAGCTCGATCCGAGTAGTCTTTAAAAATGATCATCTCAGATCACCTTCAGATTCAACCATTAGCTTCAGAACACCCATGATCAATAGCGAAGAATTGATCTCAGCTCAATCTGAGCAGATTGAAAAATTATCATCTCAGATCACTTTCAGATTCAACCAGTAGCTTCAGAACACCCATGTTCCCTAGTAATTAAAGAATCTCAGCTCCATCTGAGTACATTTGAAAAATTATCATCTCAGATCTCGATGTGATGCACCAATTAGCTTCAGAATACCCATGTTTGTTAGTACAAAATTAATCTCAGCTTGATCCGAGTAGTCTTTAAAAATGATCATCTCAGATCACCTTCAGATTCAACCATTAGCTTCAGAACACCCATGATCATTAGCGAAGAATTGATCTCAGCTCAATCTGAGCAGATTGAAAAATTATCATCTCAGATCACTTTCAGATTCAACCATTAGCTTCAGAACACCCATGTTCATTAGAAAAGAATTTATCTCAGCTCCATCTGAACAGTTTTTAAAGAGGATCATCTCAGATCTCGCGGAGATGCAACCAGTAGCTTCAGAACACCCATGTTCATTAGAGAAGAATTGATCTCAGCTCGAGCCGAGTAGTCTTTAAAATTGATCATCTCAGATCACCTTCAGATTCAACCATTTAGCTTCAGAATACCCATGTTCATTAGAGAAGAATTGATCTCAGCTCAATCTGAGCAGATTCAAAAATAATCATCTCAGATCACTTTCAGATTCAACCAGTAGCTTCAGAACACCCATGTTCCCTAGTAATTAACGAATCTCAGCTCCATCTGAGTACTTTTGGAAAATTATCATCTCAGATCTCGGTGAGATTGAACAATTAGCTTCAGAATACCCATGTTTGTTAGTACAAAATTAATCTCAGCTTGATCCGAGTAGTCTTTAAAAATTATCATCTCAGATCACTTTCAGATTCAACCAGTAGCTTCAGAACACCCATGTTCCCAAGTAAAGAATGAATCTCAGCTCCATCTGAGTACTTTTGGGAAATTATCATCTCAGATCTCGGTGAGATGCAACAATTAGCTTCAGAATACCCATGTTTGTTAGTACAAAATTGATCTCAGCTCGATCCGAGTAGTCTTTAAAAATGATCATCTCAGATCACCTTCAGATTCAACCATTAGCTTCAGAACACCCATGTTCATTAGAGAAGAATTCATCTCACCTCAATCTGAGCAGATTGAAAATTTTCATCTCAGATCACTTTCAGATTCAACCAGTAGCTTCAGAACACCCATGTTCCCAAGTAAAGAATGAATCTCAGCTCCATCTGAGTACTTTTGGGAAATTATCATCTCAGATCTCGGTGAGATGCAACAATTAGCTTCAGAATACCCATGTTTGTTACTACAAAATTAATCTCAGCTCGATCCGAGTAGTCTTTAAAAATGATCATCTCAGATCACCTTCAAATTCAACCATTAGCTTCAGAACACCCATGTTCATTAGAGAAGAATTCATCTCACCTCAATCTGAGCAGATTGAAAATTTTCATCTCAGATCACTTTCAGATTCAACCATTAGCTTCAGAACATCCATGTTCCCTAGTAATTAACGAATCTCAGCTCCATCCGAGTACATTTGAAAAATTATCATCTCAGATCTCGGTGGGATGCAACAATTAGCTTCAGAATACCCATGTTTGTTAGTACAAAATTAATCTCAGCTCGATCCGTGTAGTCTTTAAAAATGATCATCTCAGATCACCTTCAGATTCAACCAGTACCTTCAGAACACCCATGTTCCCTAGTAATTAACGAATCTCAGCTCAATCTGAGTACATTTGAAAAATTATCATCTCAGATCTTGGTGTGATGCAACAATTAGCTTCAGAATACCCATGTTTGTTGGTACAAAATTAATCTCAGCTCGATCCGAGTAGTCTTTAAAAATGATCATCTCAGATCACCTTCAGATTCAACCATTAGCTTCAGAACACCCATGTTCATTAGCGAAGAATTGATCTCAGCTCAATCTGAGCAGATTGAAAAATTATCATCTCAGATCACTTTCAGATTCAACCAGTAGCTTCAGAACACCCATGTTCCCTAGTAATTAACGAATCTCAGCTCCATCTGAGTACATTTGAAAAATTATCATCTCAGATCTCGGTGTGATGCAACAATTAGCTTCAGAATACCCATGTTTGTTAGTACAAAATTAATCTCAGCTTGATCCGAAGTAGTCTTTAAAAATTATCATCTCAGATCACCTTCAGATTCAACCATTAGCTTCAGAACGCCACTGTTCATTGGGAGAAGAATTGATCTCAGCTCGATCCGAGTAGTCTTTAAAAATGATCATCTCAGATCACCTTCAGATTCAACCATTAGCTTCAGAACACCCATGATCGTTAGCGAAGAATTGATCCTCAGCTCAATCTGAGCAGATTGAAAAATTATCATCTCAGATCACTTTCAGATTCAACCAGTAGCTTCAGAACACCCATGTTCCTTAGTAATTAACGAATCTCAGCTCCATCTGATTACATTTGAAAAATTATCATCTCAGATCTCGGTGTGATGCAACAATTAGCTTCAGAATACCCATGTTTGTTAGTACAAAATTAATCTCAGCTTGATCCGAGTAGTCTTTAAAAATTATCATCTCAGATGACTTTCAGATTCAACCAGTAGCTTCAGAACACCCATGTTCCCTAGTAAAGAACTAATCTCAGCTCCATCTGAGTACATTTGAAAAATTATCATCTCAGATCTCGGTGTGATGCAACAATTAGCTTCAGAACACCCATGTTTGTTAGTACAAAATTGATCTCAGCTCGATCCGAGTAGTCTTTAAAAATGATCATCTCAGATCACCTTCAGATTCAACCATTAGCTTCAGAACACCCATGATCGTTAGCGAAGAATTGATCTCAGCTCAATCTGAGCAGATTGAAAAATTATCATCTCAGATCACTTTCAGATTCAACCAGTAGCTTCAGAACACCCATGTTCCCTAGTAATTAACGAATCTCAGCTCCATCTGAGTACATTTGAAAAATTATCATCTCAGATCTCGGTGTGATGCAACAATTAGCTTCAGAATACCCATGTTTGTTAGTACAAAATTAATCTCAGCTTGATCCGAGTAGTCTTTAAAAATTATCATCTCAGATCACTTTCAGATTCAACCAGTAGCTTCAGAACACCCATGTTCCCTAGTAAAGAACTAATCTCAGCTCCATCTGAGTACATTTGAAAAATTATCATCTCAGATCTCGATGTGATGCACCAATTAGCTTCAGAATACCCATGTTTGTTAGTACAAAATTGATCTCAGCTCGATCCGAGTAGTCTTTAAAAATGATCATCTCAGATCACCTTCAGATTCAACCATTAGCTTCAGAACACCCATGATCGTTAGCGAAGAATTGATCTCAGCTCAATCTGAGCAGATTGAAAAATTATCATCTCAGATCACTTTCAGATTCAACCAGTAGCTTCAGAACACCCATGTTCCCTAGTAAAGAATTGATCTCAGCTCAATCTGAGCAGATTGAAAAATTATCATCTCAGATCACTTTCAGATTCAACCAGTAGCTTCAGAACACCCATGTTCCCTAGTAATTAACGAATCTCAGCTCCATCTGAGTACATTTGAAAAATTATCATCTCAGATCTCGGTGTGATGCAACTATTAGCTTCAGAATACCCATGTTTGTTAGTACAAAATTAATCTCAGCTTGATCCGAGTAGTCTTTAAAAATTATCATCTCAGATCACTTTCAGATTCAACCAGTAGCTTCAGAACACCCATGTTCCCTAGTAAAGAACTAATCTCAGCTCCATCTGAGTACATTTGAAAAATTATCATCTCAGATCTCGGTGTGATGCAACAATTAGCTTCAGAACACCCATGTTTGTTAGTACAAAATTGATCTCAGCTCGATCCGAGTAGTCTTTAAAAATGATCATCTCAGATCACCTTCAGATTCAACCATTAGCTTCAGAACACCCATGATCGTTAGCGAAGAATTGATCTCAGCTCAATCTGAGCAGATTGAAAAATTATCATCTCAGATCACTTTCAGATTCAACCAGTAGCTTCAGAACACCCATGTTCCCTAGTAATTAACGAATCTCAGCTCCATCTGAGTACATTTGAAAAATTATCATCTCAGATCTCGGTGTGATGCAACAATTAGCTTCAGAACACCCATGATCATTAGAGAAGAATTGATCTCAGCTCGAGCCGAGTAGTCTTTAAAAATGATCATCTCAGATCACCTTCAGATTCAACCATTAGCTTCAGAATACCCATGTTCATTAGAGAAGAATTGATCTCAACTCAATCTGAGCAGATTGAAAAATTATCATCTCAGATCACTTTCAGATTCAACCAGTAGCTTCAGAACACCCATGTTCCCTAGTAATTAACGAATCTCAGCTCCATCTGAGTACTTTTGGAAAATTATCATCTCAGATCTCGGTGAGATTGAACAATTAGCTTCAGAATACCCATGTTTGTTAGTACAAAATTAATCTCAGCTTGATCCGAGTAGTCTTTAAAAATTATCATCTCAGATCACTTTCAGATTCAACCAGTAGCTTCAGAACACCCATGTTCCCAAGTAAAGAATGAATCTCAGCTCCATCTGAGTACTTTTGGGAAATTATCATCTCAGATTTCGGTGAGATGCAACAATTAGCTTCAGAATACCCATGTTTGTTAGTACAAAATTGATCTCAGCTCGATCCGAGTAGTCTTTAAAAATGATCATCTCAGATCACCTTCAGATTCAACCATTAGCTTCAGAACACCCATGTTCATTAGAGAAGAATTCATCTCACCTCAATCTGAGCAGATTGAAAATTTTCATCTCAGATCACTTTCAGATTCAACCATTAGCTTCAGAACACCCATGTTCATTAGCGAAGAATTGATCTAAGCTCAATCTGAGCAGATTGAAAAATTATCATCTCAGATCACTTTCAGATTCAACCAGTAGCTTCAGAACACCCATGTTCATTAGGGAAGAATTGATCTCAGCTCAATCTGAGCAGATTGAAAATTTATCAACTCAGATCACTTTCAGATTCAACCTTCAGATTCAACCATTAGCTTCAGAACGCCCCTGTTCATTAGAGAAGAAATGATCTCAGCTCGATCCGAGTAGTCTTTAAAAATGATCATCTCAGATCACCTTCAGATTCAACCATTAGCTTCAGAACACCCATGATCAATAGCGAAGAATTGATCTCAGCTCAATCTGAGCAGATTGAAAAATTATCATCTCAGATCACTTTCAGATTCAACCAGTAGCTTCAGAACACCCATGTTCCCTAGTAATTAAAGAATCTCAGCTCCATCTGAGTACATTTGAAAAATTATCATCTCAGATCTCGATGTGATGCACCAATTAGCTTCAGAATACCCATGTTTGTTAGTACAAAATTAATCTCAGCTTGATCCGAGTAGTCTTTAAAAATGATCATCTCAGATCACCTTCAGATTCAACCATTAGCTTCAGAACACCCATGATCATTAGCGAAGAATTGATCTCAGCTCAATCTGAGCAGATTGAAAAATTATCATCTCAGATCACTTTCAGATTCAACCAGTAGCTTCAGAACACCCATGTTCCCTAGTAATTAACGAATCTCAGCTCCATCTGAGTACATTTGAAAAATTATCATCTCAGATCTCGATGTGATGCAACAATTAGCTTCAGAATACCCATGTTTGTTAGTACAAAATTGATCTCAGCTCGATCCGAGTAGTCTTTAAAAATGATCATCTCAGATCACCTTCAGATTCAACCATTAGCTTCAGAACACCCATGTTCATTAGAGAAGAATTCATCTCACCTCAATCTGAGCAGATTGAAAATTTTCATCTCAGATCACTTTCAGATTCAACCATTAGCTTCAGAACACCCATGTTCATTAGCGAAGAATTGATCTAAGCTCAATCTGAGCAGATTGAAAAATTATCATCTCAGATCACTTTCAGATTCAACCAGTAGCTTCAGAACACCCATGTTCATTAGGGAAGAATTGATCTCAGCTCAATCTGAGCAGATTGAAAATTTATCAACTCAGATCACTTTCAGATTCAACCTTCAGATTCAACCATTAGCTTCAGAACGCCCCTGTTCATTAGAGAAGAAATGATCTCAGCTCGATCCGAGTAGTCTTTAAAAATGATCATCTCAGATCACCTTCAGATTCAACCATTAGCTTCAGAACACCCATGATCAATAGCGAAGAATTGATCTCAGCTCAATCTGAGCAGATTGAAAAATTATCATCTCAGATCACTTTCAGATTCAACCAGTAGCTTCAGAACACCCATGTTCCCTAGTAATTAAAGAATCTCAGCTCCATCTGAGTACATTTGAAAAATTATCATCTCAGATCTCGATGTGATGCACCAATTAGCTTCAGAATACCCATGTTTGTTAGTACAAAATTAATCTCAGCTTGATCCGAGTAGTCTTTAAAAATGATCATCTCAGATCACCTTCAGATTCAACCATTAGCTTCAGAACACCCATGATCATTAGCGAAGAATTGATCTCAGCTCAATCTGAGCAGATTGAAAAATTATCATCTCAGATCACTTTCAGATTCAACCAGTAGCTTCAGAACACCCATGTTCCCTAGTGATTAACGAATCTCAGCTCCATCTGAGTTCATTTGAAAAATTATCATCTCAGATCTCGATGTGATGCACCAATTAGCTTCAGAATACCCATGTTTGTTAGTACAAAATTAATCTCAGCTTGATCCGAGTAGTCTTTAAAAATGATCATCTCAGATCACCTTCAGATTCAACCATTAGCTTCAGAACACCCATGATCGTTAGCGAAGAATTGATCTCAGCTCAATCTGAGCAGATTGAAAAATTATCATCTCAGATCACTTTCAGATTCAACCAGTAGCTTCAGAACACCCATGTTCCCTAGTAATTAAAGAATCTCAGCTCCATCTGAGTACATTTGAAAAATTATCATCTCAGATCTCGATGTGATGCACCAATTAGCTTCAGAATACCCATGTTTGTTAGTACAAAATTAATCTCAGCTTGATCCGAGTAGTCTTTAAAAATGATCATCTCAGATCACCTTCAGATTCAACCATTAGCTTCAGAACACCCATGATCATTAGCGAAGAATTGATCTCAGCTCAATCTGAGCAGATTGAAAAATTATCATCTCAGATCACTTTCAGATTCAACCAGTAGCTTCAGAACACCCATGTTCCCTAGTAATTAACGAATCTCAGCTCCATCTGAGTACATTTGAAAAATTATCATCTCAGATCTCGATGTGATGCAACAATTAGCTTCAGAATACCCATGTTTGTTAGTACAAAATTGATCTCAGCTCGATCCGAGTAGTCTTTAAAAATGATCATCTCAGATCACCTTCAGATTCAACCATTAGCTTCAGAACACCCATGTTCATTAGAGAAGAATTCATCTCACCTCAATCTGAGCAGATTGAAAATTTTCATCTCAGATCACTTTCAGATTCAACCATTAGCTTCAGAACACCCATGTTCATTAGCGAAGAATTGATCTAAGCTCAATCTGAGCAGATTGAAAAATTATCATCTCAGATCACTTTCAGATTCAACCAGTAGCTTCAGAACACCCATGTTCATTAGGGAAGAATTGATCTCAGCTCAATCTGAGCAGATTGAAAATTTATCAACTCAGATCACTTTCAGATTCAACCTTCAGATTCAACCATTAGCTTCAGAACGCCCCTGTTCATTAGAGAAGAAATGATCTCAGCTCGATCCGAGTAGTCTTTAAAAATGATCATCTCAGATCACCTTCAGATTCAACCATTAGCTTCAGAACACCCATGATCAATAGCGAAGAATTGATCTCAGCTCAATCTGAGCAGATTGAAAAATTATCATCTCAGATCACTTTCAGATTCAACCAGTAGCTTCAGAACACCCATGTTCCCTAGTAATTAAAGAATCTCAGCTCCATCTGAGTACATTTGAAAAATTATCATCTCAGATCTCGATGTGATGCACCAATTAGCTTCAGAATACCCATGTTTGTTAGTACAAAATTAATCTCAGCTTGATCCGAGTAGTCTTTAAAAATGATCATCTCAGATCACCTTCAGATTCAACCATTAGCTTCAGAACACCCATGATCATTAGCGAAGAATTGATCTCAGCTCAATCTGAGCAGATTGAAAAATTATCATCTCAGATCACTTTCAGATTCAACCAGTAGCTTCAGAACACCCATGTTCCCTAGTGATTAACGAATCTCAGCTCCATCTGAGTACATTTGAAAAATTATCATCTCAGATCTCGATGTGATGCACCAATTAGCTTCAGAATACCCATGTTTGTTAGTACAAAATTAATCTCAGCTTGATCCGAGTAGTCTTTAAAAATGATCATCTCAGATCACCTTCAGATTCAACCATTAGCTTCAGAACACCCATGATCGTTAGCGAAGAATTGATCTCAGCTCAATCTGAGCAGATTGAAAAATTATCATCTCAGATCACTTTCAGATTCAACCAGTAGCTTCAGAACACCCATGTTCCCTAGTAATTAACGAATCTCAGCTCCATCTGAGTACTTTTGGAAAATTATCATCTCAGATCTCGGTGAGATGCAACAATTAGCTTCAGAATACCCATGTTTGTTAGTACAAAATTAATCTCAGCTCGATCCGAGTAGTCTTTAAACATGATCATCTCAGATCACCTTCAGATTCAACCATTAGCTTCAGAACACCCATGTTCATTAGAGAAGAATTCATCTCACCTCAATCTGAGCAGATTGAAAAATTTTCATCTCAGATCACTTTCAGATTCAACCATTAGCTTCAGAACATCCATGTTCCCTAGTAATTAACGAACCTCAGCTCCATCTGAGTACATTTGAAAAATTATCATCTCAGATCTCGGTGGGATGCAACAATTAGCTTCAGAATACCCATGTTTGTTAGTACAAAATTAATCTCAGCTCGATCCATGTAGTCTTTAAACATGATCATCTCAGATCATCTTCAGATTCAACCATTAGCTTCAGAACACCCATGTTCATTAGCGAAGAATTGATCTAAGCTCAATCTGAGCAGATTGAAAAATTATCATCTCAGATCACTTTCAGATTCAACCAGTAGCTTCAGAACACCCATGTTCCCTAGTAAAGAACGAATCTCAGCTCCATCTGAGTACTTTTGGAAAATTATCATCTCAGATCTCGGTGAGATTGAACAATTAGCTTCAGAATACCCATGTTTGTCAGTACAAAATTAATCTCAGCTTGATCCGAGTAGTCTTTAAAAATTATCATCTCAGATCACTTTCAGATTCAACCAGTAGCTTCAGAACACCCATGTTCATTAGAGAAGAATTGATCTCAGCTCGAGCCGAGTAGTCTTTAAAATTGATCATCTCAGATCACCTTCAGATTCAACCATTAGCTTCAGAATACCCATGTTCATTAGAGAAGAATTGATCTCAGCTCAATCTGAGCAGATTCAAAAATAATCATCTCAGATCACTTTCAGATTCAACCAGTAGCTTCAGAACACCCATGTTCCCTAGTAATTAACGAATCTCAGCTCCATCTGAGTACTTTTGGAAAATTATCATCTCAGATCTCGGTGAGATTGAACAATTAGCTTCAGAATACCCATGTTTGTTAGTACAAAATTAATCTCAGCTTGATCCGAGTAGTCTTTAAAAATTATCATCTCAGATCACTTTCAGATTCAACCAGTAGCTTCAGAACACCCATGTTCCCAAGTAAAGAATGAATCTCAGCTCCATCTGAGTACTTTTGGGAAATTATCATCTCAGATCTCGGTGAGATGCAACAATTAGCTTCAGAATACCCATGTTTGTTACTATAAAATTAATCTCAGCTCGATCCGAGTAGTCTTTAAAAATGATCATCTCAGATCACCTTCAGATTCAACCATTAGCTTCAGAACACCCATGTTCATTAGAGAAGAAATCATCTCACCTCAATCTGAGCAGATTGAAAATTTTCATCTCAGATCACTTTCAGATTCAACCAGTAGCTTCAGAACACCCATGTTCCCAAGTAAAGAATGAATCTCAGCTCCATCTGAGTACTTTTGGGAAATTATCATCTCAGATCTCGGTGAGATGCAACAATTAGCTTCAGAATACCCATGTTTGTTACTACAAAATTAATCTCAGCTCGATCCGAGTAGTCTTTAAAAATGATCATCTCAGATCACCTTCAAATTCAACCATTAGCTTCAGAACACCCATGTTCATTAGAGAAGAATTCATCTCACCTCAATCTGAGCAGATTGAAAATTTTCATCTCAGATCACTTTCAGATTCAACCATTAGCTTCAGAACATCCATGTTCCCTAGTAATTAACGAATCTCAGCTCCATCCGAGTACATTTGAAAAATTATCATCTCAGATCTCGGTGGGATGCAACAATTAGCTTCAGAATACCCATGTTTGTTAGTACAAAATTAATCTCAGCTCGATCCGTGTAGTCTTTAAAAATGATCATCTCAGATCACCTTCAGATTCAACCAGTACCTTCAGAACACCCATGTTCATTAGCGAAGAATTGATCTAAGCTCAATCTGAGCAGATTGAAAAATTATCATCTCAGATCACTTTCAGATTCAACCAGTAGCTTCAGAACACCCATGTTCCCTAGTAAAGAACGAATCTCAGCTCCATCTGAGTACTTTTGGAAAATTATCATCTCAGATCTCGGTGAGATTGAACAATTAGCTTCAGAATACCCATGTTTGTTAGTACAAAATTAATCTCAGCTTGATCCGAGTAGTCTTTAAAAATGATCGGCTCAGATCACCTTCAGATTCAACCATAAGCTTCAGAACACCCATGTTCATTAGAAAAGAATTTATCTCAGCTCCATCTGAACAGTTTTTAAAAATGATCATCTCAGATCTTGCGGAAATGCAACCAGTAGCTTCAGAACACCCATGTTCATTGGGGAAGAATTGATCTCAGCTCAATATGAGCAGATTGAAAATTTATCATCTCAGGTCACTTTCAGATTCAACCTTCAGATTCAACCATTAGCTTCAGAACGCCCCTGTTCATTAGAGAAGAAATGATCTCAGCTCGATCCGAGTAGTCTTTAAAAATGATCATCTCAGATCACCTTTAGATTCAACCATTAGCTTCAGAACACCCATGATCATTAGCGAAGAATTGATCTCAGCTCAATCTGAGCAGATTGAAAAATTATCATCTCAGATCACTTTCAGATTCAACCAGTAGCTTCAGAACACCCATGTTCCCTAGTAATTAAAGAATCTCAGCTCCATCTGAGTACATTTGAAAAATTATCATCTGAGATCTCGATGTGATGCACCAATTAGCTTCAGAATACCCATGTTTGTTAGTACAAAATTAATCTCAGCTTGATCCGAGTAGTCTTTAAAAATGATCATCTCAGATCACCTTCAGATTCAACCATTAGCTTCAGAACACCCATGATCATTAGCGAAGAATTGATCTCAGCTCAATCTGAGCAGATTGAAAAATTATCATCTCAGATCACTTTCAGATTCAACCAGTAGCTTCAGAACACCCATGTTCCCTAGTAATTAACGAATCTCAGCTCCATCTGAGTACTTTTGGAAAATTATCATCTCAGATCTCGGTGAGATGCAACAATTAGCTTCAGAATACCCATGTTTGTTAGTACAAAATTAATCTCAGCTCGATCCGAGTAGTCTTTAAACATGATCATCTCAGATCACCTTCAGATTCAACCATTAGCTTCAGAACACCCATGATCATTAGCGAAGAATTGATCTCTGCTCAATCTGAGCAGATTGAAAAATTATCATCTCAGATCACTTTCAGATTCAACCATTAGCTTCAGAACATCCATGTTCCCTAGTAATTAACGAATCTCAGCTCCATCTGAGTACATTTGAAAAATTATCATCTCAGATCTCGGTGGGATGCAACAATTAGCTTCAGAATACCCATGTTTGTTAGTACAAAATTAATCTCAGCTTGATCCGAGTAGTCTTTAAAAATGATCATCTCAGATCACCTTCAGATTCAACCATTAGCTTCAGAACACCCATGATCATTAGCGAAGAATTGATCTCAGCTCAATCTGAGCAGATTGAAAAATTATCATCTCAGATCACTTTCAGATTCAACCAGTAGCTTCAGAACACCCATGTTCCCAAGTAAAGAATGAATCTCAGCTCCATCTGAGTACTTTTGGAAAATTATCATCTCAGATCTCGGTGAGATGCAACAATTAGCTTCAGAATACCCATGTTTGTTAGTACAAAATTAATCTCAGCTCGATCCGAGTAGTCTTTAAACATGATCATCTCAGATCACCTTCAGATTCAACCATTAGCTTCAGAACACCCATGATCATTAGCGAAGAATTGATCTCAGCTCAATCTGAGCAGATTGAAAAATTATCATCTCAGATCACTTTCAGATTCAACCATTAGCTTCAGAACATCCATGTTCCCTAGTAATTAACGAATCTCAGCTCCATCTGAGTACATTTGAAAAATTATCATCTCAGATCTCGGTGGGATGCAACAATTAGCTTCAGAATACCCATGTTTGTTAGTACAAAATTAATCTCAGCTTGATCCGAGTAGTCTTTAAAAATGATCATCTCAGATCACCTTCAGATTCAACCATTAGCTTCAGAACACCCATGATCATTAGCGAAGAATTGATCTCAGCTCAATCTGAGCAGATTGAAAAATTATCATCTCAGATCACTTTCAGATTCAACCAGTAGCTTCAGAACACCCATGTTCCCAAGTAAAGAATGAATCTCAGCTCCATCTGAGTACTTTTGGAAAATTATCATCTCAGATCTCGGTGAGATGCAACAATTAGCTTCAGAATACCCATGTTTGTTAGTACAAAATTAATCTCAGCTCGATCCGAGTAGTCTTTAAACATGATCATCTCAGATCACCTTCAGATTCAACCATTAGCTTCAGAACACCCATGATCATTAGCGAAGAATTGATCTCAGCTCAATCTGAGCAGATTGAAAAATTATCATCTCAGATCACTTTCAGATTCAACCATTAGCTTCAGAACATCCATGTTCCCTAGTAATTAACGAATCTCAGCTCCATCTGAGTACATTTGAAAAATTATCATCTGAGATCTCGATGTGATGCACCAATTAGCTTCAGAATACCCATGTTTGTTAGTACAAAATTAATCTCAGCTTGATCCGAGTAGTCTTTAAAAATGATCATCTCAGATCACCTTCAGATTCAACCATTAGCTTCAGAACACCCATGATCATTAGCGAAGAATTGATCTCAGCTCAATCTGAGCAGATTGAAAAATTATCATCTCAGATCACTTTCAGATTCAACCAGTAGCTTCAGAACACCCATGTTCCCTAGTAATTAACGAATCTCAGCTCCATCTGAGTACTTTTGGAAAATTATCATCTCAGATCTCGGTGAGATGCAACAATTAGCTTCAGAATACCCATGTTTGTTAGTACAAAATTAATCTCAGCTCGATCCGAGTAGTCTTTAAACATGATCATCTCAGATCACCTTCAGATTCAACCATTAGCTTCAGAACACCCATGATCATTAGCGAAGAATTGATCTCAGCTCAATCTGAGCAGATTGAAAAATTATCATCTCAGATCACTTTCAGATTCAACCATTAGCTTCAGAACATCCATGTTCCCTAGTAATTAACGAATCTCAGCTCCATCTGAGTACATTTGAAAAATTATCATCTCAGATCTCGGTGGGATGCAACAATTAGCTTCAGAATACCCATGTTTGTTAGTACAAAATTAATCTCAGCTTGATCCGAGTAGTCTTTAAAAATGATCATCTCAGATCACCTTCAGATTCAACCATTAGCTTCAGAACACCCATGATCATTAGCGAAGAATTGATCTCAGCTCAATCTGAGCAGATTGAAAAATTATCATCTCAGATCACTTTCAGATTCAACCAGTAGCTTCAGAACACCCATGTTCCCAAGTAAAGAATGAATCTCAGCTCCATCTGAGTACTTTTGGAAAATTATCATCTCAGATCTCGGTGAGATGCAACAATTAGCTTCAGAATACCCATGTTTGTTAGTACAAAATTAATCTCAGCTCGATCCGAGTAGTCTTTAAACATGATCATCTCAGATCACCTTCAGATTCAACCATTAGCTTCAGAACACCCATGATCATTAGCGAAGAATTGATCTCAGCTCAATCTGAGCAGATTGAAAAATTATCATCTCAGATCACTTTCAGATTCAACCATTAGCTTCAGAACATCCATGTTCCCTAGTAATTAACGAATCTCAGCTCCATCTGAGTACATTTGAAAAATTATCATCTCAGATCTCGGTGGGATGCAACAATTAGCTTCAGAATACCCATGTTTGTTAGTACAAAATTAATCTCAGCTTGATCCGAGTAGTCTTTAAAATTGATCATCTCAGATCACCTTCAGATTCAACCATTAGCTTCAGAACACCCATGATCATTAGCGAAGAATTGATCTCAGCTCAATCTGAGCAGATTGAAAAATTATCATCTCAGATCACTTTCAGATTCAACCAGTAGCTTCAGAACACCCATGTTCCCAAGTAAAGAATGAATCTCAGCTCCATCTGAGTACTTTTGGAAAATTATCATCTCAGATCTCGGTGAGATGCAACAATTAGCTTCAGAATACCCATGTTTGTTAGTACAAAATTAATCTCAGCTCGATCCGAGTAGTCTTTAAACATGATCATCTCAGATCACCTTCAGATTCAACCATTAGCTTCAGAACACCCATGTTCATTAGAGAAGAATTCATCTCACCTCAATCTGAGCAGATTGAAAATTTTCATCTCAGATCACTTTCAGATTCAACCAGTAGCTTCAGAACACCCATGTTCCCAAGTAAAGAATGAATCTCAGCTCCATCTGAGTACTTTTGGGAAATTATCATCTCAGATCTCGGTGAGATGCAACAATTAGCTTCAGAATACCCATGTTTGTTACTACAAAATTAATCTCAGCTCGATCCGAGTAGTCTTTAAAAATGATCATCTCAGATCACCTTCAAATTCAACCATTAGCTTCAGAACACCCATGTTCATTAGAGAAGAATTCATCTCACCTCAATCTGAGCAGATTGAAAATTTTCATCTCAGATCACTTTCAGATTCAACCATTAGCTTCAGAACATCCATGTTCCCTAGTAATTAACGAATCTCAGCTCCATCCGAGTACATTTGAAAAATTATCATCTCAGATCTCGGTGGGATGCAACAATTAGCTTCAGAATACCCATGTTTGTTAGTACAAAATTAATCTCAGCTCGATCCGTGTAGTCTTTAAAAATGATCATCTCAGATCACCTTCAGATTCAACCAGTACCTTCAGAACACCCATGTTCCCTAGTAATTAACGAATCTCAGCTCAATCTGAGTACATTTGAAAAATTATCATCTCAGATCTTGGTGTGATGCAACAATTAGCTTCAGAATACCCATGTTTGTTGGTACAAAATTAATCTCAGCTCGATCCGAGTAGTCTTTAAAAATGATCATCTCAGATCACCTTCAGATTCAACCATTAGCTTCAGAACACCCATGTTCACTAGCGAAGAATTGATCTCAGCTCAATCTGAGCAGATTGAAAAATTATCATCTCAGATCACTTTCAGATTCAACCAGTAGCTTCAGAACACCCATGTTCCCTAGTAATTAACGAATCTCAGCTCCATCTAAGTACATTTGAAAAATTATCATCTCAGATCTCGGTGTGATGCAACAATTAGCTTCAGAATACCCATGTTTGTTAGTACAAAATTAATCTCAGCTTGATCCGAAGTAGTCTTTAAAAATTATCATCTCAGATCACCTTCAGATTCAACCATTAGCTTCAGAACGCCACTGTTCATTGGGAGAAGAATTGATCTCAGCTCGATCCGAGTAGTCTTTAAAAATGATCATCTCAGATCACCTTCAGATTCAACCATTAGCTTCAGAACACCCATGATCGTTAGCGAAGAATTGATCCTCAGCTCAATCTGAGCAGATTGAAAAATTATCATCTCAGATCACTTTCAGATTCAACCAGTAGCTTCAGAACACCCATGTTCCCTAGTAATTAACGAATCTCAGCTCAATCTGAGTACATTTGAAAAATTATCATCTCAGATCTCGGTGTGATGCAACAATTAGCTTCAGAATACCCATGTTTGTTAGTACAAAATTAATCTCAGCTTGATCCGAGTAGTCTTTAAAAATTATCATCTCAGATGACTTTCAGATTCAACCAGTAGCTTCAGAACACCCATGTTCCCTAGTAAAGAACTAATCTCAGCTCCATCTGAGTACATTTGAAAAATTATCATCTCAGATCTCGGTGTGATGCAACAATTAGCTTCAGAACACCCATGTTTGTTAGTACAAAATTGATCTCAGCTCGATCCGAGTAGTCTTTAAAAATGATCATCTCAGATCACCTTCAGATTCAACCATTAGCTTCAGAACACCCATGATCGTTAGCGAAGAATTGATCTCAGCTCAATCTGAGCAGATTGAAAAATTATCATCTCAGATCACTTTCAGATTCAACCAGTAGCTTCAGAACACCCATGTTCCCTAGTAATTAACGAATCTCAGCTCCATCTGAGTACATTTGAAAAATTATCATCTCAGATCTCGGTGTGATGCAACAATTAGCTTCAGAATACCCATGTTTGTTAGTACAAAATTAATCTCAGCTTGATCCGAGTAGTCTTTAAAAATTATCATCTCAGATCACTTTCAGATTCAACCAGTAGCTTCAGAACACCCATGTTCCCTAGTAAAGAACTAATCTCAGCTCCATCTGAGTACATTTGAAAAATTATCATCTCAGATCTCGATGTGATGCACCAATTAGCTTCAGAATACCCATGTTTGTTAGTACAAAATTAATCTCAGCTCGATCCGAGTAGTCTTTAAAAATGATCATCTCAGATCACCTTCAGATTCAACCATTAGCTTCAGAACACCCATGATCGTTAGCGAAGAATTGATCTCAGCTCAATCTGAGCAGATTGAAAAATTATCATCTCAGATCACTTTCAGATTCAACCAGTAGCTTCAGAACACCCATGTTCCCTAGTAATTAACGAATCTCAGCTCCATCTGAGTACATTTGAAAAATTATCATCTCAGATCTCGGTGTGATGCAACAATTAGCTTCAGAACACCCATGATCATTAGAGAAGAATTGATCTCAGCTCGAGCCGAGTAGTCTTTAAAAATGATCATCTCAGATCACCTTCAGATTCAACCATTAGCTTCAGAATACCCATGTTCATTAGAGAAGAATTGATCTCAACTCAATCTGAGCAGATTGAAAAATTATCATCTCAGATCACTTTCAGATTCAACCAGTAGCTTCAGAACACCCATGTTCCCTAGTAATTAACGAATCTCAGCTCCATCTGAGTACTTTTGGAAAATTATCATCTCAGATCTCGGTGAGATTGAACAATTAGCTTCAGAATACCCATGTTTGTTAGTACAAAATTAATCTCAGCTTGATCCGAGTAGTCTTTAAAAATTATCATCTCAGATCACTTTCAGATTCAACCAGTAGCTTCAGAACACCCATGTTCCCAAGTAAAGAATGAATCTCAGCTCCATCTGAGTACTTTTGGGAAATTATCATCTCAGATCTCGGTGAGATGCAACAATTAGCTTCAGAATACCCATGTTTGTTAGTACAAAATTGATCTCAGCTCGATCCGAGTAGTCTTTAAAAATGATCATCTCAGATCACCTTCAGATTCAACCATTAGCTTCAGAACACCCATGTTCATTAGAGAAGAATTCATCTCACCTCAATCTGAGCAGATTGAAAATTTTCATCTCAGATCACTTTCAGATTCAACCATTAGCTTCAGAACACCCATGTTCATTAGAGAAGAATTCATCTCACCTCAATCTGAGCAGATTGAAAATTTTCATCTCAGATCACTTTCAGATTCAACCATTAGCTTCAGAACATCCATGTTCCCTAGTAATTAACGAATCTCAGCTCCATCTGAGTACATTTGAAAAACTATCATCTCAGATCTCGGTGTGATGCAACAATTAGCTTCAGAATACCCATGTTTGTTAGTACAAAATTAATCTCAGCTTGATCCGAGTAGTCTTTAAAAATTATCATCTCAGATCACTTTCAGATTCAACCAGTAGCTTCAGAACACCCATGTTCCCTAGTAAAGCACTAATCTCAGCTCCATCTGAGTACATTTGAAAAATTATCATCTCAGATCTCGGTGTGATGCAACAATTAGCTTCAGAATACCCATGTTTGTTAGTACAAAATTGATCTCAGCTCGATCCGAGTAGTCTTTAAAAATGATCATCTCAGATCACCTTCAGATTCAACCATTAGCTTCAGAACACCCATGATCGTTAGCGAAGAATTGATCTCAGCTCAATCTGAGCAGATTGAAAAATTATCATCTCAGATCACTTTCAGATTCAACCAGTAGCTTCAGAACACCCATGTTCCCTAGTAAAGAATTGATCTCAGCTCAATCTGAGCAGATTGAAAAATTATCATCTCAGATCACTTTCAGATTCAACCAGTAGCTTCAGAACACCCATGTTCCCTAGTAATTAACGAATCTCAGCTCCATCTGAGTACATTTGAAAAATTATCATCTCAGATCTCGGTGTGATGCAACTATTAGCTTCAGAATACCCATGTTTGTTAGTACAAAATTAATCTCAGCTTGATCCGAGTAGTCTTTAAAAATTATCATCTCAGATCACTTTCAGATTCAACCAGTAGCTTCAGAACACCCATGTTCCCTAGTAAAGAACTAATCTCAGCTCCATCTGAGTACATTTGAAAAATTATCATCTCAGATCTCGGTGTGATGCAACAATTAGCTTCAGAACACCCATGTTTGTTAGTACAAAATTGATCTCAGCTCGATCCGAGTAGTCTTTAAAAATGATCATCTCAGATCACCTTCAGATTCAACCATTAGCTTCAGAACACCCATGATCGTTAGCGAAGAATTGATCTCAGCTCAATCTGAGCAGATTGAAAAATTATCATCTCAGATCACTTTCAGATTCAACCAGTAGCTTCAGAACACCCATGTTCCCTAGTAATTAACGAATCTCAGCTCCATCTGAGTACATTTGAAAAATTATCATCTCAGATCTCGGTGTGATGCAACAATTAGCTTCAGAATACCCATGTTTGTTAGTACAAAATTAATCTCAGCTTGATCCGAGTAGTCTTTAAAAATGATCATCTCAGATCACCTTCAGATTCAACCATTAGCTTCAGAACACCCATGATCATTAGCGAAGAATTGATCTCAGCTCAATCTGAGCAGATTGAAAATTTATCATCTCAGATCACTTTCAGATTCAACCTTCAGATTCAACCATTAGCTTCAGAACGCCCCTGTTCATTAGAGAAGAATTGATCTCAGCTCGAGCCGAGTAGTCTTTAAAAATGATCATCTCAGATCACCTTCAGATTCAACCATTAGCTTCAGAATACCCATGTTCATTAGAGAAGAATTGATCTCAACTCAATCTGAGCAGATTGAAAAATTATCATCTCAGATCACTTTCAGATTCAACCAGTAGCTTCAGAACACCCATGTTCCCTAGTAATTAACGAATCTCAGCTCCATCTGAGTACTTTTGGAAAATTATCATCTCAGATCTCGGTGAGATTGAACAATTAGCTTCAGAATACCCATGTTTGTTAGTACAAAATTAATCTCAGCTTGATCCGAGTAGTCTTTAAAAATTATCATCTCAGATCACTTTCAGATTCAACCAGTAGCTTCAGAACACCCATGTTCCCAAGTAAAGAATGAATCTCAGCTCCATCTGAGTACTTTTGGGAAATTATCATCTCAGATCTCGGTGAGATGCAACAATTAGCTTCAGAATACCCATGTTTGTTAGTACAAAATTGATCTCAGCTCGATCCGAGTAGTCTTTAAAAATGATCATCTCAGATCACCTTCAGATTCAACCATTAGCTTCAGAACACCCATGTTCATTAGAGAAGAATTCATCTCACCTCAATCTGAGCAGATTGAAAATTTTCATCTCAGATCACTTTCAGATTCAACCATTAGCTTCAGAACACCCATGTTCATTAGCGAAGAATTGATCTAAGCTCAATCTGAGCAGATTGAAAAATGATCATCTCAGATCACTTTCAGATTCAACCAGTAGCTTCAGAACACCCATGTTCATTAGGGAAGAATTGATCTCAGCTCAATCTGAGCAGATTGAAAATTTATCAACTCAGATCACTTTCAGATTCAACCTTCAGATTCAACCATTAGCTTCAGAACGCCCCTGTTCATTAGAGAAGAAATGATCTCAGCTCGATCCGAGTAGTCTTTAAAAATGATCATCTCAGATCACCTTCAGATTCAACCATTAGCTTCAGAACACCCATGATCAATAGCGAAGAATTGATCTCAGCTCAATCTGAGCAGATTGAAAAATTATCATCTCAGATCACTTTCAGATTCAACCAGTAGCTTCAGAACACCCATGTTCCCTAGTAATTAAAGAATCTCAGCTCCATCTGAGTACATTTGAAAAATTATCATCTCAGATCTCGATGTGATGCACCAATTAGCTTCAGAATACCCATGTTTGTTAGTACAAAATTAATCTCAGCTTGATCCGAGTAGTCTTTAAAAATGATCATCTCAGATCACCTTCAGATTCAACCATTAGCTTCAGAACACCCATGATCATTAGCGAAGAATTGATCTCAGCTCAATCTGAGCAGATTGAAAAATTATCATCTCAGATCACTTTCAGATTCAACCAGTAGCTTCAGAACACCCATGTTCCCTAGTAATTAACGAATCTCAGCTCCATCTGAGTACATTTGAAAAATTATCATCTCAGATCTCGATGTGATGCACCAATTAGCTTCAGAATACCCATGTTTGTTAGTACAAAATTAATCTCAGCTTGATCCGAGTAGTCTTTAAAAATGATCATCTCAGATCACCTTCAGATTCAACCATTAGCTTCAGAACACCCATGATCGTTAGCGAAGAATTGATCTCAGCTCAATCTGAGCAGATTGAAAAATTATCATCTCAGATCACTTTCAGATTCAACCAGTAGCTTCAGAACACCCATGTTCCCTAGTAATTAACGAATCTCAGCTCCATCTGAGTACTTTTGGAAAATTATCATCTCAGATCTCGGTGAGATGCAACAATTAGCTTCAGAATACCCATGTTTGTTAGTACAAAATTAATCTCAGCTCGATCCGAGTAGTCTTTAAACATGATCATCTCAGATCACCTTCAGATTCAACCATTAGCTTCAGAACACCCATGTTCATTAGAGAAGAATTCATCTCACCTCAATCTGAGCAGATTGAAAAATTTTCATCTCAGATCACTTTCAGATTCAACCATTAGCTTCAGAACATCCATGTTCCCTAGTAATTAACGAACCTCAGCTCCATCTGAGTACATTTGAAAAATTATCATCTCAGATCTCGGTGGGATGCAACAATTAGCTTCAGAATACCCATGTTTGTTAGTACAAAATTAATCTCAGCTCGATCCATGTAGTCTTTAAACATGATCATCTCAGATCATCTTCAGATTCAACCATTAGCTTCAGAACACCCATGTTCATTAGCGAAGAATTGATCTAAGCTCAATCTGAGCAGATTGAAAAATTATCATCTCAGATCACTTTCAGATTCAACCAGTAGCTTCAGAACACCCATGTTCCCTAGTAAAGAACGAATCTCAGCTCCATCTGAGTACTTTTGGAAAATTATCATCTCAGATCTCGGTGAGATTGAACAATTAGCTTCAGAATACCCATGTTTGTCAGTACAAAATTAATCTCAGCTTGATCCGAGTAGTCTTTAAAAATTATCATCTCAGATCACTTTCAGATTCAACCAGTAGCTTCAGAACACCCATGTTCATTAGAGAAGAATTGATCTCAGCTCGAGCCGAGTAGTCTTTAAAATTGATCATCTCAGATCACCTTCAGATTCAACCATTAGCTTCAGAATACCCATGTTCATTAGAGAAGAATTGATCTCAGCTCAATCTGAGCAGATTCAAAAATAATCATCTCAGATCACTTTCAGATTCAACCAGTAGCTTCAGAACACCCATGTTCCCTAGTAATTAACGAATCTCAGCTCCATCTGAGTACTTTTGGAAAATTATCATCTCAGATCTCGGTGAGATTGAACAATTAGCTTCAGAATACCCATGTTTGTTAGTACAAAATTAATCTCAGCTTGATCCGAGTAGTCTTTAAAAATTATCATCTCAGATCACTTTCAGATTCAACCAGTAGCTTCAGAACACCCATGTTCCCAAGTAAAGAATGAATCTCAGCTCCATCTGAGTACTTTTGGGAAATTATCATCTCAGATCTCGGTGAGATGCAACAATTAGCTTCAGAATACCCATGTTTGTTACTATAAAATTAATCTCAGCTCGATCCGAGTAGTCTTTAAAAATGATCATCTCAGATCACCTTCAGATTCAACCATTAGCTTCAGAACACCCATGTTCATTAGAGAAGAATTCATCTCACCTCAATCTGAGCAGATTGAAAATTTTCATCTCAGATCACTTTCAGATTCAACCAGCAGCTTCAGAACACCCATGTTCCCAAGTAAAGAATGAATCTCAGCTCCATCTGAGTACTTTTGGGAAATTATCATCTCAGATCTCGGTGAGATGCAACAATTAGCTTCAGAATACCCATGTTTGTTACTACAAAATTAATCTCAGCTCGATCCGAGTAGTCTTTAAAAATGATCATCTCAGATCACCTTCAAATTCAACCATTAGCTTCAGAACACCCATGTTCATTAGAGAAGAATTCATCTCACCTCAATCTGAGCAGATTGAAAATTTTCATCTCAGATCACTTTCAGATTCAACCATTAGCTTCAGAACATCCATGTTCCCTAGTAATTAACGAATCTAAGCTCCATCCGAGTACATTTGAAAAATTATCATCTCAGATCTCGGTGGGATGCAACAATTAGCTTCAGAATACCCATGTTTGTTAGTACAAAATTAATCTCAGCTCGATCCGTGTAGTCTTTAAAAATGATCATCTCAGATCACCTTCAGATTCAACCAGTACCTTCAGAACACCCATGTTCATTAGCGAAGAATTGATCTAAGCTCAATCTGAGCAGATTGAAAAATTATCATCTCAGATCACTTTCAGATTCAACCAGTAGCTTCAGAACACCCATGTTCCCTAGTAAAGAACGAATCTCAGCTCCATCTGAGTACTTTTGGAAAATTATCATCTCAGATCTCGGTGAGATTGAACAATTAGCTTCAGAATACCCATGTTTGTTAGTACAAAATTAATCTCAGCTTGATCCGAGTAGTCTTTAAAAATGATCGGCTCAGATCACCTTCAGATTCAACCATAAGCTTCAGAACACCCATGTTCATTAGAAAAGAATTTATCTCAGCTCCATCTGAACAGTTTTTAAAAATGATCATCTCAGATCTCGCGGAAATGCAACCAGTAGCTTCAGAACACCCATGTTCATTAGGGAAGAATTGATCTCAGCTCAATATGAGCAGATTGAAAATTTATCATCTCAGGTCACTTTCAGATTCAACCTTCAGATTCAACCATTAGCTTCAGAACGCCCCTGTTCATTAGAGAAGAAATGATCTCAGCTCGATCCGAGTAGTCTTTAAAAATGATCATCTCAGATCACCTTTAGATTCAACCATTAGCTTCAGAACACCCATGATCATTAGCGAAGAATTGATCTTAGCTCAATCTGAGCAGATTGAAAAATTATCATCTCAGATCACTTTCAGATTCAACCAGTAGCTTCAGAACACCCATGTTCCCTAGTAATTAAAGAATCTCAGCTCCATCTGAGTACATTTGAAAAATTATCATCTGAGATCTCGATGTGATGCACCAATTAGCTTCAGAATACCCATGTTTGTTAGTACAAAATTAATCTCAGCTTGATCCGAGTAGTCTTTAAAAATGATCATCTCAGATCACCTTCAGATTCAACCATTAGCTTCAGAACACCCATGATCATTAGCGAAGAATTGATCTCAGCTCAATCTGAGCAGATTGAAAAATTATCATCTCAGATCACTTTCAGATTCAACCAGTAGCTTCAGAACACCCATGTTCCCTAGTAATTAACGAATCTCAGCTCCATCTGAGTACTTTTGGAAAATTATCATCTCAGATCTCGGTGAGATGCAACAATTAGCTTCAGAATACCCATGTTTGTTAGTACAAAATTAATCTCAGCTCGATCCGAGTAGTCTTTAAACATGATCATCTCAGATCACCTTCAGATTCAACCATTAGCTTCAGAACACCCATGATCATTAGCGAAGAATTGATCTCAGCTCAATCTGAGCAGATTGAAAAATTATCATCTCAGATCACTTTCAGATTCAACCATTAGCTTCAGAACATCCATGTTCCCTAGTAATTAACGAATCTCAGCTCCATCTGAGTACATTTGAAAAATTATCATCTCAGATCTCGGTGGGATGCAACAATTAGCTTCAGAATACCCATGTTTGTTAGTACAAAATTAATCTCAGCTTGATCCGAGTAGTCTTTAAAAATTATCATCTCAGATCACTTTCAGATTCAACCAGTAGCTTCAGAACACCCATGTTCATTAGAAAAGAATTTATCTCAGCTCCATCTGAACAGTTTTTAAAGATGATCATCTCAGATCTCGCGGAGATGCAACCAGTAGCTTCAGAACACCCATGTTCCCAAGTAAAGAATTTATCTCAGCTCCATCTGAGTACTTTTGGGAAATTATCATCTCAGATCTCGGTGAGATGCAACAATTAGCTTCAGAATACCCATGTTTGTTACTACAAAATTAATCTCAGCTCGATCCGAGTAGTCTTTAAAAATGATCATCTCAGATCACCTTCAGATTCAACCATTAGCTTCAGAACACCCATGTTCATTAGAGAAGAATTCATCTCACCTCAATCTGAGCAGATTGAAAATTTTCATCTCAGATCACTTTCAGATTCAACCATTAGCTTCAGAACACCCATGTTCCCTAGTAATTAACGAATCTCAGCTCCATCCGAGTACATTTGAAAAATTATCATCTCAGATCTCGGTGGGATGCAACAATTAGCTTCAGAATACCCATGTTTGTTAGTACAAAATTAATCTCAGCTCGATCCGTGTAGTCTTTAAAAATGATCATCTCAGATCACCTTCAGATTCAACCATTAGCTTCAGAACACCCATGATCATTAGCGAAGAATTGATCTCAGCTCAATCTGAGCAGATTGAAAAATTATCATCTCAGATCACTTTTAGATTCAACCAGTAGCCTCAGAACACCCATGTTCCCTAGTAATTAAAGAATCTCAGCTCCATCTGAGTACATTTGAAAAATTATCATCTCAGATCACTTTCAGATTCAACCAGTAGCTTCAGAACACCCATGTTCCCTAGTAATTAACGAATCTCAGCTCAATCTGAGTACATTTGAAAAATTATCATCTCAGATCTTGGTGTGATGCAACAAATAGCTTCAGAATACCCATGTTTGTTTGTACAAAATTAATCTCAGCTCGATCCGAGTAGTCTTTAAAAATGATCATCTCAGATCACCTTCAGATTCAACCATTAGCTTCAGAACACCCATGTTCATTAGCGAAGAATTGATCTAAGCTCAATCTGAGCAGATTGAAAAATTATCATCTCAGATCACTTTCAGATTCAACCTTCAGATTCAACCATTAGCTTCAGAACGCCCCTGTTCATTAGAGAAGAAATGATCTCAGCTCGATCCGAGTAGTCTTTAAAAATGATCATCTCAGATCACCTTCAGATTCAACCATTAGCTTCAGAACACCCATGATCGTTAGCGAAGAATTGATCTCAGCTCAATCTGAGCAGATTGAAAAATTATCATCTCAGATCACTTTCAGATTCAACCAGTAGCTTCAGAACACCCATGTTCCCTAGTAATTAACAAATCTCAGCTCCATCTGAGTACATTTGAAAAATTATCATCTCAGATCTCGATGTGATGCACCAATTAGCTTCAGAATACCCATGTTTGTTAGTACAAAATTAATCTCAGCTCGATCCGAGTAGTCTTTAAAAATGATCATCTCAGATCACCTTCAGATTCAACCATTAGCTTCAGAACACCCATGTTCATTAGGGAAGAATTGATCTCAGCTCAATCTGAGCAGATTGAAAATTTATCATCTCAGATCACTTTCAGATTCAACCTTCAGATTCAACCATTAGCTTCAGAACGCCCCTGTTCATTAGAGAAGAAATGATCTCAGCTCGATCCGAGTAGTCTTTAAAAATGATCATCTCAGATCACCTTTAGATTCAACCATTAGCTTCAGAACACCCATGATCATTAGCGAAGAATTGATCTCAGCTCAATCTGAGCAGATTGAAAAATTATCATCTCAGATCACTTTGAGATTCAACCAGTAGCTTCAGAACACCCATGTTCCCTAGTAATTAACGAATCTCAGCTCCATCTGAGTACATTTGAAAAATTATCATCTCAGATCTCGGTGGGATGCAACAATTAGCTTCAGAACACCCATGTTCCCTAGTAATTAACGAATCTCAGCTCCATCTGAGTACTTTTGGAAAATTATCATCTCAGATCTCGGTGAGATGCAACAATTAGCTTCAGAATACCCATGTTTGTTAGTACAAAATTAATCTCAGCTCGATCCGAGTAGTCTTTAAACATGATCATCTCAGATCACCTTCAGATTCAACCATTAGCTTCAGAACACCCATGTTCATTAGAGAAGAATTCATCTCACCTCAATCTGAGCAGATTGAAAAATTTTCATCTCAGATCACTTTCAGATTCAACCATTAGCTTCAGAACATCCATGTTCCCTAGTAATTAACGAATCTCAGCTCCATCTGAGTACATTTGAAAAATTATCATCTCAGATCTCGGTGGGATGCAACAATTAGCTTCAGAATACCCATGTTTGTTAGTACAAAATTAATCTCAGCTCGATCCATGTAGTCTTTAAAAATGATCATCTCAGATCACCTTCAGATTCAACCAGTAGCTTCAGAACACCCATGTTCATTAGCGAAGAATTGATCTAAGCTCAATCTGAGCAGATTGAAAAATTATCATCTCAGATCACTTTCAGATTCAACCAGTAGCTTCAGAACACCCATGTTCCCTAGTAAAGAACGAATCTCAGCTCCATCTGAGTACTTTTGGAAAATTATCATCTCAGATCTCGGTGAGATTGAACAATTAGCTTCAGAATACCCATGTTTGTTAGTACAAAATTAATCTCAGCTTGATCCGAGTAGTCTTTAAAAATTATCATCTCAGATCACTTTCAGATTCAACCAGTAGCTTCAGAACACCCATGTTCATTAGAAAAGAATTTATCTCAGCTCCATCTGAACAGTTTTTAAAGATGATCATCTCAGATCTCGCGGAGATGCAACCAGTAGCTTCAGAACACCCATGTTCATTAGAGAAGAATTGATCTCAGCTCGAGCCGAGTAGTCTTTAAAAATGATCATCTCAGATCACCTTCAGATTCAACCATTAGCTTCAGAATACCCATGTTCATTAGAGAAGAATTGATCTCAGCTCAATCTGAGCAGATTCAAAAATTATCATCTCAGATCACTTTCAGATTCAACCAGTAGCTTCAGAACACCCATGTTCCCTAGTAATTAACGAGTCTCAGCTCCATCTGAGTACTTTTGGAAAATTATCATCTCAGATCTCGGTGAGATTGAACAATTAGCTTCAGAATACCCATGTTTGTTAGTACAAAATTAATCTCAGCTTGATCCGAGTAGTCTTTAAAAATTATCATCTCAGATCACTTTCAGATTCAACCAGTAGCTTCAGAACACCCATGTTCCCAAGTAAAGAATTTATCTCAGCTCCATCTGAGTACTTTTGGGAAATTATCATCTCAGATCTCGGTGAGATGCAACAATTAGCTTCAGAATACCCATGTTTGTTAGTACAAAATTAATCTCAGCTCGATCCGAGTAGTCTTTAAAAATGATCATCTCAGATCACCTTCAGATTCAACCATTAGCTTCAGAACACCCATGTTCATTAGAGAAGAATTCATCTCACCTCAATCTGAGCAGATTGAAAATTTTCATCTCAGATCACTTTCAGATTCAACCATTAGCTTCAGAACATCCATGTTCCCTAGTAATTAACGAATCTCAGCTCCATCCGAGTACATTTGAAAAATTATCATCTCAGATCTCGGTGGGATGCAACAATTAGCTTCAGAATACCCATGTTTGTTAGTACAAAATTAATCTCAGCTCGATCCGTGTAGTCTTTAAAAATGATCATCTCAGATCACCTTCAGATTCAACCAGTAGCTTCAGAACACCCATGTTCCCTAGTAATTAACGAATCTCAGCTCCATCTGAGTACATTTGAAAAATTATCATCTCAGATCTCGGTGTGATGCAACAATTAGCTTCAGAATACCCATGTTTGTTGGTACAAAATTAATCTCAGGTCGATCCGAGTAGTCTTTAAAAATGATCATCTCAGATCACCTTCAGATTCAACCATTAGCTTCAGAACACCCATGATCATTAGCGAAGAATTGATCTCAGCTCAATCTGAGCAGATTGAAAAATTATCATCTCAGATCACTTTTAGATTCAACCAGTAGCCTCAGAACACCCATGTTCCCTAGTAATTAAAGAATCTCAGCTCCATCTGAGTACATTTGAAAAATTATCATCTCAGATCACTTTCAGATTCAACCAGTAGCTTCAGAACACCCATGTTCCCTAGTAATTAACGAATCTCAGCTCAATCTGAGTACATTTGAAAAATTATCATCTCAGATCTTGGTGTGATGCAACAATTAGCTTCAGAATACCCATGTTTGTTTGTACAAAATTAATCTCAGCTCGATCCGAGTAGTCTTTAAAAATGATCATCTCAGATCACCTTCAGATTCAACCATTAGCTTCAGAACATCCATGTTCATTAGCGAAGAATTGATCTAAGCTCAATCTGAGCAGATTGAAAAATTATCATCTCAGATCACTTTCAGATTCAACCTTCAGATTCAACCATTAGCTTCAGAACGCCCCTGTTCATTAGAGAAGAAATGATCTCAGCTCGATCCGAGTAGTCTTTAAAAATGATCATCTCAGATCACCTTCAGATTCAACCATTAGCTTCAGAACACCCATGATCGTTAGCGAAGAATTGATCTCAGCTCAATCTGAGCAGATTGAAAAATTATCATCTCAGATCACTTTCAGATTCAACCAGTAGCTTCAGAACACCCATGTTCCCTAGTAATTAACGAATCTCAGCTCCATCTGAGTACATTTGAAAAATTATCATCTCAGATCTCGATGTGATGCACCAATTAGCTTCAGAATACCCATGTTTGTTAGTACAAAATTAATCTCAGCTCGATCCGAGTAGTCTTTAAAAATGATCATCTCAGATCACCTTCAGATTCAACCATTAGCTTCAGAACACCCATGTTCTTTAGGGAAGAATTGATCTCAGCTCAATCTGAGCAGATTGAAAATTTATCATCTCAGATCACTTTCAGATTCAACCTTCAGATTCAACCATTAGCTTCAGAACGCCCCTGTTCATTAGAGAAGAAATGATCTCAGCTCGATCCGAGTAGTCTTTAAAAATTATCATCTCAGATCACCTTTAGATTCAACCATTAGCTTCAGAACACCCATGATCATTAGCGAAGAATTGATCTCAGCTCAATCTGAGCAGATTGAAAAATTATCATCTCAGATCACTTTCAGATTCAACCAGTAGCTTCAGAACACCCATGTTCCCTAGTAATTAAAGAATCTCAGCTCCATCTGAGTACATTTGAAAAATTATCATCTCAGATCTCGATGTGATGCACCAATTAGCTTCAGAATACCCATGTTTGTTAGTACAAAATTAATCTCAGCTTGATCCGAGTAGTCTTTAAAAATGATCATCTCAGATCACCTTCAGATTCAACCATTAGCTTCAGAACACCCATGATCATTAGCGAAGAATTGATCTCAGCTCAATCTGAGCAGATTGAAAAATTATCATCTCAGATCACTTTCAGATTCAACCAGTAGCTTCAGAACACCCATGTTCCCTAGTAATTAACGAATCTCAGCTCCATCTGAGTACTTTTGGAAAATTATCATCTCAGATCTCGGTGAGATGCAACAATTAGCTTCAGAATACCCATGTTTGTTAGTACAAAATTAATCTCAGCTCGATCCGAGTAGTCTTTAAACATGATCATCTCAGATCACCTTCAGATTCAACCATTAGTTTCAGAACACCCATGTTCATTAGAGAAGAATTCATCTCACCTCAATCTGGGCAGATTGAAAAATGTTCATCTCAGATCACTTTCAGATTCAACCATTAGCTTCAGAACATCCATGTTCCCTAGTAATTAACGAATCTCAGCTCCATCTGAGTACATTTGAAAAATTATCATCTCAGATCTCGTTGGGATGCAACAATTAGCTTCAGAATACCCATGTTTGTTAGTACAAAATTAATCTCAGCTCGATCCATGTAGTCTTTAAAAATGATCATCTCAGATCACCTTCAGATTCAACCAGTAGCTTCAGAACACCCATGTTCATTAGCGAAGAATTGATCTAAGCTCAATCTGAGCAGATTGAAAAATTATCATCTCAGATCACTTTCAGATTCAACCAGTAGCTTCAGAACACCCATGTTCCCTAGTAAAGAACGAATCTCAGCTCCATCTGAGTACTTTTGGAAAATTATCATCTCAGATCTCGGTGAGATTGAACAATTAGCTTCAGAATACCCATGTTTGTTAGTACAAAATTAATCTCAGCTTGATCCGAGTAGTCTTTAAAAATTATCATCTCAGATCACTTTCAGATTCAACCAGTAGCTTCAGAACACCCATGTTCATTAGAAAAGAATTTATCTCAGCTCCATCTGAACAGTTTTTAAAGATGATCATCTAAGATCTCGCGGAGATGCAACCAGTAGCTTCAGAACACCCATGTTCATTAGAGAAGAATTGATCTCAGCTCGAGCCGAGTAGTCTTTAAAAATGATCATCTCAGATCACCTTCAGATTCAACCATTAGCTTCAGAATACCCATGTTCATTAGAGAAGAATTGATCTCAGCTCAATCTGAGCAGATTCAAAAATTATCATCTCAGATCACTTTCAGATTCAACCAGTAGCTTCAGAACACCCATGTTCCCTAGTAATTAACGAGTCTCAGCTCCATCTGAGTACTTTTGGAAAATTATCATCTCAGATCTCGGTGAGATTGAACAATTAGCTTCAGAATACCCATGTTTGTTAGTACAAAATTAATCTCAGCTTGATCCGAGTAGTCTTTAAAAATTATCATCTCAGATCACTTTCAGATTCAACCAGTAGCTTCAGAACACCCATGTTCCCAAGTAAAGAATTTATCTCAGCTCCATCTGAGTACTTTTGGGAAATTATCATCTCAGATCTCGGTGAGATGCAGCAATTAGCTTCAGAATACCCATGTTTGTTACTACAAAATTAATCTCAGCTCGATCCGAGTAGTCTTTAAAAATGATCATCTCAGATCACCTTCAGATTCAACCATTAGCTTCAGAACACCCATGTTCATTAGAGAAGAATTCATCTCACCTCAATCTGAGCAGATTGAAAATTTTCATCTCAGATCACTTTCAAATTCAACCATTAGCTTCAGAACATCCATGTTCCCTAGTAATTAACGAATCTCAGCTCCATCCGAGTACATTTGAAAAATTATCATCTCAGATCTCGGTGGGATGCAACAATTAGCTTCAGAATACCCATGTTTGTTAGTACAAAATTAATCTCAGCTCGATCCGTGTAGTCTTTAAAAATGATCATCTCAGATCACCTTCAGATTCAACCAGTAGCTTCAGAACACCCATGTTCCCTAGTAATTAACGAATCTCAGCTCCATCTGAGTACATTTGAAAAATTATCATCTCAGATCTCGATGTGATGCACCAATTAGCTTCAGAATACCCATGTTTGTTAGTACAAAATTAATCTCAGCTCGATCCGAGTAGTCTTTAAAAATGATCATCTCAGATCACCTTCAGATTCAACCATTAGCTTCAGAACACCCATGTTCTTTAGGGAAGAATTGATCTCAGCTCAATCTGAGCAGATTGAAAATTTATCATCTCAGATCACTTTCAGATTCAACCTTCAGATTCAACCATTAGCTTCAGAACGCCCCTGTTCATTAGAGAAGAAATGATCTCAGCTCGATCCGAGTAGTCTTTAAAAATGATCATCTCAGATCACCTTTAGATTCAACCATTAGCTTCAGAACACCCATGATCATTAGCGAAGAATTGATCTCAGCTCAATCTGAGCAGATTGAAAAATTATCATCTCAGATCACTTTCAGATTCAACCAGTAGCTTCAGAACACCCATGTTCCCTAGTAATTAAAGAATCTCAGCTCCATCTGAGTACATTTGAAAAATTATCATCTCAGATCTCGATGTGATGCACCAATTAGCTTCAGAATACCCATGTTTGTTAGTACAAAATTAATCTCAGCTTGATCCGAGTAGTCTTTAAAAATGATCATCTCAGATCACCTTCAGATTCAACCATTAGCTTCAGAACACCCATGATCATTAGCGAAGAATTGATCTCAGCTCAATCTGAGCAGATTGAAAAATTATCATCTCAGATCACTTTCAGATTCAACCAGTAGCTTCAGAACACCCATGTTCCCTAGTAATTAACGAATCTCAGCTCCATCTGAGTACTTTTGGAAAATTATCATCTCAGATCTCGGTGAGATGCAACAATTAGCTTCAGAATACCCATGTTTGTTAGTACAAAATTAATCTCAGCTCGATCCGAGTAGTCTTTAAACATGATCATCTCAGATCACCTTCAGATTCAACCATTAGCTTCAGAACACCCATGTTCATTAGAGAAGAATTCATCTCACCTCAATCTGAGCAGATTGAAAAATTTTCATCTCAGATCACTTTCAGATTCAACCATTAGCTTCAGAACATCCATGTTCCCTAGTAATTAACGAATCTCAGCTCCATCTGAGTACATTTGAAAAATTATCATCTCAGATCTCGGTGGGATGCAACAATTAGCTTCAGAATACCCATGTTTGTTAGTACAAAATTAATCTCAGCTCGATCCATGTAGTCTTTAAAAATGATCATCTCAGATCACCTTCAGATTCAACCAGTAGCTTCAGAACACCCATGTTCATTAGCGAAGAATTGATCTAAGCTCAATCTGAGCAGATTGAAAAATTATCATCTCAGATCACTTTCAGATTCAACCAGTAGCTTCAGAACACCCATGTTCCCTAGTAAAGAACGAATCTCAGCTACATCTGAGTACTTTTGGAAAATTATCATCTCAGATCTCGGTGAGATTGAACAATTAGCTTCAGAATACCCATGTTTGTTAGTACAAAATTAATCTCAGCTTGATCCGAGTAGTCTTTAAAAATTATCATCTCAGATCACTTTCAGATTCAACCAGTAGCTTCAGAACACCCATGTTCATTAGAAAAGAATTTATCTCAGCTCCATCTGAACAGTTTTTAAAGATGATCATCTCAGATCTCGCGGAGATGCAACCAGTAGCTTCAGAACACCCATGTTCATTAGAGAAGAATTGATCTCAGCTCGAGCCGAGTAGTCTTTAAAAATGATCATCTCAGATCACCTTCAGATTCAACCATTAGCTTCAGAACACCCCTGTTCTTTAGAGAAGAATTGATCTCAGCTCAATCTGAGCAGATTCAAAAATTATCATCTCAGATCACTTTCAGATTCAACCAGTAGCTTCAGAACATCCATGTTCCCTAGTAATTAACGAATCTCAGCTCCATCCGAGTACATTTGAAAAATTATCATCTCAGATCTCGGTGGGATGCAACAATTAGCTTCAGAATACCCATGTTTGTTAGTACAAAATTAATCTCAGCTCGATCCGTGTAGTCTTTAAAAATGATCATCTCAGATCACCTTCAGATTCAACCAGTAGCTTCAGAACACCCATGTTCCCTAGTAATTAACGAATCTCAGCTCCATCTGAGTACATTTGAAAAATTATCATCTCAGATCTCGGTGTGATGCAACAATTAGCTTCAGAATACCCATGTTTGTTGGTACAAAATTAATCTCAGGTCGATCCGAGTAGTCTTTAAAAATGATCATCTCAGATCACCTTCAGATTCAACCATTAGCTTCAGAACACCCATGATCATTAGCGAAGAATTGATCTCAGCTCAATCTGAGCAGATTGAAAAATTATCATCTCAGATCACTTTTAGATTCAACCAGTAGCCTCAGAACACCCATGTTCCCTAGTAATTAAAGAATCTCAGCTCCATCTGAGTACATTTGAAAAATTATCATCTCAGATCACTTTCAGATTCAACCACTAGCTTCAGAACACCCATGTTCCCTAGTAATTAACGAATCTCAGCTCAATCTGAGTACATTTGAAAAATTATCATCTCAGATCTTGGTGTGATGCAACAATTAGCTTCAGAATACCCATGTTTGTTTGTACAAAATTAATCTCAGCTCGATCCGAGTAGTCTTTAAAAATGATCATCTCAGATCACCTTCAGATTCAACCATTAGCTTCAGAACACCCATGTTCATTAGCGAAGAATTGATCTAAGCTCAATCTGAGCAGATTGAAAAATTATCATCTCAGATCACTTTCAGATTCAACCAGTAGCTTCAGAACACCCATGTTCATTAGAAAAGAATTTATCTCAGCTCCATTTGAACAGTTTTTAAAAATGATCATCTCAGATCTCGCGGAGATGCAACCAGTAGCTTCAGAACACCCGTGTTCATTAGAAAAGTATTGATCTCAGCTCAATCTGAGCAGATTGAAAATTTATCATCTCAGATCACTTTCAGTTTCAACCTTCAGATTCAACCATTAGCTTCAGAACGCCCCTGTTCATTAGAGAAGAAATGATCTCAGCTCGATCCGAGTAGTCTTTAAAAATGATCATCTCAGATCACCTTCAGATTCAACCATTAGCTTCAGAACACCCATGATCGTTAGCGAAGAATTGATCTCAGCTCAATCTGAGCAGATTGAAAAATTATCATCTCAGATCACTTTCAGATTCAACCAGTAGCTTCAGAACACCCATGTTCCCTAGTAATTAACGAATCTCAGCTCCATCTGAGTACATTTGAAAAATTATCATCTCAGATCTCGATGTGATGCACCAATTAGCTTCAGAATACCCATGTTTGTTAGTACAAAATTAATCTCAGCTCGATCCGAGTAGTCTTTAAAAATGATCATCTCAGATCACCTTCAGATTCAACCATTAGCTTCAGAACACCCATGTTCTTTAGGGAAGAATTGATCTCAGCTCAATCTGAGCAGATTGAAAATTTATCATCTCAGATCACTTTCAGATTCAACCTTCAGATTCAACCATTAGCTTCAGAACGCCCCTGTTCATTAGAGAAGAAATGATCTCAGCTCGATCCGAGTAGTCTTTAAAAATGATCATCTCAGATCACCTTTAGATTCAACCATTAGCTTCAGAACACCCATGATCATTAGCGAAGAATTGATCTCAGCTCAATCTGAGCAGATTGAAAAATTATCATCTCAGATCACTTTCAGATTCAACCAGTAGCTTCAGAACACCCATGTTCCCTAGTAATTAAAGAATCTCAGCTCCATCTGAGTACATTTGAAAAATTATCATCTCAGATCTCGATGTGATGCACCAATTAGCTTCAGAATACCCATGTTTGTTAGTACAAAATTAATCTCAGCTTGATCCGAGTAGTCTTTAAAAATGATCATCTCAGATCACCTTCAGATTCAACCATTAGCTTCAGAACACCCATGATCATTAGCGAAGAATTGATCTCAGCTCAATCTGAGCAGATTGAAAAATTATCATCTCAGATCACTTTCAGATTCAACCAGTAGCTTCAGAACACCCATGTTCCCTAGTAATTAACGAATCTCAGCTCCATCTGAGTACTTTTGGAAAATTATCATCTCAGATCTCGGTGAGATGCAACAATTAGCTTCAGAATACCCATGTTTGTTAGTACAAAATTAATCTCAGCTCGATCCGAGTAGTCTTTAAACATGATCATCTCAGATCACCTTCAGATTCAACCATTAGCTTCAGAACACCCATGTTCATTAGAGAAGAATTCATCTCACCTCAATCTGAGCAGATTGAAAAATTTTCATCTCAGATCACTTTCAGATTCAACCATTAGCTTCAGAACATCCATGTTCCCTAGTAATTAACGAATCTCAGCTCCATCTGAGTACATTTGAAAAATTATCATCTCAGATCTCGGTGGGATGCAACAATTAGCTTCAGAATACCCATGTTTGTTAGTACAAAATTAATCTCAGCTCGATCCATGTAGTCTTTAAAAATGATCATCTCAGATCACCTTCAGATTCAACCAGTAGCTTCAGAACACCCATGTTCATTAGCGAAGAATTGATCTAAGCTCAATCTGAGCAGATTGAAAAATTATCATCTCAGATCACTTTCAGATTCAACCAGTAGCTTCAGAACACCCATGTTCCCTAGTAAAGAACGAATCTCAGCTCTATCTGAGTACTTTTGGAAAATTATCATCTCAGATCTCGGTGAGATTGAACAATTAGCTTCAGAATACCCATGTTTGTTAGTACAAAATTAATCTCAGCTCGTTTCCGAGTAGTCTTTAAAAATTATCATCTCAGATCACTTTCAGATTCAACCAGTAGCTTCAGAACACCCATGTTCATTAGAAAAGAATTTATCTCAGCTCCATCTGAACAGTTTTTAAAGATGATCATCTCAGATCTCGCGGAGATGCAACCAGTAGCTTCAGAACACCCATGTTCATTAGAGAAGAATTGATCTCAGCTCGAGCCGAGTAGTCTTTAAAAATGATCATCTCAGATCACCTTCAGATTCAACCATTAGCTTCAGAATACCCATGTTCATTAGAGAAGAATTGATCTCAGCTCAATCTGAGCAGATTCAAAAATTATCATCTCAGATCACTTTCAGATTCAACCAGTAGCTTCAGAACACCCATGTTCCCTAGTAATTAACGAATCTCAGCTCCATCTGAGTACTTTTGGAAAATTATCATCTCAGATCTCGGTGAGATTGAACAATTAGCTTCAGAATACCCATGTTTGTTAGTACAAAATTAATCTCAGCTTGATCCGAGTAGTCTTTAAAAATTATCATCTCAGATCACTTTCAGATTCAACCAGTAGCTTCAGAACACCCATGTTCCCAAGTAAAGAATTTATCTCAGCTCCATCTGAGTACTTTTGGGAAATTATCATCTCAGATCTCGGTGAGATGCAACAATTAGCTTCAGAATACCCATGTTTGTTACTACAAAATTAATCTCAGCTCGATCCGAGTAGTCTTTAAAAATGATCGTTTCAGATCACCTTCAGATTCAACCATTAGCTTCAGAACACCCATGTTCATTAGAGAAGAATTCATCTCACCTCAATCTGAGCAGATTGAAAATTTTCATCTCAGATCACTTTCAGATTCAACCATTAGCTTCAGGATATCCATGTTCCCTAGTAATTAACGAATCTCAGCTCCATCCGAGTACATTTGAAAAATTATCATCTCAGATCTCGGTGGGATGCAACAATTAGCTTCAGAATACCCATGTTTGTTAGTACAAAATTAATCTCAGCTCGATCCGTGTAGTCTTTAAAAATGATCATCTCAGATCACCTTCAGATTCAACCAGTAGCTTCAGAACACCCATGTTCCCTAGTAATTAACGAATCTCAGCTCCATCTGAGTACATTTGAAAAATTATCATCTCAGATATCGGTGTGATGCAACAATTAGCTTCAGAATACCCATGTTTGTTGGTACAAAATTAATCTCAGGTCGATCCGAGTAGTCTTTAAAAATGATCATCTCAGATCACCTTCAGATTCAACCATTAGCTTCAGAACACCTGTGATCATTAGCGAAGAATTGATCTCAGCTCAATCTGAGCAGATTGAAAAATTATCATCTCAGATCACTTTTAGATTCAACCAGTAGCCTCAGAACACCCATGTTCCCTAGTAATTAAAGAATCTCAGCTCCATCTGAGTACATTTGAAAAATTATCATCTCAGATCACTTTCAGATTCAACCAGTAGCTTCAGAACACCCATGTTCCCTAGTAATTAACGAATCTCAGCTCAATCTGAGTACATTTGAAAAATTATCATCTCAGATCTTGGTGTGATGCAACAATTAGCTTCAGAATACCCATGTTTGTTTGTACAAAATTAATCTCAGCTCGATCCGAGTAGTCTTTAAAAATGATCATCTCAGATCACCTTCAGATTCAACCATTAGCTTCAGAACACCCATGTTCATTAGCGAAGAATTGATCTAAGCTCAATCTGAGCAGATTGAAAAATTATCATCTCAGATCACTTTCAGATTCAACCAGTAGCTTCAGAACACCCATGTTCATTAGAAAAGAATTTATCTCAGCTCCATTTGAACAGTTTTTAAAAATGATCATCTCAGACCTCGCGGAGATGCAACCAGTAGCTTCAGAACACCCGTGTTCATTAGGGAAGTATTGATCTCAGCTCAATCTGAGCAGATTGAAAATTTATCATCTCAGATCACTTTCAGATTCAACCTTCAGATTCAACCATTAGCTTGAGAACGCCCCTGTTCATTAGAGAAGAAATGATCTCAGCTCGATCCGAGTAGTCTTTAAAAATGATCATCTCAGATCACCTTCAGATTCAACCATTAGCTTCAGAACACCCATGATCGTTAGCGAAGAATTGATCTCAGCTCAATCTGAGCAGATTGAAAAATTATCATCTCAGATCACTTTCAGATTCAACCAGTAGCTTCAGAACACCCATGTTCCCTAGCAATTAACGAATCTCAGCTCCATCTGAGTACATTTGAAAAATTATCATCTCAGATCTCGATGTGATGCACCAATTAGCTTCAGAATACCCATGTTTGTTAGTACAAAATTAATCTCAGCTCGATCCGAGTAGTCTTTAAAAATGATCATCTCAGATCACCTTCAGATTCAACCATTAGCTTCAGAACACCCATGTTCATTAGAGAAGAATTGATCTCACCTCAATCAGAGCAGATTGAAAAATTATCATCTCAGATCACTTTCAGATTCAACCAGTAGCTTCAGAACACCCATGTTCCCTAGTAATTAACGAATCTCAGCTCCATCTGAGTACATTTGAAAAATTATCATCTCAGATCTCGGTGTGATGCAACAATTAGCTTCAGAATACCCATGTTTGTTAGTAGCGAAGAATTGATCTCAGCTCAATCTGAGCAGATTGAAAAATGATCATCTCAGATCACTTTCAGATTCAACCAGTAGCTTCAGAACACCCATGTTCCCTAGTAATTAACGAATCTCAGCTCCATCTGAGTACATTTGAAAAATTATCATCTCAGATCTCGGTGTGATGCAACAATTAGCTTCAGAATACCCATGTTTGTTAGTACAAAATTAATCTCAGCTTGATCCGAAGTAGTCTTTAAAAATTAACATCTCAGATCACCTTCAGATTCAACCATTAGCTTCAGAACGCCCCTGTTCATTAGAGAAGAATTGATCTCAGCTCGATCCGAGTAGTCTTTAAAAATGATCATCTCAGATCACCTTCAGATTCAACCATTAGCTTCAAAACACCCATGATCATTAGCGAAGAATTGATCTCAGCTCAATCTGAGCAGATTGAAAAATTATCATCTCAGATCACTTTCAGATTCAACCAGTAGCTTCAGAACACCCATGTTCCCTAGTAATTAACGAATCTCAGCTCCATCTGAGTACATTTGAAAAATTATCATCTCAGATCTCTGTGTGATGCAACAATTAGCTTCAGAATACCCATGTTTGTTAGTACAAAATTAATCTCAGCTTGATCCGAGTAGTCTTTAAAAATTATCATCTCAGATCACTTTCAGATTCAACCAGTAGCTTCAGAACACCCATGTTCCCAAGTAAAGAATGAATCTTAGCTCCATCTGAGTACTTTTGGAAAATTATCATCTCAGATCTCGGTGTGATGCAACAATTAGCTTCAGAATACCCATGTTTGTTAGTACAAAATTAATCTCAGCTTGATCCGAGTAGTCTTTAAAAATTATCATCTCAGATCACTTTCAGATTCAACCAGTAGCTTCAGAACACCCACGTTCCCTAGTAATTAACGAATCTCAGCTCCATCTGAGTACATTTGAAAAATTATCATCTCAGATCTCGGTGTGATGCAACAACTAGCTTCAGAATACCCATGTTTGTTAGTACAAAATTAATCTCAGGTCGATCCGAGTAGTCTTTAAAAATGATCATCTCAGATCACCTTCAGATTCAACCATTAGCTTCAGAACACCCATGATCATTAGCGAAGACTTGATCTCAGCTCAATCTGAGCAGATTGAAAAATTATCATCTCAGATCACTTTCAGATTCAACCAGTAGCTTCAGAACACCCATGTTCCCTAGTAATTAAAGAATCTCAGCTCCATCTGAGTACATTTGAAAAATTATCATCTCAGATCACTTTCAGATTCAACCAGTAGCTTCAGAACACCCATGTTCCCTAGTAATTAACGAATCTCAGCTCAATCTGAGTACATTTGAAAAATTATCATCTCAGATCTTGGTGTGATGCAACAATTAGCTTCAGAATACCCATGTTTGTTTGTACAAAATTAATCTCAGCTCGATCCGAGTAGTCTTTAAAAATGATCATCTCAGATCACCTTCAGATTCAACCATTAGCTTCAGAACACCCATGTTCATTAGCGAAGAATTGATCAGATTGAAAAATTATCATCTCAGATCACTTTCAGATTCAACCATTAGCTTCAGAACATCCATGTTCCCTAGTAAAGAACTAATCTCAGCTCCATCTGAGTACATTTGAAAAATTATCATCTCAGATCTCGGTGTGATGCAACAATTAGCTTCAGAATACCCATGTTTGTTAGTACAAAATTGATCTCAGCTCGATCCGAGAAGTCTTTAAAAATGATCATCTCAGATCACCTTCAGATTCAACCATTAGCTTCAGAACACCCATGATCGTTAGCGAAGAATTGATCTCAGCTCAATCTGAGCAGATTGAAAAATTATCATCTCAGATCACTTTCAGATTCAACCAGTAGCTTCAGAACACCCATGTTCCCTAGTAATTAACGAATCTCAGCTCCATCTGAGTACATTTGAAAAATTATCATCTCAGATCTCGGTGTGATGCAACAATTAGCTTCAGAACACCCATGATCATTAGCGAAGAATTGATCTCAGCTCAATCTGAGCAGATTGAAAAATTATCATCTCAGATCACTTTCAGATTCAACCAGTATCTTCAGAACACCCATGTTCCCTAGTAATTAACGAATCTCAGCTCCATCTGAGTACATTTGAAAAATTATCATCTCAGATCTCGGTGTGATGCAACAATTAGCTTCAGAATACCCATGTTTGTTAGTACAAAATTAATCTCAGCTTGATCCGAAGTAGTCTTTAAAAATTAACATCTCAGATCACCTTCAGATTAAACCATTAGCTTCAGAACGCCCCTGTTCATTAGAGAAGAATTGATCTCAGCTCGATCCGAGTAGTCTTTAAAAATGATCATCTCAGATCACCTTCAGATTCAACCATTAGCTTCAGAACACCCATGATCATTAGCGAAGAATTGATCTCAGCTCAATCTGAGCAGATTGAAAAATTATCATCTCAGATCACTTTCAGATTCAACCAGTAGCTTCAGAACACCCATGTTCCCTAGTAATTAACGAATCTCAGCTCCATCTGAGTACATTTGAAAAATTATCATCTCAGATCTCTGTGTGATGCAACAATTAGCTTCAGAATACCCATGTTTGTTAGTACAAAATTATTCTCAGCTTGATCCGAGTAGTCTTTAAAAATTATCATCTCAGATCACTTTCAGATTCAACCAGTAGCTTCAGAACACCCATGTTCCCAAGTAAAGAATGAATCTCAGCTCCATCTGAGTACTTTTGGGAAATTATCATCTCAGATCTCGGTGTGATGCAACAATTAGCTTCAGAATACCCATGTTTGTTAGTACAAAATTAATCTCAGCTTGATCCGAGTAGTCTTTAAAAATGATCATCTCAGATCACCTTCAGATTCAACCATTAGCTTCAGAACACCCATGATCATTAGCGAAGACTTGATCTCAGCTCAATCTGAGCAGATTGAAAAATTATCATCTCAGATCACTTTCAGATTCAACCAGTAGCTTCAGAACACCCATGTTCCCTAGTAATTAAAGAATCTCAGCTCCATCTGAGTACATTTGAAAAATTATCATCTCAGATCACTTTCAGATTCAACCAGTAGCTTCAGAACACCCATGTTCCCTAGTAATTAACGAATCTCAGCTCAATCTGAGTACATTTGAAAAATTATCATCTCAGATCTTGGTGTGATGCAACAATTAGCTTCAGAATACCCATGTTTGTTTGTACAAAATTAATCTCAGCTCGATCCGAGTAGTCTTTAAAAATGATCATCTCAGATCACCTTCAGATTCAACCATTAGCTTCAGAACACCCATGTTCATTAGCGAAGAATTGATCAGATTGAAAAATTATCATCTCAGATCACTTTCAGATTCAACCATTAGCTTCAGAACATCCATGTTCCCTAGTAATTAACGAATCTCAGCTCCATCTGAGTGCATTTGAAAAATTATCATCTCAGATCTCGGTGTGATGCAACAATTAGCTGCAGAACACCCATGATCATTAGCGAAGAATTGATCTTAGCTCAATCTGAGCAGATTGAAAAATTATCATCTCAGATCACTTTCAGATTCAACCAGTAGCTTCAGAACACCCATGTTCCCTAGTAATTAACGAATCTCAGCTCCATCTGAGTACATTTGAAAAATTATCATCTCAGATCTCGGTGTGATGCAACAATTAGCTTCAGAATACCCATGTTTGTTAGTACAAAATTAATCTCAGCTTGATCCGAAGTAGTCTTTAAAAATTAACATCTCAGATCACCTTCAGATTCAACCATTAGCTTCAGAACGCCCCTGTTCATTAGAGAAGAATTGATCTCAGCTCGATCCGAGTAGTCTTTAAAAATGATCATCTCAGATCACCTTCATATTCAACCATTAGCTTCAGAACACCCATGATCATTAGCGAAGAATTGATCTCAGCTCAATCTGAGCAGATTGAAAAATTATCATCTCAGATCACTTTCAGATTCAACCAGTAGCTTCAGAACACCCATGTTCCCTAGTAATTAACGAATCTTAGCTCCATCTGAGTACATTTGAAAAATTATCATCTCAGATCTCGGTGTGATGCAACAATTAGCTTCAGAATACCCATGTTTGTTAGTACAAAATTAATCTCAGCTTGATCCGAGTAGTCTTTAAAAATTATCATCTCAGATCACTTTCAGATTCAACCAGTAGCTTCAGAACACCCATGTTCCCTAGTAAAGAACTAATCTCAGCTCCATCTGAGTACATTTGAAAAATTATCATCTCAGATCTCGGTGTGATGCAACAATTAGCTTCAGAATACCCATGTTTGTTAGTACAAAATTGATCTCAGCTCGATCCGAGTAGTCTTTAAAAATGATCATCTCAGATCACCTTCAGATTCAACCATTAGCTTCAGAACACCCATGATCGTTAGCGAAGAATTGATCTCAGCTCAATCTGAGCAGATTGAAAAATTATCATCTCAGATCACTTTCAGATTCAACCAGTAGCTTCAGAACACCCATGTTCCCTAGTAATTAACGAATCTCAGCTCCATCTGAGTACATTTGAAAAATTATCATCTCAGATCTCGGTGTGATGCAACAATTAGCTTCAGAACACCCATGATCATTAGCGAAGAATTGATCTCAGCTCAATCTGAGCAGATTGAAAAATTATCATCTCAGATCACTTTCAGATTCAACCAGTAGCTTCAGAACACCCATGTTCCCTAGTAATTAACGAATCTCAGCTCCATCTGAGTACATTTGAAAAATTATCATCTCAGATCTCGGTGTGATGCAACAATTAGCTTCAGAATACCCATGTTTGTTAGTACAAAATTAATCTCAGCTTGATCCGAAGTAGTCTTTAAAAATTAACATCTCAGATCACCTTCAGATTCAACCATTAGCTTCAGAACGCCCCTGTTCATTAGAGAAGAATTGATCTCAGCTCGATCCGAGTAGTCTTTAAAAATGATCATCTCAGATCACCTTCAGATTCAACCATTAGCTTCAGAACACCCATGATCATTAGCGAAGAATTGATCTCAGCTCAATCTGAGCAGATTGAAAAATTATCATCTCAGATCACTTTGAGATTCAACCAGTAGCTTCAGAACACCCATGTTCCCTAGTAATTAACGAATCTCAGCTCCATCTGAGTACATTTGAAAAATTATCATCTCAGATCTCGGTGTGATGCAACAATTAGCTTCAGAATACCCATGTTTGTTAGTACAAAATTAATCTCAGCTTGATCCGAGTAGTCTTAAAAAATTATCATCTCAGATCACTTTCAGATTCAACCAGTAGCTTCAGAACACCCATGTTCCCAAGTAAAGAATGAATCTCAGCTCCATCTGAGTACTTTTGGGAAATTATCATCTCAGATCTCGGTGTGATGCAACAATTAGCTTCAGAATACCCATGTTTGTTAGTACAAAATTAATCTCAGCTTGATCCATGTAGTCTTTAAAAATTATCATCTCAGATCACTTTCAGATTCAACCAGTAGCTTCAGAACACCCATGTTCCCTAGTAAAGAACTAATCTCAGCTCCATCTGAGTACATTTGAAAAATTATCATCTCAGATCTCGGTGTGATGCAACAATTAGCTTCAGAATACCCATGTTTGTTAGTACAAAATTGATCTCAGCTTGATCCGAGTAGTCTTTAAAAATGATCATCTCAGATCACCTTCAGATTCAACCATTAGCTTCAGAACACCCATGATCGTTAGCGAAGAATTGATCTCAGCTCAATCTGAGCAGATTGAAAATTTATCATCTCAGATCACTTTCAGATTCAACCATTAGCTTCAGAACATCCATGTTCCCTAGTAAAGAACTAATCTCAGCTCCATCTGAGTACATTTGAAAAATTATCATCTCAGATCTCGATGTGATGCACCAATTAGCTTCAGAATACCCATGTTTGTTAGTACAAAATTAATCTCAGCTTGATCCGAGTAGTCTTTAAAAATTATCATCTCAGATCACTTTCAGATTCAACCAGTAGCTTCAGAACACCCATGTTCCGAAGTAAAGAATGAATCTCAGCTCCATCTGAGTACTTTGGGAAATTATCATCTCAGATCTCGGTGAGATGCAACAATTAGCTTCAGAATACCCATGTTTGTTAGTACAAAATAAATCTCAGCTCGATCCGAGTAGTCTTTAAAAATGATCATCTCAGATCACCTTCAGATTCAACCATTAGCTTCAGAACACCCATGTTCATTAGAGAAGAATTCATCTCACCTCAATCTGAGCAGATTGAAAAATTTATCATCTCAGATCACTTTCAGATTCAACCATTAGCTTCAGAACATCCATGTTCCCTAGTAATTAACGAATCTCAGCTCCATCTGAGTACATTTGAAAAATTATCATCTCAGATCTCGGTGGGATGCAACAATTAGCTTCAGAATACCCATGTTTGTTAATACAAAATTAATCTCAGCTCGATCCGTGTAGTCTTTAAAAATGATCATCTCAGATCACCTTCAGATTCAACCAGTAGCTTCAGAACACCCATGTTCATTAGCGAAGAATTGATCTAAGCTCAATCTGAGCAGATTGAAAAATTATCATCTCAGATCACTTTCAGATTCAACCAGTAGCTTCAGAACACCCATGTTCCCTAGTAAAGAACGAATCTCAGCTCCATCTGAGTACTTTTGGAAAATTATCATCTCAGATCTCGGTGAGATTGAACAATTAGCTTTAGAATACCCATGTTTGTTAGTACAAAATTAATCTCAGCTTGATCCGAGTAGTCTTTAAAAATGATCGGCTCAGATCACCTTCAGATTCAACCATTAGCTTCAGAACACCCATGTTCATTAGAAAAGAATTTATCTCAGCTCCATCTGAACAGTTTTTAAAAATGATCATCTCAGATCTCGCGGAGATGCAACCAGTAGCTTCAGAACACCCATGTTCATTAGAGAAGAATTGATCTCAGCTCGAGCCGAGTAGTCTTTAAAAATGATCATCTCAGATCACCTTCAGATTTAACCATTAGCTTCAGAATACCCATGTTCATTAGAGAAGAATTGATCTAAGCTCAATCTGAGCAGATTGAAAATTTTCATCTCAGATCACTTTCAGATTCAACCATTAGCTTCAGAACATCCATGTTCCCTAGTAATTAACGAATCTCAGCTCCATCCGAGTACATTTGAAAAATTATCATCTCAGATCTCGGTGGGATGCAACAATTAGCTTCAGAATACCCATGTTTGTTAGTACAAAATTAATCTCAGCTCGATCCGTGTAGTCTTTAAAAATGATCATCTCAGATCACCTTCAGATTCAACCAGTAGCTTCAGAACACCCATGTTCCCTAGTAATTAACGAATCTCAGCTCCATCTGAGTACATTTGAAAAATTATCATCTCAGATCTCGGTGTGATGCAACAATTAGCTTCAGAATACCCATGTTTGTTGGTACAAAATTAATCTCAGGTCGATCCGAGTAGTCTTTAAAAATGATCATCTCAGATCACCTTCAGATTCAACCATTAGCTTCAGAACACCCATGATCATTAGCGAAGAATTGATCTCAGCTCAATCTGAGCAGATTGAAAAATTATCATCTCAGATCACTTTTAGATTCAACCAGTAGCCTCAGAACACCCATGTTCCCTAGTAATTAAAGAATCTCAGCTCCATCTGAGTACATTTGAAAAATTATCATCTCAGATCACTTTCAGATTCAACCAGTAGCTTCAGAACACCCATGTTCCCTAGTAATTAACGAATCTCAGCTCAATCTGAGTACATTTGAAAAATTATCATCTCAGATCTTGGTGTGATGCAACAATTAGCTTCAGAATACCCATGTTTGTTTGTACAAAATTAATCTCAGCTCGATCCGAGTAGTCTTTAAAAATGATCGTCTCAGATCTCGCGGAAATGTAACCAGTAGCTTCAGAACGCCCATGTTCATTAGAGAAGAATTGATCTCAGCTCGATCCGAGTAGTCTTTAAAAATGATCATCTCAGATCACCTTCAGATTCAACCATTAGCTTCAGAACACCCATGTTCATTAGCGAAGAATTGATCTCAGCTCAATCTGAGCAGATTGAAAAATCATCATCTCTGATCACTTTCAGATTCAACCATTAGCTTCAGAACACCCATGTTCATTAGAGAAGAATTCATCTCAGCTCCATCTGAACAGTTTTTAAAAATGATCATCTCAAATCTCGCGGAGATGGAACCAGTAGCTTCAGAACACCCATGTTCATTAGAGAAGAATTCATCTCAGCTCAATCTGAGCAGATTGAAAAATTATCATCTCAGATCACTTTCAGATTCAACCATTAGCTTCAGAACATCCATGTTCCCTAGTAAAGAACTAATCTCAGCTCCATCTGAGTACATTTGAAAAATTATCATCTCAGATCTCGGTGTGATGCAACAATTAGCTTCAGAATACCCATGTTTGTTAGTACAAAATTAATCTCAGCTCGATCCGAGTAGTCTTTAAAAATGATCATCTCAGATCACCTTCAGATTCAACCATTAGCTTCAGAACACCCATGTTCGTTAGCGAAGAATTGATCTAAGCTCAATCTGAGCAGATTGAAAAATTATCATCTCAGATCACTTTCAGATTCAACCAGTAGCTTCAGAACACCCATGTTCCCTAGTAAAGAACGAATCTCAGCTCCATCTGAGTACTTTTAGAAAATTATCATCTCAGATCTCGGTGTGATGCAACAATTAGCTTCAGAATACCCATGTTTGTTAGTACAAAATTAATCTCAGCTCGATCCGAGTAGTCTTTAAAAATGATCATCTCAGATCACCTTCAGATTCAACCTTCAGCTTCAGAACACCCATGTTCATTAGAGAAGAATTCATCTCAGCTCAATCTGAGCAGATTGAAAAATTATCATCTCAGATCACTTTCAGATTCAACCAGTAGCTTCAGAACACCCATGTTCCCTAGTAATTAACGAATCTCAGCTCCATCTGAGTACATTTGAAAAATTATCATCTCAGATCTCGGTGTGATGCAACAATTAGCTTCAGAATACCCATGTTTGTTAGTATAAAATTAATCTCAGCTTGATCCGAGTAGTCTTTAAAAATTATCATCTCAGATCACTTTCAGATTCAACCAGTAGCTTCAGAACACCCATGTTCCCAAGTAAAGAATGAATCTCAGCTCCATCTGAGTACTTTTGGAAAATTATCATCTCAGATCTCGGTGAGATTGAACAATTAGCTTCAGAATACCCATGTTTGTTTGTACAAAATTAATCTCAGCTCGATCCGAGTAGTCTTTAAAAATGATCATCTAAGATCACCTTCAGATTCAACCATTAGCTTCAGAACACCCATGTTCATTAGCGAAGAATTGATCTAAGCTCAATCTGAGCAGATTGAAAAATTATCATCTCAGATCACTTTCAGATTCAACCAGTAGCTTCAGAAAACCCATGTTCCCTAGTAAAGAACGAATCTCAGCTCCATCTGAGTACTTTTGGAAAATTATCATCTCAGATCTCGGTGAGATTGAACAATTAGCTTCAGAATACCCATGTTTGTAATCACGCTAATTCGGCTTTTCGGGGTGCCTCGAAAATTAAAAAGGATATTCCCCGGGCAGGGAAAAGGGAAGAGCGGCCATCTTGTTTTTCTAATAGTCAACTCTGGAAATCGCGTTTTGACGGTGCAAATCGACCAAGTTGAGCTTCCTGAACAACTTTCCTGTGTGGAGTCATGCAAAATTCGCAAAACCTTGGGAATTACAACTTTTTGGTGCAAAAGGGACGTCATAATTTGACCAAAAATCGTCGATTACCGCCAAAGTAAAACATTGGCTTGCTTCAAATTTGCACCGACACACTTGGGTGGGGTATCCGCAAGAAGTAATCACGCTTATTCGGCTTTTCGGGGTGCCACGAAAATTAAAAAGGTTATTCCCCGGGCAGGAAAAAGGGAAGAGCGGCCATCTTGTTTTTCTAATAGTCAACTCTGGAAATCGTGTTTTGACGGTGCAAATCGACCAAGTTGAGCATCCTGAACAACTTTCCTGTGTGGAGTCATGCAAAATTCGCAAAACCTTGGGAATTACAAATTTTTGGTGCAAAAGTGACGTCATAATTTGACCAAAAATCGTCGATTACCGCCAAAGTAAAACATTGGCGTGCTTCAAATTTGCACCGACACACTCGGGTGGGGTATCCGCAAGAAGTATTCACGCTAATTCGGCTTTTCGGGGTGCCTCGAAAATTAAAAAGGTTATTCCCCGGGCAGGGAAAAGGGAAGAGCGGCCATCTTGTTTTTCTAATAGTCAACTCTGGAAATCGCGTTTTGACGGTGCAAATCGACCAAGTTGAGCATCCTGAACAACTTTCCTATGTGGAGTCATGCAAAATTCGCAAAACCTTGGGAATTACGACTTTTTGGTGCAAAAGTGACGTCATAATTTGACCAAAAATCGTCGATTGCCGCCAAAGTAAAACATTGGCGTGCTTCAAATTTGCACCGGCACACTCGGGTGGGGTATCCGCAAGAAGTAATCACGCTTATTCGGCTTTTCGGGGTGCCACGAAAATTAAAAAGGTTATTCCCCGGGCAGGAAAAAGGGAAGAGCGGCCATCTTGTTTTTCTAATAGTCAACTCTGGAAATTTCGTTTTGACGGTGCAAATCGACCAAGTTGAGCATCCTCAACAACTTTCCTGTGTGGAGTCATGCAAAATTCGCAAAACCTTGGGAATTACAACTTTTTGGTGCAAAAGTGACGTCATAATTTGACCAAAAATTGTCGATTACCGCCAAAGTAAAACATTGGCGTGGTTCAAATTTGCACCGGCACACTCGGGTGGGGTATCCGCAAGAAGTAATCACGCTAGTTCGGCTTTTCGGGGTGCCTAAATAATTAAAAAGGTTATTCCCCGGGCAGGAAAAAGGGAAGAGCGGCCATCTTGTTTTTCTAATAGTCAACTCTGGAAATCGCGTTTTGACGGTGCAAATCGACCAAGTTGAGCATCCTGAACAACTTTCCTGTGTGGAGTCATGCAGAATTTGCAAAACCTTGGGAATTACAACTTTTTTGTGCAAAAGTGACGTCATATATTGACCAAAAATTGTCGATTACCGCCAAAGTAAAACATTGGCGTGGTTCAAATTTGCACCGGCACACTCGGGTGGGGTATCCGCAAAAAGTAATCAAGCTAGTTCGGCTTTTTGGGGTGCCACGAAAATTAAAAAGGTTATTCCCCGGGCAGGTAAAAGGGAAGAGCGGCCATCTTGTTTTTCTAATAGTCAACTCTGGAAATCGCGTTTTGACGGTGCAAATCGACCAAGTTGAGCATCCTGAACAACTTTCCTGTGTGGAGTCATGCAAAATTCGCAAAACCTTGGGAATTACAACTTTTTTGTGCAAAAGTGACGTCATAATTTGACCAAAAATCGTCGATTACCGCCAAAGTAAAACATTGGCGTGGTTCAAATTTCCACCGGCACACTCGAGTGGGGTATCCGCAAGAAGTAATCACGCTAATTCGGCTTTTCGGGGTGCCTCGAAAATTAAAAAGGTTTTCCCCGGGCAGGGAAAAGGGAAGAGCGGCCATCTTGTTTTTCTAATAGTCAACTCTAGAAATCGCGTTTTGACGGTGCAAATCGACCAAGATGAGCATCCTGAACAACTTTCCTCACGGCTGTTTCACGCAAAAAAAAGTGCGCCCTCTCGCGGTTGTTATTGCTTAGCGCGATTTGCTTGTCAAAACGCGTGACGTCATTGTTTATTTAAAGGACGAAAGATAAAACTCGCCAGTTGTCGATGTTGTGACGTACTGCAAATTCTGTTCGTTCATTGGCTATGACTGTCAAGTCGTTTATTTTTGTTTGGGATTGTCTGAGTTACGTGTGCTACAGTCTTTTTTCAATCCCAGTGGGCTTGTTTGCTGAACTTCTTGACGTAGAGACTACTTCGGAAACTCCGATGTGTGCGGCCAGGCGACGCGAAATGTGGCTTGCTCTGATGTGAAAAACGACGTGAGATTTGTATCATTTAAAAAAAGCCTGAGCATTTGTTGTTGCTATCTTCAAGCAAGTCTGTCATCTAATGACCTTTTCAAGTGGATATGTGAAAGGTAAGTCTGGGACATTTGGTTTTAATTAGCAAATCGTCTTCTAAGTTTTGTGATTTTTTTTGAGTTTTTTTTGTACACGCACACGTGGGGATCATGTTTCGTGTGTAAACTACATGTATGTACAATTGGTACATACATCACAGTGTACACACGTTGGGCCTAAAAAAACCTGAGTAAACGTAGGCCTACTTCTTTTTTTTTGTCTGTTGATGGGATCATGGATAAAGATAGGTGGGTAGATGGGGTGGGTAATTATTATATAATATATAGTACAATTCATGGCAAAAGCAATTGCTGTGCTGGGTAATTATTATATAATATAGTACAATTCATGGGGCAAAAGCTTTTGCTGTGCTGTGTTTACAGGACACTTACTAAAATAATTATTTTGTAATTAAAATTAAAATTTAATTTATCAACAATTTTAATATATTTATTTTATTATTATAAACAAAAACTCTCAACTCAAGAAAATAAACTGACACTTTTTGACGGTCCATTAGTTTTATTTTATTTTGGAAATAGAATTTGTTGCGCTGTTTTCAGTTGAATTGAAGCATAATAAAGTCTGGTTCATACTTCCTGCGAATGCGATTGCGAAGCAAATGTTGGCGTCACGCATTCGCAATGAACAATTCGCAGCAGTTGAACTCTGTTTGACTCACTTATGAATAAAGCTGCGAAAGGAGGGTTGTGACGTCAAATTCGCTTCGCATTCGCAGGAAGTATGAACCGGGCTTTAGCCGTTGTTGGTTGAAAGATGATGGGATTAATTACTAAGAATAATGAATAGGATCTTGTTTTTGAATGTCGTATTTTTTGTACGAACAGACTTCGTACTTAACATTAATTATCACTCGGCGCATGTTAGTTGTTGTTTGTTTGCTGTTCACATGCAGGTTATTTTAAGCAAGAAGTGATGATTTTTACACTTTCAAACTAAAAACCCTTTCTTGGTCAATATTGGCATGATCCGCATCACTAATTTATAATTTTGTCTTTAACATTCATGCTTTCTGGAGGTTTTGGCGATGTTTGTCTGCACTTCTGGTGTTGTGCCCACAAGGTGTCTTCTCATGACAGCCATCAGTCGTTGAAGGGGATCCCTCATTCCGTGCACCACTCGTCCAGTTCTGTTGAAGTCTGTGTGTATCAGCTCGCCACCTTGTTCATTTAGCAGACCGAATCCTACCCGGAATTTTCTCAGCTGCTCGACGGCATGATCTTCCAAAAGATGGAGCTTTGGTGAGATGTTGGAGCTTGGGAATGATGCACGGAATGAGTTCAGGAATTCTTTGATGCAGATATCTACATGTAGCACAAACACAAAAATGTAAGTGGTAATTATCTATCATAACAATCTAAGTGTAAGACTGAAAGTGAAAAATTATGAAGTTGCTGACACCAGTTAACTTTTCACAAAGATTATCCAGCCGGCAGATTGTTCCATGCCCACTTGTCTTGTGTGAATTTGCTACAAAGTTGGCTCAGAAAAAATTCTCACTATAAAAGTTTCTATGCACCAAAAAATGGTCAATTCGAGTGTTCAGTTTTGTTTCAGCTTATTAATGTTTACTATAGTGTAGCAGAAACCAAGTGCAGGAAATATATAAAAACCAACGTACATTTTTTCAAAGCAGAATATAAAACAAAGATTACCAATCTGATTAAGTTCTTGTGGTGAGATTGCCCTCGCATGGTTGATGCCATGATGTACATCTGCGAACTTAAGAAATATGTCACTGTATTTTTTCTTTATGTTCGCAGATTCCATGAGAAGTCGTTCGTGGGCTGCAAGAGGAACATCATCCGTCATATTTTCCAGCATGACCTTCATTGGAGCCGCAGTCAATGCTTCAATGACTTCAACCTGTTGATGGAAAATGCAGCTTTTGTTTATAAACTTAACTGAACTTTGTTTGGAGTTTGCGAGATGGCCCTCGCGATTTAATGCATATTGCTGGTACTTACAGTGCAGCATCGATGAACATGGTTGCCCACAAAAGACTTCCCGTGGTAGGCCTGTCGCTGAACATGAAACCTTGACAAAACTTTGTCCAAGGAGCTGACAACAGGACCAGTTCCATAGGCAAGGTCAGCACGATTCATTTCGATTTCCTGCGAAAAACAAATGGACACAATAATTTTGCATGCTAAATTCATTATTCCAAGAATATTGAGACTGCATTGTGTTTTACATGTCAAACTCACCAGGCCATGTACATCGACTCTCAACTGATATGTCTCAGTTGCCATCTGACGGAATTCAGCATCCACATCTTGCTGCTCAGTGTGCTGGAGTACATACAGGGGTAGATCATCCTCGAGTTCTTCAAGGCGTGATTTTTTCTTCGTCAGTTGTTCTGCAATGTGGTTTCGCTGCTTAACAGAAGTGGCAATTTGCACATCAAAGTTAGTGTCGCGATGTTCATCTTCATCCTCATCTTCATCCTCATCTTCCACTTGAGCTCGCAACTTGAAGAGGTGCTCGTCTAATCTGTGGCAGTCACTCTCAAACAGGTCAAAGAGCTTCTTAAAAACTCCAAGTGAGATGTGAAGACTGGGAAGTATAACCTAATGATAGAAGAACATGTACATAAAAGTTGCATACTTTCCCAAAAGATGTATACATGTGTACATGTATATAAACATGCAAGCTAGTACTGGTAAGTCATTAAATAGTAACAAAGCAGGCCTGTGACTCTACATGGAATTGTTAGCTTTTCAAGCAGAGAGTGTGCGTGTCGGTGTTGTAACTGGTGAGTTGATAATTCCATGTACAGCAACAGACCTGCTTTGATCATGACAACATATCCCCTTAAAAAAGTTAATTAAGTTACATTTGACTTACATGATCAACTTCTATGGGGATAAGCGGCTCACTGACAACACTGAAGGAAATATCTTTGGCTTGACTCCTTTTGGCACCACTTTTGAGAAAGTGTTGGTGGTTGTCTTTAATATCATTCAGTGATCTTGCAGGGGATAGTCCACGTTCAGCTAAGGGTTTTTGCATCATTTCTTTGGAAGCTTTGCAATAAATGCAACAGTAACGAGCTGTAATGATGCAAAAAAAATAAAAATTAATTTAAAATCTACATTATTTTTTCAAAATTATAAAAGTCATGATTTTATTATTATTAACCAGAAATATACATGTACTTACCGTTGCAACCACAAAGGCCGTAAGTCTTGTTCAAGAGCTCGTAATCTCCAAAACATAGAAGTCGAAAGGACTTGTCTCTGCAAAAGCGATTGCCACCCAAAGAAAACAAAGGGGTAAACAAGGTTAATTTTTTGCATATATTATCTCATAGAAAATGTTACATGTAACTTATTTAACTTAATTGTAGTAAAATCACAGGTTAAAGTACACATCTCACCTCCACTTTACTGTTGCCAAGTCAGCTATCTGTCTCATGAGTTTGGGGAGTGTACATTGCAAATTGACCAGGGAATCACTTCCCTCAAAAACAATGAACACAATTGTGTTGCTGAGTGAATTTGGATGAGACACATTCACTATCTGGAAGTTCATCTTAAAAGATGTCCCTCCCTTGTCCCCGCCAATTTTCAACCAGACTTCATCCTTCGGAATAACTCCATCATGCCACACCAAAAGCCCAGCACTGTTGAGAAAAAAATTCAAACTTGTTATTTAAAAACATTGTCAAGCATACAATGTACTTGCACAGCTTAAATTGTACCTATAAGTAAATGTACCTGTCAAGGCGGTCAAGGTAGTCCAAAATTAGGGAAGGCAGGTTGTTGATATAAACAAAAGGGGTTTCTTTTGTTTCAAAGCCATTGATGCCATCTGCCTTGGTGGAAGGAAACACAAGCTTAATCATTTCCCCACACAGGTTATCCTTGATGAAGATGTCTTGTTGCTTCCTCATTTTCCTTTCTGATGAAATTGTGAAGCCTTTAGGTATATACCTGTACAAAAAATACAAACATAACAATATTAACTTGTTCTTATATTTCAAATTGTACATTAAGTCGGTGATCAAAGAGTGTAATTGGAGATTGCGGAAAGCATTACAAAAATGATGCATATAACTCAAATAGTCTAAAAACAAATAATAAATTTGCAAACAAACCAAATGTACCTTTTCAGCTTTCGAAGCTGGTCCCATGCAAGGTGGCAGTCACGCATCATAGCTAATGCTTGATTCGCAGACATCGTACTCTGCCCAGTATCAGATGCACTCTTGGTAGCAGACTCTAACTCGGTTGTCTTTGTCACTTTCTGAACTAACGCAGGCTGGAAAATACAATTTAAGTCATTTTGAATTCTTTAAATTTTTAAATTTTTTGTAATGTTATATGTTTTATCAATTCTGGTTAGCAATGTTTGTAAAACACTATCATATATTTATTGTACATTTAGTTTTGTTAACTTAAATTTAAATGTTTTGGGAGCAACTTGTGCAATATTATAATGACTTACATGTACATGATCAAGTAAAACAATCATGATGTTCAGTTAACAAACCTGTTTTAAGATGTTTAAATTATTCTTCAAAAGAAATTTTGTAAACGTGAAAAGTTCCTTCTTATCTGTACATACAAATTTTACAAAAAAAGTTAAGCCTGCTTTTACTGTTAAAAATATATTTTAGTTTTGAAGTTTGTTTGAGTGGCAATATTTTCTTAAAAACAATAACAATTTATTACTTACTCTTCCACCAGTGTGAAGATAAGCCTTGTGCTCTTTGTGTTCGTTCAGCTTGATCCAAGTCCATTTATCAGCGGCTTGCTCTATTTCATGGGGAATGGGATTGCCCTGTTGGTGATCGTTAGCAAGGGATTTTAGCAGTCTTGCAGCATCGGTTACTCTGGTGCTGAAAGTTGTTGTGCTTTTCGCCTGGGACTCGATAACTTTTGAATGTTTTACTATGGTCACTCTCGGCCGAACATCAACAGTCACTTCACATTTGTGACCCACAACTTTGTGGATGTTGCCAATTTGGCTGCATTTGTTACATGCAACATCCAAGCTGTCAAGCTGAACACAAAGAACCCTTGGACTTGCTGTTACTTTGTTGAAGTTGACCAGTTTCATACATATTGGGCATTTAAGCTCAGTCAATTTGTGATGTGTAAAGTAAGCTGACAAACATACTGCACAATAATTATGCTGGCATGGTGTCTGTACACAGGGTCTGCTTAAAATACACAGGCAAATGGCACATGTAAACAGACTTTGTTCAATATGTCCGATAATTTCTATGCTGGCTGAGACCTGCTGATGGAAGGTAGCCGTTGGCATTTGCAGAAAGCAGAAAATATTTTCCGATGAACAGTCATATGGAAGAATTATCTGTTGGGCGTTGACTATCACAGGTTGTCCTCTTTTGGGTTTGGTTGATGATGGTTTGGGACCTCCTTGCGATTGTTTTTGGAGTAGTTCACACACATCACATGACCCTGTCCTTGGATGTTTTTGCCAGTCTTTCTGAATCCGCTGTGTTAGTGAAGTAATCTTAAAACCGTAATCACGAGTACCAGCTCTCTGGTGACGAACCTTCCTCGCACATAGTTCACAAAGATGATGGGGATGTTGATCAGGAGTGTCAGCCCATGTACATACATCAAATACATTGTAAATTTCCTTGACGAATTCTTTGCATACTGTTGGTTTTCTTGTTGATGTTTTTACTCGATTTGTACATACCCTACATATTTTTGTTAATCCTAACTGGTGGAATTTGAAACTCATGTTTGAAAGAGCAATAAATCATTATGAAACACTTAAAATGAACTGAAGTCTTTGTAGCATTTTTATTGTTGTCAGCTCTCTTCACGGAAGACCGTAACATAATCACAACAAATAAACAAAACTGTATACTGTAGTATTCAATACCCCCGCGCTTCTCACGGCAAAATAACTGGTACCATGCGCGCTGTGTGTGTTGTACCGCAGTTGATGCCTTTGTTAACCAGCGAGCAAAGTCGTCTGATGTGCATGGTTCGTCAAAACTGCGTTGTGGGATGCTTAATGTTTACGTTTTTCAAGAAGGATTTCTAAATTATTACCCAATGTCCCAAAGTCCGAGTAGGTATTTTATTATGTCAAATTTATGTAGTAATACAGTGGTAGTGATTAAATTTGCTGACTATGCTCAACTTGATGACATTTCAAGATTTACTGGAGCAAGTTTTTTTCCCGTGGATTTAACCTACGATCGAAAAAAGCACCACAAAAATACTTAAACTTCGAAATATTGTGACAATTATAAGAAACATTTCGTATAATCTGACTGGGAATCTCATTTCGAAGGATTACAGACCTAAAACAGTTCAAGGCAACGAGAAAAACGGACAATTTGACAACTTTTACTGCCGCGTATGCGGCGAGTAGCGTACGGTTGATTGCGCAATGGCTACCTATCAATGTACGTTTGTTAACGTAAGTGGAGTAAATATCGAAAAGCACAACAAACAAACTGCATGACTTAGATAGCGCGCATTGCATAGCGTGTGAAACAGCCGTGTCCTGTGTGGAGTCAAGCAAAATTCGCAAAACCTTGGGAATAACAACTTTTTGGTGCAAAAGTGACGTCATATATTGACCAAAAATCGTCGATTACCGCCAAAGTAAAACATTGGCGTGCTTCAAATTTGCACTGGCACACTCGGGTGGGCGGTCATCTTGTTTTTCTAATAGTCAACTCTGGAAATCGCGTTTTGACGGTGCAAATCGACCAAGTTGAGCATCCTGAACAACTTTCCTGTGTGGAGTCATGCAAAATTCGCAAAACCTTGGGAATTACAACTTTTTGTTGCAAAAGTGACGTCATAATTTGACCAAAAATCGTCGATTACCGCCAAAATATAACAGTTACGGAGTTCAAATTTGCACCGGCACACTTGGGTGGGGTATCTTCAAGAAGTAATCACGCTAATTCGGCTTTTCGGGGTGGCTCGAAAATTAAAAAGTTTATTCCCCCGGTAGGGAAAAGGGAAGAGCGGTCATCTGGTTCTCTAATAGTCAACTCTGGAAATCGCGTTTTGACGGTACAAATCGACCAAGTTGAGCATCCTGAACAACTTTCCTGTGTGGAGTCATGCAAAATTCGCAAAACCTTGGGAATTACAACTTTTTGGTGCAAAAGTGACGTCATAATTTGACCAATAATCGTCGATTACCGCCAAAATATAACAATGATGGAGTTCAAATTTGCACCGGCACACTCGGGTGGGGCACACTCGGGTGGGGTATCCGCAAGAAGTAATCACGCTAATTCGGCTTTTCGGGGTTGCTCGAAAATTAAAATTTTATTCCCCTGTTAGGGAAAAGGGAAGAGCGGCCATCTTGTTTTTCTAATAGTCCACTCTGGAAATCGCGTTTTGACGGTGCAAATCGACCAAGTTGAGCATCCTGAACAGCTTTCCTGTGTGGAGTCATGCAAAATTCGCAAAACCTTGGGAATTACAACTTTTTGTTGCAAAAGTGACGTCATAATTTGACCAAAAATCGTCGATTACCGCCAAAATATAGCAGTTACGGAGTTCAAATTTTGCACCGGCACACTCGGTTGGGGTATCCTCAAGAAGTAATCACGCTAATTCGGCTTTTCGGGGTGTCTCGAAAATTAAAAAGTTTATTCCCCCGGTAGGGAAAAGGGAAGAGCGGTCATCTTGTTTTTCTAATAGTCAACTCTGGAAATCGCGTTTTGACGGTACAAATCGACCAAGTTGAGCATCCTAAACAACTTTCCTGTGTGGAGTCATGCAAAATTCGCAAAACCTTGGGAATTACAACTTTTTGGTGCAAAAGTGACGTCATAATTTGACCGATAATCGTCGATTACCGCCAAAATATATCAATGACGGAGTTCAAATTTGCACCGGCACACTCGGGTGGGGTATCCGCAAGAAGTAATCAAGCTAATTCGGCTCTTCGGGGTGGCTCGAAAATTAAAATTTTATTCCCCGGTTAGTGAAAAGGGAAGAGCGGCCATCTTGTTTTTCTAATAGTCAACTCTGGAAATCGCGTTTTGACGGTGCAAATCGACCAAGTTGAGCATCCTGAACAGCTTTCCTGTGTGGAGTCATGCAAAATTCTCAAAACCTTGGGAATTACAACTTTTTGGTGCAAAAGTGACGTCATAATTTGACCGATAATCGTCGATTACCGCCAAAATATAACAATGATGGAGTTCAAATTTGCACCGGCACACTCGGGTGGGGTATCCGCAAGAAGTAATCCCGCTAATTCGGTTTTTCGGGGTTGCTCGAAAATTAAAATGTTATTCCCCGGTTAGTGAAAAGGGAAGAGCGGCCATCTTGTTTTTCTAACAGTCAACTCTGGAAATCGCGTTTTGACGGTACAAATCGACCAAGTTGAGCATCCTGAACAACTTTCCTTTGTGGAGTCTTGCAAAATTCGCAAAACCTTGGGAATTACAACTTTTTGGTGCAAAAGTGACGTCATAATTTGACCAATAATCGTCGATTACCGCCAAAATATAACAATGATGGAGTTCAAATTTGCACCGGCACACTCGGGTGGGGCACACTCGGGTGGGGTATCCGCAAGAAGTAATCACGCTAATTCGGCTTTTCGGGGTTGCTCGAAAATTAAAATATTATTCCCCGGTTAGGGAAAAGGGAAGAGCGGCCATCTTGTTTTTCTAATAGTCAACTCTGGAAATCGCGTTTTGACGGTGCAAATCGACCAAGTTGAGCATCCTGAACAGCTTTCCTGTGTGGAGTCATGCAAAATTCGCAAAACCTTGGGAATTACAACTTTTTGTTGCAAAAGTGACGTCATAATTTGACCAAAAATCGTCGATTACCGCCAAAATATAGCAGTTACGGAGTTCAAATTTTGCACCGGCACACTCGGTTGGGGTATCCTCAAGAAGTAATCACGCTAATTCGGCTTTTCGGGGTGTCTCGAAAATTAAAAAGTTTATTCCCCCGGTAGGGAAAAGGGAAGAGCGGTCATCTTGTTTTTCTAATAGTCAACTCTGGAAATCGCGTTTTGACGGTGCAAATCGACCAAGTTGAGCATCCTGAACAACTTTCCTGTGTGGAGTCATGCAAAATTCGCAAAACCTTGGGAATTACAACTTTTTGTTGCAAAAGTGACGTCATAATTTGACCAAAAATCGTCGATTACCGCCAGAAAATAACAGTGACGGAGTTCAAATTTGCACCGGCACACTCGGGTGGGGTATCCGCAAGAAGTAATCACGCTAATTCGGCTTTTCGGGGTGGCTCGAAAATTAAAAAGTTTATTCCCCGGTTAGGGGAAAGGGAAGAGCGGCCATCTTGTTTTTCTAATAGTCAACTCTGGAAATCGCGTTTTGACGGTACAAATCGACCAAGTTGAGCATCCTGAACAACTTTCCTGTGTGGAGTCTTGCAAAATTCGCAAAACCTTGGGAATTACAACTTTTTGGTGCAAAAGTGACGTCATAATTTGACCAATAATCGTCGATTACCGCCAAAATATAACAATGATGGAGTTCAAATTTGCACCGGCACACTCGGGTGGGGTATCCGCAAGAATTAATCACGCTAATTCGGCTTTTCGGGGTTGCTCGAAAATTAAAATTTTATTCCCCGGTTAGGGAAAAGGGAAGAGCGGCCATCTTGTTTTTCTAATAGTCAACTCTTGAAATCGCGTTTTGACGGTGCAAATCGACCAAGTTGAGCATCCTGAACAGCTTTCCTGTGTGGAGTCATGCAAAATTCGCAAAACCTTGGGAATTACAACTTTTTGTTGCAAAAGTGACGTCATAATTTGACCAAAAATCGTCGATTACCGCCAAAATATAGCAGTTACGGAGTTCAAATTTTGCACCGGCACACTCGGTTGGGGTATCCGCGAGAAGTAATCACGCTAATTCGGCTTTTCGGGGTGGCTCGAAAATTAAAAAGTTTATTCCCCCGGTAGGGAAAAGGGAAGAGCGGCCATCTTGTTTTTCTAACAGTCAACTCTGGAAATCGCGTTTTGACGGTACAAATCGACCAAGTTGAGCATCCTAAACAACTTTCCTGTGTGGAGTCATGCAAAATTCGCAAAACCTTAAAATTTTATTCCCCGGTTAGTGAAAAGGGAAGAGCGGCCATCTTGTTTTTCTAATAGTCAACTCTGGAAATCGCGTTTTGACGGTGCAAATCGACCAAGTTGAGCATCCTGAACAGCTTTCCTGTGTGGAGTCATGCAAAATTCTCAAAACCTTGGGAATTACAACTTTTTGGTGCAAAAGTGACGTCATAATTTGACCGATAATCGTCGATTACCGCCAAAATATAACAATGATGGAGTTCAAATTTGCACCGGCACACTCGGGTGGGGTATCCGCAAGAAGTAATCCCGCTAATTCGGTTTTTCGGGGTTGCTCGAAAATTAAAATTTTATTCCCCGGTTAGTGAAAAGGGAAGAGCGGCCATCTTGTTTTTCTAACAGTCAACTCTGGAAATCGCGTTTTGACGGTACAAATCGACCAAGTTGAGCATCCTGAACAACTTTCCTGTGTGGAGTCTTGCAAAATTCGCAAAACCTTGGGAATTACAACTCTTTGGTGCAAAAGTGACGTCATAATTTGACCAATAATCGTCGATTACCGCCAAAATATAACAATGATGGAGTTCAAATTTGCACCGGCACACTCGGGTGGGGCACACTCGGGTGGGGTATCCGCAAGAAGTAATCACGCTAATTCGGCTTTTCGGGGTTGCTCGAAAATTAAAATTTTATTCCCCTGTTAGGGAAAAGGGAAGAGCGGCCATCTTGTTTTTCTAATAGTCAACTCTGGAAATCGCGTTTTGACGGTGCAAATCGACCAAGTTGAGCATCCTGAACAGCTTTCCTGTGTGGAGTCATGCAAAATTCGCAAAACCTTGGGAATTACAACTTTTTGTTGCAAAAGTGACGTCATAATTTGACCAAAAATCGTCGATTACCGCCAAAATATAGCAGTTACGGAGTTCAAATTTTGCACCGGCACACTCGGTTGGGGTATCCTCAAGAAGTAATCACGCTAATTCGGCTTTTCGGGGTGTCTCGAAAATTAAAAAGTTTATTCCCCGGTAGGGAAAAGGGAAGAGCGGTCATCTTGTTTTTCTAATAGTCAACTCTGGAAATCGCGTTTTGACGGTGCAAATCGACCAAGTTGAGCATCCTGAACAACTTTCCTGTGTGGAGTCATGCAAAATTCGCAAAACCTTGGGAATTACAACTTTTTGTTGCAAAAGTGACGTCATAATTTGACCAAAAATCGTCGATTACCGCCAGAAAATAACAGTGACGGAGTTCAAATTTGCACCGGCACACTCGGGTGGGGTATCCGCAAGAAGTAATCACGCTAATTCGGCTTTTCGGGGTGGCTCGAAAATTAAAAAGTTTATTCCCCGGTTAGGGGAAAGGGAAGAGCGGCCATCTTGTTTTTCTAATAGTCAACTCTGGAAATCGCGTTTTGACGGTACAAATCGACCAAGTTGAGCATCCTGAACAACTTTCCTGTGTGGAGTCATGCAAAATTCGCAAAACCTTTGGAATTACAACTTTTTGGTGCAAAAGTGACGTCATAATTTGACCAATAATCGTCGATTACCGCCAAAATATAACAATGATGGAGTTCAAATTTGCACCGGCACACTCGGGTGGGGTATCCGCAAGAATTAATCACGCTAATTCGGCTTTTCGGGGTTGCTCGAAAATTAAAATTTTATTCCCCGGTTAGGGAAAAGGGAAGAGCGGCCATTTTGTTTTTCTAATAGTCAACTCTTGAAATCGCGTTTTGACGGTGCAAATCGACCAAGTTGAGCATCCTGAACAGCTTTCCTGTGTGGAGTCATGCAAAATTCGCAAAACCTTGGGAATTACAACTTTTTGTTGCAAAAGTGACGTCATAATTTGACCAAAAATCGTCGATTACCGCCAAAATATAGCAGTTACGGAGTTCAAATTTTGCACCGGCACACTCGGTTGGGGTATCCGCGAGAAGTAATCACGCTAATTCGGCTTTTCGGGGTGGCTCGAAAATTAAAAAGTTTATTCCCCCGGTAGGGAAAAGGGAAGAGCGGCCATCTTGTTTTTCTAACAGTCAACTCTGGAAATCGCGTTTTGACGGTACAAATCGACCAAGTTGAGCATCCTAAACAACTTTCCTGTGTGGAGTCATGCAAAATTCGCAAAACCTTGGGAATTACAACTTTTTGGTGCAAAAGTGACGTCATAATTTGACCGATAATCGTCGATTACCGCCAAAATATAACAATGACGGAGTTCAAATTTGCACCGGCACACTCGGGTGGGGTATCCGCAAGAAGTAATCAAGCTAATTCGGCTCTTCGGGGTGGCTCGAAAATTAAAATTTTATTCCCCGGTTAGTGAAAAGGGAAGAGCGGCCATCTTGTTTTTCTAATAGTCAACTCTGGAAATCGCGTTTTGACGGTGCAAATCGACCAAGTTGAGCATCCTGAACAGCTTTCCTGTGTGGAGTCATGCAAAATTCTCAAAACCTTGGGAATTACAACTTTTTGGTGCAAAAGTGACGTCATAATTTGACCGATAATCGTCGATTACCGCCAAAATATAACAATGATGGAGTTCAAATTTGCACCGGCACACTCGGGTGGGGTATCCGCAAGAAGTAATCCCGCTAATTCGGTTTTTCGGGGTTGCTCGAAAATTAAAATTTTATTCCCCGGTTAGTGAAAAGGGAAGAGCGGCCATCTTGTTTTTCTAACAGTCAACTCTGGAAATCGCGTTTTGACGGTACAAATCGACCAAGTTGAGCATCCTGAACAACTTTCCTGTGTGGAGTCATGCAAAATTCGCAAAACCTTGGGAATTACAACTTTTTGTTGCAAAAGTGACGTCATAATTTGACCAAAAATCGTCGATTACCGCCAGAAAATAACAGTGACGGAGTTCAAATTTGCACCGGCACACTTGGGTGGGGTATCCGCAAGAAGTAATCACGCTAATTCGGCTTTTCGGGGTGGCTCGAAAATTAAAAAGTTTATTCCCCGGTTAGGGGAAAGGGAAGAGCGGCCATCTTGTTTTTCTAATAGTCAACTCTGGAAATCGCGTTTTGACGGTACAAATCGACCAAGTTGAGCATCCTGAACAACTTTCCTGTGTGGAGTCTTGCAAAATTCGCAAAACCTTGGGAATTACAACTTTTTGGTGCAAAAGTGACGTCATAATTTGACCAATAATCGTCGATTACCGCCAAAATATAACAATGATGGAGTTCAAATTTGCACCGGCACACTCGGGTGGGGTATCCTCAAGAAGTAATCAAGCTAATTCGGCTTTTCGGGGTGGCTCGAAAATAAAAAATTTTATTCCCCGGTTAGTGAAAAGGGAAGAGCGGCCATCTTGTTTTTCTAATAGTCAACTCTGGAAATCGCGTTTTGACGGTGCAAATCGACCAAGTTGAGCATCCTGAACAGCTTTCCTGTGTGGAGTCATGCAAAATTCTCAAAACCTTGGGAATTACAACTTTTTGGTGCAAAAGTGACGTCATAATTTGACCGATAATCGTCGATTACCGCCAAAATATAACAATGATGGAGTTCAAATTTGCACCGGCACACTCGGGTGGGGTATCCGCAAGAAGTAATCCCGCTAATTCGGTTTTTCGGGGTTGCTCGAAAATTAAAATGTTATTCCCCGGTTAGTGAAAAGGGAAGAGCGGCCATCTTGTTTTTCTAACAGTCAACTCTGGAAATCGCGTTTTGACGGTACAAATCGACCAAGTTGAGCATCCTGAACAACTTTCCTTTGTGGAGTCTTGCAAAATTCGCAAAACCTTGGGAATTACAACTTTTTGGTGCAAAAGTGACGTCATAATTTGACCAATAATCGTCGATTACCGCCAAAATATAACAATGATGGAGTTCAAATTTGCACCGGCACACTCGGGTGGGGCACACTCGGGTGGGGTATCCGCAAGAAGTAATCACGCTAATTCGGCTTTTCGGGGTTGCTCGAAAATTAAAATTTTATTCCCCTGTTAGGGAAAAGGGAAGAGCGGCCATCTTGTTTTTCTAATAGTCAACTCTGGAAATCGCGTTTTGACGGTGCAAATCGACCAAGTTGAGCATCATGAACAGCTTTCCTGTGTGGAGTCATGCAAAATTCGCAAAACCTTGGGAATTACAACTTTTTGTTGCAAAAGTGACGTCATAATTTGACCAAAAATCGTCGATTACCGCCAAAATATAGCAGTTACGGAGTTCAAATTTTGCACCGGCACACTCGGTTGGGGTATCCTCAAGAAGTAATCACGCTAATTCGGCTTTTCGGGGTGTCTCGAAAATTAAAAAGTTTATTCCCCGGTAGGGAAAAGGGAAGAGCGGTCATCTTGTTTTTCTAATAGTCAACTCTGGAAATCGCGTTTTGACGGTGCAAATCGACCAAGTTGAGCATCCTGAACAACTTTCCTGTGTGGAGTCATGCAAAATTCGCAAAACCTTGGGAATTACAACTTTTTGTTGCAAAAGTGACGTCATAATTTGACCAAAAATCGTCGATTACCGCCAGAAAATAACAGTGACGGAGTTCAAATTTGCACCGGCACACTCGGGTGGGGTATCCGCAAGAAGTAATCACGCTAATTCGGCTTTTCGGGGTGGCTCGAAAATTAAAAAGTTTATTCCCCGGTTAGGGGAAAGGGAAGAGCGGCCATCTTGTTTTTCTAATAGTCAACTCTGGAAATCGCGTTTTGACGGTACAAATCGACCAAGTTGAGCATCCTGAACAACTTTCCTGTGTGGAGTCTTGCAAAATTCGCAAAACCTTGGGAATTACAACTTTTTGGTGCAAAAGTGACGTCATAATTTGACCAATAATCGTCGATTACCGCCAAAATATAACAATGATGGAGTTCAAATTTGCACCGGCACACACGGGTGGGGTATCCGCAAGAATTAATCACGCTAATTCGGCTTTTCGGGGTTGCTCGAAAATTAAAATTTTATTCCCCGGTTAGGGAAAAGGGAAGAGCGGCCATCTTGTTTTTCTAATAGTCAACTCTTGAAATCGCGTTTTGACGGTGCAAATCGACCAAGTTGAGCATCCTGAACAGCTTTCCTGTGTGGAGTCATGCAAAATTCGCAAAACCTTGGGAATTACAACTTTTTGTTGCAAAAGTGACGTCATAATTTGACCAAAAATCGTCGATTACCGCCAAAATATAGCAGTTACGGAGTTCAAATTTTGCACCGGCACACTCGGTTGGGGTATCCGCGAGAAGTAATCACGCTAATTCGGCTTTTCGGGGTGGCTCGAAAATTAAAAAGTTTATTCCCCCGGTAGGGAAAAGGGAAGAGCGGCCATCTTGTTTTTCTAACAGTCAACTCTGGAAATCGCGTTTTGACGGTACAAATCGACCAAGTTGAGCATCCTAAACACCTTTCCTGTGTGGAGTCATGCAAAATTCGCAAAACCTTAAAATTTTATTCCCCGGTTAGTGAAAAGGGAAGAGCGGCCATCTTGTTTTTCTAATAGTCAACTCTGGAAATCGCGTTTTGACGGTGCAAATCGACCAAGTTGAGCATCCTGAACAGCTTTCCTGTGTGGAGTCATGCAAAATTCTCAAAACCTTGGGAATTACAACTTTTTGGTGCAAAAGTGACGTCATAATTTGACCGATAATCGTCGATTACCGCCAAAATATAACAATGATGGAGTTCAAATTTGCACCGGCACACTCGGGTGGGGTATCCGCAAGAAGTAATCCCGCTAATTCGGTTTTTCGGGGTTGCTCGAAAATTAAAATTTTATTCCCCGGTTAGTGAAAAGGGAAGAGCGGCCATCTTGTTTTTCTAACAGTCAACTCTGGAAATCGCGTTTTGACGGTACAAATCGACCAAGTTGAGCATCCTGAACAACTTTCCTGTGTGGAGTCTTGCAAAATTCGCAAAACCTTGGGAATTACAACTCTTTGGTGCAAAAGTGACGTCATAATTTGACCAATAATCGTCGATTACCGCCAAAATATAACAATGATGGAGTTCAAATTTGCACCGGCACACTCGGGTGGGGCACACTCGGGTGGGGTATCCGCAAGAAGTAATCACGCTAATTCGGCTTTTCGGGGTTGCTCGAAAATTAAAATTTTATTCCCCTGTTAGGGAAAAGGGAAGAGCGGCCATCTTGTTTTTCTAATAGTCAACTCTGGAAATCGCGTTTTGACGGTGCAAATCGACCAAGTTGAGCATCCTGAACAGCTTTCCTGTGTGGAGTCATGCAAAATTCGCAAAACCTTGGGAATTACAACTTTTTGTTGCAAAAGTGACGTCATAATTTGACCAAAAATCGTCGATTACCGCCAAAATATAGCAGTTACGGAGTTCAAATTTTGCACCGGCACACTCGGTTGGGGTATCCTCAAGAAGTAATCACGCTAATTCGGCTTTTCGGGGTGTCTCGAAAATTAAAAAGTTTATTCCCCGGTAGGGAAAAGGGAAGAGCGGTCATCTTGTTTTTCTAATAGTCAACTCTGGAAATCGCGTTTTGACGGTGCAAATCGACCAAGTTGAGCATCCTGAACAACTTTCCTGTGTGGAGTCATGCAAAATTCGCAAAACCTTGGGAATTACAACTTTTTGTTGCAAAAGTGACGTCATAATTTGACCAAAAATCGTCGATTACCGCCAGAAAATAACAGTGACGGAGTTCAAATTTGCACCGGCACACTCGGGTGGGGTATCCGCAAGAAGTAATCACGCTAATTCGGCTTTTCGGGGTGGCTCGAAAATTAAAAAGTTTATTCCCCGGTTAGGGGAAAGGGAAGAGCGGCCATCTTGTTTTTCTAATAGTCAACTCTGGAAATCGCGTTTTGACGGTACAAATCGACCAAGTTGAGCATCCTGAACAACTTTCCTGTGTGGAGTCATGCAAAATTCGCAAAACCTTTGGAATTACAACTTTTTGGTGCAAAAGTGACGTCATAATTTGACCAATAATCGTCGATTACCGCCAAAATATAACAATGATGGAGTTCAAATTTGCACCGGCACACTCGGGTGGGGTATCCGCAAGAATTAATCACGCTAATTCGGCTTTTCGGGGTTGCTCGAAAATTAAAATTTTATTCCCCGGTTAGGGAAAAGGGAAGAGCGGCCATTTTGTTTTTCTAATAGTCAACTCTTGAAATCGCGTTTTGACGGTGCAAATCGACCAAGTTGAGCATCCTGAACAGCTTTCCTGTGTGGAGTCATGCAAAATTCGCAAAACCTTGGGAATTACAACTTTTTGTTGCAAAAGTGACGTCATAATTTGACCAAAAATCGTCGATTACCGCCAAAATATAGCAGTTACGGAGTTCAAATTTTGCACCGGCACACTCGGTTGGGGTATCCGCGAGAAGTAATCACGCTAATTCGGCTTTTCGGGGTGGCTCGAAAATTAAAAAGTTTATTCCCCCGGTAGGGAAAAGGGAAGAGCGGCCATCTTGTTTTTCTAACAGTCAACTCTGGAAATCGCGTTTTGACGGTACAAATCGACCAAGTTGAGCATCCTAAACAACTTTCCTGTGTGGAGTCATGCAAAATTCGCAAAACCTTGGGAATTACAACTTTTTGGTGCAAAAGTGACGTCATAATTTGACCGATAATCGTCGATTACCGCCAAAATATAACAATGACGGAGTTCAAATTTGCACCGGCACACTCGGGTGGGGTATCCGCAAGAAGTAATCAAGCTAATTCGGCTCTTCGGGGTGGCTCGAAAATTAAAATTTTATTCCCCGGTTAGTGAAAAGGGAAGAGCGGCCATCTTGTTTTTCTAATAGTCAACTCTGGAAATCGCGTTTTGACGGTGCAAATCGACCAAGTTGAGCATCCTGAACAGCTTTCCTGTGTGGAGTCATGCAAAATTCTCAAAACCTTGGGAATTACAACTTTTTGGTGCAAAAGTGACGTCATAATTTGACCGATAATCGTCGATTACCGCCAAAATATAACAATGATGGAGTTCAAATTTGCACCGGCACACTCGGGTGGGGTATCCGCAAGAAGTAATCCCGCTAATTCGGTTTTTCGGGGTTGCTCGAAAATTAAAATTTTATTCCCCGGTTAGTGAAAAGGGAAGAGCGGCCATCTTGTTTTTCTAACAGTCAACTCTGGAAATCGCGTTTTGACGGTACAAATCGACCAAGTTGAGCATCCTGAACAACTTTCCTGTGTGGAGTCATGCAAAATTCGCAAAACCTTGGGAATTACAACTTTTTGTTGCAAAAGTGACGTCATAATTTGACCAAAAATCGTCGATTACCGCCAAAATATAGCAGTTACGGAGTTCAAATTTTGCACCGGCACACTCGGTTGGGGTATCCGCGAGAAGTAATCACGCTAATTCGGCTTTTCGGGGTGGCTCGAAAATTAAAAAGTTTATTCCCCCGGTAGGGAAAAGGGAAGAGCGGCCATCTTGTTTTTCTAACAGTCAACTCTGGAAATCGCGTTTTGACGGTGCAAATCGACCAAGTTGAGCATCCTGAACAGCTTTCCTGTGTGGAGTCATGCAAAATTCTCAAAACCTTGGGAATTACAACTTTTTGGTGCAAAAGTGACGTCATAATTTGACCGATAATCGTCGATTACCGCCAAAATATAACAATGATGGAGTTCAAATTTGCACCGGCACACTCGGGTGGGATATCCGCAAGAAGTAATCCCGCTAATTCTGTTTTTCGGGGTCGCTCGAAAATTTAAATTTTATTCCCCGGTTAGTGAAAAGGGAAGAGCGGCCATCTTGTTTTTCTAACAGTCAACTCTGGAAATCGCGTTTTGACGGTACAAATCGACCAAGTTGAGCATCCTGAACAACTTTCCTGTGTGGAGTCTTGCAAAATTCGCAAAACCTTGGGAATTACAACTTTTTGGTGCAAAAGTGACGTCATAATTTGACCAATAATCGTCGATTACCGCCAAAATATAACAATGATGGAGTTCAAATTTGCACCGGCACACTCGGGTGGGGCACACTCGGGTGGGGTATCCGCAAGAAGTAATCACGCTAATTCGGCTTTTCGGGGTTGCTCGAAAATTAAAATTTTATTCCCCTGTTAGGGAAAAGGGAAGAGCGGCCATCTTGTTTTTCTAATAGTCAACTCTGGAAATCGCGTTTTGACGGTGCAAATCGACCAAGTTGAGCATCCTGAACAGCTTTCCTGTGTGGAGTCATGCAAAATTCGCAAAACCTTGGGAATTACAACTTTTTGTTGCAAAAGTGACGTCATAATTTGACCAAAAATCGTCGATTACCGCCAAAATATAGCAGTTACGGAGTTCAAATTTTGCACCGGCACACTCGGTTGGGGTATCCTCAAGAAGTAATCACGCTAATTCGGCTTTTCGGGGTGTCTCGAAAATTAAAAAGTTTATTCCCCGGTAGGGAAAAGGGAAGAGCGGTCATCTTGTTTTTCTAATAGTCAACTCTGGAAATCGCGTTTTGACGGTGCAAATCGACCAAGTTGAGCATCCTGAACAACTTTCCTGTGTGGAGTCATGCAAAATTCGCAAAACCTTGGGAATTACAACTTTTTGTTGCAAAAGTGACGTCATAATTTGACCAAAAATCGTCGATTACCGCCAGAAAATAACAGTGACGGAGTTCAAATTTGCACCGGCACACTCGGGTGGGGTATCCGCAAGAAGTAATCACGCTAATTCGGCTTTTCGGGGTGGCTCGAAAATTAAAAAGTTTATTCCCCGGTTAGGGGAAAGGGAAGAGCGGCCATCTTGTTTTTCTAATAGTCAACTCTGGAAATCGCGTTTTGACGGTACAAATCGACCAAGTTGAGCATCCTGAACAACTTTCCTGTGTGGAGTCATGCAAAATTCGCAAAACCTTGGGAATTACAACTTTTTGGTGCAAAAGTGACGTCATAATTTGACCAATAATCGTCGATTACCGCCAAAATATAACAATGATGGAGTTCAAATTTGCACCGGCACACTCGGGTGGGGTATCCGCAAGAATTAATCACGCTAATTCGGCTTTTCGGGGTTGCTCGAAAATTAAAATTTTATTCCCCGGTTAGGGAAAAGGGAAGAGCGGCCATCTTGTTTTTCTAATAGTCAACTCTTGAAATCGCGTTTTGACGGTGCAAATCGACCAAGTTGAGCATCCTGAACAGCTTTCCTGTGTGGAGTCATGCAAAATTCGCAAAACCTTGGGAATTACAACTTTTTGTTGCAAAAGTGACGTCATAATTTGACCAAAAATCGTCGATTAACGCCAAAATATAGCAGTTACGGAGTTCAAATTTTGCACCGGCACACTCGGTTGGGGTATCCGCGAGAAGTAATCACGCTAATTCGGCTTTTCGGGGTGGCTCGAAAATTAAAAAGTTTATTCCCCCGGTAGGGAAAAGGGAAGAGCGGCCATCTTGTTTTTCTAACAGTCAACTCTGGAAATCGCGTTTTGACGGTACAAATCGACCAAGTTGAGCATCCTGAACAACTTTCCTGTGTGGAGTCTTGCAAAATTCGCAAAACCTTGGGAATTACAACTTTTTGGTGCAAAAGTGACGTCATAATTTGACCAATAATCGTCGATTACCGCCAAAATATAACAATGATGGAGTTCAAATTTGCACCGGCACACTCGGGTGGGGCACACTCGGGTGGGGTATCCGCAAGAAGTAATCACGCTAATTCGGCTTTTCGGGGTTGCTCGAAAATTAAAATTTTATTCCCCTGTTAGGGAAAAGGGAAGAGCGGCCATCTTGTTTTTCTAATAGTCAACTCTGGAAATCGCGTTTTGACGGTGCAAATCGACCAAGTTGAGCATCCTGAACAGCTTTCCTGTGTGGAGTCATGCAAAATTCGCAAAACCTTGGGAATTACAACTTTTTGTTGCAAAAGTGACGTCATAATTTGACCAAAAATCGTCGATTACCGCCAAAATATAGCAGTTACGGAGTTCAAATTTTGCACCGGCACACTCGGTTGGGGTATCCTCAAGAAGTAATCACGCTAATTCGGCTTTTCGGGGTGTCTCGAAAATTAAAAAGTTTATTCCCCGGTAGGGAAAAGGGAAGAGCGGTCATCTTGTTTTTCTAATAGTCAACTCTGGAAATCGCGTTTTGACGGTGCAAATCGACCAAGTTGAGCATCCTGAACAACTTTCCTGTGTGGAGTCATGCAAAATTCGCAAAACCTTGGGAATTACAACTTTTTGTTGCAAAAGTGACGTCATAATTTGACCAAAAATCGTCGATTACCGCCAGAAAATAACAGTGACGGAGTTCAAATTTGCACCGGCACACTCGGGTGGGGTATCCGCAAGAAGTAATCACGCTAATTCGGCTTTTCGGGGTGGCTCGAAAATTAAAAAGTTTATTCCCCGGTTAGGGGAAAGGGAAGAGCGGCCATCTTGTTTTTCTAATAGTCAACTTTGGAAATCGCGTTTTGACGGTACAAATCGACCAAGTTGAGCATCCTGAACAACTTTCCTGTGTGGAGTCATGCAAAATTCGCAAAACCTTGGGAATTACAACTTTTTGGTGCAAAAGTGACGTCATAATTTGACCAATAATCGTCGATTACCGCCAAAATATAACAATGATGGAGTTCAAATTTGCACCGGCACACTCGGGTGGGGTATCCGCAAGAATTAATCACGCTAATTCGGCTTTTCGGGGTTGCTCGAAAATTAAAATTTTATTCCCCGGTTAGGGAAAAGGGAAGAGCGGCCATCTTGTTTTTCTAATAGTCAACTCTTGAAATCGCGTTTTGACGGTGCAAATCGACCAAGTTGAGCATCCTGAACAGCTTTCCTGTGTGGAGTCATGCAAAATTCGCAAAACCTTGGGAATTACAACTTTTTGTTGCAAAAGTGACGTCATAATTTGACCAAAAATCGTCGATTACCGCCAAAATATAGCAGTTACGGAGTTCAAATTTTGCACCGGCACACTCGGTTGGGGTATCCGCGAGAAGTAATCACGCTAATTCGGCTTTTCGGGGTGGCTCGAAAATTAAAAAGTTTATTCCCCCGGTAGGGAAAAGGGAAGAGCGGCCATCTTGTTTTTCTAACAGTCAACTCTGGAAATCGCGTTTTGACGGTACAAATCGACCAAGTTGAGCATCCTAAACAACTTTCCTGTGTGGAGTCATGCAAAATTCGCAAAACCTTGGGAATTACAACTTTTTGGTGCAAAAGTGACGTCATAATTTGACCGATAATCGTCGATTACCGCCAAAATATAACAATGACGGAGTTCAAATTTGCACCGGCACACTCGGGTGGGGTATCCGCAAGAAGTAATCAAGCTAATTCGGCTCTTCGGGGTGGCTCGAAAATTAAAATTTTATTCCCCGGTTAGTGAAAAGGGAAGAGCGGCCATCTTGTTTTTCTAATAGTCAACTCTGGAAATCGCGTTTTGACGGTGCAAATCGACCAAGTTGAGCATCCTGAACAGCTTTCCTGTGTGGAGTCATGCAAAATTCTCAAAACCTTGGGAATTACAACTTTTTGGTGCAAAAGTGACGTCATAATTTGACCGATAATCGTCGATTACCGCCAAAATATAACAATGATGGAGTTCAAATTTGCACCGGCACACTCGGGTGGGGTATCCGCAAGAAGTAATCCCGCTAATTCGGTTTTTCGGGGTTGCTCGAAAATTAAAATTTTATTCCCCGGTTAGTGAAAAGGGAAGAGCGGCCATCTTGTTTTTCTAACAGTCAACTCTGGAAATCGCGTTTTGACGGTACAAATCGACCAAGTTGAGCATCCTGAACAGCTTTCCTGTGTGGAGTCATGCAAAATTCGCAAAACCTTGGGAATTACAACTTTTTGTTGCAAAAGTGACGTCATAATTTGACCAAAAATCGTCGATTACCGCCAAAATATAGCAGTTACGGAGTTCAAATTTTGCACCGGCACACTCGGTTGGGGTATCCTCAAGAAGTAATCACGCTAATTCGGCTTTTCGGGGTGTCTCGAAAATTAAAAAGTTTATTCCCCGGTAGGGAAAAGGGAAGAGCGGTCATCTTGTTTTTCTAATAGTCAACTCTGGAAATCGCGTTTTGACGGTGCAAATCGACCAAGTTGAGCATCCTGAACAACTTTCCTGTGTGGAGTCATGCAAAATTCGCAAAACCTTGGGAATTACAACTTTTTGTTGCAAAAGTGACGTCATAATTTGACCAAAAATCGTCGATTACCGCCAGAAAATAACAGTGACGGAGTTCAAATTTGCACCGGCACACTCGGGTGGGGTATCCGCAAGAAGTAATCACGCTAATTCGGCTTTTCGGGGTGGCTCGAAAATTAAAAAGTTTATTCCCCGGTTAGGGGAAAGGGAAGAGCGGCCATCTTGTTTTTCTAATAGTCAACTCTGGAAATCGCGTTTTGACGGTACAAATCGACCAAGTTGAGCATCCTGAACAACTTTCCTGTGTGGAGTCATGCAAAATTCGCAAAACCTTGGGAATTACAACTTTTTGGTGCAAAAGTGACGTCATAATTTGACCAATAATCGTCGATTACCGCCAAAATATAACAATGATGGAGTTCAAATTTGCACCGGCACACTCGGGTGGGGTATCCGCAAGAATTAATCACGCTAATTCGGCTTTTCGGGGTTGCTCGAAAATTAAAATTTTATTCCCCGGTTAGGGAAAAGGGAAGAGCGGCCATCTTGTTTTTCTAATAGTCAACTCTTGAAATCGCGTTTTGACGGTGCAAATCGACCAAGTTGAGCATCCTGAACAGCTTTCCTGTGTGGAGTCATGCAAAATTCGCAAAACCTTGGGAATTACAACTTTTTGTTGCAAAAGTGACGTCATAATTTGACCAAAAATCGTCGATTACCGCCAAAATATAGCAGTTACGGAGTTCAAATTTTGCACCGGCACACTCGGTTGGGGTATCCGCGAGAAGTAATCACGCTAATTCGGCTTTTCGGGGTGGCTCGAAAATTAAAAAGTTTATTCCCCCGGTAGGGAAAAGGGAAGAGCGGCCATCTTGTTTTTCTAACAGTCAACTCTGGAAATCGCGTTTTGACGGTACAAATCGACCAAGTTGAGCATCCTAAACAACTTTCCTGTGTGGAGTCATGCAAAATTCGCAAAACCTTGGGAATTACAACTTTTTGGTGCAAAAGTGACGTCATAATTTGACCGATAATCGTCGATTACCGCCAAAATATAACAATGACGGAGTTCAAATTTGCACCGGCACACTCGGGTGGGGTATCCGCAAGAAGTAATCAAGCTAATTCGGCTCTTCGGGGTGGCTCGAAAATTAAAATTTTATTCCCCGGTTAGTGAAAAGGGAAGAGCGGCCATCTTGTTTTTCTAATAGTCAACTCTGGAAATCGCGTTTTGACGGTGCAAATCGACCAAGTTGAGCATCCTGAACAGCTTTCCTGTGTGGAGTCATGCAAAATTCTCAAAACCTTGGGAATTACAACTTTTTGGTGCAAAAGTGACGTCATAATTTGACCGATAATCGTCGATTACCGCCAAAATATAACAATGATGGAGTTCAAATTTGCACCGGCACACTCGGGTGGGGTATCCGCAAGAAGTAATCCCGCTAATTCGGTTTTTCGGGGTTGCTCGAAAATTAAAATTTTATTCCCCGGTTAGTGAAAAGGGAAGAGCGGCCATCTTGTTTTTCTAACAGTCAACTCTGGAAATCGCGTTTTGACGGTACAAATCGACCAAGTTGAGCATCCTGAACAACTTTCCTGTGTGGAGTCATGCAAAATTCGCAAAACCTTGGGAATTACAACTTTTTGTTGCAAAAGTGACGTCATAATTTGACCAAAAATCGTCGATTACCGCCAGAAAATAACAGTGACGGAGTTCAAATTTGCACCGGCACACTTGGGTGGGGTATCCGCAAGAAGTAATCACGCTAATTCGGCTTTTCGGGGTGGCTCGAAAATTAAAAAGTTTATTCCCCGGTTAGGGGAAAGGGAAGAGCGGCCATCTTGTTTTTCTAATAGTCAACTCTGGAAATCGCGTTTTGACGGTACAAATCGACCAAGTTGAGCATCCTGAACAACTTTCCTGTGTGGAGTCTTGCAAAATTCGCAAAACCTTGGGAATTACAACTTTTTGGTGCAAAAGTGACGTCATAATTTGACCAATAATCGTCGATTACCGCCAAAATATAACAATGATGGAGTTCAAATTTGCACCGGCACACTCGGGTGGGGTATCCTCAAGAAGTAATCAAGCTAATTCGGCTTTTCGGGGTGGCTCGAAAATTAAAAATTTTATTCCCCGGTTAGTGAAAAGGGAAGAGCGGCCATCTTGTTTTTCTAATAGTCAACTCTGGAAATCGCGTTTTGACGGTGCAAATCGACCAAGTTGAGCATCCTGAACAGCTTTCCTGTGTGGAGTCATGCAAAATTCTCAAAACCTTGGGAATTACAACTTTTTGGTGCAAAAGTGACGTCATAATTTGACCGATAATCGTCGATTACCGCCAAAATATAACAATGATGGAGTTCAAATTTGCACCGGCACACTCGGGTGGGGTATCCGCAAGAAGTAATCCCGCTAATTCGGTTTTTCGGGGTTGCTCGAAAATTAAAATTTTATTCCCCGGTTAGTGAAAAGGGAAGAGCGGCCATCTTGTTTTTCTAACAGTCAACTCTGGAAATCGCGTTTTGACGGTACAAATCGACCAAGTTGAGCATCCTGAACAACTTTCCTGTGTGGAGTCTTGCAAAATTCGCAAAACCTTGGGAATTACAACTTTTTGTTGCAAAAGTGACGTCATAATTTGACCAATAATCGTCGATTACCGCCAAAATATAACAATGATGGAGTTCAAATTTGCACCGGCACACTCGGGTGGGGCACACTCGGGTGGGGTATCCGCAAGAAGTAATCACGCTAATTCGGCTTTTCGGGGTTGCTCGAAAATTAAAATTTTATTCCCCTGTTAGGGAAAAGGGAAGAGCGGCCATCTTGTTTTTCTAATAGTCAACTCTGGAAATCGCGTTTTGACGGTGCAAATCGACCAAGTTGAGCATCCTGAACAGCTTTCCTGTGTGGAGTCATGCAAAATTCGCAAAACCTTGGGAATTACAACTTTTTGTTGCAAAAGTGACGTCATAATTTGACCAAAAATCGTCGATTACCGCCAAAATATAGCAGTTACGGAGTTCAAATTTTGCACCGGCACACTCGGTTGGGGTATCCTCAAGAAGTAATCACGCTAATTCGGCTTTTCGGGGTGTCTCGAAAATTAAAAAGTTTATTCCCCGGTAGGGAAAAGGGAAGAGCGGTCATCTTGTTTTTCTAATAGTCAACTCTGGAAATCGCGTTTTGACGGTGCAAATCGACCAAGTTGAGCATCCTGAACAACTTTCCTGTGTGGAGTCAAGCAAAATTCGCAAAACCTTGGGAATAACAACTTTTTGGTGCAAAAGTGACGTCATATATTGACCAAAAATCGTCGATTACCGCCAAAGTAAAACATTGGCGTGCTTCAAATTTGCACTGGCACACTCGGGTGGGCGGTCATCTTGTTTTTCTAATAGTCAACTCTGGAAATCGCGTTTTGACGGTGCAAATCGACCAAGTTGAGCATCCTGAACAACTTTCCTGTGTGGAGTCATGCAAAATTCGCAAAACCTTGGGAATTACAACTTTTTGTTGCAAAAGTGACGTCTTAATTTGACCAAAAATCGTCGATTACCGCCAGAAAATAACAGTGACGGAGTTCAAATTTGCACCGGCACACTCGGGTGGGGTATCCGCAAGAAGTAATCACGCTAATTCGGCTTTTCGGGGTGGCTCGAAAATTAAAAAGTTTATTCCCCGGTTAGGGGAAAGGGAAGAGCGGCCATCTTGTTTTTCTAATAGTCAACTCTGGAAATCGCGTTTTGACGGTACAAATCGACCAAGTTGAGCATCCTGAACAACTTTCCTGTGTGGAGTCTTGCAAAATTCGCAAAACCTTGGGAATTACAACTTTTTGGTGCAAAAGTGACGTCATAATTTGACCAATAATCGTCGATTACCGCCAAAATATAACAATGATGGAGTTCAAATTTGCACCGGCACACTCGGGTGGGGTATCCGCAAGAATTAATCACGCTAATTCGGCTTTTCGGGGTTGCTCGAAAATTAAAATTTTATTCCCCGGTTAGGGAAAAGGGAAGAGCGGCCATCTTGTTTTTCTAATAGTCAACTCTTGAAATCGCGTTTTGACGGTGCAAATCGACCAAGTTGAGCATCCTGAACAGCTTTCCTGTGTGGAGTCATGCAAAATTCGCAAAACCTTGGGAATTACAACTTTTTGTTGCAAAAGTGACGTCATAATTTGACCAAAAATCGTCGATTACCGCCAAAATATAGCAGTTACGGAGTTCAAATTTTGCACCGGCACACTCGGTTGGGGTATCCGCGAGAAGTAATCACGCTAATTCGGCTTTTCGGGGTGGCTCGAAAATTAAAAAGTTTATTCCCCCGGTAGGGAAAAGGGAAGAGCGGCCATCTTGTTTTTCTAACAGTCAACTCTGGAAATCGCGTTTTGACGGTACAAATCGACCAAGTTGAGCATCCTAAACAACTTTCCTGTGTGGAGTCATGCAAAATTCGCAAAACCTTGGGAATTACAACTTTTTGGTGCAAAAGTGACGTCATAATTTGACCGATAATCGTCGATTACCGCCAAAATATAACAATGACGGAGTTCAAATTTGCACCGGCACACTCGGGTGGGGTATCCGCAAGAAGTAATCAAGCTAATTCGGCTCTTCGGGGTGGCTCGAAAATTAAAATTTTATTCCCCGGTTAGTGAAAAGGGAAGAGCGGCCATCTTGTTTTTCTAACAGTCAACTCTGGAAATCGCGTTTTGACGGTACAAATCGACCAAGTTGAGCATCCTGAACAACTTTCCTGTGTGGAGTCTTGCAAAATTCGCAAAACCTTGGGAATTACAACTTTTTGGTGCAAAAGTGACGTCATAATTTGACCAATAATCGTCGATTACCGCCAAAATATAACAATGATGGAGTTCAAATTTGCACCGGCACACTCGGGTGGGGCACACTCGGGTGGGGTATCCGCAAGAAGTAATCACGCTAATTCGGCTTTTCGGGGTTGCTCGAAAATTAAAATTTTATTCCCCTGTTAGGGAAAAGGGAAGAGCGGCCATCTTGTTTTTCTAATAGTCAACTCTGGAAATCGCGTTTTGACGGTGCAAATCGACCAAGTTGAGCATCCTGAACAGCTTTCCTGTGTGGAGTCATGCAAAATTCGCAAAACCTTGGGAATTACAACTTTTTGTTGCAAAAGTGACGTCATAATTTGACCAAAAATCGTCGATTACCGCCAAAATATAGCAGTTACGGAGTTCAAATTTTGCACCGGCACACTCGGTTGGGGTATCCTCAAGAAGTAATCACGCTAATTCGGCTTTTCGGGGTGTCTCGAAAATTAAAAAGTTTATTCCCCGGTAGGGAAAAGGGAAGAGCGGTCATCTTGTTTTTCTAATAGTCAACTCTGGAAATCGCGTTTTGACGGTGCAAATCGACCAAGTTGAGCATCCTGAACAACTTTCCTGTGTGGAGTCAAGCAAAATTCGCAAAACCTTGGGAATAACAACTTTTTGGTGCAAAAGTGACGTCATATATTGACCAAAAATCGTCGATTACCGCCAAAGTAAAACATTGGCGTGCTTCAAATTTGCACTGGCACACTCGGGTGGGCGGTCATCTTGTTTTTCTAATAGTCAACTCTGGAAATCGCGTTTTGACGGTGCAAATCGACCAAGTTGAGCATCCTGAACAACTTTCCTGTGTGGAGTCATGCAAAATTCGCAAAACCTTGGGAATTACAACTTTTTGTTGCAAAAGTGACGTCTTAATTTGACCAAAAATCGTCGATTACCGCCAGAAAATAACAGTGACGGAGTTCAAATTTGCACCGGCACACTCGGGTGGGGTATCCGCAAGAAGTAATCACGCTAATTCGGCTTTTCGGGGTGGCTCGAAAATTAAAAAGTTTATTCCCCGGTTAGGGGAAAGGGAAGAGCGGCCATCTTGTTTTTCTAATAGTCAACTCTGGAAATCGCGTTTTGACGGTACAAATCGACCAAGTTGAGCATCCTGAACAACTTTCCTGTGTGGAGTCTTGCAAAATTCGCAAAACCTTGGGAATTACAACTTTTTGGTGCAAAAGTGACGTCATAATTTGACCAATAATCGTCGATTACCGCCAAAATATAACAATGATGGAGTTCAAATTTGCACCGGCACACTCGGGTGGGGTATCCGCAAGAATTAATCACGCTAATTCGGCTTTTCGGGGTTGCTCGAAAATTAAAATTTTATTCCCCGGTTAGGGAAAAGGGAAGAGCGGCCATCTTGTTTTTCTAATAGTCAACTCTTGAAATCGCGTTTTGACGGTGCAAATCGACCAAGTTGAGCATCCTGAACAGCTTTCCTGTGTGGAGTCATGCAAAATTCGCAAAACCTTGGGAATTACAACTTTTTGTTGCAAAAGTGACGTCATAATTTGACCAAAAATCGTCGATTACCGCCAAAATATAGCAGTTACGGAGTTCAAATTTTGCACCGGCACACTCGGTTGGGGTATCCGCGAGAAGTAATCACGCTAATTCGGCTTTTCGGGGTGGCTCGAAAATTAAAAAGTTTATTCCCCCGGTAGGGAAAAGGGAAGAGCGGCCATCTTGTTTTTCTAACAGTCAACTCTGGAAATCGCGTTTTGACGGTACAAATCGACCAAGTTGAGCATCCTAAACAACTTTCCTGTGTGGAGTCATGCAAAATTCGCAAAACCTTGGGAATTACAACTTTTTGGTGCAAAAGTGACGTCATAATTTGACCGATAATCGTCGATTACCGCCAAAATATAACAATGACGGAGTTCAAATTTGCACCGGCACACTCGGGTGGGGTATCCGCAAGAAGTAATCAAGCTAATTCGGCTCTTCGGGGTGGCTCGAAAATTAAAATTTTATTCCCCGGTTAGTGAAAAGGGAAGAGCGGCCATCTTGTTTTTCTAACAGTCAACTCTGGAAATCGCGTTTTGACGGTACAAATCGACCAAGTTGAGCATCCTGAACAACTTTCCTGTGTGGAGTCTTGCAAAATTCGCAAAACCTTGGGAATTACAACTTTTTGGTGCAAAAGTGACGTCATAATTTGACCAATAATCGTCGATTACCGCCAAAATATAACAATGATGGAGTTCAAATTTGCACCGGCACACTCGGGTGGGGCACACTCGGGTGGGGTATCCGCAAGAAGTAATCACGCTAATTCGGCTTTTCGGGGTTGCTCGAAAATTAAAATTTTATTCCCCTGTTAGGGAAAAGGGAAGAGCGGCCATCTTGTTTTTCTAATAGTCAACTCTGGAAATCGCGTTTTGACGGTGCAAATCGACCAAGTTGAGCATCCTGAACAGCTTTCCTGTGTGGAGTCATGCAAAATTCGCAAAACCTTGGGAATTACAACTTTTTGGTGCAAAAGTGACGTCATAATTTGACCAAAAATCGTCGATTACCGCCAAAATATAGCAGTTACGGAGTTCAAATTTTGCACAAGCACACTCGGTTGGGGTATCCTCAAGAAGTAATCACGCTAATTCGGCTTTTCGGGGTGTCTCGAAAATTAAAAAGTTTATTCCCCCGGTAGGGAAAAGGGAAGAGCGGTCATCTTGTTTTTCTAATATTCAACTCTGGAAATCGCGTTTTGACGGTGCAAATCGACCAAGTTGAGCATCCTGAACAACTTTCCTGTGTGGAGTCATGCAAAATTCGCAAAACCTTGGGAATTACAACTTTTTGTTGCAAAAGTGACGTCATAATTTGACCAAAAATCGTCGATTACCGCCAGAATATAACAGTGACGGAGTTCAAATTTGCACCGGCACACTCGGGTGGGGTATCCGCGAGAAGTAATCACGCTAATTCGGCTTTTCGGGGTGGCTCGAAAATTAAAAAGTTTATTCCCCCGGTAGGGAAAAGGGAAGAGCGGCCATCTTGTTTTTCTAACAGTCAACTCTGGAAATCGCGTTTTGACGGTACAAATCGACCAAGTTGAGCATCCTGAACAGCTTTCCTGTGTGGAGTCATGCTAAATTCGCAAAACCTTGGGAATTACAACTTTTTGTTGCAAAAGTGACGTCATAGTTTGACCAAAAATCGTCGATTACCGCCAAAATATAACAGTGACGGAGTTCAAATTTGCACCGGCACACTCGGGTGGGGTATCCTCAAGAAGTAATCACGCTAATTCGGCTTTTCGGGGTGGCTCGAAAATTAATAAGTTTATTCCCCCGGTAGGGAAAAGGGAAGAGCGGTCATCTTGTTTTTCTAATAGTCAACTCTGGAAATCGCGTTTTGACGGTACAAATCGACCAAGTTGAGCATCCTGAACAACTTTGCTGTGTGGAGTCATGCAAAATTCGCAAAACCTTGGGAATTACAACTTTTTGGTGCAAAAGTGACGTCATAATTTGACTAAAAATCGTCGATTACCGCCAAAATATATCAGTGAGGGAGTTCAAATTTGCACCGGCACACTCGGGTGGGGTATCCGCAAGAAGTAATCCCGCTAATTCGGTTTTTCGGGGTTGCTCGAAAATTAAAATTTTATTCCCCGGTTAGTGAAAAGGGAAGAGCGGCCATCTTGTTTTTCTAACAGTCAACTCTGGAAATCGCGTTTTGACGGTACAAATCGACCAAGTTGAGCATCCTGAACAACTTTCCTGTGTGGAGTCTTGCAAAATTCGCAAAACCTTGGGAATTACAACTTTTTGGTGCAAAAGTGACGTCATAATTTGACCAATAATCGTCGATTACCGCCAAAATATAACAATGATGGAGTTCAAATTTGCACCGGCACACTCGGGTGGGGCACACTCGGGTGGGGTATCCGCAAGAAGTAATCACGCTAATTCGGCTTTTCGGGGTTGCTCGAAAATTAAAATTTTATTCCCCTGTTAGGGAAAAGGGAAGAGCGGCCATCTTGTTTTTCTAATAGTCAACTCTGGAAATCGCGTTTTGACGGTGCAAATCGACCAAGTTGAGCATCCTGAACAGCTTTCCTGTGTGGAGTCATGCAAAATTCGCAAAACCTTGGGAATTACAACTTTTTGTTGCAAAAGTGACGTCATAATTTGACCAAAAATCGTCGATTACCGCCAAAATATAGCAGTTACGGAGTTCAAATTTTGCACCGGCACACTCGGTTGGGGTATCCGCGAGAAGTAATCACGCTAATTCGGCTTTTCGGGGTGGCTCGAAAATTAAAAAGTTTATTCCCCCGGTAGGGAAAAGGGAAGAGCGGCCATCTTGTTTTTCTAACAGTCAACTCTGGAAATCGCGTTTTGACGGTACAAATCGTCCAAGTTGAGCATCCTAAACAACTTTCCTGTGTGGAGTCATGCAAAATTCGCAAAACCTTGGGAATTACAACTTTTTGGTGCAAAAGTGACGTCATAATTTGACCGATAATCGTCGATTACCGCCAAAATATAACAATGACGGAGTTCAAGTTTGCACCGGCACACTCGGGTGGGGTATCCGCAAGAAGTAATCAAGCTAATTCGGCTCTTCGGGGTGGCTCGAAAATTAAAATTTTATTCCCCGGTTAGTGAAAAGGGAAGAGCGGCCATCTTGTTTTTCTAACAGTCAACTCTGGAAATCGCGTTTTGACGGTACAAATCGACCAAGTTGAGCATCCTGAACAACTTTCCTGTGTGGAGTCTTGCAAAATTCGCAAAACCTTGGGAATTACAACTTTTTGGTGCAAAAGTGACGTCATAATTTGACCAATAATCGTCGATTACCGCCAAAATATAACAATGATGGAGTTCAAATTTGCACCGGCACACTCGGGTGGGGCACACTCGGGTGGGGTATCCGCAAGAAGTAATCCCGCTAATTCGGCTTTTCGGGGTTGCTCGAAAATTAAAATTTTATTCCCCTGTTAGGGAAAAGGGAAGAGCGGCCATCTTGATTTTCTAATAGTCAACTCTGGAAATCGCGTTTTGACGGTGCAAATCGACCAAGTTGAGCATCCTGAACAGCTTTCCTGTGTGGAGTCATGCAAAATTCGCAAAACCTTGGGAATTACAACTTTTTGTTGCAAAAGTGACGTCATAATTTGACCAAAAATCTTCGATTACCGCCAAAATATAGCAGTTACGGAGTTCAAATTTTGCACCGGCACACTCGGTTGGGGTATCCTCAAGAAGTAATCACGCTAATTCGGCTTTTCGGGGTGGCTCGAAAATTAAAAAGTTTATTCCCCGGTAGGGAAAAGGGAAGAGCGGTCATCTTGTTTTTCTAATAGTCAACTCTGGAAATCGCGTTTTGACGGTGCAAATCGACCAAGTTGAGCATCCTGAACAACTTTCCTGTGTGGAGTCATGCAAAATTCGCAAAACCTTGGGAATTACAACTTTTTGTTGCAAAAGTGACGTCATAATTTGACCAAAAATCGTCGATTACCGCCAGAAAATAACAGTGACGGAGTTCAAATTTGCACCGGCACACTCGGGTGGGGTATCCGCAAGAAGTAATCACGCTAATTCGGCTTTTCGGGGTGGCTCGAAAATTAAAAAGTTTATTCCCCGGTTAGGGGAAAGGGAAGAGCGGCCATCTTGTTTTTCTAATAGTCAACTCTGGAAATCGCGTTTTGACGGTACAAATCGACCAAGTTGAGCATCCTGAACAACTTTCCTGTGTGGAGTCTTGCAAAATTCGCAAAACCTTGGGAATTACAACTTTTTGGTGCAAAAGTGACGTCATAATTTGACCAATAATCGTCGATTACCGCCAAAATATAACAATGATGGAGTTCAAATTTGCACCGGCACACTCGGGTGGGGTATCCGCAAGAATTAATCACGCTAATTCGGCTTTTCGGGGTTGCTCGAAAATTAAAATTTTATTCCCCGGTTAGGGAAAAGGGAAGAGCGGCCATCTTGTTTTTCTAATAGTCAACTCTTGAAATCGCGTTTTGACGGTGCAAATCGACCAAGTTGAGCATCCTGAACAGCTTTCCTGTGTGGAGTCATGCAAAATTCGCAAAACCTTGGGAATTACAACTTTTTGTTGCAAAAGTGACGTCATAATTTGACCAAAAATCGTCGATTACCGCCAAAATATAGCAGTTACGGAGTTCAAATTTTGCACCGGCACACTCGGTTGGGGTATCCGCGAGAAGTAATCACGCTAATTCGGCTTTTCGGGGTGGCTCGAAAATTAAAAAGTTTATTCCCCCGGTAGGGAAAAGGGAAGAGCGGCCATCTTGTTTTTCTAACAGTCAACTCTGGAAATCGCGTTTTGACGGTACAAATCGACCAAGTTGAGCATCCTAAACAACTTTCCTGTGTGGAGTCATGCAAAATTCGCAAAACCTTGGGAATTACAACTTTTTGGTGCAAAAGTGACGTCATAATTTGACCGATAATCGTCGATTACCGCCAAAATATAACAATGACGGAGTTCAAATTTGCACCGGCACACTCGGGTGGGGTATCCGCAAGAAGTAATCAAGCTAATTCGGCTCTTCGGGGTGGCTCGAAAATTAAAATTTTATTCCCCGGTTAGTGAAAAGGGAAGAGCGGCCATCTTGTTTTTCTAACAGTCAACTCTGGAAATCGCGTTTTGACGGTACAAATCGACCAAGTTGAGCATCCTGAACAACTTTCCTGTGTGGAGTCTTGCAAAATTCGCAAAACCTTGGGAATTACAACTTTTTGGTGCAAAAGTGACGTCATAATTTGACCAATAATCGTCGATTACCGCCAAAATATAACAATGATGGAGTTCAAATTTGCACCGGCACACTCGGGTGGGGCACACTCGGGTGGGGTATCCGCAAGAAGTAATCACGCTAATTCGGCTTTTCGGGGTTGCTCGAAAATTAAAATTTTATTCCCCTGTTAGGGAAAAGGGAAGAGCGGCCATCTTGTTTTTCTAATAGTCAACTCTGGAAATCGCGTTTTGACGGTGCAAATCGACCAAGTTGAGCATCCTGAACAGCTTTCCTGTGTGGAGTCATGCAAAATTCGCAAAACCTTGGGAATTACAACTTTTTGGTGCAAAAGTGACGTCATAATTTGACCAAAAATCGTCGATTACCGCCAAAATATAGCAGTTACGGAGTTCAAATTTTGCACAAGCACACTCGGTTGGGGTATCCTCAAGAAGTAATCACGCTAATTCGGCTTTTCGGGGTGTCTCGAAAATTAAAAAGTTTATTCCCCCGGTAGGGAAAAGGGAAGAGCGGTCATCTTGTTTTTCTAATATTCAACTCTGGAAATCGCGTTTTGACGGTGCAAATCGACCAAGTTGAGCATCCTGAACAACTTTCCTGTGTGGAGTCATGCAAAATTCGCAAAACCTTGGGAATTACAACTTTTTGTTGCAAAAGTGACGTCATAATTTGACCAAAAATCGTCGATTACCGCCAGAATATAACAGTGACGGAGTTCAAATTTGCACCGGCACACTCGGGTGGGGTATCCGCGAGAAGTAATCACGCTAATTCGGCTTTTCGGGGTGGCTCGAAAATTAAAAAGTTTATTCCCCCGGTAGGGAAAAGGGAAGAGCGGCCATCTTGTTTTTCTAACAGTCAACTCTGGAAATCGCGTTTTGACGGTACAAATCGACCAAGTTGAGCATCCTGAACAGCTTTCCTGTGTGGAGTCATGCTAAATTCGCAAAACCTTGGGAATTACAACTTTTTGTTGCAAAAGTGACGTCATAGTTTGACCAAAAATCGTCGATTACCGCCAAAATATAACAGTGACGGAGTTCAAATTTGCACCGGCACACTCGGGTGGGGTATCCTCAAGAAGTAATCACGCTAATTCGGCTTTTCGGGGTGGCTCGAAAATTAATAAGTTTATTCCCCCGGTAGGGAAAAGGGAAGAGCGGTCATCTTGTTTTTCTAATAGTCAACTCTGGAAATCGCGTTTTGACGGTACAAATCGACCAAGTTGAGCATCCTGAACAACTTTGCTGTGTGGAGTCATGCAAAATTCGCAAAACCTTGGGAATTACAACTTTTTGGTGCAAAAGTGACGTCATAATTTGACTAAAAATCGTCGATTACCGCCAAAATATATCAGTGAGGGAGTTCAAATTTGCACCGGCACACTCGGGTGGGGTATCCGCAAGAAGTAATCCCGCTAATTCGGTTTTTCGGGGTTGCTCGAAAATTAAAATTTTATTCCCCGGTTAGTGAAAAGGGAAGAGCGGCCATCTTGTTTTTCTAACAGTCAACTCTGGAAATCGCGTTTTGACGGTACAAATCGACCAAGTTGAGCATCCTGAACAACTTTCCTGTGTGGAGTCTTGCAAAATTCGCAAAACCTTGGGAATTACAACTTTTTGGTGCAAAAGTGACGTCATAATTTGACCAATAATCGTCGATTACCGCCAAAATATAACAATGATGGAGTTCAAATTTGCACCGGCACACTCGGGTGGGGCACACTCGGGTGGGGTATCCGCAAGAAGTAATCACGCTAATTCGGCTTTTCGGGGTTGCTCGAAAATTAAAATTTTATTCCCCTGTTAGGGAAAAGGGAAGAGCGGCCATCTTGTTTTTCTAATAGTCAACTCTGGAAATCGCGTTTTGACGGTGCAAATCGACCAAGTTGAGCATCCTGAACAGCTTTCCTGTGTGGAGTCATGCAAAATTCGCAAAACCTTGGGAATTACAACTTTTTGTTGCAAAAGTGACGTCATAATTTGACCAAAAATCGTCGATTACCGCCAAAATATAGCAGTTACGGAGTTCAAATTTTGCACCGGCACACTCGGTTGGGGTATCCGCGAGAAGTAATCACGCTAATTCGGCTTTTCGGGGTGGCTCGAAAATTAAAAAGTTTATTCCCCCGGTAGGGAAAAGGGAAGAGCGGCCATCTTGTTTTTCTAACAGTCAACTCTGGAAATCGCGTTTTGACGGTACAAATCGTCCAAGTTGAGCATCCTAAACAACTTTCCTGTGTGGAGTCATGCAAAATTCGCAAAACCTTGGGAATTACAACTTTTTGGTGCAAAAGTGACGTCATAATTTGACCGATAATCGTCGATTACCGCCAAAATATAACAATGACGGAGTTCAAGTTTGCACCGGCACACTCGGGTGGGGTATCCGCAAGAAGTAATCAAGCTAATTCGGCTCTTCGGGGTGGCTCGAAAATTAAAATTTTATTCCCCGGTTAGTGAAAAGGGAAGAGCGGCCATCTTGTTTTTCTAACAGTCAACTCTGGAAATCGCGTTTTGACGGTACAAATCGACCAAGTTGAGCATCCTGAACAACTTTCCTGTGTGGAGTCTTGCAAAATTCGCAAAACCTTGGGAATTACAACTTTTTGGTGCAAAAGTGACGTCATAATTTGACCAATAATCGTCGATTACCGCCAAAATATAACAATGATGGAGTTCAAATTTGCACCGGCACACTCGGGTGGGGCACACTCGGGTGGGGTATCCGCAAGAAGTAATCCCGCTAATTCGGCTTTTCGGGGTTGCTCGAAAATTAAAATTTTATTCCCCTGTTAGGGAAAAGGGAAGAGCGGCCATCTTGATTTTCTAATAGTCAACTCTGGAAATCGCGTTTTGACGGTGCAAATCGACCAAGTTGAGCATCCTGAACAGCTTTCCTGTGTGGAGTCATGCAAAATTCGCAAAACCTTGGGAATTACAACTTTTTGTTGCAAAAGTGACGTCATAATTTGACCAAAAATCTTCGATTACCGCCAAAATATAGCAGTTACGGAGTTCAAATTTTGCACCGGCACACTCGGTTGGGGTATCCTCAAGAAGTAATCACGCTAATTCGGCTTTTCGGGGTGGCTCGAAAATTAAAAAGTTTATTCCCCGGTAGGGAAAAGGGAAGAGCGGTCATCTTGTTTTTCTAATAGTCAACTCTGGAAATCGCGTTTTGACGGTGCAAATCGACCAAGTTGAGCATCCTGAACAACTTTCCTGTGTGGAGTCATGCAAAATTCGCAAAACCTTGGGAATTACAACTTTTTGTTGCAAAAGTGACGTCATAATTTGACCAAAAATCGTCGATTACCGCCAGAAAATAACAGTGACGGAGTTCAAATTTGCACCGGCACACTCGGGTGGGGTATCCGCAAGAAGTAATCACGCTAATTCGGCTTTTCGGGGTGGCTCGAAAATTAAAAAGTTTATTCCCCGGTTAGGGGAAAGGGAAGAGCGGCCATCTTGTTTTTCTAATAGTCAACTCTGGAAATCGCGTTTTGACGGTACAAATCGACCAAGTTGAGCATCCTGAACAACTTTCCTGTGTGGAGTCTTGCAAAATTCGCAAAACCTTGGGAATTACAACTTTTTGGTGCAAAAGTGACGTCATAATTTGACCAATAATCGTCGATTACCGCCAAAATATAACAATGATGGAGTTCAAATTTGCACCGGCACACTCGGGTGGGGCACACTCGGGTGGGGTATCCGCAAGAAGTAATCCCGCTAATTCGGCTTTTCGGGGTTGCTCGAAAATTAAAATTTTATTCCCCTGTTAGGGAAAAGGGAAGAGCGGCCATCTTGATTTTCTAATAGTCAACTCTGGAAATCGCGTTTTGACGGTGCAAATCGACCAAGTTGAGCATCCTGAACAGCTTTCCTGTGTGGAGTCATGCAAAATTCGCAAAACCTTGGGAATTACAACTTTTTGTTGCAAAAGTGACGTCATAATTTGACCAAAAATCTTCGATTACCGCCAAAATATAGCAGTTACGGAGTTCAAATTTTGCACCGGCACACTCGGTTGGGGTATCCTCAAGAAGTAATCACGCTAATTCGGCTTTTCGGGGTGGCTCGAAAATTAAAAAGTTTATTCCCCGGTAGGGAAAAGGGAAGAGCGGTCATCTTGTTTTTCTAATAGTCAACTCTGGAAATCGCGTTTTGACGGTGCAAATCGACCAAGTTGAGCATCCTGAACAACTTTCCTGTGTGGAGTCATGCAAAATTCGCAAAACCTTGGGAATTACAACTTTTTGTTGCAAAAGTGACGTCATAATTTGACCAAAAATCGTCGATTACCGCCAGAAAATAACAGTGACGGAGTTCAAATTTGCACCGGCACACTCGGGTGGGGTATCCGCAAGAAGTAATCACGCTAATTCGGCTTTTCGGGGTGGCTCGAAAATTAAAAAGTTTATTCCCCGGTTAGGGGAAAGGGAAGAGCGGCCATCTTGTTTTTCTAATAGTCAACTCTGGAAATCGCGTTTTGACGGTACAAATCGACCAAGTTGAGCATCCTGAACAACTTTCCTGTGTGGAGTCTTGCAAAATTCGCAAAACCTTGGGAATTACAACTTTTTGGTGCAAAAGTGACGTCATAATTTGACCAATAATCGTCGATTACCGCCAAAATATAACAATGATGGAGTTCAAATTTGCACCGGCACACTCGGGTGGGGTACCCGCAAGAATTAATCACGCTAATTCGGCTTTTCGGGGTTGCTCGAAAATTAAAATTTTATTCCCCGGTTAGGGAAAAGGGAAGAGCGGCCATCTTGTTTTTCTAATAGTCAACTCTTGAAATCGCGTTTTGACGGTGCAAATCGACCAAGTTGAGCATCCTGAACAGCTTTCCTGTGTGGAGTCATGCAAAATTCGCAAAACCTTGGGAATTACAACTTTTTGTTGCAAAAGTGACGTCATAATTTGACCAAAAATCGTCGATTACCGCCAAAATATAGCAGTTACGGAGTTCAAATTTTGCACCGGCACACTCGGTTGGGGTATCCGCGAGAAGTAATCACGCTAATTCGGCTTTTCGGGGTGGCTCGAAAATTAAAAAGTTTATTCCCCCGGTAGGGAAAAGGGAAGAGCGGCCATCTTGTTTTTCTAACAGTCAACTCTGGAAATCGCGTTTTGACGGTACAAATCGACCAAGTTGAGCATCCTAAACAACTTTCCTGTGTGGAGTCATGCAAAATTCGCAAAACCTTGGGAATTACAACTTTTTGGTGCAAAAGTGACGTCATAATTTGACCGATAATCGTCGATTACCGCCAAAATATAACAATGACGGAGTTCAAATTTGCACCGGCACACTCGGGTGGGGTATCCGCAAGAAGTAATCAAGCTAATTCGGCTCTTCGGGGTGGCTCGAAAATTAAAATTTTATTCCCCGGTTAGTGAAAAGGGAAGAGCGGCCATCTTGTTTTTCTAACAGTCAACTCTGGAAATCGCGTTTTGACGGTACAAATCGACCAAGTTGAGCATCCTGAACAACTTTCCTGTGTGGAGTCTTGCAAAATTCGCAAAACCTTGGGAATTACAACTTTTTGGTGCAAAAGTGACGTCATAATTTGACCAATAATCGTCGATTACCGCCAAAATATAACAATGATGGAGTTCAAATTTGCACCGGCACACTCGGGTGGGGCACACTCGGGTGGGGTATCCGCAAGAAGTAATCACGCTAATTCGGCTTTTCGGGGTTGCTCGAAAATTAAAATTTTATTCCCCTGTTAGGGAAAAGGGAAGAGCGGCCATCTTGTTTTTCTAATAGTCAACTCTGGAAATCGCGTTTTGACGGTGCAAATCGACCAAGTTGAGCATCCTGAACAGCTTTCCTGTGTGGAGTCATGCAAAATTCTCAAAACCTTGGGAATTACAACTTTTTGGTGCAAAAGTGACGTCATAATTTGACCAAAAATCGTCGATTACCGCCAAAATATAGCAGTTACGGAGTTCAAATTTTGCACCGGCACACTCGGTTGGGGTATCCTCAAGAAGTAATCACGCTAATTCGGCTTTTCGGGGTGTCTCGAAAATTAAAAAGTTTATTCCCCCGGTAGGGAAAAGGGAAGAGCGGTCATCTTGTTTTTCTAATATTCAACTCTGGAAATCGCGTTTTGACGGTGCAAATCGACCAAGTTGAGCATCCTGAACAACTTTCCTGTGTGGAGTCGTGCAAAATTCGCAAAACCTTGGGAATTACAACTTTTTGTTGCAAAAGTGACGTCATAATTTGACCAAAAATCGTCGATTACCGCCAGAATATAACAGTGACGGAGTTCAAATTTGCACCGGCACACTCGGGTGGGGTATCCGCGAGAAGTAATCACGCTAATTCGGCTTTTCGGGGTGGCTCGAAAATTAAAAAGTTTATTCCCCCGGTAGGGAAAAGGGAAGAGCGGCCATCTTGTTTTTCTAACAGTCAACTCTGGAAATCGCGTTTTGACGGTACAAATCGACCAAGTTGAGCATCCTGAACAGCTTTCCTGTGTGGAGTCATGCTAAATTCGCAAAACCTTGGGAATTACAACTTTTTGTTGCAAAAGTGACGTCATAGTTTGACCAAAAATCGTCGATTACCGCCAAAATATAACAGTGACGGAGTTCAAATTTGCACCGGCACACTCGGGTGGGGTATCCTCAAGAAGTAATCACGCTAATTCGGCTTTTCGGGGTGGCTCGAAAATTAATAAGTTTATTCCCCCGGTAGGGAAAAGGGAAGAGCGGTCATCTTGTTTTTCTAATAGTCAACTCTGGAAATCGCGTTTTGACGGTACAAATCGACCAAGTTGAGCATCCTGAACAACTTTGCTGTGTGGAGTCATGCAAAATTCGCAAAACCTTGGGAATTACAACTTTTTGGTGCAAAAGTGACGTCATAATTTGACTAAAAATCGTCGATTACCGCCAAAATATATCAGTGACGGAGTTCAAATTTGCACCGGCACACTCGGGTGGGGTATCCGCAAGAAGTAATCCCGCTAATTCGGTTTTTCGGGGTTGCTCGAAAATTAAAATTTTATTCCCCGGTTAGTGAAAAGGGAAGAGCGGCCATCTTGTTTTTCTAACAGTCAACTCTGGAAATCGCGTTTTGACGGTACAAATCGACCAAGTTGAGCATCCTGAACAACTTTCCTGTGTGGAGTCTTGCAAAATTCGCAAAACCTTGGGAATTACAACTTTTTGGTGCAAAAGTGACGTCATAATTTGACCAATAATCGTCGATTACCGCCAAAATATAACAATGATGGAGTTCAAATTTGCACCGGCACACTCGGGTGGGGCACACTCGGGTGGGGCACACTCGGGTGGGGTATCCGCAAGAAGTAATCACGCTAATTCGGCTTTTCGGGGTTGCTCGAAAATTAAAATTTTATTCCCCTGTTAGGGAAAAGGGAAGAGCGGCCATCTTGTTTTTCTAATAGTCAACTCTGGAAATCGCGTTTTGACGGTGCAAATCGACCAAGTTGAGCATCCTGAACAGCTTTCCTGTGTGGAGTCATGCAAAATTCGCAAAACCTTGGGAATTACAACTTTTTGTTGCAAAAGTGACGTCATAATTTGACCAAAAATCGTCGATTACCGCCAAAATATAGCAGTTACGGAGTTCAAATTTTGCACCGGCACACTCGGTTGGGGTATCCTCAAGAAGTAATCACGCTAATTCGGCTTTTCGGGGTGTCTCGAAAATTAAAAAGTTTATTCCCCCGGTAGGGAAAAGGGAAGAGCGGTCATCTTGTTTTTCTAATATTCAACTCTGGAAATCGCGTTTTGACGGTGCAAATCGACCAAGTTGAGCATCCTGAACAACTTTCCTGTGTGGAGTCATGCAAAATTCGCAAAACCTTGGGAATTACAACTTTTTGTTGCAAAAGTGACGTCATAATTTGACCAAAAATCGTCGATTACCGCCAGAATATAACAGTGACGGAGTTCAAATTTGCACCGGCACACTCGGGTGGGGTATCCGCGAGAAGTAATCACGCTAATTCGGCTTTTCGGGGTGGCTCGAAAATTAAAAAGTTTATTCCCCCGGTAGGGAAAAGGGAAGAGCGGCCATCTTGTTTTTCTAACAGTCAACTCTGGAAATCGCGTTTTGACGGTACAAATCGACCAAGTTGAGCATCCTGAACAGCTTTCCTGTGTGGAGTCATGCTAAATTCGCAAAACCTTGGGAATTACAACTTTTTGTTGCAAAAGTGACGTCATAGTTTGACCAAAAATCGTCGATTACCGCCAAAATATAACAGTGACGGAGTTCAAATTTGCACCGGCACACTCGGGTGGGGTATCCTCAAGAAGTAATCACGCTAATTCGGCTTTTCGGGGTGGCTCGAAAATTAATAAGTTTATTCCCCCGGTAGGGAAAAGGGAAGAGCGGTCATGTTGTTTTTCTAATAGTCAACTCTGGAAATCGCGTTTTGACGGTACAAATCGACCAAGTTGAGCATCCTGAACAACTTTGCTGTGTGGAGTCATGCAAAATTCGCAAAACCTTGGGAATTACAACTTTTTGGTGCAAAAGTGACGTCATAATTTGACTAAAAATCGTCGATTACCGCCAAAATATATCAGTGAGGGAGTTCAAATTTGCACCGGCACACTCGGGTGGGGTATCCGCAAGAAGTAATCCCGCTAATTCGGTTTTTCGGGGTTGCTCGAAAATTAAAATTTTATTCCCCGGTTAGTGAAAAGGGAAGAGCGGCCATCTTGTTTTTCTAACAGTCAACTCTGGAAATCGCGTTTTGACGGTACAAATCGACCAAGTTGAGCATCCTGAACAACTTTCCTGTGTGGAGTCTTGCAAAATTCGCAAAACCTTGGGAATTACAACTTTTTGGTGCAAAAGTGACGTCATAATTTGACCAATAATCGTCGATTACCGCCAAAATATAACAATGATGGAGTTCAAATTTGCACCGGCACACTCGGGTGGGGCACACTCGGGTGGGGTATCCGCAAGAAGTAATCACGCTAATTCGGCTTTTCGGGGTTGCTCGAAAATTAAAATTTTATTCCCCTGTTAGGGAAAAGGGAAGAGCGGCCATCTTGTTTTTCTAATAGTCAACTCTGGAAATCGCGTTTTGACGGTGCAAATCGACCAAGTTGAGCATCCTGAACAGCTTTCCTGTGTGGAGTCATGCAAAATTCGCAAAACCTTGGGAATTACAACTTTTTGTTGCAAAAGTGACGTCATAATTTGACCAAAACTCGTCGATTACCGCCAAAATATAGCAGTTACGGAGTTCAAATTTTGCACCGGCACACTCGGTTGGGGTATCCTCAAGAAGTAATCACGCTAATTCGGCTTTTCGGGGTGTCTCGAAAATTAAAAAGTTTATTCCCCGGTAGGGAAAAGGGAAGAGCGGTCATCTTGTTTTTCTAATAGTCAACTCTGGAAATCGCGTTTTGACGGTGCAAATCGACCAAGTTGAGCATCCTGAACAACTTTCCTGTGTGGAGTCATGCAAAATTCGCAAAACCTTGGGAATTACAACTTTTTGTTGCAAAAGTGACGTCATAATTTGACCAAAAATCGTCGATTACCGCCAGAAAATAACAGTGACGGAGTTCAAATTTGCACCGGCACACTCGGGTGGGGTATCCGCAAGAAGTAATCACGCTAATTCGGCTTTTCGGGGTGGCTCGAAAATTAAAAAGTTTATTCCCCGGTTAGGGGAAAGGGAAGAGCGGCCATCTTGTTTTTCTAATAGTCAACTCTGGAAATCGCGTTTTGACGGTACAAATCGACCAAGTTGAGCATCCTGAACAACTTTCCTGTGTGGAGTCTTGCAAAATTCGCAAAACCTTGGGAATTACAACTTTTTGGTGCAAAAGTGACGTCATAATTTGACCAATAATCGTCGATTACCGCCAAAATATAACAATGATGGAGTTCAAATTTGCACCGGCACACTCGGGTGGGGTATCCGCAAGAATTAATCACGCTGATTCGGCTTTTCGGGGTTGCTCGAAAATTAAAATTTTATTCCCCGGTTAGGGAAAAGGGAAGAGCGGCCATCTTGTTTTTCTAATAGTCAACTCTTGAAATCGCGTTTTGACGGTGCAAATCGACCAAGTTGAGCATCCTGAACAGCTTTCCTGTGTGGAGTCATGCAAAATTCTCAAAACCTTGGGAATTACAACTTTTTGTTGCAAAAGCGACGTCATAGTTTGACCAATAATCGTCGATTACCGCCAAAATATAGCAGTAACGGAGTTCAAATTTGCACCGGCACACTTGGTTGGGGTATCCTCAAGAAGTAATCACGCTAATTCGGCTCTTCGGGGTGGCTCGAAAATTAAAAAGTTTATTCCCCCGGTAGGGAAAAGGGAAGAGTGGTCATCTTGTTTTTCTAATAGTCAACTCTGGAAATCGCGTTTTGACGGTACGAATCGACCAAGTTGAGCATCCTGAACAACTTTCCTGTGTGGAGTCATGCAAAATTCTCAAAACCTTGGGAATTACAACTTTTTGGTGCAAAAGTGACGTCATAATTTGACCGATAATCGTCGATTACCGCCAAAATATAACAATGACGGAGTTCAAATTTGCACCGGCACACTCGGGTGGGGTATCCGCAAGAAGTAATCAAGCTAATTCGGTTCTTCGGGGTGGCTCGAAAATTAAAATTTTATTCCCCGGTTAGTGAAAAGGGAAGAGCGGCCATCTTGTTTTTCTAATAGTCAACTCTGGAAATCGCGTTTTGACGGTGCAAATCGACCAAGTTGAGCATCCTGAACAGCTTTCCTGTGTGGAGTCATGCAAAATTCTCAAAACCTTGGGAATTACAACTTTTTGGTGCAAAAGTGACGTCATAATTTGACCGATAATCGTCGATTACCGCCAAAATATAACAATGATGGAGTTCAAATTTGCACCGGCACACTCGGGTGGGGTATCCGCAAGAAGTAATCCCGCTAATTCGGTTTTTCGGGGTTGCTCGAAAATTAAAATTTTATTCCCCGGTTAGGGAAAAGGGAAGAGCGGCCATCTTGTTTTTCTAATAGTCAACTCTTGAAATCGCGTTTTGACGGTGCAAATCGACCAAGTTGAGCATCCTGAACAGCTTTCCTGTGTGGAGTCATGCTAAATTCGCAAAACCTTGGGAATTACAACTTTTTGTTGCAAAAGCGACGTCATAGTTTGACCAAAAATCGTCGATTACCGCCAAAATATAGCAGTAACGGATTTCAAATTTTGCACCGGCACACTTGGTTGGGGTATCCGCAAGAAGTAATCACGCTAATTCGGCTTTTCGGGGTGGCTCGAAAATTAAAATTTTATTCCCCGGTTAGTGAAAAGGGAAGAGCGGCCATCTTGTTTTTCTAACAGTCAACTCTGGAAATCGCGTTTTGACGGTACAAATCGACCAAGTTGAGCATCCTGAACAACTTTGCTGTGTGGAGTCATGCAAAATTCGCAAAACCTTGGGAATTACAACTTTTTGTTGCAAAAGTGACGTCATAATTTGACCAAAAATCGTCGATTACCGCCAGAAAATAACAGTGACGGAGTTCAAATTTGCACCGGCACACTCGGGTGGGGTATCCGCAAGAAGTAATCACGCTAATTCGGCTTTTCGGGGTGGCTCGAAAATTAAAAAGTTTATTCCCCGGTTAGGGGAAAGGGAAGAGCGGCCATCTTGTTTTTCTAATAGTCAACTCTGGAAATCGCGTTTTGACGGTACAAATCGACCAAGTTGAGCATCCTGAACAACTTTCCTGTGTGGAGTCTTGCAAAATCGCAAAACCTTGGGAATTACAACTTTTTGGTGCAAAAGTGACGTCATAATTTGACCAATAATCGTCGATTACCGCCAAAATATAACAATGATGGAGTTCAAATTTGCACCGGCACACTCGGGTGGGGTATCCGCAAGAATTAATCACGCTGATTCGGCTTTTCGGGGTTGCTCGAAAATTAAAATTTTATTCCCCGGTTAGGGAAAAGGGAAGAGCGGCCATCTTGTTTTTCTAATAGTCAACTCTTGAAATCGCGTTTTGACGGTGCAAATCGACCAAGTTGAGCATCCTGAACAGCTTTCCTGTGTGGAGTCATGCAAAATTCTCAAAACCTTGGGAATTACAACTTTTTGTTGCAAAAGCGACGTCATAGTTTGACCAATAATCGTCGATTACCGCCAAAATATAGCAGTAACGGAGTTCAAATTTGCACCGGCACACTTGGTTGGGGTATCCTCAAGAAGTAATCACGCTAATTCGGCTCTTCGGGGTGGCTCGAAAATTAAAAAGTTTATTCCCCCGGTAGGGAAAAGGGAAGAGCGGTCATCTTGTTTTTCTAATAGTCAACTCTGGAAATCGCGTTTTGACGGTACAAATCGACCAAGTTGAGCATCCTGAACAACTTTCCTGTGTGGAGTCATGCAAAATTCTCAAAACCTTGGGAATTACAACTTTTTGGTGCAAAAGTGACGTCATAATTTGACCGATAATCGTCGATTACCGCCAAAATATAACAATGACGGAGTTCAAATTTGCACCGGCACACTCGGGTGGGGTATCCGCAAGAAGTAATCAAGCTAATTCGGTTCTTCGGGGTGGCTCGAAAATTAAAATTTTATTCCCCGGTTAGTGAAAAGGGAAGAGCGGCCATCTTGTTTTTCTAATAGTCAACTCTGGAAATCGCGTTTTGACGGTGCAAATCGACCAAGTTGAGCATCCTGAACAGCTTTCCTGTGTGGAGTCATGCAAAATTCTCAAAACCTTGGGAATTACAACTTTTTGGTGCAAAAGTGACGTCATAATTTGACCGATAATCGTCGATTACCGCCAAAATATAACAATGATGGAGTTCAAATTTGCACCGGCACACTCGGGTGGGGTATCCGCAAGAAGTAATCCCGCTAATTCGGTTTTTCGGGGTTGCTCGAAAATTAAAATTTTATTCCCCGGTTAGGGAAAAGGGAAGAGCGGCCATCTTGTTTTTCTAATAGTCAACTCTTGAAATCGCGTTTTGACGGTGCAAATCGACCAAGTTGAGCATCCTGAACAGCTTTCCTGTGTGGAGTCATGCTAAATTCGCAAAACCTTGGGAATTACAACTTTTTGTTGCAAAAGCGACGTCATAGTTTGACCAAAAATCGTCGATTACCGCCAAAATATAGCAGTAACGGATTTCAAATTTTGCACCGGCACACTTGGTTGGGGTATCCGCAAGAAGTAATCACGCTAATTCGGCTTTTCGGGGTGGCTCGAAAATTAAAATTTTATTCCCCGGTTAGTGAAAAGGGAAGAGCGGCCATCTTGTTTTTCTAACAGTCAACTCTGGAAATCGCGTTTTGACGGTACAAATCGACCAAGTTGAGCATCCTGAACAACTTTGCTGTGTGGAGTCATGCAAAATTCGCAAAACCTTGGGAATTACAACTTTTTGGTGCAAAAGTGACGTCATAATTTGACTAAAAATCGTCGATTACCGCCAAAATATATCAGTGAGGGAGTTCAAATTTGCACCGGCACACTCGGGTGGGGTATCCGCAAGAAGTAATCACGCTATTTCGGCTTTTCGGGGTTGCTCGAAAATCAAAATTTTATTCCCCGGTTAGTGAAAAGGGAAGAGCGGCCATCTTGTTTTTCTAATAGTCAACTCTGGAAATCGCGTTTTGACGGTGCAAATCGACCAAGTTGAGCATCCTGAACAACTTTCCTGTGTGGAGTCATGCAAAATTCTCAAAACCTTGGGAATTACAACTTTTTGGTGCAAAAGTGACGTCATAATTTGACCGATAATCGTCGATTACCGCCAAAATATAACAGTGATGGAGTTCAAATTTGCACCGGCACACTCGGGTGGGGTATCCGCAAGAAGTAATCCCGCTAATTCGGTTTTTCGGGGTTGCTCGAAAATTAAAATTTTATTCCCCGGTTAGGGAAAAGGGAAGAGCGGCCATCTTGTTTTTCTAATAGTCAACTCTTGAAATCGCGTTTTGACGGTGCAAATCGACCAAGTTGAGCATCCTGAACAGCTTTCCTGTGTGGAGTCATGCTAAATTCGCAAAACCTTGGGAATTACAACTTTTTGTTGCAAAAGTGACGTCATAATTTGACCAAAAATCGTCGATTACCGCCAGAAAATAACAGTGACGGAGTTCAAATTTGCACCGGCACACTCGGGTGGGGTATCCGCAAGAAGTAATCACGCTAATTCGGCTTTTCGGGGTGGCTCGAAAATTAAAAAGTTTATTCCCCGGTTAGGGGAAAGGGAAGAGCGGCCATCTTGTTTTTCTAATAGTCAACTCTGGAAATCGCGTTTTGACGGTACAAATCGACCAAGTTGAGCATCCTGAACAACTTTCCTGTGTGGAGTCTTGCAAAATTCGCAAAACCTTGGGAATTACAACTTTTTGGTGCAAAAGTGACGTCATAATTTGACCAATAATCGTCGATTACCGCCAAAATATAACAATGATGGAGTTCAAATTTGCACCGGCACACTCGGGTGGGGTATCCGCAAGAATTAATCACGCTGATTCGGCTTTTCGGGGTTGCTCGAAAATTAAAATTTTATTCCCCGGTTAGGGAAAAGGGAAGAGCGGCCATCTTGTTTTTCTAATAGTCAACTCTTGAAATCGCGTTTTGACGGTGCAAATCGACCAAGTTGAGCATCCTGAACAGCTTTCCTGTGTGGAGTCATGCAAAATTCTCAAAACCTTGGGAATTACAACTTTTTGTTGCAAAAGCGACGTCATAGTTTGACCAATAATCGTCGATTACCGCCAAAATATAGCAGTAACGGAGTTCAAATTTGCACCGGCACACTTGGTTGGGGTATCCTCAAGAAGTAATCACGCTAATTCGGCTCTTCGGGGTGGCTCGAAAATTAAAAAGTTTATTCCCCCGGTAGGGAAAAGGGAAGAGCGGTCATCTTGTTTTTCTAATAGTCAACTCTGGAAATCGCGTTTTGACGGTACAAATCGACCAAGTTGAGCATCCTGAACAACTTTCCTGTGTGGAGTCATGCAAAATTCTCAAAACCTTGGGAATTACAACTTTTTGGTGCAAAAGTGACGTCATAATTTGACCGATAATCGTCGATCACCGCCAAAATATAACAATGACGGAGTTCAAATTTGCACCGGCACACTCGGGTGGGGTATCCGCAAGAAGTAATCAAGCTAATTCGGTTCTTCGGGGTGGCTCGAAAATTAAAATTTTATTCCCCGGTTAGTGAAAAGGGAAGAGCGGCCATCTTGTTTTTCTAATAGTCAACTCTGGAAATCGCGTTTTGACGGTGCAAATCGACCAAGTTGAGCATCCTGAACAGCTTTCCTGTGTGGAGTCATGCAAAATTCTCAAAACCTTGGGAATTACAACTTTTTGGTGCAAAAGTGACGTCATAATTTGACCGATAATCGTCGATTACCGCCAAAATATAACAATGATGGAGTTCAAATTTGCACCGGCACACTCGGGTGGGGTATCCGCAAGAAGTAATCCCGCTAATTCGGTTTTTCGGGGTTGCTCGAAAATTAAAATTTTATTCCCCGGTTAGGGAAAAGGGAAGAGCGGCCATCTTGTTTTTCTAATAGTCAACTCTTGAAATCGCGTTTTGACGGTGCAAATCGACCAAGTTGAGCATCCTGAACAGCTTTCCTGTGTGGAGTCATGCTAAATTCGCAAAACCTTGGGAATTACAACTTTTTGTTGCAAAAGCGACGTCATAGTTTGACCAAAAATCGTCGATTACCGCCAAAATATAGCAGTAACGGATTTCAAATTTTGCACCGGCACACTTGGTTGGGGTATCCGCAAGAAGTAATCACGCTAATTCGGCTTTTCGGGGTGGCTCGAAAATTAAAATTTTATTCCCCGGTTAGTGAAAAGGGAAGAGCGGCCATCTTGTTTTTCTAACAGTCAACTCTGGAAATCGCGTTTTGACGGTACAAATCGACCAAGTTGAGCATCCTGAACAACTTTGCTGTGTGGAGTCATGCAAAATTCGCAAAACCTTGGGAATTACAACTTTTTGGTGCAAAAGTGACGTCATAATTTGACTAAAAATCGTCGATTACCGCCAAAATATATCAGTGAGGGAGTTCAAATTTGCACCGGCACACTCGGGTGGGGTATCCGCAAGAAGTAATCACGCTATTTCGGCTTTTCGGGGTTGCTCGAAAATCAAAATTTTATTCCCCGGTTAGTGAAAAGGGAAGAGCGGCCATCTTGTTTTTCTAACAGTCAACTCTGGAAATCGCGTTTTGACGGTACAAATCGACCAAGTTGAGCATCCTGAACAACTTTCCTGTGTGGAGTCTTGCAAAATTCGCAAAACCTTGGGAATTACAACTTTTTGGTGCAAAAGTGACGTCATAATTTGACCAATAATCGTCGATTACCGCCAAAATATAACAATGATGGAGTTCAAATTTGCACCGGCACACTCGGGTGGGGCACACTCGGGTGGGGTATCCGCAAGAAGTAATCACGCTAATTCGGCTTTTCGGGGTTGCTCGAAAATTAAAATTTTATTCCCCTGTTAGGGAAAAGGGAAGAGCGGCCATCTTGTTTTTCTAATACTCAACTCTGGAAATCGCGTTTTGACGGTGCAAATCGACCAAGTTGAGCATCCTGAACAGCTTTCTTGTGTGGAGTCATGCAAAATTCGCAAAACCTTGGGAATTACAACTTTTTGTTGCAAAAGTGACGTCATAATTTGACCAAAAATCGTCGATTACCGCCAAAATATAGCAGTTACGGAGTTCAAATTTTGCACCGGCACACTCGGTTGGGGTATCCGCGAGAAGTAATCACGCTAATTCGGCTTTTCGGGGTGGCTCGAAAATTAAAAAGTTTATTCCCCCGGTAGGGAAAAGGGAAGAGCGGCCATCTTGTTTTTCTAACAGTCAACTCTGGAAATCGCGTTTTGACGGTACAAATCGTCCAAGTTGAGCATCCTAAACAACTTTCCTGTGTGGAGTCATGCAAAATTCGCAAAACCTTGGGAATTACAACTTTTTGGTGCAAAAGTGACGTCATAATTTGACCGATAATCGTCGATTACCGCCAAAATATAACAATGACGGAGTTCAAGTTTGCACCGGCACACTCGGGTGGGGTATCCGCAAGAAGTAATCAAGCTAATTCGGCTCTTCGGGGTGGCTCGAAAATTAAAATTTTATTCCCCGGTTAGTGAAAAGGGAAGAGCGGCCATCTTGTTTTTCTAACAGTCAACTCTGGAAATCGCGTTTTGACGGTACAAATCGACCAAGTTGAGCATCCTGAACAACTTTCCTGTGTGGAGTCTTGCAAAATTCGCAAAACCTTGGGAATTACAACTTTTTGGTGCAAAAGTGACGTCATAATTTGACCAATAATCGTCGATTACCGCCAAAATATAACAATGATGGAGTTCAAATTTGCACCGGCACACTCGGGTGGGGCACACTCGGGTGGGGTATCCGCAAGAAGTAATCCCGCTAATTCGGCTTTTCGGGGTTGCTCGAAAATTAAAATTTTATTCCCCTGTTAGGGAAAAGGGAAGAGCGGCCATCTTGATTTTCTAATAGTCAACTCTGGAAATCGCGTTTTGACGGTGCAAATCGACCAAGTTGAGCATCCTGAACAGCTTTCCTGTGTGGAGTCATGCAAAATTCGCAAAACCTTGGGAATTACAACTTTTTGTTGCAAAAGTGACGTCATAATTTGACCAAAAATCTTCGATTACCGCCAAAATATAGCAGTTACGGAGTTCAAATTTTGCACCGGCACACTCGGTTGGGGTATCCTCAAGAAGTAATCACGCTAATTCGGCTTTTCGGGGTGGCTCGAAAATTAAAAAGTTTATTCCCCGGTAGGGAAAAGGGAAGAGCGGTCATCTTGTTTTTCTAATAGTCAACTCTGGAAATCGCGTTTTGACGGTGCAAATCGACCAAGTTGAGCATCCTGAACAACTTTCCTGTGTGGAGTCATGCAAAATTCGCAAAACCTTGGGAATTACAACTTTTTGTTGCAAAAGTGACGTCATAATTTGACCAAAAATCGTCGATTACCGCCAGAAAATAACAGTGACGGAGTTCAAATTTGCACCGGCACACTCGGGTGGGGTATCCGCAAGAAGTAATCACGCTAATTCGGCTTTTCGGGGTGGCTCGAAAATTAAAAAGTTTATTCCCCGGTTAGGGGAAAGGGAAGAGCGGCCATCTTGTTTTTCTAATAGTCAACTCTGGAAATCGCGTTTTGACGGTACAAATCGACCAAGTTGAGCATCCTGAACAACTTTCCTGTGTGGAGTCTTGCAAAATTCGCAAAACCTTGGGAATTACAACTTTTTGGTGCAAAAGTGACGTCATAATTTGACCAATAATCGTCGATTACCGCCAAAATATAACAATGATGGAGTTCAAATTTGCACCGGCACACTCGGGTGGGGTATCCGCAAGAATTAATCACGCTAATTCGGCTTTTCGGGGTTGCTCGAAAATTAAAATTTTATTCCCCGGTTAGGGAAAAGGGAAGAGCGGCCATCTTGTTTTTCTAATAGTCAACTCTGGAAATCGCGTTTTGACGGTGCAAATCGACCAAGTTGAGCATCCTGAACAACTTTCCTGTGTGGAGTCATGCAAAATTCTCAAAACATTGGGAATTACAACTTTTTGGTGCAAAAGTGACGTCATAATTTGACCGATAATCGTCGATTACCGCCAAAATATAACAGTGATGGAGTTCAAATTTGCACCGGCACACTCGGGTGGGGTATCCGCAAGAAGTAATCCCGCTAATTCGGTTTTTCGGGGTTGCTCGAAAATTTAATTTTTATTCCCCGGTTAGGGAAAAGGGAAGAGCGGCCATCTTGTTTTTCTAATAGTCAACTCTGGAAATCGCGTTTTGACGGTGCAAATCGACCAAGTTGAGCATCCTGAACAGCTTTTCTGTGTGGAGTCATGCAAAATTCGCAAAACCTTGGGAATTACAACTTTTTGTTGCAAAAGTGACGTCATAATTTGACCAAAAATCGTCGATTACCGCCAAAATATAACAGTGACGGAGTTCAAATTTGCACCGGCACACTCCGGTGGGGTATCCGCAAGAAGTAATCACGCTAATTCGGCTTTTCGGGGTGGCTCGAAAATTAAAAAGTTTATTCCCCCGGTAGGGAAAAGGGAAGAGCGGCCATCTTGTTTTTCTAACAGTCAACTCTGGAAATCGCGTTTTGACGGTACAAATCGACCAAGTTGAGCATCCTGAACAACTTTGCTGTGTGGAGTCATGCAAAATTCGCAAAACCTTGGGAATTACAACTTTTTGGTGCAAAAGTGACGTCATAATTTGACCAAAAATCGTCGATTACCGCCAAAATATAACAGTGACGGAGTTCAAATTTGCACCGGCACACTCGGGTGGGGTATCCTCAAGAAGTAATCACGCTAATTCGGCTTTTCGGGGTGGCTCGAAAATTAAAAAGTTTATTCCCCCGGTAGGGAAAAGGGAAGAGCTGTCATCTGGTTCTCTAATAGTCAACTCTGGAAATCGCGTTTTGACGGTACAAATCGACCAAGTTGAGCATCCTGAACAACTTTCCTGTGTGGAGTCATGCAAAATTCGCAAAACCTTGGGAATTACAACTTTTTGGTGCAAAAGTGACGTCATAATTTGACCAAAACTCGTCGATTACCGCCAAAATATAACAGTGACGGAGTTCAAATTTGCACCGGCACACTCGGGTGGGGTATCCTCAAGAAGTAATCACGCTAATTCGGCTTTTCGGGGTGGCTCGAAAATTAAAAAGTTTATTCCCCCGGTAGGGAAAAGGGAAGAGCGGTCATCTGGTTCTCTAATAGTCAACTCTGGAAATCGCGTTTTGACGGTACAAATCGACCAAGTTGAGCATCCTGAACAACTTTCCTGTGTGGAGTCATGCAAAATTCTCAAAACCTTGGGAATTACAACTTTTTGGTGCAAAAGTGACGTCATAATTTGACCAAAAATCGTCGATTACCGCCAAAATATATCAGTGAGGGAGTTCAAATTTGCACCGGCACACTCGATTGGGGTATCCGCAAGAAGTAATCACGCTAATTCGGCTTTTCGGGGTTGCTCGAAAATTAAAATTTTATTCACAGGTTAGGGAAAAGGGAAGAGCGGCCTTCTTGTTTTTCTAACAGTCAACTCTGGAAATCGCGTTTTGACGGTACAAATCGACCAAGTTGAGCATCCTGAACAACTTTCGTGTGTGGAGTCATGCAAAATTCGCAAAACCTTGGGAATTACAACTTTTTGGTGCAAAAGTGACGTCATAATTTGACCGATAATCGTCGATTACCGCCAAAATATAACAATGATGGAGTTCAAATTTGCACCGGCACACTCGGGTGGGGTATCCGCAAGAAGTAATCACGCTAATTCGGCTTTTCGGGGTGGCAGAAAATTAAAAAGTTTATTCCCCCGGTAGGGAAAAGGGAAGAGCGGCCATCTTGTTTTTCTAACAGTCAACTCTGGAAATCGCGTTTTGACGGTACAAATCGACCAAGTTGAGCATCCTGAACAACTTTCCTGTGTGGAGTCATGCAAAATTCGCAAAACCTTGGGAATTACAACTTTTTGGTGCAAAAGTGACGTCATAATTTGACTAAAAATCGTCGATTACCGCCAAAATATAGCAGTAACGGAGTTCAAATTTGCACCGGCACACTCGGGTGGGGTATCCGCAAGAAGTAATCACGCTAATTCGGCTTTTCGGGGTTGCTCGAAAATTAAAATTTTATTCCCAGGTTAGGGAAAAGGGAATAGCGGCCATCTTGTTTTTCTAACAGTCAACTCTGGAAATCGCGTTTTGACGGTACAAATCGACCAAGTTGAGCATCCTGAACAACTTTGCTGTGTGGAGTCATGCAAAATTCGCAAAACCTTGGGAATTACAACTTTTTGGTGCAAAAGTGACGTCATAATTTGACCAAAAATCGTCGATTACCGCCAAAATATAACAGTGACGGAGTTCAAATTTGCACCGGCACACTCGGGTGGGGTATCCGCAAGAAGTAATCACGCTAATTCGGCTTTTCGGGGTTGCTCGAAAATTTAAATTTTATTCCCCGTTTAGGGAAAAGGGAAGAGCGGTCATCTTGTTTTTCTAATAGTCAACTCTGGAAATCGCGTTTTGACGGTGCAAATCGACTAAGTTAAGCATCCTGAACAACTTTGCTGTGTGGAGTCATGCAAAATTCGCAAAACCTTGGGAATTACAACTTTTTGTTGCAAAAGTGACGTCATAATTTGACCAAAAATCGTCGATTACCGCCAAAATATAACAGTGACGGAGTTCAAATTTGCTCCGGCACACTCGGGTGGGGTATCCGCAAGAAGTAATCACGCTAATTCGGCTTTTCGGGGTGGCAAAAAATTAAAAAGTTTATTCCCCCGGTAGGGAAAAGGGAAGAGCGGCCATCTTGTTTTTCTAACAGTCAACTCTGGAAATCGCGTTTTGACGGTACAAATCGACCAAGTTGAGCATCCTGAACAACTTTGCTGTGTGGAGTCATGCAAAATTCGCAAAACCTTGGGAATTACAACTTTTTGGTGCAAAAGTGACGTCATAATTTGACCAAAAATCGTCGATTACCGCCAAAATATAACAGTGACGGAGTTCAAATTTGCACCGGCACACTCGGGTGGGGTATCCTCAAGAAGTAATCACGCTTATTCGGCTTTTCGGTGTGGCTCGAAAATTAAAAAGTTTATTCCCCCGGTAGGGAAAAGGGAAGAGCGGTCATCTTGTTTTTCTAATAGTCAACTCTGGAAATCGCGTTTTGACGGTACAAATCGACCAAGTTGAGCATCCTGAACAACTTTCCTGTGTGGAGTCATGCAAAATTCTCAAAACCTTGGGAATTACAACTTTTTGGTGCAAAAGTGACGTCATAATTTGACCGATAATCGTCGATTACCGCCAAAATATAACAGTGATGGAGTTCAAATTTGCACCGGCACACTCGGGTGGGGTATCCGCAAGAAGTAATCCCGCTAATTCGGTTTTTCGGGGTTGCTCGAAAATTTAAATTTTATTCCCCGGTTAGGGAAAAGGGAAGAGCGGCCATCTTGTTTTTCTAATAGTCAACTCTGGAAATCGCGTTTTGACGGTGCAAATCGACCAAGTTGAGCATCCTGAACAGCTTTCCTGTGTGGAGTCATGCAAAATTCGCAAAACCTTGGGAATTACAACTTTTTGTTGCAAAAGTGACGTCATAATTTGACCAAAAATCGTCGATTACCGCCAAAATATAACAGTGACGGAGTTCAAATTTGCACCGGCACACTCCGGTGGGGTATCCGCAAGAAGTAATCACGCTAATTCGGCTTTTCGGGGTGGCTCGAAAATTAAAAGTTTATTCCCCCGGTAGGGAAAAGGGAAGAGCGGCCATCTTGTTTTTCTAACAGTCAACTCTGGAAATCGCGTTTTGACGGTACAAATCGACCAAGTTGAGCATCCTGAACAACTTTGCTGTGTGGAGTCATGCAAAATTCGCAAAACCTTGGGAATTACAACTTTTTGTTGCAAAAGTGACGTCATAATTTGACCAAAAATCGTCGATTACCGCCAAAATATAACAGTGACGGAGTTCAAATTTGCACCGGCACACTCGGGTGGGGTATCTGCAAGAAGTAATCACGCTAATTCGGCTTTTCGGGGTTGCTCGAAAATTAAAATTTTATTCCCAGGTTAGGGAAAAAGGAAGAGCGGCCATCTTGTTTTTCTAATAGTCAACTCGGGAAATCGCGTTTTGACGGTACAAATCGACCAAGTTGAGCATCCTGAAAAACTTTCCTGTGTTGAGTCATGCAAAATTCGCAAAACCTTGGGAATTACAACTTTTTGTTGCAAAAGTGACGTCATAATTTGACCAAAAATCGTCGATTACCGCCAAAATATAATGGTGACGGAGTTCAAATTTGCACCGGCACACTCGGGTGGGGTATCCGCAAGAAGTAATCACGCTAATTCGGCTTTTCGGGGTTGCTCGAAAATTAAAATTTTATTCCCCGGTCAGGGAAAAGGGAAGAGCGGCCATCCAGTTTTTCTAATAGTCAACTCTGGAAATCGCGTTTTGACGGTGCAAATCGACCAAGTTGAGCATCCTGAACAGCTTTCCTGTGTGGAGTCATGCAAAATTCGCAAAACCTTGGGAATTACAACTTTTTGGTGCAAAAGTGACGTCATAATTTGACAAATAATCGTCGATTACCGCCAAAATATAACAGTGACGGAGTTCAAATTTGCACCGGCACACTCGGGTGGGGTATCCTCAAGAAGTAATCACGCTAATTCGGCTTTTCGGTGTGGCGCGAAAATTAAAAAGTTTATTCCCCCGGTAGGGAAAAGGGAAGAGCGGTCATCTTGTTTTTCTCACAGTAAACTCTGGAAATCGCGTTTTGACGGTACAAATCGACCAAGTTGAGCATCCTGAACAACTTTGCTGTGTGGAGTCATGCAAAATTCGCAAAACCTTGGGAATTACAACTTTTTGTTGCAAAAGTGACGTCATAATTTGACCAAAAATCGTCGATTACCGCCAAAATATAACAGTGACGGAGTTCAAATTTGCACCGGCACACTCGGGTGGGGTATCCTCAAGAAGTAATCACGCTAATTCGGCTTTTCGGGGTGGCTCGAAAATTAAAAAGTTTATTCCCCCGGTAGGGAAAAGGGAAGAGCGGCCATCTTGTTTTTCTAATAGTCAACTCTGGAAATCGCGTTTTGACGGTACAAATCGACCAAGTTGAGCATCCTGAAAAACTTTCCTGTGTTGAGTCATGCAAAATTCGCAAAACCTTGGGAATAACAACTTTTTGTTGCAAAAGTGACGTTATAATTTGACCGATAATCGTCGATTACCGCCAAAATATAACAGTGAGGGAGTTCAAATTTGCACCGGCACACTCGGGTGGGGTATCTGCAAGAAGTAATCACGCTAATTCGGCTTTTCGGGGTTGCTCGAAAATTAAAATTTTATTCCCAGGTTAGGGAAAAAGGAAGAGCGGCCATCTTGTTTTTTCTAATAGTCAACTCTGGAAATCGCGTTTTGACGGTACAAATCGACCAAGTTGAGAATCCTGAAAAACTTTCCTGTGTTGAGTCATGCAAAATTCGCAAAACCTTGGGAATTACAACTTTTTGTTGCAAAAGTGACGTCATAATTTGACCAAAAATCGTCGATTACCGCCAAAATATAACAGTGACGGAGTTCAAATTTGCACCGGCACACTCGGGTGGGGTATCCGCAAGAAGTAATCACGCTAATTCGGCTTTTCGGGGTTGCTCGAAAATTAAAATTTTATTCCCCGGTCAGGGAAAAGGGAAGAGCGGCCATCTTGTTTTTCTAATAGTCAACTCTGGAAATCGCGTTTTGACGGTGCAAATCGACCAAGTTGAGCATCCTGAACAACTTTGCTGTGTGGAGTCATGCAAAATTCGCAAAACCTTGGGAATTACAACTTTTTGTTGCAAAAGTGACGTCATAATTTGACCAAAAATCGTCGATTACCGCCAAAATATAACAGTGACGGAGTTCAAATTTGCACCGGCACACTCGGGTGGGGTATCCGCAAGAAGTAATCACGCTAATTCGGCTTTTCGGGGTGGCTCGAAAATTAAAATTTTATTCCCCGGTCAGGGAAAAAGGAAGAGCGGCCATCTTGTTTTTCTAATAGTCAACTCTGGAAATCGCGTTTTGACGGTGCAAATCGACCAAGTTGAGCATCCTGAACAGCTTTCCTGTGTGGAGTCATGCAAAATTCGCAAAACCTTGGGAATTACAACTTTTTGGTGCAAAAGTGACGTCATAATTTGACTAAAAATAGTCGATTACCGCCAAAATATAACAGTGACGGAGTTCAAATTTGCACCGGCTCACTCGGGTGGGGTATCCGCAAGAAGTAATCACGCTAATTCGGCTTTTCGGGGTGGCTCGAAAATTAAAAAGTTTATTCCCCCGGTAGGGAAAAGGGAAGAGCGGCCATCTTGTTTTTCTAATAGTCAACTCTGGAAATCGCGTTTTGACGGTGCAAATCGACCAAGTTGAGCATCCTGAACAACTTTGCTGTGTGGAGTCATGCAAAATTCGCAAAACCTTGGGAATAACAACTTTTTGTTGCAAAAGTGACGTTATAGTTTGACCGATAATCGTCGATTACCGCCAAAATATAACAGTGAGGGAGTTCAAATTTGCACCGGCACACTCGGGTGGGGTATCCGCAAGAAGTAATCACGCTAATTCGGCTTTTCGGGGTTGCTCGAAAATTAAAATTTTATTCCCAGGTTAGGGAAAAGGGAAGAGCGGCCATCTTGTTTTTCTAATAGTCAACTCTGGAAATCGCGTTTTGACGGTGCAAATCGACCAAGTTGAGCATCCTGAAAAACTTTCCTGTGTTGAGTCATGCAAAATTCGCAAAACCTTGGGAATTACAACTTTTTGTTGCAAAAGTGACGTTATAATTTGACCGATAATCGTCGATTACCGCCAAAATATAACAGTGACGGAGTTCAAATTTGCACCGGCACACTCGGGTGGGGTATCCTCAAGAAGTAATCACGCTAATTCGGCTTTTCGGTGTGGCTCGAAAATTAAAAAGTTTATTCCCCCGGTAGGGAAAAGGGAAGAGCGGTCATCTTGTTTTTCTCACAGTAAACTCTGGAAATCGCGTTTTGACGGTACAAATCGACCAAGTTGAGCATCCTGAACAACTTTGCTGTGTGGAGTCATGCAAAATTCGCAAAACCTTGGGAATTACAACTTTTTGTTGCAAAAGTGACGTTATAATTTGACCGATAATCGTCGATTACCGCCAAAATATAACAGTGACGGAGTTCAAATTTGCACCGGCACACTCGGGTGGGGTATCCTCAAGAAGTAATCACGCTTATTCGGCTTTTCGGTGTGGCTCGAAAATTAAAAAGTTTATTCCCCCGGTAGGGAAAAGGGAAGAGCGGTCATCTTGTTTTTCTAATAGTCAACTCTGGAAATCGCGTTTTGACGGTACAAATCGACCAAGTTGAGCATCCTGAACAACTTTCCTGTGTGGAGTCATGCAAAATTCTCAAAACCTTGGGAATTACAACTTTTTGGTGCAAAAGTGACGTCATAATTTGACCGATAATCGTCGATTACCGCCAAAATATAACAGTGATGGAGTTCAAATTTGCACCGGCACACTCGGGTGGGGTATCCGCAAGAAGTAATCCCGCTAATTCGGTTTTTCGGGGTTGCTCGAAAATTTAAATTTTATTCCCCGGTTAGGGAAAAGGGAAGAGCGGCCATCTTGTTTTTCTAATAGTCAACTCTGGAAATCGCGTTTTGACGGTGCAAATCGACCAAGTTGAGCATCCTGAACAGCTTTCCTGTGTGGAGTCATGCAAAATTCGCAAAACCTTGGGAATTACAACTTTTTGTTGCAAAAGTGACGTCATAATTTGACCAAAAATCGTCGATTACCGCCAAAATATAACAGTGACGGAGTTCAAATTTGCACCGGCACACTCCGGTGGGGTATCCGCAAGAAGTAATCACGCTAATTCGGCTTTTCGGGGTGGCTCGAAAATTAAAAGTTTATTCCCCCGGTAGGGAAAAGGGAAGAGCGGCCATCTTGTTTTTCTAACAGTCAACTCTGGAAATCGCGTTTTGACGGTACAAATCGACCAAGTTGAGCATCCTGAACAACTTTGCTGTGTGGAGTCATGCAAAATTCGCAAAACCTTGGGAATTACAACTTTTTGTTGCAAAAGTGACGTCATAATTTGACCAAAAATCGTCGATTACCGCCAAAATATAACAGTGACGGAGTTCAAATTTGCACCGGCACACTCGGGTGGGGTATCTGCAAGAAGTAATCACGCTAATTCGGCTTTTCGGGGTTGCTCGAAAATTAAAATTTTATTCCCAGGTTAGGGAAAAAGGAAGAGCGGCCATCTTGTTTTTCTAATAGTCAACTCGGGAAATCGCGTTTTGACGGTACAAATCGACCAAGTTGAGCATCCTGAAAAACTTTCCTGTGTTGAGTCATGCAAAATTCGCAAAACCTTGGGAATTACAACTTTTTGTTGCAAAAGTGACGTCATAATTTGACCAAAAATCGTCGATTACCGCCAAAATATAATGGTGACGGAGTTCAAATTTGCACCGGCACACTCGGGTGGGGTATCCGCAAGAAGTAATCACGCTAATTCGGCTTTTCGGGGTTGCTCGAAAATTAAAATTTTATTCCCCGGTCAGGGAAAAGGGAAGAGCGGCCATCCAGTTTTTCTAATAGTCAACTCTGGAAATCGCGTTTTGACGGTGCAAATCGACCAAGTTGAGCATCCTGAACAGCTTTCCTGTGTGGAGTCATGCAAAATTCGCAAAACCTTGGGAATTACAACTTTTTGGTGCAAAAGTGACGTCATAATTTGACAAATAATCGTCGATTACCGCCAAAATATAACAGTGACGGAGTTCAAATTTGCACCGGCACACTCGGGTGGGGTATCCTCAAGAAGTAATCACGCTAATTCGGCTTTTCGGTGTGGCGCGAAAATTAAAAAGTTTATTCCCCCGGTAGGGAAAAGGGAAGAGCGGTCATCTTGTTTTTCTCACAGTAAACTCTGGAAATCGCGTTTTGACGGTACAAATCGACCAAGTTGAGCATCCTGAACAACTTTGCTGTGTGGAGTCATGCAAAATTCGCAAAACCTTGGGAATTACAACTTTTTGTTGCAAAAGTGACGTCATAATTTGACCAAAAATCGTCGATTACCGCCAAAATATAACAGTGACGGAGTTCAAATTTGCACCGGCACACTCGGGTGGGGTATCCTCAAGAAGTAATCACGCTAATTCGGCTTTTCGGGGTGGCTCGAAAATTAAAAAGTTTATTCCCCCGGTAGGGAAAAGGGAAGAGCGGCCATCTTGTTTTTCTAATAGTCAACTCTGGAAATCGCGTTTTGACGGTACAAATCGACCAAGTTGAGCATCCTGAAAAACTTTCCTGTGTTGAGTCATGCAAAATTCGCAAAACCTTGGGAATAACAACTTTTTGTTGCAAAAGTGACGTTATAATTTGACCGATAATCGTCGATTACCGCCAAAATATAACAGTGAGGGAGTTCAAATTTGCACCGGCACACTCGGGTGGGGTATCTGCAAGAAGTAATCACGCTAATTCGGCTTTTCGGGGTTGCTCGAAAATTAAAATTTTATTCCCAGGTTAGGGAAAAAGGAAGAGCGGCCATCTTGTTTTTTCTAATAGTCAACTCTGGAAATCGCGTTTTGACGGTACAAATCGACCAAGTTGAGAATCCTGAAAAACTTTCCTGTGTTGAGTCATGCAAAATTCGCAAAACCTTGGGAATTACAACTTTTTGTTGCAAAAGTGACGTCATAATTTGACCAAAAATCGTCGATTACCGCCAAAATATAACAGTGACGGAGTTCAAATTTGCACCGGCACACTCGGGTGGGGTATCCGCAAGAAGTAATCACGCTAATTCGGCTTTTCGGGGTTGCTCGAAAATTAAAATTTTATTCCCCGGTCAGGGAAAAGGGAAGAGCGGCCATCTTGTTTTTCTAATAGTCAACTCTGGAAATCGCGTTTTGACGGTGCAAATCGACCAAGTTGAGCATCCTGAACAGCTTTCCTGTGTGGAGTCATGCAAAATTCGCAAAACCTTGGGAATTACAACTTTTTGGTGCAAAAGTGACGTCATAATTTGACCAAAAATCGTCGATTACCGCCAAAATATAACAGTGACGGAGTTCAAATTTGCACCGGCACACTCGGGTGGGGTATCCTCAAGAAGTAATCACGCTAATTCGGCTTTTCGGTGTGGCGCGAAAATTAAAAAGTTTATTCCCCCGGTAGGGAAAAGGGAAGAGCGGTCATCTTGTTTGTCTCACAGTAAACTCTGGAAATCGCGTTTTGACGGTACAAATCGACCAAGTTGAGCATCCTGAACAACTTTGCTGTGTGGAGTCATGCAAAATTCGCAAAACCTTGGGAATTACAACTTTTTGTTGCAAAAGTGACGTCATAATTTGACCAAAAATCGTCGATTACCGCCAAAATATAACAGTGACGGAGTTCAAATTTGCACCGGCACACTCGGGTGGGGTATCCGCAAGAAGTAATCACGCTAATTCGGCTTTTCGGGGTGGCTCGAAAATTAAAATTTTATTCCCCGGTCAGGGAAAAAGGAAGAGCGGCCATCTTGTTTTTCTAATAGTCAACTCTGGAAATCGCGTTTTGACGGTGCAAATCGACCAAGTTGAGCATCCTGAACAGCTTTCCTGTGTGGAGTCATGCAAAATTCGCAAAACCTTGGGAATTACAACTTTTTGGTGCAAAAGTGACGTCATAATTTGACTAAAAATAGTCGATTACCGCCAAAATATAACAGTGACGGAGTTCAAATTTGCACCGGCTCACTCGGGTGGGGTATCCGCAAGAAGTAATCACGCTAATTCGGCTTTTCGGGGTGGCTCGAAAATTAAAAAGTTTATTCCCCCGGTAGGGAAAAGGGAAGAGCGGCCATCTTGTTTTTCTAATAGTCAACTCTGGAAATCGCGTTTTGACGGTGCAAATCGACCAAGTTGAGCATCCTGAACAACTTTGCTGTGTGGAGTCATGCAAAATTCGCAAAACCTTGGGAATAACAACTTTTTGTTGCAAAAGTGACGTTATAGTTTGACCGATAATCGTCGATTACCGCCAAAATATAACAGTGAGGGAGTTCAAATTTGCACCGGCACACTCGGGTGGGGTATCCGCAAGAAGTAATCACGCTAATTCGGCTTTTCGGGGTTGCTCGAAAATTAAAATTTTATTCCCAGGTTAGGGAAAAGGGAAGAGCGGCCATCTTGTTTTTCTAATAGTCAACTCTGGAAATCGCGTTTTGACGGTGCAAATCGACCAAGTTGAGCATCCTGAAAAACTTTCCTGTGTTGAGTCATGCAAAATTCGCAAAACCTTGGGAATTACAACTTTTTGTTGCAAAAGTGACGTTATAATTTGACCGATAATCGTCGATTACCGCCAAAATATAACAGTGACGGAGTTCAAATTTGCACCGGCACACTCGGGTGGGGTATCCTCAAGAAGTAATCACGCTAATTCGGCTTTTCGGTGTGGCTCGAAAATTAAAAAGTTTATTCCCCCGGTAGGGAAAAGGGAAGAGCGGTCATCTTGTTTTTCTCACAGTAAACTCTGGAAATCGCGTTTTGACGGTACAAATCGACCAAGTTGAGCATCCTGAACAACTTTGCTGTGTGGAGTCATGCAAAATTCGCAAAACCTTGGGAATTACAACTTTTTGTTGCAAAAGTGACGTTATAATTTGACCGATAATCGTCGATTACCGCCAAAATATAACAGTGAGGGAGTTCAAATTTGCACCGGCACACTCGGGTGGGGTATCTGCAAGAAGTAATCACGCTAATTCGGCTTTTCGGGGTTGCTCGAAAATTAAAATTTTATTCCCAGGTTAGGGAAAAAGGAAGAGCGGCCATCTTGTTTTTCTAATAGTCAACTCGGGAAATCGCGTTTTGACGGTACAAATCGACCAAGTTGAGCATCCTGAAAAACTTTCCTGTGTTGAGTCATGCAAAATTCGCAAAACCTTGGGAATTACAACTTTTTGTTGCAAAAGTGACGTCATAATTTGACCAAAAATCGTCGATTACCGCCAAAATATAATGGTGACGGAGTTCAAATTTGCACCGGCACACTCGGGTGGGGTATCCGCAAGAAGTAATCACGCTAATTCGGCTTTTCGGGGTTGCTCGAAAATTAAAATTTTATTCCCCGGTCAGGGAAAAGGGAAGAGCGGCCATCCAGTTTTTCTAATAGTCAACTCTGGAAATCGCGTTTTGACGGTGCAAATCGACCAAGTTGAGCATCCTGAACAGCTTTCCTGTGTGGAGTCATGCAAAATTCGCAAAACCTTGGGAATTACAACTTTTTGGTGCAAAAGTGACGTCATAATTTGACAAATACCGTCGATTACCGCCAAAATATAACAGTGACGGAGTTCAAATTTGCACCGGCACACTCGGGTGGGGTATCCTCAAGAAGTAATCACGCTAATTCGGCTTTTCGGTGTGGCGCGAAAATTAAAAAGTTTATTCCCCCGGTAGGGAAAAGGGAAGAGCGGTCATCTTGTTTTTCTCACAGTAAACTCTGGAAATCGCGTTTTGACGGTACAAATCGACCAAGTTGAGCATCCTGAACAACTTTGCTGTGTGGAGTCATGCAAAATTCGCAAAACCTTGGGAATTACAACTTTTTGTTGCAAAAGTGACGTCATAATTTGACCAAAAATCGTCGATTACCGCCAAAATATAACAGTGACGGAGTTCAAATTTGCACCGGCACACTCGGGTGGGGTATCCTCAAGAAGTAATCACGCTAATTCGGCTTTTCGGGGTGGCTCGAAAATTAAAAAGTTTATTCCCCCGGTAGGGAAAAGGGAAGAGCGGCCATCTTGTTTTTCTAATAGTCAACTCTGGAAATCGCGTTTTGACGGTACAAATCGACCAAGTTGAGCATCCTGAAAAACTTTCCTGTGTTGAGTCATGCAAAATTCGCAAAACCTTGGGAATAACAACTTTTTGTTGCAAAAGTGACGTTATAATTTGACCGATAATCGTCGATTACCGCCAAAATATAACAGTGAGGGAGTTCAAATTTGCACCGGCACACTCGGGTGGGGTATCTGCAAGAAGTAATCACGCTAATTCGGCTTTTCGGGGTTGCTCGAAAATTAAAATTTTATTCCCAGGTTAGGGAAAAAGGAAGAGCGGCCATCTTGTTTTTTCTAATAGTCAACTCTGGAAATCGCGTTTTGACGGTACAAATCGACCAAGTTGAGAATCCTGAAAAACTTTCCTGTGTTGAGTCATGCAAAATTCGCAAAACCTTGGGAATTACAACTTTTTGTTGCAAAAGTGACGTCATAATTTGACCAAAAATCGTCGATTACCGCCAAAATATAACAGTGACGGAGTTCAAATTTGCACCGGCACACTCGGGTGGGGTATCCGCAAGAAGTAATCACGCTAATTCGGCTTTTCGGGGTTGCTCGAAAATTAAAATTTTATTCCCCGGTCAGGGAAAAGGGAAGAGCGGCCATCTTGTTTTTCTAATAGTCAACTCTGGAAATCGCGTTTTGACGGTGCAAATCGACCAAGTTGAGCATCCTGAACAGCTTTCCTGTGTGGAGTCATGCAAAATTCGCAAAACCTTGGGAATTACAACTTTTTGGTGCAAAAGTGACGTCATAATTTGACCAAAAATCGTCGATTACCGCCAAAATATAACAGTGACGGAGTTCAAATTTGCACCGGCACACTCGGGTGGGGTATCCTCAAGAAGTAATCACGCTAATTCGGCTTTTCGGTGTGGCGCGAAAATTAAAAAGTTTATTCCCCCGGTAGGGAAAAGGGAAGAGCGGTCATCTTGTTTGTCTCACAGTAAACTCTGGAAATCGCGTTTTGACGGTACAAATCGACCAAGTTGAGCATCCTGAACAACTTTGCTGTGTGGAGTCATGCAAAATTCGCAAAACCTTGGGAATTACAACTTTTTGTTGCAAAAGTGACGTCATAATTTGACCAAAAATCGTCGATTACCGCCAAAATATAACAGTGACGGAGTTCAAATTTGCACCGGCACACTCGGGTGGGGTATCCGCAAGAAGTAATCACGCTAATTCGGCTTTTCGGGGTGGCTCGAAAATTAAAATTTTATTCCCCGGTCAGGGAAAAAGGAAGAGCGGCCATCTTGTTTTTCTAATAGTCAACTCTGGAAATCGCGTTTTGACGGTGCAAATCGACCAAGTTGAGCATCCTGAACAGCTTTCCTGTGTGGAGTCATGCAAAATTCGCAAAACCTTGGGAATTACAACTTTTTGGTGCAAAAGTGACGTCATAATTTGACCAATAATCGTCGATTACCGCCAAAATATAACAGTGACGGAGTTCAAATTTGCACCGGCACACTCGGGTGGGGTATCCTCAAGAAGTAATCACGCTTATTCGGCTTTTCGGGGTGGCTCGAAAATTAAAAAGTTTATTCCCCCGGTAGGGAAAAGGGAAGAGCGGCCATCTTGTTTTTCTAATAGTAAACTCTGGAAATCGCGTTTTGACGGTACAAATCGACCAAGTTGAGCATCCTGAACAGCTTTCCTGTGTTGAGTCATGCAAAATTCGCAAAACCTTGGAAATTACAACTTTTTGGTGCAAAAGTGACGTCATAATTTGACTAAAAATAGTCGATTACCGCCAAAATATAACAGTGACGGAGTTCAAATTTGCACCGGCTCACTCGGGTGGGGTATCCGCAAGAAGTAATCACGCTAATTCGGCTTTTCGGGGTGGCTCGAAAATTAAAAAGTTTATTCCCCCGGTAGGGAAAAGGGAAGAGCGGCCATCTTGTTTTTCTAATAGTCAACTCTGGAAATCGCGTTTTGACGGTGCAAATCGACCAAGTTGAGCATCCTGAACAACTTTGCTGTGTGGAGTCATGCAAAATTCGCAAAACCTTGGGAATAACAACTTTTTGTTGCAAAAGTGACGTTATAGTTTGACCGATAATCGTCGATTACCGCCAAAATATAACAGTGAGGGAGTTCAAATTTGCACCGGCACACTCGGGTGGGGTATCCGCAAGAAGTAATCACGCTAATTCGGCTTTTCGGGGTTGCTCGAAAATTAAAATTTTATTCCCAGGTTAGGGAAAAGGGAAGAGCGGCCATCTTGTTTTTCTAATAGTCAACTCTGGAAATCGCGTTTTGACGGTGCAAATCGACCAAGTTGAGCATCCTGAAAAACTTTCCTGTGTTGAGTCATGCAAAATTCGCAAAACCTTGGGAATTACAACTTTTTGTTGCAAAAGTGACGTCATAATTTGACCAAAAATCGTCGATTACCGCCAAAATATAACAGTGACGGAGTTCAAATTTGCACCGGCACACTCGGGTGGGGTATCCTCAAGAAGTAATCACGCTAATTCGGCTTTTCGGTGTGGCTCGAAAATTAAAAAGTTTATTCCCCCGGTAGGGAAAAGGGAAGAGCGGTCATCTTGTTTTTCTCACAGTAAACTCTGGAAATCGCGTTTTGACGGTACAAATCGACCAAGTTGAGCATCCTGAACAACTTTGCTGTGTGGAGTCATGCAAAATTCGCAAAACCTTGGGAATTACAACTTTTTGTTGCAAAAGTGACGTTATAATTTGACCGATAATCGTCGATTACCGCCAAAATATAACAGTGAGGGAGTTCAAATTTGCACCGGCACACTCGGGTGGGGTATCTGCAAGAAGTAATCACGCTAATTCGGCTTTTCGGGGTTGCTCGAAAATTAAAATTTTATTCCCAGGTTAGGGAAAAAGGAAGAGCGGCCATCTTGTTTTTCTAATAGTCAACTCGGGAAATCGCGTTTTGACGGTACAAATCGACCAAGTTGAGCATCCTGAAAAACTTTCCTGTGTTGAGTCATGCAAAATTCGCAAAACCTTGGGAATTACAACTTTTTGTTGCAAAAGTGACGTCATAATTTGACCAAAAATCGTCGATTACCGCCAAAATATAATGGTGACGGAGTTCAAATTTGCACCGGCACACTCGGGTGGGGTATCCGCAAGAAGTAATCACGCTAATTCGGCTTTTCGGGGTTGCTCGAAAATTAAAATTTTATTCCCCGGTCAGGGAAAAGGGAAGAGCGGCCATCCAGTTTTTCTAATAGTCAACTCTGGAAATCGCGTTTTGACGGTGCAAATCGACCAAGTTGAGCATCCTGAACAGCTTTCCTGTGTGGAGTCATGCAAAATTCGCAAAACCTTGGGAATTACAACTTTTTGGTGCAAAAGTGACGTCATAATTTGACAAATAATCGTCGATTACCGCCAAAATATAACAGTGACGGAGTTCAAATTTGCACCGGCACACTCGGGTGGGGTATCCTCAAGAAGTAATCACGCTAATTCGGCTTTTCGGTGTGGCGCGAAAATTAAAAAGTTTATTCCCCCGGTAGGGAAAAGGGAAGAGCGGTCATCTTGTTTTTCTCACAGTAAACTCTGGAAATCGCGTTTTGACGGTACAAATCGACCAAGTTGAGCATCCTGAACAACTTTGCTGTGTGGAGTCATGCAAAATTCGCAAAACCTTGGGAATTACAACTTTTTGTTGCAAAAGTGACGTCATAATTTGACCAAAAATCGTCGATTACCGCCAAAATATAACAGTGACGGAGTTCAAATTTGCACCGGCACACTCGGGTGGGGTATCCTCAAGAAGTAATCACGCTAATTCGGCTTTTCGGGGTGGCTCGAAAATTAAAAAGTTTATTCCCCCGGTAGGGAAAAGGGAAGAGCGGCCATCTTGTTTTTCTAATAGTCAACTCTGGAAATCGCGTTTTGACGGTACAAATCGACCAAGTTGAGCATCCTGAAAAACTTTCCTGTGTTGAGTCATGCAAAATTCGCAAAACCTTGGGAATAACAACTTTTTGTTGCAAAAGTGACGTTATAATTTGACCGATAATCGTCGATTACCGCCAAAATATAACAGTGAGGGAGTTCAAATTTGCACCGGCACACTCGGGTGGGGTATCTGCAAGAAGTAATCACGCTAATTCGGCTTTTCGGGGTTGCTCGAAAATTAAAATTTTATTCCCAGGTTAGGGAAAAAGGAAGAGCGGCCATCTTGTTTTTTCTAATAGTCAACTCTGGAAATCGCGTTTTGACGGTACAAATCGACCAAGTTGAGAATCCTGAAAAACTTTCCTGTGTTGAGTCATGCAAAATTCGCAAAACCTTGGGAATTACAACTTTTTGTTGCAAAAGTGACGTCATAATTTGACCAAAAATCGTCGATTACCGCCAAAATATAACAGTGACGGAGTTCAAATTTGCACCGGCACACTCGGGTGGGGTATCCGCAAGAAGTAATCACGCTAATTCGGCTTTTCGGGGTTGCTCGAAAATTAAAATTTTATTCCCCGGTCAGGGAAAAGGGAAGAGCGGCCATCTTGTTTTTCTAATAGTCAACTCTGGAAATCGCGTTTTGACGGTGCAAATCGACCAAGTTGAGCATCCTGAACAGCTTTCCTGTGTGGAGTCATGCAAAATTCGCAAAACCTTGGGAATTACAACTTTTTGGTGCAAAAGTGACGTCATAATTTGACCAAAAATCGTCGATTACCGCCAAAATATAACAGTGACGGAGTTCAAATTTGCACCGGCACACTCGGGTGGGGTATCCTCAAGAAGTAATCACGCTAATTCGGCTTTTCGGTGTGGCGCGAAAATTAAAAAGTTTATTCCCCCGGTAGGGAAAAGGGAAGAGCGGTCATCTTGTTTGTCTCACAGTAAACTCTGGAAATCGCGTTTTGACGGTACAAATCGACCAAGTTGAGCATCCTGAACAACTTTGCTGTGTGGAGTCATGCAAAATTCGCAAAACCTTGGGAATTACAACTTTTTGTTGCAAAAGTGACGTCATAATTTGACCAAAAATCGTCGATTACCGCCAAAATATAACAGTGACGGAGTTCAAATTTGCACCGGCACACTCGGGTGGGGTATCCGCAAGAAGTAATCACGCTAATTCGGCTTTTCGGGGTGGCTCGAAAATTAAAATTTTATTCCCCGGTCAGGGAAAAAGGAAGAGCGGCCATCTTGTTTTTCTAATAGTCAACTCTGGAAATCGCGTTTTGACGGTGCAAATCGACCAAGTTGAGCATCCTGAACAGCTTTCCTGTGTGGAGTCATGCAAAATTCGCAAAACCTTGGGAATTACAACTTTTTGGTGCAAAAGTGACGTCATAATTTGACTAAAAATAGTCGATTACCGCCAAAATATAACAGTGACGGAGTTCAAATTTGCACCGGCTCACTCGGGTGGGGTATCCGCAAGAAGTAATCACGCTAATTCGGCTTTTCGGGGTGGCTCGAAAATTAAAAAGTTTATTCCCCCGGTAGGGAAAAGGGAAGAGCGGCCATCTTGTTTTTCTAATAGTCAACTCTGGAAATCGCGTTTTGACGGTGCAAATCGACCAAGTTGAGCATCCTGAACAACTTTGCTGTGTGGAGTCATGCAAAATTCGCAAAACCTTGGGAATAACAACTTTTTGTTGCAAAAGTGACGTTATAGTTTGACCGATAATCGTCGATTACCGCCAAAATATAACAGTGAGGGAGTTCAAATTTGCACCGGCACACTCGGGTGGGGTATCCGCAAGAAGTAATCACGCTAATTCGGCTTTTCGGGGTTGCTCGAAAATTAAAATTTTATTCCCAGGTTAGGGAAAAGGGAAGAGCGGCCATCTTGTTTTTCTAATAGTCAACTCTGGAAATCGCGTTTTGACGGTGCAAATCGACCAAGTTGAGCATCCTGAAAAACTTTCCTGTGTTGAGTCATGCAAAATTCGCAAAACCTTGGGAATTACAACTTTTTGTTGCAAAAGTGACGTTATAATTTGACCGATAATCGTCGATTACCGCCAAAATATAACAGTGACGGAGTTCAAATTTGCACCGGCACACTCGGGTGGGGTATCCTCAAGAAGTAATCACGCTAATTCGGCTTTTCGGTGTGGCTCGAAAATTAAAAAGTTTATTCCCCCGGTAGGGAAAAGGGAAGAGCGGTCATCTTGTTTTTCTCACAGTAAACTCTGGAAATCGCGTTTTGACGGTACAAATCGACCAAGTTGAGCATCCTGAACAACTTTGCTGTGTGGAGTCATGCAAAATTCGCAAAACCTTGGGAATTACAACTTTTTGTTGCAAAAGTGACGTTATAATTTGACCGATAATCGTCGATTACCGCCAAAATATAACAGTGAGGGAGTTCAAATTTGCACCGGCACACTCGGGTGGGGTATCTGCAAGAAGTAATCACGCTAATTCGGCTTTTCGGGGTTGCTCGAAAATTAAAATTTTATTCCCAGGTTAGGGAAAAAGGAAGAGCGGCCATCTTGTTTTTCTAATAGTCAACTCGGGAAATCGCGTTTTGACGGTACAAATCGACCAAGTTGAGCATCCTGAAAAACTTTCCTGTGTTGAGTCATGCAAAATTCGCAAAACCTTGGGAATTACAACTTTTTGTTGCAAAAGTGACGTCATAATTTGACCAAAAATCGTCGATTACCGCCAAAATATAATGGTGACGGAGTTCAAATTTGCACCGGCACACTCGGGTGGGGTATCCGCAAGAAGTAATCACGCTAATTCGGCTTTTCGGGGTTGCTCGAAAATTAAAATTTTATTCCCCGGTCAGGGAAAAGGGAAGAGCGGCCATCCAGTTTTTCTAATAGTCAACTCTGGAAATCGCGTTTTGACGGTGCAAATCGACCAAGTTGAGCATCCTGAACAGCTTTCCTGTGTGGAGTCATGCAAAATTCGCAAAACCTTGGGAATTACAACTTTTTGGTGCAAAAGTGACGTCATAATTTGACAAATACCGTCGATTACCGCCAAAATATAACAGTGACGGAGTTCAAATTTGCACCGGCACACTCGGGTGGGGTATCCTCAAGAAGTAATCACGCTAATTCGGCTTTTCGGTGTGGCGCGAAAATTAAAAAGTTTATTCCCCCGGTAGGGAAAAGGGAAGAGCGGTCATCTTGTTTTTCTCACAGTAAACTCTGGAAATCGCGTTTTGACGGTACAAATCGACCAAGTTGAGCATCCTGAACAACTTTGCTGTGTGGAGTCATGCAAAATTCGCAAAACCTTGGGAATTACAACTTTTTGTTGCAAAAGTGACGTCATAATTTGACCAAAAATCGTCGATTACCGCCAAAATATAACAGTGACGGAGTTCAAATTTGCACCGGCACACTCGGGTGGGGTATCCTCAAGAAGTAATCACGCTAATTCGGCTTTTCGGGGTGGCTCGAAAATTAAAAAGTTTATTCCCCCGGTAGGGAAAAGGGAAGAGCGGCCATCTTGTTTTTCTAATAGTCAACTCTGGAAATCGCGTTTTGACGGTACAAATCGACCAAGTTGAGCATCCTGAAAAACTTTCCTGTGTTGAGTCATGCAAAATTCGCAAAACCTTGGGAATAACAACTTTTTGTTGCAAAAGTGACGTTATAATTTGACCGATAATCGTCGATTACCGCCAAAATATAACAGTGAGGGAGTTCAAATTTGCACCGGCACACTCGGGTGGGGTATCTGCAAGAAGTAATCACGCTAATTCGGCTTTTCGGGGTTGCTCGAAAATTAAAATTTTATTCCCAGGTTAGGGAAAAAGGAAGAGCGGCCATCTTGTTTTTTCTAATAGTCAACTCTGGAAATCGCGTTTTGACGGTACAAATCGACCAAGTTGAGAATCCTGAAAAACTTTCCTGTGTTGAGTCATGCAAAATTCGCAAAACCTTGGGAATTACAACTTTTTGTTGCAAAAGTGACGTCATAATTTGACCAAAAATCGTCGATTACCGCCAAAATATAACAGTGACGGAGTTCAAATTTGCACCGGCACACTCGGGTGGGGTATCCGCAAGAAGTAATCACGCTAATTCGGCTTTTCGGGGTTGCTCGAAAATTAAAATTTTATTCCCCGGTCAGGGAAAAGGGAAGAGCGGCCATCTTGTTTTTCTAATAGTCAACTCTGGAAATCGCGTTTTGACGGTGCAAATCGACCAAGTTGAGCATCCTGAACAGCTTTCCTGTGTGGAGTCATGCAAAATTCGCAAAACCTTGGGAATTACAACTTTTTGGTGCAAAAGTGACGTCATAATTTGACCAAAAATCGTCGATTACCGCCAAAATATAACAGTGACGGAGTTCAAATTTGCACCGGCACACTCGGGTGGGGTATCCTCAAGAAGTAATCACGCTAATTCGGCTTTTCGGTGTGGCGCGAAAATTAAAAAGTTTATTCCCCCGGTAGGGAAAAGGGAAGAGCGGTCATCTTGTTTGTCTCACAGTAAACTCTGGAAATCGCGTTTTGACGGTACAAATCGACCAAGTTGAGCATCCTGAACAACTTTGCTGTGTGGAGTCATGCAAAATTCGCAAAACCTTGGGAATTACAACTTTTTGTTGCAAAAGTGACGTCATAATTTGACCAAAAATCGTCGATTACCGCCAAAATATAACAGTGACGGAGTTCAAATTTGCACCGGCACACTCGGGTGGGGTATCCGCAAGAAGTAATCACGCTAATTCGGCTTTTCGGGGTGGCTCGAAAATTAAAATTTTATTCCCCGGTCAGGGAAAAAGGAAGAGCGGCCATCTTGTTTTTCTAATAGTCAACTCTGGAAATCGCGTTTTGACGGTGCAAATCGACCAAGTTGAGCATCCTGAACAGCTTTCCTGTGTGGAGTCATGCAAAATTCGCAAAACCTTGGGAATTACAACTTTTTGGTGCAAAAGTGACGTCATAATTTGACCAATAATCGTCGATTACCGCCAAAATATAACAGTGACGGAGTTCAAATTTGCACCGGCACACTCGGGTGGGGTATCCTCAAGAAGTAATCACGCTTATTCGGCTTTTCGGGGTGGCTCGAAAATTAAAAAGTTTATTCCCCCGGTAGGGAAAAGGGAAGAGCGGCCATCTTGTTTTTCTAATAGTAAACTCTGGAAATCGCGTTTTGACGGTACAAATCGACCAAGTTGAGCATCCTGAACAGCTTTCCTGTGTTGAGTCATGCAAAATTCGCAAAACCTTGGAAATTACAACTTTTTGGTGCAAAAGTGACGTCATAATTTGACTAAAAATAGTCGATTACCGCCAAAATATAACAGTGACGGAGTTCAAATTTGCACCGGCTCACTCGGGTGGGGTATCCGCAAGAAGTAATCACGCTAATTCGGCTTTTCGGGGTGGCTCGAAAATTAAAAAGTTTATTCCCCCGGTAGGGAAAAGGGAAGAGCGGCCATCTTGTTTTTCTAATAGTCAACTCTGGAAATCGCGTTTTGACGGTGCAAATCGACCAAGTTGAGCATCCTGAACAACTTTGCTGTGTGGAGTCATGCAAAATTCGCAAAACCTTGGGAATAACAACTTTTTGTTGCAAAAGTGACGTTATAGTTTGACCGATAATCGTCGATTACCGCCAAAATATAACAGTGAGGGAGTTCAAATTTGCACCGGCACACTCGGGTGGGGTATCCGCAAGAAGTAATCACGCTAATTCGGCTTTTCGGGGTTGCTCGAAAATTAAAATTTTATTCCCAGGTTAGGGAAAAGGGAAGAGCGGCCATCTTGTTTTTCTAATAGTCAACTCTGGAAATCGCGTTTTGACGGTGCAAATCGACCAAGTTGAGCATCCTGAAAAACTTTCCTGTGTTGAGTCATGCAAAATTCGCAAAACCTTGGGAATTACAACTTTTTGTTGCAAAAGTGACGTCATAATTTGACCAAAAATCGTCGATTACCGCCAAAATATAACAGTGACGGAGTTCAAATTTGCACCGGCACACTCGGGTGGGGTATCCTCAAGAAGTAATCACGCTAATTCGGCTTTTCGGTGTGGCTCGAAAATTAAAAAGTTTATTCCCCCGGTAGGGAAAAGGGAAGAGCGGTCATCTTGTTTTTCTCACAGTAAACTCTGGAAATCGCGTTTTGACGGTACAAATCGACCAAGTTGAGCATCCTGAACAACTTTGCTGTGTGGAGTCATGCAAAATTCGCAAAACCTTGGGAATTACAACTTTTTGTTGCAAAAGTGACGTTATAATTTGACCGATAATCGTCGATTACCGCCAAAATATAACAGTGAGGGAGTTCAAATTTGCACCGGCACACTCGGGTGGGGTATCTGCAAGAAGTAATCACGCTAATTCGGCTTTTCGGGGTTGCTCGAAAATTAAAATTTTATTCCCAGGTTAGGGAAAAAGGAAGAGCGGCCATCTTGTTTTTCTAATAGTCAACTCGGGAAATCGCGTTTTGACGGTACAAATCGACCAAGTTGAGCATCCTGAAAAACTTTCCTGTGTTGAGTCATGCAAAATTCGCAAAACCTTGGGAATTACAACTTTTTGTTGCAAAAGTGACGTCATAATTTGACCAAAAATCGTCGATTACCGCCAAAATATAATGGTGACGGAGTTCAAATTTGCACCGGCACACTCGGGTGGGGTATCCGCAAGAAGTAATCACGCTAATTCGGCTTTTCGGGGTTGCTCGAAAATTAAAATTTTATTCCCCGGTCAGGGAAAAGGGAAGAGCGGCCATCCAGTTTTTCTAATAGTCAACTCTGGAAATCGCGTTTTGACGGTGCAAATCGACCAAGTTGAGCATCCTGAACAGCTTTCCTGTGTGGAGTCATGCAAAATTCGCAAAACCTTGGGAATTACAACTTTTTGGTGCAAAAGTGACGTCATAATTTGACAAATAATCGTCGATTACCGCCAAAATATAACAGTGACGGAGTTCAAATTTGCACCGGCACACTCGGGTGGGGTATCCTCAAGAAGTAATCACGCTAATTCGGCTTTTCGGTGTGGCGCGAAAATTAAAAAGTTTATTCCCCCGGTAGGGAAAAGGGAAGAGCGGTCATCTTGTTTTTCTCACAGTAAACTCTGGAAATCGCGTTTTGACGGTACAAATCGACCAAGTTGAGCATCCTGAACAACTTTGCTGTGTGGAGTCATGCAAAATTCGCAAAACCTTGGGAATTACAACTTTTTGTTGCAAAAGTGACGTCATAATTTGACCAAAAATCGTCGATTACCGCCAAAATATAACAGTGACGGAGTTCAAATTTGCACCGGCACACTCGGGTGGGGTATCCTCAAGAAGTAATCACGCTAATTCGGCTTTTCGGGGTGGCTCGAAAATTAAAAAGTTTATTCCCCCGGTAGGGAAAAGGGAAGAGCGGCCATCTTGTTTTTCTAATAGTCAACTCTGGAAATCGCGTTTTGACGGTACAAATCGACCAAGTTGAGCATCCTGAAAAACTTTCCTGTGTTGAGTCATGCAAAATTCGCAAAACCTTGGGAATAACAACTTTTTGTTGCAAAAGTGACGTTATAATTTGACCGATAATCGTCGATTACCGCCAAAATATAACAGTGAGGGAGTTCAAATTTGCACCGGCACACTCGGGTGGGGTATCTGCAAGAAGTAATCACGCTAATTCGGCTTTTCGGGGTTGCTCGAAAATTAAAATTTTATTCCCAGGTTAGGGAAAAAGGAAGAGCGGCCATCTTGTTTTTTCTAATAGTCAACTCTGGAAATCGCGTTTTGACGGTACAAATCGACCAAGTTGAGAATCCTGAAAAACTTTCCTGTGTTGAGTCATGCAAAATTCGCAAAACCTTGGGAATTACAACTTTTTGTTGCAAAAGTGACGTCATAATTTGACCAAAAATCGTCGATTACCGCCAAAATATAACAGTGACGGAGTTCAAATTTGCACCGGCACACTCGGGTGGGGTATCCGCAAGAAGTAATCACGCTAATTCGGCTTTTCGGGGTTGCTCGAAAATTAAAATTTTATTCCCCGGTCAGGGAAAAGGGAAGAGCGGCCATCTTGTTTTTCTAATAGTCAACTCTGGAAATCGCGTTTTGACGGTGCAAATCGACCAAGTTGAGCATCCTGAACAGCTTTCCTGTGTGGAGTCATGCAAAATTCGCAAAACCTTGGGAATTACAACTTTTTGGTGCAAAAGTGACGTCATAATTTGACCAATAATCGTCGATTACCGCCAAAATATAACAGTGACGGAGTTCAAATTTGCACCGGCACACTCGGGTGGGGTATCCTCAAGAAGTAATCACGCTAATTCGGCTTTTCGGTGTGGCGCGAAAATTAAAAAGTTTATTACCCCGGTAGGGAAAAGGGAAGAGCGGTCATCTTGTTTGTCTCACAGTAAACTCTGGAAATCGCGTTTTGACGGTACAAATCGACCAAGTTGAGCATCCTGAACAACTTTGCTGTGTGGAGTCATGCAAAATTCGCAAAACCTTGGGAATTACAACTTTTTGTTGCAAAAGTGACGTCATAATTTGACCAAAAATCGTCGATTACCGCCAAAATATAACAGTGACGGAGTTCAAATTTGCACCGGCACACTCGGGTGGGGTATCCTCAAGAAGTAATCACGCTAATTCGGCTTTTCGGGGTGGCTCGAAAATTAAAAAGTTTATTCCCCCGGTAGGGAAAAGGGAAGAGCGGCCATCTTGTTTTTTTAATAGTCAACTCTGAAAATCGCGTTTTGACGGTACAAATCGACCAAGTTGAGCATCCTGAAAAACTTTCCTGTGTGGAGTCATGCAAAATTCGCAAAACCTTGGGAATAACAACTTTTTGTTGCAAAAGTGACGTTATAATTTGACCGATAATCGTCGATTACCGCCAAAATATAACAGTGAGGGAGTTCAAATTTGCACCGGCACACTCGGGTGGGGTATCTGCAAGAAGTAATCACGCTAATTCGGCTTTTCGGGGTTGCTCGAAAATTAAAATTTTATTCCCAGGTTAGGGAAAAAGGAAGAGCGGCCATCTTGTTTTTCTAATAGTCAACTCTGGAAATCGCGTTTTGACGGTACAAATCGACCAAGTTGAGCATCCTGAAAAACTTTCCTGTGTTGAGTCATGCAAAATTCGCAAAACCTTGGGAATTACAACTTTTTTTTGCAAAAGTGACGTCATAATTTGACCAAAAATCGTCGATTACCGCCAAAATATAACAGTGACGGAGTTCAAATTTGCACCGGCACACTCGGGTGGGGTATCCTCAAGAAGTAATCACGCTAATTCGGCTTTTCGGTGTGGCTCGAAAATTAAAAAGTTTATTCCCCCGGTAGGGAAAAGGGAAGAGCGGTCATCTTGTTTTTCTCACAGTAAACTCTGGAAATCGCGGTTTGACGGTACAAATCGACCAAGTTGAGCATCCTGAACAACTTTGCTGTGTGGAGTCATGCAAAATTCGCAAAACCTTGGGAATTACAACTTTTTGTTGCAAAAGTGACGTTATAATTTGACCGATAATCGTCGATTACCGCCAAAATATAACAGTGAGGGAGTTCAAATTTGCACCGGCACACTCGGGTGGGGTATCTGCAGGAAGTAATCACGCTAATTCGGCTTTTCGGGTTGCTCGAAAATTAAAATTTATATTCCCAGGTTAGGGAAAAAGGAAGAGCGGCCATCTTGTTTTTCTAATAGTCAACTCGGGAAATCGCGTTTGACGGTACAAATCGACCAAGTTGAGCATCCTGAAAACTTTCCTGTGTTGAGTCATGCAAAATTCGCAAAACCTTGGGAATTACAACTTTTTGTTGCAAAAGTGACGTCATAATTTGACCAAAAATCGTCGATTACCGCCAAAAATATAATGGTGACGGAGTTCAAATTTGCACCGGCACACTCGGTGTGGGGTATCCGCAAGAAGTAATCACGCTAATTCGGCTTTTCGGGGTTGCTCGAAAATTAAAATTTTTATTCCCCCGGTCAGGGAAAAGGGAAGAGCGGCCATCCTGTTTTTTCTAATAGTCAACTCTGGAAATCGCGTTTTGACGGTGCAAATCGACCAAGTTGAGCATCCTGAACAGTTCCTGTGTGGAGTCATGCAAAATTCGCAAAAACTTGGGAATAACAACTTTTTGTTGCAAAAGTGACGTCATTAATTTGGACCAAAAATCGTCGATTACCGCCAAAATATAACAGTGACGGAGTTCAAATTTGCACCGGCACACTCGGGTGGGGTATACTCAAGAAGTAATCACGCTAATTCGGCTTTTCGGTGTGGCTCGAAAATTAAAAAAGTTTATTCCCCGGTAGGGAAAAGGGAAGAGCGGTCATCTTGTTTTTCTCACAGTAAACTCTGGAAATCGCGTTTTGACGGTACAAATCGACCAAGTTGAGCATCCTGAACAACTTTGCTGTGTGGAGTCATGCAAAATTCGCAAAACCTGGGAATTACAACTTTTTGTTGCAAAAGTGACGTTATAGTTTGACCGATAATCGTCGATTACCGCCAAAATATAACAGTGAGGGAGTTCAAATTTGCACCGGCACACTCGGGTGGGGTATCTGCAAGAAGTAATCACGCTAATTCGGCTTTTCGGGTTGCTCGAAAATTAAAATTTTATTCCCAGGTTAGGGAAAAAGGAAGAGCGGCCATCTTGTTTTTCTAATAGTCAACTCGGGAAATCGCGTTTTGACGGTACAAATCGACCAAGTTGAGCATCCTGAAAAAACTTTCCTGTGTTGAGTCACGCCAAAAATCGCAAAACCTTGGGAATTACAACTTTTTGTTGCAAAAGTGACGTCATAATTTGACCAAAAATCGTCGATTACCGCCAAAATATAATGGTGACGGAGTTCAAATTTGCACCGGCACACTCGGGGTGGGGTATCCGCAAGAAGTAATCACGCTAATTCGGCTTTTCGGGGTTGCTCGAAAATTAAAATTTTATTCCCCGGTCAGGGAAAAGGGAAGAGCGGCCATCTAGTTTTTCTAATAGTCACTCTGGAAATCGCGTTTTGACGGTGCAAATCGACCAAGTTGAGCATCCTGAACAGCTTTCCTGTGTGTAGTCATGCAAAATTCGCAAACCTTGGGAATTACAACTTTTTGGTGCAAAAGTGACGTCATAATTTGAACAAATAATCGTCGATTACCGCCAAAATATAACAGTGACGGAGTTCAAATTTGCACCGGCACACTCGGGTGGGGTATCCTCAAGAAGTAATCACGCTAATTCGGCTTTTCGGTGTGGCGCGAAAATTAAAAAGTTTATTCCCCCCGGTAGGGAAAAAGGGAAGAGCGGTCATCTTGTTTTTCTCACAGTAAACTCTGGAAATCGCGTTTTGACGGTACAAATCGACCAAGTTGAGCATCCTGAACAACTTTGCTGTGTGGAGTCATGCAAAATTCGCAAAACCTTGGGAATTACAACTTTTTGTTGCAAAAGTGACGTCATAATTTGACCAAAAATCGTCGATTACCGCCAAAATATAACAGTGACGGAGTTCAAATTTGCACCGGCACACTCGGGTGGGGTATCCTCAAGAAGTAATCACGCTAATTCGGCTTTTCGGGGTGGCTCGAAATTAAAAAGTTTATTCCCCCCGGTAGGGAAAAGGGAAGAGCGGCCATCTTGTTTTTCTAATAGTCAACTCTGGAAATCGCGTTTTGACGGTACAAATCGACCAAGTTGAGCATCCTGAAAAACTTTCCGTGTTGAGTCATGCAAAATTCGCAAAACCTTGGGAATAACAACTTTTTGTTGCAAAAGTGACGTTATAATTTGACCGATAATCGTCGATTACCGCCAAAATATAACAGTGAGGGAGTTCAAATTTGCACCGGCACACTCGGGTGGGGTATCTGCAAGAAGTAATCACGCTAATTCGGCTTTTCGGGGTTGCTCGAAAATTAAAATTTTATTCCCAGGTTAGGGAAAAAGGAAGAGCGGTCATCTTGTTTTTTCTAATAGTCAACTCTGGAAATCGCGTTTTGACGGTACAAATCGACCAAGTTGAGAATCCTGAAAAACTTTCCTGTGTTGAGTCATGCAAAATTCGCAAAACCTTGGGAATTACAACTTTTTGTTGCAAAAGTGACGTCATAATTTGACCAAAAATCGTCGATTACCGCCAAAATATAACAGTGACGGAGTTCAAATTTGCACCGGCACACTCGGGTGGGGTATCCGCAAGAAGTAATCACGCTAATTCGGCTTTTCGGGGTTGCTCGAAAATTAAAATTTTATTCCCCGGTCAGGGAAAAGGGAAGAGCGGCCATCTTGTTTTTCTAATAGTCAACTCTGGAAATCGCGTTTTGACGGTGCAAATCGACCAAGTTGAGCATCCTGAACAGCTTTCCTGTGTGGAGTCATGCAAAATTCGCAAAACCTTGGGAATTACAACTTTTTGGTGCAAAAGTGACGTCATAATTTGACCAATAATCGTCGATTACCGCCAAAATATAACAGTGACGGAGTTCAAATTTGCACCGGCACACTCGGGTGGGGTATCCTCAAGAAGTAATCACGCTAATTCGGCTTTTCGGTGTGGCGCGAAAATTAAAAAGTTTATTCCCCCGGTAGGGAAAAGGGAAGAGCGGTCATCTTGTTTTTCTCACAGTAAACTCTGGAAATCGCGTTTTGACGGTACAAATCGACCAAGTTGAGCATCCTGAACAACTTTGCTGTGTGGAGTCATGCAAAATTCGCAAAACCTTGGGAATTACAACTTTTTGTTGCAAAAGTGACGTCATAATTTGACCAAAAATCGTCGATTACCGCCAAAATATAACAGTGACGGAGTTCAAATTTGCACCGGCACACTCGGGTGGGGTATCCTCAAGAAGTAATCACGCTAATTCGGCTTTTCGGGGTGGCTCGAAAATTAAAAAGTTTATTCCCCCGGTAGGGAAAAGGGAAGAGCGGCCATCTTGTTTTTCTAATAGTCAACTCTGAAAATCGCGTTTTGACGGTACAAATTCGACCAAGTTGAGCATCCTGAACAACTTTCCTGTGTGGAGTCATGCAAAATTCGCAAAACCTTGGGAATAACAACTTTTTGTTGCAAAAGTGACGTTATAATTTGACCGATAATCGTCGATTACCGCCAAAATATAACAGTGAGGAGTTCAAATTTGCACCGGCACACTCGGTGTGGGGTATCTGCAAAGAAGTAATCACGCTAATTCGGCTTTTTCGGGGTGACTCGAAAATTAAAATTTTATTCCCAGGTTAGGGGAAAAAGGAAGAGCGGCCATCTTGTTTTTCTAATAGTCAACTCGGGAAATCGCGTTTTGACGGTACAAATCGACCAAGTTGAGCATCCTGAAAAACTTTCCTGTGTTGAGTCACGCAAAATTCGCAAAACCTTGGGAATTACAACTTTTTGTTGCAAAAGTGACGTCATAATTTGACCAAAAATCGTCGATTACCGCCAAAATATAACAGTGACGGAGTTCAAATTTGCACCGGCACACTCGGGTGGGGTATCCTCAAGAAGTAATCACGCTAATTCGGCTTTTCGGTGTGGCTCGAAAATTAAAAAGTTTATTCCCCCGGTAGGGAAAAGGGAAGAGCGGTCATCTTGTTTTTCTCACAGTAAACTCTGGAAATCGCGGTTTGACGGTACAAATCGACCAAGTTGAGCATCCTGAACAACTTTGCTGTGTGGAGTCATGCAAAATTCGCAAAACCTTGGGAATTACAACTTTTTGTTGCAAAAGTGACGTTATAATTTGACCGATAATCGTCGATTACCGCCAAAATATAACAGTGAGGGAGTTCAAATTTGCACCGGCACACTCGGGTGGGGTATCTGCAAGAAGTAATCACGCTAATTCGGCTTTTCGGGGTTGCTCGAAAATTAAAATTTTATTCCCAGGTTAGGGAAAAAGGAAGAGCGGCCATCTTGTTTTTCTAATAGTCAACTCGGGAAATCGCGTTTTGACGGTACAAATCGACCAAGTTGAGCATCCTGAAAAACTTTCCTGTGTTGAGTCATGCAAAATTCGCAAAACCTTGGGAATTACAACTTTTTGTTGCAAAAGTGACGTCATAATTTGACCAAAAATCGTCGATTACCGCCAAAATATAACGGTGACGGAGTTCAAATTTGCACCGGCACACTCGGGTGGGGTATCCGCAAGAAGTAATCACGCTAATTCGGCTTTTCGGGGTTGCTCGAAAATTAAAATTTTATTCCCCGGTCAGGGAAAAGGGAAGAGCGGCCATCCTGTTTTTCTAATAGTCATCTCTGGAAATCGCGTTTTGACGGTGCAAATCGACCAAGTTGAGCATCCTGAACAGTTCCTGTGTGGAGTCATGCAAAATTCGCAAAAACTTGGGAATAACAACTTTTTGTTGCAAAAGTGACGTCATAATTTGACCAAAAATCGTCGATTACCGCCAAAATATAACAGTGACGGAGTTCAAATTTGCACCGGCACACTCGGGTGGGGTATCCTCAAGAAGTAATCACGCTAATTCGGCTTTTCGGTGTGGCGCGAAAATTAAAAAGTTTATTCCCCCGGTAGGGAAAAGGGAAGAGCGGTCATCTTGTTTTTCTCACAGTAAGCTCTGGAAATCGCGTTTTGACGGTACAAATCGACCAAGTTGAGCATCCTGAACAACTTTGCTGTGTGGAGTCATGCAAAATTCGCAAAACCTTGGGAATTACAACTTTTTGTTGCAAAAGTGACGTCATAATTTGACCAAAAATCGTCGATTACCGCCAAAATATAACAGTGACGGAGTTCAAATTTGCACCGGCACACTCGGGTGGGGTATCCTCAAGAAGTAATCACGCTAATTCGGCTTTTCGGGGTGGCTCGAAAATTAAAAAGTTTATTATCCCGGTAGGGAAAAGGGAAGAGCGGCCATCTTGTTTTTCTAATAGTCAACTCTGAAAATCGCGTTTTGACGGTACAAATCGACCAAGTTGAGCATCCTGAAAAACTTTCCTGTGTGGAGTCATGCAAAATTCGCAAAACCTTGGGAATAACAACTTTTTGTTGCAAAAGTGACGTTATAATTTGACCGATAATCGTCGATTACCGCCAAAATATAACAGTGAGGGAGTTCAAATTTGCACCGGCACACTCGGGTGGGGTATCTGCAAGAAGTAATCACGCTAATTCGGCTTTTCGGGGTTGCTCGAAAATTAAAATTTTATTCCCAGGTTAGGGAAAAAGGAAGAGCGGCCATCTTGTTTTTCTAATAGTCAACTCGGGAAATCGCGTTTTGACGGTACAAATCGACCAAGTTGAGCATCCTGAAAAACTTTCCTGTGTTGAGTCATGCAAAATTCGCAAAACCTTGGGAATTACAACTTTTTGTTGCAAAAGTGACGTCATAATTTGACCAAAAATCGTCGATTACCGCCAAAATATAACAGTGACGGAGTTCAAATTTGCACCGGCACACTCGGGTGGGGTATCCTCAAGAAGTAATCACGCTAATTCGGCTTTTCGGTGTGGCTCGAAAATTAAAAAGTTTATTCCCCCGGTAGGGAAAAGGGAAGAGCGGTCATCTTGTTTTTCTCACAGTAAACTCTGGAAATCGCGGTTTGACGGTACAAATCGACCAAGTTGAGCATCCTGAACAACTTTGCTGTGTGGAGTCATGCAAAATTCGCAAAACCTTGGGAATTACAACTTTTTGTTGCAAAAGTGACGTTATAATTTGACCGATAATCGTCGATTACCGCCAAAATATAACAGTGAGGGAGTTCAAATTTGCACCGGCACACTCGGGTGGGGTATCCTCAAGAAGTAATCACGCTTATTCGGCTTTTCGGGGTTGCTCGAAAATTAAAATTTTATTCCCAGGTTAGGGAAAAAGGAAGAGCGGCCATCTTGTTTTTCTAATAGTCAACTCGGGAAATCGCGTTTTGACGGTACAAATCGACCAAGTTGAGCATCCTGAAAAACTTTCCTGTGTTGAGTCATGCAAAATTCGCAAAACCTTGGGAATTACAACTTTTTGTTGCAAAAGTGACGTCATAATTTGACCAAAAATCGTCGATTACCGCCAAAATATAACGGTGACGGAGTTCAAATTTGCACCGGCACACTCGGGTGGGGTATCCGCAAGAAGTAATCACGCTAATTCGGCTTTTCGGGGTTGCTCGAAAATTAAAATTTTATTCCCCGGTCAGGGAAAAGGGAAGAGCGGCCATCCTGTTTTTCTAATAGTCAACTCTGGAAATCGCGTTTTGACGGTGCAAATCGACCAAGTTGAGCATCCTGAACAGCTTTCCTGTGTGGAGTCATGCAAAATTCGCAAAACCTTGGGAATTACAAGTTTTTGGTGCAAAAGTGACGTCATAATTTGACAAATAATCGTCGATTACCGCCAAAATATAACAGTGACGGAGTTCAAATTTGCACCGGCACACTCGGGTGGGGTATCCGCAAGAAGTAATCACGCTAATTCGGCTTTTCGGTGTGGCGCGAAAATTAAAAAGTTTATTCCCCCGGTAGGGAAAAGAGAAGAGCGGTCATCTTGTTTTTCTCACAGTAAACTCTGGAAATCGCGTTTTGACGGTACAAATCGACCAAGTTGAGCATCCTGAACAACTTTGCTGTGTGGAGTCATGCAAAATTCGCAAAACCTTGGGAATTACAACTTTTCGTTGCAAAAGTGACGTCATAATTTGACCAAAAATCGTCGATTACCGCCAAAATATAACAGTGACGGAGTTCAAATTTGCACCGGCACACTCGGGTGGGGTATCCTCAAGAAGTAATCACGCTAATTCGGCTTTTCGGGGTGGCTCGAAAATTAAAAAGTTTATTCCCCCGGTAGGGAAAAGGGAAGAGCGGCCATCTTAATTTTCTAATAGTCAACTCTGGAAATCGCGTTTTGACGGTACAAATCGACCAAGTTGAGCATCCTGAAAAACTTTCCTGTGTTGAGTCATGCAAAATTCGCAAAACCTTGGGAATAACAACTTTTTGTTGCAAAAGTGACGTTATAATTTGACCGATAATCGTCGATTACCGCCAAAATATAACAGTGAGGGAGTTCAAATTTGCACCGGCACACTCGGGTGGGGTATCTGCAAGAAGTAATCACGCTAATTCGGCTTTTCGGGGTTGCTCGAAAATTAAAATTTTATTCCCAGGTTAGGGAAAAAGGAAGAGCGGCCATCTTGTTTTTTCTAATAGTCAACTCGGGAAATCGCGTTTTGACGGTACAAATCGACCAAGTTGAGCATCCTGAAAAACTTTCCTGTGTTGAGTCATGCAAAATTCACAAAACCTTGGGAATTACAACTTTTTGTTGCAAAAGTGACGTCATAATTTGACCAAAAATCGTCGATTACCGCCAAAATATAACAGTGACGGAGTTCAAATTTGCACCGGCACACTCGGGTGGGGTATCCGCAAGAAGTAATCACGCTAATTCGGCTTTTCGGGGTTGCTCGAAAATTAAAATTTTATTCCCCGGTCAGGGAAAAGGGAAGAGCGGCCATCTTGTTTTTCTAATAGTCAACTCTGGAAATCGCGTTTTGACGGTGCAAATCGACCAAGTTGAGCATCCTGAACAGCTTTCCTGTGTGGAGTCATGCAAAATTCGCAAAACCTTGGGAATTACAACTTTTTGGTGCAAAAGTGACGTCATAATTTGACCAAAAATCGTCGATTACCGCCAAAATATAACAGTGACGGAGTTCAAATTTGCACCGGCACACTCGGGTGGGGTATCCTCAAGAAGTAATCACGCTAATTCGGCTTTTCGGGGTGGCTCGAAAATTAAAAAGTTTATTCCCCCGGTAGGGAAAAGGGAAGAGCGGCCATCTTGTTTTTCTAATAGTCAACTCTGGAAATCGCGTTTTGACGGTACAAATCGACCAAGTTGAGCATCCTGAAAAACTTTCCTGTGTTGAGTCATGCAAAATTCGCAAAACCTTGGGAATAACAACTTTTTGTTGCAAAAGTGACGTTATAATTTGACCGATAATCGTCGATTACCGCCAAAATATAACAGTGAGGGAGTTCAAATTTGCACCGGCACACTCGGGTGGGGTATCTGCAAGAAGTAATCACGCTAATTCGGCTTTTCGGGGTTGCTCGAAAATTAAAATTTTATTCCCAGGTTAGGGAAAAAGGAAGAGCGGCCATCTTGTTTTTTCTAATAGTCAACTCGGGAAATCGCGTTTTGACGGTACAAATCGACCAAGTTGAGCATCCTGAAAAACTTTCCTGTGTTGAGTCATGCAAAATTCACAAAACCTTGGGAATTACAACTTTTTGTTGCAAAAGTGACGTCATAATTTGACCAAAAATCGTCGATTACCGCCAAAATATAACAGTGACGGAGTTCAAATTTGCACCGGCACACTCGGGTGGGGTATCCGCAAGAAGTAATCACGCTAATTCGGCTTTTCGGGGTTGCTCGAAAATTAAAATTTTATTCCCCGGTCAGGGAAAAGGGAAGAGCGGCCATCTTGTTTTTCTAATAGTCAACTCTGGAAATCGCGTTTTGACGGTGCAAATCGACCAAGTTGAGCATCCTGAACAGCTTTCCTGTGTGGAGTCATGCAAAATTCGCAAAACCTTGGGAATTACAACTTTTTGGTGCAAAAGTGACGTCATAATTTGACAAATAATCGTCGATTACCGCCAAAACATAACAGTGACGGAGTTCAAATTTGCACCGGCACACTCGGGTGGGGTATCCTCAAGAAGTAATCACGCTAATTCGGCTTTTCGGTGTGGCGCGAAAATTAAAAAGTTTATTCCCCCGGTAGGGAAAAGGGAAGAGCGGTCATCTTGTTTTTCTCACAGTAAACTCTGGAAATCGCGTTTTGACGGTACAAATCGACCAAGTTGAGCATCCTGAACAACTTTGCTGTGTGGAGTCATGCAAAATTCGCAAAACCTTGGGAATTACAACTTTTTGTTGCAAAAGTGACGTCATAATTTGACCAAAAATCGTCGATTACCGCCAAAATATAACAGTGACGGAGTTCAAATTTGCACCGGCACACTCGGGTGGGGTATCCTCAAGAAGTAATCACGCTAATTCGGCTTTTCGGGGTGGCTCGAAAATTAAAAAGTTTATTCCCCCGGTAGGGAAAAGGGAAGAGCGGCCATCTTGTTTTTCTAATATTCAACTCTGAAAATCGCGTTTTGACGGTACAAATCGACCAAGTTGAGCATCCTGAAAAACTTTCCTGTGTTGAATCATGCAAAATTCGCAAAACCTTGGGAATAACAACTTTTTGTTGCAAAAGTGACGTTATAATTTGACCGATAATCGTAGACTACCGCCAAAATATAACAGTGAGGGAGTTCAAATTTGCACCGGGACACTCGGGTGGGGTATCCGCAAGAAGTAATCACGCTAATTCGGCTTTTCGGGGTTGCTCGAAAATTAAAATTTTATTCCCAGGTTAGGGAAAAGGGAAGAGCGGCCATCTTGTTTTTCTAATAGTCAACTCTGGAAATCGCGTTTTGACGGTGCAAATCGACCAAGTTGAGCATCCTGAACAGCTTTCCTGTGTGGAGTCATGCAAAATTCGCAAAACCTTGGGAATAACAACTTTTTGTTGCAAAAGTGACGTCATAATTTGACCAAAAATCGTCGATTACCGCCAAAATATAACAGTGACGGAGTTCAAATTTGCACCGGCACACTCGGGTGGGGTATCCTCAAGAAGTAATCACGCTAATTCGGCTTTTCGGTGTGGCTCGAAAATTAAAAAGTTTATTCCCCCGGTAGGGAAAAGGGAAGAGCGGTCATCTTGTTTTTCTAACAGTAAACTCTGGAAATCGCGTTTTGACGGTACAAATCGACCAAGTTGAGCATCCTGAACAACTTTGCTGTGTGGAGTCATGCAAAATTCGCAAAACCTTGGGAATTACAACTTTTTGTTGCAAAAGTGACGTCATAATTTGACCAAAAAACGTCGATTACCGCCAAAATATAACAGTGACGGAGTTCAAATTTGCACCGGCACACTCGGGTGGGGTATCCTCAAGAAGTAATCACGCTAATTCGGCTTTTCGGTGTGGCTCGAAAATTAAAAAGTTTATTCCCCCGGTAGGGAAAAGGGAAGAGCGGTCATCTTGTTTTTCTCACAGTAAACTCTGGAAATCGCGTTTTGACGGTACAAATCGACCAAGTTGAGCATCCTGAACAACTTTGCTGTGTGGAGTCATGCAAAATTCACAAAACCTTGGGAATTACAACTTTTTGTTGCAAAAGTGACGTCATAATTTGACCAAAAATCGTCGATTACCGCCAAAATATAACAGTGACGGAGTTCAAATTTGCACCGGCACACTCGGGTGGGGTATCCGCAAGAAGTAATCACGCTAATTCGGCTTTTCGGGGTTGCTCGAAAATTAAAATTTTATTCCCCGGTCAGGGAAAAGGGAAGAGCGGCCATCTTGTTTTTCTAATAGTCAACTCTGGAAATCGCGTTTTGACGGTGCAAATCGACCAAGTTGAGCATCCTGAACAGCTTTCCTGTGTGGAGTCATGCAAAATTCGCAAAACCTTGGGAATTACAACTTTTTGGTGCAAAAGTGACGTCATAATTTGACAAATAATCGTCGATTACCGCCAAAACATAACAGTGACGGAGTTCAAATTTGCACCGGCACACTCGGGTGGGGTATCCTCAAGAAGTAATCACGCTAATTCGGCTTTTCGGTGTGGCGCGAAAATTAAAAAGTTTATTCCCCCGGTAGGGAAAAGGGAAGAGCGGTCATCTTGTTTTTCTCACAGTAAACTCTGGAAATCGCGTTTTGACGGTACAAATCGACCAAGTTGAGCATCCTGAACAACTTTGCTGTGTGGAGTCATGCAAAATTCGCAAAACCTTGGGAATTACAACTTTTTGTTGCAAAAGTGACGTCATAATTTGACCAAAAATCGTCGATTACCGCCAAAATATAACAGTGACGGAGTTCAAATTTGCACCGGCACACTCGGGTGGGGTATCCTCAAGAAGTAATCACGCTAATTCGGCTTTTCGGGGTGGCTCGAAAATTAAAAAGTTTATTCCCCCGGTAGGGAAAAGGGAAGAGCGGCCATCTTGTTTTTCTAATAGTCAACTCTGAAAATCGCGTTTTAACGGTACAAATCGACCAAGTTGAGCATCCTGAAAAACTTTCCTGTGTTGAATCATGCAAAATTCGCAAAACCTTGGGAATAACAACTTTTTGTTGCAAAAGTGACGTTATAATTTGACCGATAATCGTAGACTACCGCCAAAATATAACAGTGAGGGAGTTCAAATTTGCACCGGGACACTCGGGTGGGGTATCCGCAAGAAGTAATCACGCTAATTCGGCTTTTCGGGGTTGCTCGAAAATTAAAATTTTATTCCCAGGTTAGGGAAAAGGGAAGAGCGGCCATCTTGTTTTTCTAATAGTCAACTCTGGAAATCGCGTTTTGACGGTGCAAATCGACCAAGTTGAGCATCCTGAACAGCTTTCCTGTGTGGAGTCATGCAAAATTCGCAAAACCTTGGGAATAACAACTTTTTGTTGCAAAAGTGACGTCATAATTTGACCAAAAATCGTCGATTACCGCCAAAATATAACAGTGACGGAGTTCAAATTTGCACCGGCACACTCGGGTGGGGTATCCTCAAGAAGTAATCACGCTAATTCGGCTTTTCGGTGTGGCTCGAAAATTAAAAAGTTTATTCCCCCGGTAGGGAAAAGGGAAGAGCGGTCATCTTGTTTTTCTAACAGTAAACTCTGGAAATCGCGTTTTGACGGTACAAATCGACCAAGTTGAGCATCCTGAACAACTTTGCTGTGTGGAGTCATGCAAAATTCGCAAAACCTTGGGAATTACAACTTTTTGTTGCAAAAGTGACGTCATAATTTGACCAAAAAACGTCGATTACCGCCAAAATATAACAGTGACGGAGTTCAAATTTGCACCGGCACACTCGGGTGGGGTATCCTCAAGAAGTAATCACGCTAATTCGGCTTTTCGGTGTGGCTCGAAAATTAAAAAGTTTATTCCCCCGGTAGGGAAAAGGGAAGAGCGGTCATCTTGTTTTTCTCACAGTAAACTCTGGAAATCGCGTTTTGACGGTACAAATCGACCAAGTTGAGCATCCTGAACAACTTTGCTGTGTGGAGTCATGCAAAATTCGCAAAACCTTGGGAATTAAAACTTTTTGTTGCAAAAGTGACTTCATAATTTGACCAAAAATCGTCGATTACCGCCAAAATATAACGGTGACGGAGTTCAAATTTGCACCGGCACACTCGGGTGGGGTATCCGCAAGAAGTAATCACGCTAATTCGGCTTTTCGGGGTTGCTCGAAAATTAAAATTTTATTCCCCGGTCAGGGAAAAGGGAAGAGCGGCCATCCTGTTTTTCTAATAGTCAACTCTGGAAATCGCGTTTTGACGGTGCAAATCGACCAAGTTGAGCATCCTGAACAGTTCCTGTGTGGAGTCAGGCAAAATTCGCAAAAACTTGGGAATAACAACTTTTTGTTGCAAAAGTGACGTCATAATTTGACCAAAAATCGTCGATTACCGCCAAAATATAACAGTGACGGAGTTCAAATTTGCACCGGCACACTCGGGTGGGGTATCCTCAAGAAGTAATCACGCTAATTCGGCTTTTCGGGGTGGCTCGAAAATTAAAAAGTTTATTCCCCCGGTAGGGAAAAAGGAAGAGCGGCCATCTTGTTTTTTCTAATAGTCAACTCGGGAAATCGCGTTTTGACGGTACAAATCGACCAAGTTGAGCATCCTGAAAAACTTTCCTGTGTTGAGTCATGCAAAATTCGCAAAACCTTGGGAATTATAACTTTTTGTTGCAAAAGTGACGTCATAATTTGACCAAAAATCGTCGATTACTGCCAAAATATAACAGTGACGGAGTTCAAATTTGCACCGGCACACTCGGGTGGGGTATCCGCAAGAAGTAATCACGCTAATTCGGCTTTTCGGGGTTGCTCGAAAATTAAAATTTTATTCCCCGGTCAGGGAAAAAGGAAGAGCGGCCATCCTGTTTTTCTAATAGTCAACTCTGGAAATCGCGTTTTGACGGTGCAAATCGACCAAGTTGAGCATCCTGAACAGTTCCTGTGTGGAGTCATGCAAAATTCGCAAAAACTTGGGAATAACAACTTTTTGTTGCAAAAGTGACGTCATAATTTGACCAAAAATCGTCGATTACCGCCAAAATATAACAGTGACGGAGTTCAAATTTGCACCGGCACACTCGGGTGGGGTATCCTCAAGAAGTAATCACGCTAATTCGGCTTTTCGGGGTGGCTCGAAAATTAAAAAGTTTATTCCCCCGGTAGGGAAAAAGGAAGAGCGGCCATCTTGTTTTTTCTAATAGTCAACTCGGGAAATCGCGTTTTGACGGTACAAATCGACCAAGTTGAGCATCCTGAAAAACTTTCCTGTGTTGAGTCATGCAAAATTCGCAAAACCTTGGGAATTACAACTTTTTGTTGCAAAAGTGACGTCATAATTTGACCAAAAATCGTCGATTACCGCCAAAATATAACAGTGACGGAGTTCAAATTTGCACCGGCACACTCGGGTGGGGTATCCGCAAGAAGTAATCACGCTAATTCGGCTTTTCGGGGTTGCTCGAAAATTAAAATTTTATTCCCCGGTCAGGGAAAAGGGAAGAGCGGCCATCTTGTTTTTCTAATAGTCAACTCTGGAAATCGCGTTTTGACGGTGCAAATCGACCAAGTTGAGCATCCTGAACAGCTTTCCTGTGTGGAGTCATGCAAAATTCGCAAAACCTTGGGAATAACAACTTTTTGTTGCAAAAGTGACGTCATAATTTGACCAATAATCGTCGATTACCGCCAAAATATAACAGTGACGGAGTTCAAATTTGCACCGGCACACTCGGGTGGGGTATCCTCAAGAAGTAATCACGCTAATTCGGCTTTTCGGGGTGGCTCGAAAATTAAAAAGTTTATTCCCCCGGTAGGGAAAAGGGAAGAGCGACCATCTTGTTTTTCTAATAGTCAACTCTGGAAATCGCGTTTTGACGGCACAAATCGACCAAGTTGAGCATCCTGAACAACTTTCCTGTGTGGAGTCATGCAAAATTCGCAAAACCTTGGGAATTACAACTTTTTGGTGCAAAAGTGACGTCATAATTTGATCAATAATCGTCGATTACCGCCAAAATATAACAATGACGGAGTTCAAATTTGCACCGGCACACTCGGGTGGGGTATCCGCAAGAAGTAATCAAGCTAATTCGGCTCTTCGGGGTTGCTCGAAAATTAAAATTGTATTCTCCGGTTAGGGAAAAGGGAAGAGCGGCCATCTTGTTTTTCTAATAGTCAACTCTGTAAATCGCGTTTTGACGGTACAAATCGACCAAGTTGAGCATCCTGAACAACTTTCCTGTGTGGAGTCATGCAAAATTCGCAAAACTTTGGGAATTACAACTTTTTGGTGCAAAAGTGACGTCATTATTTGATCAATAATCGTCGATTACCGCCAAAATATAGCAGTGACGGAGTTCAAATTTGCACCGGCACACTCGGGTGGGGTATCCTCAAGAAGTAATCACGCTAATTCGGCTTTTCGGGGTGGCTCGAAAATTAAAAAGTTTATTCCCCCGGTAGGGAAAAGGGAAGAGCGGTCATCTTGTTTTTCTAATAGTCAACTCTGGAAATCGCGTTTTGACGGTACAAATCGACCAAGTTGAGCATCCTGAACAACTTTCCTGTGTGGAGTCATGCAAAATTCGCAAAACCTTGGGAATTACAACTTTTGGGTGCAAAAGTGACGTCATAATTTGACCAATAATCGTCGATTACCGCCAAAATATAGCAGTGACGGAGTTCAAATTTGCACCGGCACACTCGGGTGGGGTATCCTCAAGAAGTAATCACGCTAATTCGGCTTTTCGGGGTGGCTCGAAAATTAAAAAGTTTATTCCCCCGGTAGGGAAAAGGGAAGAGCGGTCATCTTGTTTTTCTCACAGTAAACTCTGGAAATCGCGTTTTGACGGTACAAATCGACCAAGTTGAGCATCCTGAACAACTTTGCTGTATGGAGTCATGCAAAATTCGCAAAACCTTGGGAATTACAACTTTTTGTTGCAAAAGTGACGTCATAATTTGACCAAAAATCGTCGATTACCGCCAAAATATAGCAGTAACGGAGTTCAAATTTGCACCGGCACACTCGGGTGGGGTATCCGCAAGAAGTAATCACGCTAATTCGGCTTTTCGGGGTGGCTCGAAAATTAAAAAGTTTATTCCCCCGGTAGGGAAAAGGGAAGAGCGACCATCTTGTTTTTCTAATAGTCAACTCTGGAAATCGCGTTTTGACGGTGCAAATCGACCAAGTTGAGCATCCTGAACAACTTTGCTGTGTGGAGTCATGCAAAATTCGCAAAACCTTGGGAATTACAACTTTTTGGTGCAAAAGTGACGTCATAATTTGACCAAAAATCGTCGATTACCGCCAAAATATAACAGTGACGGAGTTCAAATTTGCACCGGCACACTCGGGTGGGGTATCCTCAAGAAGTAATCACGCTAATTCGGCTTTTCGGGGTGGCTCGAAAATTAAAAAGTTTATTCCCCCGGTAGGGAAAAGGGAAGAGCGGTCATCTTGTTTTTCTAATAGTCAACTCTGGAAATCGCGTTTTGACGGTACAAATCGACCAAGTTGAGCATCCTGAACAACTTTGCTGTGTGGAGTCATGCAAAATTCGCAAAACCTTGGGAATTACAACTTTTTGGTGCAAAAGTGACGTCATAATTTGACCAAAAATCGTCGATTACCGCCAAAATATAACAGTGACGGAGTTCAAATTTGCACCGGCACACTCGGGTGGGGTATCCTCAAGAAGTAATCACGCTAATTCGGCTTTTCGGGGTGGCTCGAAAATTAAAAAGTTTATTCCCCCGGTAGGGAAAAGGGAAGAGCGGTCATCTTGTTTTTCTAATAGTCAACTCTGGAAATCGCGTTTTGACGGTACAAATCGACCAAGTTGAGCATCCTGAACAACTTTCCTGTGTGGAGTCATGCAAAATTCGCAAAACCTTGGGAATTACAACTTTTGGGTGCAAAAGTGACGTCATAATTTGACCAATAATCGTCGATTACCGCCAAAATATAACAGTGACGAAGTTCAAATTTGCACCGGCACACTCGGGTGGGGTATCCTCAAGAAGTAATCACGCTAATTCGGCTTTTCGGGGTGGCCCGAAAATTAAAAAGTTTATTCCCCCGGTAGGGAAAAAGGAAGAGCGGCCATCTTGTTTTTCTAATAGTCAACTCTGGAAATCGCGTTTTGACGGTACAAATCGACCAAGTTGAGCATCCTGAACAACTTTCCTGTGTGGAGTCATGCAAAATTCGCAAAGCTTGGGAATTACAACTTTTTGGTGCAAAGGTGAGGTCATAATTTGACTAAAAATCGTCGATTACCGCCAAAATATAGCAGTAACGGAGTTCAAATTTGCACCGGCACACTCGGGTGGGGTATCCTCAAGAAGTAATCACGCTAATTCGGCTTTTCGGGGTGGCTCGAAAATTAAAAAGTTTATTCCCCCGGTAGGGAAAAGGGAAGAGCGGCCATCTTGTTTTTTCTAACAGTCAACTCTGGAAATCGCGTATTGACGGTACAAATCGACCAAGTTGAGCATCCTGAACAACTTTGCTGTGTGGAGTCATGCAAAATTCGCAAAACCTTGGGAATTACAACTTTTGGGTGCAAAAGTGACGTCATAATTTGACCAATAATCGTCGATTACCGCCAAAATATAACAGTGACGAAGTTCAAATTTGCACCGGCACACTCGGGTGGGGTATCCTCAAGAAGTAATCACGCTAATTCGGCTTTTCGGGGTGGCCCGAAAATTAAAAAGTTTATTCCCCCGGTAGGGAAAAAGGAAGAGCGGCCATCTTGTTTTTCTAATAGTCAACTCTGGAAATCGCGTTTTGACGGTACAAATCGACCAAGTTGAGCATCCTGAACAACTTTCCTGTGTGGAGTCATGCAAAATTCGCAAAGCTTGGGAATTACAACTTTTTGGTGCAAAGGTGAGGTCATAATTTGACTAAAAATCGTCGATTACCGCCAAAATATAGCAGTAACGGAGTTCAAATTTGCACCGGCACACTCGGGTGGGGTATCCGCAAGAAGTAATCACGCTAATTCGGCTTTTCGGGGTGGCTCGAAAATTAAAAAGTTTATTCCCCCGGTAGGGAAAAGGGAAGAGCGGCCATCTTGTTTTTCTAACAGTCAACTCTGGAAATCGCGTATTGACGGTACAAATCGACCAAGTTGAGCATCCTGAACAACTTTGCTGTGTGGAGTCATGCAAAATTCGCAAAACCTTGGGAATTACAACTTTTTGGTGCAAAAGTGACGTCATAATTTGACCAAAAATCGTCGATTACCGCCAAAATATAACAGTGACGGAGTTCAAATTTGCACCGGCACACTCGGGTGGGGTATCCTCAAGAAGTAATCACGCTAATTCGGCTTTTCGGGGTGGCTCGAAAATTAAAAAGTTTATTCCCCCGGTAGGGAAAAGGGAAGAGCGGTCATCTTGTTTTTCTAATAGTCAACTCTGGAAATCGCGTTTTGACGGTACAAATCGACCAAGTTGAGCATCCTGAACAACTTTGCTGTGTGGAGTCATGCAAAATTCGCAAAACCTTGGGAATTACAACTTTTTGGTGCAAAAGTGACGTCATAATTTGACCAAAAATCGTCGATTACCGCCAAAATATAACAGTGACGGAGTTCAAATTTGCACCGGCACACTCGGGTGGGGTATCCTCAAGAAGTAATCACGCTAATTCGGCTTTTCGGGGTGGCTCGAAAATTAAAAAGTTTATTCCCCCGGTAGGGAAAAGGGAAGAGCGGTCATCTTGTTTTTCTAATAGTCAACTCTGGAAATCGCGTTTTGACGGTACAAATCGACCAAGTTGAGCATCCTGAACAACTTTCCTGTGTGGAGTCATGCAAAATTCGCAAAACCTTGGGAATTACAACTTTTTGGTGCAAAAGTGACGTCATAATTTGACTAAAAATCGTCGATTACCGCCAAAATATAGCGGTAACGGAGTTCAAATTTGCACCGGCACACTCGGGTGGGGTATCCTCAAGAAGTAATCACGCTAATTCGGCTTTTCGGGGTGGCTCGAAAATTAAAAAGTTTATTCCCCCGGTAGGGAAAAGGGAAGAGCGGTCATCTTGTTTTTCTAATAGTCAACTCTGGAAATCGCGTTTTGACGGTACAAATCGACCAAGTTGAGCATCCTGAACAACTTTGCTGTTTGGAGTCATGCAAAATTCGCAAAACCTTGGGAATTACAACTTTTTGTTGCAAAAGTGACGTCATAATTTGACCAAAAAACGTCGATTACCGCCAAAATATAACAGTGACGGAGTTCAAATTTGCACCGGCACACTCGGGTGGGGTATCCTCAAGAAGTAATCACGCTAATTCGGCTTTTCGGTGTGGCTCGAAAATTAAAAAGTTTATTCCCCCGGTAGGGAAAAGGGAAGAGCGGTCATCTTGTTTTTCTCACAGTAAACTCTGGAAATCGCGTTTTGACGGTACAAATCGACCAAGTTGAGCATCCTGAACAACTTTGCTGTGTGGAGTCATGCAAAATTCACAAAACCTTGGGAATTACAACTTTTTGTTGCAAAAGTGACGTCATAATTTGACCAAAAATCGTCGATTACCGCCAAAATATAACAGTGACGGAGTTCAAATTTGCACCGGCACACTCGGGTGGGGTATCCGCAAGAAGTAATCACGCTAATTCGGCTTTTCGGGGTTGCTCGAAAATTAAAATTTTATTCCCCGGTCAGGGAAAAGGGAAGAGCGGCCATCTTGTTTTTCTAATAGTCAACTCTGGAAATCGCGTTTTGACGGTGCAAATCGACCAAGTTGAGCATCCTGAACAGCTTTCCTGTGTGGAGTCATGCAAAATTCGCAAAACCTTGGGAATTACAACTTTTTGGTGCAAAAGTGACGTCATAATTTGACAAATAATCGTCGATTACCGCCAAAACATAACAGTGACGGAGTTCAAATTTGCACCGGCACACTCGGGTGGGGTATCCTCAAGAAGTAATCACGCTAATTCGGCTTTTCGGTGTGGCGCGAAAATTAAAAAGTTTATTCCCCCGGTAGGGAAAAGGGAAGAGCGGTCATCTTGTTTTTCTCACAGTAAACTCTGGAAATCGCGTTTTGACGGTACAAATCGACCAAGTTGAGCATCCTGAACAACTTTGCTGTGTGGAGTCATGCAAAATTCGCAAAACCTTGGGAATTACAACTTTTTGTTGCAAAAGTGACGTCATAATTTGACCAAAAATCGTCGATTACCGCCAAAATATAACAGTGACGGAGTTCAAATTTGCACCGGCACACTCGGGTGGGGTATCCTCAAGAAGTAATCACGCTAATTCGGCTTTTCGGGGTGGCTCGAAAATTAAAAAGTTTATTCCCCCGGTAGGGAAAAGGGAAGAGCGGCCATCTTGTTTTTCTAATAGTCAACTCTGAAAATCGCGTTTTAACGGTACAAATCGACCAAGTTGAGCATCCTGAAAAACTTTCCTGTGTTGAATCATGCAAAATTCGCAAAACCTTGGGAATAACAACTTTTTGTTGCAAAAGTGACGTTATAATTTGACCGATAATCGTAGACTACCGCCAAAATATAACAGTGAGGGAGTTCAAATTTGCACCGGGACACTCGGGTGGGGTATCCGCAAGAAGTAATCACGCTAATTCGGCTTTTCGGGGTTGCTCGAAAATTAAAATTTTATTCCCAGGTTAGGGAAAAGGGAAGAGCGGCCATCTTGTTTTTCTAATAGTCAACTCTGGAAATCGCGTTTTGACGGTGCAAATCGACCAAGTTGAGCATCCTGAACAGCTTTCCTGTGTGGAGTCATGCAAAATTCGCAAAACCTTGGGAATAACAACTTTTTGTTGCAAAAGTGACGTCATAATTTGACCAAAAATCGTCGATTACCGCCAAAATATAACAGTGACGGAGTTCAAATTTGCACCGGCACACTCGGGTGGGGTATCCTCAAGAAGTAATCACGCTAATTCGGCTTTTCGGTGTGGCTCGAAAATTAAAAAGTTTATTCCCCCGGTAGGGAAAAGGGAAGAGCGGTCATCTTGTTTTTCTAACAGTAAACTCTGGAAATCGCGTTTTGACGGTACAAATCGACCAAGTTGAGCATCCTGAACAACTTTGCTGTGTGGAGTCATGCAAAATTCGCAAAACCTTGGGAATTACAACTTTTTGTTGCAAAAGTGACGTCATAATTTGACCAAAAAACGTCGATTACCGCCAAAATATAACAGTGACGGAGTTCAAATTTGCACCGGCACACTCGGGTGGGGTATCCTCAAGAAGTAATCACGCTAATTCGGCTTTTCGGTGTGGCTCGAAAATTAAAAAGTTTATTCCCCCGGTAGGGAAAAGGGAAGAGCGGTCATCTTGTTTTTCTCACAGTAAACTCTGGAAATCGCGTTTTGACGGTACAAATCGACCAAGTTGAGCATCCTGAACAACTTTGCTGTGTGGAGTCATGCAAAATTCGCAAAACCTTGGGAATTAAAACTTTTTGTTGCAAAAGTGACTTCATAATTTGACCAAAAATCGTCGATTACCGCCAAAATATAACGGTGACGGAGTTCAAATTTGCACCGGCACACTCGGGTGGGGTATCCGCAAGAAGTAATCACGCTAATTCGGCTTTTCGGGGTTGCTCGAAAATTAAAATTTTATTCCCCGGTCAGGGAAAAGGGAAGAGCGGCCATCCTGTTTTTCTAATAGTCAACTCTGGAAATCGCGTTTTGACGGTGCAAATCGACCAAGTTGAGCATCCTGAACAGTTCCTGTGTGGAGTCAGGCAAAATTCGCAAAAACTTGGGAATAACAACTTTTTGTTGCAAAAGTGACGTCATAATTTGACCAAAAATCGTCGATTACCGCCAAAATATAACAGTGACGGAGTTCAAATTTGCACCGGCACACTCGGGTGGGGTATCCTCAAGAAGTAATCACGCTAATTCGGCTTTTCGGGGTGGCTCGAAAATTAAAAAGTTTATTCCCCCGGTAGGGAAAAAGGAAGAGCGGCCATCTTGTTTTTTCTAATAGTCAACTCGGGAAATCGCGTTTTGACGGTACAAATCGACCAAGTTGAGCATCCTGAAAAACTTTCCTGTGTTGAGTCATGCAAAATTCGCAAAACCTTGGGAATTATAACTTTTTGTTGCAAAAGTGACGTCATAATTTGACCAAAAATCGTCGATTACTGCCAAAATATAACAGTGACGGAGTTCAAATTTGCACCGGCACACTCGGGTGGGGTATCCGCAAGAAGTAATCACGCTAATTCGGCTTTTCGGGGTTGCTCGAAAATTAAAATTTTATTCCCCGGTCAGGGAAAAGGGAAGAGCGGCCATCCTGTTTTTCTAATAGTCAACTCTGGAAATCGCGTTTTGACGGTGCAAATCGACCAAGTTGAGCATCCTGAACAGTTCCTGTGTGGAGTCATGCAAAATTCGCAAAAACTTGGGAATAACAACTTTTTGTTGCAAAAGTGACGTCATAATTTGACCAAAAATCGTCGATTACCGCCAAAATATAACAGTGACGGAGTTCAAATTTGCACCGGCACACTCGGGTGGGGTATCCTCAAGAAGTAATCACGCTAATTCGGCTTTTCGGGGTGGCTCGAAAATTAAAAAGTTTATTCCCCCGGTAGGGAAAAAGGAAGAGCGGCCATCTTGTTTTTTCTAATAGTCAACTCGGGAAATCGCGTTTTGACGGTACAAATCGACCAAGTTGAGCATCCTGAAAAACTTTCCTGTGTTGAGTCATGCAAAATTCGCAAAACCTTGGGAATTACAACTTTTTGTTGCAAAAGTGACGTCATAATTTGACCAAAAATCGTCGATTACCGCCAAAATATAACAGTGACGGAGTTCAAATTTGCACCGGCACACTCGGGTGGGGTATCCGCAAGAAGTAATCACGCTAATTCGGCTTTTCGGGGTTGCTCGAAAATTAAAATTTTATTCCCCGGTCAGGGAAAAGGGAAGAGCGGCCATCTTGTTTTTCTAATAGTCAACTCTGGAAATCGCGTTTTGACGGTGCAAATCGACCAAGTTGAGCATCCTGAACAGCTTTCCTGTGTGGAGTCATGCAAAATTCGCAAAACCTTGGGAATAACAACTTTTTGTTGCAAAAGTGACGTCATAATTTGACCAATAATCGTCGATTACCGCCAAAATATAACAGTGACGGAGTTCAAATTTGCACCGGCACACTCGGGTGGGGTATCCTCAAGAAGTAATCACGCTAATTCGGCTTTTCGGGGTGGCTCGAAAATTAAAAAGTTTATTCCCCCGGTAGGGAAAAGGGAAGAGCGACCATCTTGTTTTTCTAATAGTCAACTCTGGAAATCGCGTTTTGACGGCACAAATCGACCAAGTTGAGCATCCTGAACAACTTTCCTGTGTGGAGTCATGCAAAATTCGCAAAACCTTGGGAATTACAACTTTTTGGTGCAAAAGTGACGTCATAATTTGATCAATAATCGTCGATTACCGCCAAAATATAACAATGACGGAGTTCAAATTTGCACCGGCACACTCGGGTGGGGTATCCGCAAGAAGTAATCAAGCTAATTCGGCTCTTCGGGGTTGCTCGAAAATTAAAATTGTATTCTCCGGTTAGGGAAAAGGGAAGAGCGGCCATCTTGTTTTTCTAATAGTCAACTCTGTAAATCGCGTTTTGACGGTACAAATCGACCAAGTTGAGCATCCTGAACAACTTTCCTGTGTGGAGTCATGCAAAATTCGCAAAACTTTGGGAATTACAACTTTTTGGTGCAAAAGTGACGTCATTATTTGATCAATAATCGTCGATTACCGCCAAAATATAGCAGTGACGGAGTTCAAATTTGCACCGGCACACTCGGGTGGGGTATCCTCAAGAAGTAATCACGCTAATTCGGCTTTTCGGGGTGGCTCGAAAATTAAAAAGTTTATTCCCCCGGTAGGGAAAAGGGAAGAGCGGTCATCTTGTTTTTCTAATAGTCAACTCTGGAAATCGCGTTTTGACGGTACAAATCGACCAAGTTGAGCATCCTGAACAACTTTCCTGTGTGGAGTCATGCAAAATTCGCAAAACCTTGGGAATTACAACTTTTGGGTGCAAAAGTGACGTCATAATTTGACCAATAATCGTCGATTACCGCCAAAATATAGCAGTGACGGAGTTCAAATTTGCACCGGCACACTCGGGTGGGGTATCCTCAAGAAGTAATCACGCTAATTCGGCTTTTCGGGGTGGCTCGAAAATTAAAAAGTTTATTCCCCCGGTAGGGAAAAGGGAAGAGCGGTCATCTTGTTTTTCTCACAGTAAACTCTGGAAATCGCGTTTTGACGGTACAAATCGACCAAGTTGAGCATCCTGAACAACTTTGCTGTATGGAGTCATGCAAAATTCGCAAAACCTTGGGAATTACAACTTTTTGTTGCAAAAGTGACGTCATAATTTGACCAAAAATCGTCGATTACCGCCAAAATATAGCAGTAACGGAGTTCAAATTTGCACCGGCACACTCGGGTGGGGTATCCGCAAGAAGTAATCACGCTAATTCGGCTTTTCGGGGTGGCTCGAAAATTAAAAAGTTTATTCCCCCGGTAGGGAAAAGGGAAGAGCGACCATCTTGTTTTTCTAATAGTCAACTCTGGAAATCGCGTTTTGACGGTGCAAATCGACCAAGTTGAGCATCCTGAACAACTTTGCTGTGTGGAGTCATGCAAAATTCGCAAAACCTTGGGAATTACAACTTTTTGGTGCAAAAGTGACGTCATAATTTGACCAAAAATCGTCGATTACCGCCAAAATATAACAGTGACGGAGTTCAAATTTGCACCGGCACACTCGGGTGGGGTATCCTCAAGAAGTAATCACGCTAATTCGGCTTTTCGGGGTGGCTCGAAAATTAAAAAGTTTATTCCCCCGGTAGGGAAAAGGGAAGAGCGGTCATCTTGTTTTTCTAATAGTCAACTCTGGAAATCGCGTTTTGACGGTACAAATCGACCAAGTTGAGCATCCTGAACAACTTTGCTGTGTGGAGTCATGCAAAATTCGCAAAACCTTGGGAATTACAACTTTTTGGTGCAAAAGTGACGTCATAATTTGACCAAAAATCGTCGATTACCGCCAAAATATAACAGTGACGGAGTTCAAATTTGCACCGGCACACTCGGGTGGGGTATCCTCAAGAAGTAATCACGCTAATTCGGCTTTTCGGGGTGGCTCGAAAATTAAAAAGTTTATTCCCCCGGTAGGGAAAAGGGAAGAGCGGTCATCTTGTTTTTCTAATAGTCAACTCTGGAAATCGCGTTTTGACGGTACAAATCGACCAAGTTGAGCATCCTGAACAACTTTCCTGTGTGGAGTCATGCAAAATTCGCAAAACCTTGGGAATTACAACTTTTGGGTGCAAAAGTGACGTCATAATTTGACCAATAATCGTCGATTACCGCCAAAATATAACAGTGACGAAGTTCAAATTTGCACCGGCACACTCGGGTGGGGTATCCTCAAGAAGTAATCACGCTAATTCGGCTTTTCGGGGTGGCCCGAAAATTAAAAAGTTTATTCCCCCGGTAGGGAAAAAGGAAGAGCGGCCATCTTGTTTTTCTAATAGTCAACTCTGGAAATCGCGTTTTGACGGTACAAATCGACCAAGTTGAGCATCCTGAACAACTTTCCTGTGTGGAGTCATGCAAAATTCGCAAAGCTTGGGAATTACAACTTTTTGGTGCAAAGGTGAGGTCATAATTTGACTAAAAATCGTCGATTACCGCCAAAATATAGCAGTAACGGAGTTCAAATTTGCACCGGCACACTCGGGTGGGGTATCCTCAAGAAGTAATCACGCTAATTCGGCTTTTCGGGGTGGCTCGAAAATTAAAAAGTTTATTCCCCCGGTAGGGAAAAGGGAAGAGCGGCCATCTTGTTTTTTCTAACAGTCAACTCTGGAAATCGCGTATTGACGGTACAAATCGACCAAGTTGAGCATCCTGAACAACTTTGCTGTGTGGAGTCATGCAAAATTCGCAAAACCTTGGGAATTACAACTTTTCGGTGCAAAAGTGACGTCATAATTTGACCAATAATCGTCGATTACCGCCAAAATATAACAGTGACGAAGTTCAAATTTGCACCGGCACACTCGGGTGGGGTATCCTCAAGAAGTAATCACGCTAATTCGGCTTTTCGGGGTGGCCCGAAAATTAAAAAGTTTATTCCCCCGGTAGGGAAAAAGGAAGAGCGGCCATCTTGTTTTTCTAATAGTCAACTCTGGAAATCGCGTTTTGACGGTACAAATCGACCAAGTTGAGCATCCTGAACAACTTTCCTGTGTGGAGTCATGCAAAATTCGCAAAGCTTGGGAATTACAACTTTTTGGTGCAAAGGTGAGGTCATAATTTGACTAAAAATCGTCGATTACCGCCAAAATATAGCAGTAACGGAGTTCAAATTTGCACCGGCACACTCGGGTGGGGTATCCGCAAGAAGTAATCACGCTAATTCGGCTTTTCGGGGTGGCTCGAAAATTAAAAAGTTTATTCCCCCGGTAGGGAAAAGGGAAGAGCGGCCATCTTGTTTTTCTAACAGTCAACTCTGGAAATCGCGTATTGACGGTACAAATCGACCAAGTTGAGCATCCTGAACAACTTTGCTGTGTGGAGTCATGCAAAATTCGCAAAACCTTGGGAATTACAACTTTTTGGTGCAAAAGTGACGTCATAATTTGACCAAAAATCGTCGATTACCGCCAAAATATAACAGTGACGGAGTTCAAATTTGCACCGGCACACTCGGGTGGGGTATCCTCAAGAAGTAATCACGCTAATTCGGCTTTTCGGGGTGGCTCGAAAATTAAAAAGTTTATTCCCCCGGTAGGGAAAAGGGAAGAGCGGTCATCTTGTTTTTCTAATAGTCAACTCTGGAAATCGCGTTTTGACGGTACAAATCGACCAAGTTGAGCATCCTGAACAACTTTGCTGTGTGGAGTCATGCAAAATTCGCAAAACCTTGGGAATTACAACTTTTTGGTGCAAAAGTGACGTCATAATTTGACCAAAAATCGTCGATTACCGCCAAAATATAACAGTGACGGAGTTCAAATTTGCACCGGCACACTCGGGTGGGGTATCCTCAAGAAGTAATCACGCTAATTCGGCTTTTCGGGGTGGCTCGAAAATTAAAAAGTTTATTCCCCCGGTAGGGAAAAGGGAAGAGCGGTCATCTTGTTTTTCTAATAGTCAACTCTGGAAATCGCGTTTTGACGGTACAAATCGACCAAGTTGAGCATCCTGAACAACTTTCCTGTGTGGAGTCATGCAAAATTCGCAAAACCTTGGGAATTACAACTTTTTGGTGCAAAAGTGACGTCATAATTTGACTAAAAATCGTCGATTACCGCCAAAATATAGCGGTAACGGAGTTCAAATTTGCACCGGCACACTCGGGTGGGGTATCCTCAAGAAGTAATCACGCTAATTCGGCTTTTCGGGGTGGCTCGAAAATTAAAAAGTTTATTCCCCCGGTAGGGAAAAGGGAAGAGCGGTCATCTTGTTTTTCTAATAGTCAACTCTGGAAATCGCGTTTTGACGGTACAAATCGACCAAGTTGAGCATCCTGAACAACTTTGCTGTTTGGAGTCATGCAAAATTCGCAAAACCTTGGGAATTACAACTTTTTGGTGCAAAAGTGACGTCATAATTTGACCAAAAATCGTCGATTACCGCCAAAATATAACCCTGACGGAGTTCAAATTTGCACCGGCACACTCGGGTGGGGTATCCTCAAGAAGTAATCACGCTAATTCGGCTTTTCGGGGTGGCTCGAAAATTAAAAAGTTTATTCCCCCGGTAGGGAAAAGGGAAGAGCGGTCATCTTGTTTTTCTAATAGTCAACTCTGGAAATCGCGTTTTGACGGTACAAATCGACCAAGTTGAGCATCCTGAATAACTTTCCTGTGTGGAGTCATGCAAAATTCGCAAAACCTTGGGAATTACAACTTTTTGGTGCAAAAGTGACGTCATAATTTGACTAAAAATCGTCGATTACCGCCAAAATATAGCAGTAACGGAGTTCAAATTTGCACCGGCACACTCGGGTGGGGTATCCTCAAGAAGTAATCACGCTAATTCGGCTTTTCGGGGTGGCTCGAAAATTAAAAAGTTTATTCCCCCGGTAGGGAAAAGGGAAGAGCGGTCATCTTGTTTTTCTAATAGTCAACTCTGGAAATCGCGTTTTGACGGTACAAATCGACCAAGTTGAGCATCCTGAATAACTTTCCTGTGTGGAGTCATGCAAAATTCGCAAAACCTTGGGAATTACAACTTTTTGGTGCAAAAGTGACGTCATAATTTGACTAAAAATCGTCGATTACCGCCAAAATATAGCAGTAACGGAGTTCAAATTTGCACCGGCACACTCGGGTGGGGTATCCGCAAGAAGTAATCACGCTAATTCGGCTTTTCGGGGTGGCTCGAAAATTAAAAAGTTTATTCCCCCGGTAGGGAAAAGGGAAGAGCGGCCATCTTGTTTTTCTAATAGTCAACTCTGGAAATCGCGTTTTGACGGTGCAAATCGACCAAGTTGAGCATTCTGAACAACTTTCCTGTGTGGAGACGTGCAAAATTCGCAAAACTTTGGGAATTATAACTTTTTGTTGCAAAAGTGACGTCATAATTTGACTAAAAATCGTCGATTACCGCCAAAATATAGCAGTAACGGAGTTCAAATTTGCACCGGCACACTCGGGTGGGGTATCCGCAAGAAGTAATCACGCTAATTCGGCTTTTCGGGGTGGCTCGAAAATTAAAAAGTTTATTCCCCCGGTAGGGAAAAGGGAAGAGCGGCCATCTTGTTTTTCTAACAGTCAACTCTGGAAATCGCGTTTTGACGGTACAAATCGACCAAGTTGAGCATCCTGAACAACTTTGCTGTGTGGAGTCATGCAAAATTCGCAAAACCTTGGGAATTACAACTTTTCGGTGCAAAAGTGACGTCATAATTTGACCAAAAATCATCGATAACCGCCAAAATATAACAGTGACGGAGTTCAAATTTGCACCGGCACACTCGGGTGGGGTATCCGCAAGAAGTAATCCAGCTAATTCGGCTTTTCGGGGTTGCTCGAAAATTAAAATTTTATTCCCCGGTTAGGGAAAAGGGAAGAGCGGCCATCTTAATTTTCTAATAGTCAACTCTGGAAATCGCGTTTTGACGGTGCAAATCGACCAAGTTGAGCATCCTGAACAGCTTTCCTGTGTGGAGTCATGCAAAATTCGCAAAACCTTGGGAATAACAACTTTTTGTTGCAAAAGTGACGTCATAATTTGACCAAAAATCGTCGATTACCGCCAAAATATGACAGTGACGGAGTTCAAATTTGCACCGGCACACTCGGGTGGGGTATCCTCAAGAAGTAATCACGCTAATTCGGCTTTTCGGTGTGGCTCGAAAATTAAAAAGTTTATTCCCCCGGTAGGGAAAAGGGAAGAGCGGTCATCTTGTTTTTCTAACAGTAAACTCTGGAAATCGCGTTTTGACGGTACAAATCGACCAAGTTGAGCATCCTGAACAACTTTGCTGTGTGGAGTCATGCAAAATTCGCAAAACCTTGGGAATTGCAACTTTTTGGTGCAAAAGTGACGTCATAATTTGACCAATAATCGTCGATTACCGCCAAAATATAACAATGACGGAGTTCAAATTTGCACCGGCACACTCGGGTGGGGTATCCGCAAGAAGTAATCAAGCTAATTCGGCTTTTCGGGGTTGCTCGAAAATTAAAATTTTATTCCCCGGTTAGGGAAAAGGGAAGAGCGGCCATCTTGTTTTTCTAATAGTCAACTCTGGAAATCGCGTTTTGACGGTGCAAATCGACCAAGTTGAGCATCCTGAACAGCTTTCCTGTGTGGAGTCATGCAAAATTCGCAAAACCTTGGGAATTACAACTTTTTGGTGCAAAAGTGACGTTATAATTTGACCAAAAATCGTCGATTACCGCCAAAATATAACAGTGACGGAGTTCAAATTTGCACCGGCACACTCGGGTGGGGTATCCTCAAGAAGTAATCACGCTAATTCGGCTTTTCGGGGTGGCTCGAAAATTAAAAAGTTTATTCCCCCGGTAGGGAAAAGGGATGAGCGGTCATCTTGTTTTTCTAATAGTCAACTCTGGAAATCGCGTTTTGACGGTACAAATCGACCAAGTTGAGCATCCTGAACAACTTTCCTGTGTGGAGTCATGCAAAATTCGCAAAACCTTAGGAATTGCAACTTTTTGGTGCAAAAGTGACGTCATAATTTGACCAATAATCGTCGATTACAGCCAAAATATAACAATGACGGAGTTCAAATTTGCACCGGCACACTCGGGTGGGGTATCCGCAAGAAGTAATCAAGCTAATTCGGCTTTTCGGGGTTGCTCGAAAATTAAAATTTTATTCCCCGGTTAGGGAAAAGGGAAGAGCGGCCATCTTGTTTTTCTAATAGTCAACTCTGGAAATCGCGTTTTGACGGTGCAAATCGACCAAGTTGAGCATCCTGAACAGCTTTCCTGTGTGGAGTCATGCAAAATTCGCAAAACGTTGGGAATTACAACTTTTTGGTGCAAAAGTGACGTCATAATTTGACCAAAAATCGTCGATTACCGCCAAAATATAACAGTGACGGAGTTCACATTTGCACCGGCACACTCGGGTGGGGTATCCTCAAGAAGTAATCACGCTAATTCGGCTTTTCGGGGTGGCTCGAAAATTAAAAAGTTTATTCCCCCGGTAGGGAAAAGGGAAGAGCGGTCATCTTGTTTTTCTAATAGTCAACTCTGGAAATCGCGTTTTGACGGTGCAAATCGACCAAGTTGAGCATCCTGAACAACTTTCCTGTGTGGAGTCATGCAAAATTCGCAAAACCTTGGGAATTGCAACTTTTTGGTGCAAAAGTGACGTCATAATTTGACCAAAAATCGTCGATTACCGCCAAAATATAACAATGACGGAGTTCAAATTTGCACCGGCACACTCGGGTGGGGTATCCGCAAGAAGTAATCAAGCTAATTCGGCTTTTCGGGGTTGCTCGAAAATTAAAATTTTTTTCCCCGGTTAGGGAAAAGGGATGAGCGGCCATCTTGTTTTTCTAATAGTCAACTCTGGAAATCGCGTTTTGACGGTGCAAATCGACCAAGTTGAGCATCCTGAACAACTTTCCTGTGTGGAGTCATGCAAAATTCGCAAAACCTTGGGAATTGCAACTGTTGGTGCAAAAGTGACGTCATAATTTGACCAATAATCGTCGATTACCGCCAAAATATAACAATGACGGAGTTCAAATTTGCACCGGCACACTCGGGTGGGGTATCCGCAAGAAGTAATCAAGCTAATTCGGCTTTTCGGGGTTGCTCGAAAATTAAAATTTTATTCCCCGGTTAGGGAAAAGGGAAGAGCGGCCATCTTGTTTTTCTAATAGTCAACTCTGGAAATCGCGTTTTGACGGTGCAAATCGACCAAGTTGAGCATCATGAACAGCTTTCCTGTGTGGAGTCATGCAAAATTCGCAAAACCTTGGGAATTACAACTTTTTGGTGCAAAAGTGACGTTATAATTTGACCAAAAATCGTCGATTACCGCCAAAATATAACAGTGACGGAGTTCAAATTTGCACCGGCACACTCGGGTGGGGTATCCTCAAGAAGTAATCACGCTAATTCGGCTTTTCGGGGTGGCTCGAAAATTAAAAAGTTTATTCCCCCGGTAGGGAAAAGGGAAGAGCGGCCATCTTGTTTTTCTAATAGTCAACTCTGAAAATCGCGTTTTGACGGTACAAATCGACCAAGTTGAGCATCCTGAAAAACTTTCCTGTGTTGAGTCATGCAAAATTCGCAAAACCTTGGGAATAACAACTTTTTGTTGCAAAAGTGACGTTATAATTTGACCGATAATCGTCGATTACCGCCAAAATATAACAGTGAGGGAGTTCAAATTTGCACCGGCACACTCGGGTGGGGTATCTGCAAGAAGTAATCACGCTAATTCGGCTTTTCGGGGTTGCTCGAAAATTAAAATTTTTTTCCCAGGTTAGGGAAAAAGGAAGAGCGGCCATCTTGTTTTTCTAATAGTCAACTCTGGAAATCGCGTTTTGACGGTACAAATCGACCAAGTTGAGCATCCTGAACAACTTTCCTGTGTGGAGTCATGCAAAATTCGCAAAGCTTGGGAATTACAACTTTTGGGTGCAAAAGTGACGTCATAATTTGACCAATAATCGTCGATTACCGCCAAAATATAGCAGTGACGGAGTTCAAATTTGCACCGGCACACTCGGGTGGGGTATCCTCAAGAAGTAATCACGCTAATTCGGCTTTTCGGGGTGGCTCGAAAATTAAAAAGTTTATTCCCCCGGTAGGGAAAAGGGAAGAGCGGTCATCTTGTTTTTCTAATAGTCAACTCTGGAAATCGCATTTTGACGGTACAAATCGACCAAGTTGAGCATCCTGAACAACTTTCCTGTGTGGAGTCATGCAAAATTCGCAAAACCTTGGGAATTACAACTTTTGGGTGCAAAAGTGACGTCATAATTTGACCAATAATCGTCGATTACCGCCAAAATATAGCAGTGACGGAGTTCAAATTTGCACCGGCACACTCGGGTGGGGTATCCTCAAGAAGTAATCACGCTAATTCGGCTTTTCGGGGTGGCTCGAAAATTAAAAAGTTTATTCCCCCGGTAGGGAAAAGGGAAGAGCGGCCATCTTGTCTTTCTAATAGTCAACTCTGGAAATCGCGTTTTGACGGTACAAATCGACCAAGTTGAGCATCCTGAACAACTTTCCTGTGTGGAGTTATGCAAAATTCGCAAAACCTTGGGAATTACAACTTTTTGGTGCAAAAGTGACGTCATAATTTGACTAAAAATCGTCGATTACCGCCAAAATATAGCAGTAACGGAGTTCAAATTTGCACCGGCACACTCGGGTGGGGTATCCGCAAGAAGTAATCACGCTAATTCGGCTTTTCGGGGTGGCTCGAAAATTAAAAAGTTTATTCCCCCGGTAGGGAAAAGGGAAGAGCGACCATCTTGTTTTTCTAATAGTCAACTCTGGAAATCGCGTTTTGACGGTACAAATCGACCAAGTTGAGCATCCTGAACAACTTTCCTGTGTGGAGTCATGCAAAATTCGCAAAACCTTGGGAATTACAACTTTTTGGTGCAAAAGTGACGTCATAATTTGACCAATAATCGTCGATTACCGCCAAAATATAACAGTGACGGAGTTCAAATTTGCACCGGCACACTCGGGTGGGGTATCCTCAAGAAGTAATCACGCTAATTCGGCTTTTCGGGGTGGCTCGAAAATTAAAATTTTATTCCCCGGTTAGGGAAAAGGGAAGAGCGGCCATCTTGTTTTTCTAATAGTCAACTCTGGAAATCGCGTTTTGACGGTGCAAATCGACCAAGTTGAGCATCCTGAACAGCTTTCCTGTGTGGAGTCATGCAAAATTCGCAAAACCTTGGGAATTACAACTTTTTGGTGCAAAAGTGACGTCATAATTTGACCAATAATCGTCGATTACCGCCAAAATATAACAGTGACGGAGTTCAAATTTGCACCGGCACACTCGGGTGGGGTATCCGCAAGAAGTAATCAAGCTAATTCGGCTTTTCGGGGTTGCTCGAAAATTAAATTTTTTTTCCCCGGTTAGGGAAAAGGGATGAGCGGCCATCTTGTTTTTCTAATAGTCAACTCTGGAAATCGCGTTTTGACGGTGCAAATCGACCAAGTTGAGCATCCTGAACAACTTTCCTGTGTGGAGTCATGCAAAATTCGCAAAACCTTGGGAATTGCAACTTTTTGGTGCAAAAGTGACGTCATAATTTGAACAATAATCGTCGATTACCGCCAAAATATAACAATGACGGAGTTCAAATTTGCACCGGCACACTCGGGTGGGGTATCCGCAAGAAGTAATCAAGCTAATTCGGCTTTTCGGGGTTGCTCGAAAATTAAAATTTTATTCCCCGGTTAGGGAAAAGGGAAGAGCGGCCATCTTGTTTTTCTAATAGTCAACTCTGGAAATCGCGTTTTGACGGTGCAAATCGACCAAGTTGAGCATCCTGAACAGCTTTCCTGTGTGGAGTCATGCAAAATTCGCAAAACCTTGGGAATTACAACTTTTTGGTGCAAAAGTGACGTCATAATTTGACCAATAATCGTCGATTACCGCCAAAATATAACAATGACGGAGTTCAAATTTGCACCGGCACACTCGGGTGGGGTATCCGCAAGAAGTAATCAAGCTAATTCGGCTTTTCGGGGTTGCTCGAAAATTAAAATTTTATTCCCCGGTTAGGGAAAAGGGAAGAGCGGCCATCTTGTTTTTCTAATAGTCAACTCTGGAAATCGCGTTTTGACGGTGCAAATCGACCAAGTTGAGCATCCTGAACAGCTTTCCTGTGTGGAGTCATGCAAAATTCGCAAAACCTTGGGAATTACAACTTTTTGGTGCAAAAGTGACGTCATAATTTGACCAATAATCGTCGATTACCGCCAAAATATAACAGTGACGGAGTTCAAATTTGCACCGGCACACTCGGGTGGGGTATCCTCAAGAAGTAATCACGCTAATTCGGCTTTTCGGGGTGGCTCGAAAATTAAAATTTTATTCCCCGGTTAGGGAAAAGGGAAGAGCGGCCATCTTGTTTTTCTAATAGTCAACTCTGGAAATCGCGTTTTGACGGTGCAAATCGACCAAGTTGAGCATCCTGAACAGCTTTCCTGTGTGGAGTCATGCAAAATTCGCAAAACCTTGGGAATTACAACTTTTTGGTGCAAAAGTGACGTCATAATTTGACCAATAATCGTCGATTACCGCCAAAATATAACAGTGACGGAGTTCAAATTTGCACCGGCACACTCGGGTGGGGTATCCGCAAGAAGTAATCAAGCTAATTCGGCTTTTCGGGGTTGCTCGAAAATTAAAATTTTTTTCCCCGGTTAGGGAAAAGGGATGAGCGGCCATCTTGTTTTTCTAATAGTCAACTCTGGAAATCGCGTTTTGACGGTGCAAATCGACCAAGTTGAGCATCCTGAACAACTTTCCTGTGTGGAGTCATGCAAAATTCGCAAAACCTTGGGAATTGCAACTTTTTGGTGCAAAAGTGACGTCATAATTTGAACAATAATCGTCGATTACCGCCAAAATATAACAATGACGGAGTTCAAATTTGCACCGGCACACTCGGGTGGGGTATCCGCAAGAAGTAATCAAGCTAATTCGGCTTTTCGGGGTTGCTCGAAAATTAAAATTTTATTCCCCGGTTAGGGAAAAGGGAAGAGCGGCCATCTTGTTTTTCTAATAGTCAACTCTGGAAATCGCGTTTTGACGGTGCAAATCGACCAAGTTGAGCATCCTGAACAGCTTTCCTGTGTGGAGTCATGCAAAATTCGCAAAACCTTGGGAATTACAACTTTTTGGTGCAAAAGTGACGTCATAATTTGACCAATAATCGTCGATTACCGCCAAAATATAACAATGACGGAGTTCAAATTTGCACCGGCACACTCGGGTGGGGTATCCGCAAGAAATAATCAAGCTAATTCGGCTTTTCGGGGTTGCTCGAAAATTAAAATTTTATTCCCTGGTTAGGGAAAAGGGAAGAGCGGCCATCTTGTTTTTCTAATAGTCAACTCTGGAAACCGCGTTTTGACGGTGCAAATCGACCAAGTTGAGCATCCTGAACAGCTTTCCTGTGTGGAGTCATGCAAAATTCGCAAAACCTTGGGAATTACAACTTTTTGGTGCAAAAGTGACGTCATAATTTGACCAATAATCGTCGATTACCGCCAAAATATAACAGTGACGGAGTTCAAATTTGCACCGGCACACTCGGGTGGGGTATCCGCAAGAAGTAATCAAGCTAATTCGGCTTTTCGGGGTTGCTCGAAAATTAAAATTTTTTTCCCCGGTTAGGGAAAAGGGATGAGCGGCCATCTTGTTTTTCTAATAGTCAACTCTGGAAATCGCGTTTTGACGGTGCAAATCGACCAAGTTGAGCATCCTGAACAACTTTCCTGTGTGGAGTCATGCAAAATTCGCAAAACCTTGGGAATTGCAACTTTGTGGTGCAAAAGTGACGTCATAATTTGACCAATAATCGTCGATTACCGCCAAAATATAACAATGACGGAGTTCAAATTTGCACCGGCACACTCGGGTGGGGTATCCGCAAGAAGTAATCAAGCTAATTCGGCTTTTCGGGGTTGCTCGAAAATTAAAATTTTATTCCCCGGTTAGGGAAAAGGGAAGAGCGGCCATCTTGTTTTTCTAATAGTCAACTCTGGAAATCGCGTTTTGACGGTGCAAATCGACCAAGTTGAGCATCCTGAACAGCTTTCCTGTGTGGAGTCATGCAAAATTCGCAAAACCTTGGGAATTACAACTTTTTGGTGCAAAAGTGACGTTATAATTTGACCAAAAATCGTCGATTACCGCCAAAATATAACAGTGACGGAGTTCAAATTTGCACCGGCACACTCGGGTGGGGTATCCTCAAGAAGTAATCACGCTAATTCGGCTTTTCGGGGTGGCTCGAAAATTAAAAAGTTTATTCCCCCGGTAGGGAAAAGGGATGAGCGGTCATCTTGTTTTTCTAATAGTCAACTCTGGAAATCGCGTTTTGACGGTACAAATCGACCAAGTTGAGCATCCTGAACAACTTTCCTGTGTGGAGTCATGCAAAATTCGCAAAACCTTGGGAATTGCAACTTTTTGGTGCAAAAGTGACGTCATAATTTGACCAATAATCGTCGATTACAGCCAAAATATAACAATGACGGAGTTCAAATTTGCACCGGCACACTCGGGTGGGGTATCCGCAAGAAGTAATCAAGCTAATTCGGCTTTTCGGGGTTGCTCGAAAATTAAAATTTTATTCCCCGGTTAGGGAAAAGGGAAGAGCGGCCATCTTGTTTTTCTAATAGTCAACTTTGGAAATCGCGTTTTGACGGTGCAAATCGACCAAGTTGAGCATCCTGAACAGCTTTCCTGTGTGGAGTCATGCAAAATTCGCAAAACCTTGGGAATTACAACTTTTTGGTGCAAAAGTGACGTCATAATTTGACCAAAAATCGTCGATTACCGCCAAAATATAACAGTGACGGAGTTCAAATTTGCACCGGCACACTCGGGTGGGGTATCCTCAAGAAGTAATCACGCTAATTCGGCTTTTCGGGGTGGCTCGAAAATTAAAAAGTTTATTCCCCCGGTAGGGAAAAGGGAAGAGCGGCCATCTTGTTTTTCTAATAGTCAACTCTGGAATTCGCGTTTTGACGGTACAAATCGACCAAGTTGAGCATCCTGAACAGCTTTCCTGTGTGGAGTTATGCAAAATTCGCAAAACCTTGGGAATTACAACTTTTTGGTGCAAAAGTGACGTCATAATTTGACTAAAAATCGTCGATTACCGCCAAAATATAGCAGTAACGGAGTTCAAATTTGCACCGGCACACTCGGGTGGGGTATCCGCAAGAAGTAATCACGCTAATTCGGCTTTTCGGGGTGGCTCGAAAATTAAAAAGTTTATTCCCCCGGTAGGGAAAAGGGAAGAGCGACCATCTTGTTTTTCTAATAGTCAACTCTGGAAATCGCGTTTTGACGGTACAAATCGACCAAGTTGAGCATCCTGAACAACTTTCCTGTGTGGAGTCATGCAAAATTCGCAAAACCTTGGGAATTACAACTTTTTGGTGCAAAAGTGACGTCATAATTTGACCAATAATCGTCGATTACCGCCAAAATATAACAGTGACGGAGTTCAAATTTGCACCGGCACACTCGGGTGGGGTATCCTCAAGAAGTAATCACGCTAATTCGGCTTTTCGGGGTGGCTCGAAAATTAAAATTTTATTCCCCGGTTAGGGAAAAGGGAAGAGCGGCCATCTTGTTTTTCTAATAGTCAACTCTGGAAATCGCGTTTTGACGGTGCAAATCGACCAAGTTGAGCATCCTGAACAGCTTTCCTGTGTGGAGTCATGCAAAATTCGCAAAACCTTGGGAATTACAACTTTTTGGTGCAAAAGTGACGTCATAATTTGACCAATAATCGTCGATTACCGCCAAAATATAACAGTGACGGAGTTCAAATTTGCACCGGCACACTCGGGTGGGGTATCCGCAAGAAGTAATCAAGCTAATTCGGCTTTTCGGGGTTGCTCGAAAATTAAAATTTTTTTCCCCGGTTAGGGAAAAGGGATGAGCGGCCATCTTGTTTTTCTAATAGTCAACTCTGGAAATCGCGTTTTGACGGTGCAAATCGACCAAGTTGAGCATCCTGAACAACTTTCCTGTGTGGAGTCATGCAAAATTCGCAAAACCTTGGGAATTGCAACTTTTTGGTGCAAAAGTGACGTCATAATTTGACCAATAATCGTCGATTACCGCCAAAATATAACAATGACGGAGTTCAAATTTGCACCGGCACACTCGGGTGGGGTATCCGCAAGAAGTAATCAAGCTAATTCGGCTTTTCGGGGTTGCTCGAAAATTAAAATTTTATTCCCCGGTTAGGGAAAAGGGAAGAGCGGCCATCTTGTTTTTCTAATAGTCAACTCTGGAAATCGCGTTTTGACGGTGCAAATCGACCAAGTTGAGCATCCTGAACAGCTTTCCTGTGTGGAGTCATGCAAAATTCGCAAAACCTTGGGAATTACAACTTTTTGGTGCAAAAGTGACGTCATAATTTGACCAATAATCGTCGATTACCGCCAAAATATAACAGTGACGGAGTTCAAATTTGCACCGGCACACTCGGGTGGGGTATCCGCAAGAAGTAATCAAGCTAATTCGGCTTTTCGGGGTTGCTCGAAAATTAAAATTTTTTTCTCCGGTTAGGGAAAAGGGATGAGCGGCCATCTTGTTTTTCTAATAGTCAACTCTGGAAATCGCGTTTTGACGGTGCAAATCGACCAAGTTGAGCATCCTGAACAACTTTCCTGTGTGGAGTCATGCAAAATTCGCAAAACCTTGGGAATTGCAACTTTTTGGTGCAAAAGTGACGTCATAATTTGACCAATAATCGTCGATTACCGCCAAAATATAACAATGACGGAGTTCAAATTTGCACCGGCACACTCGGGTGGGGTATCCGCAAGAAGTAATCAAGCTAATTCGGCTTTTCGGGGTTGCTCGAAAATTAAAATTTTATTCCCCGGTTAGGGAAAAGGGAAGAGCGGCCATCTTGTTTTTCTAATAGTCAACTCTGGAAATCGCGTTTTGACGGTGCAAATCGACCAAGTTGAGCATCCTGAACAGCTTTCCTGTGTGGAGTCATGCAAAATTCGCAAAACCTTGGGAATTACAACTTTTTGGTGCAAAAGTGACGTTATAATTTGACCAAAAATCGTCGATTACCGCCAAAATATAACAGTGACGGAGTTCAAATTTGCACCGGCACACTCGGGTGGGGTATCCTCAAGAAGTAATCACGCTAATTCGGCTTTTCGGGGTGGCTCGAAAATTAAAAAGTTTATTCCCCCGGTAGGGAAAAGGGATGAGCGGTCATCTTGTTTTTCTAATAGTCAACTCTGGAAATCGCGTTTTGACGGTACAAATCGACCAAGTTGAGCATCCTGAACAACTTTCCTGTGTGGAGTCATGCAAAATTCGCAAAACCTTGGGAATTGCCACTTTTTGGTGCAAAAGTGACGTCATAATTTGACCAATAATCGTCGATTACAGCCAAAATATAACAATGACGGAGTTCAAATTTGCACCGGCACACTCGGGTGGGGTATCCGCAAGAAGTAATCAAGCTAATTCGGCTTTTCGGGGTTGCTCGAAAATTAAAATTTTATTCCCCGGTTAGGGAAAAGGGAAGAGCGGCCATCTTGTTTTTCTAATAGTCAACTCTGGAAATCGCGTTTTGACGGTGCAAATCGACCAAGTTGAGCATCCTGAACAGCTTTCCTGTGTGGAGTCATGCAAAATTCGCAAAACCTTGGGAATTACAACTTTTTGGTGCAAAAGTGACGTCATAATTTGACCAAAAATCGTCGATTACCGCCAAAATATAACAGTGACGGAGTTCAAATTTGCACCGGCACACTCGGGTGGGGTATCCTCAAGAAGTAATCACGCTAATTCGGCTTTTCGGGGTGGCTCGAAAATTAAAAAGTTTATTCCCCCGGTAGAGAAAAGGGATGAGCGGTCATCTTGTTTTTCTAATAGTCAACTCTGGAAATCGCGTTTTGACGGTACAAATCGACCAAGTTGAGCATCCTGAACAACTTTCCTGTGTGGAGTCATGCAAAATTCGCAAAACCTTGGGAATTGCAACTTTTTGGTGCAAAAGTGACGTCATAATTTGACCAATAATCGTCGATTACAGCCAAAATATAACAATGACGGAGTTCAAATTTGCACCGGCACACTCGGGTGGGGTATCCGCAAGAAGTAATCAAGCTAATTCGGCTTTTCGGGGTTGCTCGAAAATTAAAATTTTATTCCCTGGTTAGGGAAAAGGGAAGAGCGGCCATCTTGTTTTTCTAATAGTCAACTCTGGAAATCGCGTTTTGACGGTGCAAATCGACCAAGTTGAGCATCCTGAACAGCTTTCCTGTGTGGAGTCATGCAAAATTCGCAAAACCTTGGGAATTACAACTTTTTGGTGCAAAAGTGACGTCATAATTTGACCAATAATCGTCGATTACCGCCAAAATATAACAGTGACGGAGTTCAAATTTGCACCGGCACACTCGGGTGGGGTATCCGCAAGAAGTAATCAAGCTAATTCGGCTTTTCGGGGTTGCTCGAAAATTAAAATTTTATTCCCCGGTTAGGGAAAAGGGATGAGCGGCCATCTTGTTTTTCTAATAGTCAACTCTGGAAATCGCGTTTTGACGGTGCAAATCGACCAAGTTGAGCATCCTGAACAACTTTCCTGTGTGGAGTCATGCAAAATTCGCAAAACCTTGGGAATTGCAACTTTTTGGTGCAAAAGTGACGTCATAATTTGACCAATAATCGTCGATTACAGCCAAAATATAACAATGACGGAGTTCAAATTTGCACCGGCACACTCGGGTGGGGTATCCGCAAGAAGTAATCAAGCTAATTCGGCTTTTCGGGGTTGCTCGAAAATTAAAATTTTATTCCCCGGTTAGGGAAAAGGGAAGAGCGGCCATCTTGTTTTTCTAATAGTCAACTCTGGAAATCGCGTTTTGACGGTGCAAATCGACCAAGTTGAGCATCCTGAACAGCTTTCCTGTGTGGAGTCATGCAAAATTCGCAAAACCTTGGGAATTACAACTTTTTGGTGCAAAAGTGACGTCATAATTTGACCAATAATCGTCGATTACCGCCAAAATATAACAGTGACGGAGTTCAAATTTGCACCGGCACACTCGGGTGGGGTATCCGCAAGAAGTAATCAAGCTAATTCGGCTTTTCGGGGTTGCTCGAAAATTAAATTTTTTTTCCCCGGTTAGGGAAAAGGGATGAGCGGCCATCTTGTTTTTCTAATAGTCAACTCTGGAAATCGCGTTTTGACGGTGCAAATCGACCAAGTTGAGCATCCTGAACAACTTTCCTGTGTGGAGTCATGCAAAATTCGCAAAACCTTGGGAATTGCAACTTTTTGGTGCAAAAGTGACGTCATAATTTGACCAATAATCGTCGATTACCGCCAAAATATAACAATGACGGAGTTCAAATTTGCACCGGCACACTCGGGTGGGGTATCCGCAAGAAGTAATCAAGCTAATTCGGCTTTTCGGGGTTGCTCGAAAATTAAAATTTTATTCCCCGGTTAGGGAAAAGGGAAGAGCGGCCATCTTGTTTTTCTAATAGTCAACTCTGGAAATCGCGTTTTGACGGTGCAAATCGACCAAGTTGAGCATCCTGAACAGCTTTCCTGTGTGGAGTCATGCAAAATTCGCAAAACCTTGGGAATTACAACTTTTTGGTGCAAAAGTGACGTCATAATTTGACCAATAATCGTCGATTACCGCCAAAATATAACAGTGACGGAGTTCAAATTTGCACCGGCACACTCGGGTGGGGTATCCGCAAGAAGTAATCAAGCTAATTCGGCTTTTCGGGGTTGCTCGAAAATTAAAATTTTTTTCCCCGGTTAGGGAAAAGGGATGAGCGGCCATCTTGTTTTTCTAATAGTCAACTCTGGAAATCGCGTTTTGACGGTGCAAATCGACCAAGTTGAGCATCCTGAACAACTTTCCTGTGTGGAGTCATGCAAAATTCGCAAAACCTTGGGAATTGCAACTTTTTGGTGCAAAAGTGACGTCATAATTTGACCAATAATCGTCGATTACCGCCAAAATATAACAATGACGGAGTTCAAATTTGCACCGGCACACTCGGGTGGGGTATCCGCAAGAAGTAATCAAGCTAATTCGGCTTTTCGGGGTTGCTCGAAAATTAAAATTTTATTCCCCGGTTAGGGAAAAGGGAAGAGCGGCCATCTTGTTTTTCTAATAGTCAACTCTGGAAATCGCGTTTTGACGGTGCAAATCGACCAAGTTGAGCATCCTGAACAGCTTTCCTGTGTGGAGTCATGCAAAATTCGCAAAACCTTGGGAATTACAACTTTTTGGTGCAAAAGTGACGTTATAATTTGACCAAAAATCGTCGATTACCGCCAAAATATAACAGTGACGGAGTTCAAATTTGCACCGGCACACTCGGGTGGGGTATCCTCAAGAAGTAATCACGCTAATTCGGCTTTTCGGGGTGGCTCGAAAATTAAAAAGTTTATTCCCCCGGTAGGGAAAAGGGATGAGCGGTCATCTTGTTTTTCTAATAGTCAACTCTGGAAATCGCGTTTTGACGGTACAAATCGACCAAGTTGAGCATCCTGAACAACTTTCCTGTGTGGAGTCATGCAAAATTCGCAAAACCTTGGGAATTGCCACTTTTTGGTGCAAAAGTGACGTCATAATTTGACCAATAATCGTCGATTACAGCCAAAATATAACAATGACGGAGTTCAAATTTGCACCGGCACACTCGGGTGGGGTATCCGCAAGAAGTAATCAAGCTAATTCGGCTTTTCGGGGTTGCTCGAAAATTAAAATTTTATTCCCCGGTTAGGGAAAAGGGAAGAGCGGCCATCTTGTTTTTCTAATAGTCAACTCTGGAAATCGCGTTTTGACGGTGCAAATCGACCAAGTTGAGCATCCTGAACAGCTTTCCTGTGTGGAGTCATGCAAAATTCGCAAAACCTTGGGAATTACAACTTTTTGGTGCAAAAGTGACGTCATAATTTGACCAATAATCGTCGATTACCGCCAAAATATAACAGTGACGGAGTTCAAATTTGCACCGGCACACTCGGGTGGGGTATCCTCAAGAAGTAATCACGCTAATTCGGCTTTTCGGGGTGGCTCGAAAATTAAAAAGTTTATTCCCCCGGTAGGGAAAAGGGAAGAGCGGTCATCTTGTTTTTCTAATAGTCAACTCTGGAAATCGCGTTTTGACGGTACAAATCGACCAAGTTGAGCATCCTGAACAACTTTCCTGTGTGGAGTCATGCAAAATTCGCAAAACCTTGGGAATTACAACTTTTTGGTGCAAAAGTGACGTCATAATTTGACCAATAATCGTCGATTACCGCCAAAATATAACAGTGACGGAGTTCAAATTTGCACCGGCACACTCGGGTGGGGTATCCTCAAGAAGTAATCACGCTAGTTCGGCTTTTCGGGGTGGCTCGAAAATTAAAAAGTTTATTCCCCCGGTAGGGAAAAGGGAAGAGCGACCATCTTGTTTTTCTAATAGTCAACTCTGGAAATCGCGTTTTGACGGTACAAATCGACCAAGTTGAGCCTCCTGAACAACTTTCCTGTGTGGAGTCATGCAAAATTCGCAAAACCTTGGGAATTACAACTTTTTGGTGCAAAAGTGACGTCATAATTTGATCAATAATCGTCGATTACCGCCAAAATATAACAATGACGGAGTTCAAATTTGCACCGGCACACTCGGGTGGGGTATCCGCAAGAAGTAATCAAGCTAATTCGGCTTTTCGGGGTTGCTCGAAAATTAAAATTTTATTCCCCGGTTAGGGAAAAGGGAAGAGCGGCCATCTTGTTTTTCTAATAGTCAACTCTGGAAATCGCGTTTTGACGGTACAAATCGACCAAGTTGAGCATCCTGAACAACTTTCCTGTGTGGAGTCATGCAAAATTCGCAAAACCTTGGGAATTACAACTTTTTTTGTGCAAAAGTGACGTCATTATTTGATCAATAATCGTCGATTACCGCCAAAATATAACAATGACGGAGTTCAAATTTGCACCGGCACACTCGGGTGTGGTATCCGCAAGAAGTAATCAAGCTAATTCGGCTTTTCGGGGTTGCTCGAAAATTAAAATTTTATTCCCCGGTTAGGGAAAAGGGAAGAGCGGCCATCTTGTTTTTCTAATAGTCAACTCTGGAAATCGCGTTTTGACGGTGCAAATCGACCAAGTTGAGCATCCTGAACAGCTTTCCTGTGTGGAGTCATGCAAAATTCGCAAAGCCTTGGGAATTACAACTTTTTGTTGCAAAAGTGACGTCATAATTTGACCAAAAATCGTCGATTACCGCCAAAATATAACAGTGACGGAGTTCAAATTTGCACCGGCACACTCGGGTGGGGTATCCTCAAGAAGTAATCACGCTAATTCGGCTTTTCGGGGTGGCTCGAAAATTAAAAAGTTTATTCCCCCGGTAGGGAAAAGGGAAGAGCGGTCATCTTGTTTTTCTAATAGTCAACTCTGGAAATCGCGTTTTGACGGTACAAATCGACCAAGTTGAGCATCCTGAACAACTTTCCTGTGTGGAGTCATGCAAAATTCGCAAAACCTTGGGAATTACAACTTTTGGGTGCAAAAGTGACGTCATAATTTGACCAATAATCGTCGATTACCGCCAAAATATAGCAGTGACGGAGTTCAAATTTGCACCGGCACACTCGGGTGGGGTATCCTCAAGAGGTAATCACGCTAATTCGGCTTTTCGGGGTGGCTCGAAAATTAAAAAGTTTATTCCCCCGGTAGGGAAAAGGGAAGAGCGGCCATCTTGTTTTTCTAATAGTCAACTCTGGAAATCGCGTTTTGACGGTACAAATCGACCAAGTTGAGCATCCTGAACAGCTTTCCTGTGTGGAGTCATGCAAAATTCGCAAAACCTTGGGAATTACAACTTTTTGGTGCAAAAGTGACGTCATAATTTGACTAAAAATCGTCGATTACCGCCAAAATATAGCAGTAATGGAGTTCAAATTTGCACCGGCACACTCGGGTGGGGTATCCGCAAGAAGTAATCACGCTAATTCGGCTTTTCGGGGTGGCTCGAAAATTAAAAAGTTTATTCCCCCGGTAGGGAAAAGGGAAGAGCGACCATCTTGTTTTTCTAATAGTCAACTCTGGAAATCGCGTTTTGACGGTACAAATCGACCAAGTTGAGCATCCTGAACAACTTTCCTGTGTGGAGTCATGCAAAATTCGCAAAACCTTGGGAATTACAACTTTTTGGTGCAAAAGTGACGTCATAATTTGACCAATAATCGTCGATTACCGCCAAAATATAACAGTGACGGAGTTCAAATTTGCACCGGCACACTCGGGTGAGGTATCCTAAAGAAGTAATCACGCTAATTCGGCTTTTCGGGGTGGCTCGAAAATTAAAAAGTTTATTCCCCCGGTAGGGAAAAGGGAAGAGCGACCATCTTGTTTTTCTAATAGTCAACTCTGGAAATCGCGTTTTGACGGTACAAATCGACCAAGTTGAGCATCCTGAACAACTTTCCTGTGTGGAGTCATGCAAAATTCGCAAAACCTTGGGAATTACAACTTTTTGGTGCAAAAGTGACGTCATTATTTGATCAATAATCGTCGATTACCGCCAAAAAATAACAATGACGGAGTTCAAATTTGCACCGGCACACTCGGGTGTGGTATCCGCAAGAAGTAATCAAGCTAATTCGGCTTTTCGGGGTTGCTCGAAAATTAAAATTTTATTCCCCGGTTAGGGAAAAGGGAAGAGCGGCCATCTTGTTTTTCTAATAGTCAACTCTGGAAATCGCGTTTTGACGGTGCAAATCGACCAAGTTGAGCATCCTGAACAGCTTTCCTGTGTGGAGTCATGCAAAATTCGCAAAGCCTTGGGAATTACAACTTTTTGTTGCAAAAGTGACGTCATAATTTGACCAAAAATCGTCGATTACCGCCAAAATATAACAGTGACGGAGTTCAAATTTGCACCGGCACACTCGGGTGGGGTATCCTCAAGAAGTAATCACGCTAATTCGGCTTTTCGGGGTGGCTCGAAAATTAAAAAGTTTATTCCCCCGGTAGGGAAAAGGGAAGAGCGGTCATCTTGTTTTTCTAATAGTCAACTCTGGAAATCGCGTTTTGACGGTACAAATCGACCAAGTTGAGCATCCTGAACATTTTTCCTGTGTGGAGTCATGCAAAATTCGCAAAACCTTGGGAATTACAACTTTTGGGTGCAAAAGTGACGTCATAATTTGACCAATAATCGTCGATTACCGCCAAAATATAGCAGTGACGGAGTTCAAATTTGCACCGGCACACTCGGGTGGGGTATCCTCAAGAGGTAATCACGCTAATTCGGCTTTTCGGGGTGGCTCGAAAATTAAAAAGTTTATTCCCCCGGTAGGGAAAAGGGAAGAGCGGCCATCTTGTTTTTCTAATAGTCAACTCTGGAAATCGCGTTTTGACGGTACAAATCGACCAAGTTGAGCATCCTGAACAGCTTTCCTGTGTGGAGTCATGCAAAATTCGCAAAACCTTGGGAATTACAACTTTTTGGTGCAAAAGTGACGTCATAATTTGACTAAAAATCGTCGATTACCGCCAAAATATAGCAGTAACGGAGTTCAAATTTGCACCGGCACACTCGGGTGGGGTATCCGCAAGAAGTAATCACGCTAATTCGGCTTTTCGGGGTGGCTCGAAAATTAAAAAGTTTATTCCCCCGGTAGGGAAAAGGGAAGAGCGACCATCTTGTTTTTCTAATAGTCAACTCTGGAAATCGCGTTTTGACGGTACAAATCGACCAAGTTGAGCATCCTGAACAACTTTCCTGTGTGGAGTCATGCAAAATTCGCAAAACCTTGGGAATTACAACTTTTTGGTGCAAAAGTGACGTCATAATTTGACCAATAATCGTCGATTACCGCCAAAATATAACAGTGACGGAGTTCAAATTTGCACCGGCACACTCGGGTGGGGTATCCTCAAGAAGTAATCACGCTAATTCGGCTTTTCGGGGTGGCTCGAAAATTAAAAAGTTTATTCCCCCGGTAGGGAAAAGGGAAGAGCGGCCATCTTGTTTTCCTAATAGTCAACTCTGGAAATCGCGTTTTGACGGCACAAATCGACCAAGTTGAGCATCCTGAACAACTTTCCTGTGTAGAGTCATGCAAAATTCGCAAAACCTTGGGAATTACAACTTTTTGGTGCAAAAGTGACGTCATAATTTGATCAATAATCGTCGATTACCGCCAAAATATAACAATGACGGAGTTCAAATTTGCACCGGCACACTCGGGTGGGGTATCCGCAAGAAGTAATCAAGCTAATTCGGCTTTTCGGGGTTGCTCGAAAATTAAAATTGTATTCCCCGGTTAGGGAAAAGGGAAGAGCGGCCATCTTGTTTTTCTAATAGTCAACTCTGGAAATCGCGTTTTGACGGTACAAATCGACCAAGTTGAGCATCCTGAACAACTTTCCTGTGTGGAGTCATGCAAAATTCGCAAAACCTTGGGAATTACAACTTTTTGGTGCAAAAGTGACGTAATTATTTGATCAATAATCGTCGATTACCGCCAAAATATAACAATGACGGAGTTCAAATTTGCACCGGCACACTCGGGTGGGGTATCCGCAAGAAGTAATCAAGCTAATTCGGCTTTTCGGGGTTGCTCGAAAATTAAAATTTTATTCCCCGGTTAGGGAAAAGGGAAGAGCGGCCATCTTGTTTTTCTAATAGTCAACTCTGGAAATCGCGTTTTGACGGTACAAATCGACCAAGTTGAGCATCCTGAACAACTTTCCTGTGTGGAGTCATACAAAATTCGCAAAACCTTGGGAATTACAACTTTTTGGTGCAAAAGTGACGTCATTATTTGATCAATAATCGTCGATTACCGCCAAAATATAACAATGACGGAGTTCAAATTTGCACCGGCACACTCGGGTGGGGTATCCGCAAGAAGTAATCAAGCTAATTCGGCTTTTCGGGGTTGCTCGAAAATTAAAATTTTATTCCCCGGTTAGGGAAAAGGGAAGAGCGGCCATCTTGTTTTTCTAATAGTCAACTCTGGAAATCGCGTTTTGACGGTACAAATCGACCAAGTTGAGCATCCTGAACAACTTTCCTGTGTGGAGTCATGCAAAATTCACAAAACCTTGGGAATTGCAACTTTTTGGTGCAAAAGTGACGTCATAATTTGACCAATAATCGTCGATTACAGCCAAAATATAACAATGACGGAGTTCAAATTTGCACCGGCACACTCGGGTGGGGTATCCGCAAGAAGTAATCAAGCTAATTCGGCTTTTCGGGGTTGCTCGAAAATTAAAATTTTTTTCCCCGGTTAGGGAAAAGGGATGAGCGGCCATCTTGTTTTTCTAATAGTCAACTCTGGAAATCGCGTTTTGACGGTGCAAATCGACCAAGTTGAGCATCCTGAACAACTTTCCTGTGTGGAGTCATGCAAAATTCGCAAAACCTTGGGAATTGCAACTTTTTGGTGCAAAAGTGACGTCATAATTTGACCAATAATCGTCGATTACCGCCAAAATATAACAATGACGGAGTTCAAATTTGCACCGGCACACTCGGGTGGGGTATCCGCAAGAAGTAATCAAGCTAATTCGGCTTTTCGGGGTTGCTCGAAAATTAAAATTTTATTCCCCGGTTAGGGAAAAGGGAAGAGCGGCCATCTTGTTTTTCTAATAGTCAACTCTGGAAATCGCGTTTTGACGGTGCAAATCGACCAAGTTGAGCATCCTGAACAGCTTTCCTGTGTGGAGTCATGCAAAATTCGCAAAACCTTGGGAATTACAACTTTTTGGTGCAAAAGTGACGTTATAATTTGACCAAAAATCGTCGATTACCGCCAAAATATAACAGTGACGGAGTTCAAATTTGCACCGGCACACTCGGGTGGGGTATCCTCAAGAAGTAATCACGCTAATTCGGCTTTTCGGGGTGGCTCGAAAATTAAAAAGTTTATTCCCCCGGTAGGGAAAAGGGATGAGCGGTCATCTTGTTTTTCTAATAGTCAACTCTGGAAATCGCGTTTTGACGGTACAAATCGACCAAGTTGAGCATCCTGAACAACTTTCCTGTGTGGAGTCATGCAAAATTCGCAAAACCTTGGGAATTGCAACTTTTCGGTGCAAAAGTGACGTCATAATTTGACCAATAATCGTCGATTACCGCCAAAATATAGCAGTGACGGAGTTCAAATTTGCACCGGCACACTCGGGTGGGGTATCCGCAAGAAGTAATCAAGCTAATTCGGCTTTTCGGGGTTGCTCGAAAATTAAAATTTTATTCCCCGGTTAGGGAAAAGGGAAGAGCGGCCATCTTGTTTTTCTAATAGTCAACTCTGGAAATCGCGTTTTGACGGTGCAAATCGACCAAGTTGAGCATCCTGAACAGCTTTCCTGTGTGGAGTCATGCAAAATTCGCAAAACCTTGGGAATTACAACTTTTTGGTGCAAAAGTGACGTCATAATTTGACCAAAAATCGTCGATTACCGCCAAAATATAACAGTGACGGAGTTCACATTTGCACCGGCACACTCGGGTGGGGTATCCGCAAGAAGTAATCAAGCTAATTCGGCTTTTCGGGGTTGCTCGAAAATTAAAATTGTATTCCCCGGTTAGGGAAAAGGGAAGAGCGGCCATCTTGTTTTTCTAATAGTCAACTCTGGAAATCGCGTTTTGACGGTACAAATCGACCAAGTTGAGCATCCTGAACAACTTTCCTGTGTGGAGTCATGCAAAATTCGCAAAACCTTGGGAATTACAACTTTTTGGTGCAAAAGTGACGTCATTATTTGATCAATAATCGTCGATTACCGCCAAAATATAACAATGACGGAGTTCAAATTTGCACCGGCACACTCGGGTGGGGTATCCGCAAGAAGTAATCAAGCTAATTCGGCTTTTCGGGGTTGCTCGAAAATTAAAATTTTATTCCCCGGTTAGGGAAAAGGGAAGAGCGGCCATCTTGTTTTTCTAATAGTCAACTCTGGAAATCGCGTTTTGACGGTGCAAATCGACCAAGTTGAGCATCCTGAACAACTTTGCTGTGTGGAGTCATGCAAAATTCGCAAAACCTTGGGAATTACAACTTTTTGGTGCAAAAGTGACGTCATAATTTGACCAAAAATCGTCGATTACCGCCAAAATATAACAGTGACGGAGTTCAAATTTGCACCGGCACACTCGGGTGAGGTATACTCAAGAAGTAATCACGCTAATTCGGCTTTTCGGGATGGCTCGAAAATTAAAAAGTTTATTCCCCCGGTAGGGAAAAGGGAAGAGCGGTCATCTTGTTTTTCTAATAGTCAACTCTGGAAATCGCGTTTTGACGGTACAAATCGACCAAGTTGAGCATCCTGAACAACTTTCCTGTGTGGAGTCACGCAAAATTCGCAAAACCTTGGGAATTACAACTTTTTGGTGCAAAAGTGACGTCATAATTTGACCAATAATCGTCGATTACCGCCAAAATATAACAGTGACGGAGTTTAAATTTGCACCGGCACACTCGGGTGGGGTATCCGCAAGAAGTAATCAAGCTAATTCGGCTTTTCGGGGTTGCTCGAAAATTAAAATTTTATTCCCCGGTTAGGGAAAAGGGCAGAGCGGCCATTTTGTTTTTCTAATAGTCAACTCTGGAAATCGCGTTTTGACGGTGCAAATCGACCAAGTTGAGCATCCTGAACAACTTTCCTGTGTGGAGTCATGCAAAATTCGCAAAACCTTGGGAATTGCAACTTTTTGGTGCAAAAGTGACGTCATAATTTGACCAATAATCGTCGATTACCGCCAAAATATAACAATGACGGAGTTCAAATTTGCACCGGCACACTCGGGTGGGGTATCCTCAAGAAGTAATCAAGCTAATTCGGCTTTTCGGGGTTGCTCGAAAATTAAAATTTTATTCCCCGGTTAGGGAAAAGGGAAGAGCGGCCATCTTGTTTTTCTAATAGTCAACTCTGGAAATCGCGTTTTGACGGTGCAAATCGACCAAGTTGAGCATCCTGAACAGCTTTCCTGTGTGGAGTCATGCAAAATTCGCAAAACCTTGGGAATTACAACTTTTTGGTGCAAAAGTGACGTCATAATTTGACCAAAAATCGTCGATTACCGCCAAAATATAACAGTGACGGAGTTCACATTTGCACCGGCACACTCGGGTGGGGTATCCTCAAGAAGTAATCACGCTAATTCGGCTTTTCGGGGTGGCTCGAAAATTAAAAAGTTTATTCCCCCGGTAGGGAAAAGGGATGAGCGGTCATCTTGTTTTTCTAATAGTCAACTCTGGAAATCGCGTTTTGACGGTGCAAATCGACCAAGTTGAGCATCCTGAACAACTTTCCTTTGTGGAGTCATGCAAAATTCGCAAAACCTTGGGAATTGCAACTTTTTGGTGCAAAAGTGACGTCATAATTTGACCAAAAATCGTCGATTACCGCCAAAATATAACAATGACGGAGTTCAAATTTGCACCGGCACACTCGGGTGGGGTATCCTCAAGAAGTAATCAAGCTAATTCGGCTTTTCGGGGTTGCTCGAAAATTAAAATTTTATTCCCCGGTTAGGGAAAAGGGAAGAGCGGCCATCTTGTTTTTCTAATAGTCAACTCTGGAAATCGCGTTTTGACGGTGCAAATCGACCAAGTTGAGCATCCTGAACAGCTTTCCTGTGTGGAGTCATGCAAAATTCGCAAAACCTTGGGAATTACAACTTTTTGGTGCAAAAGTGACGTCATAATTTGACCAAAAATCGTCGATTACCGCCAAAATATAACAGTGACGGAGTTCAAATTTGCACCGGCACACTCGGGTGGGGTATCCTCAAGAAGTAATCACGCTAATTCGGCTTTTCGGGGTGGCTCGAAAATTAAAAAGTTTATTCCCCCGGTAGGGAAAAGGGATGAGCGGTCATCTTGTTTTTCTAATAGTCAACTCTGGAAATCGCGTTTTGACGGTACAAATCGACCAAGTTGAGCATCCTGAACAACTTTCCTGTGTGGAGTCATGCAAAATTCGCAAAACCTTGGGAATTGCAACTTTTTGGTGCAAAAGTGACGTCATAATTTGACCAATAATCGTCGATTACAGCCAAAATATAACAATGACGGAGTTCAAATTTGCACCGGCACACTCGGGTGGGGTATCCGCAAGAAGTAATCAAGCTAATTCGGCTTTTCGGGGTTGCTCGAAAATTAAAATTTTATTCCCCGGTTAGGGAAAAGGGAAGAGCGGCCATCTTGTTTTTCTAATAGTCAACTCTGGAAATCGCGTTTTGACGGTGCAAATCGACCAAGTTGAGCATCCTGAACAGCTTTCCTGTGTGGAGTCATGCAAAATTCGCAAAACCTTGGGAATTACAACTTTTTGGTGCAAAAGTGACGTCATAATTTGACCAATAATCGTCGATTACCGCCAAAATATAACAGTGACGGAGTTCAAATTTGCACCGGCACACTCGGGTGGGGTATCCGCAAGAAGTAATCAAGCTAATTCGGCTTTTCGGGGTTGCTCGAAAATTAAAAAAATTTTCCCCGGTTAGGGAAAAGGGATTAGCGGCCATCTTGTTTTTCTAATAGTCAACTCTGGAAATCGCGTTTTGACGGTGCAAATCGACCAAGTTGAGCATCCTGAACAACTTTCCTGTGTGGAGTCATGCAAAATTCGCAAAACCTTGGGAATTGCAACTTTTTGGTGCAAAAGTGACGTCATAATTTGACCAATAATCGTCGATTACCGCCAAAATATAACAATGACGGAGTTCAAATTTGCACCGGCACACTCGGGTGGGCTATCCGCAAGAAGTAATCAAGCTAATTCGGCTTTTCGGGGTTGCTCGAAAATTAAAATTTTATTCCCCGGTTAGGGAAAAGGGAAGAGCGGCCATCTTGTTTTTCTAATAGTCAACTCTGGAAATCGCGTTTTGACGGTGCAAATCGACCAAGTTGAGCATCCTGAACAGCTTTCCTGTGTGGAGTCATGCAAAATTCGCAAAACCTTGGGAATTACAACTTTTTGGTGCAAAAGTGACGTTATAATTTGACCAAAAATCGTCGATTACCGCCAAAATATAACAGTGACGGAGTTTAAATTTGCACCGGCACACTCGGGTGGGGTATCCGCAAGAAGTAATCAAGCTAATTCGGCTTTTCGGGGTTGCTCGAAAATTAAAATTTTATTCCCCGGTTAGGGAAAAGGGCAGAGCGGCCATTTTGTTTTTCTAATAGTCAACTCTGGAAATCGCGTTTTGACGGTGCAAATCGACCAAGTTGAGCATCCTGAACAACTTTCCTGTGTGGAGTCATGCAAAATTCGCAAAACCTTGGGAATTGCAACTTTTTGGTGCAAAAGTGACGTCATAATTTGACCAATAATCGTCGATTACCGCCAAAATATAACAATGACGGAGTTCAAATTTGCACCGGCACACTCGGGTGGGGTATCCTCAAGAAGTAATCAAGCTAATTCGGCTTTTCGGGGTTGCTCGAAAATTAAAATTTTATTCCCCGGTTAGGGAAAAGGGAAGAGCGGCCATCTTGTTTTTCTAATAGTCAACTCTGGAAATCGCGTTTTGACGGTGCAAATCGACCAAGTTGAGCATCCTGAACAGCTTTCCTGTGTGGAGTCATGCAAAATTCGCAAAACCTTGGGAATTACAACTTTTTGGTGCAAAAGTGACGTCATAATTTGACCAAAAATCGTCGATTACCGCCAAAATATAACAGTGACGGAGTTCACATTTGCACCGGCACACTCGGGTGGGGTATCCTCAAGAAGTAATCACGCTAATTCGGCTTTTCGGGGTGGCTCGAAAATTAAAAAGTTTATTCCCCTGGTAGGGAAAAGGGAAGAGCGGTCATCTTGTTTTTCTAATAGTCAACTCTGGAAATCGCGTTTTGACGGTGCAAATCGACCAAGTTGAGCATCCTGAACAACTTTCCTGTGTGGAGTCATGCAAAATTCGCAAAACCTTGGGAATTGCAACTTTTTGGTGCAAAAGTGACGTCATAATTTGACCAAAAATCGTCGATTACCGCCAAAATATAACAATGACGGAGTTCAAATTTGCACCGGCACACTCGGGTGGGGTATCCTCAAGAAGTAATCAAGCTAATTCGGCTTTTCGGGGTTGCTCGAAAATTAAAATTTTATTCCCCGGTTAGGGAAAAGGGAAGAGCGGCCATCTTGTTTTTCTAATAGTCAACTCTGGAAATCGCGTTTTGACGGTGCAAATCGACCAAGTTGAGCATCCTGAACAGCTTTCCTGTGTGGAGTCATGCAAAATTCGCAAAACCTTGGGAATTACAACTTTTTGGTGCAAAAGTGACGTTATAATTTGACCAAAAATCGTCGATTACCGCCAAAATATAACAGTGACGGAGTTTAAATTTGCACCGGCACACTCGGGTGGGGTATCCGCAAGAAGTAATCAAGCTAATTCGGCTTTTCGGGGTTGCTCGAAAATTAAAATTTTATTCCCCGATAGGGAAAAGGGCAGAGCGGCCATTTTGTTTTTCTAATAGTCAACTCTGGAAATCGCGTTTTGACGGTGCAAATCGACCAAGTTGAGCATCCTGAACAACTTTCCTGTGTGGAGTCATGCAAAATTCGCAAAACCTTGGGAATTGCAACTTTTTGGTGCAAAAGTGACGTCATAATTTGACCAATAATCGTCGATTACCGCCAAAATATAACAATGACGGAGTTCAAATTTGCACCGGCACACTCGGGTGGGGTATCCTCAAGAAGTAATCAAGCTAATTCGGCTTTTCGGGGTTGCTCGAAAATTAAAATTTTATTCCCCGGTTAGGGAAAAGGGAAGAGCGGCCATCTTGTTTTTCTAATAGTCAACTCTGGAAATCGCGTTTTGACGGTGCAAATCGACCAAGTTGAGCATCCTGAACAGCTTTCCTGTGTGGAGTCATGCAAAATTCGCAAAACCTTGGGAATTACAACTTTTTGGTGCAAAAGTGACGTCATAATTTGACCAAAAATCGTCGATTACCGCCAAAATATAACAGTGACGGAGTTCACATTTGCACCGGCACACTCGGGTGGGGTATCCTCAAGAAGTAATCACGCTAATTCGGCTTTTCGGGGTGGCTCGAAAATTAAAAAGTTTATTCCCCTGGTAGGGAAAAGGGAAGAGCGGTCATCTTGTTTTTCTAATAGTCAACTCTGGAAATCGCGTTTTGACGGTGCAAATCGACCAAGTTGAGCATCCTGAACAACTTTCCTGTGTGGAGTCATGCAAAATTCGCAAAACCTTGGGAATTGCAACTTTTTGGTGCAAAAGTGACGTCATAATTTGACCAAAAATCGTCGATTACCGCCAAAATATAACAATGACGGAGTTCAAATTTGCACCGGCACACTCGGGTGGGGTATCCTCAAGAAGTAATCAAGCTAATTCGGCTTTTCGGGGTTGCTCGAAAATTAAAATTTTATTCCCCGGTTAGGGAAAAGGGAAGAGCGGCCATCTTGTTTTTCTAATAGTCAACTCTGGAAATCGCGTTTTGACGGTGCAAATCGACCAAGTTGAGCATCCTGAACAGCTTTCCTGTGTGGAGTCATGCAAAATTCGCAAAACCTTGGGAATTACAACTTTTTGGTGCAAAAGTGACGTCATAATTTGACCAAAAATCGTCGATTACCGCCAAAATATAACAGTGACGGAGTTCAAATTTGCACCGGCACACTCGGGTGGGGTATCCTCAAGAAGTAATCACGCTAATTCGGCTTTTCGGGGTGGCTCGAAAATTAAAAAGTTTATTCCCCCGGTAGGGAAAAGGGATGAGCGGTCATCTTGTTTTTCTAATAGTCAACTCTGGAAATCGCGTTTTGACGGTACAAATCGACCAAGTTGAGCATCCTGAACAACTTTCCTGTGTGGAGTCATGCAAAATTCGCAAAACCTTGGGAATTGCAACTTTTTGGTGCAAAAGTGACGTCATAATTTGACCAATAATCGTCGATTACAGCCAAAATATAACAATGACGGAGTTCAAATTTGCACCGGCACACTCGGGTGGGGTATCCGCAAGAAGTAATCAAGCTAATTCGGCTTTTCGGGGTTGCTCGAAAATTAAAATTTTATTCCCCGGTTAGGGAAAAGGGAAGAGCGGCCATCTTGTTTTTCTAATAGTCAACTCTGGAAATCGCGTTTTGACGGTGCAAATCGACCAAGTTGAGCATCCTGAACAGCTTTCCTGTGTGGAGTCATGCAAAATTCGCAAAACCTTGGGAATTACAACTTTTTGGTGCAAAAGTGACGTCATAATTTGACCAATAATCGTCGATTACCGCCAAAATATAACAGTGACGGAGTTCAAATTTGCACCGGCACACTCGGGTGGGGTATCCGCAAGAAGTAATCAAGCTAATTCGGCTTTTCGGGGTTGCTCGAAAATTAAAAATTTTTTCCCCGGTTAGGGAAAAGGGATGAGCGGCCATCTTGTTTTTCTAATAGTCAACTCTGGAAATCGCGTTTTGACGGTGCAAATCGACCAAGTTGAGCATCCTGAACAACTTTCCTGTGTGGAGTCATGCAAAATTCGCAAAACCTTGGGAATTGCAACTTTTTGGTGCAAAAGTGACGTCATAATTTGACCAATAATCGTCGATTACCGCCAAAATATAACAATGACGGAGTTCAAATTTGCACCGGCACACTCGGGTGGGCTATCCGCAAGAAGTAATCAAGCTAATTCGGCTTTTCGGGGTTGCTCGAAAATTAAAATTTTATTCCCCGGTTAGGGAAAAGGGAAGAGCGGCCATCTTGTTTTTCTAATAGTCAACTCTGGAAATCGCGTTTTGACGGTGCAAATCGACCAAGTTGAGCATCCTGAACAGCTTTCCTGTGTGGAGTCATGCAAAATTCGCAAAACCTTGGGAATTACAACTTTTTGGTGCAAAAGTGACGTCATAATTTGACCAAAAATCGTCGATTACCGCCAAAATATAACAGTGACGGAGTTCACATTTGCACCGGCACACTCGGGTGGGGTATCCTCAAGAAGTAATCACGCTAATTCGGCTTTTCGGGGTGGCTCGAAAATTAAAAAGTTTATTCCCCCGGTAGGGAAAAGGGAAGAGCGACCATCTTGTTTTTCTAATAGTCAACTCTGGAAATCGCGTTTTGACGGTACAAATCGACCAAGTTGAGCATCCTGAACAACTTTCCTGTGTGGAGTCATGCAAAATTCGCAAAACCTTGGGAATTACAACTTTTTGGTGCAAAAGTGACGTCATTATTTGATCAATAATCGTCGATTACCGCCAAAATATAACAATGACGGAGTTCAAATTTGCACCGGCACACTCGGGTGTGGTATCCGCAAGAAGTAATCAAGCTAATTCGGCTTTTCGGGGTTGCTCGAAAATTAAAATTTTATTCCCCGGTTAGGGAAAAGGGAAGAGCGGCCATCTTGTTTTTCTAATAGTCAACTCTGGAAATCGCGTTTTGACGGTGCAAATCGACCAAGTTGAGCATCCTGAACAGCTTTCCTGTGTGGAGTCATGCAAAATTCGCAAAGCCTTGGGAATTACAACTTTTTGTTGCAAAAGTGACGTCATAATTTGACCAAAAATCGTCGATTACCGCCAAAATATAACAGTGACGGAGTTCAAATTTGCACCGGCACACTCGGGTGGGGTATCCTCAAGAAGTAATCACGCTAATTCGGCTTTTCGGGGTGGCTCGAAAACTAAAAAGTTTATTCCCCCGGTAGGGAAAAGGGAAGAGCGGTCATCTTGTTTTTCTAATAGTCAACTCTGGAAATTTCGTTTTGACGGTACAAATCGACCAAGTTGAGCATCCTGAACAACTTTCCTGTGTGGAGTCATGCAAAATTCGCAAAACCTTGGGAATTACAACTTTTGGGTGCAAAAGTGACGTCATAATTTGACCAATAATCGTCGATTACCGCCAAAATATAGCAGTGACGGAGTTCAAATTTGCACCGGCACACTCGGGTGGGGTATCCTCAAGAAGTAATCACGCTAATTCGGCTTTTCGGGGTGGCTCGAAAATTAAAAAGTTTATTCCCCCGGTAGGGAAAAGGGAAGAGCGGCCATCTTGTTTTTCTAATAGTCAACTCTGGAAATCGCGTTTTGACGGTACAAATCGACCAAGTTGAGCATCCTGAACAACTTTACTGTGTGGAGTCATGCAAAATTCGCAAAACCTTGGGAATTGCAACTTTTTGGTGCAAAAGTGACGTCATAATTTGACCAATAATCGTCGATTACAGCCAAAATATAACAATGACAGAGTTCAAATTTGCACCGGCACACTCGGGTGGGGTATCCGCAAGAAGTAATCAAGCTAATTCGGCTTTTCGGGGTTGCTCGAAAATTAAAATTTTATTCCCCGGTTAGGGAAAAGGGAAGAGCGGCCATCTTGTTTTTCTAATAGTCAACTCTGGAAATCGCGTTTTGACGGTGCAAATCGACCAAGTTGAGCATCCTGAACAGCTTTCCTGTGTGGAGTCATGCAAAATTCGCAAAACCTTGGGAATTACAACTTTTTGGTGCAAAAGTGACGTCATAATTTGACCAAAAATCGTCGATTACCGCCAAAATATAACAGTGACGGAGTTCACATTTGCACCGGCACACTCGGGTGGGGTATCCTCAAGAAGTAATCACGCTAATTCGGCTTTTCGGGGTGGCTCGAAAATTAAAAAGTTTATTCCCCCGGTAGGGAAAAGGGAAGAGCGGTCATCTTGTTTTTCTAATAGTCAACTCTGGAAATCGCGTTTTGACGGTACAAATCGACCAAGTTGAGCATCCTGAACAACTTTCCTGTGTGGAGTCATGCAAAATTCGCAAAACCTTGGGAATTACAACTTTTTGGTGCAAAAGTGACGTCTTAAATTGACCAATAATCGTCGATTACCGCCAAAATATAACAGTGACGGAGTTCAAATTTGCACCGGCACACTCGGGTGGGGTATCCTCAAGAAGTAATCACGCTAATTCGGCTTTTCGGGGTGGCTCGAAAATTAAAAAGTTTATTCCCCCGGTAGGGAAAAGGGAAGAGCGACCATCTTGTTTTTCTAATAGTCAACTCTGGAAATCGCGTTTTGACGGTACAAATCGACCAAGTTGAGCATCCTGAACAACTTTCCTGTGTGGAGTCATGCAAAATTCGCAAAACCTTGGGAATTACAACTTTTTGGTGCAAAAGTGACGTCATAATTTGATCAATAATCGTCGATTACCGCCAAAATATAACAATGACGGAGTTCAAATTTGCACCGGCACACTCGGGTGGGGTATCCGCAAGAAGTAATCAAGCTAATTCGGCTTTTCGGGGTTGCTCGAAAATTAAAATTTTATTCCCCGGTTAGGGAAAAGGGAAGAGCGGCCATCTTGTTTTTCTAATAGTCAACTCTGGAAATCGCGTTTTGACGGTGCAAATCGACCAAGTTGAGCATCCTGAACAGCTTTCCTGTGTGGAGTCATGCAAAATTCGCAAAGCCTTGGGAATTACAACTTTTTGTTGCAAAAGTGACGTCATAATTTGACCAAAAATCGTCGATTACCGCCAAAATATAACAGTGACGGAGTTCAAATTTGCACCGGCACACTCGGGTGGGGTATCCTCAAGAAGTAATCACGCTAATTCGGCTTTTCGGGGTGGCTCGAAAACTAAAAAGTTTATTCCCCCGGTAGGGAAAAGGGAAGAGCGGTCATCTTGTTTTTCTAATAGTCAACTCTGGAAATTTCGTTTTGACGGTACAAATCGACCAAGTTGAGCATCCTGAACAACTTTCCTGTGTGGAGTCATGCAAAATTCGCAAAACCTTGGGAATTACAACTTTTGGGTGCAAAAGTGACGTCATAATTTGACCAATAATCGTCGATTACCGCCAAAATATAGCAGTGACGGAGTTCAAATTTGCACCGGCACACTCGGGTGGGGTATCCTCAAGAAGTAATCACGCTAATTCGGCTTTTCGGGGTGGCTCGAAAATTAAAAAGTTTATTCCCCCGGTAGGGAAAAGGGAAGAGCGGCCATCTTGTTTTTCTAATAGTCAACTCTGGAAATCGCGTTTTGACGGTACAAATCGACCAAGTTGAGCATCCTGAACAACTTTACTGTGTGGAGTCATGCAAAATTCGCAAAACCTTGGGAATTGCAACTTTTTGGTGCAAAAGTGACGTCATAATTTGACCAATAATCGTCGATTACAGCCAAAATATAACAATGACAGAGTTCAAATTTGCACCGGCACACTCGGGTGGGGTATCCGCAAGAAGTAATCAAGCTAATTCGGCTTTTCGGGGTTGCTCGAAAATTAAAATTTTATTCCCCGGTTAGGGAAAAGGGAAGAGCGGCCATCTTGTTTTTCTAATAGTCAACTCTGGAAATCGCGTTTTGACGGTGCAAATCGACCAAGTTGAGCATCCTGAACAGCTTTCCTGTGTGGAGTCATGCAAAATTCGCAAAACCTTGGGAATTACAACTTTTTGGTGCAAAAGTGACGTCATAATTTGACCAAAAATCGTCGATTACCGCCAAAATATAACAGTGACGGAGTTCACATTTGCACCGGCACACTCGGGTGGGGTATCCTCAAGAAGTAATCACGCTAATTCGGCTTTTCGGGGTGGCTCGAAAATTAAAAAGTTTATTCCCCCGGTAGGGAAAAGGGAAGAGCGGTCATCTTGTTTTTCTAATAGTCAACTCTGGAAATCGCGTTTTGACGGTACAAATCGACCAAGTTGAGCATCCTGAACAACTTTCCTGTGTGGAGTCATGCAAAATTCGCAAAACCTTGGGAATTACAACTTTTTGGTGCAAAAGTGACGTCTTAAATTGACCAATAATCGTCGATTACCGCCAAAATATAACAGTGACGGAGTTCAAATTTGCACCGGCACACTCGGGTGGGGTATCCTCAAGAAGTAATCACGCTAATTCGGCTTTTCGGGGTGGCTCGAAAATTAAAAAGTTTATTCCCCCGGTAGGGAAAAGGGAAGAGCGACCATCTTGTTTTTCTAATAGTCAACTCTGGAAATCGCGTTTTGACGGTACAAATCGACCAAGTTGAGCATCCTGAACAACTTTCCTGTGTGGAGTCATGCAAAATTCGCAAAACCTTGGGAATTACAACTTTTTGGTGCAAAAGTGACGTCATAATTTGATCAATAATCGTCGATTACCGCCAAAATATAACAATGACGGAGTTCAAATTTGCACCGGCACACTCGGGTGGGGTATCCGCAAGAAGTAATCAAGCTAATTCGGCTTTTCGGGGTTGCTCGAAAATTAAAATTTTATTCCCCGGTTAGGGAAAAGGGAAGAGCGGCCATCTTGTTTTTCTAATAGTCAACTCTGGAAATCGCGTTTTGACGGTACAAATCGACCAAGTTGAGCATCCTGAACAACTTTCCTGTGTGGAGTCATGCAAAATTCGCAAAACCTTGGGAATTACAACTTTTTGGTGCGAAAGTGACGTCATAATTTGATCAATAATCGTCGATTACCGCCAAAATATAACAATGACGGAGTTCAAATTTGCACCGGCACACTCGGGTGGGGTATCCGCAAGAAGTAATCAAGCTAATTCGGCTTTTCGGGGTTGCTCGAAAATTAAAATTGTATTCCCCGGTTAGGGAAAAGGGAAGAGCGGCCATCTTGTTTTTCTAATAGTCAACTCTGGAAATCGCGTTTTGACGGTACAAATCGACCAAGTTGAGCATCCTGAACAACTTTCCTGTGTGGAGTCATGCAAAATTCGCAAACCCTTGGGAATTACAACTTTTTGGTGCAAAAGTGACGTCATTATTTGATCAATAATCGTCGATTACCGCCAAAATATAACAATGACGGAGTTCAAATTTGCACCGGCACACTCGGGTGGGGTATCCGCAAGAAGTAATCAAGCTAATTCGGCTTTTCGGGGTTGCTCGAAAATTAAAATTTTATTCCCCGGTTAGGGAAAAGGGAAGAGCGGCCATCTTGTTTTTCTAATAGTCAACTCTGGAAATCGCGTTTTGACGGTGCAAATCGACCAAGTTGAGCATCCTGAACAACTTTGCTGTGTGGAGTCATGCAAAATTCGCAAAACCTTGGGAATTACAACTTTTTGGTGCAAAAGTGACGTCATAATTTGACCAAAAATCGTCGATTACCGCCAAAATATAACAGTGACGGAGTTCAAATTTGCACCGGCACACTCGGGTGAGGTATCCTCAAGAAGTAATCACGCTAATTCGGCTTTTCGGGATGGCTCGAAAATTAAAAAGTTTATTCCCCCGGTAGGGAAAAGGGAAGAGCGGTCATCTTGTTTTTCTAATAGTCAACTCTGGAAATCGCGTTTTGACGGTACAAATCGACCAAGTTGAGCATCCTGAACAACTTTCCTGTGTGGAGTCATGCAAAATTCGCTAAACCTTGGGAATTACAACTTTTTGGTGCAAAAGTGACGTCATAATTTGACCAAAAATCGTCGATTACCGCCAAAATATAACAGTGACGGAGTTCAAATTTGCACCGGCACACTCGGGTGGGGTATCCTCAAGAAGTAATCACGCTAATTCGGCTTTTCGGGGTGGCTCGAAAATTAAAAAGTTTATTCCCCCGGTAGGGAAAAGGGAAGAGCGGTCATCTTGTTTTTCTAATAGTCAACTCTGGAAATCGCGTTTTGACGGTACAAATCGACCAAGTTGAGCATCCTGAACAACTTTGCTGTGTGGAGTCATGCAAAATTCGCAAAACCTTGGGAATTACAACTTTTTGGTGCAAAAGTGACGTCATAATTTGACCAAAAATCGTCGATTACCGCCAAAATATAACAGTGACGGAGTTCAAATTTGCACCGGCACACTCGGGTGGGGTATCCTCAAGAAGTAATCACGCTAATTCGGCTCTTCGGGGTGGCTCGAAAATTAAAAAGTTTATTCCCCCGGTAGGGAAAAGGGAAGAGCGGTCATCTTGTTTTTCTAATAGTCAACACTGGAAATCGCGTTTTGACGGTACAAATCGACCAAGTTGAGCATCCTGAACAACTTTGCTGTGTGGAGTCATGCAAAATTCGCAAAACCTTGGGAATTACAACTTTCTGGTGCAAAAGTGACGTCATAATTTGACTAAAAATCGTCGATTACCGCCAAAATATAGCAGTAACGGAGTTCAAATTTGCACCGGCACACTCGGGTGGGGTATCCGCAAGAAGTAATCACGCTAATTCGGCTTTTCGGGGTGGCTCGAAAATTAAAAAGTTTATTCCCCCTGTAGGGAAAAGGGAAGAGCGGCCATCTTGTTTTTCTAATAGTCAACTCTGGAAATCGCGTTTTGACGGTGCAAATCGACCAAGTTGAGCATCCTGAACAACTTTGCTGTGTGGAGTCATGCAAAATTCGCAAAACCTTGGGAATTACAACTTTTCGGTGCAAAAGTGACGTCATAATTTGACCAAAAATCGTCGATAACCGCCAAAATATAACAGTGACGGAGTTCAAATTTGCACCGGCACACTCGGGTGGGTATCCGCAAGAAGTAATCAAGCTAATTCGGCATTTAGGGGTTGCTCGAAAATTAAAACTTTATTCCCCGGTTAGGGAAAAGGGAAGAGCGGCCATCTTGTTTTTCTAATAGTCAACTCTGGAAATCGCGTTTTGACGGTGCAAATCGACCAAGTTGAGCATCCTGAACAACTTTGCTGTGTGGAGTCATGCAAAATTCGCTAAACCTTGGGAATTACAACTTTTTGGTGCAAAAGTGACGTCATAATTTGACCAAAAATCGTCGATTACCGCCAAAATATAACAGTGACGGAGTTCAAATTTGCACCGGCACACTCGGGTGGGGTATCCTCAAGAAGTAATCTCGCTAATTCGGCTTTTCGGGGTGGCTCGAAAATTAAAAAGTTTATTCCCCCGGTAGGGAAAAGGGAAGAGCGGTCATCTTGTTTTTCTAATAGTCAACTCTGGAAATCGCGTTTTGACGGTACAAATCGACCAAGTTGAGCATCCTGAACAACTTTCCTGTGTGGAGTCATGCAAAATTCGCAAAACCTTGGGAATTACAACTTTTTGGTGCAAAAGTGACGTCATAATTTGACTAAAAATCGTCGATTACCGCCAAAATATAGCAGTAACGGAGTTCAAATTTGCACCGGCACACTCGGGTGGGGTATCCGCAAGAAGTAATCACGCTAATTCGGCTTTTCGGGATGGCTCGAAAATTAAAAAGTTTATTCCCCCGGTAGGGAAAAGGGAAGAGCGGCCATCTTGTTTTTCTAATAGTCAACTCTGGAAATCGCGTTTTGACGGTGCAAATCGACCAAGTTGAGCATTCTGAACAACTTTCCTGTGTGGAGTCGTGCAAAATTCGCAAAACCTTGGGAATTATAACTTTTTGTTGCAAAAGTGACGTCATAATTTGACTAAAAATCGTCGATTACCGCCAAAATATAGCAGTGATGGAGTTCAAATTTGCACCGGTACACTCGGGTGGGGTATCCGCAAGAAGTAATCACGCTAATTCGGCTTTTCGGGGTGGCTCGAAAATTAAAAAGTTTATTCCCCCTGTAGGGAAAAGGGAAGAGCGGCCATCTTGTTTTTCTAACAGTCAACTCTGGAAATCGCGTTTTGACGGTACAAATCGACCAAGTTGAGCATCCTGAACAACTTTGCTGTGTGGAGTCATGCAAAATTCGCAAAACCTTGGGAATTACAACTTTTTGGTGCAAAAGTGACGTCATAATTTGACCAAAAATCGTCGATTACCGCCAAAATATAACAGTGACGGAGTTCAAATTTGCACCGGCACACTCGGGTGGGGTATCCTCAAGAAGTAATCACGCTAATTCGGCTCTTCGGGGTGGCTCGAAAATTAAAAAGTTTATTCCCCCGGTAGGGAAAAGGGAAGAGCGGTCATCTTGTTTTTCTAATAGTCAACACTGGAAATCGCGTTTTGACGGTACAAATCGACCAAGTTGAGCATCCTGAACAACTTTGCTGTGTGGAGTCATGCAAAATTCGCAAAACCTTGGGATTTACAACTTTTTGGTGCAAAAGTGACGTCATAATTTGACCAAAAATCGTCGATAACCGCCAAAATATAACAGTGACGGAGTTCAAATTTGCACCGGCACACTCGGGTGGGTATCCGCAAGAAGTAATCAAGCTAATTCGGCATTTAGGGGTTGCTCGAAAATTAAAACTTTATTCCCCGGTTAGGGAAAAGGGAACAGCGGCCATCTTGTTTTTCTAATAGTCAACTCTGGAAATCGCGTTTTGACGGTGCAAATCGACCAAGTTGAGCATCCTGAACAACTTTGCTGTGTGGAGTCATGCAAAATTCGCTAAACCTTGGGAATTACAACTTTTTGGTGCAAAAGTGACGTCATAATTTGACCAAAAATCGTCGATTACCGCCAAAATATAACAGTGACGGAGTTCAAATTTGCACCGGCACACTCGGGTGGGGTATCCTCAAGAAGTAATCTCGCTAATTCGGCTTTTCGGGGTGGCTCGAAAATTAAAAAGTTTATTCCCCCGGTAGGGAAAAGGGAAGAGCGGTCATCTTGTTTTTCTAATAGTCAACTCTGGAAATCGCGTTTTGACGGTACAAATCGACCAAGTTGAGCATCCTGAACAACTTTCCTGTGTGGAGTCATGCAAAATTCGCAAAACCTGGGGAATTACAACTTTTTGGTGCAAAAGTGACGTCATAATTTGACTAAAAATCGTCGATTACCGCCAAAATATAGCAGTAACGGAGTTCAAATTTGCACCGGCACACTCGGGTGGGGTATCCGCAAGAAGTAATCACGCTAATTCGGCTTTTCGGGATGGCTCGAAAATTAAAAAGTTTATTCCCCCGGTAGGGAAAAGGGAAGAGCGGCCATCTTGTTTTTCTAATAGTCAACTCTGGAAATCGCGTTTTGACGGTGCAAATCGACCAAGTTGAGCATTCTGAACAACTTTCCTGTGTGGAGTCGTGCAAAATTCGCAAAACCTTGGGAATTATAACTTTTTGTTGCAAAAGTGACGTCATAATTTGACTAAAAATCGTCGATTACCGCCAAAATATAGCAGTGATGGAGTTCAAATTTGCACCGGTACCAACGGGTGGGGTATCCGCAAGAAGTAATCACGCTAATTCGGCTTTTCGGGGTGGCTCGAAAATTAAAAAGTTTATTCCCCCTGTAGGGAAAAGGGAAGAGCGGCCATCTTGTTTTTCTAACAGTCAACTCTGGAAATCGCGTTTTGACGGTACAAATCGACCAAGTTGAGCATCCTGAACAACTTTGCTGTGTGGAGTCATGCAAAATTCGCAAAACCTTGGGAATTACAACTTTTCGGTGCAAAAGTGACGTCATAATTTGACCAATAATCGTCGATAACCGCCAAAATATAACAGTGACGGAGTTCAAATTTGCACCGGCACACTCGGGTGGGGTATCCTCAAGAAGTAATCACGCTAATTCGGCTTTTCGGGGTGGCTCGAAAATTAAAAAGTTTTTTCCCCCCGTAGGGAAAAGGGAAGAGCGGTCATCTTGTTTTTCTAATAGTCAACTCTGGAAATCGCGTTTTGACGGTGCAAATCGACCAAGTTGAGCATCCTGAAAAACTTTCCTGTGTGGAGTCATGCAAAATTCGCAAAACCTTGGGAATCACAACTTTTCGGTGCAAAAGTGACGTCATAATTTGACCAAAAATCGTCGATAACTGCCAAAATATAACAGTGACGGAGTTCAAATTTGCACCGGCACACTCGGGTGGGGTATCCTCAAGAAGTAATCACGCTAATTCGGCTTTTCGGGGTGGCTCGAAAATTAAAAAGTTTATTCCCCCGGTAGGGAAAAGGGAAGAGCGGCCATCTTGTTTTTCTAACAGTCAACTCTGGAAATCGCGTTTTGACGGTACAAATCAACCAAGTTGAGCATCCTGAACAACTTTGCTGTGTGGAGTCATGCAAAATTCGCAAAACCTTGGGAATAACAACTTTTTGGTGCAAAAGTGACGTCATAATTTGACCAAAAATCGTCGATTACCGCCAAAGTAAAACATTGGCGTGCTTCAAATTTGCACTGGCACACTCGGGTTGGGTATCCGCAAGAAGTAATCACTCTAAGTCGGCTTTTCGGGGTGCCACGAAAATTAAAAAAGTTTATTTCCCGGGCAGGGAAACGGGAAGAGCGGCCATCTTGTTTTCTAAAAGTCAACTTTGGCAATCGCGTTTTGACGGTGCAAATCGATCAAGTTGAGCATCCTGAACAACTTTCCTGTGTGGAGTCATGCAAAATTCGCAAAACCTTGGGAATTACAACTTTTTGGTGCAAAAGGTACGTCATATATTGACCAAAAATTGTCGATTACCGCCAAAGTAAAACATTGGCCTGGTTCAAATTTGCACCGGCACACTCGGGTGGGGTATCCGCAAGAAGTAATCACGCTAATTCGGCTTTTCGGGGTGCCTCGAAAATTAAAAAGGTTATTTCCCGGGCAGGGAAAAGGGAAGAGCGGCCATCTTGTTTTTCTAATAGTCAACTCTGGAAATCGCGTTTTGACGGTGCAAATCGACCAAGTTGAGCATCCTGAACAACTTTCCTGTGTGGAGTCATGCAAAATTCGCAAAACCTTGGGAGTTACAACTTTTTGGTGCAAAAGTGACGTCATAATTTGACCCAAAATCGTCGATTACCGCCAAAGTAAAACATTGGCGTGCTTCAAATTTGCACCGGCACACTCGGGTGGGGTATCCGCAAGAAGTAATCACGCTAATTCGACTTTTCGGGTTGCCACGAAAATTAAAAAGGTTATTCTCCGGGCAGGAAAAAGGGAAGAGCGGCCATCTTGTTTTTCTAACAGTCAACTCTGGAAATCGCGTTTTGACGGTGCAAATCGACCAAGTTGAGCATCCTGAACAACTTTCCTGTGTGGAGTCATGCAAAATTCGCAAAACCTTGGGAATTACAACTTGTTTGTGCAAAAGTGACGTCATATATTGACCAAAAATTGTCGATTACCGCCAAAGTAAAACATTGGCGTGGTTCAAATTTGCACCGGCACACTCGGGTGGGGTATCCGCAAAAAGTAATCACGCTTGGTCGGCTTTTCGGGGTGCCACGAAAATTAAAAAGGTTATTCCCCGGGCAGGAAAAAGGGAAGAGCGGCCATCTTGTTTTTCTAACAGTCAACTCTGGAAATCGCGTTTTGACGGTGCAAATCGACCAAGTTGAGCATCCTGAACAACTTTCCTGTGTGGAGTCATGCAAAATTCGCAAAACCTTGGGAATTACAACTTTTTGGTGCAAAAGTGACGTCATAATTTGACCAAAAATCGTCGATTACCGCCAAAGTAAAACATTGACGGGGTTCAAATTTGTACCGACACACTCGGGTGGGGTATCCGCAAGAGGTAATCACGCTAATTCGGCTTTTCGGGGTGCCACGAAAATTAAAAAACTTTATTTCCCGGGCAGGGAAACGGGAAGAGCGGCCATCTTGTTTTCTAAAAGTCAACTTTGGAAATCGCGTTTTGACGGTGCAAATCGACCAAGTTGAGCATCCTGAACAACTTTCCTGTGTGGAGTCATGCAAAATTCGCAAAACCTTGGGAATTACAACTTTTTTGTGCAAAAGTGACGTCATATATTGACCAAAAATTGTCGATTACCGCCAAAGTAAAACATTGGCGTGGTTCAAATTTGCACCGGCACACTCGGGTGGGGTATCCGCAAAAAGTAATCACGCTAGGTCGGCTTTTTGGGGTGCCACGAAAATTAAAAAGGTTATTCCCCGGGCAGGAAAAAGGGAAGAGCGGCCATCTTGTTTTTCTAACAGTCAACTCTGGAAATCGCGTTTTGACGGTACAAATCGACCAAGTTGAGCATCCTGAACAACTTTCCAGTGTGGAGTCATGCAAAATTCGCAAAACCTTGGGAATAACAACTTTTTGGTGCAAAAGTGACGTCATAATTTGACCAAAAATCGTCGATTACCGCCAAAGTAAAACATTGGCGTGCTTCAAATTTGCACTGGCACACTCGGGTGGGGTATCCGCAAGAAGTAATCACGCTAATTCGGCTTTTCGGGGTGCCACGAAAATTAAAAAAGTTTATTTCCCGGGCAGGAAATGGGAAGAGCGGCCATCTTGTTTTCTAATAGTCAACTTTGGATATCGCGTTTTGACGGTGCAAATTGACCAAGTTGAGCATCCTGAACAACTTTCCTGTGTGGAGTCATGCAAAATTCGCAAAACTTTGGGAATTACAACTTTTTGGTGCAAAAGTGACGTCATATATTGACCAAAAATTGTCGATTACCGCCAAAGTAAAACATTGGCGTGGTTCAAATTTGCACCGACACACTCGGGTGGGGTATCCGCAAGAGGTAATCACGCTAATTCGGCTTTTCGGGGTGCCACGAAAATTAAAAAACTTTATTCCCCGGGCAGGAAAAAGGAAAGAGCGGCCATCTTGTTTTTCTAACAGTCAACTCTGGAAATCGCGTTTTGACGGTGCAAATCGACCAAGTTGAGCATCCTGAACAACTTTCCTGTGTGGAGTCATGCAAAATTCGCAAAACCTTGGGAATTACAAATTTTTGGTGCAAAAGTGACGTCATATATTGACCAAAAACTGTCGATTACCGCCAAAGTAAAACATTGGCGTGGTTCAAATTTGCACCGGCACACTCGGGTGGGGTATCCGCAAGAGGTAATCACGCTAATTCGGCTTTTCGGGGTGCCACGAAAATTAAAAAACTTTATTTCCCGGGCAGGGAAACGGGAAGAGCGGCCATCTTGTTTTCTAAAAGTCAACTTTGGAAATCGCGTTTTGACGGTGCAAATCGACCAAGTTGAGCATCCTGAACAACTTTCCTGTGTGGAGTCATGCAAAATTCGCAAAACCTTGGGAATTACAACTTTTTGGTGCAAAAGTGACATCATATATTGACCAAAAATTGTCGATTACCGCCAAAGTAAAACATTGGCGTGGTTCAAATTTGCACCGGCACACTCGGGTGGGGTATCCGCAAAAAGTAATCACGCTAGGTCGGCTTTTCGGGGTGCCACGAAAATTAAAAAGGTTATTCCCCGGGCAGGAAAAAGGGAAGAGCGGCCATCTTGTTTTTCTAACAGTCAACTCTGGAAATCGCGTTTTGACGGTGCAAATCGACCAAGTTGAGCATCCTGAACAACTTTCCTGTGTAGAGTCATGCAAAATTCGCAAAACCTTGGGAATTACAACTTTTTGGTGCAAAAGTGACGTCATATATTGACCAAAAATTGTCGATTACCGCCAAAGTAAAACATTGGCGTGGTTCAAATTTGCACCGGCACACTCGGGTGGGGTATCCGCAAGAGGTAATCACGCTAATTCGGCTTTTCGGGGTGCCACGAATATTAAAAAACTTTATTTCCCGGGCAGGGAAACGGGAAGAGCGGCCATCTTGTTTTCTAAAAGTCAACTTTGGAAATCGCGTTTTGACGGTGCAAATCGACCAAGTTGAGCATCCTGAACAACTTTCCTGTGTGGAGTCATGCAAAATTCGCAAAACCTTGGGAATTACAACTTTTTGGTGCAAAAGTGACGTCATATATTGACCAAAAATTGTCGATTACCGCCAAAGTAAAACATTGGCGTTGTTCAAATTTGCACCGGCACACTCGGGTGGGGTATCCGCAAAAAGTAATCACGCTAGTTCGGCTTTTCGGGGTGCCACGAAAATTGAAAAGGTTATTCCCCGGGCAGGAAAAAGGGAAGAGCGGCCATCTTGTTTTTCTAACAGTCAACTCTGGAAATCGCGTTTTGACGGTGCAAATCGACCAAGTTGAGCATCCTGAACAACTTTCCAGTGTGGAGTCATGCAAAATTCGCAAAACCTTTGGAATAACAACTTTTTGGTGCAAAAGTGACGTCATAATTTGACCAAAAATCGTCGATTACCGCCAAAGTAAAACATTGGCGTGCTTCAAATTTGCACTGGCACACTCGGGTGGGGTATCCGCAAGAAGTAATCACGCTAATTCGGCTTTTCGGGTTGCCACGAAAATTAAAAAGGTTATTCTCCGGGCAGGAAAAAGGGAAGAGCGGCCATCTTGTTTTTCTAATAGTCAACTCTGGAAATCGCGTTTTGACGGTGCAAATCGACCAAGTTGAGCATCCTCAACAACTTTCCTGTGTGGAGTCATGCAAAATTCGCAAAACCTTGGGAATTACAACTTTTTGGCGCAAAAGTGACGTCATAATTTGACCAAAAATCGTCGATTACCGCCAAAGTAAAACATTGACGGGGTTCAAATTTGCACCGCCACACTCGAGTGGGGTATCCGCAAGAAGTAATCACGCTTGTTCGGTCTTTCGGGGTGCCCCGAAAATTAAAATGTTTATTCCCCGGGCTGGGAAAAGGGAAGAGCGGCCATCTTGTTTTCTAAAAGTCAACTTTGGAAATCGCATTTTGACGGTGCAAATCGAGCAAGTTGAGCATCCTGAACAACTTTCCTGTGTGGAGTCATGCAAAATTCGCAAAACCTTGGGAATTACAACTTTTTGGTGCAAAAGTGACGTCATATATTGACCAAAAATTGTCGATTACCGCCAAAGTAAAACATTGGCGTGGTTCAAATTTGCACCGGCACACTCGGGTGGGGTATCCGCAAAAAGTAATCACGCTAGTTCGGCTTTTCGGGGTGCCACGAAAATTGAAAAGGTTATTCCCCGGGCAGGAAAAAGGGAAGAGCGGCCATCTTGTTTTTCTAACAGTCAACTCTGGAAATCGCGTTTTGACGTGCAAATCGACCAAGTTGAGCATTCTGAACAACTTTCCAGTGTGGAGTCATGCAAAATTCGCAAAACCTTGGGAATAACAACTTTTTGGTGCAAAAGTGACGTCATAATTTGACCAAAAATCGTCGATTACCGCCAAAGTAAAACATTGGCGTGCTTCAAATTTGCACTGGCACACTCGGGTGGGGTATCCGCAAGAAGTAATCACGCTAATTCGGCTTTTCGGGGTGCCACGAAAATTAAAAAGGTTATTCCCCGGGCAGGAAAAAGGGAAGAGCGGCCATCTTGTTTTTCTAATAGTCAACTCTGGAAATCGCGTTTTGACGGTGCAAATCGACCAAGTTGAGCATCCTCAACAACTTTCCTGTGTGGAGTCAAGCAAAATTCGCAAAACCTTGGGAATTACAACTTTTTGGCGCAAAAGTGACGTCATAATTTGACCAAAAATCGTCGATTACCGCCAAAGTAAAACATTGACGGGGTTCAAATTTGCACCGCCACACTCGAGTGGGGTATCCGCAAGAAGTAATCACGCTTGTTCGGTCTTTCGGGGTGCCCCAAAAATTAAAATGTTTATTCCCCGGGCTGGAAAAAGGGAAGAGCGGCCATCTTGTTTTTCTAATAGTCAACTCTGGAAATCGCGTTTTGACGGTGCAAATCGAGCAAGTTGAGCATCCTGAACAACTTTCCTGTGTGGAGTCATGCAAAATTCGCAAAACCTTGGGAATTACAACTTTTTGGTGCAAAAGTGACGTCATAATTTGACCAAAAATCGTCGATTACCGCCAAAGTAAAACATTGACGGGGTTCAAATTTGCACCGACACACTCGGGTGGGGTATCCGCAAGACGTAATCACGCTAATTCGGCTTTTCAGGGTGCCACGAAAATTAAAAAAGTTTATTTCCCGGGCAGGGAAGAGCGGCCATCTTGTTTTCTAAAAGTCAACTTTGGAAATCGCGTTTTGACGGTGCAAATCGACCAAGTTGAGCATCCTGAACAACTTTCCTGTGTGGAGTCATGCAAAATTCGCAAAACCTTGGGAATTACAACTTTTTGGTGCAAAAGTGACGTCATAATTTGACCAAAAATCGTCGATTACCGCTAAAGGAAAACATTGACGGGGTTCAAATTTGCACCGACACACTCGGGTGGGGTATCCGCAAGAAGTAATCACGCTAATTCGGCTTTTCGGGGTTCCACGAAAATTAAAAAGGTTATTCCCCGGGCTGGGAAAAGGGAAGAGCGGCCATCTTGTTTTTCTAATAGTCAACTCTGGAAATCGCGTTTTGACGGTGCAAATCAACCAAGTTGAGCATCCTGAACAACTTTCCTGTGTGGAGTCATGCAAAAATTCGCAAAACCTTGGGAATTACAACTTTTTGGCGCAAAAGTGACGTCATAATTTGACCAAAAATCGTCGATTACCGCCAAAGTAAAACATTGACGGGGTTCAAATTTGCACCGACACACTCGAGTGGGGTATCCGCAAGAAGTAATCACGCTAATTCGGCTTTTCGGGGTGCCTCGAAAATTAAAAAGGTTATTTCCCGGGCAGGGAAACGGGAAGAGCGGCCATCTTGTTTTCTAAAAGTCAACTCTGGAAATCGCATTTTGACGGTGCAAATCGACCAAGTTGAGCATCCTGAACAACTTTCCTGTGTGGAGTCATCATGCAAAATTCGCAAAACCTTGGGAATTACAACTTTTTGGTGCAAAAGTGACGTCATAGTTCGACCAAAAATCGCCGATTACCGCCACAGTAAAACTTTGACGGGGTTCAAATTTGCACCGACACACTCGGGTGGGGTATCCGCAAGAGGTAATCACGCTAATTCGGCTTTTCGGGGTGCCACGAAAATTAAAAAACTTTATTTCCCGGGCAGGGAAACGGGAAGCGCGTCCATCTTGTTTTCTAAAAGTCAACTTTGGAAATCGCGTTTTGACGGTGCAAATCGACCAAGTTGAGCATCCTGAACAACTTTCCTGTGTGGAGTCATGCAAAATTCGCAAAACCTTGGGAATTACAACTTTTTGGTGCAAAAGTGACATCATATATTGACCAAAACTTGTCGATTACCGCCAAAGTAAAACATTGGCGTGGTTCAAATTTGCACCGGCACACTCGGGTGGGGTATCCGCAAAAAGTAATCACGCTAGGTCGGCTTTTCGGGGTGCCACGAAAATTAAAAAGGTTATTCCCCGGGCAGGAAAAAGGGAAGAGCGGCCATCTTGTTTTTCTAACAGTCAACTCTGGAAATCGCGTTTTGACGGTGCAAATCGACCAAGTTGAGCATCCTGAACAACTTTCCTGTGTAGAGTCATGCAAAATTCGCAAAACCTTGGGAATTACAACTTTTTGGTGCAAAAGTGACGTCATATATTGACCAAAAATTGTCGATTACCGCCAAAGTAAAACATTGGCGTGGTTCAAATTTGCACCGGCACACTCGGGTGGGGTATCCGCAAGAGGTAATCACGCTAATTCGGCTTTTCGGGGTGCCACGAATATTAAAAAACTTTATTTCCCGGGCAGGGAAACGGGAAGAGCGGCCATCTTGTTTTCTAAAAGTCAACTTTGGAAATCGCGTTTTGACGGTGCAAATCGACCAAGTTGAGCATCCTGAACAACTTTCCTGTGTGGAGTCATGCAAAATTCGCAAAACCTTGGGAATTACAACTTTTTGGTGCAAAAGTGACGTCATATATTGACCAAAAATTGTCGATTACCGCCAAAGTAAAACATTGGCGTTGTTCAAATTTGCACCGGCACACTCGGGTGGGGTATCCGCAAAAAGTAATCACGCTAGTTCGGCTTTTCGGGGTGCCACGAAAATTGAAAAGGTTATTCCCCGGGCAGGAAAAAGGGAAGAGCGGCCATCTTGTTTTTCTAACAGTCAACTCTGGAAATCGCGTTTTGACGGTGCAAATCGACCAAGTTGAGCATCCTGAACAACTTTCCAGTGTGGAGTCATGCAAAATTCGCAAAACCTTTGGAATAACAACTTTTTGGTGCAAAAGTGACGTCATAATTTGACCAAAAATCGTCGATTACCGCCAAAGTAAAACATTGGCGTGCTTCAAATTTGCACTGGCACACTCGGGTGGGGTATCCGCAAGAAGTAATCACGCTAATTCGGCTTTTCGGGTTGCCACGAAAATTAAAAAGGTTATTCTCCGGGCAGGAAAAAGGGAAGAGCGGCCATCTTGTTTTTCTAATAGTCAACTCTGGAAATCGCGTTTTGACGGTGCAAATCGACCAAGTTGAGCATCCTCAACAACTTTCCTGTGTGGAGTCATGCAAAATTCGCAAAACCTTGGGAATTACAACTTTTTGGCGCAAAAGTGACGTCATAATTTGACCAAAAATCGTCGATTACCGCCAAAGTAAAACATTGACGGGGTTCAAATTTGCACCGCCACACTCGAGTGGGGTATCCGCAAGAAGTAATCACGCTTGTTCGGTCTTTCGGGGTGCCCCGAAAATTAAAATGTTTATTCCCCGGGCTGGGAAAAGGGAAGAGCGGCCATCTTGTTTTCTAAAAGTCAACTTTGGAAATCGCATTTTGACGGTGCAAATCGAGCAAGTTGAGCATCCTGAACAACTTTCCTGTGTGGAGTCATGCAAAATTCGCAAAACCTTGGGAATTACAACTTTTTGGTGCAAAAGTGACGTCATATATTGACCAAAAATTGTCGATTACCGCCAAAGTAAAACATTGGCGTGGTTCAAATTTGCACCGGCACACTCGGGTGGGGTATCCGCAAAAAGTAATCACGCTAGTTCGGCTTTTCGGGGTGCCACGAAAATTGAAAAGGTTATTCCCCGGGCAGGAAAAAGGGAAGAGCGGCCATCTTGTTTTTCTAACAGTCAACTCTGGAAATCGCGTTTTGACGTGCAAATCGACCAAGTTGAGCATTCTGAACAACTTTCCAGTGTGGAGTCATGCAAAATTCGCAAAACCTTGGGAATAACAACTTTTTGGTGCAAAAGTGACGTCATAATTTGACCAAAAATCGTCGATTACCGCCAAAGTAAAACATTGGCGTGCTTCAAATTTGCACTGGCACACTCGGGTGGGGTATCCGCAAGAAGTAATCACGCTAATTCGGCTTTTCGGGGTGCCACGAAAATTAAAAAGGTTATTCCCCGGGCAGGAAAAAGGGAAGAGCGGCCATCTTGTTTTTCTAATAGTCAACTCTGGAAATCGCGTTTTGACGGTGCAAATCGACCAAGTTGAGCATCCTCAACAACTGTCCTGTGTGGAGTCAAGCAAAATTCGCAAAACCTTGGGAATTACAACTTTTTGGCGCAAAAGTGACGTCATAATTTGACAAAAAATCGTCGATTACCGCCAAAGTAAAACATTGACGGGGTTCAAATTTGCACCGCCACACTCGAGTGGGGTATCCGCAAGAAGTAATCACGCTTGTTCGGTCTTTCGGGGTGCCCCAAAAATTAAAATGTTTATTCCCCGGGCTGGAAAAAGGGAAGAGCGGCCATCTTGTTTTTCTAATAGTCAACTCTGGAAATCGCGTTTTGACGGTGCAAATCGAGCAAGTTGAGCATCCTGAACAACTTTCCTGTGTGGAGTCATGCAAAATTCGCAAAACCTTGGGAATTACAACTTTTTGGTGCAAAAGTGACGTCATAATTTGACCAAAAATCGTCGATTACCGCCAAAGTAAAACATTGACGGGGTTCAAATTTGCACCGACACACTCGGGTGGGGTATCCGCAAGAGGTAATCACGCTAATTCGGCTTTTCAGGGTGCCACGAAAATTAAAAAAGTTTATTTCCCGGGCAGGGAAGAGCGGCCATCTTGTTTTCTAAAAGTCAACTTTGGAAATCGCGTTTTGACGGTGCAAATCGACCAAGTTGAGCATCCTGAACAACTTTCCTGTGTGGAGTCATGCAAAATTCGCAAAACCTTGGGAATTACAACTTTTTGGTGCAAAAGTGACGTCATAATTTGACAAAAAATCGTCGATTACCGCTAAAGGAAAACATTGACGGGGTTCAAATTTGCACCGACACACTCGGGTGGGGTATCCGCAAGAAGTAATCACGCTAGTTCGGCTTTTCGGGGTGCCACGAAAATTAAAAAGATTATTCCCCGGGCAGGGAAAAGGGAAGAGCGGCCATCTTGTTTTTCTAATAGTCAACTCTGGAAATCGCGTTTTGACGGTGCAAATCGAGCAAGTTGAGCATCCTGAACAACTTTCCTGTGTGGAGTCATGCAAAATTCGTAAAACCTTGGGAATTACAACTTTTTGGTGCAAAAGTGACGTCATAATTTGACCAAAAATCGTCGATTACCGCCAAAGTAAAACATTGACGGGGTTCAAATTTGCACCGACACACTCGGGTGGGGTATCCGCAAGAGGTAATCACGCTAATTCGGCTTTTCAGGGTGCCACGAAAATTAAAAAAGTTTATTTCCCGGGCAGGGAAGAGCGGCCATCTTGTTTTCTAAAAGTCAACTTTGGAAATCGCGTTTTGACGGTGCAAATCGACCAAGTTAAGCATCTTGAACAACTTTCCTGTGTGGAGTCATGCAAAATTCGCAAAACCTTGGGAATTACAACTTTTTGGTGCAAAAGTGACGTCATATATTGACCAAAAATTGTCGATTACCGCCAAAGTAAAACATTGGCGTGGTTCAAATTTGCACCGGCACACTCGGGTGGGGTATCCGCAAAAAGTAATCTCGCTAGTTCGGCTTTTCGGGGTGCCACGAAAATTGAAAAGGTTATTCCCCGGGCAGGAAAGAGGGAAGAGCGGCCATCTTGTTTTTCTAACAGTCAACTCTGGAAATCGCGTTTTGACGTGCAAATCGACCAAGTTGAGCATCCTGAACAACTTTCCAGTGTGGAGTCATGCAAAATTCGCAAAACCTTGGGAATAACAACTTTTTGGTGCAAAAGTGACGTCATAATTTGACCAAAAATCGTCGATTACCGCCAAAGTAAAACATTGACGGGGTTCAAATTTGCACCGCCACACTCGAGTGGGGTATCCGCAAGAAGTAATCACGCTTGTTCGGTCTTTCGGGGTGCCCCGAAAATTAAAATGTTTATTTCCCGGGCTGGGAAAAGGGAAGAGCGGCCATCTTGTTTTTCTAATAGTCAACTCTGGAAATCGCGTTTTGACGGTGCAAATCGAGCAAGTTGAGCATCCTGAACAACTTTCCTGTGTGGAGTCTTGCAAAATTCGCAAAACCTTGGGAATTACAACTTTTTGGTGCAAAAGTGACGTCATAATTTGACCAAAAATCGTCGTTTACCGCCAAAGTAAAACATTGACGGGGTTCAAATTTGCACCGACACACTCGGGTGGGGTATCCGCAAGAGGTAATCACGCTAATTCGGCTTTTCAGGGTGCCACGAAAATTAAAAAAGTTTATTTCCCGGGCAGGGTAGAGCGGCCATCTTGTTTTTTAAAAGTCAACTTTGGAAATCGCGTTTTGACGGTGCAAATCGACCAAGTTGAGCATCCTGAACAACTTTCCTGTGTGGAGTCATGCAAAATTCGCAAAACCTTGGGAATTACAACTTTTTGGTGCAAAAGTGACGTCATAATTTGACCAAAAATCGTCGATTACCGCTAAAGGAAAACATTGACGGGGTTCAAATTTGCACCGACACACTCGGGTGGGGTATCCGCAAGAAGTAATCACGCTAGTTCGGCTTTTCGGAGTGCCACGAAAATTAAAAAGGTTATTCCCCGGGCAGGGAAAAGGGAAGAGCGGCCATCTTGTTTTTCTAATAGTCAACTCTGGAAATCGCGTTTTGACGGTGCAAATCAACCAAGTTGAGCATCCTGAACAACTTTCCTGTGTGGAGTCATGCAAAATTCGCAAAACCTTGGGAATTACAACTTTTTGGCGCAAAAGTGACGTCATAATTTGACCAAAAGTCGCCGATTACCGCCACAGTAAAACATTGACGGGGTTCAAATTTGCACCGACACACTCGAGTGGGGTATCCGCAAGAGGTAATCACGCTAATTCGACTTTATTTCCCGGGCAGGGAAACGGGAAGCGCGTCCATCTTGTTTTCTAAAAGTCAACTTTGGAAATCGCGTTTTGACGGTGCAAATCGACCAAGTTGAGCATCCTGAACAACTTTCCTGTGTGGAGTCATGCAAAATTCGCAAAACCTTGGGAATTACAACTTTTTGGTGCAAAAGTGACGTCATAATTTGACCAAAAATCGTCGATTACCGCTAAAGGAAAACATTGACGGGGTTCAAATTTGCACCGACACACTCGGGTGGGGTATCCGCAAGAAGTAATCACGCTAGTTCGGCTTTTCGGGGTGCCACGAAAATTAAAAAGGTTCCCTTTCCCCCGGGCAGGGAAAAGGGAAGAGCGGCCATCTTGTTTTTCTAATAGTCAACTCTGGAAATCGCGTTTTGACGGTGCAAATCAACCAAGTTGAGCATCCTGAACAACTTTCCTGTGTGGAGTCATGCAAAATTCGCAAAACCTTGGGAATTACAACTTTTTGGCGCAAAAGTGACGTCATAATTTGACCAAAAATCGTCGATTACCGCCAAAGTAAAACATTGACGGGGTTCAAATTTGCACCGACACACTCGAGTGGGGTATCCGCAAGAAGTAATCACGCTAATTCGGCTTTTCGGGGTGCCTCGAAAATTAAAAAGGTTATTTCCCGGGCAGGGAAACGGGAAGAGCGGCCATCTTGTTTTCTAAAAGTCAACTCTGGAAATCGCATTTTGACGGTGCAAATCGACCAAGTTGAGCATCCTGAACAACTTTCCTGTGTGGAGTCATGCAAAATTCGCAAAACCTTGGGAATTACAACTTTTTGGTGCAAAAGTGACGTCATAGTTCGACCAAAAATCGCCGATTACCGCCACAGTAAAACATTGACGGGGTTCAAATTTGCACCGACACACTCGAGTGGGGTATCCGCAAGAGGTAATCACGCTAATTCGGCTTTTCGGGGTGCCACGAAAATTAAAAAACTTTATTTCCCGGGCAGGGAAACGGGAAGAGCGGCCATCTTGTTTTCTAAAAGTCAACTCTGGAAATCGCGTTTTGACGGTGCAAATCGACCAAGTTGAGCATCCTGAACAACTTTGCTGTGTTGAGTCATGCAAAATTCGCAAAACCTTGGGAATTACAACTTTTTGGTGCAAAAGTGACGTCATAGTTCGACCAAAAATCGCCGATTACCGCCACAGTAAAACATTGACGGGGTTCAAATTTGCACCGACACACTCAAGTGGGGTATCCGCAAGAGGTAATCACGCTAATTCGGCTTTTCGGGTGCCACGAAAATTAAAAAGGTTATTCCCCGGGCAGGGAAAAGGGAAGAGCGGCCATCTTGTTTTTCTAATAGTCAACTCTGGAAATCGCGTTTTGACGGTACAAATCGACCAAGTTGAGCATCCTGAACAACTTTCCTGTGTGGAGTCATGCAAAATTCGCAAAACCTTGGGAATTACAACTTTTTGGCGCAAAAGTGACGTCATAATTTGACCAAAAATCGTCGATTACCGCCAAAGTAAAACATTGACGGGGTTCAAATTTGCACCGACACACTCGAGTGGGGTATCCGCAAGAAGTAATCACGCTAATTCGGCTTTTCGGGGTGCCTCGAAAATTAAAAAGGTTATTTCCCGGGCAGGGAAACGGGAAGAGCGGCCATCTTGTTTTCTAAAAGTCAACTCTGGAAATCGCATTTTGACGGTGCAAATCGACCAAGTTGAGCATCCTGAACAACTTTGCTGTGTGGAGTCATGCAAAATTCGCAAAACGTTGGGAATTACAACTTTTTGGTGCAAAAGTGACGTCATAATTCGACCAAAAGTCGCCGATTACCGCCACAGTAAAACATTGACGGGGTTCAAATTTGCACCGACACACTCAAGTTGGGTATCCGCAAGAGGTAATCACGCTAATTCGGCTTTTCGGGGTGCCACGAAAATTAAAAAACTTTATTTCCCGGGCAGGGAAACGGGAAGCGCGTCCATCTTGTTTTCTAAAAGTCAACTTTGGAAATCGCGTTTTGACGGTGCAAATCGACCAAGTTGAGCATCCTGAACAACTTTCCTGTGTGGAGTCATGCAAAATTCGCAAAACCTTGGGAATTACAACTTTTTGGTGCAAAAGTGACGTCATAATTTGACCAAAAATCGTCGATTACCGCTAAAGGAAAACATTGACGGGGTTCAAATTTGCACCGACACACTCGGGTGGGGTATCCGCAAGAAGTAATCACGCTAGTTCGGCTTTTCGGGGTGCCACGAAAATTAAAAAGGTTATTCCATGGGCAGGGAAAAGGGAAGAGCGGCCATCTTGTTTTTCTAATAGTCAACTCTGGAAATCGCGTTTTGACGGTGCAAATCAACCAAGTTGAGCATCCTGAACAACTTTCCTGTGTGGAGTCATGCAAAATTCGCAAAACCTTGGGAATTACAACTTTTTGGCGCAAAAGTGACGTCATAATTTGACCAAAAATCGTCGATTACCGCCAAAGTAAAACATTGACGGGGTTCAAATTTGCACCGACACACTCGAGTGGGGTATCCGCAAGAGGTAATCACGCTAATTCGGCTTTTCGGGGTGCCACGAAAGTTAAAAAACTTTATTTCCCGGGCAGGGAAACGGGAAGAGCGGCCATCTTGTTTTCTAAAAGTCAACTCTGGAAATCGCGTTTTGACGGTGCAAATCGACCAAGTTGAGCATCTTGAACAACTTTCCTGTGTGGAGTCATGCAAAATTCGCAAAACCTTGGGAATTACAACTTTTTGGTGCAAAAGTGACGTCATAATTCGACCAAAAGTCGCCGATTACCGCCACAGTAAAACATTGACGGGGTTCAAATTTGCACCGACACACTGAAGTGGGGTATCCGCAAGAGGTAATCACGCTAATTCGGCTTTTCGGGGTGCCACGAAAATTAAAAAACTTTATTTCCCGGGCAGGGAAACGGGAAGAGCGGCCATCTTGTTTTCTAAAAGTCAACTCTGGAAATCGCGTTTTGACGGTGCAAATCGACCAAGTTGAGCATCCTGAACAACTTTCCTGTGTGGAGTCATGCAAAATTCGCAAAACCTTGGGAATTACAACTTTTTGGTGCAAAAGTGACGTCATAATTCGACCAAAAGTCGCCGATTACCGCCACAGTAAAACATTGACGGGGTTCAAATTTGCACCGACACACTCAAGTGGGGTATCCGCAAGAGGTAATCACGCTAATTCGGCTTTTCGGGGTGCCACTAAAATTAAAAAGGTTATTCCCCGGGCAGGAAAAAGGGAAGAGCGGCCATCTTGTTTTTCTAATAGTCAACTCTGGAAATCGCGTTTTGACGGTGCAAATCAACCAAGTTGAGCATCCTGAACAACTTTCCTGTGTGGAGTCATGCAAAATTCGCAAAACCTTGGGAATTACAACTTTTTGGTGCAAAAGTGACGTCATAATTTGACCAAAAATCGTCGATTACCGCTAAAGGAAAACATTGACGGGGTTCAAATTTGCACCGACACACTCGGGTGGGGTATCCGCAAGAAGTAATCACGCTAGTTCGGCTTTTCGGGGTGCCACGAAAATTAAAAAGGTTATTCCATGGGCAGGGAAAAGGGAAGAGCGGCCATCTTGTTTTTCTAATAGTCAACTCTGGAAATCGCGTTTTGACGGTGCAAATCAACCAAGTTGAGCATCCTGAACAACTTTCCTGTGTGGAGTCATGCAAAATTCGCAAAACCTTGGGAATTACAACTTTTTGGCGCAAAAGTGACGTCATAATTTGACCAAAAATCGTCGATTACCGCCAAAGTAAAACATTGACGGGGTTCAAATTTGCACCGACACACTCGAGTGGGGTATCCGCAAGAGGTAATCACGCTAATTCGGCTTTTCGGGGTGCCACGAAAGTTAAAAAACTTTATTTCCCGGGCAGGGAAACGGGAAGAGCGGCCATCTTGTTTTCTAAAAGTCAACTCTGGAAATCGCGTTTTGACGGTGCAAATCGACCAAGTTGAGCATCTTGAACAACTTTCCTGTGTGGAGTCATGCAAAATTCGCAAAACCTTGGGAATTACAACTTTTTGGTGCAAAAGTGACGTCATAATTCGACCAAAAGTCGCCGATTACCGCCACAGTAAAACATTGACGGGGTTCAAATTTGCACCGACACACTGAAGTGGGGTATCCGCAAGAGGTAATCACGCTAATTCGGCTTTTCGGGGTGCCACGAAAATTAAAAAACTTTATTTCCCGGGCAGGGAAACGGGAAGAGCGGCCATCTTGTTTTCTAAAAGTCAACTCTGGAAATCGCGTTTTGACGGTGCAAATCGACCAAGTTGAGCATCCTGAACAACTTTCCTGTGTGGAGTCATGCAAAATTCGCAAAACCTTGGGAATTACAACTTTTTGGTGCAAAAGTGACGTCATAATTCGACCAAAAGTCGCCGATTACCGCCACAGTAAAACATTGACGGGGTTCAAATTTGCACCGACACACTCAAGTGGGGTATCCGCAAGAGGTAATCACGCTAATTCGGCTTTTCGGGGTGCCACTAAAATTAAAAAGGTTATTCCCCGGGCAGGAAAAAGGGAAGAGCGGCCATCTTGTTTTTCTAATAGTCAACTCTGGAAATCGCGTTTTGACGGTGCAAATCAACCAAGTTGAGCATCCTGAACAACTTTCCTGTGTGGAGTCATGCAAAATTCGCAAAACCTTGGGAATTACAACTTTTTGGCGCAAAAGTGACGTCATAATTTGACCAAAAATCGTCGATTACCGCCAAAGTAAAACATTGACGGGGTTCAAATTTGCACCGACACACTCGAGTGGGGTATCCGCAAGAAGTAATCACGCTAATTCGGCTTTTCGGGGTGCCTCGAAAATTACAAAGGTTATTTCCCGGGCAGGGAAACGGGAAGAGGGGCCATCTTGTTTTCTAAAAGTCAACTTTGGAAATCGCGTTTTGACGGTGCAAATCGACCAAGTTGAGCATCCTGAACAACTTCCCTGTGTGGAGTCATGCAAAATTCGCAAAACCTTGGGAATTACAACTTTTTTGTGCAAAAGTGACGTCATATATTGACCAAAAATTGTCGATTACCGCCAAAGTAAAACATTGGCGTGGTTCAAATTTGCACCGGCAACTCGGGTGGGGTATCCGCAAGAAGTAATCACGCTAATTCGGCTTTTCGGGGTGCCACGAAAATTAAAAAAGTTTATTTCCCGGGCAGGGAAACGGGAAGAGCGGCCATCTTGTTTTCTAAAAGTCAACTTTGGAAATCGCGTTTTGACGGTGCAAATCGACCAAGTTGAGCATCCTGAACAACTTTCCTGTGTGGAGTCATGCAAAATTCGCAAAACCTTGGGAATAACAACTTTTTGGTGCAAAAGTGACGTCATAATTTGACCAAAAATCGTCGATTACCGCCAAAGTAAAACATTGGCGTGCTTCAAATTTGCACTCTGGCACACTCGGGTGGGGTTTCCGCAAGAAGTATTAACGCTAATTCGGCTTTTCGGGGTGCCTCGAAAATTAAAAAGGTTATTTCCCGGGCAGGGAAAAGGGAAGAGCGGCCATCTTGTTTTTCTAATAGTCAACTCTGGAAATCGCGTTTTGAAGGTGCAAATCGACCAAGTTGAGCATCCTGAACATCTTTCCTGTGTGGAGTCATGCAAAATTCGCAAAACCTTGGGAATAACAACTTTTTGGTTCAAAAGTGACGTCATAATTTGACCAAAAATCGTCGATTACCGCCAAAGTAAAACATTGGCGTGCTTCAAATTTGCACCGGCACACTCGGGTGGGGTATCCGCAAGAAGTAATCACGCTAATTCGGCTTTTCGGGGTGCCACGAAAATTAAAAAGGTTATTCCCCGGGCAGGAAAAAGGGAAGAGCGGCCATCTTGTTTTTCTAATAGTCAATCTGGAAATCGCGTTTTGACGGTGCAAATCGACCAAGTTGAGCATCCTCAACAACTTTCCTGTGTGGAGTCATGCAAAATTCGCAAAACCTTGGGAATTACAACTTTTTGGCGCAAAAGTGACGTCATATATTGACCAAAAATTGTCGATTACCGCCAAAGTAAAACATTGGCGTGGTTCAAATTTGTACCGACACACTCGGGTGGGGTATCCGCAAGAGGTAATCACGCTAATTCGGCTTTTCGGGGTGCCACGAAAATTAAAAAACTTTATTTCCCGGGCAGGGAAACGGGAAGAGCGGCCATCTTGTTTTCTAAAAGTCAACTCTGGAAATCGCGTTTTGATGGTGCAAATCGACCAATTTGAGCATCCTGAACAACTTTCCTGTGTGGAGTCCTTCAAAATTCGCAAAACCTTGGGAATTACAACTTTTTGGTGCAAAAGTGACGTCATAGTTCGACCAAAAATCGCCGATTACCGCCACAGTAAAACATTGACGGGGTTCAAATTTGTACCGACACACTCGGGTGGGGTATCCGCAAGAGGTAATCACGCTAATTCGGCTTTTCAGGGTGCCACGAAAATTAAAAAACTTTATTTCCCGGGCAGGGAAACGGGAAGAGCGGCCATCTTGTTTTCTAAAAGTCAACTCTGGAAATCGCGTTTTGACGGTGCAATTCGACCAATTTGAGCATCCTGAACAACTTTCCTGTGTGGAGTCATGCAAAATTCGCAAAACCTTGGGAATTACAACTTTTTGGTGCAAAAGTGACGTCATAATTCGACCAAAAGTCGCCGATTACCGCCACAGTAAAACAATGACAGGGTTCAAATTTGCACCGACACACTCAAGTGGGGTATCCGCAAGAGGTAATCACGCTAATTCGGCTTTTCGGGGTGCCACGAAAATTAAAAAACTTTATTTCCCTGGTAGGGAAACGGGAAGCGCGTCCATCTTGTTTTCTAAAAGTCAACTTTGGAAATCGCGTTTTGACGGTGCAAATCGACCAAGTTGAGCATCCTGAACAACTTCCCTGTGTGGAGTCATGCAAAATTCGCAAAACCTTGGGAATTACAACTTTTTTGTGCAAAAGTGACGTCATATATTGACCAAAAATTGTCGATTACCGCCAAAGTAAAACATTGGCGTGGTTCAAATTTGCACCGGCAACTCGGGTGGGGTATCCGCAAGAAGTAATCACGCTAATTCGGCTTTTCGGGGTGCCACGAAAATTAAAAAAGTTTATTTCCCGGGCAGGGAAACGGGAAGATCGGCCATCTTGTTTTCTAAAAGTCAACTTTGGAAATCGCGTTTTGACGGTGCAAATCGACCAAATTGAGCATCCTGAACAACTTTCCTGTGTGGAGTCATGCAAAATTCGCAAAACCTTGGGAATAACAACTTTTTGGTGCAAAAGTGACGTCATAATTTGACCAAAAATCGTCGATTACCGCCAAAGTAAAACATTGGCGTGCTTCAAATTTGCACTCTGGCACACTCGGGTGGGGTTTCCGCAAGAAGTATTAACGCTAATTCGGCTTTTCGGGGTGCCTCGAAAATTAAAAAGGTTATTTCCCGGGCAGGGAAAAGGGAAGAGCGGCCATCTTGTTTTTCTAATAGTCAACTCTGGAAATCGCGTTTTGAAGGTGCAAATCGACCAAGTTGAGCATCCTGAACATCTTTCCTGTGTGGAGTCATGCAAAATTCGCAAAACCTTGGGAATTACAACTTTTTGGTGCAAAAGTGACGTCATAATTCGACCAAAAGTCGCCGATTACCGCCACAGTAAAACATTGACGGGGTTCAAATTTGCACCGACACACTCAAGTGGGGTATCCGCAAGAGGTAATCACGCTAATTCGGCTTTTCGGGGTGCCACGAAAATTAAAAAACTTTATTTCCCTGGCAGGGAAACGGGAAGCGCGTCCATCTTGTTTTCTAAAAGTCAACTTTGGAAATCGCGTTTTGACGGTGCAAATCGACCAAGTTGAGCATCCTGAACAACTTCCCTGTGTGGAGTCATGCAAAATTCGCAAAACCTTGGGAATTACAACTTTTTTGTGCAAAAGTGACGTCATATATTGACCAAAAATTGTCGATTACCGCCAAAGTAAAACATTGGCGTGGTTCAAATTTGCACCGGCAACTCGGGTGGGGTATCCGCAAGAAGTAATCACGCTAATTCGGCTTTTCGGGGTGCCACGAAAATTAAAAAAGTTTATTTCCCGGGCAGGGAAACGGGAAGAGCGGCCATCTTGTTTTCTAAAAGTCAACTTTGGAAATCGCGTTTTGACGGTGCAAATCGACCAAGTTGAGCATCCTGAACAACTTTCCTGTGTGGAGTCATGCAAAAGTCGCAAAACCTTGGGAATAACAACTTTTTGGTGCAAAAGTGACGTCATAATTTGACCAAAAATCGTCGATTACCGCCAAAGTAAAACATTGGCGTGCTTCAAATTTGCACTCTGGCACACTCGGGTGGGGTTTCCGCAAGAAGTATTAACGCTAATTCGGCTTTTCGGGGTGCCTCGAAAATTAAAAAGGTTATTTCCCGGGAAGGGAAAAGGGAAGAGCGGCCATCTTGTTTTCTAAAAGTCAACTTTGGAAATCGCGTTTTGACGGTGCAAATCGACCAAGTTGAGCATCCTGAACAACTTTCCTGTGTGGAGTCATGCAAAAGTCGCAAAACCTTGGGAATAACAACTTTTTTGTGCAAAAGTGACGTCATAATTTGACCAAAAATCGTCGATTACCGCCAAAGTAAAACATTGACGGGGTTCAAATTTGCACCGGCACACTCGAGTGGGGTATCCGCAAGAAGTAATCACGCTTGTTCGGTTTTTCGGGGTGCCCCGAAAATTAAAATGTTTATTCCCCGGGCTGGGAAAAGGGAAGAGCGGCCATCTTGTTTTTCTAATAGTCAACTCTGGAAATCGCGTTTTGACGGTGCAAATCGACCAAGTTGAGCATCCTGAACAACTTTCCTGTGTGGAGTCTTGCAAAATTCGCAAAACCTTGGGAATTACAACTTTTTGGTGCAAAAGTGACGTCATAATTTGACCAATAATCGTCGATTACCGCCAAAATATAACAATGATGGAGTTCAATTTTGCACCGGCACACTCGGGTGGGGTATCCGCAAGAAGTAATCACGCTAATTCGGCTTTTCGGGGTTGCTCGAAAATTAAAAAGTTTATTCCCCCGGCAGGGAAAAGGGAAGAGTGGCCATCTTGTTTTTCTAATTGTCAACTCTGGAAATCGCGTTTTGACGGTACAAATCGACCAAGTTGAGCATCCTGAACAACTTTCCTGTGTGGAGTCTTGCAAAGTTCGCAAAACCTTGGGAATTACAACTTTTTGGTGCAAAAGTGACGTCATAATTTGACCAATAATCGTCGATTACCGCCAAAATATAACAATGACGGAGTTCAAATTTGCACCGGCACACTCGGGTGGGGTATCCGCAAGAAGTAATCACTCTAATTCGGCTTTTCGGGGTCGCTCGAAAATTAAAATTTTATTCCCCGGTTAGGGAAAAGGGAAGAGCGGCCATCTTGTTTTTCTAATAGTCAACTCTGGAAATCGCGTTTTGACGGTGCAAATCGACCAAGTTGAGCATCCTGAACAACTTTCCTGTGTGGAGTCATGAAAAATTCGCAAAACCTTGGGAATTACAACTTTTTGTTGCAAAAGTGACGTCATAATTTGACCGATAATCGTCGATTACCGCCAAAATATAACAGTGATGGAGTTCAAATTTGCACCGGCACACTCGGGTGGGGTATGCGCAAGAAGTAATCACGCTAATTCGGCCTTTCGGGGTTGGTCGAAAATTAAAAAGTTTATTCCCCCGGTTAGGGAAAAGGGAAGAGCGGCCATCTTGTTTTTATAATAGTCAACTCTGGAAATCGCGTTTTGACGGTACAAATCGACCAAGTTGAGCATCCTGAACAACTTTCCTGTGTGGAGTCATGCAAAATTCGCAAAACCTTGGGAATTACAACTTTTTGTTGCAAAAGTGACGTCATAATTTGACTAAAAATCGTCGATTACCGCCAAAATATAGCAGTTACGGAGTTCAAATTTTGCACCGGCACACTCGGGTGGGGTATCCGCAAGAAGTAATCAAGCTAATTTGGCTTTTCGGGGTGGCTCGAAAATTAAAAAGTTGATTCCCCCGGTAGGGAAAAGGGAAGAGCGGCCATCTTGTTTTTCTAATAGTCAACTCTGGAAATCGCGTTTTGACGGTGCAAATCGACCAAGTTGAGCATCCTGAAAAACTTTCCTGTGTTGAGTCATGCAAAATTCGCAAAACCTTGGGAATAACAACTTTTTGTTGCAAAAGTGACGTTATAATTTGACCGATAATCGTCGATTACCGCCAAAATATAACAGTGAGGGAGTTCAAATTTGCACCGGAACACTCGGGTGGGGTATCCGCAAGAAGTAATCCCGCTAATTCGGTTTTTCGGGGTTGCTCGAAAATTAAAATTTTATTCCCCGGTTAGGGAAAAGGGAAGAGCGGTCATCTTGTTTTTCTAATAGTCAACTCTGGAAATCGCGTTTTGACAGTGCAAATCGACCAAGTTGAGCATCCTGAACAACTTTCCTGTGTGGAGTCATGCAAAATTCGCAAAACCTTGGGAATTACAATTTTTTGTTGCAAAAGTGACGTCATAATTTGACCAAAAATCGTCGATTACCGCCAGAATATAACAGTGACGGAGTTCAAATTTGCACCGGCACACTCGGGTGGGGTATCCGCAAGAAGTAATCACGCTAATTCGGCTTTTCGGGGTGGCTCGAAAATTAAAAAGTTTATTCCCCGGTTAGGGGAAAGGGAAGAGCGGCCATCTTGTTTTTCTAATGGTCAACTCTGGAAATCGCGTTTTGACGGTGCAAATCGACCAAGTTGAGCATCCTGAACAACTTTCCTGTGTGGAGTCATGCAAAATTCGCAAAACCTTGGGAATTACAACTTTTTTTTGCAAAAGTGACGTCATAATTTGACCAAAAAACGTCGATTACCGCCAAAATATAACAGTTACGGAGTTCAAATTTGCACCGGCACACTCGGGTGGGGTATCTTCAAGAAGAAATCACGCTAATTCGGCTCTTCGGGGTGGCTCGAAAATTAAAAAGTTTATTCCCCCGGTAGGGAAAAGGGAAGAGTGGCCATCTTGTTTTTCTAATAGTCAACTCTGGAAATCGCGTTTTGACGGTACAAATCGACCAAGTTGAGCATCCTGAACAACTTTCCTGTGTGGAGTCTTGCAAAATTCGCAAAACCTTGGGAATTACAACTTTTTGGTGCAAAAGTGACGTCATAATTTGACCAATAATCGTCGATTACCGCCAAAATATAACAATGACGGAGTTCAAATTTGCACCGGCACACTCGGGTGGGGTATCCGCAAGAAGTAATCACTCTAATTCGGCTTTTCGGGGTTGCTCGAAAATTAAAATTTTATTCGCCGGTTAGGGAAAAGGGAAGAGCGGCCATCTTGTTTTTCTAATAGTCAACTCTGGAAATCGCGTTTTGACGGTGCAAATCGACCAAGTTGAGCTTCCTGAACAACTTTCCTGTGTGGAGTCATGCAAAATTCGCAAAACCTTGGGAATTACAACTTTTTGTTGCAAAAGTGACGTCATAATTTGACCGATAATCGTCGATTACCGCCAAAATATAACAGTGATGGAGTTCAAATTTGCACCGGCACACTCGGGTGGGGTATCCGCAAGAAGTAATCACGCTAATTCGGCTTTTCGGGGTTGCTCGAAAATTAAAAAGTTTATTCCCCCGGTAGGGAAAAGGGAAGAGTGGCCATCTTGTTTTTCTAATAGTCAACTCTGGAAATCGCGTTTTGACGGTACAAATCGACCAAGTTGAGCATCCTGAACAACTTTCCTGTGTGGAGTCTTGCAAAATTCGCAAAACCTTGGGAATTACAACTTTTTGGTGCAAAAGTGACGTCATAATTTGACCAATAATCGTCGATTACCGCCAAAATATAACAATGATGGAGTTCAATTTTGCACCGGCACACTCGGGTGGGGTATCCGCAAGAAGTAATCACGCTAATTCGGCTTTTCGGGGTTGCTCGAAAATTAAAAAGTTTATTCCCCCGGTAGGGAAAAGGGAAGAGTGGCCATCTTGTTTTTCTAATTGTCAACTCTGGAAATCGCGTTTTGACGGTACAAATCGACCAAGTTGAGCATCCTGAACAACTTTCCTGTGTGGAGTCTTGCAAAATTCGCAAAACCTTGGGAATTATAACTTTTTGGTGCAAAAGTGACGTCATAATTTGACCGATAATCGTCGATTACCGCCAAAATATAACAGTGATGGAGTTCAAATTTGCACCGGCACACTCGGGTGGGGTATGCGCAAGAAGTAATCACGCTAATTCGGCCTTTCGGGGTTGGTCGAAAATTAAAAAGTTTATTCCCCCGGTTAGGGAAAAGGGAAGAGCGGCCATCTTGTTTTTATAATAGTCAACTCTGGAAATCGCGTTTTGACGGTACAAATCGACCAAGTTGAGCATCCTGAACAACTTTCCTGTGCGGAGTCATGCAAAATTCGCAAAACCTTGGGAATTACAACTTTTTGTTGCAAAAGTGACGTCATAATTTGACTAAAAATCGTCGATTACCGCCAAAATATAGCAGTTACGGAGTTCAAATTTTGCACCGGCACACTCGGGTGGGGTATCCGCAAGAAGTAATCACGCTAATTCGGCCTTTCGGGGTTGGTCGAAAATTAAAAAGTTTATTCCCCCGGTAGGGAAAAGGGAAGAGCGGCCATCTTGTTTTTCTAATAGTCAACTCTGGAAATCGCGTTTTGACGGTGCAAATCGACCAAGTTGAGCATCCTGAAAAACTTTCCTGTGTTGAGTCATGCAAAATTCGCAAAACCTTGGGAATAACAACTTTTTGTTGCAAAAGTGACGTTATAATTTGACCGATAATCGTCGATTACCGCCAAAATATAACAGTGAGGGAGTTCAAATTTGCACCGGAACACTCGGGTGGGGTATCCGCAAGAAGTAATCCCGCTAATTCGGTTTTTCGGGGTTGCTCGAAAATTAAAATTTTATTCCCCGGTTAGAGAAAAGGGAAGAGCGGTCATCTTGTTTTTCTAATAGTCAACTCTGGAAATCGCGTTTTGACAGTGCAAATCGACCAAGTTGAGCATCCTGAACAACTTTCCTGTGTGGAGTCATGCAAAATTCGCAAAACCTTGGGAATTACCATTTTTTGTTGCAAAAGTGACGTCATAATTTGACCAAAAATCGTCGATTACCGCCAGAATATAACAGTGACGGAGTTCAAATTTGCACCGGCACACTCGGGTGGGGTATCCGCAAGAAGTAATCACGCTAATTCGGCTTTTCGGGGTGGCTCGAAAATTAAAAAGTTTATTCCCCGGTTAGGGGAAAGGGAAGAGCGGCCATCTTGTTTTTCTAATGGTCAACTCTGGAAATCGCGTTTTGACGGTGCAAATCGACCAAGTTGAGCATCCTGAACAACTTTCCTGTGTGGAGTCATGCAAAATTCGCAAAACCTTGGGAATTACAACTTTTTTTTGCAAAAGTGACGTCATAATTTGACCAAAAATCGTCGATTACCGCCAAAATATAACAGTTACGGAGTTCAAATTTGCACCGGCACACTCGGGTGGGGTATCTTCAAGAAGAAATCACGCTAATTCGGCTCTTCGGGGTGGCTCGAAAATTAAAAAGTTTATTCCCCCGGTAGGGAAAAGGGAAGAGTGGCCATCTTGTTTTTCTAATAGTCAACTCTGGAAATCGCGTTTTGACGGTACAAATCGACCAAGTTGAGCATCCTGAACAACTTTCCTGTGTGGAGTCTTGCAAAATTCGCAAAACCTTGGGAATTACAACTTTTTGGTGCAAAAGTGACGTCATAATTTGACCAATAATCGTCGATTACCGCCAAAATATAACAATGACGGAGTTCAAATTTGCACCGGCACACTCGGGTGGGGTATCCGCAAGAAGTAATCACTCTAATTCGGCTTTTCGGGGTTGCTCGAAAATTAACATTTTATTCGCCGGTTAGGGAAAAGGGAAGAGCGGCCATCTTGTTTTTCTAATAGTCAACTCTGGAAATCGCGTTTTGACGGTGCAAATCGACCAAGTTGAGCTTCCTGAACAACTTTCCTGTGTGGAGTCATGCAAAATTCGCAAAACCTTGGGAATTACAACTTTTTGTTGCAAAAGTGACGTCATAATTTGACCGATAATCGTCGATTACCGCCAAAATATAACAGTGATGGAGTTCAAATTTGCACCGGCACACTCGGGTGGGGTATCCGCAAGAAGTAATCACGCTAATTCGGCTTTTCGGGGTTGCTCGAAAATTAAAAAGTTTATTCCCCCGGTAGGGAAAAGGGAAGAGTGGCCATCTTGTTTTTCTAATAGTCAACTCTGGAAATCGCGTTTTGACGGTACAAATCGACCAAGTTGAGCATCCTGAACAACTTTCCTGTGTGGAGTCTTGCAAAATTCGCAAAACCTTGGGAATTACAACTTTTTGTTGCAAAAGTGACGTCATAATTTGACTAAAAATCGTCGATTACCGCCAAAATATAGCAGTTACGGAGTTCAAATTTTGCACCGGCACACTCGGGTGGGGTATCCGCAAGAAGTAATCAAGCTAATTCGGCTTTTCGGGGTGGCTCGAAAATTAAAAAGTTTATTCCCCCGGTAGGGAAAAGGGAAGAGCGGCCATCTTGTTTTTCTAATAGTCAACTATGGAAATCGCGTTTTGACGGTGCAAATCGACCAAGTTGAGCATCCTGAAAAACTTTCCTGTGTTGAGTCATGCAAAATTCGCAAAACCTTGGGAATAACAACTTTTTGTTGCAAAAGTGACGTTATAATTTGACCGATAATCGTCGATTACCGCCAAAATATAACAGTGAGGGAGTTCAAATTTGCACCGGAACACTCGGGTGGGGTATCCGCAAGAAGAAATCCCGCTAATTCGGTTTTTCGGGGTTGCTCGAAAATTAAAATTTTATTCCCCGGTTAGAGAAAAGGGAAGAGCGGTCATCTTGTTTTTCTAATAGTCAACTCTGGAAATCGCGTTTTGACAGTGCAAATCGACCAAGTTGAGCATCCTGAACAACTTTCCTGTGTGGAGTCATGCAAAATTCGCAAAACCTTGGGAATTACAACTTTTTGTTGCAAAAGTGACGTCATAATTTGACCAAAAATCGTCGATTACCGCCAGAATATAACAGTGACGGAGTTCAAATTTGCACCGGCACACTCGGGTGGGGTATCCGCAAGAAGTAATCACGCTAATTCGGCTTTTCGGGGTGGCTCGAAAATTAAAAAGTTTATTCCCCGGTTAGGGGAAAGAAAAGAGCGGCCATCTTGTTTTTCTAATGGTCAACTCTGGAAATCGCGTTTTGACGGTGCAAATCGACCAAGTTGAGCATCCTGAACAACTTTGCTGTGTGGAGTCATGCAAAATTCGCAAAACCTTGGGAATTACAACTTTTTTTTGCAAAAGTGACGTCATAATTTGACCAAAAATCGTCGATTACCGCCAAAATATAACAGTTACGGAGTTCAAATTTGCACCGGCACACTCGGGTGGGGTATCTTCAAGAAGAAATCACGCTAATTCGGCTTTTCGGGGTGGCTCGAAAATTAAAAAGTTTATTCCCCCGGTAGGGAAAAGGGAAGAGTGGCCATCTTGTTTTTCTAATAGTCAACTCTGGAAATCGCGTTTTGACGGTACAAATCGACCAAGTTGAGCATCCTGAACAACTTTGCTGTGTGGAGTCTTGCAAAATTCGCAAAACCTTGGGAATTACAACTTTTTGGTGCAAAAGTGACGTCATAATTTGACCAATAATCGTCGATTACCGCCAAAATATAACAATGACGGAGTTCAAATTTGCACCGGCACACTCGGGTGGGGTATCCGCAAGAAGTAATCACTCTAATTCGGCTTTTCGGGGTTGCTCGAAAATTAAAATTTTATTCCCCGGTTAGGGAAAAGGGAAGAGCGGCCATCTTGTTTTTCTAATAGTCAACTCTGGAAATCGCAATTTGACGGTGCAAAGCGACCAAGTTGAGCTTCCTGAACAACTTTCCTGTGTGGAGTCATGCAAAATTCGCAAAACCTTGGGAATTACAACTTTTTGTTGCAAAAGTGACGTCATAATTTGACCGATAATCGTCGATTACCGCCAAAATATAACAGTGATGGAGTTCAAATTTGCACCGGCACACTCGGGTGGGGTATCCGCAAGAAGTAATCACGCTAATTCGGCTTTTCGGGGTTGCTCGAAAATTAAAAAGTTTATTCCCCCGGTAGGGAAAAGGGAAGAGTGGCCATCTTGTTTTTCTAATAGTCAACTCTGGAAATCGCGTTTTGACGGTGCAAATCGACCAAGTTGAGCATCCTGAACAACTTTCCTGTGTTGAGTCATGCAAAATTCGCAAAACCTTGGGAATAACAACTTTTTGTTGCAAAAGTGACGTTATAATTTGACCGATAATCGTCGATTACCGCCAAAATATAACAGTGAGGGAGTTCAAATTTGCACCGGAACACTCGGGTGGGGTATCCGCAAGAAGTAATCAAGCTAATTCGGTTTTTCGGGGTTGCTCGAAAATTAAAATTTTATTCCCCGGTTAGGGAAAAGGGAAGAGCGGTCATCTTGTTTTTCTAATAGTCAACTCTGGAAATCGCGTTTTGACAGTGCAAATCGACCAAGTTGAGCATCCTGAACAACTTTCCTGTGTGGAGTCATGCAAAATTCGCAAAACCTTGGGAATTACAACTTTTTGTTGCAAAAGTGACGTCATAATTTGACCAAAAATCGTCGATTACCGCCAGAATATAACAGTGACGGAGTTCAAATTTGCACCGGCACACTCGGGTGGGGTATCTTCAAGAAGAAATCACGCTAATTCGGCTTTTCGGGGTGGCTCGAAAATTAAAAAGTTTATTCCCCCGGTAGGGAAAAGGGAAGAGTGGCCATCTTGTTTTTCTAATAGTCAACTCTGGAAATCGCGTTTTGACGGTACAAATCGACCAAGTTGAGCATCCTGAACAACTTTGCTGTGTGGAGTCTTGCAAAATTCGCAAAACCTTGGGAATTACAACTTTTTGGTGCAAAAGTGACGTCATAATTTGACCAATAATCGTCGATTACCGCCAAAATATAACAATGACGGAGTTCAAATTTGCACCGGCACACTCGGGTGGGGTATCCGCAAGAAGTAATCACTCTAATTCGGCTTTTCGGGGTTGCTCGAAAATTAAAATTTTATTCCCCGGTTAGGGAAAAGGGAAGAGCGGCCATCTTGTTTTTCTAATAGTCAACTCTGGAAATCGCAATTTGACGGTGCAAAGCGACCAAGTTGAGCTTCCTGAACAACTTTCCTGTGTGGAGTCATGCAAAATTCGCAAAATCTTGGGAATTACAACTTTTTGTTGCAAAAGTGACGTCATAATTTGACCGATAATCGTCGATTACCGCCAAAATATAACAGTGATGGAGTTCAAATTTGCACCGGCACACTCGGGTGGGGTATCCGCAAGAAGTAATCACGCTAATTCGGCTTTTCGGGGTTGCTCGAAAATTAAAAAGTTTATTCCCCCGGTAGGGAAAAGGGAAGAGTGGCCATCTTGTTTTTCTAATAGTCAACTCTGGAAATCGCGTTTTGACGGTGCAAATCGACCAAGTTGAGCATCCTGAACAACTTTCCTGTGTTGAGTCATGCAAAATTCGCAAAACCTTGGGAATAACAACTTTTTGTTGCAAAAGTGACGTTATAATTTGACCGATAATCGTCGATTACCGCCAAAATATAACAGTGAGGGAGTTCAAATTTGCACCGGAACACTCGGGTGGGGTATCCGCAAGAAGTAATCCCGCTAATTCGGTTTTTCGGGGTTGCTCGAAAATTAAAATTTTATTCCCCGGTTAGGGAAAAGGGAAGAGCGGTCATCTTGTTTTTCTAATAGTCAACTCTGGAAATCGCGTTTTGACAGAGCAAATCGACCAAGTTGAGCATCCTGAACAACTTTCCTGTGTGGAGTCATGCAAAATTCGCAAAACCTTGGGAATTACAACTTTTTGTTGCAAAAGTGACGTCATAATTTGACCAAAAATCGTCGATTACCGCCAGAATATAACAGTGACGGAGTTCAAATTTGCACCGGCACACTCGGGTGGGGTATCCGCAAGAAGTAATCACGCTAATTCGGCTTTTCGGGGTGGCTCGAAGATTAAAAAGTTTATTCCCCGGTTAGGGGAAAGGGAAGAGCGGCCATCTTGTTTTTCTAATGGTTAACTCTGGAAATCGCGTTTTGACGGTGCAAATCGACCAAGTTGAGCATCCTGAACAACTTTCCTGTGTGGAGTCATGCAAAATTCGCAAAACCTTGGGAATTACAACTTTTTTTTGCAAAAGTGACGTCATAATTTGACCAAAAATCGTCGATTACCGCCAAAATATAACAGTTACGGAGTTCAAATTTGCACCGGCACACTCGGGTGGGGTATCTTCAAGAAGAAATCACGCTAAGTCGGCTTTTCGGGGTGGCTCGAAAATTAAAAAGTTTATTCCCCCGGTAGGGAAAAGGGAAGAGTGGCCATCTTGTTTTTCTAATAGTCAACTCTGGAAATCGCGTTTTGACGGTACAAATCGACCAAGTTGAGCATCCTGAACAACTTTCCTGTGTGGAGTCTTGCAAAATTCGCAAAACCTTGGGAATTACAACTTTTTGGTGCAAAAGTGACGTCATAATTTGACCAATAATCGTCGATTACCGCCAAAATATAACAATGACGGAGTTCAAATTTGCACCGGCACACTCGGGTGGGGTATCCGCAAGAAGTAATCACTCTAATTCGGCTTTTCGGGGTTGCTCGAAAATTAAAAAGTTTATTCCCCCGGTAGGGAAAAGGGAAGAGTGGCCATCTTGTTTTTCTAATAGTCAACTCTGGAAATCGCGTTTTGACGGTGCAAATCGACCAAGTTGAGCATCCTGAACAACTTTCCTGTGTTGAGTCATGCAAAATTCGCAAAACCTTGGGAATAACAACTTTTTGTTGCAAAAGTGACGTTATAATTTGACCGATAATCGTCGATTACCGCCAAAATATAACAGTGAGGGAGTTCAAATTTGCACCGGAACACTCGGGTGGGGTATCCGCAAGAAGTAATCCCGCTAATTCGGTTTTTCGGGGTTGCTCGAAAATTAAAATTTTATTCCCCGGTTAGGGAAAAGGGAAGAGCGGTCATCTTGTTTTTCTAATAGTCAACTCTGGAAATCGCGTTTTGACAGTGCAAATCGACCAAGTTGAGCATCCTGAACAACTTTCCTGTGTGGAGTCATGCAAAATTCGCAAAACCTTGGGAATTACAACTTTTTGTTGCAAAAGTGACGTCATAATTTGACCAAAAATCGTCGATTACCGCCAGAATATAACAGTGACGGAGTTCAAATTTGCACCGGCACACTCGGGTGGGGTATCTTCAAGAAGAAATCACGCTAATTCGGCTTTTCGGGGTGGCTCGAAAATTAAAAAGTTTATTCCCCCGGTAGGGAAAAGGGAAGAGTGGCCATCTTGTTTTTCTAATAGTCAACTCTGGAAATCGCGTTTTGACGGTACAAATCGACCAAGTTGAGCATCCTGAACAACTTTCCTGTGTGGAGTCATGCAAAATTCGCAAAACCTTGGGAATTACAACTTTTTGTTGCAAAAGTGACGTCATAATTTGACCAAAAATCGTCGATTACCGCCAGAATATAACAGTGACGGAGTTCAAATTTGCACCGGCACACTCGGGTGGGGTATCCGCAAGAAGTAATCACGCTAATTCGGCTTTTCGGGGTGGCTCGAAGATTAAAAAGTTTATTCCCCGGTTAGGGGAAAGGGAAGAGCGGCCATCTTGTTTTTCTAATGGTTAACTCTGGAAATCGCGTTTTGACGGTGCAAATCGACCAAGTTGAGCATCCTGAACAACTTTCCTGTGTGGAGTCATGCAAAATTCGCAAAACCTTGGGAATTACAACTTTTTTTTGCAAAAGTGACGTCATAATTTGACCAAAAATCGTCGATTACCGCCAAAATATAACAGTTACGGAGTTCAAATTTGCACCGGCACACTCGGGTGGGGTATCTTCAAGAAGAAATCACGCTAAGTCGGCTTTTCGGGGTGGCTCGAAAATTAAAAAGTTTATTCCCCCGGTAGGGAAAAGGGAAGAGTGGCCATCTTGTTTTTCTAATAGTCAACTCTGGAAATCGCGTTTTGACGGTACAAATCGACCAAGTTGAGCATCCTGAACAACTTTCCTGTGTGGAGTCTTGCAAAATTCGCAAAACCTTGGGAATTACAACTTTTTGGTGCAAAAGTGACGTCATAATTTGACCAATAATCGTCGATTACCGCCAAAATATAACAATGACGGAGTTCAAATTTGCACCGGCACACTCGGGTGGGGTATCCGCAAGAAGTAATCACTCTAATTCGGCTTTTCGGGGTTGCTCGAAAATTAAAATTTTATTCCCCGGTTAGGGAAAAGGGAAGAGCGGCCATCTTGTTTTTCTAATAGTCAACTCTGGAAATCGCGTTTTGACGGTGCAAATCGACCAAGTTGAGCATCCTGAACAACTTTCCTGTGTGGAGTCATGCAAAATTCGCAAAACCTTGGGAATTACAACTTTTTGTTGCAAAAGTGACGTCATAATTTGACCGATAATCGTCGATTACCGCCAAAATATAACAGTGATGGAGTTCAAATTTGCACCGGCACACTCGGGTGGGGTATGCGCAAGAAGTAATCACGCTAATTCGGCCTTTCGGGGTTGGTCGAAAATTAAAAAGTTTATTCCCCCGGTTAGGGAAAAGGGAAGAGCGGCCATCTTGTTTTTATAATAGTCAACTCTGGAAATCGCGTTTTGACGGTACAAATCGACCAAGTTGAGCATCCTGAACAACTTTCCTGTGTGGAGTCATGCAAAATTCGCAAAACCTTGGGAATTACAACTTTTTGTTGCAAAAGTGACGTCATAATTTGACTAAAAATCGTCGATTACCGCCAAAATATAGCAGTTACGGAGTTCAAATTTTGCACCGGCACACTCGGTTGGGGTGTCCTCAAGATGTAATCACGCTAATTCGGCTTTTCGGGGTGGCTCGAAAATTAAAAAGTTTATTCCCCGGTTAGGGGAAAGGGAAGAGCGGCCATCTTGTTTTTCTAATAGTCAACTCTGGAAATCGCGTTTTGACGGTGCAAATCGACCAAGTTGAGCATCCTGAACAACTTTCCTGTGTGGAGTCATGCAAAATTCGCAAAACCTTGGGAATTACAACTTTTTGTTGCAAAAGTGACGTCATAATTTGACCGATAATCGTCGATTACCGCCAAAATATAACAGTGATGGAGTTCAAATTTGCACCGGCACACTCGGGTGGGGTATGCGCAAGAAGTAATCACGCTAATTCGGCCTTTCGGGGTTGGTCGAAAATTAAAAAGTTTATTCCCCCGGTTAGGGAAAAGGGAAGAGCGGCCATCTTGTTTTTCTAATAGTCAACTCTGGAAATCGCGTTTTGACGGTACAAATCGACCAAGTTGAGCATCCTGAACAACTTTCCTGTGTGGAGTCTTGCAAAATTCGCAAAACCTTGGGAATTACAACTTTTTGGTGCAAAAGTGACGTCATAATTTGACCAATAATCGTCGATTACCGCCAAAATATAACAATGATGGAGTTCAAATTTGCACCGGCACACTCGGGTGGGGTATCCGCAAGAAGTAATCACGCTAATTCGGCTTTTCGGGGTTGCTCGAAAATTAAAAAGTTTATTCCCCCGGTAGGGAAAAGGGAAGAGTGGCCATCTTGTTTTTCTAATAGTCAACTCTGGAAATCGCGTTTTGACGGTACAAATCGACCAAGTTGAGCATCCTGAACAACTTTCCTGTGTGGAGTCTTGCAAAATTCGCAAAACCTTGGGAATTACAACTTTTTGGTGCAAAAGTGACGTCATAATTTGACCAATAATCGTCGATTACCGCCAAAATATAACAATGACGGAGTTCAAATTTGCACCGGCACACTCGGGTGGGGTATCCGCAAGAAGTAATCACTCTAATTCGGTTTTTCGGGGTTGCTCGAAAATTAAAATTTTATTCCCCGGTTAGGGAAAAGGGAAGAGCGGCCATCTTGTTTTTCTAATAGTCAACTCTGGAAATCGCGTTTTGACGGTGCAAATCGACCAAGTTGAGCATCCTGAACAACTTTCCTGTGTGGAGTCATGCAAAATTCGCAAAACCTTGGGAATTACAACTTTTTGTTGCAAAAGTGACGTCATAATTTGACCGATAATCGTCGATTACCGCCAAAATATAATAGTGATGGAGTTCAAATTTGCACCGGCACACTCGGGTGGGGTATGCGCAAGAAGTAATCACGCTAATTCGGCCTTTCGGGGTTGGTCGAAAATTAAAAAGTTTATTCCCCCGGTTAGGGAAAAGGGAAGAGCGGCCATCTTGTTTTTCTAATAGTCAACTCTGGAAATCGCGTTTTGACGGTACAAATCGACCAAGTTGAGCATCCTGAACAACTTTCCTGTGTGGAGTCTTGCAAAATTCGCAAAACCTTGGGAATTACAACTTTTTGGTGCAAAAGTGACGTCATAATTTGACCAATAATCGTCGATTACCGCCAAAATATAACAATGATGGAGTTCAAATTTGCACCGGCACACTCGGGTGGGGTATCCGCAAGAAGTAATCACGCTAATTCGGCTTTTCGGGGTTGCTCGAAAATTAAAATTTTATTCCCCGGTTAGGGAAAAGGGAAGAGCGGCCATCTTGTTTTTCTAATAGTCAACTCTGGAAATCGCGTTTTGACGGTACAAATCGACCAAGTTGAGCATCCTGAACAACTTTCCTGTGTGGAGTCTTGCAAAATTCGCAAAACCTTGGGAATTACAACTTTTTGGTGCAAAAGTGACGTCATAATTTGACCAATAATCGTCGATTACCGCCAAAATATAACAATGATGGAGTTCAAATTTGCACCGGCACACTCGGGTGGGGTATCCGCAAGAAGTAATCACGCTAATTCGGCTTTTCGGGGTTGCTCGAAAATTAAAATTTTATTCCCCGGTTAGGGAAAAGGGAAGAGCGGCCATCTTGTTTTTCTAATAGTCAACTCTGGAAATCGCGTTTTGACGGTGCAAATCGACCAAGTTGAGCATCCTGAAAAACTTTCCTGTGTGGAGTCATGCAAAATTCGCAAAACCTTGGGAATTACAACTTTTTGGTGCAAAAGTGACGTCATAATTTGACCAAAAATCGTCGATTACCGCCAAAATATAACAGTGACGGAGTTCAAATTTGCACCGGCACACTCGGGTGGGGTATCCGCAAGAAGTAATCACGCTAATTCGGCTTTTCGGGGTGGCTCGAAAATTAAAAAGTTTATTCCCCGGTTAAGGGAAAGGGAAGAGCGGCCATCTTGTTTTTCTAATAGTCAACTCTGGAAATCGCGTTTTGACGGTGCAAATCGACCAAGTTGAGCATCCTGAAAAACTTTCCTGTGTGGAGTCATGCAAAATTCGCAAAACCTTGGGAATTACAACTTTTTGGTGCAAAAGTGACGTCATAATTTGACCAAAAATCGTCGATTACCGCCAAAATATAACAGTGACGGAGTTCAAATTTGCACCGGCACACTCGGGTGGGGTATCCGCAAGAAGTAATCACGCTAATTCGGCTTTTCGGGGTGGCTCGAAAATTAAAAAGTTTATTCCCCGGTTAAGGGAAAGGGAAGAGCGGCCATCTTGTTTTTCTAATAGTCAACTCTGGAAATCGCGTTTTGACGGTGCAAATCGACCAAGTTGAGCATCCTGAACAACTTTCCTGTGTGGAGTCATGCAAAATTCGCAAAATCTTGGGAATTACAACTTTTTGTTGCAAAAGTGAAGTCATAATTTGACCAAAAATCGTCGATTACCGCCAAAATATAACAATGACGGAGTTCAAATTTGCACCGGCACACTCGGGTGGGGTATCTTCAAGAAGTAATCACGCTAATTCGGCTTTTCGGGGTGGCTCGAAAATTTAAAAGTTTATTCCCCCGGTAGGGAAAAGGGAAGAGCGGCCATCTTGTTTTTCTAATAGTCAACTCTGGAAATCGCGTTTTGACGGTGCAAATCGACCAAGTTGAGCATCCTGAACAACTTTCCTTTGTGGAGTCATGCAAAATTCGTAAAACCTTGGGAATTTCAACTTTTTGTTGCAAAAGTGACGTCATAATTTGACCGATTACCGCCAAAATATAACAGTGATGGAGTTCAAATTTGCACCGGCACACTCAGGTGGGGTATGCGCAAGAAGTAATCACGCTAATTCGGCTTTTCGGGGTGTCTCGAAAATTAAAAAGTTTATTCCCCCGGTAGGGAAAAGGGAAGAGCGGTCATCTTGTTTTTCTAATAGTCAACTCTGGAAATCGCGTTTTGACGGTGCAAATCGACCAAGTTGAGCATCCTGAACAACTTTCCTGTGTGGAGTCATGCAAAATTCGCAAAACCTTGGGAATTACAACTTTTTGTTGCAAAAGTGACGTCATAATTTGACCAAAAATCGTCGATTACCGCCAGAATATAACAGTGACGGAGTTCAAATTTGCACCGGCACACTCGGGTGGGGTATCCGCGAGAAGTAATCACGCTAATTCGGCTTTTCGGGGTGGCTCGAAAATTAAAAAGTTTATACCCCCGGTAGGGAAAAGGGATGAGCGGCCATCTTGTTTTTCTAACAGTCAACTCTGGAAATCGCGTTTTGACGGTACAAATCGACCAAGTTGAGCATCCTAAACAACTTTCGTGTGTGGAGTCATGCAAAATTCGCAAAACCTTGGGAATTACAACTTTTTGGTGCAAAAGTGACGTCATAATTTGACCAAAAATCGTCGATTACCGCCAAAATATAACAGTGACGGAGTTCAAATTTGCACCGGCACACTCCGGTGGGGTATCCGCAAGAAGTAATCACGCTAATTCGGCTTTTCGGGGTGGCTCGAAAATTAAAAAGTTTATTCCCCCGGTAGGGAAAAGGGAAGAGCGGCCATCTTGTTTTTCTAACAGTCAACTCTGGAAATCGCGTTTTGACGGTACAAATCGACCAAGTTGAGCATCCTGAACAACTTTGCTGTGTGGAGTCATGCAAAATTCGCAAAACCTTGGGAATTACAACTTTTTGTTGCAAAAGTGACGTCATAATTTGACCAAAAATCGTCGATTACCGCCAGAATATAACAGTGACGGAGTTCAAATTTGCACCGGCACACTCGGTTGGGGTATCCTCAAGAAGTAATCACGCTAATTCGGCTTTTCGGGGTGTCTCGAAAATTAAAAAGTTTATTCCCCCGGTAGGGAAAAGGGAAGAGCGGTCATCTTGTTTTTCTAATAGTCAACTCTGGAAATCGCGTTTTGACGGTGCAAATCGACCAAGTTGAGCATCCTGAACAACTTTCCTGTGTGGAGTCATGCAAAATTCGCAAAACCTTGGGAATTACAACTTTTTGTTGCAAAAGTGACGTCATAATTTGACCAAAAATCGTCGATTACCGCCAGAATATAACAGTGACGGAGTTCAAATTTGCACCGGCACACTCGGGTGGGGTATCCGCGAGAAGTAATCACGCTAATTCGGCTTTTCGGGGTGGCTCGAAAATTAAAAAGTTTATTCCCCCGGTAGGGAAAAGGGATGAGCGGCCATCTTGTTTTTCTAACAGTCAACTCTGGAAATCGCGTTTTGACGGTACAAATCGACCAAGTTGAGCATCCTAAACAACTTTCCTGTGTGGAGTCATGCAAAATTCGCAAAACCTTGGGAATTACAACTTTTTGGTGCAAAAGTGACGTCATAATTTGACCAATAATCGTCGATTACCGCCAAAATATAACAATGACGGAGTTCAAATTTGCACCGGCACACTCGGGTGGGGTATCCGCAAGAAGTAATCACGCTAATTCGGCTCTTCGGTGTGGCTCGAAAATTAAAAAGTTTATTCCCCCGGTAGGGAAAAGGGAAGAGCGGTCATCTTGTTTTTCTAATAGTCAACTCTGGAAATCGCGTTTTGACGGTACAAATCGACCAAGTTGAGCATCCTGAACAACTTTCCTGTGTGAAGTCATGCAAAATTCTCAAAACCTTGGGAATTACAACCTTTTTGGTGCAAAAGTGACGTCATAATTTGACCGATAATCGTCGATTACCGCCAAAATATAACAGTGATGGAGTTCAAATTTGCACCGGCACACTCGGGTGGGGTATCCGCAAGAAGTAATCCTGCTAATTCGGTTTTTCGGGGTTGCTCGAAAATTAAATTTTTATTCCCCGGTTAAGGAAAAGGGAAGAGCGGCCATCTTGTTTTTCTAATAGTCAACTCTGGAAATCGCGTTTTGACGGTGCAAATCGACCAAGTTGAGCATCCTGAACAACTTTCCTGTGTGGAGTCATGCAAAATTCGCAAAACCTTGGGAATTACAACTTTTTGTTGCAAAAGTGACGTCATAATTTGACCAAAAATCGTCGATTACCGCCAGAATATAACAGTGACGGAGTTCAAATTTGCACCGGCACACTCGGGTGGGGTATCCGCGAGAAGTAATCACGCTAATTCGGCTTTTCGGGGTGGCTCGAAAATTAAAAAGTTTATTCCCCCGGTAGGGAAAAGGGATGAGCGGCCATCTTGTTTTTCTAACAGTCAACTCTGGAAATCGCGTTTTGACGGTACAAATCGACCAAGTTGAGCATCCTAAACAACTTTCCTGTGTGGAGTCATGCAAAATTCGCAAAACCTTGGGAATTACAACTTTTTGGTGCAAAAGTGACGTCATAATTTGACCAATAATCGTCGATTACCGCCAAAATATAACAATGACGGAGTTCAAATTTGCACCGGCACACTCGGGTGGGGTATCCGCAAGAAGTAATCACGCTAATTCGGCTCTTCGGTTTGGCTCGAAAATTAAAAAGTTTATTCCCCCGGTAGGGAAAAGGGAAGAGCGGTCATCTTGTTTTTCTAATAGTCAACTCTGGAAATCGCGTTTTGACGGTACAAATCGACCAAGTTGAGCATCCTGAACAACTTTCCTGTGTGGAGTCATGTAAAATTCTCAAAACCTTGGGAATTACAACCTTTTTGGTGCAAAAGTGACGTCATAATTTGACCGATAATCGTCGATTACCGCCAAAATATAACAGTGATGGAGTTCAAATTTGCACCGGCACACTCGGGTGGGGTATCCGCAAGAAGTAATCCTGCTAATTCGGTTTTTCGGGGTTGCTCGAAAATTAAATTTTTATTCCCCGGTTAAGGAAAAGGGAAGAGCGGCCATCTTGTTTTTCTAATAGTCAACTCTGGAAATCGCGTTTTGACGGTGCAAATCGACCAAGTTGAGCATCCTGAACAGCTTTCCTGTGTGGAGTCATGCAAAATTCGCAAAACCTTTGGAATTACAACTTTTTGTTGCAAAAGTGACGTCATAATTTGACCAAAAATCGTCGATTACCGCCAAAATATAACAGTGACGGAGTTCAAATTTGCACCGGCACACTCCGGTGGGGTATCCGCAAGAAGTAATCACGCTAATTCGGCTTTTCGGGGTGGCTCGAAAATTAAAAAGTTTATTCCCCCGGTAGGGAAAAGGGAAGAGCGGCCATCTTGTTTTTCTAACAGTCAACTCTGGAAATCGCGTTTTGACGGTACAAATCGACCAAGTTGAGCATCCTGAACAACTTTGCTGTGTGGAGTCATGCAAAATTCGCAAAACCTTGGGAATTACAACTTTTTGTTGCAAAAGTGACGTCATAATTTGACCAAAAATCGTCGATTACCGCCAGAATATAACAGTGACGGAGTTCAAATTTGCACCGGCACACTCGGGTGGGGTATCCGCGAGAAGTAATCACGCTAATTCGGCTTTTCGGGGTGGCTCGAAAATTAAAAAGTTTATTCCCCCGGTAGGGAAAAGGGATGAGCGGCCATCTTGTTTTTCTAACAGTCAACTCTGGAAATCGCGTTTTGACGGTACAAATTGACCAAGTTGAGCATCCTAAACAACTTTCCTGTGTGGAGTCATGCAAAATTCGCAAAACCTTGGGAATTACAACTTTTTGGTGCAAAAGTGACGTCATAATTTGACCAATAATCGTCGATTACCGCCAAAATATAACAATGACGGAGTTCAAATTTGCACCGGCACACTCGGGTGGGGTATCCGCAAGAAGTAATCACGCTAATTCGGCTCTTCGGTGTGGCTCGAAAATTAAAAAGTTTATTCCCCCGGTAGGGAAAAGGGAAGAGCGGTCATCTTGTTTTTCTAATAGTCAACTCTGGAAATCGCGTTTTGACGGTACAAATCGACCAAGTTGAGCATCCTGAACAACTTTCCTGTGTGGAGTCATGCAAAATTCTCAAAACCTTGGGAATTACAACCTTTTTGGTGCAAAAGTGACGTCATAATTTGACCGATAATCGTCGATTACCGCCAAAATATAACAGTGATGGAGTTCAAATTTGCACCGGCACACTCGGGTGGGGTATCCGCAAGAAGTAATCCTGCTAATTCGGTTTTTCGGGGTTGCTCGAAAATTAAATTTTTATTCCCCGGTTAAGGAAAAGGGAAGAACGGCCATCTGGTTTTTCTAATAGTCAACTCTGAAAATCGCGTTTTGACGGTGCAAATCGACCAAGTTGAGCATCCTGAACAGCTTTCCTGTGTGGAGTCATGCAAAATTCGCAAAACCTTTGGAATTACAACTTTTTGTTGCAAAAGTGACGTCATAATTTGACCAAAAATCGTCGATTACCGCCAAAATATAACAGTGACGGAGTTCAAATTTGCACCGGCACACTCCGGTGGGGTATCCGCAAGAAGTAATCACGCTAATTCGGCTTTTCGGGGTGGCTCGAAAATTAAAAAGTTTATTCCCCCGGTAGGGAAAAGGGAAGAGCGGCCATCTTGTTTTTCTAACAGTCAACTCTGGAAATCGCGTTTTGACGGTACAAATCGACCAAGTTGAGCATCCTGAACAACTTTCCTGTGTGGAGTCATGCAAAATTCGCAAAAACTTGGGAATTACAACTTTTTGGTGCAAAAGTGACGTCATAATTTGACCAAAAATCGTCGATTACCGCCAAAATATAACAGTGACGGAGTTCAAATTTGCACCGGCACACTCGGGTGGGGTATTCTCAAGAAGTAATCACGCTAATTCGGCTTTTCGGGGTGGCTCGAAAATTAAAAAGTTTATTCCCCCGGTAGGGAAAAGGGAAGAGCGGTCATCTTGTTTTTCTAATAGTCAACTCTGGAAATCGCGTTTTGACGGTACAAATCGACCAAGTTGAGCATCCTGAACAACTTTTCTGTGTGGAGTCATGCAAAATTCGCAAAACCTTGGGAATTACAACTTTTTGGTGCAAAAGTGACGTCATAATTTGACCAAAAGTCGTCGATTACCGCCAAAATATATCAGTGAGGGAGTTCAAATTTGCACCGGCACACTCGATTGGGGTATCCGCAAGAAGTAATCACGCTAATTCGGCTTTTCGGGGTTGCTCGAAAATTAAAATTTTATTCCCAGGTTAGGGAAAAGGGAAGAGCGGCCATCTTGTTTTTCTAACAGTCAACTCTGGAAATCGCGTTTTGACGGTACAAATCGACCAAGTTGAGCATCCTGAACAACTTTGCTGTGTGGAGTCATGCAAAATTCGCAAAACCTTGGGAATAACAACTTTTTGGTGCAAAAGTGACGTCATAATTTGACCAAAAATCGTCGATTACCGCCAAAATATAACAGTGATGGAGTTCAAATTTGCACCGGCACACTCGTGTGGGGTATCCGCAAGAAGTAATCACGCTAATTCGGTTTTTCGGGGTTGCTCGAAAATTTAAATTTTATTCCCCGGTTAGGGAAAAGGGAAGAGCGGCCATCTTGTTTTTCTAATAGTCAACTCTGGAAATCGCGTTTTGACGGTGCAAATCGACCAAGTTGAGCATCCTGAACAGCTTTCCTGTGTGGAGTCATGCAAAATTCGCAAAACCTTGGGAATTACAACTTTTTGTTGCAAAAGTGACGTCATAATTTGACCAAAAATCGTCGATTACCGCCAAAATATAACAGTGACGGAGTTCAAATTTGCACCGGCACACTCGGGTGGGGTATCCTCAAGAAGTAATCACGCTAATTCGGCTTTTCGGGGTGGCTCGAAAATTAAAAAGTTTATTCCCCCGGTAGGGAAATGGGAAGAGCGGTCATCTTGTTTTTCTAATAGTCAACTCTGGAAATCGCGTTTTGACGGTACAAATCGACCAAGTTGAGCATCCTGAACAACTGTGCTGTGTGGAGTCATGCAAAATTCGCAAAACCTTGGGAATTACAACTTTTTGGTGCAAAAGTGACGTCATAATTTGACTAAAAATCGTCGATTACCGCCAAAATATAGCAGTAACGGAGTTCAAATTTGCACCGGCACACTCGGGTGGGGTATCCGCAAGAAGTAATCACGCTAATTCGGCTTTTCGGGGTGGCTCGAAAATTAAAAAGTTTATTCCCCCGGTAGGGAAAAGGGAAGAGCGGCCATCTTGTTTTTCTAACAGTCAACTCTGGAAATCGCGTTTTGACGGTACAAATCGACCAAGTTGAGCATCCTGAACAACATTGCTGTGTGGAGTCATGCAAAATTCGCAAAACCTTGGGAATTACAACTTTTTGGTGCAAAAGTGACGTCATAATTTGACCAAAAATCGTCGATTACCGCCAAAATATAACAGTGACGGAGTTCAAATTTGCACCGGCACACTCGGGTGGGGTATCCTCAAGAAGTAATCACGCTAAATCGGCTTTTCGGGGTGGCTCGAAAATTAAAAAGTTTATTCCCCCGGTAGGGAAAAGGGAAGAGCGGTCATCTTGTTTTTCTAATAGTCAACTCTGGAAATCGCGTTTTGACTGTACAAATCGACCAAGTTGAGCATCCTGAACAACTTTCCTGTGTGGAGTCATGCAAAATTCGCAAAACCTTGGGAATTACAACTTTTTGGTGCAAAAGTGACGTCATAATTTGACTAAAAATCGTCGATTACCGCCAAAATATAACAGTGACGGACTTCAAATTTGCACCGGCACACTCGGTTGGGGTATCCTCAAGAAGTAATCACGCTAATTCGGCTTTTCGGTGTGGCTCGAAAATTAAAAAGTTTATTCCCCCGGTAGGGAAAAGGGAAGAGCGGTCATCTTGTTTTTGTAATAGTCAACTCTGGAAATCGCGTTTTGACGGTACAAATCGACCAAGTTGAGCATCCTGAAAAACTTTCCTGTGTGGAGTCATTCAAAATTCTCAAAACCTTGGGAATTACAACTTTTTGTTGCAAAAGTGACGTCATAATTTGACCAAAAATCGTCGATTACCGCCAGAATATAACAGTGACGGAGTTCAAATTTGCACCGGCACACTCGGGTGGGGTATCCGCGAGAAGTAATCACGCTAATTCGGCTTTTCGGGGTGGCTCGAAAATTAAAAAGTTTATTCCCCCGGTAGGGTAAAGGGATGAGCGGCCATCTTGTTTTTCTAACAGTCAACTCTGGAAATCGCGTTTTGACGGTACAAATCGACCAAGTTGAGCATCCTAAACAACTTTCCTGTGTGGAGTCATGCAAAATTCGCAAAACCTTGGGAATTACAACTTTTTGGTGCAAAAGTGACGTCATAATTTGACCGATAATCGTCGATTACCGCCAAAATATAACAGTGATGGAGTTCAAATTTGCACCGGCACACTCGGGTGGGGTATCCGCAAGAAGTAATCACGCTAATTCGGCTCTTCGGTTTGGCTCGAAAATTAAAAAGTTTATTCCCCCGGTAGGGAAAAGGGAAGAGCGGTCATCTTGTTTTTCTAATAGTCAACTCTGGAAATCGCGTTTTGACGGTACAAATCGACCAAGTTGAGCATCCTGAACAACTTTCCTGTGTGGAGTCATGCAAAATTCTCAAAACCTTGGGAATTACAACCTTTTTGGTGCAAAAGTGACGTCATAATTTGACCGATAATCGTCGATTACCGCCAAAATATAACAGTGATGGAGTTCAAATTTGCACCGGCACACTCGGGTGGGGTATCCGCAAGAAGTAATCCTGCTAATTCGGTTTTTCGGGGTTGCTCGAAAATTAAATTTTTATTCCCCGGTTAAGGAAAAGGGAAGAGCGGCCATCTTGTTTTTCTAATAGTCAACTCTGGAAATCGCGTTTTGACGGTGCAAATCGACCAAGTTGAGCATCCTGAACAGCTTTCCTGTGTGGAGTCACGCAAAATTCGCAAAACCTTTGGAATTACAACTTTTTGTTGCAAAAGTGACGTCATAATTTGACCAAAAATCGTCGATTACCGCCAAAATATAACAGTGACGGAGTTCAAATTTGCACCGGCACACTCGGGTGGGGTATCCGCAAGAAGTAATCACGCTAATTCGGCTTTTCGGGGTGGCTCGAAAATTAAAAAGTTTATTCCCCCGGTAGGGAAAAGGGAAGAGCGGCCATCTTGTTTTTCTAACAGTCAACTCTGGAAATCGCGTTTTGACGGTACAAATCGACCAAGTTGAGCATCCTGAACAACTTTGCTGTGTGGAGTCTTGCAAAATTCGCAAAACCTTGGGAATTACAACTTTTTGTTGCAAAAGTGACGTCATAATTTGACCAAAAATCGTCGATTACCGCCAAATATAGCAGTTACGGAGTTCAAATTTTGCACCGGCACACTCGGGTGGGGTATCCGCGAGAAGTAATCACGCTAATTCGGCTTTTCGGGGTGGCTCGAAAATTAAAAAGTTTATTCCCCCGGTAGGGAAAAGGGATGAGCGGCCATCTTGTTTTTCTAACAGTCAACTCTGGAAATCGCGTTTTGACGGTACAAATCGACCAAGTTGAGCATCCTAAACAACTTTCCTGTGTGGAGTCATGCAAAATTCGCAAAACCTTGGGAATTACAACTTTTTGGTGCAAAAGTGACGTCATAATTTGACCAATAATCGTCGATTACCGCCAAAATATAACAATGACGGAGTTCAAATTTGCACCGGCACACTCGGGTGGGGTATCCGCAAGAAGTAATCACGCTAATTCGGCTCTTCGGTGTGGCTCGAAAATTAAAAAGTTTATTCCCCCGGTAGGGAAAAGGGAAGAGCGGTCATCTTGTTTTTCTAATAGTCAACTCTGGAAATCGCGTTTTGACGGTACAAATCGACCAAGTTGAGCATCCTGAACAACTTTCCTGTGTGGAGTCATGCAAAATTCTCAAAACCTTGGGAATTACAACCTTTTTGGTGCAAAAGTGACGTCATAATTTGACCGATAATCGTCGATTACCGCCAAAATATAACAGTGATGGAGTTCAAATTTGCACCGGCACACTCGGGTGGGGTATCCGCAAGAAGTAATCCTGCTAATTCGGTTTTTCGGGGTTGCTCGAAAATTAAATTTTTATTCCCCGGTTAAGGAAAAGGGAAGAGCGGCCATCTTGTTTTTCTAATAGTCAACTCTGGAAATCGCGTTTTGACGGTGCAAATCGACCAAGTTGAGCATCCTGAACAGCTTTCCTGTGTGGAGTCATGCAAAATTCGCAAAACCTTTGGAATTACAACTTTTTGTTGCAAAAGTGACGTCATAATTTGACCAAAAATCGTCGATTACCGCCAAAATATAACAGTGACGGAGTTCAAATTTGCACCGGCACACTCCGGTGGGGTATCCGCAAGAAGTAATCACGCTAATTCGGCTTTTCGGGGTGGCTCGAAAATTAAAAAGTTTATTCCCCCGGTAGGGAAAAGGGAAGAGCGGCCATCTTGTTTTTCTAACAGTCAACTCTGGAAATCGCGTTTTGACGGTACAAATCGACCAAGTTGAGCATCCTGAACAACTTTGCTGTGTGGAGTCATGCAAAATTCGCAAAAACTTGGGAATTACAACTTTTTGGTGCAAAAGTGACGTCATAATTTGACCAAAAATCGTCGATTACCGCCAAAATATAACAGTGACGGAGTTCAAATTTGCACCGGCACACTCGGGTGGGGTATTCTCAAGAAGTAATCACGCTAATTCGGCTTTTCGGGGTGGCTCGAAAATTAAAAAGTTTATTCCCCCGGTAGGGAAAAGGGAAGAGCGGTCATCTTGTTTTTCTAATAGTCAACTCTGGAAATCGCGTTTTGACGGTACAAATCGACCAAGTTGAGCATCCTGAACAACTTTTCTGTGTGGAGTCATGCAAAATTCGCAAAACCTTGGGAATTACAACTTTTTGGTGCAAAAGTGACGTCATAATTTGACCAAAAATCGTCGATTACCGCCAAAATATATCAGTGAGGGAGTTCAAATTTGCACCGGCACACTCGATTGGGGTATCCGCAAGAAGTAATCACGCTAATTCGGCTTTTCGGGGTTGCTCGAAAATTAAAATTTTATTCCCAGGTTAGGGAAAAGGGAAGAGCGGCCATCTTGTTTTTCTAACAGTCAACTCTGGAAATCGCGTTTTGACGGTACAAATCGACCAAGTTGAGCATCCTGAACAACTTTGCTGTGTGGAGTCATGCAAAATTCGCAAAACCTTGGGAATAACAACTTTTTGGTGCAAAAGTGACGTCATAATTTGACCAAAAATCGTCGATTACCGCCAAAATATAACAGTGATGGAGTTCAAATTTGCACCGGCACACTCGGGTGGGGTATCCGCAAGAAGTAATCACGCTAATTCGGTTTTTCGGGGTTGCTCGAAAATTTAAATTTTATTCCCCGGTTAGGGAAAAGGGAAGAGCGGCCATCTTGTTTTTCTAATAGTCAACTCTGGAAATCGCGTTTTGACGGTACAAATCGACCAAGTTGAGCATCCTGAACAACTGTGCTGTGTGGAGTCATGCAAAATTGGCAAAACCTTGGGAATTACAACTTTTTGGTGCAAAAGTGACGTCATAATTTGACTAAAAATCGTCGATTACCGCCAAAATATAGCAGTAACGGAGTTCAAATTTGCACCGGCACACTCGGGTGGGGTATCCGCAAGAAGTAATCACGCTAATTCGGCTTTTCGGGGTGGCTCGAAAATTAAAAAGTTTATTCCCCCGGTAGGGAAAAGGGAAGAGCGGCCATCTTGTTTTTCTAACAGTCAACTCTGGAAATCGCGTTTTGACGGTACAAATCGACCAAGTTGAGCATCCTGAACAACTTTGCTGTGTGGAGTCATGCAAAATTCGCAAAACCTTGGGAATTACAATTTTTTGGTGCAAAAGTGACGTCATAATTTGACCAAAAATCGTCGATTACCGCCAAAATATAACAGTGACGGAGTTCAAATTTGCACCGGCACACTCGGGTGGGGTGTCCTCAAGAAGTAATCACGCTAAATCGGCTTTTCGGGGTGGCTCGAAAATTAAAAAGGTTATTCCCCCGGTAGGGAAAAGGGAAGAGCGGTCATCTTGTTTTTCTAATAGTCAACTCTGGAAATCGCGTTTTGACTGTACAAATCGACCAAGTTGAGCATCCTGAACAACTTTCCTGTGTGGAGTCATGCAAAATTCGCAAAACCTTGGGAATTACAACTTTTTGGTGCAAAAGTGACGTCATAATTTGACTAAAAATCGTCGATTACCGCCAAAATATAACAGTGACGGAGTTCAAATTTGCACCGGCACACTCGGGTGGGGTATCCGCAAGAAGTAATCACGCTAATTCGGCTTTTCGGGGTTGCTCGAAAATTAAAAAGTTTATTCCCCCGGTAGGGAAAAGGGAAGAGCGGCCATCTTGTTTTTCTAACAGTCAACTCTGGAAATCGCGTTTTGACGGTACAAATCGACCAAGTTGAGCATCCTGAACAACTTTGCTGTGTGGAGTCATGCAAAATTCGCAAAACCTTGGGAATTACAACTTTTTGGTGCAAAAGTGACGTCATAATTTGACCAAAAATCGTCGATTACCGCCAAAATATAACAGTGACGGAGTTCAAATTTGCACCGGCACACTCGGGTGGGGTATCCTCAAGAAGAAATCACGCTAATTCGGCTTTTCGGGGTGGCTCGAAAATTAAAAAGTTTATTCCCCCGGCCCCGGTAGGGAAAAGGGAAGAGCGGTCATGTTGTTTTTCTAATAGTCAACTCTGGAAATCGCGTTTTGACTGTACAAATCGACCAAGTTGAGCATCCTGAACAACTTTCCTGTGTGGAGTCATGCAAAATTCGCAAAACCTTGGGAATTACAACTTTTTGGTGCAAAAGTGACGTCATAATTTGACTAAAAATCGTCGATTACCGCCAAAATATATCAGTGAGGGAGTTCAAATTTGCACCGGCACACTCGGGTGGGGTATCCGCAAGAAGTAATCACGCTAATTCGGCTTTTCGGGGTTGCTCGAAAATTAAAATTTTATTCCCAGGTTAGGGAAAAGGGAAGAGCGGCCATCTTGTTTTTCTAACAGTCAACTCTGGAAATCGCGTTTTGACGGTACAAATCGACCAAGTTGAGCATCCTGAACAACTTTCCTGTGTGGAGTCATGCAAAATTCGCAAAACCTTGGGAATTACAACTTTTTGGTGCAAAAGTGACGTCATAATTTGACCAAAAATCGTCGATTACCGCCAAAATATAACAGTGACGGAGTTCAAATTTGCACCGGCACACTCGGGTGGGGTATCCGCAAGAAGTAATCACGCTTATTCGGCTTTTCGGTGTGGCTCGAAAATTAAAAAGTTTATTCCCCCGGTAGGGAAAAGGGAAGAGCGGTCATCTTGTTTTTCTAATAGTCAACTCTGGAAATCGCGTTTTGACGGTACAAATCGACCAAGTTGAGCATCCTGAACAACTTTCCTGTGTGGAGTCATGCAAAATTCTCAAAACCTTGGGAATTACAACTTTTTGGTGCAAAAGTGACGTCATAATTTGACCGATAATCGTCGATTACCGCCAAAATATAACAGTGATGGAGTTCAAATTTGCACCGACACACTCGGGTGGGGTATCCGCAAGAAGTAATCCCGCTAATTCGGTTTTTCGGGGTTGCTCGAAAATTTAAATTTTATTCCCCGGTTAGGGAAAAGGGAAGAGCGGCCATCTTGTTTTTCTAATAGTCAACTCTGGAAATCGCGTTTTGACGCTGCAAATCGACCAAGTTGAGCATCCTGAACAGCTTTCCTGTGTGGAGTCATGCAAAATTCGCAAAATCTTGGGAATTACAACTTTTTGGTGCAAAAGTGACGTCATAATTTGACCGATAATCGTCGATTACCGCCAAAATATAACAGTGATGGAGTTCAAATTTGCACCGACACACTCGGGTGGGGTATCCGCAATAAGTAATCCCGCTAATTTGGTTTTTCGGGGTTGCTGGAAAATTTAAATTTTATTCCCCGGTTAGGGAAAAGGGAAGAGCGGCCATCTTGTTTTTCTAATAGTCAACTCTCGAAATCGCGTTTTGACGGTGGAAATCGACCAAGTTGAGCATCCTGAACAGCTTTCCTGTGTGGAGTCATGCAAAATTCGCAAAATTTTGGGAATTACAACTTTTTGTTGCAAAAGTGACGTCATAATTTGACCAAAAATCGTCGATTACGGCCAAAATATAACAGTGACGGAGTTCAAATTTGCACCGGCACACTCGGGTGGGGTATCCTCAAGAAGTAATCACGCTAATTCGGCTTTTCGGGGTGGCTCGAAAATTAAAAAGTTTATTCCCCCGGTAGGGAAATGGGAAGAGCGGTCATCTTGTTTTTCTAATAGTCAACTCTGGAAATCGCGTTTTGACGGTACAAATCGACCAAGTTGAGCATCCTGAACAACTTTCCTGTGTGGAGTCATGCAAAATTCGCAAAACCTTGGGAATTACAACTTTTTGGTGCAAAAGTGACGTCATAATTTGACTAAAAATCGTCGATTACCGCCAAAATATAGCAGTAACGGAGTTCAAATTTGCACCGGCACACTCGGGTGGGGTATCCGCAAGAAGTAATCACGCTAATTCGGCTTTTCGGGGTGGCTCGAAAATTAAAAAGTTTATTCCCCCGGTAGGGAAAAGGGAAGAGCGGCCATCTTGTTTTTCTAACAGTCAACTCTGGAAATCGCGTTTTGACGGTACAAATCGACCAAGTTGAGCATCCTGAACAACTTTGCTGTGTGGAGTCATGCAAAATTCGCAAAACCTTGGGAATTACAACTTTTTGGTGCAAAAGTGACGTCATAATTTGACCAAAAATCGTCGATTACCGCCAAAATATAACAGTGACGGAGTTCAAATTTGCACCGGCACACTCGGGTGGGGTATCCTCAAGAAGTAATCACGCTAATTCGGCTTTTCGGGGTGGCTCGAAAATTAAAAAGTTTATTCCCCCGGTAGGGAAAAGGGAAGAGCGGTCATCTTGTTTTTTTAATAGTCAACTCTGGAAATCGCGTTTTGACTGTATAAATCGACCAAGTTGAGCATCCTGAACAACTTTCCTGTGTGGAGTCATGCAAAATTCGCAAAACCTTGGGAATTACAACTTTTTGGTGCAAAAGTGACGTCATAATTTGACTAAAAATCGTCGATTACCGCCAAAATATATCAGTGAGGGAGTTCAAATTTGCACCGGCACACTCGGGTGGGGTATCCGCAAGAAGTAATCACGCTAATTCGGCTTTTCGGGGTTGCTCGAAAATTAAAATTTTATTCCCAGGTTAGGGAAAAGGGAAGAGCGGCCATCTTGTTTTTCTAACAGTCAACTCTGGAAATCGCGTTTTGACGGTGCAAATCGACCAAGTTGAGCATCCTGAACAACTTTCCTGTGTGGAGTCATGCAAAATTCGCAAAACCTTGGGAATTACAACTTTTTGTTGCAAAAGTGACGTCATAATTTGACCAAAAATCGTCGATTACCGCCAAAATATAACAGTGACGGAGTTCAAATTTGCACCGGCACACGCCGGTGGGGTATCCGCAAGAAGTAATCACGCTAATTCGGCTTTTCGTGGTGGCTCGAAAATTAAAAAGTTTATTCCCCCGGTAGGGAAAAGGGAAGAGCGGCCATCTTGTTTTTCTAACAGTCAACTCTGGAAATCGCGTTTTGACGGTACAAATCGACCAAGTTGAGCATCCTGAACAACTTTGCTGTGTGGAGTCATGCAAAATTCGCAAAACCTTGGGAATTACAACTTTTTGTTGCAAAAGTGACGTCATAATTTGACCAAAAATCGTCGATTACCGCCAAAATATAACAGTGACGGAGTTCAAATTTGCACCGGCACACTCGGGTGGGGTATCCTCAAGAAGTAATCACGCTAATTCGGCTTTTCGGGGTGGCTCGAAAATTAAAAAGTTTATTCCCCCGGTAGGGAAAAGGGAAGAGCGGTCATCTTGTTTTTCTAATAGTCAACTCTGGAAATCGCGTTTTGACGGTACAAATCGACCAAGTGTGCACCGGCACACTCGGGTGGGGTATCCTCAAGAAGTAATCACGCTAATTCGGCTTTTCGGGGTGGCTCGAAAAATAAAAAGTTTATTCCCCCGGTAGGGAAAAGGGAAGAGCGGTCATCTTGTTTTTCTAATAGTCAACTCTGGAAATCGCGTTTTGACGGTACAAATCGACCAAGTTGAGCATCCTGAACAACTTTCCTGAGTGGAGTCATGCAAAATTCGCAAAACCTTGGGAATTACAACTTTTTGGTGCAAAAGTGACGTCATAATTTGACCAAAAATCGTCGATTACCGCCAAAATATATCAGTGAGGGAGTTCAAATTTGCACCGGCACACTCGGTTGGGGTGTCCGCAAGAAGTAATCACGCTAATTTGGCTTTTCGGGGTGGCTCGAAAATTAAAAAGTTTATTCCCCCTGTAGGGAAAAGGGAATTGCGGTCATCTTGTTTTTCTAATAGTCAACTCTGGAAATCGCGTTTTGACGGTACAAATCGACCAAGTGTGCACCGGCACACTCGGGTGGGGTATCCTCAAGAAGTAATCACGCGAATTCGGCTTATCGGGGTGGCTCGAAAATTAAAAAGTTTATTCCCCCGGTAGGGAAATGGGAAGAGCGGTCATCTTGTTTTTCTAATAGTCAACTCTGGAAATCGCGTTTTGACGGTACAAATCGACCAAGTTGAGCATCCTGAACAACTTTGTTGTGTGGAGTCATGCAAAATTCGCAAAACCTTGGGAATTACAACTTTTTGGTGCAAAAGTGACGTCATAATTTGATCAATAATCGTCGATTACCGCCAAAATATAACAATGATGGAGTTCAAATTTGCACCGGCACACTCGGGTGGGGTATCCGCAAGAAGTAATCAAGCTAATTCGGCTTTTCGGGGTTGCTCGAAAATTAAAATTTTATTCCCCGGTTATGGAAAAGGGAAGAGCGGCCATCTTGTTTTTCTAATAGTCAACTCTGGAAATCGCGTTTTGACGGTGCAAATCGACCTAGTTGAGCATCCTGAACAACTTTCCTGTGTGGAGTCATGCAAAATTCGCAAAACCTTGGGAATTATAACTTTTTGTTGCAAAAGTGATGTCATAATTTGACTAAAAATCGTCGATTACCGCCAAAATATAGCAGTAACGGAGTTCAAATTTGCACCGGCACACTCGGGTGGGGTATCCGCAAGAAGTAATCACGCTAATTCGGCTTTTCGGGGTGGCTCGAAAATTAAAAAGTTTATTCCCCCGGTAGGGAAAAGGGAAGAGCGGCCATCTTGTTTTTCTAACAGTCAACTCTGGAAATCGCGTTTTGACGGTACAAATCGACCAAGTTGAGCATCCTGAACAACTTTGCTGTGTGGAGTCATGCAAAATTCGCAAAACCTTGGGAATTACAACTTTTTGGTGCAAAAGTGACGTCATAATTTGACCAAAAATCGTCGATAACCGCCAAAATATAACAGTGACGGAGTTCAAATTTGCACCGGCACACTCGGGTGGGGTATCCTCAAGAAGTAATCACGCTAATTCGGCTTTTCGGGGTGGCTCGAAAATTAAAAAGTTTATTCCCCCGGTAGGGAAATGGGAAGAGCGGTCATCTTGTTTTTCTAATAGTCAACTCTGGAAATCGCGTTTTGACGGTACAAATCGACCAAGTTGAGCATCCTGAACAACTTTGTTGTGTGGAGTCATGCAAAATTCGCAAAACCTTGGGAATTACAACTTTTTGGTGCAAAAGTGACGTCATAATTTGATCAATAATCGTCGATTACCGCCAAAATATAACAATGATGGAGTTCAAATTTGCACCGGCACACTCGGGTGGGGTATCCGCAAGAAGTAATCAAGCTAATTCGGCTTTTCGGGGTTGCTCGAAAATTAAAATTTTATTCCCCGGCTAGGGAAAAGGGAAGAGCGGCCATCTTGTTTTTCTAATAGTCAACTCTGGAAATCGCGTTTTGACGGTGCAAATCGACCAAGTTGAGCATCCTGAACAACTTTCCTGTGTGGAGTCATGCAAAATTCGCAAAACCTTGGGAATTATAACTTTTTGTTGCAAAAGTGATGTCATAATTTGACTAAAAATCGTCGATTACCGCCAAAATATAGCAGTAACGGAGTTCAAATTTGCACCGGCACACTCGGGTGGGGTATCCGCAAGAAGTAATCACGCTAATTCGGCTTTTCGGGGTTGCTCGAAAATTAAAAAGTTTATTCCCCCGGTAGGGAAAAGGGAAGAGCGGCCATCTTGTTTTTCTAACAGTCAACTCTGGAAATCGCGTTTTGACGGTACAAATCGACCAAGTTGAGCATCCTGAACAACTTTCCTGTGTGGAGTCATGCAAAATTCGCAAAACCTTGGGAATTACAACTTTTTGTTGCAAAAGTGACGTCATAATTTGACCAAAAATCGTCTATTACCGCCAAAATATAACAGTGACGGAGTTCAAATTTGCACCGGCACACTCGGGTGGGGTATCCTTAGAAGTAATCACGCTAATTGGGCTTTTCGGGGTGGCTCGAAAATTAAAAAGTTTATTCCCCCAGTAGGGAAAAGGGAAGAGCGGTCATCTTGTTTTTCTAATAGTCAACTCTGGAAATCGCGTTTTGACGGTACAAATCGACCAAGTTGAGCATCCTGAACAACTTTCCTGTGTGGAGTCATGCAAAATTCGCAAAACCTTGGGAATTGCAACTTTTTGGTGCAAAAGTGACGTCATAATTTGACCAATAATCGTCGATTACCGCCAAAATATAACAATGACGGAGTTCAAATTTGCACCGGCACACTCGGGTGGGGTATCCGCAAGAAGTAATCAAGCTAATTCGGCTTTTCGGGGTTGCTCGAAAATTAAAATTTTATTCCCCGGTTAGGGAAAAGGGAAGAGCGGCCATCTTGTTTTTCTAATAGTCAACTCTGGAAATCGCGTTTTGACGGTGCAAATCGACCAAGTTGAGCATCCTGAACAGCTTTCCTGTGTGGAGTCATGCAAAATTCAAAAAAACCTTGGGAATTACAACTTTTTGGTGCAAAAGTGACGTCATAATTTGATCAAAAATCGTCGATTACCGCCAAAATATAACAGTGACGGAGTTCAAATTTGCACCGGCTCACTCGGGTGGGGTATCCGCAAGAAGTAATCACGCTAATTCGGCTTTTCGGGGTGGCTCGAAAATTAAAATTTTATTCCCAGGTTTGGGAAAAAGGAAGAGCGGCCATCTTGTTTTTCTAATAGTCAACTTGGGAAATCGCGTTTTGACGGTACAAATCGACCAAGTTGATCATCCTGAAAAACTTTCCTGTGTTGAGTCATGCAAAATTCGCAAAACCTTGGGAATTACAACTTTTTGTTGCAAAAGTGACGTCATAATTTGACCAAAAATCGTCGATTACCGCCAAAATATAACAGTGACGGAGTTCAAATTTGCACCGGCACACTCGGGTGGGGTATCCGCAAGAAGTAATCACGCTAATTCGGCTTTTCGGGGTTGCTCGAAAATTAAAATTGTATTCCCCGGTCAGGGAAAAGGGAAGAGCGGCCATCTTGTTTTTCTAATAGTCAACTCTGGAAATCGCGTTTTGACGGTGCAAATCGACCAAGTTGAGCATCCTGAACAACTTTGCTGTGTGGAGTCATGCAAAATTCGCAAAACCTTGGGAATAACAACTTTTTGTTGCAAAAGTGACGTCATAATTTGACCAAAAATCGTCGATTACCGCCAAAATATAACAATGACGGAGTTCAAATTTGCACTGGCACACTCGGGTGGGGTATCCTTAGAAGTAATCACGCTAATTCGGCTTGTCGGGGTGGCTCGAAAATTAAAAAGTTTATTCCCCCGGTAGGGAAAAGGGAAGAGCGGTCATCTTGTTTTTCTAATAGTCAACTCTGGAAATCGCGTTTTGACGGTACAAATCGACCAAGTTGAGCATCCTGAACAACTTTCCTGTGTGGAGTCATGCAAAATTCGCAAAACCTTGGGAATTGCAACTTTTTGGTGCAAAAGTGACGTCATAATTTGACCAATAATCGTCGATTACCGCCAAAATATAACAATGACGGAGTTCAAATTTGCACCGGTACACTCGGGTGGGGTATCCGCAAGAAGTAATCAAGCTAATTCGGCTTTTCGGGGTTGCTCGAAAATTAAAATTTTATTCCCCGGTTAGGGAAAAGGGAAGAGCGGCCATCTTGTTTTTCTAATAGTCAACTCTGGAAATCGCGTTTTGACGGTGCAAATCGACCAAGTTGAGCATCCTGAACAGCTTTCCTGTGTGGAGTAATGCAAAATTCAAAAAAACCTTGGGAATTACAACTTTTTGGTGCAAAAGTGACGTCATAATTTGACCAAAAATCGTCGATTACCGCCAAAATATAACAGTGACGGAGTTCAAATTTGCACCGGCACACTCGGGTGGGGTATCCTCAAGAAGTAATTACGCTAATTCGGCTTTTCGGGGTGGCTCGAAAATTAAAAAGTTTATTCCCCCGGTAGGGAAAAGGGAAGAGCGGTCATCTTGTTTTTCTAATAGTCAACTCTGGAAATCGCGTTTTGACGGTACAAATCGACCAAGTTGAGCATCCTGAACAACTTTCCTGTGTGGAGTCATGCAAAATTCGCAAAACCTTGGGAATTGCAACTTTTTGGTGCAAAATTGACGTCATAATTTGACCAATAATCGTCGATTACAGCCATAATATAACAATGACGGAGTTCATATTTGCACCGGCACACTCGGGTGGGGTATCCGCAAGAAGTAATCAAGCTAATTCGGCTTTTAGGGGTTGCTCGAAAATTAAAATTTTATTCCCCGGTTAGGGAAAAGGGAAGAGCGGCCATCTTGTTTTTCTAATAGTCAACTCTGGAAATCGCGTTTTGACGGTGCAAATCGACCAAGTTGAGCATCCTGAACAGCTTTCCTGTGTGGAGTCATGCAAAATTCGCAAAACCTTGGGAATTACAACTTTTTGGTGCAAAAGTGACGTCATAATTTGACTAAAAATCGTCGATTACCGCCAAAATATAACAGTGACGGAGTTCAAATTTGCACTGGCTCACTCGGGTGGGGTATCCGCAAGAAGTAATCATGCTAATTCGGCTTTTCGGGGTGGCTCGAAAATTAAAAAGTTTATTCCCCCGGTAGGGAAAAGGGAAGAGCGGCCATCTTGTTTTTCTAATAGTCAACTCTGGAAATCGCGTTTTGACGGTGCAAATCGACCAAGTTGAGCATCCTGAACAACTTTGCTGTGTGGAGTCATGCAAAATTCGCAAAACCTTGGGAATAACAACTTTTTGTTGCAAAAGTGACGTCATTATTTGACCAAAAATCGTCGATTACCGCCAAAATATAACAGTGACGGAGTTCAAATTTGCACTGGCACACTCGGGTGGGGTATCCTTAGAAGTAATCACGCTAATTCGGCTTTTCGGGGTGGCTCGAAAATTAAAAAGTTTATTCCCCCGGTAGGGAAAAGGGAAGAGCGGTCATCTTGTTTTTCTAATAGTCAACTCTGGAAATCGCGTTTTGACGGTACAAATCGACCAAGTTGAGCATCCTGAACAACTTTCCTGTGTGGAGTCATGCAAAATTCGCAAAACCTTGGGAATTGCAACGTTTTGGTGCAAAAGTGACGTCATAATTTGACCAATAATCGTCGATTACCGCCAAAATATAACAATGACGGAGTTCAAATTTGCACCGGCACACTCGGGTGGGGTATCCGCAAGAAGTAATCAAGCTAATTCGGCTTTTCGGGGTTGCTCGAAAATTAAAATTTTATTCCCCGGTTAGGGAAAAGGGAAGAGCGGCCATCTTGTTTTTCAAATACTATACTCTGGAAATCGCGTTTTGACGGTGCAAATCGACCAAGTTGAGCATCCTGACAGCTTTCCTGTGTGGAGTCATGCAAAATTCAAAAGAACCTTGGGAATTACAACTTTTTGGTGCAAAAGTGACGTCATAATTTGACCAAAAATCGTCGATTACCGCCAAAATATAACAGTGACGGAGTTCAAATTTGCACCGGCACACTCGGGTGGGGTATCCTCAAGAAGTAATTACGCTAATTCGGCTTTTCGGGGTGGCTCGAAAATTAAAAAGTTTATTCCCCCGGTAGGGAAAAGGGAAGAGCGGTCATCTTGTTTTTCTAATAGTCAACTCTGGAAATCGCGTTTTGACGGTACAAATCGACCAAGTTGAGCATCCTGAACAACTTTCCTGTGTGGAGTCATGCAAAATTCGCAAAACCTTGGGAATTGCAACTTTTTGGTGCAAAATTGACGTCATAATTTGACCAATAATCGTCGATTACAGCCATAATATAACAATGACGGAGTTCATATTTGCACCGGCACACTCGGGTGGGGTATCCGCAAGAAGTAATCAAGCTAATTCGGCTTTTCGGGGTTGCTCGAAAATTAAAATTTTATTCCCCGGTTAGGGAAAAGGGAAGAGCGGCCATCTTGTTTTTCTAATAGTCAACTCTGGAAATCGCGTTTTGACGGTGCAAATCGACCAAGTTGAGCATCCTGAACAGCTTTCCTGTGTGGAGTCATGCAAAATTCGCAAAACCTTGGGAATTACAACTTTTTGGTGCAGAAGTGACGTCATAATTTGACCAAAAATCGTCGATTACCGCCAAAATATAACAGTGACGGAGTTCAAATTTGCACCGGCACACTCGGGTGGGGTATCCTCAAGAAGTAATCACGCTATTTCGGCTTTTCGGGGTGGCTCGAAAATTAAAAAGTTTATTCCCCCGGTAGGGAAAAGGGAAGAGCGGCCATCTTGTTTTTCTAATAGTCAACTCTGGAAATCGCGTTTTGACGGTGCAAATCGACCAAGTTGAGCATCCTGAACAGCTTTCCTGTGTGGAGTCATGCAAAATTCAAAAAAACCTTGGGAATTACAACTTTTTGGTGCAAAAGTGACGTCATAATTTGACCAAAAATCGTCGATTACCGCCAAAATATAACAGTGACGGAGTTCAAATTTGCACCGGCACACTCGGGTGGGGTATCCTCAAGAAGTAATTACGCTAATTCGGCTTTTCGGGGTGGCTCGAAAATTAAAAAGTTTATTCCCCCGGTAGGGAAAAGGGAAGAGCGGTCATCTTGTTTTTCTAATAGTCAACTCTGGAAATCGCGTTTTGACGGTACAAATCGACCAAGTTGAGCATCCTGAACAACTTTCCTGTGTGGAGTCATGCAAAATTCGCAAAACCTTGGGAATTGCAACTTTTTGGTGCAAAATTGACGTCATAATTTGACCAATAATCGTCGATTACAGCCATAATATAACAATGACGGAGTTCATATTTGCACCGGCACACTCGGGTGGGGTATCCGCAAGAAGTAATCAAGCTAATTCGGCTTTTCGGGGTTGCTCGAAAATTAAAATTTTATTCCCCGGTTAGGGAAAAGGGAAGAGCGGCCATCTTGTTTTTCTAATAGTCAACTCTGGAAATCGCGTTTTGACGGTGCAAATCGACCAAGTTGAGCATCCTGAACAGCTTTCCTGTGTGGAGTCATGCAAAATTCGCAAAACCTTGGGAATTACAACTTTTTGGTGCAGAAGTGACGTCATAATTTGACCAAAAATCGTCGATTACCGCCAAAATATAACAGTGACGGAGTTCAAATTTGCACCGGCACACTCGGGTGGGGTATCCTCAAGAAGTAATCACGCTAATTCGGCTTTTCGGGGTGGCTCGAAAATTAAAAAGTTTATTCCCCCGGTAGGGAAAAGGGAAGAGCGGTCATCTTGTTTTTCTAATAGTCAACTCTGGAAATCGCGTTTTGACGGTACAAATCGACCAAGTTGAGCATCCTGAACAACTTTCCTGTGTGGAGTCATGCAAAATTCGCAAAACCTTGGGAATTACAACTTTTTGGTGCAAAAGTGACGTCATAATTTGACCAATAATCGTCGATTACCGCCAAAATATAACAGTGGCGGAGTTCAAATTTGCACCGGCACACTCGGGTGGGGTATCCTCAAGAAGTAATCACGCTAATTCGGCTTTTCGGGGTGGCTCGAAAATAAAAAAGTTTATTCCCCCGGTAGGGAAAAGGGAAGAGCGACCATCTTGTTTTTCTAATAGTCAACTCTGGAAATCGCGTTTTGACGGTGCAAATCGACCAAGGTGAGCATCCTGAACAACTTTCCTGTGTGGAGTCATGCAAAATTCGCAAAACCTTGGGAATTACAACTTTTTGGTGCAAAAGTGACGTCATAATTTGATCAATAATCGTCGATTACCTCCAAAATATAACAATGACGGAGTTCAAATTTGCACCGGCACACTCGGGTGGGGTATCCGCAAGAAGTAATCAAGCTAATTCGGCTTTTCGGGGTTGCTCGAAAATTAAAATTTTATTCCCCGGTTAGGGAAAAGGGAAGAGCGGCCATCTTGTTTTTCTAATAGTCAACTCTGGAAATCGCGTTTTGACGGTACAAATCGACCAAGTTGAGCATCCTGAACAACTTTCCTGTGTGGAGTCATGCAAAATTCGCAAAAAACCTTGGGAATTACAACTTTTTGGTGCAAAAGTGACGTCATTATTTGATCAATAATCGTCGATTACCGCCAAAATATAACAATGACGGAGTTCAAATTTGCACCGGCACACTCGGGTGGGGTATCCGCAAGAAGTAATCAAGCTAATTCGGCTTTTCGGGGTTGCTCGAAAATTAAAATTTTATTCCCCGGTTAGGGAAAAGGGAAGAGCGGCCATCTTGTTTTTCTAATAGTCAACTCTGGAAATCGCGTTTTGACGGTGCAAATCGACCAAGTTGAGCATCCTGAACAGCTTTCCTGTGTGGAGTCATGCAAAATTAAAAAAAACCTTGGGAATTACAACTTTTTGGTGCAAAAGTGACGTCATAATTTGACCAAAAATCGTCGATTACCGCCAAAATATAACAGTGACGGAGTTCAAATTTGCACCGGCACACTCGGGTGGGGTATCCTCAAGAAGTAATTACGCTAATTCGGCTTTTCGGGGTGGCTCGAAAATTAAAAAGTTTATTCCCCCGGTAGGGAAAAGGGAAGAGCGGTCATCTTGTTTTTCTAATAGTCAACTCTGGAAATCGCGTTCTGACGGTACAAATCGACCAAGTTGAGCATCCTGAACAACTTTCCTGTGTGGAGTCATGCAAAATTCGCAAAACCTTGGGAATTGCAACTTTTTGGTGCAAAATTGACGTCATAATTTGACCAATAATCGTCGATTACAGCCATAATATAACAATGACGGAGTTCATATTTGCACCGGCACACTCGGGTGGGGTATCCGCAAGAAGTAATCAAGCTAATTCGGCTTTTCGGGGTTGCTCGAAAATTAAAATTTTATTCCCCGGTTAGGGAAAAGGGAAGAGCGGCCATCTTGTTTTTCTAATAGTCAACTCTGGAAATCGCGTTTTGACGGTGCAAATCGACCAAGTTGAGCATCCTGAACAGCTTTCCTGTGTGGAGTCATGCAAAATTCGCAAAACCTTGGGAATTACAACTTTTTGGTGCAGAAGTGACGTCATAATTTGACCAAAAATCGTCGATTACCGCCAAAATATAACAGTGACGGAGTTCAAATTTGCACCGGCACACTCGGGTGGGGTATCCTCAAGAAGTAATCACGCTAATTCGGCTTTTCGGGGTGGCTCGAAAATTAAAAAGTTTATTCCCCCGGTAGGGAAAAGGGAAGAGCGGTCATCTTGTTTTTCTAATAGTCAACTCTGGAAATCGCGTTTTGACGGTACAAATCGACCAAGTTGAGCATCCTGAACAACTTTCCTGTGTGGAGTCATGCAAAATTCGCAAAACCTTGGGAATTACAACTTTTTGGTGCAAAAGTGACGTCATAATTTGACCAATAATCGTCGATTACCGCCAAAATATAACAGTGACGGAGTTCAAATTTGCACCGGCACACTCGGGTGGGGTATCCTCAAGAAGTAATCACGCTAATTCGGCTTTTCGGGGTGGCTCGAAAATAAAAAAGTTTATTCCCCCGGTAGGGAAAAGGGAAGAGCGACCATCTTGTTTTTCTAATAGTCAACTCTGGAAATCGCGTTTTGACGGTGCAAATCGACCAAGGTGAGCATCCTGAACAACTTTCCTGTGTGGAGTCATGCAAAATTCGCAAAACCTTGGGAATTACAACTTTTTGGTGCAAAAGTGACGTCATAATTTGATCAATAATCGTCGATTACCGCCAAAATATAACAATGACGGAGTTCAAATTTGCACCGGCACACTCGGGTGGGGTATCCGCAAGAAGTAATCAAGCTAATTCGGCTTTTCGGGGTTGCTCGAAAATTAAAATTTTATTCCCCGGTTAGGGAAAAGGGAAGAGCGGCCATCTTGTTTTTCTAATAGTCAACTCTGGAAATCGCGTTTTGACGGTACAAATCGACCAAGTTGAGCATCCTGAACAACTTTCCTGTGTGGAGTCATGCAAAATTCGCAAAACCTTGGGAATTACAACTTTTTGGTGCAAAAGTGACGTCATTATTTGATCAATAATCGTCGATTACCGCCAAAATATAACAATGACGGAGTTCAAATTTGCACCGGCACACTCGGGTGGGGTATCCGCAAGAAGTAATCAAGCTAATTCGGCTTTTCGGGGTTGCTCGAAAATTAAAATTTTGTTCCCCGGTTAGGGGAAAGGGAAGAGCGGCCATCTTGTTTTTCTAATAGTCAACTCTGGAAATCGCGTTTTGACGGTGCAAATCAGCCAAGTTGAGCATCCTGAACAGCTTTCCTGTGTGGAGTCATGCAAAATTCGCAAAACCTTGGGAATTACAACTTTTTGTTGCAAAAGTGACGTCATAATTTGACCAAAAATCGTCGATTACCGCCAAAATATAACAGTGACGGAGTTCAAATTTGCACCGGCACACTCGGGTGGGGTATCCTCAAGAAGTAATCACGCTAATTCGGCCTTTCGGGGTGGCTCGAAAATTAAAAATTTTATTCCCCCGGTAGGGAAAAGGGAAGAGCGGTCATCTTGTTTTTCTAATAGTCAACTCTGGAAATCGCGTTTTGACGGTACAAATCGACCAAGTTGAGCATCCTGAACAACTTTCCTGTGTGGAGTCATGCAAAATTCGCAAAACCTTGGGAATTACAACTTTTGGGTGCAAAAGTGACGTCATAATTTGACCAAAAATCGTCGATTACCGCCAAAATATAGCAGTGACGGAGTTCAAATTTGCACCGGCACACTCGGGTGGGGTATCCTCAAGAAGTAATCACGCTAATTCGGCTTTTCGGGGTGGCTCGAAAATTAAAATTTTATTCCCCGGTTAGGGAAAAGGGAAGAGCGGCCATCTTGTTTTTCTAATAGTCAACTCTGGAAATCGCGTTTTGACGGTGCAAATCGACCAAGTTGAGCATCCTGAACAGCTTTCCTGTGTGGAGTCATGCAAAATTCGCAAAACCTTGGGAATTACAACTTTTTGGTGCAGAAGTGACGTCATAATTTGACCAAAAATCGTCGATTACCGCCAAAATATAACAGTGACGGAGTTCAAATTTGCACCGGCACACTCGGGTGGGGTATCCTCAAGAAGTAATCACGCTAATTCGGCTTTTCGGGGTGGCTCGAAAATTAAAAAGTTTATTCCCCCGGTAGGGAAAAGGGAAGAGCGGTCATCTTGTTTTTCTAATAGTCAACTCTGGAAATCGCGTTTTGACGGTACAAATCGACCAAGTTGAGCATCCTGAACAACTTTCCTGTGTGGAGTCATGCAAAATTCGCAAAACCTTGGGAATTACAACTTTTTGGTGCAAAAGTGACGTCATAATTTGACCAATAATCGTCGATTACCGCCAAAATATAACAGTGGCGGAGTTCAAATTTGCACCGGCACACTCGGGTGGGGTATCCTCAAGAAGTAATCACGCTAATTCGGCTTTTCGGGGTGGCTCGAAAATAAAAAAGTTTATTCCCCCGGTAGGGAAAAGGGAAGAGCGACCATCTTGTTTTTCTAATAGTCAACTCTGGAAATCGCGTTTTGACGGTGCAAATCGACCAAGGTGAGCATCCTGAACAACTTTCCTGTGTGGAGTCATGCAAAATTCGCAAAACCTTGGGAATTACAACTTTTTGGTGCAAAAGTGACGTCATAATTTGATCAATAATCGTCGATTACCTCCAAAATATAACAATGACGGAGTTCAAATTTGCACCGGCACACTCGGGTGGGGTATCCGCAAGAAGTAATCAAGCTAATTCGGCTTTTCGGGGTTGCTCGAAAATTAAAATTTTATTCCCCGGTTAGGGAAAAGGGAAGAGCGGCCATCTTGTTTTTCTAATAGTCAACTCTGGAAATCGCGTTTTGACGGTACAAATCGACCAAGTTGAGCATCCTGAACAACTTTCCTGTGTGGAGTCATGCAAAATTCGCAAAACCTTGGGAATTACAACTTTTTGGTGCAAAAGTGACGTCATTATTTGATCAATAATCGTCGATTACCGCCAAAATATAACAATGACGGAGTTCAAATTTGCACCGGCACACTCGGGTGGGGTATCCGCAAGAAGTAATCAAGCTAATTCGGCTTTTCGGGGTTGCTCGAAAATTAAAATTTTATTCCCCGGTTAGGGAAAAGGGAAGAGCGGCCATCTTGTTTTTCTAATAGTCAACTCTGGAAATCGCGTTTTGACGGTGCAAATCGACCAAGTTGAGCATCCTGAACAGCTTTCCTGTGTGGAGTCATGCAAAATTAAAAAAAACCTTGGGAATTACAACTTTTTGGTGCAAAAGTGACGTCATAATTTGACCAAAAATCGTCGATTACCGCCAAAATATAACAGTGACGGAGTTCAAATTTGCACCGGCACACTCGGGTGGGGTATCCTCAAGAAGTAATTACGCTAATTCGGCTTTTCGGGGTGGCTCGAAAATTAAAAAGTTTATTCCCCCGGTAGGGAAAAGGGAAGAGCGGTCATCTTGTTTTTCTAATAGTCAACTCTGGAAATCGCGTTTTGACGGTACAAATCGACCAAGTTGAGCATCCTGAACAACTTTCCTGTGTGGAGTCATGCAAAATTCGCAAAACCTTGGGAATTGCAACTTTTTGGTGCAAAATTGACGTCATAATTTGACCAATAATCGTCGATTACAGCCATAATATAACAATGACGGAGTTCATATTTGCACCGGCACACTCGGGTGGGGTATCCGCAAGAAGTAATCAAGCTAATTCGGCTTTTCGGGGTTGCTCGAAAATTAAAATTTTATTCCCCGGTTAGGGAAAAGGGAAGAGCGGCCATCTTGTTTTTCTAATAGTCAACTCTGGAAATCGCGTTTTGACGGTGCAAATCGACCAAGTTGAGCATCCTGAACAGCTTTCCTGTGTGGAGTCATGCAAAATTCGCAAAACCTTGGGAATTACAACTTTTTGGTGCAGAAGTGACGTCATAATTTGACCAAAAATCGTCGATTACCGCCAAAATATAACAGTGACGGAGTTCAAATTTGCACCGGCACACTCGGGTGGGGTATCCTCAAGAAGTAATCACGCTAATTCGGCTTTTCGGGGTGGCTCGAAAATTAAAAAGTTTATTCCCCCGGTAGGGAAAAGGGAAGAGCGGTCATCTTGTTTTTCTAATAGTCAACTCTGGAAATCGCGTTTTGACGGTACAAATCGACCAAGTTGAGCATCCTGAACAACTTTCCTGTGTGGAGTCATGCAAAATTCGCAAAACCTTGGGAATTACAACTTTTTGGTGCAAAAGTGACGTCATAATTTGACCAATAATCGTCGATTACCGCCAAAATATAACAGTGACGGAGTTCAAATTTGCACCGGCACACTCGGGTGGGGTATCCTCAAGAAGTAATCACGCTAATTCGGCTTTTCGGGGTGGCTCGAAAATAAAAAAGTTTATTCCCCCGGTAGGGAAAAGGGAAGAGCGACCATCTTGTTCTTCTAATAGTCAACTCTGGAAATCGCGTTTTGACGGTGCAAATCGACCAAGGTGAGCATCCTGAACAACTTTCCTGTGTGGAGTCATGCAAAATTCGCAAAACCTTGGGAATTACAACTTTTTGGTGCAAAAGTGACGTCATAATTTGATCAATAATCGTCGATTACCGCCAAAATATAACAATGACGGAGTTCAAATTTGCACCGGCACACTCGGGTGGGGTATCCGCAAGAAGTAATCAAGCTAATTCGGCTTTTCGGGGTTGCTCGAAAATTAAAATTTTATTCCCCGGTTAGGGAAAAGGGAAGAGCGGCCATCTTGTTTTTCTAATAGTCAACTCTGGAAATCGCGTTTTGACGGTACAAATCGACCAAGTTGAGCATCCTGAACAACTTTCCTGTGTGGAGTCATGCAAAATTCGCAAAACCTTGGGAATTACAACTTTTTGGTGCAAAAGTGACGTCATTATTTGATCAATAATCGTCGATTACCGCCAAAATATAACAATGACGGAGTTCAAATTTGCACCGGCACACTCGGGTGGGGTATCCGCAAGAAGTAATCAAGCTAATTCGGCTTTTCGGGGTTGCTCGAAAATTAAAATTTTGTTCCCCGGTTAGGGGAAAGGGAAGAGCGGCCATCTTGTTTTTCTAATAGTCAACTCTGGAAATCGCGTTTTGACGGTGCAAATCAGCCAAGTTGAGCATCCTGAACAGCTTTCCTGTGTGGAGTCATGCAAAATTCGCAAAACCTTGGGAATTACAACTTTTTGTTGCAAAAGTGACGTCATAATTTGACCAAAAATCGTCGATTACCGCCAAAATATAACAGTGACGGAGTTCAAATTTGCACCGGCACACTCGGGTGGGGTATCCTCAAGAAGTAATCACGCTAATTCGGCCTTTCGGGGTGGCTCGAAAATTAAAAATTTTATTCCCCCGGTAGGGAAAAGGGAAGAGCGGTCATCTTGTTTTTCTAATAGTCAACTCTGGAAATCGCGTTTTGACGGTACAAATCGACCAAGTTGAGCATCCTGAACAACTTTCCTGTGTGGAGTCATGCAAAATTCGCAAAACCTTGGGAATTACAACTTTTGGGTGCAAAAGTGACGTCATAATTTGACCAAAAATCGTCGATTACCGCCAAAATATAGCAGTGACGGAGTTCAAATTTGCACCGGCACACTCGGGTGGGGTATCCTCAAGAAGTAATCACGCTAATTCGGCTTTTCGGGGTGGCTCGAAAATTAAAAAGTTTATTCCCCCGGTAGGGAAAAGGGAACAGCGGCCATCTTGTTTTTCTAATAGTCAACTCTGGAAATCGCGTTTTGACGGTGCAAATCGACCAAGTTGAGCATCCTAAACAGCTTTCCTGTGTGGAGTCATGCAAAATTCGCAAAACCTTGGGAATTACAACTTTTTGTTGCAAAAGTGACGTCATAATTTGACCAATAATCGTCGATTACCGCCAAAATATAACAGTGACGGAGTTCAAATTTGCACCGGCACACTCGGGTGGGGTATCCTCAAGAAGTAATCACGCTAATTCGGCTTTTCGGGGTGGCTCGAAAATTAAAAAGTTTATTCCCCCGGTAGGGAAAAGGGAAGAGCGGCCATCTTGTTTTTCTAATAGTCAACTCTGGAAATCGCGTTTTGACGGTACAAATCGACCAAGTTGAGCATCCGGAACAACTTTCCTGTGTGGAGTCATGCAAAATTCGCAAAACCTTGGGAATTACAACTTTTTGGTGCAAAAGTGACGTCATTATTTGATCAATAATCGTCGATTACCGCCAAAATATAACAATGACGGAGTTCAAATTTGCACCGGCACACTCGGGTGGGGTATCCGCAAGAAGTAATCAAGCTAATTCGACTTTTCGGGGTTGCTCGAAAATTAAAACTTTATTCCCCGGTTAGGGAAAAGGGAAGAGCGGCCATCTTGTTTTTCTAATAGTCAACTCTGGAAATCGCGTTTTGACGGTGCAAATCGACCAAGTTGAGCATCCTGAACAACTTTGCTGTGTGGAGTCATGCAAAATTCGCAAAACCTTGGGAATTACAACTTTTTGTTGCAAAAGTGACGTCATAATTCGACCAAAAATCGTCGATTACCGCCAAAATATAACAATGACGGCGTTCAAATTTGCACCGGCACACTCGGGTGGGGTATCCGCAAGAAGTAATCAAGCTAATTCGGCTTTTCGGGGTTGCTCGAAAATTAAAATTTTGTTCCCCGGTTAGGGGAAAGGGAAGAACGGCCATCTTGTTTTTCTAATAGTCAACTCTGGAAATCGCGTTTTGACGGTGCAAATCAGCCAAGTTGAGCATCCTGAACAGCTTTCCTGTGTGGAGTCATGCAAAATTCGCAAAACCTTGGGAATTACAACTTTTTGGTGCAAAAGTGACGTCATAATTTGACCAAAAATCGTCGATTACCGCCAAAATATAACAGTGACGGAGTTCAAATTTGCACCGGCACACTCGGGTGGGGTATCCTCAAGAAGTAATCACGCTAATTCGGCCTTTCGGGGTGGCTCGAAAATTAAAAATTTTATTCCCCCGGTAGGGAAAAGGGAAGAGCGGTCATCTTGTTTTTCTAATAGTCAACTCTGGAAATCGCGTTTTGACGGTACAAATCGACCAAGTTGAGCATCCTGAACAACTTTCCTGTGCGGAGTCATGCAAAATTCGCAAAACCTTGGGAATTACAACTTTTGGGTGCAAAAGTGACGTCATAATTTGACCAAAAATCGTCGATTACCGCCAAAATATAGCAGTGACGGAGTTCAAATTTGCACCGGCACACTCGGGTGGGGTATCCTCAAGAAGTAATCACGCTAATTCGGCTTTTCGGGGTGGCTCGAAAATTAAAAAGTTTATTCCCCCGGTAGGGAAAAGGGAAGAGCGGCCATCTTGTTTTTCTAATAGTCAACTCTGGAAATCGCGTTTTGACGGTGCAAATCGACCAAGTTGAGCATCCTAAACAGCTTTCCTGTGTGGAGTCATGCAAAATTCGCAAAACCTTGGGAATTACAACTTTTTGTTGCAAAAGTGACGTCATAATTTGACCAATAATCGTCGATTACCGCCAAAATATAACAGTGACGGAGTTCAAATTTGCACCGGCACACTCGGGTGGGGTATCCTCAAGAAGTAATCACGCTAATTCGGCTTTTCGGGGTGGTTCGAAAATTAAAAAGTTTATTCACCCGGTAGGGAAAAGGGAAGAGCGGCCATCTTGTTTTTCTAATAGTCAACTCTGGAAATCGCGTTTTGACGGTACAAATCGACCAAGTTGAGCATCCGGAACAACTTTCCTGTGTGGAGTCATGCAAAATTCGCAAAACCTTGGGAATTACAACTTTTTGGTGCAAAAGTGACGTCATTATTTGATCAATAATCGTCGATTACCGCCAAAATATAACAATGACGGAGTTCAAATTTGCACCGGCACACTCGGGTGGGGTATCCGCAAGAAGTAATCAAGCTAATTCGACTTTTCGGGGTTGCTCGAAAATTAAAACTTTATTCCCCGGTTAGGGAAAAGGGAAGAGCGGCCATCTTGTTTTTCTAATAGTCAACTCTGGAAATCGCGTTTTGACGGTGCAAATCGACCAAGTTGAGCATCCTGAACAACTTTGCTGTGTGGAGTCATGCAAAATTCGCAAAACCTTGGGAATTACAACTTTTTGTTGCAAAAGTGACGTCATAATTTGACCAAAAATCGTCGATTACCGCCAAAATATAACAGTGACGGAGTTCAAATTTGCACCGGCACACTCGGGTGGGGTATCCTCAAGAAGTAATCACGCTAATTCGGCTTTTCGGGGTGGCTCGAAAATTAAAAAGTTTATTCCCCCGGTAGGGAAAAGGGAAGAGCGGTCATCTTGTTTTTCTAATAGTCAACTCTGGAAATCGCGTTTTGACGGTACAAATCGACCAAGTTGAGCATCCTGAACAACTTTCCTGTGTGGAGTCATGCAAAATTCGCAAAACCTTGGGAATTACAACTTTTTGGTGCAAAAGTGACGTCATAATTTGACCAATAATCGTCGATTATCGCCAAAATATAACAGTGACGGAGTTCAAATTTGCGCCGGCACACTCGGGTGGGGTATCCTCAAGAAGTAATCACGCTAATTCGGCTTTTCGGGGTGGCTCGAAAATTAAAAAGTTTATTCCCCCGGTAGGGAAAAGGGAAGAGCGGCCATCTTGTTTTTCTAATAGTCAACTCTGGAAATCGCGTTTTGACGGTACAAATCGACCAAGTTGAGCATCCTGAACAACTTTCCTGTGTGGAGTCAAGCAAAATTCGCAAAACCTTGGGAATTACAACTTTTTTGTGCAAAAGTGACGTCATAATTTGACTAAAAATCGACGATTACCGCCAAAATATAGCAGTAACGGAGTTCAAATTTGCACCGGCACACTCGGGTGGGGTATCCGCAAGAAGTAATCACGCTAATTCGGCTTTTCGGGGTGGCTCGAAAATTAAAAAGTTTATTCCCAAGGTAGGGAAAAGGGAAGAGCGGCCATTTTGTTTTTCTAACAGTCAACTCTGGAAATCACGTTTTGACGGTACAAATCGACCAAGTTGAGCATCCTGAACAACTTTGCTGTGTGGAGTCATGCAAAATTCGCAAAACCTTGGGAATTACAACTTTTTGGTGCAAAAGTGACGTCATAATTTGACCAAAAATCGTCGATTACCGCCAAAATATAACAGTGACGGAGTTCAAATTTGCACCAGCACACTCGGGTGGGGTATCCGCAAGAAGTAATCACGCTAATTCGGCTTTTCGGGGTGGCTCGAAAATTAAAAAGTTTATTCCCCCGGTAGGGAAAAGGGAAGAGCGACCATCTTGTTTTTCTAATAGTCAACTCTGGAAATCGCGTTTTGACGGTACAAATCGACCAAGTTGAGCATCCTGAACAACTTTCCTGTGTGGAGTCATGCAAAATTCGCAAAACCTTGGGAATTACAACTTTTTGTTGCAAAAGTGACGTCATAATTTGACCAAAAATCGTCGATTACCGCCAAAATATAACAGTGACGGAGTTCAAATTTGCACCGGCACACTCGGGTGGGGTATCCTCAAGAAGTAATCACGATAATTCGGCCTTTCGGGGTGGCTCGAAAATTAAAAATTTTATTCCCCCGGTAGGGAAAAGGGAAGAGCGGTCATCTTGTTTTTCTAATAGTCAACTCTGGAAATCGCGTTTTGACGGTGCAAATCGACCAAGTTGAGCATCCTAAACAGCTTTCCTGTGTGGAGTCATGCAAAATTCGCAAAACCTTGGGAATTACAACTTTTTGTTGCAAAAGTGACGTCATAATTTGACCAATAATCGTCGATTACCGCCAAAATATAACAGTGACGGAGTTCAAATTTGCACCGGCACACTCGGGTGGGGTATCCTCAAGAAGTAATCACGCTAATTCGGCTTTTCGGGGTGGCTCGAAAATTAAAAAGTTTATTCCCCCGGTAGGGAAAAGGGAAGAGCGGCCATCTTGTTTTTCTAATAGTCAACTCTGGAAATCGCGTTTTGACGGTACAAATCGACCAAGTTGAGCATCCGGAACAACTTTCCTGTGTGGAGTCATGCAAAATTCGCAAAACCTTGGGAATTACAACTTTTTGGTGCAAAAGTGACGTCATTATTTGATCAATAATCGTCGATTACTGCCAAAATATAACAATGACGGAGTTCAAATTTGCACCGGCACACTCGGGTGGGGTATCCGCAAGAAGTAATCAAGCTAATTCGACTTTTCGGGGTTGCTCGAAAATTAAAACTTTATTCCCCGGTTAGGGAAAAGGGAAGAGCGGCCATCTTGTTTTTCTAATAGTCAACTCTGGAAATCGCGTTTTGACGGTACAAATCGACCAAGTTGAGCATCCTGAACAACTTTCCTGTGTGGAGTCATGCAAAATTCGCAAAACCTTGGGAATTACAACTTTTTGTTGCAAAAGTGACGTCATAATTTGACCAAAAATCGTCGATTACCGCCAAAATATAACAATGACGGAGTTCAAATTTGCACCGGCACACTCGGGTGGGGTATCCGCAAGAAGTAATCAAGCTAATTCGGCTTTTCGGGGTTGCTCGAAAATTAAAATTTTGTTCCCCGGTTAGGGGAAAGGGAAGAACGGCCATCTTGTTTTTCTAATAGTCAACTCTGGAAATCGCGTTTTGACGGTGCAAATCAGCCAAGTTGAGCATCCTGAACAGCTTTCCTGTGTGGAGTCATGCAAAATTCGCAAAACCTTGGGAATTACAACTTTTTGGTGCAAAAGTGACGTCATAATTTGACCAAAAATCGTCGATTACCGCCAAAATATAACAGTGACGGAGTTCAAATTTGCACCGGCACACTCGGGTGGGGTATCCTCAAGAAGTAATCACGCTAATTCGGCCTTTCGGGGTGGCTCGAAAATTAAAAATTTTATTCCCCCGGTAGGGAAAAGGGAAGAGCGGTCATCTTGTTTTTCTAATAGTCAACTCTGGAAATCGCGTTTTGACGGTACAAATCGACCAAGTTGAGCATCCTGAACAACTTTCCTGTGTGGAGTCATGCAAAATTCGCAAAACCTTGGGAATTACAACTTTTGGGTGCAAAAGTGACGTCATAATTTGACCAAAAATCGTCGATTACCGCCAAAATATAGCAGTGACGGAGTTCAAATTTGCACCGGCACACTCGGGTGGGGTATCCTCAAGAAGTAATCACGCTAATTCGGCTTTTCGGGGTGGCTCGAAAATTAAAAAGTTTATTCCCCCGGTAGGGAAAAGGGAAGAGCGGCCATCTTGTTTTTCTAATAGTCAACTCTGGAAATCGCGTTTTGACGGTGCAAATCGACCAAGTTGAGCATCCTAAACAGCTTTCCTGTGTGGAGTCATGCAAAATTCGCAAAACCTTGGGAATTACAACTTTTTGTTGCAAAAGTGACGTCATAATTTGACCAATAATCGTCGATTACCGCCAAAATATAACAGTGACGGAGTTCAAATTTGCACCGGCACACTCGGGTGGGGTATCCTCAAGAAGTAATCACGCTAATTCGGCTTTTCGGGGTGGTTCGAAAATTAAAAAGTTTATTCACCCGGTAGGGAAAAGGGAAGAGCGGCCATCTTGTTTTTCTAATAGTCAACTCTGGAAATCGCGTTTTGACGGTACAAATCGACCAAGTTGAGCATCCGGAACAACTTTCCTGTGTGGAGTCATGCAAAATTCGCAAAACCTTGGGAATTACAACTTTTTGGTGCAAAAGTGACGTCATTATTTGATCAATAATCGTCGATTACCGCCAAAATATAACAATGACGGAGTTCAAATTTGCACCGGCACACTCGGGTGGGGTATCCGCAAGAAGTAATCAAGCTAATTCGACTTTTCGGGGTTGCTCGAAAATTAAAACTTTATTCCCCGGTTAGGGAAAAGGGAAGAGCGGCCATCTTGTTTTTCTAATAGTCAACTCTGGAAATCGCGTTTTGACGGTGCAAATCGACCAAGTTGAGCATCCTGAACTACTTTGCTGTGTGGAGTCATGCAAAATTCGCAAAACCTTGGGAATTACAACTTTTTGTTGCAAAAGTGACGTCATAATTTGACCAAAAATCGTCGATTACCGCCAAAATATAACAGTGACGGAGTTCAAATTTGCACCGGCACTCTCGGGTGGGGTATCCTCAAGAAGTAATCACGCTAATTCGGCTTTTCGGGGTGGCTCGAAAATTAAAAAGTTTATTCCCCCGGTAGGGAAAAGGGAAGAGCGGTCATCTTGTTTTTCTAATAGTCAACTCTGGAAATCGCGTTTTGACGGTACAAATCGACCAAGTTGAGCATCCTGAACAACTTTCCTGTGTGGAGTCATGCAAAATTCGCAAAACCTTGGGAATTACAACTTTTTGGTGCAAAAGTGACGTCATAATTTGACCAATAATCGTCGATTATCGCCAAAATATAACAGTGACGGAGTTCAAATTTGCGCCGGCACACTCGGGTGGGGTATCCTCAAGAAGTAATCACGCTAATTCGGCTTTTCGGGGTGGCTCGAAAATTAAAAAGTTTATTCCCCCGGTAGGGAAAAGGGAAGAGCGGCCATCTTGTTTTTCTAATAGTCAACTCTGGAAATCGCGTTTTGACGGTACAAATCGACCAAGTTGAGCATCCTGAACAACTTTCCTGTGTGGAGTCATGCAAAATTCGCAAAACCTTGGGAATTACAACTTTTTTGTGCAAAAGTGACGTCATAATTTGACTAAAAATCGACGATTACCGCCAAAATATAGCAGTAACGGAGTTCAAATTTGCACCGGCACACTCGGGTGGGGTATCCGCAAGAAGTAATCACGCTAATTCGGCTTTTCGGGGTGGCTCGAAAATTAAAAAGTTTATTCCCAAGGTAGGGAAAAGGGAAGAGCGGCCATTTTGTTTTTCTAACAGTCAACTCTGGAAATCACGTTTTGACGGTACAAATCGACCAAGTTGAGCATCCTGAACAACTTTGCTGTGTGGAGTCATGCAAAATTCGCAAAACCTTGGGAATTACAACTTTTTGGTGCAAAAGTGACGTCATAATTTGACCAAAAATCGTCGATTACCGCCAAAATATAACAGTGACGGAGTTCAAATTTGCACCAGCACACTCGGGTGGGGTATCCGCAAGAAGTAATCACGCTAATTCGGCTTTTCGGGGTGGCTCGAAAATTAAAAAGTTTATTCCCCCGGTAGGGAAAAGGGAAGAGCGACCATCTTGTTTTTCTAATAGTCAACTCTGGAAATCGCGTTTTGACGGTACAAATCGACCAAGTTGAGCATCCTGAACAACTTTCCTGTGTGGAGTCATGCAAAATTCGCAAAACCTTGGGAATTACAACTTTTTGTTGCAAAAGTGACGTCATAATTTGACCAAAAATCGTCGATTACCGCCAAAATATAACAGTGACGGAGTTCAAATTTGCACCGGCACACTCGGGTGGGGTATCCTCAAGAAGTAATCACGCTAATTCGGCCTTTCGGGGTGGCTCGAAAATTAAAAATTTTATTCCCCCGGTAGGGAAAAGGGAAGAGCGGTCATCTTGTTTTTCTAATAGTCAACTCTGGAAATCGCGTTTTGACGGTACAAATCGACCAAGTTGAGCATCCTGAACAACTTTGCTGTGTGGAGTCATGCAAAATTCGCAAAACCTTGGGAATTACAACTTTTTGGTGCAAAAGTGACGTCATAATTTGACCAAAAATCGTCGATTACCGCCAAAATATAGCAGTGACGGAGTTCAAATTTGCACCGGCACACTCGGGTGGGGTATCCTCAAGAAGTAATCACGCTAATTCGGCTTTTCGGGGTGGCTCGAAAATTAAAAAGTTTATTCCCAAGGTAGGGAAAAGGGAAGAGCGGCCATCTTGTTTTTCTAATAGTCAACTCTGGAAATCGCGTTTTGACGGTGCAAATCGACCAAGTTGAGCATCCTAAACAGCTTTCCTGTGTGGAGTCATGCAAAATTCGCAAAACCTTGGGAATTACAACTTTTTGTTGCAAAAGTGACGTCATAATTTGACCAATAATCGTCGATTACCGCCAAAATATAACAGTGACGGAGTTCAAATTTGCACCGGCACACTCGGGTGGGGTATCCTCAAGAAGTAATCACGCTAATTCGGCTTTTCGGGGTGGCTCGAAAATTAAAAAGTTTATTCCCCCGGTAGGGAAAAGGGAAGAGCGGCCATCTTGTTTTTCTAATAGTCAACTCTGGAAATCGCGTTTTGACGGTACAAATCGACCAAGTTGAGCATCCGGAACAACTTTCCTGTGTGGAGTCATGCAAAATTCGCAAAACCTTGGGAATTACAACTTTTTGGTGCAAAAGTGACGTCATTATTTGACCAATAATCGTCGATTATCGCCAAAATATAACAGTGACGGAGTTCAAATTTGCGCCGGCACACTCGGGTGGGGTATCCTCAAGAAGTAATCACGCTAATTCGGCTTTTCGGGGTGGCTCGAAAATTAAAAAGTTTATTCCCCCGGTAGGGAAAAGGGAAGAGCGGCCATCTTGTTTTTCTAATAGTCAACTCTGGAAATCGCGTTTTGACGGTACAAATCGACCAAGTTGAGCATCCTGAACAACTTTCCTGTGTGGAGTCATGCAAAATTCGCAAAACCTTGGGAATTACAACTTTTTTGTGCAAAAGTGACGTCATAATTTGACTAAAAATCGACGATTACCGC